>NC_137849.1:49747500-51200000 GCF_948465745.1 Chenopodium album
TACGTAAGACTTTGCCGTTAAACCCAGTGGCTGGCATGTTGGTTTTAAACAGTTATTGAATCCATTATCATGTTTGCGTGCAATGGATTTAAGGGCAAAGCTTTAACTCTCTTTGAATTCTTGCAATATATACAGGAAAGAAGGTAAGTTGACTCGCAGCAGCGCAAGTCAGTTTACCTTTTTTTCCCTTCAGGCTGGTTAAGAACTCAAGGGGAGAGAGAGTTAAAAGTTTAAAACTCTTGCTGAATACGAAGTAAATATATGTTGATGGGAACAGATTGAAAAGCCAAGCGTACTGGAGTACTGGTCTGTTGACTAATATTAGATGTTTGGTCTACACTAAAAAACAAGGTGTTTGATATCCAACACAATTTAGAGTTTGATAGTTCCAAAACAATAATTTGTATGACACACCTTTGGTTTTGACTGGAGTTTTCTTAGTCATCGCTTACAATGGGAACAATCTGACTATAAGATATTAATATCTATCTTAGCTTATTTCCAAGGTATGAGCACTAAATAAACCTTGAAGATCTATAATAAGCATGGAATTAGATGTGGTAATTGTGGGTTGAGACTTCCGAAGGCATGACTAAGTTCATCTCGTGTTGGCCACTCCAAGAACTAGGTCCATGATACGCTAGGCCAGGGCAAACATGTCTTTAATTACTTCCCCTTGAGCATGTATTAAAGGGCGGACTTATACTTGTGAAGTTACAGTCAATATTCAATGCTATTCGTTGCATCTATAATTCTATATGCAAGCATTATACCTTTGACTTTTGTTATGTTATACAACTATTTGTCTAGCTTAAAACCTTCACCTCAATTTTGGACCTTAAATATGAAGCTGTTAAATTTCATGTAAATGGACCATTATACTTTCCTTCGACTATTACTTGGGGAATTTTTATTGAGGCTTTCTCAATTTTGGCCAAGCATGACTTTTGTTGTGTACTTGGATGTTTTTCCATTTTAATTGGTAATTATTATGTGAAAATAGGATAGTACAACAAGGTGCACATGGTGGTGCACCCTAAAAAAAAAATAAAAAAAAAAAAAAAAAACATAATTTGGTTGAATAAAGAATATACTGTGTTTAACAAAGAACATACTTATCTTTGACAAAGAACATACCTACATATGTTTGATAATATGTTCTTTTACTTATGTTCTATAACATATATTGATTAAATATGTTTTTGAGTTTCAATAATACAAAGTATGTTCTTTGAATTTGGCCCATATGTTCTTTAAATTTGGCTCGTATGTTCCTTGAGGTAATGAGCGACGCACACATTGTATATATATTTTATTATTATTATTATTATTATTATTATTATTATTATTATTATTATTATTATTATTATCATATATTTTTAAATTGTTTTTTATTATCGTATGATATTTGAGTTTAATCGATGTGTTCTTTAGGTATGAACTATATGTTCATTACATTATAACTTATGTTCTTTTAACATATGTGATTTTGAATTTTAAAATTTGAAATTTAATTTGAAAATGAAATCTTGAAATATTTTTAGTTGAAAATAATTTTTAAGAGTGAAAACTAAAATTATTATGGAAAGTTGAATTTTTAGAGAGAGAAAAAACTATTTTTGGGAAAATGATATCTTTGTTAAAAAAAAAGCTGTTAATGTGTAATTTTTCATGAAATTTTAATAAATTTTAAATAAGTTAGCAAATAAAGAAAAGATTCATGGTGAAGACATGGGGTATGTGTGGGCACATTGATGACTTTTTAGCCGGTTATTGTTTCCTTCAAACAACATGCTGTGATTATACTGTTTTCAAGGGTCTCTTCGGTAGGATTAAAGTTTTCTTAACATAGGTTTTACTATAATACTTTTATGAAAAAATAATTTCGTGTGACACAATTAGTAATTAAATAAATAGTAAGGGTCTATTTTTTAGATACTACTGTATCTTTTTATCGAGGGAGTCACTATATGTGATGATTTATATGGCGTGTTAGTGGTAGCGCTCACCTTGAATTAAGCGCTATTTGATTCGGAAGCAAAAGCAGAGTATTATTAAGCTTATTAGTTGACTGGTACAGCCTTCTACTGGGGAAGGTTGTAAGACTGTGACAACAACTTCCTCTTTTTATAATCAATATTATTTCTAAATACTAGAATTATTGCTCCTTATGGAATATTAATTGAGAATTATAGATTTTATTTATCTATTTGCTCTTTAATAATTAAATATTCTCAATTGGTCAATTGCTGATTTTATTGAAGTGATGGTGAGCTAATGTAGTCATTCACACTACCAACCTCCCACAATTGTGTTTTATTATACTCTAATACTCCGACTCACTTATTTTTATGCATGAAGACAAACAGTGAGTTTATACTTGAAAAAAGTGTATAAAGTAAGAGAAATAGAGTACCCGTAAATTTTTTTGTGGAGATTACAGAAAAAAAATATTTGTAATGCAAAATTGAGTTTTGAAATGACTTAACAAATTTTCAAAAGTAGAGGGAGTATATATGTAAAAATTGGAAAACAACTATTCATATAACGATATAAGCACGGTTGAAATAAAAGTTTAGCACTCAGTAATTGGTGGGATGTAATGTGTGGGTGCTAGCTCAAACGTTTTAGCTAATTAACCTCTGCACCCACGTCGAAGGCAAAACTAATCCAAGGATTAGCATAATAGCTTGGATGTACATGATGACAATGATCAGTAATTAGCATTAGATTGACCTGCCTGTTTAAGTAACGCAAGGTTTGTGTGATCAAACATGTCTTTAATTATATGTTACGACGGGTACTAAGATATAATTTGACACTGCCTCGACTTTCAAATTTTAAGTATCCCTTAAAATTTGCACCCTTTCTCTGTTTCATGTCAGTCATCATAACAATCAAATCGGGATAAAGGAAAGTGTATGAATCGTGATAATTGAGTTACGAAGCTAATCTAGTACACAGTCTAAAAATTTATATTAACAGTAAGTAGTCATTGATAGGTTCTAAACACAAAATCTATATTCCTAAAATAAGAATTAAGGAAAAAAAAAATCCAGTATTCAAAATACATTCATATTCACCTTTTAATATTGAAATTTGAGTCCTTTGATCAAGCAATCATCTCCTTTCCATGTCTTCAACCGGTTGACTGAGCGAACCAACAGCGAGTTGATGACTAAGCTCCAAATCAGCGAGTTGTTCTTCCTTAGGGCAGCAAAAATCAGCAGCAATAGAGATGAACCAAACAAGCGGAGGAGTAGTGAACAACACCAACCCAAAAGGAACCATCCACAATTCTCTGTTTTTTGGGTGGTACTTTATAACCCAATATACCAAAACTACCCCTCCAATCATGCTTACCAAAGTTGATAACAATAATAAAGCTAGGATTTTTTGTGTCTTCCTCTTCCTTGGGACCTCTTCTACACCATTTCTCTCAACTCCCATCAAATACATTCGAAATATACAATGTGAACTGAAAACTCGCGATTTCAGATAGGTCAGATGTACACAACCTTATCTTAAGGACCGATCATTCTTACAAATGATCAACGACTTTAAGCATATCAAGTACTTTCATTTAGAGGTATTTACCGGGAATGTTGTTTGGGTTTGTTTGAGGTGGGATAAATATGTGACTTGTGAGGCGTAAGAGGAGAGTGTTACTAAATTAAGTTTTTAACAAACGGGTCATTTTTGTATGAGCATATATTATACGTTTATACTAGTATTAAAAATAAGTAAACTCACACTTCCAATGAGTTACGTTTCAAAAGTGGGTTTTTTATTCCGAGTCTAACAATAGGCTGCCTATCACTGACGACTTGGAAATAATGGTCGTATCTGAGGAAAGATGTTTCGATCAGATTTTACTCAATACTATATTAGTGCATTGTGTAATTAATTAGGTGGTGATTAATTAATTGTTAATTGATTTTTTGTAGTCATGTGGCATGGCATGATCTTCCCTAATTATTATCCGAATTCATGCCGTGCAATTGTTGTATATACTGGCGTAATATACAATGGTGTAATTTGTTATCTTTCAACCATTCTGAATAATGTAGTAATTTTTTTTTCTTTTCATCTAGGCTTGCATAACACTCCTAATTTTCTACAAAATAAAATTGAACTTATACTCTGTCCTTCATATAACCAATGATTCAAAATTAGTGCATAAGTTATACTCGTGCTCCTTACTATTTTTGTTTTAACTGTGCACACAAGTTTGTTAGTGATTATTTCATCTCACAATATTATAACTTGTACTCGGGAACAATAATACTTATATTACCTCCATTACATATTATAATTTAGGTACTCTGTATTATTTTTGTGATATAAAAAATTCTAAAGTTATACACAACAGGCGACCGAGATAGACAAAGACAAATACAGGGAATATAAGTGAGGCATCAATTGGAATAGTAGCCAGCTTATGGTTAAAAATCTAGTAATCACTATCAAAAAGGTTGAAAACCTGACCTAAATGAGTGAGAAGGTTCCATCTTGACTCAAGCTGATTGAGACTCCCTCCGATAACAGAATAACTGGTCTAATTCCGCGAACCTAAGCTAGTGGGAACGCCATTAATTCTATTTTGAATTCCAAACGAACGTGTAGAATCTTGAAACTCGTCGTTTTATACGCATTGGTGGAATGGTGGGCCTAAAGTGGATTGTGTTTTTGGGCTTAGCAGCCAACCTGCGCCACTTAAATATAATCCCATTATTTACTTTAGTTAATTAATCTCATTTTATGAATGTGGGACCAATTTAACATGGCTGCTCTTATTTAGTCGCTATTGGTGATTTGCAATTTAACTACTCACTTGTATTTTACAATGTAAATTACTTCATGTGCCAAATGTTAGGAGAATTCTAGATATAATATATAATATTATTAAAATTCAAGGGATTAACATGTTAATGATATGTGTCATATTTTGTCATCATAACATTTATGATATAGCGTCACATAGATAATGACATGACAACACATTAGTATTTGGATTAGATTGAACCATTACATCCTTTGATATTCCCAACTTTTCAATACCACTATTCCGTAATTAATGTCACTTTATTACTTAATCAACATTCATATATGAATTGTAACTTTTTTATTAAGCATTATATGTAATTCCTTACTTAATTGTAAAACAAATACTACTGCAGCTCTCTTTCTATCCCTAACTAATTTTACAATTTTTATTTTATTATTTAAACTTAGGGTATTGATTCCAAAATATTATTTAAACTCAAGATAATTTTTCATTTTGTATTTAAACATAACCCGGGGCATCGCTCGCGCCCCAAACTAGTTGCTTTATAATATTTCTATGAAGTAATTCTACAGTATTTAGTTGCATGCCTGCCTTTTTACTTTATTAAAGTACTGAAAAAAGTTTAAGCAGATAATCTAGGATTAATTGTTTGAGCACTAATGATTGGATTAATTTGTTTTTCAGTAAACTAGAGTTCTTGATTGGATTTTCTTAAGGTCGTTTTCAATTGATATCAAATTTGTAAGGCTATTACTATTAGTTTGCTTTGGACATGTTTATAACAAAGTGCTGCACAATGTACAAAATCTATCTTTGTGCTCGATCTTTATATTCTTGGATTCTTTGGGATATTTTAATGATTTGATTCAGATTGGAAGTATTTGAGAAAGTCATCCTCTCTTTAGAATTGTTAATTTTGCCGCCTTATTAAATTTTATGATTAAATGATTTATGACTCATGGTATAATTTTGACTTCATTGTGGAGCAAAATATAGAATGGAATAATTATCATGAAATAGGGCATGCATGGATGAGTGTCATATCTCATTACAATTATTGTAGTTCTTCTAGAGGAGAGTTTTATTTGACCGTTTGATTAAACCATTTTTAGAAAGATCCACCATTTGCAACTTGTAATACTTAATTATTTTTTTTATTTTCTTTATTAGTTGCAACTATTAGAATTTAACGCATCTTAATTCACACCTTTATCCTTTATTATCTTCAAGACTTGAACTATATACTTCTTTCGTTCTTTTTAATTGTCTTGTTTTATTTATCATGCTTACTAATGCGTAGTTGTAACTATCATGTCTTTGATTCTCAACTACTAAAAGCCATATAAAGAAAACATAAATATAATTAATTGAGGTCATTTTAACAAAATCTTACATGACTATATTTTGGTTAAAGAAGAGTGTGAAAGTAATACTAAAATCAAAGTAGGTTGAGTCAAAGAATTGAAGAGTAAAAATAAAAATTTATTTTAAAAAAAAAAGAGAGATCTTTAGAGTATAATCTAGATGGTTAACATAAACAAAGAACACAGAAATAATATATGTAGTAGTCATCAATAATAGATAAAAACGTATATTGCACGAGAAATTAGGGATAATTTTAATAAATTGGATTATTGAATTTCTTTTGCATTTCCTATTAGCGTATTGAGCTTATACAACTATACTTTGCAACATAATTATCGCACACATACTCTCAAGTCTCAACCTTTTATAATTACGAACATGTGATGATTCAAGTTTATAATAACCTTTGTGACAATATATAAACAAACAAAATTTGACTACAAAAACTAGGTGAGGACATACTCTCAAATCATATCATTCACCACATATAAGAGCTTTCTTTAGCTAGTGCCAGTAAATTAAAATTGAAATAATATTCTCCATGATACTTTATATAATTTTTTAAAAGTTAAGTTATACGTACACTACAATATAATGTGAATCTATTTTATTATCAAGATAATTCACATCTATAATTTATTAGACAACAAAAATAATAAAGTATACTCCATAATATATTGTTATCACAACTCCATTTGCATGTACCCGGTGTACAGTATTTTTACTGTACATCGGGTTTTTCTCACGTGCAACTTCTTTATTGTTTTTTTTTTTTTTTTTTAAAAGTAGCGGAATTTAAAATCACGGAATTTTATACCTAAATCAAAAAAACGCAGAACAATGGAGGAGAGAGAAAGTGAGAAAACGCAGCTCTCGATCATCCATTGAGGAGAGAGAAAGTGAGAAATCGCAAAAATTGCAAAAAACGATCATCAATCGAGGAGGAAAAAGGTTAGAAAACGCAAAAATTGCAGAAATCGATCATCAATAAAGGAGAAAAAAGGTGAGAAAACGCACAAATAGAAGAATTCGATCATCAATCGAGGAGAAAAAAGGTGAGAAAACTTACAAATTGCAGAAATCGATCATCAATGGAGAATTCGACTTTCGATACAACAAAATGCAGCAATCTCATTCACGAATTGCTACAAAAACAGAGGCAAGTTGAGACTGAATTTGAAATCGATTTAAATCGATCGATTATAGAAGAAGAAGAAACTTATTGTTTTGGAGATGAATTCGTACCAATATTCAACCATCCAGACAATGCAGAAGCAATTGATAATGCAGAAGACGCAATACACAATGCTGAAAATCAAGTGGTTCCTGATAAATCAATTAATTCAAATTCAGAACAAACAACCAAAACAAATGCAACTGAAGGTAATTTCTATAAATTTTTGAGATTGTATGCTAAAAAGAACCCTTTGAATACATAATTGTTACCCTTTTTATGCATAAACGTGACCCTATTTATGCCTAAATGTTACCCTCAGATTGAATGCAGAACTTTTGAGATTGCATGCAAAAAGTAACCCTTTGATTGCCTAAATGTTACCCTTTTCATGCTTAAAAGTGACCCTATTTATGCACAAATTTTACACTCAGATTGTATGCAAAAAGTAACCCTTTGAATGTCTAAATGTTACCCTTTTCATGCTTAAAAGTGACCCTATTTATGCACAAATGTTACACTCAAATTGTATGCTGAAAATTCAAGTTGTATGCAGAAAGTATCCCTTTGAATGCCTAAATGTTACCTTTTTCATGCATAAAAGTTACCCTATTTTCACACGAATGTTACCCTTTTTTATGCTGGCTGTGGTTATTATCTGATTTGTTTGTATTAAATAACAGATACAAATCCAATTGATGCTTCTGGTTTAGATCTTAGAGGATCATTTGTTGGTGTGGTAAGAGAAACTTTTGAAGAAATTTTGGAATTGTATGAAAAACATGCTGCTATACTGGGATTTTCAATAAGAAAACATACAACTAGATTCAAACAA
Organism: Chenopodium album; assembly: GCF_948465745.1. Classification (NCBI taxonomy): domain Eukaryota; kingdom Viridiplantae; phylum Streptophyta; class Magnoliopsida; order Caryophyllales; family Amaranthaceae; genus Chenopodium; species Chenopodium album. The sequence continues at coordinate 49,755,664 of NC_137849.1, forward strand.
CACACAAAAATAGTAACTGAGAAAAACTATGTGTGTTCTGCTGAGGGAAAGAGACATTCAGGTCAGAAGAAAACAAAGTTAGTTGAAATGGTTGATGAAGAGGATGTAAATGTAAAAGCAAGAAAGCCAAGACAAGTCGCCATTACAAGATCAAATTGCAAGGCATGCATAAGAGCAAAAGTGAATAAAGAAGGACAGTTTGAGGTGGTGTCTCATGTTATTCAGCATAACCACGAGCTAACAAAGCCACAGTGGCATTATTTGCATCGTTCTGAAAGAAAAATGACAGAGGAAAAAACTGAAGCAATCAAAACAATGAAATCTTCAGGTTTAACTACAATGGACACTTACTATTACATGGCTACAGAGGCTGGAGGAGAACAGAATGTAGGCCATAGTGTTGTAGATCACCTGAATTTCTGCTCAAGGTTAAGAATGGAACAAATTGAGGCTGGAGATGCTCAAACTTTAGTGAACATTTTAAGTCAAGAACAATCAGAGGATCCAAACTTCTTTTTTAGAGTGAAGTTTGACAAAGAAGGAAGAATTTGCAATATCTTTTGGAGAGATTCAATGATGCTAGAAGACTATAGGATATATGGAGATGTTCTTGTCTTTGATACAACATACAGAACCAACAGATATAATCTTATATGTGCTCCATTTGTTGGCATAAATAACCACTGGAATAATTGTATGTTTGCATGTGCTTTTATTGGGGATAAAACAACAGATTCATTTGTGTGGTTATTACAAACCTTCTTCAAAGCTATGGAGGATAGAAAACCAACTTCAATATTCACTGACCAGGACCAAGCAATGGCAAATGCAATTCTGGAGGTAAAAGATTTATATTGACATCTTACAGATTTGAGATCTGACAATAAAGTTTTTCTTTTCACATAAAAGTTACCCTTTTATCTGCATAAAGTTATCCTTTTTAGTGCATAAAGTAACCCTTTTAACAGCATAAAGTGACCCCTTTATTTTCAATGCAGGTGATTCCAAATACAAGGCATAGACTTTGTATATGGCATTTGGAGCAAAATGCCATAACCAGATTTGGAGCTCTTAAAAAAGACAAAGAATTCAAATTTGCATTCAACCAGTGCTTAAAGATGTGTGTGACAGAACAAGAATTCGAAGAAAAGTGGCAGGCAATGTTGCAGAAATATGAGTTGACAGAACACTCTTGGTACAAAAGAGTGTATGAGTTGAAAGACAAATGGTGTCCTGCCCTTAGTAGAGATTTCTTTTCAGCAGGAATCTTATCGTCACAAAGGAGTGAAAGCACTAATCATGCTATAGGATTCAGAGCAAGTAAAACAACTACTTTGACATAATTTTATACCATATTTAAGAAGACAACCAATCGTTGGAGAAGCACAGAGAAATATGATGAGTTTACCTGTAGCAAGTCAATAGCATTCACTTCATTGCCTCTCTCTGGAATGCTAAAGCATGCTGCACAGGTAAAAAGTTAACTGACAACTACATAAATTACACCTAATATATGGCAATTTAAATGAACCTACATGATTTTGATGTACAGGTTTTCACTTTATCACTCTTTAGAGATTTTGAAGAGGAGTTTGGATACTCTATGGCAACAACTGTTCAGATGTTAGGCAGTAATGAAGAATGCCTACTTTATCAAGTAACACTAGAAGACAAGCCATGGTCTGCACATCAAGTAAACTATATACATGAGAGCCAAACTGTATGGTGCACTTGCAAAAATTTTGAAGCATCTGGATGGTTATGTTATCATTGCATCAGAATTCTACATTTGCATTCAGTAACAAGAATACCAGATAAGTATGTTTCAAAAAGATGGACTAAGTTTGCAAAAACAGAGGCATGGGATAGGTTGAAGAATCAGGATCCTAAACAGCGATATATTCCATGGAGGCAAACAATGATGAGGAAATACTACAATCTAATCTTAAAAAGTCAAGAAAATGAAGACACAAGAGCATTTATGGAAGAAAGCTTCAGAAACAGTCTTAAAATGGTGGAAGACTTACTTGCTATTGCTGCTCAGAAAGAAAGTGCAGAAGCTGCTTCTAACATTCCTGATGTGGCAGACAGCACTCAAAGCAATACTGACGTTTCTTCAGCATCGAGTACAAGCACAAGTGTACCACAAATACTTGATCCTAAAACGGCTGTAACAAAAGGAAGAAGCAAGAGAGCAAAAGGAGGACTTGAAAAAAGCAAGAGAAAAAGAAAACCAGCACTGCCACCTCCAAATTCAGAATTTGGATCAAAAACACCTAACTTACGACTCTTTTAAGATCTTTTTTTGAACATTTTTTTTTTCGAAATTAATATACCTTGTATTGTTAAGCTTCAGAAACAGTCTTAAAATGGTGGAAGACTTACTTGCTATTGCTGCTCAGAAAGAAAGTACAGAAGCTGCTTCTAACATTCCTGATGTGGCAGACAGCACTCAAAGCAATACTGACGTTTCTTCAGCATCGAGTACAAGCACAAGTGTACCACAAATACTTGATCCTAAAACGGCTGTAACAAAAGGAAGAAGCAAGAGAGCAAAAGGAAGACTTGAAAAAAGCAAGAGAAAAAGAAAACCAGCACTGCCACCTCCAAATTCAGAATTTGGATCAAAAACACCTAACTTACGACTCTTTTAAGATCTTTTTTTGAACATTTTTTTTTTTGAAATTAATATACCTTGTATTGTTAAACTATTTTTCTTTTGTTTTTTTACTCTATGACAAGTTTAATGAAAATGTGATTGACACTTTTATTAGCAGATATTTAATTCTTGGAAACATCAACTTATGTTACCCTTTTAACGTATAAAAGTAACCCTTTTCATGAATTAAAGTGACCTTTTTCATGCATAAACGTTATCCTTTATATCCACTAAAAGTTACGCTTTCTGGTAATAAAAGTTACCCCTTTTGTCAATAAAAGTTACCCTTTTCACGCATAAAAGTTACCCTATCTATCCAAAAAAAGTATACCTTATCCTTTCTATCCACTAAATTAACCTTTTCTTTGTTAATAGTTACCCTTTCAAGTAATAAAAGTTACCCCTTTTGTCAATAAAAGTTACCCTTTTCATGCATAAAAGTTACCCTATCTACCCAAAAAAGTATACCTTATCAAATATAAAAAGTAACCCTTTTTATGCCACAAAGTAACCCTTTTTATGCACAAAAGTGACCCCAAAAAACATACACAAGAACCTTTCAAATTACTTAATGTATGCACATACATCAGTATTCCAAAAGAACAAAAAACTAACCACTAAGTTTAATTACATCATTTAACTTGATGTATATGCACAAACATTAAGTTTTTTCATTGTTCAAAAAATGCTCCTAGACCTAATCAACCTTTGCTTCTAACAGTCATTTCACCCTTTAGAAGGAGTGTACTTGTCTGTCTTCTTTTTTGCCCTTTTTCCTTTGGGATTCTCTTCGTCTGCCTCTGCGTTTGCTTCTACTTCAGCTGCCATTATTCTTTCTTAATTATCTTTCTTCTTCTTTGCAGCAATTGCATCCTTTCTTCTCATTTCAATTTCTTGGCAATAAGCAGGATCTTTCTTCTTCTCATTGAACTTCTCTAATTCTGACAACACATCATTCCTAGATTCATTCAAATCACACAGCACCAGTGTCGTACAGATCTCACCTCGCAGAAATTTTCTCCCAATAATCTCACAACAGAAAAAAAAAAACTTATCAATATGTAATTAATAAAAGCATTAGAAAGGGAAAAACTACATACAAAATAGATGAATAATTACTGTTTTGAGTTCATTTAATTTGAACGATTCGCCAACAAAATGGAGCATGTGATACATAACAAACACCCCACAGTCCAAATTGTCAACTTTTTCTTTTCTCCATTCCAACTCAACAATTTGAAACCTATAAGAAGGTAGCTGAACACTCTTTGGATGATTTCTTTTTCCGAGAAAAACACCCATTTGATCACACTGACATAAAATATAAAAGTTTAGAATAAAATAAAACAAGAAAAAAGAAAAAAAAATTTAAATGGAAACAATAAGTAAACAGAAACATAACAATGAAATCAACATAAACATACCAAGTGTGAAGACAATTCTTTGGTATATTCAAGAGCATCATCACGCCAGATGATATTGTCAAGATAATATACCACCTCTTTTGTATGATCAATAACAAACAAAATATAGTGATTCTCAATAAGAACAGGAAAATATATCTGAAACAGAAAAAATTAAAACACTGATTTAGACAGATTAACACAAAACAGAACTTTTTTAAAGTTTTGATAGTAATTTATCATGAAATATACCAGTTCAGCATCCATAATATCACATTCAGGATTCTCATAGCTCACCCAACCTTCCCATAAACCGTGCAAATCATTAACAGCTTGTGAAACTTCACCTTTGCCAATGTTTTCACAAACATGCAAGAATGCAAACTATTAAAAGTATGAGAACTTGTTTATATAAAAAGATAATAACTTTAGTGCACATAAAGGGTAACTTTAGTGCACATAAAGGGTAACTTTAGTGCATATAAAAAAAAAAAAAATCAAATTACTTACACTTTGCCTCACACCAAAGAAGAATTTTCGAGGACCAGAATCAAAACATGCCTTCTCGTTCAAATACAGACAGTAGCAATCAATGATGCACCATCTAATTCTAAGTGGAGCTACCAGGGATACCATGTCTTCTCTTGGAATTAAAAAATTCATCCCAATAGTAACAAGATTCTCACTGCAACAATAAAAAATAAGATAAGCATTAAACAAAAAAATAAAGGAAAAAAAACATATAAAATATAATTATTATAAAAAATGACATTTAACTTCCTCATCATTGAATCATCCTTCAGTAAACAATAATCAAGAATTTCCTGATGTAACTTGGGCAAATTCTTGAAAATCCGAGCATTAGACCTCAAAAACAGAGTAAGAAAAGGAACATCCACACCTACTGGCCCACAGTCGAGTGAGCAAAAAGATTTATTGCCTCCGACGATACGTCTAGAAGCATTTGCTACAGAAGGCCCAGCATCATCCTCAGACCTATTCATCAAAACACTTTTTCCTTTACCATTGACATCATCCTCAGACCTATTCAAATTCAAATCTTCTGCAGGTTCATTATCAGGATCATCATTGTTATGACCTTCAGGTTCATAAAAATCACGAAACATTTCATGAATAGACTTCATCTTGTTACACTCCTCAATTAAACCATCTAAAAGCTTCAAGTAATGAGGATCAGAAAGTAACTGTTGTGTTTGAGAAAATACAACAGGATCATCAGAGGATAATGATTCAGTTCTGCGAGAAGCAATCATATCACTCAAGGTTTGAAAACCTTGTGACTGAACCAACAATAATACATCCATATTTCTTTTGACCAAAAGAAATGTTTCATGAACAGCCTGCAAACATATGAACCAATAAGAAACTATACAAATGTAAAAAATAAAAATAAAAAACAAATGAAAATTCATGATATATGCATAAAGTTACCCTTTTAAATGCATAAAGTTACCCTTTATTATGCATAAAGTTACCCTTTAAAATGCATAAAGTAACCCTTATAATTGAATATTTAGGGTAACTTTAGTGCACAAAAAGGGTAACTTTAGTGCACAAAAAGGGTAACTTTAGTGCATATAAAGAGATAATAACTAAATAAAAAAAAAAAAAAAAAAAAAGAGCACTTACATCAGTTGAAATTTCTTTAATTTCATCATCAGTCATCACACTTTCTGGAAGATCAAATGCAAGAATGCGGCCACTTCTACCACTTGTAGAAGCCCCTTGACCACAAGTTTGCTTAACAACAGGAGTTACAGGATCCCTAACTTCAGGCTGTAAAACAGGATATGTAAGGGTATCCAATGGTCCCTGCCCAAAATCACCAGCTTTAATCTCCAAATTGATCCGCTTCTTAATCTTCGCATCAGTCCAATGTTGAATCAAAGGAAGGGTACTACTTTCCTTTTCTCCTTGGAAATTTAATCGATGAAAATACATAATTTGCAAAGCTAGCAAACAACCACTTACATTTTGAGCATTTTCATCATTCTTATAATTCACAACAACCTTCTTTAATTTTTTCAAAACATATGAACACCAATCAAATGTTTTGATTTCATCAACATTTTCCACAGCCTTCAGCAACTTCAATGAAACAGTCCTATTAATAGTAGGAGCTAAGAAGCTAGACATAGCATGTAGCACAAAACATCTCTTGAATTCTTCACCACCATCATCCAAATCAACCATCCTAGACTCCACTTTTGACAAATGTAGAGGTTGCTTCTCAGTAAGACCATAATCATGTCTCCATGACTGAATGATACGTTTATCTACACTACCTTCTTCAGGATTCTTCTGAAGTTCAGGAACAGCAATCTCACTCATAGGCAAGCCAAAGACATCACATATATCATTTTTAGTAACTACAAACTCTTTACCAGCAGCAATAGTGAACATGCAGCTACCTCCATTAAAGTGTTCAACCAGCCAATGTAGCATTTGACGATTCAAAGTTTTCAATTTCAGATGTAATAAACCACCAAAACCTATTTCTTCAACAGCTTTTTGTTGATTAGGACTAAAATTACTCATCATTAATTCCAATGTGTGTGGTCTGCACCTTGCAATCAAGGGTCTTTTTTCCCTAAATAATAATAATATAAGTAAAACAATATCAGAATCAGAATCAGAATCATGATATATATGATTAAAAAAATACAAAACAAAAAACATTTATACTTACACAACAGTATCAGAATCAGAATCAGAAACTACTTGCAATTCAGCATCTGCTTTGGCCTTCTTAGATACAATTTTAGACTTCTTAGGAGCTGCTTTAACCTTCTGAGACTCTGCTTTGGCCTTCTTAGGAACAGTTTTAGCCTTCACAGTTTTAGCCTTCACAGTGTTAGACTTCACAGTTTTAGACTCTGTTTTGTCCTTCTCAGGAGCTGTCTTGTTCTTTTTAGCATGCTCTTTACCCATTCCTTTTCCCCTTGAAGGCGATTTATAACGATATCCACCTATTGAACCACCTATATCTAATTAATACAGAGGATAACCATAAATTACAAATTCACAAATTACTCAGGGGAAAATTTAGAATATATGCATAAAAATCCTTTTAAATGCAAAAAGTGACCCTTTTAAAAGAATAAAGTGACCCTTTTTACTGCATAAAGTCACCCTTAAAATACAACAAGTAACCCTTTTAACTAAAAAGTAACCCTTTAACAAGCATAAAGTGACCCTTTTAACTATATAAAGTGACCCTTTTCACTGCATAAAGTCACCCTTTAAACTACAACAAGTATCCCTTTTAAATACAAACGTGACCCTTTTGACAGAATAAAGTGACCCTTTTCACAGCATAAAGTGACCCTTTTCAAAGCATAAAATAACCTTTGTCATGCATATAAATAACATATGTATATATTACTCACACACAATGCACAATGCACATATTACTGGTACTCAAACACATATACACAAACACAATGCAGATATGCATACTATTCTCATAATCTAACTAAAACCTAACATCAAAATTTGAAGAATAATGAATAAAACTTCTGAAAACAAACATGCAAAATTTGTTTAACATGTAACAACACCACAACACATATATATCAAATTTTGAACCAATTATCACAATGAACAATAAAATAAAGCAAAATTAAACATAATAACTTCAAAATTGAAATTCAATTATCATAATATGCATAATAAATCAACAGAAAACAATAAAAAATAACATGCACTACTAATTCGACATATATAAGCGAAAATTCAATTGAAAATTCGAAAAAATGATGAAAAATTAAATAAACACACCTTCTTCAGCATCTACAGCCTTCTTTGTAATCTTCTTCTTCACCATTGCTGAAACTAACACTACAAAAAACGAAAACAAAATCAAAATCAAAAAACCTAAAAATCGAAGAACCAAAACAATTTAAACTAACAAAAATCTCAAAAAAATAAGTAAACTAACCAGAATTAAGCGATAAACAACTTCACAAGTGAAAGAAAAGTGAGAAAAAGCTCGAAATCGCAGTTAACTGGTTTTTAGAGAGAGAAAAACGAGGAGAGAGAAAGCGTGAATGAGTGAATGAAGGAGAAAATCAAGGAGAGAGAAAGTTCTTTTTCTTTAATTTTGGAAATCATAATGAAGCACGTGCCCAGGACAGTTTTCTTGTCCTTAAAATCCGCCATTCAATATCATTATTGAACACCCGCTTTTTTTAAAAATTTGTGTTGTTATCATAGGGTTACCGAAGGCTAACCCCTTTTCTGACCGTCATCAAAAATAAATAAATATATATGGTTACATGTTACTAGCGCGCGCTCTCTCTCTCTCTCTATATATATATAATATATATATAATAAAAAAAATAACAATAATAATAATAAAAACTCCTAATTTATCAAAACTCCGTTTATACATATGGGCTGGATGTGAACGAATTGATCTGTATGATTATTTGAGACCAGTATGAGAAACCGATAAGTTAGCCCTTTGCGCTTCACATGAATTGGACTGTATTTTAGCCAATTGTCGCCTCCAATATGTCAACAGAATTCCAATCAACCAGCCCTGTTTTGTTCTTTGGGCCAGAAGATACTCTGGGCCAATGGCCCACCTTTTTTTCTTCAAACTATGAGTAGTTTGGAAAATCATCCACATTGTAAGATAGGATAATCCTCCTTGAAGCCGTGGAGGCTTCTGTTGATTATTCACAGAGTATATGTATACATTGTCATTTTCTAAAAAAAAAATGTATACATTGCCATCTTAGGGTTTACATACAATATCCTAATATATTACGAGGTTAATATGGACAAATAATATTTACGTATTGTTATGTGAAAAATAATATTTACATATTACGTATTATGTCTAACACACATATGAATCGGAATTAGGGCCTTCTCTTCAGCTTAATTTTAGTTCAGTTCAATTCAATTCAATTCAGTTCAGCTCCAATCAGTTCAGCTCCTAATTTCCTTCTCTCATTAACAATTCATTTCAGCTCTATTCAATTCAGTTTAACTCAGCTCCAATCAGTCCACTGCAGTTCATTTCAGCTCAATTCAGTAAATCAGAACAGACCCTTAGTTATCATATATCAAAAGTATAGAGAAAAATAACTAGGAGGTGAACTATTTCACCTATCACCAATTGAATTAAAGACTGAACTTGTTGAATTTATATATGATCACTATAATTTAAAGGATCGAGTAGCTTTTACAAAGAAAAATATAACTTGACATAAATTCAATTATAAATGCAATGCGACTTCCTTAAAGAAAAAAAAAATACAAAATTAATACAATTACTATTAATAGTTTCGCACAATAATGAGTAATTTTTTTGCAAAAAAAAATTTGTGGACTTTGCATGGTCATGAAAAGGATGACGTGGAGGAAGATTATACAACAACTGCTACAAACCTTACAATATAATACTATAATGCTATTGTCAATTTTGTCATTAAATTATACGGAATGACATTTTAGCTATCTCTAATTCTTGTAATGCTGTTGTCTTTTATCATGTTAGAAGGAAAGGTAATATTGTGGGCCTTGTGGCCCATAGATTAGCCAACTTAAGTAAGTCTTTTGGTTCTTTGGGGGTCTGGCTTGAAGAAGTGCCAGAGGAGGTTTCTAGCTTTGTACTCTCTGATATTATTGCTTTTTTCTTTTTTTTTTTTTAAACCTCTGATATTATTGCTTTGAGTTAATAAATTTTTCTCGTTTCCTATAAAAAAAAAAAAAAAAAAAAAAGGGGTTATACGGAATGACGGACGGTGAAAAAATGGATGTAGTCAAGTACCGAATTTGTAGAAAGAGCCTTGTAAAGCGACGCTATTATTTGGACGTTTTCAATAATTGCACTTTCCTCATTACAATTTAGATTTTTAGGAACTCTATTTTTATACGTCTTTACTTTACTAATCTCATTATCCTTTTTGTTGTCTTTCTTTTTTTAGATCACTTTCCCTGCATATTCCTGTACTCGGCTGTTTTGTATTAACATACATACTGTTTTTAGACACTATCTAAATACTACTAGGACAAAGGAAATATTTTATATTATTTTCTTAATAATGATGAGCAACCATATAAACAGTTACGTACAATAGACACGACATGTCATTATTCATATCTTGCTTCATGCTTATATAACAATTATTCTATTTATTGTAAATTTGTAATGGTATTAAAATTTTTATCGAATTATCTATTTTATGGGCGTGATTTTGTGTGATATTGTTGAATTGTTAGTCTTACCTTTTCAAATCATGCATGTAGTGCTTTACATTGATAAAAGAAGATAGAGTTAAATACCGGAATAGTTTACAAGGTCAATGAACTACTTCTCCTATTGTTCATATAGTTTTGGGATCAGAATCTCTTTTGGCCTTGTGAAATCATCTTCTCCCCAATCTTTGTATACAAGTAGTAGATATCAATTTTATTTTAATATTTTCTACAAATAATACAATATGCTCGTTATATGGAGTTCAACTTTATTCGATCTATTAGACTTTGATCCATGTATGTATGTAAGACATTATGACATATCTTTATGATTTTGTTTGATGTTAATTAAATTCAATAAAATGGGGTATAAGAGGACACGTAAGGTTACAAAAAAGATAACATTGATATGTTTTCCAGGCTAGCAAGCCCCATGCTCATCATCAAATCCAACAATGCATATGATATTATAAATCACCTTACCCTTCAATCGACAATGTCTTTTAATAATGAAACACGAGGATCCGTTATCTATGATTCTCTGTTGCATAATTATTTAGAAGTATGCTACTAGCTTAGCTATTATTGGATCAATGTGAAAAAAATGCTCTATGAGTAATGGCGTTCCAATTGACTTAATAACAAGGGACTTAGAAAGATGCCAGATCTATTCTAACATGGGCATATTGGATATGATGTTTCAAACTTCAAAGGGGCATAGCGCTAGATTTAGAGAATGTATATTGCCAATCGAGTTCTATTTTTTAGACCTCATTAGATCCATCCGTTCCTATAAGTAAACACCAATACTTTTCAGATATATCTTTTAAGTTTGCGTCATTCTATTTACCGGTTACGTGATCTCGTTACTTGGTCTATTGTTTGAGATTTTGAGGGTTAAACTATGTTTAATTCACCTTATTTTTTATTATTTAATTTGATATAAACTTATTTTTTCTTATTAAATCCGATATGAACTTATTTTTTTTAATTTGCTTTGATTTGATATTGTTTGATTTGATCAATTATTTTTTACCTTATACAATTTTTTTTATTTTTTTTATTAAGTAATTCCATAATTTTTTAATTATATACTCAAAGATGTTATTAATATAATGTTTAAAATCTTTTTGTTCTGATCTAATTTGATATTAGTAAGATATTAAAATATGATATACAAGTTTCCTGAAAAAAAAAAAAAAAGTGATATACATTAAACTTAATCTTGAATGGTTACGAGCTTACGACTTCTATATGACTAATATGAGTGTACCTGATCTTGAATACGGAGTAGTTACGACTTACGAGTCTTAGACCAAAGATACGGAGTAGTCAAAAATCAAAAGCCAATGCATGTGAAAGACGCTGCCACGTGATAACTGATATTCTTCTAAATCACGGACGTACAGTACAATGAGTCAATGACAATGTAGTGAACCGTGAACGTACACACCTCTCTTTCAGCTCTTCCTAGCCTCGTGTATGATGTATTCGTAGAGTTGTCAGATTCTGACCCGAATTGTTAAATTCGACTGTTTTGAACCGTTTTGAAAAGGAACTGAACTGTTTAAAACCCGTTTTTTGGAAACCGAAAATTGACCCGGCCCAATTTTTTCCAACCCGGAACTAAATTGAACCGAATTTGTGCGAACCGTTACTAACCCGACCCGTTATCAAGCCAAACCGTTACAACCCGAAACTGAAAACAACCAAAACCGTTTACGTCTAAACCCAATAGTAACCCGACCCATTTTAAACCGAAAACTGTTAAAACCCGGCAAAAATCCGATAAACCTAAATCATTCCAACCCGTAACCCGTTGTAACCGAACCATTTATAATCCGTAACCCGTTGTGACCGAACCGTGTACGACCCGTAACCTATTGAGACCAAACCGTTTAAAACCAGTAACCTGTCATGACTGAGTCATTTACAACCTGTAACCCAATATGTTTATGATCTAATCCGTTTCAATCCACTACTCGATAAACCTAACTTATTTATGACTTAACTTGATTATAACATGACCTGTTCCTACCCATTATCTGATTAACTCGATTCGATAATCATCCTACTTAATTTTAACCCGATATGATTTGAACTGAAACCTGCTTCAAATTGGGTAAACTCGTTTTCAAACCAACCAAGTTCAATCTAAACCGATTATAACCTGAAACGATAACGATTGGACCCAATTTTACCCGATATGTTTTGAACCGAAACCCATTTCGATCCAACCCAGTTTAACCCAAACTGATTATGACCTGAACCAATTACGACCCGTCCTGATTAAGACTCGAACTCTTTTTAACCGAAATCCACTTTAAACGGGCTAAACCCGTTTTTAAACCGACCCGCTTCAACCCAAATTGATTATGACTCGAACCGACTAGAACCCGACCCGATAAGGACCCGATCCGAATAAAAACTGCAATTAAAAAAACCAAACCGAACTGACGTGATAATTTTCAAAACCGACCAAAATCAACCCGCTAATTATTTCAACCCGTTATAAACCGACCCGTTATAACCCGAAACTGATAAACCCAACCCAAACCCGAATTGTTTACCCGAATTGACACCCCTATGTATTCGCAACCTAACACATGATAAGGTAATTTCGTAATTTGATTGGTCTATCAAAAAGGAGTGCATCTTCCAACCATGAAATTGGAGCTTGAAGGTTTAATCTCACAATGACCATATTAATTTGTATCTAACAACATATTTTATGATAAAATATATTTTTATTAGGATCTTGTTAACGAACGCCTCTGGGACGTTAGATAAACATTTAAAATACTACCTAAAGTGGTATAAATTTGGGAAAACATGACAAAATCACGCGTCGATCGGGGTAATTAATGTTCATTTTAATTTAATGTTTTAATTTTTAGCTAACTTATCCAACGTTCTCGAGGCGTTCGTTAGCTTTTGTTTTTTTATTATGTTAGAAAAAAAAACTAAAATTCAATGTCTTAGTTATTCTGAAATGGAGGAATTACATCTGCTTCACATTTATTAAAAATGAATGTTAGTTACACATTATGTATAACAAATGTTTTATTTCCTTTTAAAGTTATCATTTTTCTCTATCTGACTGTTTATCACATACATTTATATCATTCTCTCTCAATTTAATATTTATAAACAAATTTTACCTAAAAGTTTATGTCAATGCCTTTGTTACACATAATATGAAAGTATGAAACGGAGGTTCTATCTCAGCTCCAAATAACAGTCGAAATTGGAAAGAGATTTAATAAGATTATAAGGTAATGGAACATTACCAACAAAAAAAAGACTAATTAATGGGCTAATAATTTAGCTCCTACAAAAGAAGGATAATGGAATGCTTACTTGGTAACAAACTTTAAAACTCAAAATTCGACATGATAAGCTAATTTTAAATGGGAGGATATGGTTAAGTTGAATTAGGTGGATATTTCTATTAAAAAAAAAATAAATTTTTTTTGGATATTTCTCCTTCATATTATATTGATACATTTGGTTTAGGGGATTTAAATAGTTTTTACTCCGAGTAACATATTATACAGATTATTGCAATTACAAGTCAGCAGCTCATATTTCAAAGTAATATAACTGAATTAGCAAATTACAGACAGTTACGTACAATGGTACAATACAAGTAATGCTATATTGTACATTTGTACATTTGTACATTAAACATATCTTTAACTTGCATGTTCTATGGTTACAATAACACCTTAACATTTAATGCATAATAAATATATCTTAAAACGTACGACAGGTACAATCAAGTTTCATTACTCCAACAAAACTCATAATTAAATTTCCTCACAAACATCCAAATTTAAACAACTAAATATTCCAATCACATTATTAAACCGAATTTCCAATTACAATTTAGACTCTCAATCTATTTTCAAAAGAAAAAAAAATTAGACTCATAAACTCATACAATAAACCCGATTATGCACACTCCTAATTAGACGAAGCCTCTAATTAACATAGATAGATTGAACGAGATGATAATGATACATCATGTGACAAATTTAAAGGTGGATGTCGTCAACAAACACACAAAATTATGATTGTCTTTAAACCCGATTATGCACACTCTTAATTAGATGAAAACTCTAATAATCATAGATAGATTGAACGAGATGATAATGATACATCATGTGACAAATTTAAACGTGAATGTCGTCAACAAACACACAAAATTATGATTGCCTTAAAAAAATGAGAGTAAGGACCATCTTGGTAGTAATACTTGATTGAAAATCCAAAAGACCCCACTTTTGTAACATACTCACTTATGAACCTGGGTCCCACATGCCACGTCAACACCGTGTACCGTGCGAGTATTTTTGTGGCCTCTCTCAATTATTATTTCACCCTTATCAATTTAATTTCCTTCTTTTATTTCATTCATTTTTCCCCCCATTTTTTCCCCAAGCCAAACCCATACCTGATATACATATACCCCTCTTATAAAAAAAAAAACCAAACCAAATCAATTCATTTATTCATTTATTTATTTCTTTTAAATACCATATCCTCATTGATTTCTTTCCTATTTATTTCTGTGAAGTTACAAAACAAAATTAATACAATTACTTGTGTATCTGTTGTATTTGAAAAAAAATATATTAATAATAATAAAAATAAAAAATATATCATCGGCGGAGAATGAACAGGAGAACTCCGGCAACTCGAACTCGAGTCGGTAAATACGAATTGGGAAAAACGCTTGGTGAGGGAAACTTTGCCAAGGTGAAATTAGCTAAGAATGTTGAAACTTCTGATTTTGTCGCTGTTAAAGTTCTCAGTCGTGAACATCTTCTCCAACACAAGATGGTTGAACAGGTTTTTTTTTTTTTTCTTTGATGTTTTACTATTGAATTTTGATTTGACTTTGTTTAACAATTGAATTATGATTTGATGATGTTGATTTCGATTATTTATTAAAAAAATATATGTGATTATTGAAATTTGACATTTTTTTTAACCAACTTTATAAACAACCGTTTTTTTATTTGTAATTTTGATTATTATTTGGAGTTGGTTGATCTACATGAATAAACAATACAGTATAATATCAGTATACATCAATATCGTACGAGGTTGCTTTTTTTCTTTTCATTTTTTTTTAAATAATTTAATTCTGGGAACGAGTTATTTAAAAAAAAATTATCTTGGATGATTAGACTTTTTAATTCTGGTATGATGACATCCAAAAGTTGATTGGAAGATTATTTTATGCTCTGTAATTCTCGGAACATCCTCACTTTATAATTTTTATTTTGGTTTATGATGTTTATTTTGATTTGATTTTTGACTTCCAGTTGTATTCTACGGACCGTACGTATATTTATTTTTTGTATGAATCATTGATTTCTTATACTCTCACTTTCATTGTTATTGTTATGAGCATAATTGAAGCATATTCTATAAACATTATTCCGTAATCATAATAGAGCATAATTGTTATTGTACAAATGATTTTCAATAATTAAGATTTTTGTTTAATGTATATTTTAATCAGATAAAGAGAGAGATTTCGACAATGAAGGTGATTAAGCATCCTAATGTTGTTAAACTTTATGAGGTACTAATCTTCTGGTTTATTATCGCTTTGCCTATTCTTCATTCTTCAATGCTTTAAATTATTGAGTAATCCGTATAAAGTTACAATTTTTACTTAAACTTCATCAAGACGTGTTACATTGGTCTCTTGTTTAACTAGGACACGGAAAAATTTCATCACCTTATTAGCCTGAAAGGCCCTGAATTGAACTTCTCCGAACTTAGATTAAGTTCGAATAAATTTAGATAAGGACTAGAATTTACAATTCAAAGCCGAACATAAGTTCAAAAAATAAAGAGTTTAGACTTTTGAGTCTTTGACATAAAAGTGACCTTTGCATGATAAATATGAATAACTTTGGTAAAGACATGCATTTTCATATTTAATCAGGCTGAGACAGTGCCTTCACTTGGCTCTCCCACCTGCTAATCCAATGTGCATAAGGGCCGGAGGTAAAATGTGGTGCACAATGTTGATTTGATAGCCTAAAGGTGAAATTCAGTCCGATATTAGTTCACTGGTCTTCAAATTAAATGGTCAGGATTATTGTGAAAAGAAAGTTGATCTTTCTCGGCGTATTTACTGTAGGTTAGATGTCATATGGGACTCTCTTTGCTTAGATATAAGTGCATATGTATGTGCTTAATTTTATGGCTGATTAATTATTGATTGAATTACATAGTGGCTGCAGTACTTAAAGAGTGAAGTAGTTCAAATAAGTACTGCATCATCAATGTTTAAAGGTGATCTGTTTGACATTCTCTTGGTTGGGTCTTGGTGAAGTTTAACCTGCAATGTACTAGGTCGTATCGCCTAGATGTTGCCTTGACTTCTTTCCATCGTATTTTAGGATGTAATGCAACGTGTAGTATGCACTTCTTACGATAACATGTGTCTGAAATCTGAATGTGATTAATCGCGTCTGTCTGAGCAGGTCATGGGAAGCAAAACAAAGATCTATATTGTTCTTGAGCTAGTTGATGGAGGCGAGCTCTTTGACTTAATTGTGAGTACTTTTATGAAAATTTCTTCCCTAGTACGGAATAGGTTATCTTGATGAATTTCTCTTGCACACAAATGTATGTTTGAATGAAATCATGCCATGTACTATTGTTCTGTTTTAGAAGGAATCTTATCTGAGCTCACTCGTGTACAGGCTAAACAAGGCAGACTTAGGGAAGACAAAGCCAGGATGTACTTTCAGCAGCTAATCAACGCCGTGGATTACTGCCACAGCAGAGGTGTATACCACAGGGATTTAAAGGTTTTTCTTCTCCTCTTTTTCTTTGGTTATAGTTTTTCCTTTCCTTCTCTGAGAGAAAATTCCATCTGCATGCAGTCTAGTAATAACATGCCTACTTGTCCTTCTGTATTGGTTACTTCTTCTCCCTATCTCACACATAATTTAATTTGCAGCCAGAGAATCTGCTTTTGGATTCCTATGGTGTTCTAAAAGTTGCCGATTTTGGATTAAGTGCATTTTCACAGCAAGTGAGGGTAAGAATACTTGGTTTCTCGTGTTTATAAAGACCTATGTTTATCAGTTGAATACCTAAGTGCTGATTGCTGAACTGAATTTTTCCTTGTCTTTTGAAAGTACTTTTAAACATAGTATTTTGGAATTTTGCAGGAAGATGGTCTACTTCACACTGCCTGTGGAACTCCTAATTATGTTGCTCCGGAGGTATATACTCTCAGAGTCTCAGTATTATATCTACCATTATTGTTAAGTTTACATATGTTCTAATTTCCTGCATTTCCAATCAGGTGCTCACTGATAAAGGCTATGACGGTACAGCAGCCGATATATGGTCTTGTGGGATCATTCTCTTTGTCCTTATGGCAGGGTACTTGCCCTTTGATGACCCAAACCTCATGAATTTATACAAAAAAGTGAGCGTTGAGGATATTTTTTACCGTCTGATGCACTACTTATTAACAAAAATCATTGACAGGAGTTGTTTTTCTACTGCAGATCCAAAATGGTACCTTTGTTACTCCTCCATGGTGTTCTTCTGGTGGTAGGAAGTTTATCAAACGTATTCTTGATCCTAATCCTCTGACTGTAAGATCCCATCAATGAATAACTCTTGTGCATCTACTCACACTTGGTCAAAGTTGGCTCTCTTTAATGAGAATGTTATCTATCTGCAGAGAATTACAATCTCAGAAATTTTGCAAGATGAATGGTTTAAAAAGGATTACCATCCACCAAGTTTTGCTGAGGAAAGTGATGTGAATCTTGATGATGTAGATGCTGCTTTTGACGACTCAGAGGTGAGCATTATGTTTGTAATATTAGATTTGGATTCTGGTCTGATTATGAGAGCTAAACTCCTTTTGTTTTTTCATAGTGATCACAGAGGCTAATAGGCTATTTATCTCATCGTAGTATGGCGATATAGAATTGAATCTGTTTCCAACCTCTAACCTTGTGAGCTAGCTAGTGATTTAAGAGCAAATTGTATCTTCTCATTCAAAAATATATGGCGTTTTGTGAAAACGAGTAAACCACTTCAAACTAATCAAACATTCCTTGAGTCATGTTATTCAGTCCAATAAATGTGAACATTCTTTTTGTTAATTAGCTTGTGTCAATTTTGGTAGCTTGAAACTTATAATTAATTTTACTCTAATGTTTTAAGACAATTAGGAGAAATAAAATCAGCTTATTATGGTATGGTGACATTCTTTTTGACAGTATTATTTTGAATAGGTTTCTCATTTGTGTTATTTTCATTGCAGGAAAATCTTGTAACAGAGAGACGGGAGAAGCCTGTATCAATGAACGCTTTTGAGCTTATTTCTGGGTCACAAGGTTTCAGTCTTGACAGTCTCTTCAATAGGGAACCCGTATGTTTCTCTTACTCATCTTGCAGAGTTTTATCTTCATAACTAACTCTGAAGTAAGCTGTATTATTTGGTAGATGTGGAAATTTGGATGTAATAAGAGTAGTGGATACAAGGGATTAAATTGTTGTTCATGAATTTATAAAATATTTGTTGCGCAGCTTTGTATGTAGTAGTAGGCTATTGAGCTCGTCTTTTAAATCAAGAATCTGACAGACAGAAACACTCTTTGCAATATTAGAACAATTGCTATTAGGCTACAAGTGGTTCATTGCACTTTTATGTTCAAAGCTCTATATATACATCTGACCTCACCCACCGTGCTTTGCGTTGTTAGTGCCATTGGGAATTTGGGATCATAGGTCTTTGGCTGGTTTGACGAGCTTTTCTATAATTGGTCTCACCATTATCTCTTTCAGGATGCTAATTTTTTTAATTGACCTTTTATAACCGAAGTAGTTATTTCATAATTGATATTTGTTGTTCCTTTAATTATATATATTTTACTAAGTTCGTTCTTAACCTCTTTGTTATTCAAATTTACCTTACAGGGCACTGTAAAGCGAGAAACAAGGTTTACTTCCCAGTGCCCTGCAAACGAGATTGTGTCTAAGATTGAGGAAGCTGCAAAGTCTTTAGACTTCAATGTTCGTAAGCAAAATTATAAGGTGACTATCGTTCTGTCTTCATCTGTTTTCTGTTCGATGTAGCATGCTTGGCCCCAATACCTGTGTTAATCATGATTTATATGTTTTCTTCTTTCTTATCCTTTCTAGATGAAGCTGCAAGGTCATGCAAGTGGAAGGAAGGGACGCCTTTCTGTGGCTACAGAGGTATCCTCTCTTATCTGATCTAATATATATATATATATATATATATGTATATTGCTTGTTGTATACAACTCTATGTATCATTAGTTGTGAAGATCAATACAACTTCGATTGGGGACAATCAATCTTTAATACGTTACATTCTCCTTGACCTTAGGTGTTTGAAGTAGCGCCTTCTTTTCATGTAGTAGAGTTGCGTAAAACTGGAGGTGATACTTTGGAATTTCACAAGGTAAGCAGCTTTCCTTTTAAACTTCAGTGCTTATTAATTCTGATAAATTTTATTAGCCTGAGGTAGTTTACATAGAACTAACATACACTATGTACATTTGTTGTTCCATGACAGTTCTTCAAGAATTTCTCATCAGGATTGAAAGACGTTGTTTGGAAAAGTGATTCAAATGATGAAGATTCAAAGTTGTGAAATCGACCCTTGATCCTCCAACCCCCGGCCATTAATTTATTTTTTTTCGAAAATGTGTCAATATATCCCTTTCATTCCAGGGAAGGGGCTGGGGGAAGATGGGGCCATCCATGCAAAAAATGGATGGTTGCTGTAAATGTTAGACGCTAGTGTATGGCAATTGTCATGTGGTGGTTAACCATCCCCCCACTGAACCAGGGGCGCGATGTGGTGCACCAATCTATGAAATTGTTCTCTCATTTGAACTATGAATGATGAAGTTGTTTGTATGGAGACCAAACTTTGTCTTGGAGGCTTAAACTTCTTTTAAAACATTTGTAATTGATCAAATATCGCCAAGATCCTATTCTAATCATAGTAACTGCTTCAAGAATTATTATCAGTTTCCCCCAACCCCCAGGAAAACAATTATCTCAGGTGATAAATAATGTTGAAACAGTCTTATAAACATGCTAATAATGTGAAATTAAGGATTTAGGAACTATGGTCTCGGCTTTTTCTGCAAATTGTTAGTCCTGTAATTATTTTTGGGCAGAAAATATGGCTCTAATTTGTGAGATTGAACTAGCTACATAAATGCGATAAACAAATTATGGATCCAACTTGATAATCTAGCATGTGTTCATGCTTTTAAGCGCACTTTGTCAGTATAAGATAATTCGTATTAACAAGCTAAATGATACACTGACTAAGCTAATGATGGACTAAGACTCAACAGACTATTAACAATAAGATACTCTAGAAACAATAGATTACAACTAATCTAAGTTGACTTAGGCATAGTGAGTTACAACTAATCTAAGTTGATTAGGCTGGTGATTGGTGAGTTTCCGCAATTGATCAATTATTGTAATGTCGTTCTATGATCAATATGGAATTATGGAGGGAAATTGTGCAGCTGATTGGCTAAGCCAACCTTGAAGTGGCTCTAACACATAAAAGTTAGACCATGGAAAACATGCCTTTAGCTCTTAGTACTCCGTAGTATTTTAGAAGAGGATATGACAGGGTAGGTGTAGGCGCATAGCAATGTCCCGTTTCACTTCTTAATTTATTTGTAATTTTGTTTTAGCCTTGTTTCTTCTTTGGCCTTGGTTTCATCCTCATCAGCCAAACAAAAAAAATTGAAATTGCAATAGTCCAATATATAAACAGTCTACTTATTTATAAGCCTAAAATTAGATAAGCATGAATTGAATAGAATAGGATTTTCCAAAAAAAGGATTTCCCAAAAACAGGAAAAAAAAGAAAAAAAAAAAAAAAGAATAGGACGGGCAAAGTCACAGTTAAAACTTTAAACACAAAAAAAAAGGACCACAGCCCATTATCTTGCATGGGCCGAATGAAGCTGACCTCGAGATTTGGTCAAGTGTCTGTGTTAAGAATTGATTGAATTAGCTTTGTTATTTGATGTTAACAAAAGATTTTTATTTTTTGTACCATCAAATTATAGTGGTTCAAGTTGGTTGAATCCATAATTAATTGGATCGGTTTCTTGTTAGCTGATTATTTGTTATCAGTCATTACTCACTATAATTTAAGAAAACTCTTTATTCATCCACATGGAATTTAATTTTGCATTGAAGATTAAATTGTTAGTTACCCTAGCTTCAGTTCATACAAGGTAAGAGTTCTCAAAGGTGATGATATTCATCATTGTCATTGGATAGACTTAGAGAAATTTCCCACAATTTCATTACAATCATGTGATTGTTGGCTCAAAAGGGTACTAAGCTAAAGATTTGATGTATAGCTAGTATGGACCCTATTGAATGTTTTCAAAGGGTACAATTGAAATAGATGAGATTTGATATCATATCCTGAGTTATAGTGTCATTCTAAAATTGAATTAATAATACTACGTGTAGTTGAGTAATACTCCGTAGTATCATTCTAAAATTGAATTAATAGTACTACGTGTAGATCGAATTGAATTGGTGAATGACAATTTTGATCTTTTAGATCTTGCTTTGCGCTCTATGGTCCATTGGGTGTATGTGTAATAGTAGTCTTAAAGGCTTAAAATTGAATGACTCTGGTAAATGGTTTGGTAGTTGAGGATTCGATACTTGAATTTATTTAGTTGAGTTGTCTACTGCGGACAGTTTAGAAAGAAGCATATTTGCACCACTTATCAAATATAGAAATAGATAGATTTATTATTTATACAATACAAGTACGTACTTCTTAATTAGAAAGTGATATTTTAATGTGGTGTTTTCAGAGTATCAAAAGTAGCCTGGCTTTTTCTTTAGTACCATCAAGTTGTAGCGTTTCCTGCGCTTAACGAGTCAGGATCATTGAAGAATTTTTATCTTTCCCATGTATACTTGTATCTATATTTATATTGTTTGTAACTATTGTTCTATTAACAAAGTGAAGAAGCATGATATATACATATATGATATATTTATGACTATATAAGTATGTAAGTTAGTAGATCCATTTTTTTTGCAAAATATATATGTGTTGCATATTAGATTGTTATGACGTTGCTTTGCGATTGTATCCTTGTATATTTCGTTGCATACTTGCATGTGTTTCCTCCGATGCTTTCAGATCATTTTGTTCACGTACTATATTTTAGAACTTTGGTATTAAGAACTACGTTACATAAATTAATGGGTCATTCTTCACTTTTTCTTCCTCTTTTGTATCCTACTCTCATTAATTATGAACCCTAGAAAAGATAATAGAGCTATAAACTAATAATTAAATATAAGAAGAAATTATATGAATTTGAGTCGTATCCTACATGAAAAAAAGTTGATCTGATGTAGCGATTCGCGAGGTTACATTTTATTTCTAGTTAATTTAATAAATTTGCTTCTTTTCGAGCCTAACCCTACATATACATTTTACAAAAATTGCGACTAAGAAGTTGTACCGATCCTAATTTGGAATTGGTCAGTAAACTAAATGGAGATTTAGATTCATTCGATTAATGATGATACCCTGGTTCTGTTGTTGAACAATAATTTATCCTTCAATTCATATTAGTACAATTTTACGGACTTATGAAATAAATGTATATTTCCTTAGATGCGCATGGACTTTTAAGTGATATGCTGTGAATGTACTCAACTACTACTGTATTTTTACATTTATACAACTAACTTTATTATATTTTTAATAAACCACCAAGCAAAATACATTAGCTTATATATTTCTCGTACAAAGTAATTAATTAGCTGGTTAAAGTGTATACATAAATGGTGCGGGGTCTAAACGTGTAATAAGTCTGTTATAAATGCGCAATGTGCATGCATGGTAGCTTTCGCATCATTTGGGTGGCTCGAATAAGAGGTCTCGTATTTAATTTGTGGAGTGACAATAATTTCATACACCAATATATATATATATATATTTGACCTAATTATAACTCATTTATAGCCAAACTTTGCTTGTGGTGAGTTACTCAATTTCCATTCATTTTATGCAACAAATGCATGCAAATGCCTTTTTTTTTTTTTTTTTTTTTTTTTTTTTTTTTTTTGATAACATGATGTATGTACTTAAATGCACTTAATAAAAGCCAATAATATATACGAAATACTAATTATATCAACATGCATTTGATACAATTTTTTTTTTCGAATATATATACTGAGATCAAGTAATAAAATTCTACTTCAGTTTAGTCAGAATTTAGACATCAAACCAGACAACAACCATTAATTATGTAAATTAGACAAGAAAACCTTAATTATTTCGAGAGAACAGATATGATCATAGATATTTTTAATTTAAACATAGACTTTCTACCAAATCATTAAGATAGACAAGTGCAAGGTCAAATGAAGTTTCGTGAAAGGAAACATCTTTTCTTTTCTTTTTTTTTTTTTTGGTTGTTGTTACAAGGACCATACCTTGTACTGAACCTCCATAACCTTTAATAGGTTAACTAGCCCTTCTATATGCGTAAACACTTAAGATGATAAAATAATTAAAGTAATCTAAAGATCTCTCTAGTCCTAGGCACAATACAAGTTGTAGATGATAAAGTCTGAACTTGTGATCTGATAAGAAGTTGACTTTCCCACTATCTCAACTCGCCGTTCCATTATATTCATCTCGATACATATATAAGAAAATGAGAATTAATAGCGTGTGAAATTGAATTTTTATTTTATTATTAAATTGGAGAAATAATATGGTTGTAAAATAGCATGAATTTAAATGGGTCCGATAAGCAGAAGCAATAATAAAAAAAATTGCATATAGATAAGTCATATTGCTAAATATTCCGATAACCCAAATCTCACCAATATTTTCTTTGTATCTTTATATATGTATCCTCCTTGAAAACAAAATAACGAGGTGGGTGTTCATATTGGTCAAGAAAAACACCTCACTTACTCCCTATATTATTAGTCATTTATCATCATGTCATTTTCATAAAACAGCCAATACAATAAAGGGTGTTATAGTTGCTTGAACCAACTTCAGAGCAGCCCAGCTAGAAAAGTAAGAGAACAATTCTCACAAAATTCCATTAATTATTGCGTGTGCCATCTCTAAACTAATGCGTGGTTCCTACAGGTGCCTGTACCATGCATTGTACAAACGTTTCTCGCGGAAAGAACATGTTAAACAAATGTAAAGAACATACATCTATAGTGAAAAGAACATACTATTAAATTGTAATGAACACATACCTAAAGTAAAAAGAACATATTTTCACCAAAAAAGAGTGAAAAGAACATATTTCCATGTTCTTTGATTGTCAGTGTAATGTACTTTTATTTGTAATATTATGTTCGTTGCTTATTGAGAAATATTATTTGAATTTCCTCTTTAAAATATAGTGGGTATATATAAATAATGTTTATTACATAATATTATCATGTTCTTTATTAATATTACAGATGTTCTTTAGATATATAAAAAAAATAAAAACATTTTGTTGTTCTTTACAAAACAGATATATGTTCTTTTTAAAAAAAATTGTACGTTCTTTACAAAATAGCTACATGTTCTTTCTGCGTTTTTTATATGTACCAAGTATGGTACCACCGTCTGTAGCTTAAACTTTTCATCTCTAAACAACTTGATTTATAACCAATTTTCCTAACTATAAGCCAAGTAGGCCTTTATGTGCCACTCGATTGAATATTCTGCTCAAGAACATATGATTGTTGTGTCTAATCTCATCCACCACGACAACACATTTTGCTACAAATTCTTCTAATGATCACACATTTCGCTACAAATTCATCTAATGATAAAAAAGACGAATGTCTAATTAACTTCTAATCTGTCTGCCCTTTGCCACTTTAAGATGGACGGTCCAAGCTCATTAATTAGCATTATTAGACTTTAATTAACGTCTTAAACTTCACATAATTCAATTATTTAATGTATTGAGGCAATCAAAACATAGCAACATTATATGCCGATCCTAATCAAGTGTCATTCATTATACGGTGACGGTACACTAGGAAAGGACTTGGGAGCAAGAGAACACAAGGGATGGTTAATAACTTAATATGCATATGAATTTACAAAATTCTTCTATTTTTCTTATTTGGGACAAATACTGAATTCTCTACTCTTTCTAATCTTTTCTTGATCTACATCAACCCCTTAGCGTTATGAAACATGTTGGTCTTAAATATTCGATGTATTGTACTCATTAGTATTGTTGAATAATTTAGAGTATTGTGGACTAAATACATGTTAATTAATTAATTTACTTAGGCAATGGTGTTGTGAATTAATTAATCAAGATTATTAGAGTTAATGTCCTTGGTAGAAAGGATTGAAGTTTCCTTGAGAAAAAGGAAAAGCACGACCTTGGTAAAGAGTAGCAAATCAGCCGCCCGGTCAGGGTGGTGCTCGCCTGACCGGGCGCGAGGGTGAATGCGTGAAGGATCTCCGCCGCTCGGTCGGGCAGTCGCCGCCTTACCAGGCGCGAGAGTGAACACCAATTTCTGAAAGCTGCTGCCCGGTTTTGGGATCTACAGCCCGATCGGGCGCATGTCTTGATTTCACGATGTTTGACGGTTTGCTTTGTTGAAAATGGCAGTTATTGTCATGACGTTTGGCTCTAATATAAACAAGCTAAGAAACGCACGAAATTCGTGCGTGTGAATATAAGTAAGGTATAAAGCTCGATTTTTTATTTTTTTTTTCTTCAGATTTTTTTTTTTTTTCCAGATGGTAGTTTTATTTTTATTTTAGGTGGTAGTTTTTTTTGTAAAGAATAGTTTTGTTTCTATTTTTTTTATTTTTTTTAAAGAAAAACAAAAATAAAAAGGGTATTTTGGGAAAGTGAAATTTATCACCCATAACCCCCTTTCACTTTATATATAGGATATGTTCATTGGGAACATATGTTGTCAGAGAGTTTTGAGGAAGAAAAGTTAGATTCTTTTTTCTTTCTTGAAATCATTTTGCAAATGTTAATTATCATCATCATAATTTTTTATAAGTTTGGTTACATTAGACCACAAACATACTACACACTGTTGTGATTGTCTTCGTTGTATCTCCTAGTAATTTCGTGATATTCGGTGTGTAAATTCAGGTTCGAAATATTACTTTGGGAAACTGATTTCGTTCAGGCCTCAAAATGTTAATTTGTTCAATGTCGTGTCATTTTTATGACCCGATAAACCAATTTCCCCAACAAGTTATTTTACAATTTTAACTACACATCTTTAATCATCGATTATAATTATGTATTATAAAATTCATTTAAGTTAATATTTTAAAAAAACATATCGAAATAATTTTAAGTAAACCCCAGTCCATATATAAGCATACAAATTAAAAGGTTTTATACAACAGGTCGCATATTTTAATTATTCCCCTCCCCAATTTGTAATGTTTTTAAGGATAACTGTTGGAATATACTTGTATAATTAGTATTAGTATACTAGAATAAGTTTAGTATGTAGTATATATAATACATGTAATAGTGTTCAGTACAATTCTATTCATTTTACATAATAAAAAATACTCACTTTCTCTCTCTTTCCCTCTTCTTCTCTTCCTCTGTTCAAGGTCCATTAATGGCTGCTATTTCTCTCTTCTCATTTCTTCCACCTTAAACTCCCAAATTAACAGTAACGTTGAGCAATTTTTTGGCCAATGTTTTTATCTTTTTTTCGAGACAATCCAATTAGGAGCAACTTAGTACAAATGTACAATATGTCAGTATTACGTAGTTTGTACAGATTTGTAGCATTATCAGTTAGAGATGAGTGTGCACGCAGTGTAAACGTTGATAATTGAAGCTTGGCAGTTGGGAGTTTGAGACTAAGACATCTTAGCAACTTGACAGTTAAGACACTTATAGACGATAGACATGTATTCAGCACTCAGGAGTAAGATTCACTACTAAAATTCGGCCAAATTGCGACCGTCTCTGACGGTCGCAGATTATAGTAAAAACGGTGGCAATTAGTAATTGCGACCGTCAACGGTCGTAAGGTGGTGGTCGTTATTCACGTGGTCGCAAAAAATCATTATTGCGACCGTTTGGAGGTCGCAGATTTTTTTGCGACCGTTTTTATTAATTTCAACGACCGGTTAGACAACGGTCGCAAATTTTACAAATTGCGACCGGTTACAAAGCAGTCGCAAATATGGATTTAGCGACGGTCCTAGGCGGTCGCAAAAAAAATTAAAAAAACAAAAAAAAAGAAAAAAAACGCAGCCACCTCCTGAACTTCGCAGCCTACCCCACCACCACTTCCCACCCAAACCCTCTTTACCCACCACCACTGGCCACCCTAAAACACCACCGCCCAGCCTCAACCACCTTTAACCACCACCCATATTCAACCCAAAAATTGTATAAATTTATCAAAAAAATTCAACCCCCAAAAAAAAAACCCACAAAATTTCGAACAAAATTACACAAATCAAACCGAAAATGTAACAAAAATTAAATCAAAATTCGAACAAAATATAACCCACAAAAACTAATTAAAATTTGAACAAAAATAAAAAAAAATTAAACCCAGCAAAATTGAAACCCACAACGAACAAAAATCACAAAAAATTACGAACAAAACTCGAAAAACAAATCAACAAAATTTGAAAAAAACTTCGAACCAACATTCAAACAAAAATTCGAACAAAAACTGAAATAAAACAACAAAAATCGAAAATAAAACAAAATTATTTTTAAAAAAAAATCAGAAAATCAACATACCTTTCCTAATATTTCTTCCTCATGGGGTTTATATGGTCAAATTCGACCATGAAAACTCCAGATCTGGAGTTTTCATGGTCGAATTTGACCATGAAAACCGAAATTCTTGAAAAGGATGGTGACGGCGCGTCGATCTCGTTCATTCGTTGCTTGCTGTGACTGTGGGGCTTGATCTGATGTGATTTAATGAAGAAAGGAGATGAAGAGAAAGAAAGAAAGAGGAGATGAGAAAGAAAGAAAGAGGAGATGAGAAAGAGGAGATGAAGATCGAGAAAGGAGGGCGTGAGAAGGGAGAAGGAAGGAGAAGATGGAGAAAATGAGGAGAGAGAAAATGATGAGAAAAACGGCTGCTTCAACAGGCCAAATTAGGGTTAGGGTGGGTTGGCAGCACTTTTATACTCCATTTTATTAAAAAAATCATTATTTAATTACGACCACTATTAGCGGTCGCAATTGGTCGCAAATTGCGACCGTTTCTATAACGGTCGTAATGGTTGCAATTTGCGACTGGTTTTGGCGGTCGCAAATGGTCGCAAATTGCGACCGTTTATGTAACGGTCGTAAATGTCACAATTTGCGACCGTTTTTGACAGTTGCAATAAAATTGTTTAAATTTAGAATTATTTTTAACGTGTATATTATTTTAAAAAAAATTTTAAATACTTTTGCGACCGTTAAATAGCCTAAAAACGGTCGCAAATCTGCGACCGCCTTAAAAACGGTCGCAAATATTATATTTTGCGACCGTTTTAATGACGGTCGTAAAAAAAACGGTCGTAATTTGACCGAATTTTAGTAGTGATTAAAGAATGCAACGTACGTAAAGAGTTATGATGATCGATCGTCATAGAGACGCATGGTCAACCAAACAGTGTAAACGGTCCAACCTCAGCTTACCAGTATACTTGTATGATTCGCCAGGGTTATACTTGTATAACAGTCCAAGTTGAAGATTTCATTATCTCAAACTTTAAGACAGACCTCAACTACACTTTATAAAATTATTACCAACCATTACTAGGGTGACAATAACAACCACATGGATGTACAAGTTTATAAACAGGCCACAAAGGAGTTGGATAGGATAAAAGGAACATAAGCTTCTCTCTTTCCTGTACTCTGCTCGCCCGTCTACGCTGGGAAAGCAACAGGCTGGGAAAGGAAAGCAAGAGAAGGCTTTGCACCAAAAAAAATAGATAAAAAGATAGAAGGAACATATTTTAATCATGTGTATATATGTATAGTACGTAGGAGGTCAGTAGGTCACGACAGGTGCTCTGATCCCTTTTCAAATAAATAAAAGAGGCGTATATGTAACTAGTGTTGGAAAATACAAGATCAGATCAGATCAGACCAGCAGTTTAGAAACGAGATTAAATATTTGATGATCAAACACATATACTAGTGTGAAAATACATAAAAACGCCGTTGTATAGGCAACACCTACTAATTAAGATAGTACATTAAGTCTTGAATACTTACCTTATCTAGCTAAAAAAATCCAATATTAATTTAAGATTATAGAACGAAGAATCGGTTGAAAGTGATAAAAGCCATGGACCCAAGAGATCAGAAGATTAAATATTTACAGCGCCAATAGTGAAGTGGTACGGTAAGACACCTACCAAAGCCAACTGTAAATTATATATATATGGACTATTGTGGAGTATCATCAATATAATTATGAAAATTGAAGTGACAATTGTAATTCGGAGTAGATATCCAACTATTTTCGACAATTGTTTGATAAAAGTCACGACTCGTGACCCTTTAATTAGAAATTTGGCTGACAATTTCATAAATGGATTATAGGATTTGACTGGTGTATGTTTTCATAGTTAGATAGCTCACAAATATCATATCCTTACAACAACATGATATTATTCTAGAGGATTTTGTTGTCTGGCTCCTAAGATTAAAACTTCAATTACTCGCGAGACATTCATTGATACTTGTTTCTTCTTGTCATTCCAGAGTATTTTTTATGGAATGTTTCCTATAAGATATATCAAATTACAATGGACTATGCAGGTCGAAATTTATTTTTCATGGCAGGTTGCATTTCATGTGAACGAACCAACAATAGATACTATACACTATCAACATAATTTTATAGCGGAGCCCGGAGCAGTATATTATATTCCAACCATTTTTTTGCTTATTAAAGTATTAGACTGGTTATTCAGTAAGATAGAATTTCGTGAAAACCAATATCATTGCAAAATTGATAAAAAAAAAAAAAAAAAATGTCCCATGTTGATATATTAATGTCTATTTGACTAGCATTCATAATTTGATATAAAATATAAAGTACGTTTCGCAATATGATTTATGAAAAAATGAAAAAAATGTTATTCAGAGGCCAAATTAAGGGGGGACCGCTAGGGTGGTGTTTTCATTTTTCATGGCCACCCACACAACTCTTTATAACTATATATATGGATAATTTCGCGTAGAATGAGTTTTTGTCTAATGGTTTGACTTGCAAAATGCAAAGCTTGCATTGTTCCGCGTAATTGAAATTCGCATCTTATAGCACTTTTCTTTTTCTTTTTTATTTTATTTTATTTTATTTTATTTTATTTTAATAATCCAACCTCTATACAACTCTAATATCAATAATGAGTAAAAATTCTTAATAACAACAATTAATAAAAATTAGGTTAAGTCCCGTGCCATGCACGGTCATAATTAAATTTTACAACAAATAAATAATAAATAATGGTGTTAATTCAACGATAATTTATCCAAAAAAATTATTTATAACAAAATAACTTGAATTTTAATTAGTTTATACCAATACTAACGTAAAGGTTATTAATTGGATTGTATAAATAAATAAATATAGTAATAGAAACTTAGAAGCTATACGGTTTTATATAAGAAAATTAAAATATTAGCTTAGGTTAGTACCTATGTACGAACTCAATATACATTTGTCCTTAAATTATTGACACACTTTGATCGACATAATATGAAAATTTAGTTGAGTTCATTTTACTTTAGGATAATTAGTATTCAATAATCAACTTTTTAAATATATCTTTAGTGAGTCATAGGGGTTTTTATTTTTTAAATAATCACATAAATGTTTAGAATAATTAAATAATTTTCCAATATGTGTACAAAGTATACTATAACAAACTTATTTTGTTCTTATAAATGTTACGTATAATTTTAAGATTAATACAAAGTATGCTACCAAAATGATTTTTCTTTTTTTAATTAAAATAAATTTTATTATCAAATGATAAAAGTTGGAGAAAAAAAATTGATATGATAATATTATAACAATTTGGAAAAGAATATATTCCAATACATTATTTTTAATCAATGTTAGTATTTTTGTAACTAAAAGTTTCCTAGTATATATAGAATATATGTAAAAAAATTTAATTGAATGTAATTGGATTAAATTAAATATGTTGTCAAAAAACTAAAAAGGAAAGGAAAAAAAAGGCGGGAAAATTTTTAACCAGGAAATGACAAGTGTCATTCTTGATTTCGCCTTTAGTATAGGTTTATTGATTGATTGATTATATGAAAGCTTTTGAGCTCAAGGAAATCTCAACATTTGAAAATGTCTTGGCTAATAATTAAAATTCGTTTACGTATAAATAATTTGTATCATTGTATGTTATATCCTCCTTCCTTTCCATGGCCTAGCTTAGCTTGCATTGTAGCTACTTGGCATATTACGAGGAATTTGAGTTTAAGACAAAAAGGATCCAATTTGCCGTCCCAAAATAAAGTAAACCCCATAAATCTTCCCAATTCCACCATTCAATGCTCTTCTTCCTCCATTAAATCTAAGTCACCTATAATCCACCCACCAACCTTCCTATTCTTTGAGTCCCACTGATTTAAATAAAAATATGGAGTATCCTTCTTTTATACTATAGTATTTTTTTAAATTCTTCTCATTGTAACACTACTTCTAAGCATTATTTTAAATATACTAACTAATTTAATATAATACTCGTAAATCAACAACAAGCTAAGCCACGTGGGTCCATATTAAAAATTACTCCTTCTTCTGAACAAAAAACACCCACATTAGAAAGTTAGAAACCTAAGGAAACTCATCGAAAATCATTGTTCCTACTTCAAGGCTTACTTGAACGTAATCTACTACGAAGTATTTTTTTACCCTACTAGTCCACTACCCATGTTCCTACTTCTTCTTAGTCAGTTGCTTCCTTTTTTCCTTACATTTCTTTTTCTCAGAGTGTAAAGGGTGTAAACAAATTTTTATACTTTTTGTATGAAGTACATTCTCTGTCTCTAAATTACATTTTTATTTCTATCATTTAATCATCACATAATAGAGGAAAGTAGGAATATAATTTAGGGACGGAGGGAGTATATTTCAGTAGAATGTATTTGTGCTAATGAACAAATCGAAATAAACGCAAATAAAACTTATATATTTTGTTTTAACTTGATGTAAATGTGGGTAGACATAATACATAAGGTCGTTCTTTCTTTTTTCTATTTTAAACTAATTTATTTATCTAATTTGAAGAAAAGATTGTATAAACTTATCTAGGATGAGATTTTAAAGGGTTGTGGTGAAAAGCCGAATAAACGACATTCTTATTACAACGAAAATACTTTCTCTGTTTTTTTATACTTGCAATACACCTTTTATCACACTTTTTGAGAAGGTGATTAAACTAGGTAAACGAATGAATTAAGCTATAAAATTTAAACCGTATCAACCTATCCCTTTCTTCTTATAGGTGGCAAAATTTTGTAAATTAATTTATTCGTTTACCTAATCTAATATCTTTCTTAAAATGCGTGCCGAATGGGTGTGTTGCAACTAACTAAAAACGGAGAAAGTATAAGATAAGATATTTAATTATATTTACAACAAAAATATTGTACGTCAATAAACCTTAGTAGCTTACCTATTTTAACGAGTAAGCTCCTACAAAAAAAAAAAAAAAAAAAAAAAAAAAAAAAAAAAAAAAAAGTTTTCTAATATGCCCCCTCTAATATTCAAATGCGGCCTTTTTCCTAGTTTGGGTGGTTGAGCTATCTATCCAATTCCATGAACTACTCACATTTAATTCCCTCAAATTATCCAGCTTTCTTGCAGCTCATATATTTCTTTGTTAATGCATTCTATATATACCCTAACCAAACACACCCTTCTCCAAAACAAACAATTCATTTTTTTTTTCCTTATCATTTTTTCATTCTCCAATTACAAAAAAGAGTCTCATTTTAGCTTCTGCCTCACATGTTTCATTCTAACAACCACACCTAGACGTAAAAGTTTAAACTCCCATTTGATGGGATTTTGATCAAAACTCCAATTTTAGGTCATCTTCTCTTAGACTTTTATTCACACCCTTTTCTCTATATTATCTTTATTAATATAGATTATATCACAAACCATTCTACCATCATTTTTTTTAAAAAAAAACCTTAGGTTATACAAAAAACATACATATAATCACCTCCTAAAAAGCTAAGCTAAGCTAAGCTAGAGAGTGTTATTCTTTATTTATTAGCCAAAAAAAAAAAAAAATGGCGAGCATTGAGATGGATAAGGAGAGATTAATGGCGGAAATGGCGTTCAAAGACGAAGCGTCTATCGTGATAAAAATCCGTCGAAAGTTGCCAGATTTTCTTCAGTCAGTGAAGCTTAAGTACGTCAAGTTAGGGTTAGGATACTCCTTCAAATCACCCACTTCTTTTTTGGTGTTCCTTTTGGCTTTACCTCTTTTACTGTCTACTTTGGTTCAGCTTACCGGTCTAAGAATGGACCGGGTTTCTGATCTTTGGACCAACCGGGCTGTTTTCCTGGACACCGCTACTGGTTTGACAGGTTTAGTAGTGCTGCTTGTTGTGTTGGGAGTGTACTGGGCCAAGAGAAACAAACATATTTACCTCGTTGATTTCGCGTGTTATAAACCGGAAGACGAAAGGAAATTGTCAGTTGAGTCGTTCCTTAAGATGACTGTTGATTCGGGTGCTTTCAACGATGAGATGGTTCATTTTCAAGAAAGGATTGCAACCCGGTCCGGATTAGGGGACGAGACGTATTTCGCAAGAGGAATTACGTCGCAGCCGCCTAATTTGTCTATGGCCGAGGCTCGAGCCGAGGCCGAGTCAGTCATGTTTAACACGGTTGATTCCCTATTGGAGAAAACCGGGGTTAAACCGGAGGAAATTGATATTTTGATAGTAAACTGTAGTTTATTCAACCCAACACCATCACTTTCATCTATGATAGTAAACCACTACAAATTAAAGCCATCAATTAAGACCTATAATTTAGGTGGGATGGGCTGTAGTGCGGGCCTAATATCCATTGACCTAGCCAAACACTTACTCAAAGCCCGCCCCAATTCTTATGCTTTGGTTTTTAGCACGGAAAATATTACACAAAATTGGTATTTTGGTAACGACCGATCCATGCTTTTGTGCAATTGTATTTTCCGCATGGGTGGTGCGGCTGTTTTGTTATCTAACAAGGCTAAAGATCGTAGTCGATCCAAGTACGAGTTGGTCCACACAGTCCGAACCCACAAGGGTTCGGACGACAACAGTTACAACTGTGTGTACCAACGCGAGGACGAAAAAGGGCTAGTTGGAGTCTCACTAGCACGCGAGTTGATGGCGGTTGCGGGTGACGCGCTAAAAACCAACATAACTACCTTGGGACCACTTGTGTTACCATGGTCCGAACAACTTATGTTTTTGGCAACCTTGATTAGGAGGAAAGTATTGAAGCAAGTCAAAGTCAAACCTTATATACCTGATTTTAAGAAGGCGTTTGAACATTTTTGTATTCATGCTGGTGGAAGGGCAGTGTTGGATGAGATTGAGAAGAATCTTCAGCTTACAAACTGGCATATGGAACCTTCTAGAATGACACTTCACCGGTTCGGGAATACTTCGAGTAGTTCTCTTTGGTATGAGCTAGCCTACACGGAGGCTAAGGGTCGTGTCAAGGGCGGGGACCGAGTTTGGCAAATCGCGTTCGGTTCGGGTTTTAAGTGTAATAGCGCGGTTTGGAAGTCATTGAGGGAGGTTGAGGTTGGGAAGTGTAGGACGAACCCATGGATTGATTCGTTGGATAAGTATCCTGTTAAGCTTTAATCTTGGTTAGGTTGTAATTGTTAAAACATTTGGGTTGGACTGTTGGAGGGTGGTGTAATGTGTTGGGTGCATGTTTGGCCAAGAATTTTATTTTTTTGGCTAATTATTGGATTTATTTGTAGTGATTTAGTTCAAGTTTGTTTGAGGTGCAAATATTTGTAATTTGTTTGATTATTTGAAGAACCATTCTTCACTTTTAAGTGTATGATGAACTGAAAATTATCAGTTTATTTCGAAAAAAAGTATGTATTGCATTAACTTAGAAGTGAAATTCTATATTGATAGATTCAGAAAATGTGTTAATGTTAAAAAATAAAAACTGTTGAAAGTTTTTTCAATAGTACGGATTAATTCAATGATTTTTTAGTTGTACGTGGGTTATGAAATTATGATTATTGGGTCATTGGCTTATTATTACTCGTATAATTGTTGGGCCATTGGCCACTCCTGTGAATATTGGGCCATGGCCTATTAGTAATATTGTCATTATTGGGACATTGGCTTATTATTACTCAAATGATTGGTGTGAGCTTGTATATGTATTCTGATCAATTATGATACTTACAAATAATACAGTAGGTATGTATTTCATTTAATAATCTTCTATATCCATTTCATATTAATTGCAACAATTTGACATAAAGTAAAGAAGAAAAATGTCTGATCATAGCAAATAATATGAAACGGAGGTAGTAGTTGAAAAATTGAAAAAGGCATTCAATTTAGGTTATGTCGGTTAAATTGGCTGCCTTATTTCAGTAATAAAATGCTTGGATATGAAATTAGGGTACATATCAAGCTTCGAACCCGTATGCTAAGATATGAGAAGTTGTGGGATACTAATATAGTAATATGCTACCACTTGCTTATAGATCAACACAAACTAATGTTAAATTAAGCTTGTGAGGTAATGGATTAAGCCATTAATGAATATAACAATGATTAAACTACGGTTTAGTATATTGTAAGGCATGACTTAGTAATGTTGACTTAATAAATGTTTACTCTCGAAGCCGAAATGACAACCATGGGGTGTTTTAAGGAAAAAGTGATCAATCATAAGCTGAGAAAATTCAAAGGTGATAAATCAAATCAGCGAAGTCATTAACAAATAGCGGATAAGAAACAACATTGAAAAAGTCCGGCCCAATGTTAGACTGAATGGGCTCAGATCATCACTTCATTCTTTTCCTGTCCTTTTACTATGGAGTATTATTGTAAACTCTGATTGAAGATCATGACTACTTCTTCGTACTATTTAATATTGTTGGTTGGTGGGTTAACATTATTGGGTCCAAATATTTTATAATGGACTAGGTAAATAAATTATAATCTAAACAATTTGAAGTTTAGTTTAGCAAGAAATTATTGAGAACGAAGACTAAAGGTCTAGAGTATACACATTAAGAAATCTCAATATTTTTAGATGTGAAGATTATATCAAGAAACAAAATTTTAGCCTTGTTTAAATATGTTTACTAATGATTATTTGAATTAATTGTTAATTGTTAATTAATGCTACAGTTGTTTGACTACTATTGTATGGAGTGTTAATTTTATCTTTCACAATTACTTCTTACATAACAAAAACATTTTTAATACAAATTTGGACTACTCAAACCTCAATTTTAGCCCTTTTATCTCTCTCATACCCCTCCCAGCAAAATACCACCTTAATTTTAAGTTCTAGATCTGATTCATACATTGAGATCATAAATTAGTAGGTTCATGCATGAATAAGTTTGACTTTGTCTTTTCCTCCCACAAATTAACCACTTTTCCTTCTTCCATTGCAAGTTAACGTTTGAGCATTGACTATATAATGACACTCAACATATTTTAAGTTTGAACAACTAGAAAGACAGATAGAATCCAACCTGTGGACGCTAGTGAGATGAATTATCATGAAATTTCACCTTTTTTTTTTTTTGAGGCAATGAAATTTCACCATAATTAAATTTATTTTAATAAAACAATATGAATTTCCTAGCCCCTAATCCATCAAGGCACGCATCAAATGATTAAATTTCGTTGCAACTTCCTTTTCAACATCGTTCATTCTTCAAAGCATATATATTAAGAATGACCAAAACAACTAGTTCTATTTCATTATACATCCAAAAAAAAATTTTGATCGATCATCCTTAATTAAGTACTCAAGTATTATATTCCGTATTATACGATCAATTAGAAAAGAAGGAAAAAATAAACATGGAGTTGCTAGGTCGCCTAAGAAGGGCCGTGAAGAAGTTGACCTTTCTATTGAATCTTACAAAGTTCCTTACAAGCTCTACATGGCGAGTAGCATCATTGATTCGAGCTCGAACACCGGCCATCACTAGAACGAGCCATTGGACTAGGCGGCGAGCCTATAGCTTCAATGATCGTCCAGGACTAAGAGCTTGTGTAGAGGTTGTGGTTGTAGATCATTATGGTTCTCATACAGATGGTGATGATGCTTATGATGCTGAAGGAGAAGATAATGGTCGTCGATCGGAGGGGTCTAGTAGCACCTCCTCACCTCCAACACTGCAGCGTGCAACAAGCTATCCCTTAGAATTGGATATTGATAAGTATGCTGAGACTTTTATTGACAATTTTTACAGGCATCTAGTGTACGAGAAGCAAGTTTCGCTTGAATTAAGGTATTGTGGGCAGGGTAGTAGTAGCTTAACTTCTGATAGTATTGTTTCTCCATTATCTTCGCTTAGTTCTCAGCTTGTTTCACCTACTTAATTAGCTGATTTTTCTTATTGTTTCATTTCGTTTTCTCTGTTTTTTTTGGAAAGAACATGGATTGAGGGTTTAAGATTATTCAAGAGTTTCTGTATGTTTGTAGAATGATCCAGGATACTAATTTGATTTGATTTGATTATTGAGAGGACCTATGATTTTAGGAGGGCTCTTGAAATTTTGGTGATTGATATTTTTACCAACGTGTTATGATGCAAATATATTAATAAGGTATCTTTGAAAAATTGTGTATATTTTTGTTCAACATTGACTCTGTTTCATGTTTGTAATTTGTGGTTTCTTGCTTATTTTTTTTGGTTAGGACTAGAGCATTTTTTTTTGGGACATCGTGAGGACTAGAACTTATGTCTGTTGTTACATACACTTTTGATGCCATAACGTTTGTACATTAGGCATCCTATTAACTTAGTCCATTATTGTACTCAATGGGAGGATCAACCCAATAGTAGAATTAAACCCATAATGGCCTAAATGAGGCATTTACGTTATTTTTTGCCAAATAAGATCTCAATTAAATAACCCCCCGGCCAAAACCTTTAACGAAACAATTTTTACACGCATATCGATAATTAAATATTATTAAGTGGAGAGTGGGCCCCACTAACGAAATTTGTTAAAGAAGGTTACTGTATACAAACTAAATATATTTTAGGGTTATATTGTGTATTTCTCAAAAAGGAGCACATTGTAGAAAACGGAAATTTAGGGTTATAAAGTTGAAAAACCGGAAGAAAAAAAAAATGTATTGGTTGAAACTTGGAACTCTTGGAAGGCAAAGGACAACCACACAATATTTGAAAGCACCAAATATGTGGAGTCCATTTGAATTTGGTTTAATTATATGATGCCAAGTCGATGATATTTCTAGGCCGTGGGTTATTCACAACCATGTGGGTTACCACTTCCCCTCAAACCTTCCTTCCAACCAAAACCAATACAACCCCTGTTTCATACACACCCTCCATTTCCTTCCCGCAACCACCGCCGAAAACCCTTTCCACCACCCAGTTATGGCGTAGAAACCAAAACCCGGCAATCCTCGCCACCGCCTCTCCACAAGACGTTGGTGGGCTGGGCCAAGTAGTACTCAGCACCATCAATTCCGGCCCATCAACAGGTTCTAATCCAAGCCAACAACAAAAAAAGCCCAACAATGGGAATGAGATAAGCGGGTCGGATATTTTAAGGGCTTTGCAGAAAGCAACCGTCAAAAAAGCAAACACCAAGAAGCAGCAGAAGAAAAAAGGGTCCGCCGAATTCAAGAGAGCAGAGAATTATGGGAAAAAACAAGTAATCGATTATGATAAGGTCCGACCCGTATCCGTGAAGAGTGATTGGGCGACCCGATTGGATGAACTAGAGAAACGTCTTCAACAATTCTCTAATCTCTAAAACTGCCACTCTGCGTGAGTTCGTTTTTTCTTCCTATTTTGCCCTTCACTTTACACAATGGAAATATAGTTAGGAGTTTATGTATATCACTATATCAGTATATGCAATATAATTTGCTGTTGTTGCAGTGTAATTTCTTGTATATATATAAGTACACATGAATGTGAGTATGTACTCTTCATAGTAAAATATTCATCAAAATAATCAATTAACCATTTATGTAATTTGTGATAATTATACAGCCCTAGTAATACTTTGCTGATAATAGATTCAATTCACTGTTTTTATTACATTTTCATACAATGACAACCTCCAACATAATTTTATTTCAAGAAATAATCAAATTTGCAAAAAGTTTCTTAGATTGAATTGTGTCTGTGTTAAGACAATTGTTAACAATGCTAATTTCTTGTATTGATTACTGAATTTGGTACAATTTTATCTATGTAACAAGCTTAGGACTGGACTGTAAATTCAAATAATGCCAATAGATTTTACTTTTCTGCAAACCTTTGCTTCTTTGTAGACCCTTCCTGGTTTACAAAAGTACCCCTTTTTAGGATAACAATGAATGTCCTCAGAGCATATACATAGCCCTTCGAGTGCACATCCTTCTTTGTAAATGCTCAATCCTTCTTTAAGCCCCAATACTTGGTCTGTCCAATCGTTTGAAAACAAACCCGAGGGATCGTATCTCTGCTTGACATCTAAGAACTTTTCATTGTCTTTGTACTTCTTGATCGCGCCTTCAAAGGCTAAATTTCTATTCTTTCCCCAGTGAGGCATTCCCCTGTACTTAAACATAGCCATCTGCTCGATTTCCTCGAGTATGTCCTCGAACATCCTAGGAGCCATAGGGTCTTTGCTTCGATAAAAGGGAATATCAAAGTCTATTCCATCTTCATCCTTTCCAAGATAGGCTGTAGAGGCGCTAACATATCTCATTAGTATGCCATTGTACATGTCTAATAAGCCGCATAGTGATTTTGGCTCTAGTTCAACTAGTTTTTGTACATCTTGAATGAAGTTCTTCACTTTGGAGATTCCTATACTAAATCCCTGGATGAAAAAGTATTCGCCGTCAATTCTTGGATCCCACGGGCAATATGATTTGAGTAAACAAGACCCTGGAGTTAAGCATCCTCCTGATGCTTGAAGCTTATTTTGATAACCGATTACAGGGTAGCCTTTAAAGTTCTTACCTAATCAAACATCAGTATAACTTGGATTAGCCTTAGCATTTAGTCAAAATTTGAAGGTTCTTCAGCACAGCATGCTATAAGGTTCTTCAGCAAGCATGCTATTTGCCAATACTAATTAAAAAAAGATTCCAAAATAATGAATGAGTTGAAGAAGATGAGTACCATTGTTGGTTAATCCGAATGCCATGCCCTTCAGTGTGGCTGATACCGCCTTTCCCCCGAAACATTTCAGATCAGCATAGTTAATAGCTTCTGCCAACTCCTCTAATATAAAATGTATGTAGGAAAGTTGCTAATTAGATTACTAGAGACACAATTAGGAAAATCTAGTACCAATAAAAAAAAAAAAAAATTACTTTCAAAAACTGATGCTATGTCACGTTTTTCTCCTGACATTACGTCATTACATGATTGTATAATTTCTAATTGAATCAAGTACAAAGTAAACTACCTATTTTTCTGCTAGCTACCAACAGAGATGCTGCAATTGACTGGAAAGGGAGATAGTTATTGACACCATTGCCGGGAGTTGTGGAGGGAACTCTATCGTCAATACGATACATTACTTTGTGTTGGCTAGGGTACCATGTTATGTCTCCGAATTCATGTTTTTTGCCAAAATTTAAGGCCTCCTCCCCTAAGCCACTGTCGCCATTGGTTTCCTCTAAAGTAATTGATCTCTTAAAGAGAGGCTCCAATTTGAACGTTACCTTCATGAAAAAATAAAAAATAAATAAAAAAGTTATGAGTCCTAGATTAAAGTTATTCAATGATGCATATATAGCATTGACTTTCAAAGATCAGCTTGAATAGTACCTGAGAAATGACTCCTAGAACCCCAAGTGAGA
Organism: Chenopodium album; assembly: GCF_948465745.1. Taxonomy (NCBI): domain Eukaryota; kingdom Viridiplantae; phylum Streptophyta; class Magnoliopsida; order Caryophyllales; family Amaranthaceae; genus Chenopodium; species Chenopodium album. The sequence goes on from NC_137849.1 coordinate 49,797,112, forward strand.
CTTTAGCTGCATTAAGATCATCATCATCACCTTCCTTAAGCGTACGATTCTTATAATACCCATCTTCATCACCGCCTGGACTAATGATCCTAAGTTCCACAACATAGTCATGAACCGCACTTCCTTTCAGCCACCATGAGCTTCCATGAGCACCTGTTCCGAGCATCCCACCAACAGTAAGGCCCCACCAGTATGGTGTATGGGGCAATACTAGCTCGTACTTGGCCGCCTCCTTTATCAGCCGCTTTAGCGTCATGCCGCTTTGCACTGTAATGGTTTTAGCCTCCTTATCCACTTTCAGTACTTCATTCAGTTTTTTTGTGCTTATGACTAGACTGTCTTCCCCATCAGGACACACCAACTTTGGAACACTGTGACTATATCTGGTTGCTACCTAATAAATTAGATTTAATAGGACCTGATAAATTAGATAAAAGCTCAAATATTAAATTTCATTGTTTTCCGTACCTTACTTAACTTACTAAAGTTTAAATTTATCAAGAGTTGGAAAAACTCTTAATTAGGATTAACTTACGAGTTATGACGAGAGTAGGTAATGAGGTACTACATAAGACATAATAAAAATATGTGGTCCAAGAAACCATTCTATAGGATTGTAATCTTGCCACGTGTTGTCATTGCTTATATGGCGTTATATCATACTATAGCCAATCATCAATTGACCTCACATTCATTAAAGTTAAACTTTAATACTGCTTCAATGACACAACTTATGACAATGAAGTTTTATCATAAGTTACTTCGTATTTGTGTTCATGAATCCTTAAATTTTAATTGTCAACTTATATGAGTATATTTTAACAACATAATTACAATATTAATTCATATACTCATTAATAATTCGTATAGGTTATAACTTATAAGTATAATATACAACCCTCTTTCAGAAAAAAAAAAAAAAAAAAAAAAAAAATAAAGAAAAAAAAGTATAATATGTAACCCACAAATGCATAGCAATCTTAAAGGTTTTTTCTTTTAACCCAAAATACGTTTCATTTATAAAGAATATTTTTATTATTTTATGCCAACTAAACCATAATATCCTTTTAACACATTAATTAATGAATCTTAATGTTCAATAATATTTGCAAATACAAAGAAATTAATGATTATTTTTAGAAGCCCCCGGGCCAAAAATTAGTTAGGAACATTAGCTATATTCTTAAAAATCTTGATCAATATGATACGTACTAATGTATAATAATGCAAAAGAATATATTTTGAAAATTCGAATAATAGTACACGAGTACTTCATAATACTGCTATTTATGATATTATCTATTTGTACTTTTTCAGTGACGAAACTAATTAAATGTTATCAGTTTACCAGAGATTTAGAGTTGCTAAAAATAAATTATATGTTATGTTAATTAACAAGCTAATTTAATTATTTAATGATTTTGTAAAAACACTTTTTCACAAATGCTTGTCAAAAAATTTCATTGTTTCTTGTAGTGATCAAAGCCAACTGTTGATTTGTTGTTCGATTCGATTTGGGGTTCGATAAATGTGTTAATACAAATCAATATAGTTGAATAATAATAATAAACATATCAGTGTGATAGGCAGAAGATAACGTGCATATGATAGCATTGACAGCTTATATATGCCTCATAATATGATCTAATAACACATGAATGACGCAATGACATCACATTAAACTATGCTATATACTTGGCTTGATCAATCCTTCGAACATTCAGCAGCCGAAAAATTTCATAAAATATTGGTCATGGATCCGAGAGTTGGAGACTATAGACCGACTGACCAAGTGAGCACGTACGAATGTGGTGTAACATGTACATACCTTGATCTTTCTCTTTTTCATCGTTGCAGTAGACACAGCTGAGATGATCTCAGCTTCGGTGGTAGGATAGACGACATCAGCTGCCCGACAGATGCTTCGATCAGGGAAGGACTCTTGAGAGTTTGTGATGATACAGTTGGAGTTGCCGGAGGAGCATTTGATTGGATCCTCCGGAGCAACACAATTGCAGGTAACAGTGGTACAATACCATTGAAGCAAATAATAGCTAATTAGAAGAAGAAAACAACACTTGGACTTATACATCGTCATTTCTTATTAAGATAATTCCATATTAGTAATTAGTAATAACTAGTCGTATAAATATACATGGTTAGGTTTATTTTGCAGGCATGGCAGATTATTTTGGAAGCCCTTGTATATATGCACGTTAGTTATGGAATATGGATGGGTTGGGAGTGGTTAAGAAATCAATTTTTATTATTTATTTTTGTTCATTTATGAGTGGAAGAAAGCGAAATATTTCATTAATTTGCTAAAAAAAAATATGTATACTATGTTTATTCAGGGTCTAAAAACTTGCAGATTTTGTACAAGTTATAAGAAATTTGGCCTTAAAATACTGTTACACTACATTGCTGTCGTCCACTCGTCCGTGATTAATAAATCAGTACTGCTTAATTATTATGGTGCGAAGTGTGTTGCAAGCAACAACCACAGATCTCTGGTTGCCCTTGGTAAAATTTATAAATATCTGCCATAAACTATTTATATGAAATTGAAATTTGGCACCTTTTAAAATGTGCTTTAAACAAATTAAATTAACTATGGAAAGTCATTAGATCGGTGATAATGACATACAAAGATAGCACTTAATGTGAAAGAAAGACGTAACTAATCAGACGTTGCTTCCAATAATGATAGTTGAGCTTTGGACCAATCAAGCTGCTAGATTTTAGCCTGGTGCTTATTAGAAATCACTTCTTACATATCCTCATCTACCAGGCTAATCTAACATAAATACAGGCCATCTAAAAATTGATGATAAGAAAGGGAATGATCAGAATTGTATCAATCTTTTGTATACCATACACTATGATTTTACAAAAGTTGCCAAATTAAGATTTTCTTCTACTACAAACACTTGCTTCATTGTAAATTTTTCCTTGTTGACAATAGTATCCTTTGTTAGGGGCACAGTGACTATCTTGAGAGCAAATGCATAAACCTTCAAGGGCGCATCCTTCTTTAACAATACTTAACCCTTGTTTTAGCCCAAGAACTTGGTCAGTCCACTCGCTCGAAAACAATCCTTGTGGATCAAACCTCTCTTTAACTCTTATAAACTTCCCTCCATTCTTATACTTCTTGATCGCGCCTTCAAATGCCAAGTTCCGATTCTCCCCCCAATGTGGCAATCCTCCATACTTAAACATCGCCATTTGTTCAAGCTCTTCAAGTATATCTTCGAAGAGTCGTGGGGCAAGGGGATCCTTGCTTCGATAATAGGTCATGTCAAAATCTATGCCATCTTCTTCCTTTCCAAGGTAAGCGGATGAGGCCTTGACATACCTCATTAAGATACCATTATATTCCTCAGTTCCGCAAAAGGATTTAGGTTCTAGAGATACCAATCTTTGGACGTCTTGTATGAAGGCTTTCACTTTAGACATGCCAATAGTAAATGTGGTTTGGTGGAAGAACTCCCCGTTCACTCTTGAGTCCCATGGGCATGCTGTGATAAGCGCGTCGTTTAGACTGTCTAGGCATGTTCCCGACGATTGGAGTCGGTTTTGGTATCCCACCACCGGGTAGCCAGTAAAGACGATTCCTAACATTCAAGTCATAATACGTTTTGAAGTAACTAATTGAACATATACATACATACACAAAAATACTCTTGGATTGTAGAATAACAAATATATGTCAATAAATTACCATTGTTTGTTAGTCCAAATGCATTGATCCGGAGTAACGACGTTGTTAATGTTGCAGCAACACATTTGCCTTCAGCATCTGCTCTTGATTCTTGATTCTCCTCTGAGATAGCCACAACAAAAATGTGTCTAAAATTGTTTGTTTGTTGCAATGTATAATTTAGAAGTTTGAAATGCGTACCTAAGGACCGAATGACCGCTAACGCAGATGAAAGTGTTGGGCGAAATCCAGTGAAGTCATTGAGAGCATCCCCTTTAGTAGTGAGGGGAACACGATCATCAGTACGATACAAGACTCTTTTTTGGCTCGGATACCATGTTAGATCAGCAAACTCATGTTGATTGCCAAAGGTTAAGGCTTGGTCCCCCAAGTCAGAATCATTCTTCATCGTGTAGGTGATTGACCTCTTGAATATAGGTTGTAGTTGAAAGGTCACCTTCAAATCAAAATTTATTACTATCAAAATTACAGTCATGCAACAACTAACTAACAAGATATTCAATCTTTTGGTCATACCTGTGAAATAACTCCAAGAACCCCAAGGGAGACTTTAGCAGCATCAAAATCAACATCAGTCTCATTAAGGGTTCGAACCTTAACGTACCTATCTTCGAAACGACCGGGACTAATGATCCGTAGGCCAACAATATGGTCATGTATTGCACTGCCTTTGCCCCACAATGAGCTCCCATGTGCAGCAGTGGCCATCATACCTCCTATGGTAAGCCCCCACCAATAAGGTGCATAGGGCAGTGCTAGCCCCACTTTCGCCGACTCATTGATCAGCTGCCGGAGAGTCACCCCACTGTCCACAGTCATCGTTCCGGTCATCGTGTCGACGTTACGTATCATGTTGAGGTTCTTGGTGCTTATGAGAATTCCGTCTTCACCGTCGGGGCATACCAATTTTGGTATGCTGTGTGAGTAACGTGTTGCTACCTATTGTCATTATAAGAAACTTGTTTTTGGCAAAATATTAATTTTATCTATGATTAAAGTCTGCACCATTTGGCAACACATCAAAGATTAGTAGATAACCATATTTATGTTTTTTTTTTTTTTTTTTTTTTTTTTTGTTTAGAGAGCCATTACAAGGGCGGAGATGAGAATCGATCCCATGATCTTTTGGAATCGGGAGGGAAGCACTAACCACTTGAGCTATCCCTCACTCTCGATAACCATTTTTATGTAATGTTAAAGCGAACATACTTGTATAATTTATCATACAAGCATTATAATAAAATTCACGCTCACATAGCCTTAAATACTTATAACAAGGTTCCACTGCCCACATATTACCTCTTGTTCATGTTAAGTGCGACAAATGAGTTTGCACGGAGTTCTATGCAAAATAATTTATGATTGATGAAGGGAGAGATAAAGATAGTGATGAGAATAAAGATGGAGTAAAATGATACAGAGTAGTTTAAAAATAAAAGAAAACATTTGTTGGATATAATGTATGTGTAGCGATTGCTTTTACAATTAGTTTATGTTGTATATAATATAAAAAGAAGGTGGTACTTGTTCTATGGTTAACATGCACATTTCTTCCATGGATTATCCACAGCATGTCGCTTAAATTTATTTATTAGTTAGTCTGTGTATTTACAAATAAACACCTAAACCATATGAGAAAAATGCAGCAAGTGACCAAATTCCATTACATATATACACGTACAATTATACAAGTGAGCCAACTAACACATTAATAGACAATACAAATTTACAATACCTTAACCTTCCTGTTGTTCTTGGTTGCAACAGCCACGGCCTCAATGAGCTCATCCTCAGAGGCCGGATACACGACTTCAGCCACTCGACAAGTGGTCCTATCAGGGAACGCTCCATAGGAGTTAGTAATGGTGCAATTGGAGCGATTGTTCGAGCACCTAATCGGATCTTCAGGAGGACTACATACAGCAATACCAAGTAACATGACAAAACTAGTTGAAAAAAGAATTGTTGTTGGTGAGATACAACTTATTTTGCAAGAGAAAAAAGACATCATTACGAAGTTTTTTTAAACAATAAGCTAGCTTTAATCCGTATATCATAATAACTGACCAAATAAATAGATCGATGTGATTGTGAGACACATGCACATTTTATGTAACAATATGCTTTTAAGCCAAGTTTGTCGATCTTTTATAAGTTTCGATTTCATTTTATATAATTATATATAGATAATAATTACTTCTGTGAGAGGTGAAGTATTTTACATAGTTTATAATAAAGTTGTTTATATGAAACAATTGATGTTCGTTTGAGATACAATCGAGTGGGAAAATGGCCATGATGTTCGTGGAATGTGGATATTTTTACATGTAGAACTTGATATAATGATATATATGGTAAGGTTTAAGGAATAGAGAGCAATAAAATTATTGTTTACTCTTTATAAAACTTAGAAGTTAAATACATTCCAAAATATCAAACATTATCCATTTTATTTATATGAGCAACTACGTACATACGAGTATACAGCCAAGCATACACTTAACTTTTAATTTCATGATTTTTAAGATGCATTAAACCGTAAATATTTCAATTTTTACAAGTGTGAACATAATAGATAATTGATACTAAAAAAAATATTGCATTGAAAACGAGTACATTAAGACAATCTTATAGGGACATAAGGAAGGAAAAATTGATGGGAATAATCCCACCTTTTGAGTGTCGGAGATTAATAATCCCACCTTTGGGATTCTTTTTAATAATCTCACCTTTGATATCAATCCGCTGAAAATAATCCCGGGTGACCAATAACCGGTTGAAGAGGTAATTTTATTTTATTAAGTTTATTTTACACGTGTCACAATTTGATTTGTCCAAAAAAAACAAACAAAAAAGTAAAAACAAAAAAAAAAGATAAAAAAAAAAAACCAACACCACCTCAGCCACACCACAACCACCACCATCCCCACCACCATCCAAACCCATAATCAGAACCACCACCCCACCACCAGACCCAAAACCACCGCCACCACTAGCCGCACCCGAAACCACCATACCGCAATCCACCCCAACCAACCCAACCCCAAAACCACCTTCAAAAAATCAAAAACCCACCAAACCCAAAACCACCTTAAATAATCGAAAGGGAGACCGAGATCAGGACGGAGGAAGGGGACGGAACCCACCAGTGCCCGACCCTCCCCCTCCCCTGAACCACCGCGCCGACGAAAGCAATCCCAACCCTAATGGTAGGATTTCAAAAAATCGAAATCACCGTACCATCCCAACACCAAACCAGACCCAGAAGAAGAAGGCCGGAATCGGGACGGGGATGGGGTGAGGTGAATAGGAGGGAGGCATGTGGTGGTTTGGCGGCCGGGATCGCGACGAGAAAGGGGCGAGGTGAAGAGGAGGGAGGCGTGGTGGTGGTTTAAACGTGCCTAGGTTGGTGATTCGTGGAATCACGATGGGGAAGGGGCGAGGAGAAGAGGAGGGAGGTGTGGTGGTTTCGTGGAATCGTGGGTGAGGGAGGGGGTTAGTGATTCAGGTGGTCCAGGGGAGGGGGAGGATCTGCGCTGTCGCCGGCGTCGTGGTCGGAGAAGCGGGGCAGGGGAACAGAAGTAGGGATGGTGGCTGGTATGGGTGGGTAAGGTTTTTTAATTATTATTTTTTTTTTCCTTTTAAAAAATCTAATTTTTTTTTAAATTTTTTTTTTTGACTAATCACATGTCGCCACGTGTCATGTAACTTGTTATAACAGGTTACATGACCAGTTGGGTATTTTCAGCAGATTGATATCAAAGGTGGGATTATTAAAAAGAATCCCAAAGGTGGGATTATTAATCTCCGACGCTCAAAAGGTGGGATTATTCCCATCAATTTTTCCTAAGGAATATCAATTTAATTTCTACTAAATTTAAAATCTAAAAACTTCATGTAACCTCCATACTAAGGGCCTGTTCTCTTCAGCTTATTTTCAGTTTAGTTCTAATAAGTTAAGTTAACTTCAGTTTTTTTTTTTTTTTTTTTTTTTTTAAACACAATAAAAATTATTAACTGTTAATTATCTTAATTATGAATTATTTAGCATGGATAAAAAGTAATTATGTTAATGAAAAGCCAAAACTAAAAGGCTAGTCTTAACAACTAAAAAGTTGTTTACCAAAAGTACATTTTTTGGCTGTTTGAACAAAATAAAAGCCAGCAAAAATTCTATCAAAAAATCAGCCAAAAACCATTTATCAACCATGATCTTTATGTTCTCGTCAAAAAAAAAAAAAAAAAAAAAAAAAAGGGGTGCACAATACAAGTTACATATAGAGCTGTCAAAAGTTGACCCGGCCCGAAATACTAATTCAAACCTGATTATTAACCGACCTACCTGAACCCGAAAAAATGGTAACCCAAATCCGATCTGACCCGACCTGAAATAAACCCTAAACCCGAGTTGACCCGAGTATGTGAGACCCGAACCCGAACATGAACTGACTTGGAGATGACCTGACCCGAATATAACCCGTAAATTAATGGCCTGAACCAAACCCGACTAGAACCAAAATTGACCCAAACCCGTTTTAACCTGTCAAAACCCGAATTTCACCCGACTTGTTACTAACCTGACCTGAATTCAACTCGACCCGTTCCTAATTCGACCCGAATTTAACCTAACCTGTTACAAACTCGACCCGAAATCAACCCGACTTGTTATTGACCAGAACCATATTCAACCCGACTTGTTATTGACCCAACCCGAATTTTACCAGACCTATTACTAACCCGACCCAAAAATTCAACCCGATCTGTTAGACTTTTACTAACCCGACTTGATATTTTTTACTTTAATTTTGATATTTTTGACTTTTTTTTTTGCCCGAGAGACCCATTGGGTGGGTGGAACCATCCAATTTGCCTTTAAACTACCAAATAACCGGTTTACAAATTGCAACGATTTCATTAACTCAAGCCTGCTACGAACATTTATGACAACAAATTATGATCAAATATGGTTCCAAACAACATTATATGATCCCGAGATGTATCTCCTAAAATTTCAAGACTTTTCGACACTGGGCCTCAAAACCTTCAAAATTTCTCAAAAAGAGTGGTTATTAGTCTTCAATTTTGGAATTTTTTTACTTTTTTTCGCCCGGAAATAAAAATTGCCGAAATGTTTACCATGATCCTTAAGACCATCCAGGAGTCCAATTGGGTTGGTGGAACCATCTAATTTGTCTTTAAACGGCCAATTTAATTACCGGTTTACAACTTGCACGGATTTCATTAATTCAAGCCTACAACGAACATGTACGACAACATATAATGATCATATATGGTTCCAAACGATATTATATGACCCACAGATGTATCCCCTAAAATAATTATACTTTTTTACACCGGGCTCCGAAACCTCCAAAACTTCTCAAAAAGGCCTTCCATTTTGAAATTTTTTGATTTTTTTTCGCCCGAAAATAAAAATTGCCCAATTGATTACCTTGTTCCTAAATATCCTCCGGGAGTCCAATTGGGTGGGTGGAACCATCCAATTTTCTTTTAAACAACCAATTTTCCGTTTTACAACTTGCACCAAATTCATTAACTCAAGCCTACTACGAACATTTATGACAACATTTTTTATCATATATAGTTCCAAACAACATTATATGATCCCCGATATGTATCTCCTAAAAGTTCAAGACTTTTCGACACTGGGCCCCGAAACCTCCAAAATTTCTCAAAAAGCGTGGATATTAGTCTTCAATTTTGGAAAACTTTACTTTTTTCGCCCGTAAATAAAAATTGCCAAAATGTTTACCATGGTACCTAATACCCTCTGGGAGTCTAATTGGGTTGGTGAAATCATCTAATTTGCCTTTAAACGGCCAAATTAATTACCGGTTTACAACTTGCACGGATTTATTTCAATTCAAGTCTAACATGTATGACAACCTAAAATGTTCATATATGGTTCCAAACGACATTATATGACCCACAGACGTATCCCCTAAAATATTAATACTTTTTTTACACCGGGCACCGAAAGCTCCAAAATTTCTCAAAAAGCGTGGATATTAGTCTTTAATTTTGGAATTTTTTGACTTTTTTTTTCGCCCAGGAAAAAAAATTTCTGAAATGTTTACCATGGTCCCTAATACCCTCCGGGAGTACAATTGGGTGGGTGGAACCATCCAATTTGCCTTCAAACGACCAAATTACTGGTTTACGAATTGCACCGATTTCATTAAATCAAGCCTAATACGAACATTTATGACAATAAATTATGATCATATATGGTTCCAAACAGCATTATATGATCCCGAGATATATCCCCTAAAATTTCAAGACTTTTCGACAATGGACCCCAAAACCTCCAAAATTTCTCAAAAAGCGTGGATATTAGTCTTCAATTTTGGAATTTTTTGACTTTGTTTTGCCCGGAAATAAAAATTGCCGAATTATTTACCATAGTCCTTAATATCGTCCGGGAGTCCCATTGGATTAGGGGAACCATCCAATTTGCCTTTAAACGACCAAATTACTGGTTTACAAATTGCACCTATCGATTTCATTAACTCAAGCCTACTACTAATATTTATAACAACATATTATGATCAAATATGGTTCCAAATAGCATTATATGATCCCGAAATGTATCTCCAAAAATTTCAAGACATTTCGACAATGGGCTTGAAACCTCTAAAATTTCTCAAAAAGCGTAGATATTAGTCTTAAATTTTTGAATTTTTTGACTTTTTTTTTGCCCGGAAATAAAATTTGCCGAAGTTTATTGTTTATCATGGTCCCTAATACCCTACGGGAGTGCAATTGGGTGGGTGGAACCATCCAATTAGCCTTTAAACGACCAAATTACCGATTTACAAATAGCACCGATTACATTAATTCAAGCCTAATACGAACATTTACGACAACAAATTATGATAAAAAATGGTTCCAAATAGCATTATATGATCCCGATATGTATCTCCTAAAATTTCAAGGCATTTCGACAATGGGCCCCGAAACCTCCAAAATTTCTCAAAAAGCGTGGATATTAGTCTTCAAATATGGAATTTTTTACTTTTTTTTCGCACGAAAATTAAAAATGCCAAAATTTTTACCATGGTACCTAATACCCTCCGGGAGTTCAATTGGGTTGGTGGAATCATCTAATTTGCCTTTAAACGGCCAATTTAATTACCGGTTCACAACTTGCACAGATTTCTTTCAATTCAAGCTTACAACGAACATGTATGACAACATATAATGTTCATATATGGTTCAAAACGGCATTATATGACCCACAGATGTATTCCCTTAATTATCAATACTTTTTACACCGGGCCCTGAAATCTCCAAAATTTCTCAAAAAGGCCTTCAATTTTGAAATTTTTTGATTTTTTTTTCGCCCGAAAATAAAAATTGCCCAATTGTTTACCATGTTCCTAAATATCCTCCGGGAGTCCAATTGGGTGGGTGGAACCATCCAATTTTATTTTAAACAACCAATTTACCGTTTTACAACTTGCACCAAATTCATTAACTCAAGCCTACTACAAACATTTATGACAACAAATTATGATAATATATGGTTCCAAACAAAATTATATGATCCTGAGATGTATCTCCTAAAATTTCAAGATTTTTCGACCCAGGACCACAAAACCTCTAAAATTTCTCAAAAAGCATGGATATTAGTCTTCAATTTTGGAATTTTTTGACTTTTTTTTTCGCCCGGAAATAAAAATTGCCGAAATGTATACCACGGTCTCTAATACCCTCCGTGAGTCCAATTGGGTTGGTGAAACCCTACAATTTTCATTTAACCGGCCAATTTAATTACCGGTTTACAACCTGCACCGATTTCATTAATTCACGCCTACTTCGAACATGTATGACAACATATAATGATCATATATGGTTCCAAACGGCATTATATGACCCCCCAGATGTATCCCCTAAAATATTAATACTTTTCTACATCGGGCCCCAAAACCTCTAAAATTTCTAAAAAAGTGTGGATATTAGGCTTCAATTTTGAAATTTTTTGATGTTATAGCTGGGATCACCATATAAAGTGAAAAATTCAGGAAGGTTTCGAGGAAGAGTACCTAAGCTAAAGTTCCAAACTCTGCCAGATTGTCTCCCCAGTAGCATTTGAAAGAAGAATAAGATTTCCAATATCTAAAAGTTGAGCTACTATGCACATCAACGTGCATTGATGGCAACAATGAGTGTGAAGGATGTTCCAAACTCTGCTAGATTGTCTCCCCTATAGCATTTGAAGGCAGAATATCTAAAAGCTGTGTGAAGGATGTTCCAAACTCTGCTAGATTGTCTCCCTAATAACATTTGATATATTTGATGACAAAAAGATATTGTTCTGTTCATCTAGGGCATGAAGATTACTATCTCGGAAACTTTGAGCACCCCAAAAGAAGTATTGCGTAGGGTCCCTCTATGAGCGTGGGGTTTCCTTAGGCGTGGGGTCCCTCTATAAGCGTGGGGTTTCCTTAGGCGTTGGCCCCGCCCCTATATAAGCGTGGTGTCCCTTGAGCATGGGGTCCTCCCTAAGGCGTGGGGCTTATTAGTTGGGTGTGAGGTCGGTTGGTTGGGCGTGGGGTTGGTTTGTTGGCGTGGGGTTGGTCTTAGGGCGTGGGGTTGGTTCGTTTAGGGTTTCTAGTTGGGCGTGGGGTTCTTCCTTGGGCGTGGGGTTTCAAGATGGGCGTGGGGTTTCTTCCTTGGGAGTGGGGTTCTTCCTTGGTCGTGGGGTCCCTCTTTAAGCGTGGGTTTTGAGCTTAGGCATGGGGTTTCAGGATGGGCGTAGGGTTGATACATTAGGCGTGGGGTATCAGGATGGGCATGGAGTTATTCCTTGGGCGTGGGGTTTGAGCTTAGGTGTGGGGTCCCTCTAAGGCGTGGGGTTCTTCCTTCGGCGTGGGGACCTCTCTTTAGGCTTGGGGTTTGAGTAACGGCGTGGGGTTTCTTCCTAGGGCGTGGGGTCTGAGATTAGGCGTGGGGTTGGAGTTTGGGCGTAGGGTTTCATCTTGGGCGTGGGGTTTGAGCTTGGGCGTGGAGTTTCTTCATTGGGCGTGGGGTTTCTTTCTAGGGCGTGGGGTTGATACAGTAGGCGTGGGGTTTGAGTTTTGGGCGTAGGGTTGATTCAATAGGCGTAGGGTTTCTCCTAGGGCGTGGGGTTCTTCCTTGGGCGTGGGGTTTGAGCTTCGGCGTAGGGTTTCTTCCTATGGCGTGGGGTGAGATTCGGCGTGGGGTTTGAGTTTTGGGCGTAGGGTTGATACATTAGGCGTGGGGTTTCTCCTAGGGCGTGGGGTTTCTTCCTTGGGCGTGGGCAAGGGTCCGTGTGGCGCATGCGTCGCCTGGTTGAAAAGCCAGTGGCGCGAAACTATCGTGTGCTAAATTATGACTGAACGCCTCTAAGTCAAAATCCGGGCCAGAAACGACGCATGCGCCCACCGCCCGATGTCGTCCTACTGTAGGGGTTTCGTCACGTGTCGTAACTAAGCTCGCGCGGTGGATACTAAGATTCCGCGCTATGTCACTTCGATTCGTCCCTCCCCCCACCTTATTCCCTAAGAACACCTATATTTTAGAAAACGAGGTTAGCGATGCATCTCGTATGCTAAAAAAGGCTAAGTACGGGATTAAGAGGTATCACAAAGCCTAAGTGTTGGGATGTTGGATGGTACAAGTGGGCAAGGGGCCGTGTGGCATGTGCATAAGACATGTGCACCCAAGGACAAGGCATACCGAGTTCCGAGCACTATTTACGACTCCCAAGGCCCTTAAGACATGAAGGTTAAGGATGAATTAGATGGTTCCAGACACTTTTTATGACTCCCAAGGGCCTTTGGGAACCCAAAGAAGTACTTAGATGCATAATCTCGCCGTGTGAAAAAATGATATACGGAAGCCAAATATGAAGGCTATAACACACGAAATCGGAACAATTTAGGATGTGTCGGGACCTGGTTTCTGAATTTCACGGAACATTACGGGATGCATCCCGGGGACATATAATATTGTTTCGACCCATATATAACCATTATTCGACTATGTACAAGCCCCGTGAAAGCTTATAGCCAATAAAGGAAGAGTGTACGAAAAACATGTAAATAGATCTTTTTAGGCAAATAGGATGGTTACACCCACCCAATTGGACTCCCGGAGGGTATAAGGGACCATTATAAACATCTAGGTAATTTTTATTTTCAGGTGAAAAAATGTCAAAAATTTCCAAAATTAAAAGCTATTATCCACGCTTTTTAAGGAATTTTTGAGGTTATGAGGCCCGGTGACAAAAAGTGTTGAGACCCTAGGGGATACATCTTAGGGTCATATAATGCTGTTTGGAACCATATATAACCATTAAATGATGTCATAAATGTCCGTGATAGGCTTGAGTTCACAAAATCGGTGTAAGTTGCGAATTAATAAATTGACCGTTTTAAGGCAAATTGGATGGTTCCACCCACTCAATTGGACTTTCGGAGGGAATTAGGGACCATGGTAAACATCTCGGAAATTTTTATTTCCGGGCAAAAAAAGTTCAAAAAATTCCAAATTTGAAGCCCATGCTTTTTGAGGAATTTTTGAGGTTACGGGGCCCGGTGGCGAAAAGTGTTGAAGCCTTAAGGGATACATCTTAGGGTCATATAATGCCGTTTGGAACCATATATGACCATTAAATGATGTCATAAATGTCTGTGGTAGGCTTGAGTTCACAAAATCGGTGCAAGTTGCGGATTAATAAATTGATTGTTTTAAGGCAAATTGGATGGTTCCACCCACCTAATTGGACACTCGGAGGGTATTGGGGACCATGGTAAACATCTCGGCAATTTTTATTTCCGGGCAAAAAAAGTCGAAAAATTCCAAAATTGAAGGCTATTATCCACGATTTTTGAGGAATTTTTGAGGTTACGGGGCCTGGTGGCGAAAAGTGTTGAGACTCTAGGGAATACATCTTAGGTTCATACAATGTCGTTTGGAACTATATATGACCATTAAATGATGTCATAAATGTCCATGGTAAGCTTGAATTCACAAAATCGGTGCAAGTTGCGAATTGGTAAATTGACTATGGTTCCACCCACTTAATTGGACTCCCAGAGGATATTTGGGACCATGGTAAATATCTCGGTAATTTTTATTTCCGGGTAAAAAAAGGTCAAATAATTCCAAAATTGAAGGCTATTATCCACGCTTTTTGAGGAATTTTAGAGGTTACGGGGCCCGGTGGTGAAAAGTGTTAAGACTCTAGGGAATACATCTTTAGGTCATATAATGTCGTTTGGAACTATATATGACCATTAAATGATGTCATAAATGTCCATGGTAGGCTTGAATTCACAAAATCGGTGCAAGTTGCGAATTGGTAAAATGACAGTTTTAAGGAAAATTGGATGGTTCCACCCACTTAATTAGACTCCCGGAGGGTATTAAGGACCATAGTAAACATCTCGGCAATTTTTATTTTCAGGCGAATAAAAGTCAAAAAATTCCAAAACTGAAGGCTATTATCCACGCTTTTTGAGGAATTTTTTAGGTTAAGAGGCCTGGTGGCGAAAAGTTTTAACACCATAGGGGATACATCTTTGGGTCATATATGTCGTTTGGAACCATATATGACCATTATATGACGTCTTAAATGTCCGTGGTAGGCTTGAGTTCACAAAATCGGTGAGAGTTGCGCATTGGTAAGTTGATCATTTTATGGCAAATTGGATGGTTCCACCCACTCAATTGGACTCTCGGAGGATATTAGGGACCATAGTTAACATCTCGGGAATATTTATTTCCGTGCCAAAAAAGGTCAAAAAATTTCAAAATTGAAGGCTATTTTATCCACTCTTTTCGAGGAATTTTTGGGGTTATTGGAGCCGGTGGCGAAAAGTGTTGAGACCCTAGGAGATACATGTTAGGGTCATATAATGCCGTTTGGAACCACATATGACTATTAAATGATGTCATAAATGTCCGTGGTAGGCTTGAGTTCACAAAATCGGTGCAAGTCGCGAATTGGTAAATATACCGTTTTAAGGCATATTGGATGGTTCCACCAACCTAATTGGACTCGCGGAGGGTATTAGGGACCATAATAAACATCTCAGTAATTTTTATTTCCGGGTAAAAAAAAGTCAAAAAATTCCAAAATTGAAGGTTATTATCCATGCTTTTTGAGGAATTTTTGAGGTTACGGGACTAGTGGCGAAAAGTAATGAGACCCTAGGGGATACATCTTAGGGTCATATAATGCCGCTTGGAACCATATATGAACTTTAAATGATGTCATAAATGTCTGTGGTAGGCTTGATTTTACAAAATCGGTGCAAGTTGCGGGTTGGTAAATTGATTGTTTTAAGGTAAATTGGAGGGTTCCACCCACCTAATTGGACTCTAGGAGGGTATTAGGGACCATGGTAAACATCTCGGCAATTTTTATTTCCGGGCGAAAAAAAGTCAAAAAATTCCAAAATTGAAGGCTATTATCCACGATTTTTGAGGAATTTTTGAGGTTAAGGGGCAAGGTGGCGAAAAGTGGTAAAATCCTAGGGGATACATCTTTGGGTCATATAATATTGCCGTTTGGAACCATATATGACCATTATATGATGTCTTAAATGTCCGTGGTAGGCTTGAGTTCAAAAAATCGGTGAGAGTTGCGCATTGGTAAGTTGATCGTTTTAAAGCAAATTGGATGGTTCCACCAACTCAATTGGACTCCCGGAGGATATTAGGGACCATAGTTAACATCTTGGGAATTTTTATTTCCGTGCCAAAAAAGGTCAAAAAATTTCAAAATTGAAGGCTATTTTATCCACTCTTTTCGAGGAATTTTTGAGGTTATTGGAGTCGGTGGCGAAAAGTGTTGAGACTCTAGAGGATACATCATAGGGTCATATAATGTCGTTTGGAACCATATATGACCAGTAAATGATGTCATAAATATCCGTGGTAGGCTTGAGTTCATAAAATCGGTGCAAGTTGCGAATTGGAAAATTTACCGTTTTAAGGCAAATTGGATGGTTCCACCCACCTAATTGGACTCGCGGAAGGTATTAGGTGTAGGAGATTACAGGTACTAAATGCGGAAATTACATGAATCATATTCATATAGCACCAAACCAAGGATCTCATGCATAACACATAAAGAAGTAAGAATTATACCTTTGAAGCGTGATTCCACTAGTGATCGAGCAAGAACAAGGGAGACAAAGAACCCCACGTGTGATTCCTCTACTTAGTCCACGAGCACGGATTAAACCTCCACTAATGCTAGTTAGTTGTGACCGAACGATTCAATCAACCTTCTACGGAGATTAGAGTCACGAGCACACCACAACACCACCCACGCACCACCACACGCACCACCAATGGAGGGGAGACGCACGGATCTAGGGAGGAGAAGAGGAGGGCCGAAAGTGAGAGAGAGAATTAGGGTTTGGGATCTCTTGGTTGCTTGTCTGACAATTTCACAGTGTGTCAAATTGTTGTGTCATGCAACCCTAGGTATGGTTTATATTTATAGATCATATCTAGAAATAAAACCATGTCCAAATCCTAATTGAACTCTACTTACATTCCAAGCCCAAACATAAGATGTGTCATATACTCATGAGGCCCAATAATGGGCCTTCAACTTGTTTAACCCAATACTCTAGTGTGTGACCTTGTAGGATCCATCCTATAAGGCTTTGGACCATTTGACAAGCCCAAAGTCCAATTGTCATATCTAGCAACAGACATTGGCAACCTTATAGTATGAACTTATTATCTCCATAACTGTGATCCTATGATATATCTAGTAATTGCACTTATCGAAGACATAACTCCTTCAATCTCCCACTTGTCTGAGACAAGTGTGCAATATTCAAATTCCTTAAGTCAATGTGTGTCGATTTGATAATATGATTGCATCTCATGTCATGATCATATTAGTCTACAAATCTTATCTTGAAAACTGAGTTAGAATTACAAAACAAATGGTTAATATGTAACACACTTGAGCACGGCCATGCATTTTTCTGAATTCTCCCTCTTCAAGGGGCCAAGACACATTCCTAGTCAATAGGTAGACTCAATCCAATCTTGTGGCAACTAAAGCTCCCACTCAATTCATGAAGCGACCGGGAAACATCCTTTATAATCCCCATTTACGGCAAGACGTTTGAATGTACCACAGTCAAAACAATCATTGAATAGAATCAGTGTTCCACTCATGTCAAAGGAATCCACTAATATATCCGGAAGTTCTATACTTGAACTTCAAAGTAGGTCTATAGTTCGATCCTGCATCATTCATGCATATCCATGTGATTGACCGAGCATTATCACTATGCTCCCATAGCCCATGAAACTGCACTATCCAATCAATCTTTCATGCTAGTTCTAATTTGTGAAATCATTTATGTCCAGTTTAATGATCTCGAACTAGGAACTTAAATAATGTATGAATTTTGTTCACCTGTGGGGTTTCATTCAAAAGGTCATCAACCTAGTGAGCCCATCAATTCATAATTATTTTGGACATTTTATTTAATATTAAAACCACAATTAAATAAGAGAAATCATAGAATTTCTGATTAAACATAATTCTGCAAATAAATGTATTACATATGTAATTTATTTTCTCAAAACAAAATACAACTTTTAATTACATCATTCGCCTCAATCCAGCTTCATTAGCATGTTTCTCATGCTTTGGAGTTGGAAGGGGTTTAGTAAGTGGATCAGCGATATTCTCATCCGTGTGAATTTTGCACATCTTGACATCTCCTCTGTCAACGATCTCTCGAATGAGGTAATACTTCCTCTCTACATGCTTGGATTTGAAATGTGACCTAGCTTCTTTTGATTGAGCAATAGCACCATTATTGTCACAAAACAACTCGATTCCCTTTTGAGCACTTGGTACAATGTCCAGCTCAATCAGGAACTTCTTTATCCAAACTGCTTCTTTAGCTGCTTCAACAGCAGCCATATACTCTGATTCTGTCGTAGAGTCTGCGACAGTGCTTTGCTTCGAACTTTTCCAGCTCACTGCTCCTCCATTCAGACAGAAAATGTATCCAGATTGAGATCTAAAGTCATCTCTGTCTGTTTGGAAACTCGCATCCGTATAACCTGTGACAACCAATTCCTTTTCGCCACCATATACTAGAAACATCTCTTTAGTCCTTCTCAAGTACTTAAGGATGTTCTTGGCAGCTATCCAGTGTGCTTCTCCTGGATTTGCCTGAAACCTGCTACATATGCTTAGAGCATATGCAACATCCGGCCTTGTACATATCATGGCATACATGATTGATCCTATTGCCGAAGCATAAGGTATATCACTCATTCTTCTCATCTCCTCTGCCGTTTTAGGGCACTGATATTTACTGAGAGTGATGCCATGAGACATGGGGAGAAATCCTCTCTTAGAGTCTTTCATGGAGAACCTATCAAGAACCTTATCAATATAAGTCTCTTGACTTAATCCAATCATCCTTCGAGACCTGTCTCGATGGATTTTGATCCCTAATATGTATTCGGCTTCTCCTAAGTCTTTCATGGAAAAACAACTCTTCAACCATTCCTTGACTGACTCAAGCATTGGTATGTCATTTCCCATGAGAAGTATGTCATCCACATACAAGACTAAGAAAACTATGCTGCTCCCACTAGACTTCTTGTATACACAAGGTTCCTCTTCACTTTTGACAAAATCAAACCTTTTGATTGCTTCATCAAAACGAAGATTCCAACTCCTGGATGCCTGCTTTAATCCATAAATGGACTTCTCAAGCTTGCATACCTTTCTAGGATTTTCTGGATCTTCAAAACCCTCAGGTTGTGTCATGTACACTTCCTCCGTCAAGAACCCATTCAAGAAGGCGGTTTTGACATCCATCTGCCAAATTTCGTAATCGTAAAATGCGGCAATCGCTAGAAGAATCCGAATGGACTTAAGCATTGCTACTGGGGAAAAAGTTTCATCATAGTCAATACCATGAATCTGTCTGTACCCTTTTGCAACTAGTCTTGCTTTATGGATGTAGGCATTTCCATCCTTGTCTGTTTTAATCTTGTAGACCCATTTGCAACCAATGGGTTTTACCCCATTAGGCAAGTCAACTAGGGTCCACACTTTATTTTCAGACATTGACTCCATTTCGGATTTCATGGCCTCAAGCCATTTATCTGAGTTGGGGCTCACCAAAGCTTGCTTGTAGGTTGTGGGTTCCTCATTCTACAATAAGAAGATTTCAGAATCCTCAGTTAACAGAACCTCAACAAACTGTTTGTTTCTGATTCTGACAGACCTACGTGGGGTAGGAGCAACAGTAGAAATTTTCTCTCCAACTTCTTGAAGATTTTCGCATGAATTAGATTCAAGTGGGACGATAGGAGTCTCGCTGGTGGAATTAGCTTGCTCCGACGCATGATTAATCGTTTCATGCGCCCTCGCCTCTGATGTGGTGTTATCCACATCCATTTGTTGCTCGTCTCGAATTTCTTCGAGAACCACTTTACTCCCACTTGGCTTTCTAGATAGAAATTCCTTTTCTAGAAAGACACCATCGCGAGCAACAAACACTTTGTTATCTTCGCGATTGTAGAAGTAATACCCTTTTGTTTCTTTGGGGTAGCCCACAAAGAAACACTTGTCTGATTTAGGGTGTAGTTTATCGCTTTGTAAACGTTTTACATAGGCTTCACATCCCCAAATCTTGAGAAAAGACAACTTTGGAGCTCTTCCATTCCACATCTCATATGGAGTCTTTTCAACTGCTTTGGATGGGCTTCTGTTTAGTAATCTGGAAGCTGCTTCTAATGCATATCCCCAAAAGGATATGTGAAGATCAGTAAAGCTCATCATGGACCTAACCATATCTAGTAGAGTCCTATTTCTCCTTTCTGACACTCCGTTTAATTGAGGTGTCCCTGGAGGGGTTAATTGTGAAAGTATTCCACAATTAATCAGATGTTCATCAAATTCTTGGGTTAAATATTCGCCACCACGATCAGATCGTAATGCCTTGATTGTTTTCCCAAGCTGGTTTTGTACTTCATTCTGGAATTCTTTGAACTTTTCAAAGGCTTCCGACTTGTTCTTCATTAAGTAAATGTAACCAAATCTACTTAAATCATCAGTAAAAGTAATGAAGTAACTAAACCCACCCCTAGCTTTTGAACTCATTGGTCCACACACATCTGTATGTATGAGTCCCAAAAGGTCACTAGCTCTTTCACCTATACCCGTAAAGGGTGACTTAGTCATTTTTCCAAGCAAGCATGACTCACAGTTTTCAAATGATTCATAATCAAAAGAAGAAAGGAGTCCATCCTTATGTAATTTCTGGACGCGCTTTTGGTTAATATGTCCAAGCCTACAATGCCATAGGTAAGTTGGGTTTGAACCATCTGTTTTCTGCTTTTTATGATCTATGTTGTAGACATGAGTTGTATATTCTAAGACATACAAACCATTAATTAACTTAGCATTAGCATATAACATACTTTCTTTCGAAATAAAACAACGTTTGTCTCTTATTTCAAATGAAAAACCTTCAGTATCTAAAACTGGAACTGAAATAATGTTTTTAGTAATGCTTGGAACAAAATAACAGTTATTAAGTACTAAAATTAATCCAGAAGGAAGTCTCAAATGATAACTCCCAATAGCAAGTGCAGCAACTTTTGCTCCATTTTCTACTCGAAGTGTTACTTCTCCTGGATCTAGCTTCCTACTTCCTTTCAAGCCCTGCACGTCATTGACGATGTGAGCACCACAACCGGTATCGAATACCCAAGTGGAAGATGAAGTAAGATTAATCTCTACAACAAAAACATCAAGTAACTCCTTACCTTCTGTTTTCACTGGTGCATAATGGGGACACCCTGGTGTATGGGCTTGCCATCCACCACAATAGAAGCACTGTCAATCTCTCCTTATTAGGTACTCCTCAGCATGGTTGAGTAAGATGTTGATCAAATTTGCAGATGATCCCTCGTCATTATGAGAAAGTCTTACAATGTCAAAACCAGCATGGAGTGAGAACAAAATAATGTCACGTGCAGAATCATCATCGATCGGTTTCCCGAGGACATCCATTTGATTGAACATATCAACCAATTCATTGACATGGTGCCTCACTGACTGACCAGGTAAGAGTTTCTTAGCCATTATCTTACCATGAATCCTGTAAGTCTCATACCTTAAACTGTCAGCCCAGGAATAGTAAATCTGAGGGATCGAGTTAACGATCTCTCTTACATTTGGATCGTTGACACCTCCGCTACCCAATGCCCCCATGCCACCCCTACAGATAGTACGAAGACATTGATATAAGTTGGTCACCTCATACCGTCTGAACCTATTATACCAACAGTTTGGAATAGATTCCAGTATTAGGTTCTTGACCTTTATTGCATCCAAAACTAATTTTGCATGCATTTCAGGGTCCTGACCAGGAGCACACTTGTTCTCAACGGGTACATATAGGCGAGCATCAAGCTTGAAGCTTGTGAGAACATTTCTCAATTCGCCCTCCCATTGCCTGTAATTTCTGAGATTAAGCCTTAAATTGAGTTTCATTGGTAAATCTGTGTTGTCATATAAGTTATTCATCTACAAACAAAAAACAAAACGAGGCAAAATTCAATAATTATGTTTAAATTTAAAGTACCATAAGTAATTTTAGAATTTATTGGTAACTTTAAAGCATTTTATTCAATTTTAAAATTGACCCCTATCAAATAAAATGATTCCAAGATCCTTTATTTGTGCAATAATTAACCGGACTGAGGCCCTGCCATCAACCATTACATTTTCAAGGTGAGTAAACTCTTTACTGATTACAACTCTTGTAATTCTTGGTTGAATAATTAACCATCGCATGTTTAATTATTACTCTTAGCTTCAAGGTTCTAAACGCTTTAGGTAACCTTGTTGAATATAACCAATTAAAAATGTAGATATGCGGTCCTACCCCCACTTCCCCAAGATATATTATGATGCTCTGCTGAGGCCGACCCATCACAAACGATCAAGGTTTTCGTCGGGTTTTTAATTGGAAAAGTTGCATCAATATTACTGGGATCTAGATTTATTATGTTGTGATTATATAGTGAACTCTAGCGCATCATCAAGCAACATAAATAAATCTAAGCATGCATAATCTACTAATGCAATAAAACATGACATAGTATGGCCCCTTAATCCTAAGAAAACTAATAAAGCAAAATGCTCCCACTTGAAACGTCATGGATCTCATCCATCTTGCTCCATTGGGCCTTCACTTCATTGGCTTTTGGATCAATTGCAACCTGTAATTTTATTCTACTCTATCTACTAATTAAATAAAATAAAATAAATTACAAAATACTCAACGGTACGCAGACCGTATTTAGATTACAAAAATACATCACGATGCGCAGATCGTATTTAGAATCTATGGGCCATACTAGTCTATATATAGCAATAAACAATATCATATATTATAAAGTGCCATATAATAAATCACTCATCATGCTTTCCTAAACTACAACATCGAATGTTCACAATAAAGGAAACATGGCTATAAATATCTCATATTTTAATTAATTAATTACTGTAATTAGATAATATCATATATTAATCATAACCAATTATAAAATATCATATATTTTAATTTAGGTATGAGATAGAATCAAATCTTATTTGAAATTATGGAATATAAATCATATTTATTTTCCATGATTATCCTAAATAATTTAGGAATTCTATCCTAATTACTTGCCAATCACATATTTTAAATCAATTATTATCCATAAATAATTATGAGATAATCACATTATTTAATCAATTATTATCCTTATAGAATCTTTTGCTCCATAATTATCCAAACTTAACAAAAATAACAACTTTAAATTTGTTAATTATCTTTTCAAAATTTAAACTTATCCTTAATATTTTTTTTTTTTGAAAACTGATTTTATCCAAAATAAAATAAAAACAAATTTTTTTTTTTTTTTTTGAAATGCCGCGTCAGCCACCGTGGTGTGGCCAGCCGAAGCCGGCCACGGTGGCCGCACACCTTACGGTGTGCGCTGCCCCTGCAGTGACGCAGGAACAGCAGCAGCAGCACACGCAAGGGGTGGTGCACTGCTGCGCTGCTCCTTGCTGCCTGACCCAGCCCCGCCCCCTCCCTCCTGGACCACCAGCAGCGGCACCACCGTGGCAGCGCCACCCAGCCGCGGTGCTGCTGCTGTTCTTTCCCCTTTTTTTTTTAATTTTTTTTTTTTGATTTTAATTAATTAAAACAACTTTTGTAAAATTAATTAAACTTTATGTGGTCCAATTAATCCCAAAATTAAATCACATTCAATTTTGAAATTAGGGTTCTTGATGAAATTAATCCCCAATTTAATTTAACATTTAAATTAAATAATTTGATCATGAAAAATTCATAATTTTAACATGTAATCAAATAGATTAAATTCCTTAAACATATTACCATCGAAATAAATCAAAATTTAAACACAAAATTTCACAAATTAGGGTTAAAATTCGAAATTTTCGAAATTAGGGTTTAGGGGTTCGAATTTTTCGAATATTTTGGGGCAAAATTCGGATCAATTGATGGCTAATATGGAGCAAATTAAACACCTTTAATGATTCTATATTGTTAAATCATATTTAAAATAACAATTGACTCATAATTAAATTATTCTCCCTCCTAATTGAATTAAAATTGTGGATTATAAAAAAATTATTACTCAATATATGTAAATGCAAGAGGCTAACTGATACCACTGTAGGAGATTACAGGTACTAAATGCGGAAATTACATGAATCATATTCATATAGCACCAAACCAAGGATCTCATGCATAACACATAAAGAAGTAAGAATTATACCTTTGAAGCGTGATTCCACTAGTGATCGAGCAAGAACAAGGGAGACAAAGAACCCCACGTGTGATTCCTCTACTTAGTCCACGAGCACGGATTAAACCTCCACTAATGCTAGTTAGTTGTGACCGAACGATTCAATCAACCTTCTACGGAGATTAGAGTCACGAGCACACCACAACACCACCCACGCACCACCACACGCACCACCAATGGAGGGGAGACGCACGGATCTAGGGAGGAGAAGAGGAGGGCCGAAAGTGAGAGAGAGAATTAGGGTTTGGGATCTCTTGGTTGCTTGTCTGACAATTTCACAGTGTGTCAAATTGTTGTGTCATGCAACCCTAGGTATGGTTTATATTTATAGATCATATCTAGAAATAAAACCATGTCCAAATCCTAATTGAACTCTACTTACATTCCAAGCCCAAACATAAGATGTGTCATATACTCATGAGGCCCAATAATGGGCCTTCAACTTGTTTAACCCAATACTCTAGTGTGTGACCTTGTAGGATCCATCCTATAAGGCTTTGGACCATTTGACAAGCCCAAAGTCCAATTGTCATATCTAGCAACAGACATTGGCAACCTTATAGTATGAACTTATTATCTCCATAACTGTGATCCTATGATATATCTAGTAATTGCACTTATCGAAGACATAACTCCTTCATTAGGGACCATGATAAACATCTCGGTAATTTTTATTTCCGGGTAAAAAAAGTTCAAAAAATTCCAAAATTGAAGGCTAATGCACCTTGACAATCTGTCACAATATCATGGAGGACATGTTGAAGTCTATTACAAAGCATTTTTAGAAATTACTTGATAGATGGTGTTACAGCAAGCTATGGGCCTAAATTATTTATAACAAGAGTGTTGGTTCCCTTCCCTATCCTCCATAGAATTCAACTTCACCAGGAAGTAGCCATCATCATGATAAAACACAGTAGGTTATCCACGTTTTTTGAGGAATTTTTGAGGTTACGGGGCCCAGTGGCGAAAAGTGTTGAGACCCTAGGGGATACATCTTAGGGTCATATAATGCCGTTTGGAACCATATATGACCTTTAAATGATGTCATAAATGTCTGTGGTAGGCTTGAGTTCACAAAATCGGTGCAAGTTGCGGATTGGTAAATTGATTGTTTTAAGACAAATTGGATGGTTCCACCCACCTAATTGGACTCCCAGAGGGTATTCGGGTACATTGTAAACATCTTTGAAATTTTTATATCCGGCGAAAAAAAGTCAAAAAATTCCAAAATTGAAGGCTATTATCCACGCTTTTTAAGGAATTTTTGAGGTTAAGGGGCCCGGTGGCGAAAAGTGTTGATACCCTAGGGGATACATCTTAGGGTCATATAATGCCGTTTGGAACCATATATGACCATTAAATGATGTCATAAATGTCATTGGTAGGCTTGAGTTCACAAAATCGGTGCAAGTTGCAGATTGGTAAATTGATTGTTTTAACTTTTAAGGCAAATTAGATGGTTCCACCCACCTAATTGTACTCCCGGAGGGTATTAGGGACCATGGTAATTATCTCGGCATCTTTTATTTCCAGGCGAATAAAAGTCAAAAAATTCTAAAATTAAAGGCTATTATCCACGCTTTTTAAGGAATTTTTGAGGTTAAAGGGCCCGGTGGCGAAAAGTGTTAACACCCTAGGGGATACATCTTTGGGTCATATAATGCCGTTTGGAATCATATATGACCATTTTATGATGTCTTAAATGTCCGTGGTAGGCTTGAGTTCACAAAATCGGTGAGAGTTGTGCATTGGTAAGTTGATCGTTTTAAGGCAAATTGGATGGTTCCAAACACTCAATTGGACTCCCGGAGGATATTAGGGACCATGGTAAACATCTCGGCAATTTTTTTTCCCGGGCGAAAAAAGGTCAAAAAGTTTCAAAATTAAAGGCTATTTATATCCACGCTTTTTGAGGAATTTTTGAGGTTATTGGAGCCGGTGGCGAAAAGTGTTGAGACCCTAGGGAATTCATCTTAGGGTCATATTATGCCGTTTGGAACCTTATATGACCATTAAATGATGTCATAAATGTCTGTGGTAGGTTTGAGTTCACAAAATCGGTGCAAGTTGCGGATTGGTAAATTGATTGTTTTAAGTCAAATTGGATGGTTCCACCCACCTAATTGGACTCCCGGAGGGTATTAGGGACCATGGTAATTAAACATCTCGGCAATTTTTATTTCCGGGTGAAAAAAAGTCAAAAAATTCCAAAATTGAAGGCTATTATCCACGCTTTTTGAGGAATTTTTTAGGTTAAGGGGCCCAGTGGCGAAAAGTGTTAACACCCTAGGGGATACATCTTTGGGTCATATAATGCCGTTTGGAACTATATATGACCATTATATGATGTCTTAAATGTCCGTGGTAGGCTTGAGTTCACAAAATCGGTGAGAGTTGTGCATTGGTAAGTTGATCTGTTTTAAGGAAAATTGGAAGGTTCAACCCACTCAATTGGACTTCCGGAGGATATTAGGGACCATTGTAAACATCTCGGCAATTTTTATAACCAGGCGAAAAAAGATCAAAAAATTTCAAAATTGAAGGCTATTATTTCTTCTGCATGAATCGATATTATTACATTCCAATTCCTTTCCGATACCTCCCAAGGAAAATCCCGAATTGTATCATCCCAAATTGACAGGTTAGTGTGAGCTTATCCATGCGGTTGTGCACTCTTCGAATAGGAATCCATTTTCTGAAAGATCTTGGCTTTCGTGCTTTGGTGGGTCTCCGAGATCCTTTCGATGACCTATGTTGTGTTGAAGGGATATCTACATGATCCGATCGATTGCGTAAAGCCCACGGTAGCAAGAGAACCGGGGAAAGTATACAGAAAAGACAATTCTTTTCTATTATATTAGTATTTTCTATTAGATTAGTATTTGTTAGTGATCCCGGCTCAGTGAGTCCCTTCTTCCGTGATGAACTCTTGGCACCAGCCCTACATTTTGTCTCTGTGGACCGAGGAGAAGAGGGGCTCGTCGGGAAGAGTATATCCACGCTTTTTGAGAAATTTTTGAAGTTATTGGAGCCAGTGGCGAAAAGTGTTGATTGAGACCCTAGGGGATACATTTTAGAGTCATATAATGCCGTTTAAAACCATATATAACCATTAAATGATGTCATAAATGTCCGTGGTAGGCTTGAATTCACAAAAGCAGTGCAAGTTGCGACTTGGTAAATTGACCGTTTTAAGGCAAATTGGACGGTTACACCCTCCTAATTGGACTCCCGGAGGGTATTAGGGACCATGGTAAACATCTCGGCACTTTTTATTTCCGGGCGAAAAAAGGTCAAAAAATTCCAAAATTAAAGCATATTGTAATCCATGCTTTTTGAGGAATGTTTGAGGTTACGGGGCCCGGTGGCGAAATGTGTTAACACCCTAGGGGATACATCTTAGGGTCACATAATGCCGTTTGGAAGCATATATGACCATTAAATGATGTCATAAATGTTTGTGGTAGGCTTGAGTTCACAAAATCGGTGCAAGTTGCGGATTGGTAAATTGATTGTTTTCAGGTTAATTGGATGGTTACACCCACCTAATTGAACTCCCGGAGGGTATTAGGGACCATGGTAAACATCTCGGTAATTTTTATTTTCGGGTAAAAAAAGGTCAAAAATTCCAAAATTGAAGGCTATTACCCACGCTTTTTGAGGAATTTTTTAGGTTACGGGGCCCGGTGGCGAAAAGTGCTGAGACCCTAGGGGATACATCTTAGGGTCATATAATGTCGTTTGGAACCATATATGACCATTAAATGACGTCATAAATGTTTGTGGTAGGCTTGAGTTCACAAAATCGGTGCAAGTTGCGCATTGGTAAGTTGATCGTTTTAAGGCAAATTGGATGGTTCCACCCACTCAATTGGACTCTCGGAAGATATTAGGGAGCATAGTAAATATCTCGGCAATTTTTATTTCCGGGCGAAAAAAGGTCAAAAAATTTCAAAATTGAAAGCTATTTATCCACGCTTTTTGAGGAATTTTTGAGGTTATTGGAGCCGGTGGCGAAAAGTTTTGAGATCCTAGGGGATACATCTTAGGGTCATATAATGCTGTTTGGAACCATATATGACCATTAAAGATGTCATAAATGTCCGTGGTAGGCTTGAGTTCATAAAATCGGTGTAAGTTCCGAATTGGTAAATTGATCGTTTTAAGGAGAATTGATGGTTCCACCCACCTAATTGGACTCGCGGAGGGTATTAGGGACCATGGTAAACATCTCGGCACTTTTTATTTCCGGGCAAAAAAAGGTCAAAAAATTCCAAAATTGAAGCCTATTATAATTCACGCTTTTTGAGGAATTTTTGAGGTTACGGGGCCTGGTGGCGGAAAGTGTTGAGACTCTAGGAAATACATCTTAGGGTCATATAATGTCGTTTGGAACCATATATGACCATTAGATGATGTCATAAATGTCTGTGGTAGGCTTAAATTCACAAAATCGGTGCAAGTTGCGGATTGGTAAATTGATTCTTGTAAGGCAAATTGGATGGTTCCACCCACCTAATTGGACTCCCGGAGGGTATTGGGGACCATGGTAAACATCTCGGCAATTTTTATTTCCGGGCGAAAAAAAGTCAAAAAATTCCAAAATTAAAGGCTATTATCCACGCTTTTTGAGGAATTTTTTAGGTTAAGGGGCCCGGGGGCGAAAAGCCCATCTTCCATGCATGGCTTGTAATCTCTAAAATGGGCGGAGCCCACTCAAGGCTTGAATAACCCAAATTCTGATTACTTGAATCTCTACTGTATCCAAGAATCCTCAGTCAACCTCTTCAAAAAGTGGGTTACATTACATCCAAAGATTCCATGACATGGATACCTTAAATTTCGTAAAACAGATTCTGATGTAATTAAAGAGTAAGATGTTTGTTAAGTTTGAATTAATAATACTCCACATTTGCTAAATAATTTTTCAATTTGGAGATGATTGTCTCGGAATAGAAACATTTTTAGTAGGAACATTTGTCAATTTTAAGCAAATGACATAATATGAAGATTCTGTCTGCTACGTAAAAGATTATTTTTCATGATGATGATATTCAGTGCCTAGTAGTCGTGTAGTAGTAGCTGGTAGTGATGTTGGTTGAATTTTATCAATTTCTGTACAAGTCTTTCATTATTTTCAGTGAAACCAAAAGATTTATGTTTTATTTGACTCGTAACTTTGCACATATTTGGGTCCTTTTTCATTCTTGGTAGCCTTTTTACTTTCTGTAACAACTCTACATATATCAACCATGTAGCACTCAGAATCTTTTACTGAATTTCTCTCCAAAATGACTAGCAATCTCCCTTTTTCAAGGATTTACAATCTTAACTCCCTGATGCATCAAGGCTTTGCCAACGGATTAGTCTAACATATGCAGTTTGTATTTCTCCGTATGTTCTTTTGCTAAAATCACAGTTCGGTTTTGGTTCTAGATGTTTTTAGATTTATGCCAATTAGTTTGGATTACATCAATATTTATTCGAATTTAAATGATGTAACCTTATTCCGAAACTACACGCGTTATGTTTTAGGTTGAAGCTTGTATCGAGTAATAGGGTATTTGTCAGCTTGCCTAGTGGATAAGCGTTTTAATCTTATCATAAACTAACCAAAGACCTCTCTTGGAATTCTTTCAATAAATGTAATTGGCATAATGGCATGCATAGAAGGGGACATAAGAACCCCCAGTCCCCCACCATTGTAGAGAAGGACAAAGAGCACAGAGAGTCCCCTTATGCTCCGCTGGAAATGAGCTAAAAAAATCTGGCTTTGAAAAATCCACATAAAAGTAAATTACATTTCATATAATGCAAATAACATCAGGACAAAAAGAAAACAAGTAAAATTACTCGATTAGAATGTCACAAATTATATGATTACATGGATAATTAATACACAATTAAATGAAAAAAAAAAAAACCAACCCCAGTAACTCAGATACAAAATACAGCTACAAACAGAAACATTTATGAACCAACTACCAATATCAAATCATTGGATTCGCAGATCAGAAAAAATAAATGAAACTTTCCTTCTCACCTGATTTTTACTGTCAAACAAAGTTAGCAGCAAATTAAACACCACCTAAAACAATCAATGAAAAATCAAATTATCTCAACCACCTTCTAAGATCACTGGTTGAAGATGGGGATATCTCACCCCCAAGGCTATCCGTACAACAAGATGAGTAGATTGATTGTTGCTCCATCATCCCCAATTGAACACCATTCACACTCTTAAAACTTGGGCTCCTCAAGTTGTAGTTTCCATACCCCATCCCACTGTATGGGTCAGGATTGGGGAATGACAGCCTCTTCTTGACCCCGGACCCGGTTCCAGGTCGGTCTCGCTCTGGTGTCGAGGGCCGATGCCTGGGAGCACTTTGAGACCGGAGTCGTGCCTTAGCAGACTCGGTGGCTGCCATGTAATTGGGCTTGGGTCCACCACTGCTAGTGCTTGTGGTAGCACTGGTGGCAGCTCCTTTGTGATTAGGTTGGACGCTGCCATTATAAAAGTAATTTGATCTTAAACTTGGTGTTTGAGACACTTGACTGCTGTAACTCCTTTCTTCTCTAATGCACCGTGGGCTAGCGGAACGGACTTGAATAGGCCGCGCTCGGGATGGAGAGGGAGTGGTGGATGGTGGATGTTGATGCTGGTGGTAATGATGTTGTGACTGGGATTGGTTGTGATGAGCTCGACTGTGGAGAGGCGAGGATGGGCGTTGATTATGGTGCTGAGCATGGTAATGGCTTGCTGATGTTGAAGTTACTGATCTTCTGAAGTTAGGAGCTAAGTAAGAGTAAGGTTGTGCAGTGTCAATTTCAACAGTTTTGATTGAGTCTCTATGATCAGTTGAAGCTCTGGCTCTAACAGCAGGGGAAGGGGCAATGCTGGAATCCCATTGTTTAGAGGCCATCCATCTGTCTAGCCATCTGGGTTTCTCCTCTAGCTCTTCTTCTCCCACTGAACTCCTATCGCTCCTCCACATCTTCTTGCCCAAATCAAATCATATGGCACACAAATAAGCTCAATAACACACACACGCGCGTGCATAAGAACAGAGAGAGAGATATTGAAGGAGAACTACCTGCTGAGAGAAAGCTTGGGAAAGGTTCTTCTCTCGTCTGAGAGCAGCATCTTTTCTACTCTGCAACATGGCTTTGACTTCCTCAATGGTATGCGGCCTTTCGTCCCAATCATCTGCTAAACTACTTGGTTCTCTTGAATGTGACTGTTACATTTAACAATCCAATCCAATTAATACATCAATTAGATGAAAGAAATTAGGGAGAAAACTAGGGAAATTAATTGAGGCTTACAAGTGATCTTCTTTCTGCTATATCCTGGAGATAGCGCGATTCAACAACACTTGTGGTATCACTGAAAGTAGATTTCCTGCAACCTTCATGAGATAATCTCAAGCGTTGATCAAGAACTCGGGCTTGAACTCTAACCAGAGCTTGCATGCATTTTAATGTCATCTTGGCTTGCTTTCTAACATTATGCCCTCTTACTAAAGCTTGCAACTTTACCAATCCTTTCAGTGCTCTGAGCGCCCTCCTAGCCTTTCATTCCCAAACCCAATAAAATCAATCAATAAATCATGTTTTTGTCAAGTCTTTTCATTCTGTTATACAAGAAAAGCAGTGCTTACCAAATATCCTCTGAAGGCAGTCTGAATGAGAACAGCTGCAGAATGTTCTCTAAGGTAGTTAGCATTTGTTGGCAATGAATTTGTAAGCCTTGCCACCTCCATTGCAGCATGTGCGGTGGCGACAGCGGCATCAGCAGCAGCCGCTGTAGCCACTGCCACCGCAATAGCGTGCCTCTGCTCAGACACATCACTTCCTGTGGCTGCAGAAACAACAGGACCACCAACACCACTACTACCATTACTACTCTTTACATGTGGGCTCTGCTGCACAGCTGTAGTAGATGGTGATTCTTGTTGATTGGTTGCCTTCTTGAAAAGCCATCTCCTTTTCTCTTTCTTCTAATAAACCACATGGAAAAAAAAAAAAAAAAAAAAAAAAAAAAAAAAAAAAAACCCATTACAACCCACAAATTAATTTACAGGAAAGATTCAAACTTTTTTCACTTATTTGAACAGCTAATTAAGGGGAAAAAAAAAACCTTTTCATCATCTTGGTCCTCTGATAGGGGAGTATCATGATGATCTTCTTTTCTTCTGCAATTCCTAACTTTGTCATGACTTTCTTTAGTAGGAGATCTAAAAGCTCTCTTAACAGCAGTCAACCAAGAACTACCCCCTTTCTTTCCCATGGATCATTACATTCATTCAAATCTTAAAACCCACCCAAAATGTTTATATTTTTACCCCACCCCCCTATTCTACAGCATATTCCATCAATATTTGGCTAGTAAAACAATGTTATGTGGGATGCTACTACAAGACAAAGCCTATATATATCAGATCTTTCTACAGCAGCTAATATTTGGTGAATGAGGTTTGGTTTGATAATTAATAAATGCAAATAAGAAAAAGATGGGAGGGAAACAGGAGCTACTCAAATTATGACTGTAGGAGGGAAAGAAAGACTAAATGAAAGTTGAATACCAAAAAAAATAATTCACTGGGAAAGGTGAGAGGTTTTTAGTGGGCATAAGCGTGGTGGGTGTCAGAGGATGCGTCATTTACTTGCAACTACTATAATAATAACAATAATAATCATAACACAAAGTTTTTATTTCATAAATTATTAAAATCTAGATTCTAGAGTAGTCAGCAACAATAATACAGAAAAAGTACTACAGATCTCTTTCTTTAATTAATTAAGTTAAGTTTCTTATTCTGGGGAAAAGGATAATGAGAATAAATAAAGGCAGGCATTGAAGGTAGCGACTTATAGAGAGCAAGCTCACTGATAACTGATAAAATCGAGAATTTTGAAAGCTTTGAGAGTGAAATGAGAGAGAGAGAATAATAACAGATCATAAGAGTAGAGAGAAGGGTAAACTTGGTAAAAAAAACTATAAACAGGGAAGAGATGACATGCACAGGAATCAAGACAGTTGCACTAGTGGGTATCCTTTTTTAATCAGCTTCCAGCTTCACCTATGAAGATGCTAATCTAGCTCTAAAGATTACTCATATATATAAACACGATTACATATAATAACTAATAAGTACTTAAGTATTAATTTCTTCTAAACAAAAAAGTACTTAAGTATTAAGCATTAATACACTAATCGATGCGTGAAGTAATTAGATACTCCAAAAGTAATACGGAGAGCTATATTAAGAAATACTGCGTATACGGGTTACAGTATACCAAAACCCAATAAGAAGAATTGATGAGTGGGAAAAAAGCTAAAAAGTGTCTCTCCAATTCTGGTGACTCCTCTCATGGAATCACGTGTAGTGGATCAGGGGGGGAAGTAAGGCAAAATTACACCCACAAAACACTTAAATTTAGAGTCACAAAAACCACACATGGCTACATGAATAATAAGAGAGGCCCTAGGCTTAGGGGTGCGGGGTCATTCAAGAGCGTTGCATGTTGGCAAGCTGTCCCAAGTTTTGTAAGACTTATTTCATGACAAATAACACTCCAAGTACTCCTGTACTTATAAACTTGGCAGCAGCTGTATCACTGTTGGCATTTTCTCCACTTAAAAACAGAAACACTAAAAAATGAAGCAGCTATTTAATTACTCTAACTAATTGTAAGTTACAAAATATAAAAATGTTAATGGGTGGCTTTCAATAGCAGAGCAAGAATGACTGGTCAAAAGTATTTAAGATTCTCCAGGTTGGGTTCTGGGTTGCAGGGTAATAATGCAGTGAAATCATTCTGAGCTCATGCTATATGCCAAGTTTAATAATATATCACCTTCACCTCACTCTCTCTCCCAATCTTATGTTTTACATCAATGTTAATGCAACTATGAAGGCACTAGTTTTTTAACCGGAAAATACGGGCTCCATTTTCCCTTCTTTACTTTCCTCAAAATTTTACTCTTTCAGTAACTTATTAATGTTAACATTGCCCTATAAAGATTGCTTAGCTCAAAGTTATTTAAGTTAACATTCTACTTTAAGCTACCTTTTCTCCCTAACCTTTCCGTCATCCTTACCAACATTAATATCGACAAGTGCGACAACTACTCCGTAGAAATGATGATGTATCAATTAAAAATACAAAGTATACATGTGGAGATACTTGTTTTAGATTATCTTTTACAGTAAAACTTTTGTTAAGTAGCATCTAATATGATCTTATCTGTATGAATCAGTCATTAATGTTATACAAAATTCATAATTGGGAACAACTGTCCTAAGTTTCCATTAATATAAGAACTACCTACATCTTGTCCTCAAATACCTCTTGGTTGCTTCCCTTATCATTAAGGTAATATATCCTATCCATCAATTATGAATAATACAAATTCATGATTTGATGCCACTAACAAATGTAGTAAGTTATTAATACAAATCTGCAGTGGTGGGTCGGGTGCAATGAATTAAGAGGGCCAGCCAGTAAAATCTTTGGGTCTAAGATATGCATGAAGTACTAGTCCTTGTAGAGTAAAACTCCTCTTCAAAGGTTGAAAAGAAAATACAGTTCATTTAAGTTTGTCCAAATCATAATTCATAAGTGTTCTGTCTCTTCATGTCATGGGTACGGACAATTAGACACTTCAATTTTGATAAAAATAAATAAATAAAATAGCACTAATATACCTCGGTACCTCCTTGGCTTCCTTGCCCGTAACGAGTAACTTTGGACACTCATGAGTCACGGCCGTATTCTTGCATCTTCAGGTAAGAGTGAATCTAGCACTCATATGAGTCATATCTAAGTTCAAGCATCATTATAGTGTACGATTTGTCACAAGTCCTATATGAAATACTTCGTATTATATAGTTTATACGGAATACTCTCTCAATTGCTAAAAGATATGCCCTTAATTTCATTTTGGATTGTTTTTAAAAGATCGTCTCAATTCCTTTTATAGATAACAGTTATAACACGATCTCTACTGTCTTTACCACAAAACTAACACACTAAAGAACAAAATCACAAACTAACTCAATAGAACTCCTATTAGAGTCACATTACAGGAATGGAGAACACTTCCAGAGATGGAGATAGTAGATATTAAGGAGCACCTAACGTATGCTGCAATGGTACTTTTTAAGGGCTTAAAACTTTACCAATCTATTGAAGCTTTCTTTGTTTCCTCTTTTACAATAATAATACGAGGCTAACATATCCAAGCCTCCAAGCTTTCCCTACTAAAATCTGAGCACATGCAATCTTGTACATCAAACTTTTTAGTGAATATCAGCTTTTCCTATCTTTTTTGCTAAGCCAAGATCAATCACTGCAACATCCAACCACCAATCCACCATACGCAGCGAGATCAATTTCAATCATTTACAATTACATGATTATATTTCTAGTCTTGAACCACAATCTTGAATTTCATGAATGTGAAAAATCTTTACTCTTGCAAATAACACTTTAGTCACACAAACAAAGACTTAAGAACACATAATAGATGGAGATGCTTATTTCTAAGAGAAAAACTTACAGTACTCTTAGGTTTCAGAATAAAGTTGCCGCCTCTGCCTCATCCGGTGCCAGCCAAAGCTCTGAATTATGTCAAGCTATAGCGCACATAATTTTCCAATTATTCAAATGTGCTTAACTGCTTTGTAGAAAAAGAACTTTCACGGACCAAGTTTAAAGGTTCTCTGGGCCAGTGTTCCACGTCTGAATATCAGGGTTTTTCCTGATCAAGAACTTAGATAAGAGATGCACATCTTTTAAAATTCAAGAAATGGAACAATACAAGGACTGGTTCTGAGAAACTGTGCTGCAAGCTCATACTTATATATCTTGTTTAGTGTAGACTTGGGGGGCCTTCTGCATACTTCATTGTAAAAATTGATTTCCCAGAGATAAGAGCTGTCATACATACAGGATCCATAAGGTGAGAAGAACTTGCCTAATTAAGTAATTAGGATCTGCAAGATGTAAGTTGAGTGTATTAACAAGATAGAAAACAGTTAACTCAGAGCAGAGTTGCAAGACGGAAAACAAAATTGAATTTAACCTTGAGGAATGAGGCAATCATAATCTTAAGATAAAAAGAGATTGGAGAGTAGCTTCACGATGCAGAACAAAAGTGATCCAGCTGCATTGTAGAACACATTAGAAACTTCGATTCATAAATTGTCCAAAAAATTCAAGATATTAACTTGGCAAGACACTAATATCAACAAAACCAAAAAAAAAAAAAAATACTACAGCAGAATCTGAGGATATTTTTCATAAATTATACGAGAACATACATAACCCAACAGGTGCTAGCATAATAACGCAATGTCAACACTTTTCATTGTGGTTTGGTCACATACACTGCTCTTGTACAACAATCAGTCAATCACAAGCTTGGTTCTCCCCCAACACAAAAAGATGATAAAATAAATTTTAATGTAAAATATATCTTGTCTAGATATCATAGGTTGTTGTAGTCAATATTAAAGACAGAAACAAAATTAAGTCAGAATCAATATAAAGTCAACATTGCTGTAAACAATTAAATACCCTCATGGCCTCATGCATGGGTAGATGCATAAGGCCTCTAAATGAACATAAAAAGTTGCC
Source organism: Chenopodium album (assembly GCF_948465745.1). Lineage (NCBI taxonomy): Eukaryota > Viridiplantae > Streptophyta > Magnoliopsida > Caryophyllales > Amaranthaceae > Chenopodium > Chenopodium album. Next base: position 49,834,373 of record NC_137849.1, read on the forward strand.
TCGTAATTTTCCAACAATAATGTATTCTAGAGGACCACATTACAATAACACATCCCTAATTCCCACCTGGATTGTAACATAACATGAAACAAAGCTCAAAATTTCTCTTCCCAGACTCAATGCAAAAGCAACAAAACAAAGTTCAACATCAGCGAGTACAGCTGAATCAACCAAATCATACCTCTACTGACCGACCTCTTAATTGTCCCTTATATACCAACAGAAAATACTGATTTTTGAAGTCTCACCTAGCTACATCCATTACATAATACATTTAGATTGCTTCCCTCGACTACTTTAAAATGCAACGACTTTCATACAGATAACCACATTTTACACTAGAACTCGTAGCTCATTCTAAAGACAACCCTGTGCTCCTGAATCTCAATGTTGATCGGGTCCTAAGCAGAGGTTCTCATTTTCTTAGTACTCATTCTCCGTCTACAAAGCAGAGCTAATTTATGTATCCAAAAATCAAGTGTAAGGACATGATCACAATATCAATGCATCATATATAATATCTATTCTCTCAAGTGTATACGAGTTCATAGATTACTCAATCCATTTGTTACATAACGTGCACAACCCTTTCCATATTTATCCTAAACATCACATATGATCACATCTTATAATCATTTGAGTGCACGCACCTTTATTAGAGATTAGTGATAGTGGAATCTAACTCATCACTTTCAAATATAGTCTATTAGTAGTGAATTATCTACCCAGTCAGTTGATGTAGCTATGTCACTTATAGCAAACATCGCTAAACTGCACATCATTGAACCCAACATGAAGCATATTCTCTCATAATGCCTCATCTTAATACCTCCTACGTCGTTCCTCGGACAACTGATGATTTTCTATAAGACTAGTCGGTAACTCACAGCCTAAATTCTTACAGGAAATACAAGTACGATTAACATGTTAGTCACCTAACAACTAGTCTAATAAACTGCCAAATTAAAACCTACAAAAAAGTTGAAAAGGGCCACACAAAAATAAAAAATTGGCTACTTCGTAATGTCCAGCATAAAGATGGTAAAAATTAGGGTTTGGTTTAGCAGATTATAACAAATTTCTCAATTGAAATTGATTACTCCTTGCAAGTGATTTTGCACATTTTAGCCAAACCCTATACGATTTAAATTGCAAATTGAGGCGGGAAAAACATCTCAATAACGCAAAAAAAAAAAAATTAGTTTTTGAGGAACAATCATGCAATCAAGAAAAACACAAGATAATTAAGCATAATTTGTGATCAATATTAAACCTAAGGTAATATTTTCACTATAAAAATTACCAAAAAATGAAATTAAAGAAGATAATTGAAAGGTTGAAGTTATAAAAAATGCCAGGGTATGAAGAATTCACCCAGAATAAGCTGTGAGTTGAGCGAAGAAAATTAGGGGTAGTAGCAAAAACGGCGTCGCTTTTGGTCGTTTGCTCTCGAAGTCGAATTTGAAGTTGAAGTTGAAGTTGAAGTTGAAAGTTGAAGTTGAAGGGTTTGATTTAGCAGATTATGACAAATGCAAAAATGGCTCGCGAGTTAATGTTGGACTCAAAAGTCAAAATGGCCCTTAATTTACGATTGTGTAGTTCGCTAAAAGTCTTCAGCCCTAATATTAGGCCCAACTTAAAAAAAAAAAAAAAAAAAAATGGTGTAAGAGAATCGCATGGAGCATAGCATAGACGAAATTTGACTTTAGGTTTTGAATATCAACCATCAAGTTTTAACCAATTAATCTAGTTGATCATCCACATTAGTACAGAATTTCAACTATTTATGGAGCACAGGTTTAAAATTTCTACTGATAAAGAAATGATGTATTTAACAAGATCTGCATAATTATTTTGTTATGAAGCACTCCCTTTGTCCCATAATAATTGATACAGTTAAACTTTATATACATGTTGATGCACAATTTTGACTTAAATTTTATATAATTAAATATTAATAATAATTATTTATATATATATTAATTAATACCAATTTAACAACATATATGTTAAAATACATTTTTATTATATTAATATAAAAATATAGTCAAAATTAAACATAAATAGTAAATAAAAAAATTCAATATGTCAGTTATTTTAAAACGGAGAGACATTAATTTAGGCGAATAATTTAAAAGTTAAAATAAGGAAAATTTTTAAATTACCACCCAAAAATATAACCATTTTCTCTAACCACCCAAAACTTTTTTTTTTATTTTAAATTACCACCCCTTAATTTAATTAAATACTCAGATTACCACCCAAATTGAAAATCCGGTGGAAATATGTCATGTGGGCCCCACAGAAGTTATTTTCCTCTTTTTTTTTCCTTTTTTCCCGACTTCATTCTCTTTCTCATTCAATTTTCTCAACCTACCCTATTCTTCATTCAATTTGCTCCTTCAATTCTGTACAAAATCCCCTTTTCTTCATAATTTTGAACACCTCATCAAATTAGAACCCTAATTTTCTGTACTCTAATTATTCTGCAAAGCATTCATTCGAGGGTAGTTGGCTGTACTAGAGAGGTTAAATTGAAGAAAAATCGCCATCTTGGGGATGTTTATTGGGGGCCAGTTACATAGGTCTGTAAGGAGTGAATAGCTTACTGCAATGGCATCAAAAGAGGTAAGTAATTTTGTTCCAATCAACCCTAACATTGCCAACAATTTGTAACTACAATTTCAGCAAAGTTAATTCAAAATCAATCACAAAATTTAACGGAAACCCCAATTCAATACTACTAGATAACCTAATTACCTAAATAAATCAGTTAATTCGTTTGCATAACCATAATTAATTAAGCCCCAAATTCCCCCAATTAAAATGTCACAAGAACCCTAATTAATTAAGCCCCCAAATTCCCCCAATTAAAATGACACAAGAAGCCTAAGCTAATTTTTATTATCTGAAGTGAAATGAATTTTTGTCGCTGTTAGGGATGCGTCTGTTATTACAAATGAGCTCCAATTTGTGGAATTTGTTGAGAAATTGAAGATGAGATGGCTAATTGAGTTAGGGGAAATGATTTATAGGAAAAATCGGGAAGAGAAAACAATTAGAAGGCAAAAACTAGCCGTTTTTAGCCGTTGACTGGGGCCTCCATGACAAATTTCCACCGGATTTTCAATTTGAGTGGTAATCTGAGGTATTTAATTAAATTAAGGGGTGGTAATTTAAAATAAAAAAAAAAAAAGTTTTGAGTGGTTAGTTAGAAAATGGTTACATTTTTGGGTGGTTATTTAAAAATTTTCCTTAAAATAATGCAATTAAGAAAAATGAAGGAAGTTTATTGTAAGGAAAAATTAAGTTTTCTCAACCCATCTGGAGTCTTATAGTTAGACTAAAACTTTGTTTGTCCCCATTTTTTGCACCATTGTTAATAATCAACAAGAGATAGTATAGTCATGTAGGGTCTTATTAGGTTCGTCTCATTACTGTTTATTGTATTAACTTTAAATTTTTTTATAACTTTTATCCTAATAGAAATGAAGTTATATATATATTTGAAAGTATTTTGGAAATGGTAAAAGGTCAAATGGAGTAAAAAATAAAATGCCTTTTTTCAGGTAATAATTGTAAGTTTGTAACTACGGTGTAAATGTAAAATATGAAGCCCAACGTGATATAACATATTTGGGAACTAAAACACAAGCTGTATATTTGTATTTTGTACCTAGCGCCTAGTGGAACCGAGAAAGAGAGGATATCACATTTTTCTAATTTCAGACAAAGAAGAAGAATTGTAATTGCTGTTATTGTGCATGCACTTTTACTTCGTTTTCTAGTATTATAGACGTCTCTACAAAATAAGTGCTACTTTCGATTTGACTGTAACTAAGCATAATGACTTTTATGCAATAAGTTTCAGAATTGATAAGAGATTCTCACACAGAAGCTTTATCCAATCAGGGTGAAATCTTTTGACCTTTTAAATAAGTTCAGGTCTTATAAGGTATAACTAGGTAAAAATATAAGGTGATGAAAATCAAGATTAATTTTTTTTTTTTTTTTTGACAAACAAAAAACAAGATTAATTAGGTTTAATAAGTTTGGTTCAGATAACTTATATAACGCACCCTTAGCTTCATCGCTTAATAAATTTATACTTTCTACTCTAATATGATTGATAGTCTAACAATTGATGGCAAAAGTCAAACATGACCCATATTTGTCATATATGAGATTTATGACCAAATGTGCAATATGAGGTTTTTTTTTTTTTTTTTTTTTTTTTATTTGAGAAAATGTGCAATATGAGTTTTTAATTTGAAAAAATGGTAAATAACCACCTCTCAAATAACCTAAAATTGATTTTACCACCTCTTTTTTGTTGTTTTTGTTTTGTTTTGTTTTTTTTTTTTTTTTATTTAAAATTATCACTCGCTCCTTAAAGTAAAAAATTTAGAAATTGTCACCTCTCTACTAAAAGTTATCAATTTTCGTGTCAATGCTTGGTCTTTTATGATTTTGGGGTCACTTTGTTACTTTTTTTGGGGTTGGTTGAGGTCAAGACACCCAAAAAAAAGTACCGAAAATCGAGGTAATTTTCAACAAGCAAAATGAGGCATTTTTAATACTTTTTTTTTTTCAAATCTGACCTTATATTGAACCTAAAAGACCTAATTGATCCTCAAAACCTTAATAGACCAAGTTTTGGAAATAAAATCAATGTTTTTATTTAGAAAAAAATAAATAAATAAATTTAAAGAGATAGTGATTTCTAAATTTTTTACTATATGCCTGTTCTGATTTACTGAACTGATTGGAGCTGAATTGTTTATGAGGTAAGGAAATTAGGAACTGAACTGAACTGAATTGTTTATGAGGTAAGGAAATTAGGAACTGAACTGAACTGAATTGTTTATGAGGTAAGGAAATTAGGAACTGAACTGAACTGAATTGTTTATGAGGTAAGGAAATCTGACCTTATATTGAACCTAAAAGACCTAATTGATCCTCAAAACCTTAATAGACCAAGTTTTGGAAATAAAATCAATGTTTTTATTTAGAAAAAAATAAATAAATAAATTTAAAGAGATAGTGATTTCTAAATTTTTTACTATATGCCTGTTCTGATTTACTGAACTGATTGGAGCTGAATTGTTTATGAGGTAAGGAAATTAGGAACTGAACTGAACTGAATTGTTTATGAGGTAAGGAAATTAGGAACTGAACTGAACTGAATTGTTTATGAGGTAAGGAAATTAGGAACTGAACTGAACTGAATTGTTTATGAGGTAAGGAAATTAGCAACTGAACTGAACTGATTGGAGCTGAACTGAAATTAAGCTGAAAAGAGCATACCCTAAGAGATGTTTATTTAATTTTTTTTTCAAAAAAGGTGGTAAAATCAATTTTAGGTATTTTGAGAGGTGGTTATTAACTATTTTTTCTATTACTCCATAATTTTTACTAGAGGATATCGAAAAAAATCATTAATGGTAGTAATATCTTGACTCTTGAGGTCATATTTTGTGAGCGGGTCATCTCAGATCAAAAGAGAAAGAATTGTCTCAGCACAACTTCTATAAACAGTATAAAGGTAGTAAGATACCCAAAGAAAGACACGATGAAAGCAACCCTTGAAGAAAAAGAGGTTTAAACAACGATAAAATTTAGTAAAAGAGCAACAACTCACTGGATATGTCTAACCTTTTAATCACATCATACGCACGGAAATAAAGAGATATGGTTCTTAATTATTTTGCAGAAATTTCTTGTCAAATTAGTGCATGATAAGCTTTTGTTTATGACATCAATTGATTGTTGCTCTTGCGTAGCCAGTTTTCAATGGGGTCATATTTAACCTAAAAGCCATGTTGATACCTAAAAAACGGAAATTGATTTTGGTATATTCTTAATTGATTTTGGCAAACCCTCGTGTCAGAACCGAGAAGAGCATAAAAAATTTTGCTCTCATATATGGTGTACCAAAATCAACTTACGGTATGCCAAAATCATTTTCCCTGAAAAACTTATATTGTATTTAAATAGTACAAAAGTCAAAGTATAAGTACTCCGTTGTACAATTTTTGTGAAACAGATACCACGCATCACATACACTAGAGAGTAGTAGAGAAAGCATTAGAAGGAATAATTGACATGAATATAATAGTACGTATGTGGGTCTGTAGAGGACTAGAGAGAATAATCGACATGAATAAAATAGTACGTGGGTCAAAAAATAAAAGGAGAAAAACAAAGCAAAGAGAAGGTCTTTGGCAACAACCACTTAAGGTTTAGGGAGCATGATGGCCTTTCAAATCTGTGGACTCCCTTCAAACAACGACTTGCTAGCCAACTTTGTTACTTCCTTTCAGTTTGTACCGGAAATGCTTGTCGGCTTTCCCCCCATCCCATTTTGTCATTTTCATTTAGTTCCTGTAACTTATTATAGTATTCCAGGAATTTTATACTATAATAATCTATTAATTCATGAAATCTTTATCAATTTAATTCCATTACGTTATTAATATCATGTCGTTTTGCATGAATTTTATACTATCCTTAATTCATGAAATCTTAATCAATTTAATTCCATTACGTTATACATAAAACTCATGTCGTTTTGCCGCTTAGTGCCATGTTTTATTATGTCAACCAAACAAGCCCTTAGTTATAAAAATTACTTCAATTCAGTACCTTACCAATTTTACTATGTCCGTTTCTAATTATAAGTGGCTCATCAATAATAATGGTAGCATAAAAAAAAATCAATTTGAAATGGACAGTAACTTTTTTACATGATAAGAAATATCTTGTACAAATGTATGATGAGTCACTTAGGGCATGTTCTAATTTACTGAACTGAGCTGAATTGAACTGAATTGTTTATGAGAAAAAGAAATTAGGAAATGAACTGAACTTATTGGAGCTGAACTGAACTGAACTGTTTATGAGAGAAAGAAATTAGGAACTGAACTGAACTGAACTTATTGGAGCTTGAACTGAACTGAAATTAAGCTGAAGAGAACAGGCATGTACTCCGTATTATTTACGTTACTTTGTATTATACTTTCTCGGTCTTTTTAATATTGTAATATTTGCCGTTTTAAAAAACCAAATATTGTACCACATTTTAAGAAAATCAATATCTATGTTGACACCACAAATACTTAATATACCTTTACTTAACAACACTTGACTTTTTAGTATATGTACAATCACAAGGCCACTTTGCATTTATATATCTCTCTCTCATTCTTCTTTCCACTATCAAAACATTTGTGTTCAACCCCTATAGTACGATAATAAAAGAAAGGATAATGTACTACGTATTTTTTTTAAGGAATCGACCCGAAAATTTTAAAATATTAAGCAAATGTCCCTTCATCAATTTACTGTTTCATTCATTGGAAGTACGATTTACGTCTTATGACTATAGTGTGAACTCTCAAAAATGCAATATAGAAATCTGTTTTTCTCTCCACACCCTCATTGACTAAGTTATCTTAATTAAGACAATGAAATATTTGATCCCTTTTGTTTTATTTGCTTCTTTTGAAAAATTGACCCATCATTAATTGGGGGTCGTATGTGATTTGCTAATACATAGTACATATCATAATATCAAACTATAATTAATAATTCGATCTGCCGAAAAGAAAATAAGATTAAATCATTATACGAGTGTTAGTTATTGTCAAATATCAAATAATATACAAGTATATTCTTATTGCATATACGACGATTATTTATAAGGATTAAGACGTACTAATGACAACAAAAGGTCAATAAAGACGAGATAATATACTCTTAATAAGAAATACGTGCATGTAAATGCTGCAAAGAGACAAAATAGAGATGAGGTAAAGATGATGAGTGCGTGATTGAGTGGTGTTGATTCTTGATTGTAATTTTTAATACTAATAATGTGATAATCAGATGTTATGGTAATTCTTTAAATGGAGTAGTAAAGTTTCACAAGTCACAACTTACGAGTACTTGAAATGTCATATTGCCTTATCCACCCACAAAATAATTAAACGAAATATCATCTTCAAACAATTATTAAATTCGGAATTTTAGAATTGCAACTTATTATAAAAATATCCAAAATTACATACGGTCATATGGAATTTAGCTTACAATAATAGATAGACTATGTTAGACAAGACCTAGCTACTTTAATCCTATAATTAATTTATATACATAATCCCGTTTTGAGCAACCTAGTAAAAGGCCATACTATAAGAGTATAATATAGAATTTTAACGGTAATTACTTTTAATAAGGGCATGCTTTAATCAAACAACGTTTTTAATTAAATAGACGCTAACAAGAATATTATTTACACCTCACTTGCAAGCTAGGTTAGCTACTTGAAGGTTTTTATGATGATAGTACGTACTCTTTTTTTCATTGCACTTTAATTTCACAGTGATTTTGACTAGCTTAGCTTTTGAACGTTATGAGTTTGCACTTCAAAAACATATAAAGCTTTCTTTTCACTAATTACTGTCCTCTTTAGGAAATTGCGTATAGCTTTATATATCCCCCGTCCTCTCTCTCTCTCCTTCCCATATAAGTTTTATTTTGCATTTTCACTAAATTTCTAGCTATTCAAAGTAGCGTCTTATTCAATTCATTTGATTGTCGGTTGGACTTATCAATCTGATCGTACTTAACAAATTTATCTGAACATATCTAAATAAAATTACTGGTTTGATATCAAAGTCATAATGATAAGATATGTCCTCTATACATAGTCAATGATAATCGCCACGTCAGAATTACATATATGGATGTATAAAAGTTTATAGAAACAAAAAAAGTTTCATGCATGCTAGCCTAGCCAATTAAGCTAGGAACATCAATATAATTAGAATAATAATGGAAGACAACATAATTGGAAACCCAAAAAGATAAATTGATTTATATATATATATATATATATATATATTTTCACAAGTATATATAATAATATGAAATGAAACACTATAAACAAGAATCATATATGATCGATGACCATCCATTTTAATAATCTCGCTAGAAATGTTATGCAAGCCGTACGTCACTGCACTTTATTATTGGTATATATGCAAAATTACTGTAAAATTAAACCACATAATAATTACCCTCATGATAACCCTTTCTGACTTTAACAACTAACGCCATGATATTTAATAATACTAGTTAATCATTCCTAGGACAGCTCCAAGCATGTTTTATTCTGTTATATACCACTGTCCGACACGTGGCATAATGGGTCAATCCCCAAAGATGATGATGATGTTGTTGTTGTTCTTGTTGTTGCGAAATTCCATAGATGATCTATCTCGTTGCTGCCGCCATAGTTTTCCAGTGTTGCATGGTATATCTTATTATGGTGATCTCCTGATGATGATGTTGATGATGATGATCTCAACGGTGGTAATTGATCCAGCTCATGTTCATGATCATTTGACAAGGGTGAGTATATGGTTTGACCATTCAAGTGTGTTGCAACAAGTTTGTCTAGGGTGGCCCAGTCACTTAGTCCGGTGTAGATGGGATCGGTCTCCGGTTTGGTCATCGAAACGAGGTCGTTTTCGGGTAGGGTTTGGTAGTATAGGGTTGTGGTGGTGGTGGTGCTATTATTGTTTGGGCTCTCAAGGCTTGGGAGTTTCATGAACCTTTCAAGTTGATGTTGGGATGAGGATGATTTTGTAATATTATTATTGTTCATCTTTTGAGATTTGCCCCCCATGTATTGAAATATTTGCTCTAAGGCCCCTTGATCATCGCGATCGTGTTGATCATGATCACTTGGTGAATCAAGCATGCTTATTGATGAGGGTGATTCTAATGCCATGGAAAATGATGATGTCTTGATTGGGCTGTCTAGGTCTTTCAGGTGGTTTTTCTTCTTGAACACTCTACAAACTACCCACCCTTCTTCTTGTATAAAATCTCCACTTCTCAGACTTGTAACCTTCATACCAAAAACAAAAACAAAAATGTGTTATTAATCATTAATAATTATATTTATTGCTTAAAAAAATAGAATATTCACACACAAGTCATTAATATAATTAATAGCACATTCAATTCAAATTTTCAAATAAAAAATTATTATGTTGTAAATATTTCTTTACAAAAAAGGTGGTGACAAGAAATATCTATTTGTTGCTCCCATTTAATTTGGGTCTTTTATCAAAACTTGTCCAATTCACAAATAGCTAGACACACACTTTTTAATCTTTTCATTCATAAAAAGAACGTAGCTATAAAGAGGAATAAAACTAAATACATAGTGCGTAGAAATATAATAATTTTTTTTTATAAGATCATTAAATAAAAGATTATTTAAATAAAAAATATAATAACTCGAAATGATCCAAATCAATTGAATAGAAATAAATAAATATTCAAAAAAAGTACAGAAGAAGAAGGAGAATAAGTAAATAATCAATGATTATAAGAGAAATTAGGTTGTGGTTCATTCTCTAACCATACTATTATAAAGTCACATAAACATCAATATACAGCGCCTTTGGATACTTTATTCCGTTTTTGACTTAGAAAAATAAAACCTATACTTCATAGATGACTACATAGCTAGCTCAATATATAGCTACCTAAATAAACACTTTCCTTTGTTCAATTTTTAATTTTTTTTAAATAAAAATTGTGATTTATGTAAAAAAATGTATAGAGGATAAGATATTGCACTCAAATTCTATATTGAGCATAAACTATGAAATAGGCTTATGTAAACAAAAACAGAAATTATACTAAAAAGAGTAACACAAATATATAATCTTACATGGGTGTCATTGTTATTGTTGGTGCTTTCATCAAGTCTATATTCATGCATAATCCAATCAGATTTCTGACCATGAGGAGCTCTTCCTTTGTAGAAAACAAGCGTCTTCCTCATCCCAATCCTTCTAGAGTTGCTGTATATCACCTTATCACGGCCAGTAGCCTTCCAAAACCCGGCCGCTGTGGCCCGGTTAGTCCTTGTCCCTGTAGGGTATTTCTTGTCTTTGTGACTAAAGAAGTACCAATCATTCTGTGGTGTAGTTCCTATCTTGCATTTCTCTAAAAAAAACAAACAACATAATTATTTCACATCTTTTTCCGATATGGACTATACAACAAAGGCTCATATGAGCGGACCAACAATATTCGTACTAATTTAATTAAATAACATATGCGCATGCGTACAAAAATTCATACGTGCTTAATTATTAGAGAATGAAGGTGAAGTTTAATTACATACCTTGAATATCCCAAGGTTCAAGCTTGTTGAGATCAACTTCAAGAATGACATCCAAGTCAATCTTCTCACTAGCAATCTTCTTCCTTAGATAATATTGCAAGAGTTCTTCTTCAGTCGGATGAAATCGAAAACCCGGAGGTACCCTTGATTCTCCATTTACAGATATGTTCATTTTCGTTCGCATTACCTAGCAAGAATACTTATTATTGCTAGAATAGTGGCCCAGCTAAAAAAAAAAAAGTACATAAAAGAATTTTTATTATTTTCTAAAAAAAACAAAGGATTCTATCATAAGAAACTAATAAAATTGAAGATTAAGATTTGTTTTGATAATTAAGATTGCAGCACTAATTAATGTTTATGCGATGATTATAGAGAGAAGAAGAGAGAAAAATAAAGGGAGACAAAAAATAGGAAAGGAGGTTGAAGGGTTGATAGAATGATTAATGTCAACCTTTGTGGTACCCGAACTGGGGCATAGAAAGGTCTATTATTTATATGTGAAAAGGTAGCTAGGGCATTATATAATATAAAGTCCAAAATGTACTACAGTTACTAGCTAACCACTTTACTATTTACTTAGTTCCATCTGTTGCAAATGTATTCACAATATATTTAATTATATGATATAATTATGATATATGGACAAAAAATTTGATATCCTAGGTTATTACTATAGAAAAACAGTACAAGTATATATGTTGTATAATGTATAAAATAAAAGCTGATCTAAGTTAGTAATTTGTCTATTATAATGAATCCAAAATTTAAGATTATGTATACATATTATTATCAAAATAGATATATTAATTATTCAAGAGGGAAGTAATGCTAGCACAGTATGGTAGCATGAGACATAGAATATAATGTCACTTTATAAACTATGAATCAATTATGAAAGTCATCTTTTATCTAATAAAATATCAACTTTGTCTTACCATGCTATGCGAAAATACAACCATATTATTCATCATCTGTGCGCTTTTGACTACAAGCAGTAATACTAACCTCTTCGTCTCTTTGTACGGTTTAATTAAACTAATTAACTTTATTATATACTACCTCTATTAATTTTTAGTTGCAAAAAAAAAAAAAAAATCTCGCAAATAATACCTTTTTATTGTAATTAAAAATTAACGGATTTAGTATATAAATATATACTTTGTATTAATAGAATTCAATAATAATAATAAATGACATATCTAGCTATAGAACATTTTATATATATTAACAATAAAGCCTTTTTCCACATTTTTAGGAACAATATATTCAAATACAATAGTTAATAAGCTCGACTGCTCGAAAAAATGATTCCACGAAAAAGAGTTAATTTTTTTTTTTTTTTAGATAAATGTTAATCATGGTTATTTAATTTGATTTACTAGCTACTAAGATAAACTATAGCATGAAAGTTCAAAATTAGTTCAAATAGGTTTTAATAAATAAAAATCAAGACGGTTAAAAAAAAAAAAATCAAGTAAAAAACATGTCATAGTTCACCATTATTGGCTTTGTTATTAGAGGACCAAATCAACCAAAATCTTAATCTAATGGTTAAAGTTCAAGAATATATTTTATAGGATTGATAATCTGATCAAAAAAAATTATGACATTCAAGGTACGGTAGCTGCCGCCCTATTATTTTCAATTTTCATGTACTATATGAAATTATCAAATTATTCTCAATTGTAGTTGAATTGTGGGCCTTAATATTATCTCACCACTCTGACCTTGGAAATCACATGTATGAACACAGATAATGGATTAACCAATTTAAGCCAAGAGCAAGAGTAACTTATATTGTCACTCTATAGCAATAACGAACATGCATGATTTCAGGCATGTAATACACTATTATAATATTATTTTAAGTTGATAATATAAGTGGGTTAATATGGTTCAACTTTTTCCATTGAGTTCATTGCGTGTCCACTAAATTGAAGTGTATGTTATTACAATTAACTTGGTAAATGGTAATTATTGGTATCTCATCAGACATATTACACGTTTAGTTGTGAAAAAAAATGAATATATACATAACATACACAAATCATATATCTAAATGTTTTGAGAAAGTAAATAACTTCATATGTATAGGATTATTTGAAAGAAAGATTAAACAAAGTCACTCAACGAAGAATTTGAAATAGAGAATTAAGTACTTCATTCGTAATATATAAGGAGTAATGAGTGAAGATTAGAGTTTTTATGATTTTAGAGGTATAAATTTGTCAAAATCTAATAACTATTTATTTTATTAAATACGGAATACAATTTTTCGTTAATATGCTCAAATAATCAATCAATCAATTAACATATACTAAAAGCGAACCTAAAGTGACACTTGTCACGATGTTATAAAAAATTTTCCCGCCTTTTCTTCTTTCCTTTTTTTTTTTTCCAAATTTTAATAACTTCCATTTTATAACCTACCATAATACTTATTTCCATTTTGACAACACATTTAATCCAATCATACTCAATTAATTTTATTTTATTTTTATTTTTCAACATATATTTTATATACTATAAATCTTTCGGTTACAAATATACTAACATAGTTTAAAATTAAAGTATTGACATATATCATCATCCAAGATTATCATAATATTATTATAATTTTTTTCCTCCGACTTAAAATTTATTTTAATTAAAAATATAGGAATAATAATTTTGGTAGGATAATTTGTATAAATCTTACAAATATACATAACGTTTATAAGAACAGCTTAACAAAATCATTTTATTATATTATACTCCTCCGTTTTTTTATAAGTTATGGTTGGATTTGAACATTTGTTGAGACACAACTTTGACCATCAATATCTTTAATTAGAGACTATTATTTTGTTACAATATTTTTTTTTTTTTGTATAAATTTGTTGAATTAACACCATTCTTTATAAATTTTGTTGTAAAGTTTAATTATGACCGTGCATGGCACGGGATTTAACCTAGTTTTATACTATGTACAAATAAAGAGATCACATTATTCATTTATAGATAAAAAAAAATACTGTATACATAGTTACATACTACCTCTAGTGAAAAGAAAAGAAAAAAAAAAAAAAAAAAACTTGCTACCAATACTTTGTTTCACAATTTATTTTGACTTTTTACACTATCTACTTTTTGGATTATGAATTTTGACTACACATTTTTACATATATAAAAATGAAATCTTTACATGTAAAGTATTGTTAAACTAGCCTCAATGAATGGTTATATATATACCTCGCTTTGACTATACCATCGCTTGCTCGTATATATTACCCTCGTTAAGTGAGGTATGAAATTAAATACAGTGAAAACATTCAATAAACTTATATTACGAAATAGATGAAGTGACAATTAGTAGGAAAATATGAAATATGAACACCAACGAGGCAACGAATGAAGATGTTTTTTTTTTTTTTTTTTTGACACAATCGAAGAATGAAGATTTTAGACATGGTTATTTGTTTTAAAATTTTGCTGGTGGATTCCTTCCAGAAAGGGCCACCAACACCAAACGCTTTACACAAAATGTTGAAAAAAGAGATACAACACACTTAACAGTTACACTCTACACTGCTACAACTACTTGTTGGCTTGTTGCAACTGTTGGACGATTCTCGTTTTGGATTCCTTTTTTTGATGCCATATTATTATTATGCCCTAAAATAAGTTGCCTATTTATCATGCTTCAACCTTTTTTTTTTCCCCGATTTGCAGTGTCAGATGTCATCTCAATTTGTTATTTTATTATATTTTCTTGGCCCAAATAAACCACATGTGCGTAACTATTGAGATAATATCAAATAATATATTTTTGGGAATTGTCTTATGGAATACTTCCTGTTAATATTGCAACAAGGAGGAAATTACGCATTCCAAAACACATTTTATATGCTAAATATCTATAATTGTGTAAGAGTAAAAATTATAAAAAGTTGATATTGTGAAAGTATTATATATGAGACGAATCCAACAAGATCCCACTTGGCTATATTTTGCTTAACATATAACTCATATTATATGGTCAAACAAGAGTGATGAATAGTGCAAAAAGTCCATAGTTGCAATATTCATAGAACGGAGGAAGTATTTGCTAGGAGATATTCTTGTATTTTTAGTCGATTTCTATCTTCCTATTATATTGTTAATTTAGGTGTTAGGAAATTATATTTCCATTGAATTTGCATCTCTCGTGTGTTTTACTACTATAGGAAGTGAGCGAAACTATTTGAATAGGGATAAGAAAATGAAATTCCCTGAGAAGTTCTTAGTTATTTGAAGAATGGAATTTTTAAGGACGTTTCACTTTACTTGTTGATATCACCTTAAATAATAAAATCTTTATTTCTCAAAAATACGTAATTTTCATGTATTTTTATAAAAACTTTGCATGTATACCAAACAATACTTGAGTGGAAAAAAATATCATTAGGCAAAGAAAATATATGAAACTGATGAGCAAGTATTAGACGCATGTTAGTACAGTATAAAAAGTTTAAAACATTTAACAAATTAGTGGTTAGAATAAGAAAAAAATGGAAAAACTAAAAAGGATGAAAACATATAGGAAAAAAAAAGGGACCACAAAAGGACGTTGTGGAAACAAGAATGTAGGACGAAGGGCGCTATCGTAACGGTGACTAGCAACCTTATGATATCTTGGGAAAGAGAGGCCTTTTCTTTTGTGAATATGAATTATGAATTGTGAATTGTGAATTGTGAATTGTGGGGTCTTTCTAAAGTTCCAATTACCTTTTCTCTTACCGCAACTACCGCAACAACAAGGAGATGATGGGTTGGGACTTGGGAGCCATTTTGCTTTCATTCAAGATATATTGTGGGGTCATACTTCTTCATTTTTTTTAAAAAAAATAATTTTTTGTGTCAATAGTAATTTTTAAAAGGAGATGCTTTCTTTTGTTTATAATTTAGAATTGCAATGTGAGTATGTGACAATTTCATATTTCTTCCATGTTTATATTAATTACATACGATAGATAAATTTTGTAAATTGTAGTTTAAAATAAGGAATAGGCCAAAGGACTAACTCTAACAACACTTATATATTTTTCTCAATATATGTATGCAAATATTTTGGATCATAGGCTTCCCGGTGAAAGCTTGTTTCAATAACTCTCCAATGTCTATTTTAAAGCTCATTTTGACAAGAAATGAAAAGGTTATAGTTGTATTATAAAAAAAAATAGTTTGAAACTGGAAGTTTTTGAATATAGGCTAACATAACAAAAATTCCTATTTTCATTCTCTCTCTCTCTCTCTTTTTTTTTTTTTTTTTTCCCGGAAATTGTCACCTATTTTCATAGTTTTCTCTTGACGGCTATGGAAATATTCTTTGGGGAATAATTTAGGGCTTCTAATTTTCTATATATCATATTTAAAAGGAACAATTATTTGTAAAATCAAAAGGGTAGAATCAAGGGGCAAGTAAAGCCAATTCAAGTCAAGTTGTAAGTACACTTATGAGATAGAGTTTGCGTTAGGGAGATAATTGTATCTCCTCTACTTCATTCACTCTTAGTTGTTCGTTCCTCCATGTAAACTAGTAAGAAAATATTCATATCCTTGCCCCATGGAGTAGATCATGTTGATCGAACCACGTACATCTATTTTCCATATTATGAAAAAAATGCATGTAAAAATGGTTACAAGTTGCTCCTAGCTGTATAGGAATGGAAATCAACTTTATCTTTAATATGGAAAGTTTGAGGTTGATGGTATAAAATGGGACTGCCTATCTACTGGGTGCAGTGTCTAGTCTAGCTATTAGCTATGCTATGCTTAATGCTTGCACACATGAAACATGAAAATAATATGCATGGCATCTTTCACTACTTTACTTGTTTGATTATTTTGCGTTTCAATTCTTTCTTATTACGTTTGCGCTAATATTAGTGCAGCCGTTAAGCTATTTATTCTTACCTATAGAGTACAAATCGACCGACAGTTAACACAAACTATTAGATCAGATATTGCGTGTTATTACATGTTTATATTTGTTAATGGCATATATGATATATGGAGTGTTATTATGTTATAGACGAGAATTTTGAATACGCTTGCATGAAAATAGATGGGGTTTTGTGATAAGCAATGAGCTAATTGATGTCTGATCAATTCAAATGAGGATACTAATAATGCATATTCTCTTTGTTCTAGCTTGAAAGTTCGGTTTTTTTTTTAATTATAATTATTATTATTATAGTTAGTGGGTGTAAAGAAATTGATTAAGAGAATTGGAATTAAAATCATAAGTGATACTTCTTCTGTTTTATATTAGATGACACGTTTCATTTTCGTTTAGGCAAGTTTGTCAACACATGTTTTATAATGCAAATATCTTTGACTACATATTACGAGTATAAAATTATAAAAATAAATTTGATCAGTGGCGTATCCAGGAATTCCGAACTGTGGGTTCGGAATTTTTAAAAAAATGATGATCATATATTAACTAAATATTCAATACATAAGTTCATTTTTTTTTTAAATTACAAATGGATGGATTTTACAAAAAAAAAAAAAAAAAAAAAAAAAAAAAAAAAAAAAAAAAAACCTACAAAAGCATTTTTCGAGTTTTCATAGTTTGAAATTAAAGCGTGCTAATACATTACTACTTCTATAAATCTATATTTCTATTGCAAAAAATCAATATTACACATAAAAATAAAAATAAAAAATCTCAAGCCCCCAATAAACACAAATTTAACAATGTAAACTTCTTCTAATTATCAATTAAAAGACCAAGTAAAAATTTTAAATTCTAAGTTTCTACAATTCAATTTGTCAACAATTCAAGTATTCAACAATATATTAAAACCAATTAAAAAAATTAGTATGTAATTAACTAATTATCACTAATTTTAATAAAATCAACCATTAAATAAAGATTTAAGAATTAAGAGGAGTAGAGGAATAAGAGGTCTCACAAGCTCACGAAGAACGGAAGAACTCGGAAAAAAATTACAAAAAAGAAAGATAAAAACATTAAATGAGATTAACCATTAAATAAAGATTTAAGAATTAAGAGGAGTAGAGGAATAAGAGGTCTCACAAACTCATTAAGAACAGAAGAACTCGGAAAAAAATATCAAAAAAAAAATAAAAACATAAAATGAGGGCAGCAGGAATCGAACCCAAGACCTAAGGAGGAGATTCAATGCTCTAACAATCACTCCCTTACCAATGTGCCAGGCTTTAACATTTGATTATTTATCTCACATAAATTAGTTTTAACCCTTTTTTTCTTTTTTTTTTTTAAAAAAAAAAAAAATTAAAACTTATAATTTTTTTCCGAAAAATCTGTGGGTTCAATGAACCCCATTGAACCCCCCCTAGATCCGCCCCTGAATTTGATATTTAAAAAATAGATGTTGAGATGAATTCTAACAATAAGATCCCACACAACTATTTTTTTTCTCATACGAAATCACAAAACGAAGTCAAAGTAAGTTATGTGAATATATAATTGACTAAGTCAAAATGTGTCATCTAATTTGAAACGGAGAAAAGAAGTATAAGAATTAAGTGGATCAAGTTGCAGAAAGTGAGTTGAAAGGTATGCGGTTAGCCGGTTAGGATATAAGGTGATAAAAGCCTAAAAGGTAAGAATATGATTGACAAAAATGAACGGAGAGGATTTAGGGCTACTAATTAGGTTGGGTTACCAATCATGCATACAATAGTTACCACTTCTTATTAAAAAAAAAAAGAGCTTGCAAGCTAGTTATAATTGATGAATCGATAGGACTATACTATTTTTACTCAATATGTAATTTGTAATTTAATTTCATCTACTACGTTTATGTAAAAAAAAAATATTGAATTTTCACGATTACCACTAATTATTTGATGAGAATCATTTTTCATTATAAGACCGTCATCTAAACTTATACTACTTATATTTTTTTCTTGAAAGATGTGAAGAAAGGTACATATTAGAGTCATTACAGGTAACCTTAGCTTGCCAATATATAAAAAGAAAAAGAAATGAGGGAACCTTAGAGAGCCTTACCAAGCATACTCAGCTAAAAAGGTTAGCTTTTCAGCCATGTTTATATTTAAGCTAAAAGTGTGAGTGAATGATATTTATAGCTCCTTAACTAAAATGTAGAAAGATGAAACCAATAAAGTGTTTAATCTTTGGAAGACATAAATAATGTAATAAGACTGTACACATTACAAGTCTTTTTTTTTTATCAGAAAAATTGGCAGTCAATTACATTAATCACTTTTTTCTGGAAACACTAAAACAGTACTCGTATTAGACATACACATCTAGTTAATGAAGAACTTTTTGTGGTCACAATTATAATCATAGCATGCCCCTTTTGCTAAAGAAATTTGCTTCTCATGGTTTCTGTTTAGCCTGATAATCGACTGATTAACCACTAAAGCTCTCTACTGCTAATTTTTTCACAAGATTATTATTTGCACCTAATCTTTCGGGCAAATCACAAGCCTATATTATCATCAATTTTTTATTTTTTTCTTCAGTTTAATCATGCTGAACGTAAGGCATAAGATTAAAGCATAAAATCTTCCATGGCGGTAGCAACAATATAATGTTCACTATTTCTTAATAATCAACTTGTTTTTGGTGAAAATCTCACAAGTTGATTTTTTCCTTATTGCTTTCATACCATAATTAATCTTACATGTTTTTCTTGTTAGTGTCAATGTGAACATCAGTCTTTCATGTCAAATAATTCGTACTACCTCCGGTTCTTATTACTCGCAACAAAGGTATTATTTGTGACTTTGTGAGATATAATATATTTCTTTGTTGCGAGTAATAAGAAATCGGAGGTAGTATAGTAATATATACTTCGTTACTCGTACTACATAAAATATAGTCAAGTATGAATATCAAATAGTACTACGTAGTCTTAAAGTATGAATATCAATAGCACTACATATATAGTCTACGTATGAATATCATATCAGTATTACTCTAATGTCTAAAGAGATTGCGACTCGTACATCAAATCAACCACGCAAAAAGAATGTATACACTGATTAATTGTATGCAGCCATTCTATATCTTGCAATAATGATTCATCATTTAGCTATAACATTATTCAATTTCATAATAATAATAAGTTAGAAAGAAGTATTTAATGAGCCATTTTATATTTGTCTTCAGATATATACATAACATTCCCAATTTTGCAAGAAATCATGCAACAAACTAGAAACAGTATAGAAAATGATCGATTATATCGCATTCCAACTTCATAATAAGTTAGAAAGAAGAATCTAGTGAGCCAAATTTATTCTTTTTGTCGATCTACATATAGTATTTCCCGTTAATTATTAATAAATCGTACAATTCTTCATAATTATACGTTTATTTATGTAATAACGTAGATAATGCATGTTTGCATTACATAGACATGTAACAACCTCCTTCTACTTCATGATAATACGATGGAAAAAAGAGTAATGTGTCATTTAAGTTTTGTTTTCAAATAACATTTCTGTTATATTTTGATAAATGTTGTAATATTCATTCAACAACAAAATCTGTAGCTATAAACAAATTCAAGATTCTATATATTTGACGTGGGCCCTCGTCATTAATCTTCAAATTGTAATTAATCACTAATATACTGCTTCCTCCATCCTTAACAATACTGTGTAGGTCATTAGGTAGTCACTTTCAAATTTCAAGCTCCAAGTTTCTTCTTGTTTGTACTCCATACATTTGTCTGATACGAATTTACTTACACTATCTAATCTTTATTAATTTATTTATGTACTCGGAATTAAACTTCCAAATCCTTATCGAAACTTATTTTTCTTTAAACTTATTTTTACATGACAAGAACAATATGATAGCATAGTAAATATTCCGTATGTAAAGAATATAGCAAATGATGGTTATGAAATTTTAATAAACCACTTTTGAAAAATAAACCATCAAATACTACCTATTTTTAAAATAAAAAGGGTATATTATTACTTTTAGACTCCAAAAATTTCAAAAAAAAATCTTCAAACACAACAAGCCTTGTTAATACCATAACCAAAACAGTATACGCCACGTACCTTCAAACAACGTTGTATCCAATAGCATGAGAACACATAATTCATAATTCCATTATCACTAATTATAATTTGAAAATGACATTAACCTTAATTACCTGTGCAGCAATAGACTACAGAGAAATCAATATGATTATAACAGGTTATAAAGGATATACAGCATAAGTATAGGAATGACTACTATCCCTTTTTGTACGATCATTCAAAACCGAGTAATCGAGTATGATCCCCAATAACAATAATTACTCGATTCATTGGAACAAGTGGCTCAACATCTGAAGCTTCAAACCTTCAATTCAAGTTTATGACTACCCCGTGCACTTGCTTGCTAGCAAGTGTCACTGCCGCCTCTCTTGCTAAGAAATATCAAGTATCCATATCAGATTACTGCACCAGAAGGCTAGATATCATTGATGAGCTCAAAGAGAGATATAAAGAAACCTAAACATGATCAACATCACCAAATGACACATTAGGAAAAAAAAACAGCTATTTTTACCAAAAAGAAACTGTATAAGGTTCAAATAGGTGAAATACTAAAATGTGGGAAGTACACTGAGGGTCCTGTAGTCAGTTGGTCAGTTATTTCGTTCAAATACTCAAAAGAAGCGTAAGTTCAATACTTAAAAGATGCATTGCATGCAGTCAATGCTACTGAGTTTCTTAGAGCAAGCTAAAGGGATATTGAATAATACTCTGTACGACAATTATAATTGATCAGACCACATCTCCTCCCCCCCCCCCCCCCCCCCCCCCCGGGCCCAAAAAAAAATCAGAATAGATGGGGCATAAATTACCAGACAGTTTAGCGTTTATACAAAGGCAAGCCTGTTTGTCTAGCCAAAGATAATCAGCCTGTGGCTAAATGTAGCAACTCTACAAGATCGTCGAGGTGTACATCTAGAAGTTCTTTGCGATAGTGGGTAAGAATCGATAATTTGATACCATGCTAACCATACTTTAAACACTTTACAGTCTTTTTTTTTATTTTACCAATGTCACTGTCTCATTAAGGTTGAATATTTTGAGCTTTACAGACAACAAGGCTGTGTACAATTGGGAAGCTGGAGTATGGGATAATAGAACCAACCCGTAGTCCCATACAAAAGAAATTTTCCGACAAACATACAAGGGTCCTATTTACTCCACTCAAGTAAAGGAACTTTCCCCACCACCAAATGTCCAAATGACAAGTAAAAGAAGGTCAAAATCATGAAAATCCACTTAAATCTTAATCCATCAGGTATACAGATAAAAAATTTAAGACATATGGACAAAATGACAAGATTAACAAGGCAGAATTATGTTTAGGGATAGCAAGGTTACATGCCATATCAGATTTTGGGTTGGCACCGACTGCTACTCGGGCAACACCAATACACTAAAAGCTTATCAGTAAGATTTTACAAGTCAGATCAAACATGTTTACTTGCACTGGAGGCAACTATTATAGTGTTATCAAATCTTTAAACAGTCTTGAGCTGATTATTTCAACTCCAACTACTTGTCACTGAAAGCTTCCAGAAGCCTAAAACTACAATATAATGCTCTATGCAGCATGGTCATGCATGAAATTAACAAAAAGTGTAGGTTGAAAGTCACAGTAAAGAAGAAAGAGACAAGCAACAAAAAGAGACACTATAGAAACACACGCCCCTATGAAAATACATCAACAAGATCAATCAGTTTTTTACTCTTGTAATTGGAGTTTGGTAGCCTGTAGGAAGGTGGTTGCTTAATGACATGCTAACAAGAAAGAATTCAGTTTGGTACTAAAAATACCTCCAATTTGTTTTTAGCTTCCTGATCAAATGCTTTACAAAGGATCTCATAACTCTTTCCCAATCCTACCTGCAAAAAACATAGTAAGGAGGTACTAGCTTTAAGTCTTAACCAGAATTAATTAAAGAGCCAACTCTTGTAATAGATTTTTTTTTTTTTTGAAACCATAATTCTTGTAATAGATTTACAGGAGTTAGGCGAAAAATAAGTAGCCATACCACTGGATCAACTCTTGATGGGGAAATACGTGATATACAATACCTGCAATGATAATTTGTAAGAAAATCAAGACGTGGGATACACATTTTAAGGAACAAAAATCTCACGATAAAAAAATATATATACTCTTTGTTGGCTTGCACCAGCACTCCAGCAGATATCTAGCTCAACATGCTCCTTGTTTCTAAGTTTCAATTTTTTCACCAAGGGGCCGCTAGATGTTACACTTCCATAAAAAAAAGCCTAAAAACTGTTTGACTGACCACAAGAAGCTCCACTTGTCTTGAGGCATTAGCCAGTCAGATAAGCAATTTCCAAAATATTGTGAGAAGCCTGACTTTCCAGCAATTATAACTTCTTACAATTTAAATTTCCCAAAATTAATGAATAACTTTTAGTATAGCTTCCTGTGGTTTTTCATTAATTGTTCATTGAGTAAAGATAAACTGTATATAAGTATAAAACTAACATGTGGCAAAGTGACAAAATTATTCTCAAACCAAGTAAAGATTATGTGTGGTCAGGTGAGAGAATTTTTTGTCTTTATATATTCTATTAGGAATTCGATAACAAATATACTCTTTCTTCCATCAAGATAAATCTGACCCCTTCCCCTGTTACCAAATACATATATCAGATATTATATGAAGTGAGCATCTTTCTTATTGGCAGGTCCGGGAAAAAAATAGGAAAGGCAATTAAATTATATTTTTGCCGATTTTTGCCAAGGAACAGGACCTATAGCCATTTTTTTTTAAATCCACAGTTGCAAACTTGAAATCCTGTTACTAGAGAATTTCCTTTATATAAGCTTAGAAAAATAAATAAACAATTAAACCCGTCTTGCATTACTCCTTTTTACAGTAATTAGCCTCAGCATTTCTAGTAATATAGATATAATATTATGTTGGTGGAGGTCACTATGATACAATCTGTTGTAAAAAAAAATCACAGGTTGACAGGTTATTTGGGGTCATTAAACATTAATCACATTTACATAAACTGTCAAACATACCAAACAATCAGCGTACAAAACTTACCCTAGTTTACTAGTGTAGAAAAACATAGCTGACAAGTTTGCCTTTTGAACTGTAAGCATTAAAGCAGCCATACAATTCTGCACAAGTGAAAAAGATAGATGAAAGGTTATCTTAGCAAACCAATATTACATGATTAATTACCCAATAGATCATACTGGATTCGTTAAATATATAGACAAAACCATCCAACATTCAGCAGAAACCCCAAAACAGTATAGTTCAAGATCTGGAAACCCAGAAAAGTGCATAAATCACTCAAGTACATATGTAAGTAAGCTTCACAAAACCTTAAGTTTATTGAGATATACTTCGTATGTCATTTCAAATTCTTACTTCCTACACCATTGTGCACAGGGCAGCAAATAGACTCGCACTTTTAGCTGCTTGAGCTAGTATATGCATACTTCCTTTGATATTTAAAGTTTAATATTTACGTAGTACTTCATATTCGTTTTTCTCATAATATTATAATTAAATTAACAGTCAGAAATAGAAGATGGAACTTGGAAGTAAATAAACCACCTTATGAGCAATAAGCTCTAGAAGTTGCATCAATAGCTTCCCAAGTCCTTTGCCTTGTATGCGTTGCTCAAGTTGCAACTCATATACATAGAGAACTGGAAGCTCCTCCTCCATTATAAAACGATAGTGCACAAATCCAACAACATCACCCTTGTGCTCATTTGTAGGCATCAATCTCTTCTTAGTATTGCTAAGCACAGTTGGAACTTCATAAACAAAAATGTAACGTGCCTCTGGAGCAACCATTTCTCTACATTTCACCTTTTCTTCTTTGGCCCATTCAGTTCCATAATATTGCTCCATGTTTTGCTGCATAAAAGTTAAAAAAAAAAATCATATTTTGTGCACAATATTCTGTACAGAATAGTAACATTAATAGTGCAGCTTTAGCCTACTTCCTTGTCATTTATTCACATAATGTCTTTAATATGACATGAATAGGTAATACGAAGGCACACTTGAGTGTTAATATAAGGTCATGGCTGAAATCTAGCAGGATTATTTATTTTCCTAACAAGCAAAATGAGGGGATAACATAAGAAAGCAAAAGGAGTCTACACCTTATATCATGTGATTATGTAATGCCGAAATAAATACAAGACACTGCAACACAGTAAGCAGAAAAGAAGTGCCATAGATATATTATGGTGATTACCTTTACCAATTTCTGAGCATACTGCTTCAAGGATCGAGATAACTTGGTCCCACGTGCTCCCTCCAAGCATAAACAGAGACCTTATAGATATAGATATGAAGACACCGATGAGAATCAAAAGTAAAGTTGACAATTTGCTCCATAATAATCTAAAGCTAATCTCAAAATCTACTTCCAAGAAACATCTAATTCTTCAGTATATATAGATTTCACATGAATTGTTCAAAACAGACAATGATCTCATTTTAACAAGACTACGCTCTGGAACCTCTCAAAAATAATTATTCTACCAAACATAGACATCAAAACCATAAATGTGCTGATGTGTTAGGATATACAATTTAAACATTGCAGTTGTAGCAAGTATGATTTTTCCAACTTTGACGTGTGTTATCCGAAAAAAAGATGATGATTTTATTTAACTTCTCTATCTCCCCTTGTTGACTTATTTAAATGGGCCTGGGCCGCACCCATCAAGGAGAAGTAGAGCTATCCACTTTTAAGCATAAGAGGAGCTACCCCAAAAAAATAGGCAATCGTAATTACTCGAGCTTATAAGTCAGTTATTATTATCTCTTCTCTTCTCCAAAGAGGGACAACTCACGATGTGAATTTTTTTTGGTGTTATGACGTGCATTTTTTTCATAAGCTCTAGTCACCCTCAGCTTACGAAGTACATCTTAAGTATCTTTAAACAATGTGCTTAATTAATTGCTCCATTGTGCAGAAATATTTTACTTAATTATGTAAACAGCCCAACACATAAAAAGCTATTTCTTCCAAGCGAAATGAGTGTTACTCTAGCATTCATATCACTAAATTAACAAAATCAGAAACCATAAATAAAGCAGAAAAACAGAGATCATGCAGGCTACCTACAGAAAAACAAAGGGTTATGCAGGACTGTAATACCTAACCAATCCATTCATTCCATGGATGAAAAGTCAGATTTGCATATCCAGGATCCTTTTATGTTAGCAAGATTGATGTCTAATACAAAAATTCATCCACTAATTCATCCAAAAATCCATCTTACTGAATCACCACAAAAATAAATAAATAAACTCCTACAATTAGTCCTCACTCCTCAAACCTTAATCTCTATTGTTTGGAGGATAAGTCATGCCGTAACACAGCACAAGCATAGCTGAAGTTTTTTTTATTGTAAATTCCATATAAAGGACAGATTTTTGGATATAGAATCAGGCATGGAATGGGGTTTTGATTGTTGATTCACAGCAATACTACATAGCAAGCAGTAATGTGATGAACCCTCATTCAATCATTCCCTTCACTAAGAAACACAAATTTCAGCGGCAGAAAGGTAGAAGAAATTGCCTTAATTTATACCAGAGTTAAACAAATCCTGAAGTCCAAACAATGCCTCACTTTCTGTAGTTATTATTAGGTAACAGTTTTCAGGTCATTTGCAATTTGAAAACAGAAAACTCCTGTTCTTGATCTGAAAGTTATATATTTCAGTAAGTTTCTACCCTCACTCACCAAACTACACTCACTACAAAACCTCTGTAATAATAGCTAGTCTAGGGTCTTAAGCCCCATGGAAAACCCTAATACATCCACATTCATAAGAATCACAAATACAGTAATCTTTTTACAACTCCAAAGCTGAAACAATATCCATCTCATTTAAAATCCCTCGAAATTATACCCTTGGAAAATACTAGCATCCAGTGTAACCAACACTCATCCAACTTCATCAATATTCAAACATTATATTATATACTATCTAAAATTTGATACATCCCCTCCTGGATCAAACCAATATTATTCGTGAGCGAATGCATAACTCCAAGCCAAGTAACTACAAGATCAACACATGAAGTTCACTCGATTTGGTATTTAAAATCATCCATACATCCTATTGCTTCTAGCCTTCTAGTATTCACTAACACATTGAGTTATTCAATTAAAATGCATCTCAAAACTATCTAAGCTATCAAAAATATACCAAGTATATTCTAGTCAATTTCCACCTCTTGTATTGTCTTCATGCAATTCAACTACAATGTTCAGCAATCAATAACAATCAGCAAATTAATTCTTTCAGTAATCCTTAAATTTCATCTACATTTTATTACTAAACTTATTCAAACAATTTGATTAAATTATTAGAACAAAATATGGAGAGATGAATGGTCACCTTGTTGATTATAATGGAGGAATTCAGGAAAAGAAGCAAGAGGGTCTTTCAGGAAAGAAGCTGCTTTGATCAACCCATTTACAATTCTCTTCTTCTCTAAAATCTACAAATTTATACAACACCCACCAAAAATCTGTAAGAAAATTATCACAAAAAAAATCCAAATTAAAAAAAAAAAAAAAAAGTAATCTTTGATGAAAATTGCTCACCTCTTTCCTCTTCGTTGTTCTCTCCTTGTTTCTATAGATATCTACATTTTCTCTCTCCATAACAATGCCCAAAGCTTTGAATTTTTCCTACATTTGTATTCCATGTGAAGCAAGTTAATAATAATCGAAATCCATAAACCCTAATTTCATAATTCCTCGCTAATGCGAATGGTGATTGACAGAGAGAAGTAAAATTGGTTCTTCGAAATCAATTGATTAATTTTGAATATCTGATTATTTCTTCATAGAACTCGATAGTCGATATTCACTACTCACTTCCGTATTACTGTAATTTAATTTTTCGGATTTATTTTTCTGATGAAATTGGAGCTGCACGGCAATATTAATAATGTGATTAATGTCAATAATGTACATTATATGAATTATCTTTAAAAAATGATGTACTTCACAAAATTAACAATGCGTGTTGTGTGTCGCCGCCGGCTGGCTACACCATGTGGCTACTTTTAAAAGAAAAAGTAATTTTTATGAGTATACCCTATAATAATACCAAAATAACTTCTATAACAATAAGTAACCCTTATACAGAGTAACACTGATTGATTAACTAACCCCTACAACCCGTATAGGGAAATGGATCTTATACTAATTTTATCTAGTTTAGTGGAATATATGTATGACAACTAAACTAATTAAAAGCAATTTAATTTAAGTTTGTCTTTAGCTTTATCTCTAACTATGAACAAGTATACAAGAAATAGTACTTGCTAATTGGGTTGATAATTTTGTTTGTAATTTGTGTGATTTATAATAAATATTCCATAAAGTTGAGTTTTTTTAGTAGTTACTTTATTAGGAGTTGAGTTGGTCATACTCTCTCTATGGCTCAATTAGACACCCCTAAAAATGAGGCTAAATTTTATGGACCCCTTCCCAACCAACCAAACATGGATTTCTAACAATTGACTCTTTAGAATCATTACCATTAAATTTTACTGAGTAGATATGCAGTTGATTAGTATAATTAGCTCCATCCCAATTAACCTCTAAAGTGTTACTAATAAAAGATTTTGAAAAGGGTTTAGATCATGATGATAAACCTAACAATCAATCATAATTAATTATGACAATGAAATTTGTTTCACTTTTGAAGCTTGACTTGACATTAGTTATGAGCTCAAGAGGTACGAATGATCCATAATTTTGTGTAGAGTAGTCTTTTTTTTTCGGTAGGCTATTTCTTAATTTATGTATCTAAATTTCTTTCCAATTACAGGTATTTTGTAAAGATCCTTATATCCTATGCACGACACAAATTACCAATTTAATGTATTGTGTATATGTTTTAAAAGACTACACGACAACCCCTTAATATGTGATAATTTGTTTGTTAAATATCATCTCCATTTTCAGAAGTTACAAATGCTAACACTGAAAATAGTCCAATGTAATTAATTTTGTTAATTGGGCCCTAAATTCATTTTTGTAAGGATACAAAACTCTGTACAATAACAGATGATTGAATAACCAATGTTAAAAACTAAAAATTGTTACTCGTAGCATACAATTAAAATTTCACAAATTCATATATGTAGGATTAAATTGAAATTGGATTATTATATACATAGGATCTTGTTGATTATTATTTATTTTATTTTGCTACGATTAAAATTTCCCAAATTCATATATGTTGGATTAAATTGAAATTGGATTATTATATACAGAGGATCTTGTTGATTATTATTTATTTCATTATAATATAATTGAGGTAATATATCCACATAAAAACAGAAAGAATATTATCCCCATAGTTGTGTAATCTTGGATTAAATGTATAAGATAATATTGATTGTGATCGTGCACTTTAGGTAATTTTAATTATTGCAATCTTTTTACTGATCACAATCATCACATACATAGTACTATCTTTTCTGATAATACAATTTGCTTTTTTATAATTGTCCCCTAATCCCCTTGATTTTCAATAATGCTAGTAGTTCTTTTTACTTTTATACTCTATGGTATCCACATACTCAAATTTGAGAACTAAAATGACAAAATTATATTAAAAAAAAATTAAATTTTTACATATTGAGCATATAAAGGTTAAAACTATATGGAACACAAACACTAGAATACCTATTATTTTGAGGTAAGTATTAGAATTTTACATACATTTTAAAGTCTCATCTACCATCTGATGAGACATCATTATCAATTTATCAGATTTTACATTAGCAATCCATATAAAATAACCCTATAATATATAAATAAATCATTATAAATAACGACACATTAATTTTTCTCTTTTGAATTTAATTGTCACATACCTATACGAAATACAATATCAATATCATACGAACTCGCCATGATTCTTCTACGCTTTCAATTGTATAAATAAATCCTTTTTAAAAGTACATGTAAATCCATAAATCAAATTAAATAATAATTACTACAAAACTAATAGTAGTAATGTTGTATGTATTAATTTCCCTAACATCTAACCATTTGACATAGACAGACCTCCTACATAATATGAATCAATATTAAAATTAGAGATCATGTCATGTATAAAATTCAACTAGACACACTACACTGATCGGAATTATTAGGGGTGCTTGAACTCCCGGCAGACGACGACAACGACAGCGACGACGACGTTTTAGCACCACCATTGGTTGCATTCCCACTGCCACACTTAGCAACGGTCCTAACACTTTCGATCAATTGCTGAGTTTTATTATCCTGTGACAAAATCTCAGACAAATGCTCCGGGTTTATAACCAACCTTACCTTCCAAACACCGGAACCGTTATCATTCCTTGGGACAACATCCGTGTCTGGTTGATTCTTGTACACTACTCTTGTACCAGTCGTATCGACGGACATTCTGTACGGTGTCGATATGTTATAGTTACTTGTGTCGGTCTCTGTCGCGACAGAGGAGGGGAGGTTAAGAGGGAGGAGGTAGTAAAGTTGACCGGGGCAGAGGTTGTCATTGTGTAACATAGGAGGGTTGGAGGCAGGGTTCGGGTTAAGGAATATTCCGTGGTTTGGAAACTCTGAGGTTATTTGTTCAACTGTAATTGGTGAATACAATTCCATGATTCCGCCTGTTGTTGTAACAACCTTAATCATGGTTTTTTGCTCTGTTGTCTTCGTGGCTTCGGCCTCGAGACGACGTTGTCGACGGTGGTGATAAACTGGTGTTGAGGTGGTGGTGTTGGTGTAGTAATCTTTGATTGCACACGCGCAATTTCCCATTTTTTTTTGGGGTGAGAAAAATGTGTATGAAAGTGTTGTAGGATGAAAATGAAAGGAGAAATGAGAAAGGTTTTGCGTTAAATACTAAAATGAGTAATTAGCTGGCCGACACAAGAATCCTTTGCTTTGGCAAACAAAATTAAGATCGTATATTAGTAATTTATAATTATAGGTCTTGTCAATTAGCCATTGTGGCCCATTGAGTGATGTTTGGTTTTTGGGCCCACTTCTTTTTCTATGTTGGTTAAATGATAATCTCATATTCTCCGATTAGTATTATGTGCACTATGGTGCACCTAGAAATAGGTGCACCTGACCTAATCCACACCCAACACACAAGAAGCCCAAATGAAAGAAGCCCACAAAGTTTTTTTTATATATTTTTATAATAGTTCCTCCTCTCTCCAACTGTCAAATCTATTTAAGTTTTTTCTTTTAAAAAATGTCATATCTATTTTTATTTCATTTTAAAAATTTTCTCTCTCCTCTCATAAATTGAAAATCTTCCTCAATGAATTCCTTTGTATTTTCTCTCTCCTCTCACCATTTTTGTCTCTCTAAAAACTGAAAGCTACCATGACAAAAGACAAAAAACACACGAAAATACCTTCAAAAAGATAAACAATACTTAACTTTTTTTATTTTCCTACATTTATGTTAAATAAATTTGCTAATATAATTCAACAAATTGTAAAGTTGAAACTATATTCTACTATATAATTGTCTTTTTGACTTTTTTAAATTAATTTTTAAAATTTTTTTTGGTTGAAAATCAAAATTATCTGCTCCTACTGAAGAGGATAAAGATCTGTTAGTAATTTATTGTTTAAATTCACAATTTGTTTTTAAATTGTACAATTAGTCAAATGTTCAACATCAGAACACCAAAAAAAGAAGAAATTCGATGATGTATCTAAGAAAAAACCAATTGTTAAAAACTTCTGAACCCCAATTACAAACCATTGATCGAACACCCTACAAAAACCTCTAAACCCCATACAAAACTTCTAAACCCCAACTACAAACCACTGAACACCCTTTAAAAACTTTTGAACCCCTACAAAAACCTCTGAACCCAAACCATAAACTACTGAACACCCTACAAAAGCCTCTCAAGCCCCTCAAAAACTTCTGAACCACAACCACAAACCACTGAACACCCTACATTAACCTCTGAACGCCTTACAAAAACTTTTGAACCTCAACCATAAACCACTGAACACCCTTCAAAAACCTCTGAACCCCTTACAAAAACTTCTGAACCCAATCACAAACCATTGAACACCCTTCAAAAACCTCTGAACCCCCAAAAACTTCTGAACCCCAACCACAAACCACTGAACACCCTACAAAAATCTCTGAACACCAACCACAAACCACTGAACACCCTTCAAAAACTTCTGAACCCTTACAAAACCTTTGAACTCCAATCATAAACCACTTAACACCTTTCAAAAACTTCTGAACCCCCTACAAAAACTTCTAAACCCCAATCACAAACCACTGAACACCCTTCAAAAATCTCTGAACCCCCAAAACTTCTGAACCCCTACAAACCACTGAACAACCTTCAAAAACTTATGAACCCTTACAAAAACCTTTGAACCCCAATCATAAACCACTGAACACCCTACAAAAACCTAAACTTATGAACCCCAAGCACAAACATCTGAATACCCTTCAAAAACTTCTACACTTGAAGACACTGCTCAGAATGTCAAATGTTTAGATTTATAAATTATAAAGTAGAGAATGCCAAATTTTTTTAATAAAATTAAAAATACATAGATCTGAAACAAAAATAAGTTCATAAGTAATGTATTGCATGTTCATAATTATAATAAAGATGTTCGAAATTCCAAAAATACATGTTATGTATTTACAGAAAACGTATCATACGTTCAAATTTTTAACGTAAAATGTTCAAAATACTAAAATATAATCAAATGCAGAACTATTAATAACAAAATGCACAATTATCACTAAAAAAAATCAAAATAATATGAAAGTTACATATTTCAAAACTCAAACCTAGCCATGGTGATTTAGATGATGAAATCTCGTGAAAAATAATCACACCATCGTCTTAACCACCTTCTATTTGACGACGACGCCATTTTTAGCTTCACTACTTCATTGTAAAACTCCATCAACGAAGCTTCAAATCGAAGGTTGAAGAAAACAAAATTTGAATTTAATTTATTGTAATGAAGAAATTCACTCTATGGTGATTAACAATATGAAGGAATTCAATTAAAAGGATGATGAACGAATTCAAGAGAAAGAAAAATAAAATAGAGAGAAAAATAGAGGAGAGAGAAAAGAGAGGAGAGAGAAAAAAAAATCAGAAATTAGGAAAGTAGAGGAAAGAGAATAGAGATTATATTTTAATTGGTGGTTCACCTAGAACTATATGCACCATGGTGCATCTTATAATTTGCCTCATATTCTCAGCTAATGCATATAAAACTAATTAATTTATATTAGAATTGGGTTATGCTCCAAATGGAAGATATCTTGGTCACTAATGCCTTTTTATGGCTTTTAACGAAAGATTTATAGTTAAGTTGAAACGACTTCCTTACATGTTGATCCAAATATAATATAAGGTGTTGAAGTGGTATATGGACCCACTTTACTTGGGCTTATTTGGGATCAAATATTTATCAGGCCCCCTCAATCTATCATTTTGATTATTATAATGGGTAATTAAGTAGTACAATAATTGTGGGATGATCTCATTCATACAATTGAGACATGGACTACTTATTTCTAGGTACATTCGCTTTTGGTGACTAAAATTGCTACTGTACCATTTATTAGCTGCCCAACAAAGGTGATTCACTCATTCCGCATTCGTGCAGATGTATTTTACCGTATAATTTTATGTTAGTGGATGTTTTGCATGACACCTATTACTTCGTACAAGAACACCCCTTTAAAGAGGTCTCATCCTTTGCATTTAGGCTTGTCAAAGGTTTTTAGTGAAGTTAAAATTAAACTTATACAAGAGTTGTTACAAATCATGCAATCGGGTATTCGGGTGTATCGAAAATGATACGAAGTACTCTGCCTTTTCGTATGTTACGAGAGATGGAAATATTTTAGCCCATTCGAATATTAAACAAAGGAATTCAGAAATATCGATCAAATACGAAAATAACTAACAGAAATAAGATTGAGTAATAGAATGTTGAGGTTGACGGCCTGAAGGTACAGGTGAGTCAAATAAGGAGAAGATAACGGTCAAAAGACAGATTATTAACGCATGGGTGGTACCAACTACTACGGTATCAGCAATCAGCATGAACACATTGGTACAAAATTGACTTAACACCTCTAAAGCGCTGAAAAGGCTACTAAAAAGGGCTTTTCCAGACTCCGTACGTATGTTTTATGAGATTATCAGGGTCAGCAATCGCTATCATCTATGAAGTTTCCAACTCGTGCGAAGTGTCAGTGTGGAACTGTCGAATGTGGATCCCATTTTGCCGCGTCCAAAATATAAAGCTCTTGTATATGCAAAGGAAATGTTATATGCTCTCATCCAACATCTCTTATTCTGAAAATGACATACCGCTAGACACATCTCTGACTCTAACTATAGACTTCGAACTCATAGTCAATCAACAACGTATTAAGTATCAAGGAATGTTTCATGCTTCCAATTCGAATAATTAGAATGAGTATTTTGGAAGAAAAAAGCAACTGTAATGACTTCTGTAAAAAAACTTCCTGCTTGACAACTGCACGAAGTTGTGTGCAATTTTCGTAATCTCGGGTAAGAGTGTGATCGTTGTACAGCTTAGCTTTATAAGAGATGAGTAGGCACACAAAGCCAAGTTCCAGTCTCTAAATTCTACAGTTTCACACACAAGATTTGTGACAAAGCAACAGATATCCAACGTTTACTCTAAGAATCAATAAGAAAAGGTATATGTAGAGGAGGGCTAAGGTCAATTATTGATATTATTATAATCAGTACAAAGACTACAACGGAACATGAAAGTGGCCAAAGACTAAATTGTCTGGCAAAGTGTTGGCATCTGAATCTGAACAGATCTATTGAAAGCAAATAATGGTTTGAGAAATCAAAAAGGGATGGGAAGATGGGAGGCCAAGAGAGACCAGCAGAAGTATGCATCAGTCCACACTTGTATCATAAAGCGTGAGAATAAAACTGCAAAAGACAAGATGACCTCTTAGCAGAAAATCAGGGCATTAACAAAAACAGACAACATGGCCTCTTAAGCACCATTATTTTCTTACATGAACCAGCAGTGCATGAACTTATTGACTATAGAACAAGGAACCCTCTATTACCCACAACCAGGGGATCTAACTCATCTAAAATACACTGTCTAATTATTCTCACACATAATCATGAGCGAACAGAAGAAAAAACATATATCCATGCTGTAGCAAAAGAATTCGAATTTTTTACTAGCCTGATCTACTGCTATATAAAGAGTGGTTATGAAGTTCCATCCAACTGAGTTATGTTCTAGGAACTTTAAAAGTTAAAAGCATTGACACATTTGCCAATGCAAGCAAAGGGAGCAAAAATCAGAAGGTTTCTTACAAGTCTTTATATTGAAAATTATGATAATATGCATAGTAAAGAACTTCTAACTTTCACTACTGGCATCTTCAGCTCAGAAAATTTTCTCATTATGAGAATATCAATGTAGTACTCCAAAAAAGGGAAGAATATCTTTATTTGTACAGGAAACATCCTAAACATTTTGTCCCAACTATTACTTTATAAGATACAAAAGCCAACATTCTAATTCATACACCAGATATCGATCCAAGTTGAGAATCAATAGTAATAAAAAGCGGGGGAAGGATTGTGAAGGTAGATTCCCTATTTCAAGTAACTAATTATGAGAAACAAGCAAATCTATAACAGACCCTCTAGAACCTTGTCTTTGATGAAATGGCAGTCTAACCTCAATATGTTTGGTTCGTTCATGAAGGTTTATATGAACCAACTGCAATAGTGTGCACACCGATAATATATATATATCTCCTGAAAAGGGGGAAGGGGAATTCCTCAAGTGAACCCATTTAACAGCACAAGTTTGGGTGTGTTACTATAACTCAACAATACTCGTAGGTATGAACACTTGGCACTTCCTTCCTTCTCTATAATGAGGGCTCTTTTCGTAAACCAGCCAAGTTTAATACTTGGAGTCTTGGAGATGTACCCATGGTTGTCACAACTACCTCATTTCAGGTAACATAGGTTGGGGACGGTACCTTAGGAATCAAAATCACAACCTACAAGATTATAAGGGAATGTTATGTTGCTAACAGGATGTAATACTTTATTGGAATTTTTGCCCAACTCCTACAGAACAAAAGGAATTAGGCTTAAAACTCACAAGCATTGACTAATTCCCAATTATATGACTCAGGGGTGGGATAGATAAGGGAATGATATGTTGCTAACAGGATGTAATACTTTATTGGAAATTTTGCCCAACTCCTACAGAACAAAAGGAATTAGACTTAAAACTCACAAGCATTGACTAATTCCCAATTACGTGACTCAGGGGTGGGATAGATAAGTCATGATATGCACTTTTCTATAAATTTTGCAACCTACACCTAGAAAAAAAAAGAACACAAAGGATTATAAGAGTGGTAGTTTGCAATTTGACTTTGCCATGATTCTTCTTTAATAGAAACAATTCTACATCCAAAGTTGGCTTTGGAAGCAGATGTTTACTCCAAGAAGCGTCAAGGCACCAATTCATGTGACCAGCTAAAATAACTACAGTTAAAGGAATCCCAGACTCTAATAAAGTTTGACAAACCAATAGTGTTTGAGTTACTATTGTATCATGGTGTTTCCCAGACTCAAGCAAATACTATTGTATCATGGTGTTTCCATGGCATTTCAAGAGTACCCAAACTCCAACAACAAGCTGGAGAACTCAGTAAGAATTCAGTTAATATACTTGGTAGTCGGTACTGAATTACCTAACAGAAAAGTTTGAGCTGGCAGTAATCGAATACTTTGTACATTTCATGTTCAGAAGACATCAGGATACCCATTTTAAATACATCAAGAAAACCAATGGAGGCTTGTTTAAAGTGAAACTCCTGAATCTGAATTTATATGCAATTATTATCTACAAGTCCAAGAAACATAGCTCCAACAATCCACACTAACTTGTCCCAGCCTTCATCCTCCAAAATCCAAATGACAAAAAATAATCCCAAATTCCCATTGTTGGAGGGTTTGATGCTAACATTTAAAAATAATGAATGTGTCCATTCTTTTAGGTGTACAAACTACAGCACAGTCCTTAATGTACATAGGTGCATGAAGATTTGGCTTCAAAAATGCTGGATTTCATATTGCACAGAATATTAACACTGTCTTAGCTCCAATATACAGTCAGTATAAATCAACCTAAACATTCAAGACATTATCAAGCGAACCTTTTTAAAACAACCCTAATACCATGCAACTGGACCATATCTTTCCTTGAACGAGTACAACCAGATAGACCATCTCAACTGCTCCCTTAGTCCATATAATAATCATCAAAGAACAATCTTTCATTCACATACAAGGGATCATCAGTATCAGTCTATCAGGACTAGGAGTCTAGGACACGAGATGAAATGAGCGTCTAACATACATTTTGCCAGCATCCATGCTTGCTCTCAACACACTTCCAATAAGCCTCACACAGTAGTCCAACCATAAATAGGACGCAAAACAACATGCTACTACAACTTATTCAGTTATTTGTATTTGCTAGCCAAATTCTTTTCCATAAGCTAATCCTAAGTTCATTTCCTCAGTTACAAGTCTTACAAGAGTTACAACTACAAGCACTTTCAAATAATATGGCAACAATTGGCGAAATAAGAAATCCAACAACGAGCATATAAAGTTCGAAATGCGCATTCACACATTGAAAAAAAACATCCAACAAAGAATCATAAAACTTTAATTGCTTATTTATGCAATGCAACATGTAACAATCTTCAACTCAATTTATGATGACAATAAAAAAAATCACCATTTTCATATCATCATACTGTATAAAATAAACAATAACGATAATAATTCTACAATGATTAAAACTTACAAAATCAAAATCATTCCAAAACGACAGTAGCACCAAGCGCCTTCAATTTCTCAATAATAGCTTCACCTTCTTCCTTAGTAACCCCTTTCTTCACAAATGCAGGTGTTTTCTCAACCAAATCTTTTGCTTCCTTCAACCCCAATTCTGTAAAACTTCTCACCTCTTTAATCACCTTTAACTTCGCCCCTGCATCAAACTTCTCCAATTTCACATCGAACATCGTCTTCTCCTTGGTCTCAGCCTCTGCACTGGGCTGGGCTGACCCAGATGAGCTTGGCCCAGCTGAAAGTCCAGCTAACCCAGCATTCTTAAGGCCCATCTTCATCCCAAACAGAATAGAGTAATCGTGAAGTTCAACGGGATTGAGGGAAAGCAGCTCATTTGCGATTCGATCTAATTTCTGGGGTTTGGATTCAGTTGATGTAGAAAGAGAGTGGGTTGAGAGAGAAATTGATGGAATGAAGCGTTTGACTAGGTATTTTGATGGGATTCTGGTGATTACTGAACGCATTTTTCTTCTTTTGAGCTTTGAAAATGGAGGATGGAGAAATTGATTTCTGGGTTTGGTTTGATTTGATTTGATTTGATTTGGTTAGGGTTTATTACAGTGGAAAAACGAAAACTGTTGGGAGATTGAAGAAGACGAAAAAGAGTGGGTTTTTAAAATGGACAATAAAGCCCACCTAATAAAAGGCCAATCTTTGGGTTTGTAAATAGCCTACGGTCCATGATTTTTTATTGCTAGAATTAACAAAAAAATCTTTGATCCTTTTGACATTTGTACACTATTTTTACACAATACTTCCTCTATTTTTTTAATTGTTGCAACAAACACTTTATCACGTTATTTAAGAAAAGTGGATCGCATATAATATAATACACTTAAAATGAGATTAAGAGGTTGTTACTCTTGTTAGGAGTATAATCAAGTGGCCCATGAGATTTAAATAAAGGTAATTATACAATTTTCACCATAGAAATCTTCCTTTTATTGTGTGTTGCAATAGTGACATTTTCATTTTAGAGAAGTGTTGTAACTATAAAGAAATGAAGGAAATACTGCTTTATCCATTGAGAACTGATAGGGTAATCATATTATTAGTTGATGTTACACTTTGTATTAACTTATTAAGCTCATAAAATAAAGTAAAGATTATAGAGTTATGCCAACTTCTTATGGGTGATATAAAAGATCTTTTCCCACGCTTTGGTTTAATTTCCTCCTGTCTTATATATCAAGAAGTCAATTTTATTTCCTCTCGTCTTATATATTGAAAAGACGATTTTATTAACTCCCATATTATACATGGAGAAATCAATCATACAATAGATTATGTTACACCCCTACGCCATTATATGTTCTAGAGCTATAAAGAAGTAGATTCATTAATTGATTGGCGCAAAAGTGATGGCAATTCGTCAGGCAAATATTTGTCTGCTAAATGGACTACTGTAGGGCTTTGTGGCTCCACATAGCGGGCCGCTTGTGCCCCTCATCCATTCGTATAACCCATTAAAACAAATTACCCATCACAATTAAACTCCCTTATTTTTGAGATTAAAATATACATAATGTATGGTTGGTGCACCCGGTGCACCATGCGCATGGTGCACCCGAAAAGAACATTAGGTATATTTAAAAGAACATGGGCGAAAAAAAGAATATTATAGATATTTATAAAGAACATGAACATAATATGTTCTTTAAATTTGATTATTATGTTCTTTGAGTTTGAAATATGTGTTCTTTATATTATACAATATATTCTTTAATGTATGTACATTTAAAAAAAAAAAAAAATTCACCCGAGTAACTAGAAAAAAGAACATGTTTTTTACTGTATTATCATGTTATTTTTGTAAAGCCTTTATGTTCTTTGGCTAGAGGTGATCAAAGTTAGACTAACCCGACTTGATTTTGGACGGGTTTTGGGCAGAATTTTTTTGCCCCCAAATCGGGTCGGACCCAGCCCGTAAATTTAAATTTTTGGGCGAGTTTGGGATTGCGTTTTTATGCATTATTTTAGTTGATTTTTTTAACTCAACCCGAAAAGCCCGCACGGCCGGACCATTTTGGGCAGGTTTGGGCACAAAAACTTCAGCCCAAAACTTGGCCCGACTCGAGAAGTGAGCTGATTTTTTAACCTTGCCCCGGTCCGTCCAATGATCACCTATATCTTTGTCAAACACGAGCATGTTCTTTTTTGTCAAATATAATGTTCTTTTTCAAACACGTTCAACCACCCAAGTAACCATGAAAAATAACATGTTCTTTTTGTACAGACTTTATGTTCTTTGTAATGTCACGTTCTTGTCAAACACAAACATGTTCTTTTGTCAAACACATGTATGTTCTTTTTCAAATACTAGCATGTTCTTTTTTTTTTCCCATGTTCTTTAAAATATGCTTAATGTTCTTTCCGGTTGCACCATGCGCATGCACTATACTATTTTCAAAATATACATAGTAGAGTAGTCAGTACTCAGTAGTGTCTATGACATTATATGTTTTTGTTAAATTAAAAATATTTGTTAAAATAGATTGTTTTTGTTAAATTAAAATTATTTTTGTTAAAATAAAAACAATGAAAGGAAGAGTTTCGTACAGGAATAGAAAATAAAAATTGTAAGAAAATCAATGTCAATTGCAATTGAGAAGCTAGACCATTTGCCTGAAAATCTCATTGTTGAGATTCTCTCGCGGTTGCCAGTCAAAGATCTGCTACAGTTTAAAAGTGTTTGCAAATCATGGTGTTCTATTATTTCAAGTCCTGCTTTTGCTTCCAAACATCTGAAAAACTACTATTATAGCAACAATGATACTGGGCGAAGTTGTCTCCTTGTTCAGTTTCCTATACCTTATGCTGAACATGAGGTGTATGAGTTGTTAGTTGATGAAACTCCGCGAGTTTTAGCTGATGAAGTATTGGCTTACATGCCCAAGTCTAACTCTTATGTGTGTGGCCCTTGTGATGGCATCTATTATATGTTTCACTGTTGCCGTAGAGAGCGCGCTTTGTGGAATCCGGCCATCAATGAGTTTAGGCCCTTACCTACGATAATATCGAGGCCTGATCTTCCGGCTAATCTCACTTATGAAAATTATGAAGTTTATGGTTTCGGGTTAGACCCTATCACTAGAGACTATAAAGTGGTGGTTGTTAAAGGTTATTGGAATACTTTGAATGAGGAAGACTCCTATCTCAATGACCCTATATCGGTCCTTGTCTACTCGTTAAGGACTAATTTGTGGAAATATTGTGGAGATTTGCGTAGGCCTTATAATTTGGAAGTCAATACGTGCTATATTTATGTGAATGGATGTTGCTATTGGTTTGGATCATATGATTCTAGGGATGAAGTGATCATTTCTTTTGACTTGGCTATTGATACATTCGAAGAAATGGATGTTCCAGACTATGCACAACCAAGCTCCAAGTGTCTTGGAATGTATGATGATTCTCTTGCATTTATGTCTCTCCATGAGAGTGAGAAGAATTTTGATGTATGGACATTGAAAGAAGGGTGTTGGACCAAGAAATTAAGTGTCGGGCCGTTTCCTGATGTTTGGCGTCCTCTTGGTCATTCGATGGACAATAAACTTCTACTACAGTGCCATGATGGTGGGCTAGGTTTATTAGATCCCGACACACAAGAGATAAAGGATCTTGCATTTCAGCATACATGGTGTGCAGGAGCTTTTGCATACATGGAAAGCCTGGTTTCGATCAAGGATAAGAATGCTGAGGAAGTTGAAGCAGGAAACAATTGAGCTTAGTCCGTCCTACATTGCCTCTTCAACAACTTTACTAGTGCAGTTTAGTGTTTTATGTTTTTTGATAAAACCAGTCCTTGTAGGTGTTGGATCGAGTGCTTTTTAGGGTCGAATTTGACCTCAAAACCTTCGATTTCACCATAGAAACCATCGTTTTTGACGGAATTATGCAAATGTCACCAATTTGACCGTGAAATCACCAGTATTGCGAGAAAAACAAAGAAAGAACAAAGGGAAAGAGGAGAGGAGATAGAAAAGACGAAGGAGAAGGAGGGAAAGAGAAAGACGAGAAAGAGGAAAGAGGAAAGAGAAAGACGAAGGAGAGAAAGAGGAAAGAGAAAGACGATGGAGAGGAGAATAGGAGAAAGACGATGGAGAGGAGAATAGGAGAAAGACGAAGGATAAGAGGAGGAAAGAAGCGGCGCCCATACATTATGCCCATATGGTTAAGGGTGTTATAAAAAAGATATTATAATGGTTCCGACGGAAAAATCCGTCGGAAAGCATTAATTTTCCGACGGATTTCAATTCCGTCGGAAATTTAATTACTTTCCAACGGATTTTCCCGTCGGAAATTTCAGACGAATTTTAAATCCATTGTAAAGTACCTATTTTTTGACGGATTTACGATACGTAGGAAATTTTCGACGGATTTTCTGACGGATTTAATGAATTTGTCGGAAATACCCAACGGAATGAAAATCCGTCGGAAAATTTAGTGTTTCCGACGGATTTAAGTGTTCGTCGGAAATAGTTGTTTTCTAGTAGTGATTGTTACTAATAATTATATTTTAGTTCACTACAACTCTATTTAATTTAGTCTAGTTCAATTTAATTATTTTTTCCAACTCTTTAAAATATGCCTTAAGTGGCCAAGTATTATTGTCAAATGTTTTCGTGTATTCAATCTACTCATGGCCTACGATACTAACTTCATGATAAAACTATTTGTTAGTGTCACACTGTCACAAAGTCTAAACTCAAAATTGGCGGAATGAAACCGTGCGAAATTACAAATTAATCAATGATTAGATTACCAACAATGGCATGCAGCACTCAATCTCCAACTCATCAACCACCATCACTCACAACTTAATTTGTTTCCTAAAAAAACCTACACATTCTCTCACCTTCATCGTCATTTTCGACACATATCGATAGTTGAAAAGGAGGTGGATTCTCAGGTTACATATCGTACGCTGTTGCATGCACTCAAAGTATTGTGAATATAATATTCCCCTATTATGAGCGAGTAAAAATTCATTAAAGAAGGTCTTCCATACAAATGAGCTTACCAAAATAATAAATTAGTCCACTATAACAATATTATGATCCCTAATTCTAGATAATATTATAAGATTCCCCTATTATAAGCGAGTAATTAAGAATTAATTAAAGAAGTCCTTCAATACAATGGGGTTACCAAAACAGTAAATTAGTCCACTATAACAATATTATGATCCCTAATTATAGATAATATAATAATATTCCCCTATTATGAGAAGTAACGTAGTGATGATAGTTTCAAATGAATGACTAGTGCTCCACTATCTGACAAGATGATCCTTCCTTGTTCCTTTTCTAATTATGGCTTGCAACATATAGTTCATATATGTCATTGTAGCTTGCATTTTATGCTTGTATATATAGGTCAGCCTATTCAGTTGTTTTATTACTACGTTGTATGTAAAAGCATTTTGCACACACACAGAAAAAAAATAACACTCGAAAATACATTTCTTACATCTAACACCAAAAGAGCTAATCATGGAGTTGTCAAGAGCCGCAAAATGCATCTGGTGGTGCATGATTATGGCGTCCTTTTTTATTCATCCAACAGCGAGTTTCAATACTGTCACATTTGAATTTTATGAAACCGACTACTCAGACTTCTTAACCCAAGTGCGAAATCAACTCGCTAGCTCGGTGAAAACATGTGAGATACAGACAACGCCAAGTAATCCAGCAATAGGTGTGAAGTACGTGTGGGTGAAGCTCAAAACTGACAGCAAAGAGATCACCTTGGGAGTAAATGTCAAAAATGGGTATGTTTTAGGGTATCAAGACAGTTACGATGGAAAAATCCGAGCCAATGTGTTTAAGGATATTAAAGCAACTGAAGCTAAGGAGCTATTTCCTAATGCAGCAACAACAGTAACCTTTTCTTTTAGTAGCAGTTATTCTGATCTTGAGCGACCATCAATTTCGGGCACCAATAGAGCGACAATTGAATTAACATTTGAAAGCCTATATGGTGACGTTGAAGCCATTGCTGGCCAAAAATCTGTACAAAATAAAGTGGTGGCTAAGTTCTTTTTAAGAGCTACCCAATTCGTGTCTGAAGCGGCACGTTTCAAGTTTATTGAAACTGCCATTGAGAATCAAGCAATTACACCAGAATTTAGGAATAAAATGATAAGCTATGAGAATGCGTGGGATAATATATCTCAAGAAATTCACACAGCAGCGTCCGAAACTAATTGCGGGCGTTTTGAAAAACCAATTACTGTCAACGGCCACAAGTTGGAATATGTCAAGGATGTGAAAGGGGATATGAGCCTCATTAAATACAAAACTAAGAAGAAAGCCGCAAATAGTTCTACTCTGTAATATTTAGGATTTTAGGGATTAATAATAATAATAATAATAATAATAATAATAATAA
The DNA here is from genome assembly GCF_948465745.1 of Chenopodium album. Taxonomy (NCBI): domain Eukaryota; kingdom Viridiplantae; phylum Streptophyta; class Magnoliopsida; order Caryophyllales; family Amaranthaceae; genus Chenopodium; species Chenopodium album. Next base: position 49,879,012 of record NC_137849.1, read on the forward strand.
TAATATGGAATATTTTGTATAATTTGAGGATTTAGAGGTGCTTGTTGTTTGATGTATGTACTCCCTTTATTTGATGAAATAAGATATTCCAAAGTCTATTCAGTTATTACTTGTATTATGTAGTGATCATGTTGTTATGTATGACAGTATGCATACACCTCTAAACTCTAATTAGTGCTTGATGTTCACACCTATGTAATTTATATGGCCGCTATTTTAATCACCTACAGTATAGTAAGCGTCTTAATTTCGGAAACTTTTTATAATATGACACCAATCAGTTGTATGCCTAGTACATATACATAATGGATTGGAGGAGCTTATCTTTAACTAAATAACTAGGTTAAATCTCGTTCAAGTATTTTAAAAAATTACCACATGTAGATATATATACAAGTAGCTATAATAAACAAATTAATATTTTAATTAGAAAGTTTAGTTTAATTTTTTATGTAAAGCAAATGTCATAATCATATCATATCACTAAAAAAATACAATATCATGTCACTAATAAATAAAGCAGGCGACAAATTGGTATTATTGACTTATTGTGACAAAGAGTTTTATTATCGATATACTTCTAATTATCATATATATACATAATTATTAATTAATCCTAACTTTACTCCCTCCGTCTCTTTATTAATGTCCACTTTCTCTCTATTATGTGAGTAATAAATGATAGGAAGTGGACATTAATAAAGAGGCGGGGGAGTAATAAATATCTTATAACTGGATTCTATTTCCAAAATAAATTCTTTTATACATAATTAATCCTAACTTTTATTAAATATCTTATAACTACATTCTATTTTCAAAATAAATTCGTTTTAAAAAGTTCTTTAAAGCAAGATCCATTTGTTATTGAATTTATTTTAAAAAAAATAATAGAGAATTGTTAAAAATAAGTCTCAATTAGTAAAAATATTTAAATTCAATGAATGTGACTCAAGTAAGGGCAAAACAGTTAAGGTTATAATTAATTTCTACCTACGTGGCACGACGACACTTGGTGAATAGCTGGAATGTCAAGTGTCGCTGTCTCATGGCCTATCTAAAAGTTTAGCTTTATATATTAGTTACTAGTTTTGTGCCCCGTGCAATGCTCGGGTTCGTTGTTTATTAATTTTAAGATAAAGTTTTGATCTATATGTCAAATTTTAAAATATATCATTGATGCAAAATTAGCTAACAATTGATATGCTTTTGAAACGATTTAAACTTTGTAGTAGGCACGTAAATGTCTAATAATAATATTGGTGAACAGTATTTGATTAATACATTTAAAAAAAAAACAAAACAAAGTAAGCATGAAATATTAGAAATTTCTATAAATTAGCAAAAAGAAATAAAAAAAATTAAGTAAAACAAATTGTTCTAAGCTTAATTAGTGTGTTACCCGAACCCAAAACTTTGGGATAGGGTTGAACATTTCTTGACTCGTAACTTAAAGTGGCCCGACCCAATTGATTGATCTACATACAGTCATAGAATCATACAAAGTATTATATTGTGAAGTATATTATTTTAATAGATTAGATGAACTACTTCTTTCGCTCCAAACAATATTGTGATATAAAAAATAGATTTATATAATAATTAGTGAGTGTTATAATATAATATTTTTTTAAAATAAAATTATAATTCAACTTGTACATATGAAATAATAGTGGTATTTTATCGAAAATAAAACTCTAAACTAAGAATTTAATCCTAAAACTCTATCTAAATTTGATTGAAAATAAAACTTTATACTAATTTTTTTATCCTACGAAGTCTATATAGATATATCCAATGTGGCGCGACACTTGGCATTCCAAAGTTGGAATGCCAAGTGTCACTGTCTCGTGACCTTGCTAAAAGTTTAGCTTTATATATACTAGTTATATGAAATGATATGATTTATTAAAAGTTATAATTAATTTTGTATACATGAAATATTAGAAGTATATCAATAATAAAACACTATACAACATTTCTATCTTAAAAAATTTATCTAAAATTCGCTTATTTAGCATCCTATGTGTCACAATAATACCTATTTATTGCCTATGTGGCTCGACACGTAGTGTAACACCCCGTCTAAAATAGAAGGCGAAACATTAGCGGAAATAACGTCAAGACGGAATGTCACTCTAAGGGTTACTAAAACTAAACAAAATAAATAAATAACTGAAACAAACATTATGAAGAGAAAGAAATCTCAAATGATCAAAGAAAACTTTTAACGAGGCAGAACAACCTCAAATTCTACTATCTCATAAAGAGAGGTAAAGACATCAAATTAAAGAATAATCGATAAAACTACTTGGGAACAACCTAAACACTCTGCTCTCAACCCAGACTCAACAAACGCTACTCTTCACCTGCAAATAACATTTAGGTTCCACAATCAGTGGGGAGTAACTAGCAGTTCTCTCAAAACTTGTAGAAACACAAAGCTAAGCATAGTGTAAAGCATAGAAGCATACATAAAAACAATACAACATGTAGACAAGATAAACAACTACTTCACAATATACTCAAGATAAACATGATAAGATACATAGATAGGAATACAAGTCAAAACATGCAACATGATTACAATACAATACAAAACAAACATGTATATTAAAGAAAATGAATATATTACCACATGATTACAGAGTAAGAATAAATAAAACCCAAAGCATAAGCAATAAACTCATAAAAACAATAATTAACACTTATAAAGGTTCTTTAAATAGATTTAGAAAATTCTTGACTTGACTTAAGAAGACCATCTGAAAGTAGTAAAAATTTTGAAATAGAGAATTTAACTTTTCGGAAACTGATCCATAGTGAGGCAAGCATATAAAATATGAACGCCGGTGCAGTGAATTCTGCAGCCCACCATCAAAGGTTTGTCACGGCGAACCTACAGACGATTCCGCAGCCGTCTGCGTCTGAGAATGGCCAAACTCCCAGTTTTCCTACTCGAATTCCGCAACCCGAGTAGTTCCGGACGACAACAATTAACCTAGAAAATTACATCTCGAATTCCGCAGCCCAAGATGTTGGCATGTTCCAACCATTGAATTCCGCAGCCCAATGGTTGTCTTACACTCACGAATCAAATAAAGCAGTAAAAATAATTCTTCAAAATTATCCAAACACATTTAGGGATCATCAACCCCAACTTAAAATACTGTAGGTCTTTACTTCTAAGACCAAATTTCAACAAAAATCCTTCAAAAGAGTTTAACTTCGAAATTCTTCATTCAAAGTGTACAAAAAATCATTTATATATCATAACAAGGTGTCACTCTTATTGTCTGGATTTGGGTACGAAGCTAATTATAATAAAATATCACAATACACTCCGTACACAACCCTTGGCGAAGCGGTGCTAAAAACAGTGTTATTCTACTTTAAAGCACAACGACGTCGACAATTCACTTAACACCCAAAAATGGCAGCCAATATATGACATCTTAAATGCTTCATGAACACACCCAAAGCATGCCAAAATGATAAAATAAAACTAGGACATATTAATCCACATAATAGGCAATATATACACACAAGATATGATTAAATTCATGCTTTTAACATACTAAAAACTACATGACAATGCAGCAGCCCCTAATTAGAATTACAGCAGTACAATGCACAACAATTTCACCGAAACCAACCTTAAAACCCATAATTAATCTTAGCCCATGAACATACATAATATAAAAACATAATAGCTCAGGAAAGGCACAATATTAGGCATAAAAATTAGGCAATGCATCACTTAAACACACTCAAATCATACTCCCCTCAAGTTGAATGGCAGCAGCAACTCTGCTCACGTTTGGGCAAATATTCACACCCAAACTTACCAAAAACATGATAAATAATCTTAGGGATAAACCTAAAATGGTGCTATTCCATTTTAGGCATAAAAAACAAACTTAATCAAGACCAAATGAGGCTGTAAACCCACTGAACAATTACAGCAATTAGAGCAGCAAATTCGTGAACATTAGAGTAAAATTAACGCTTGAAAACCACCACAAAACACGACAATAATATATGGTACCAAACCTATATATATACAGTACTCCTAGGCATGATTAAACAACATAAAAACCAGAAATAAACATGAATATAATACCCTCATTCCTCACACACAAAACAGCAAACAACCATGAGATAAACTACAACAATTTCTAATCTAATCAACTCTAATTTGCACCTAGCCTTAACCTATCCTAGCCATGATTTCTAAAGCTTGGAATAGTGCTAGTTACCTCTTGATGTATAGGCAATCGAAACTCAAAGAAAGGGATAAACCACGCACAAACAGCAGCAACCAATACGAACAACACCCACCCAAGTAGCCTTGTGCCTTGCTTCGTTTCCGTGTTGTTTTTATAGAGGAAATGGAGCACGACTTTTGCAGAGTTTATGGAAGTAGTTAGTCTTTGATTTCCCTTTTATTCCCACCTTGAATCCCACAAAAAAAAGATGGGGAGAAGAGAAGTGAGTTGCTGCATCTTTTGGGTGGAGAAAACTGATAAAAGTTAGCCTTGTTTTGTACGTTATAAGAGAAGGAGAGGAGTTGGGCAGCCATAATTAGGTATTATTACCATTGATTAGAGGAGGTTACTTAGGGTAAAATGATCAGCCATATATCCCTCAAAGCTGTTGTGTAAATCAGCCTAAATTGGGCTTAAATGAAGCGCATAAACAAGCCTCATAATACCGAGGTTCAAGGATTTTCTTTAGGGCTTGATTAAATGATTACATTAGCTTAAGAATAGGTTTAAGGAAGCTAATAAACAAGTCTATCTTAATCTATATAGTCATGAAAGCTTTGAGGAAAAACTCGACCAATATATAAATGCTAGTTGACCCAAAACTAGACTAGGAAAGGAAAGTAACGAAAGGCATTTTATTTAAAACGCATGCAAAAATGATAATATAGATTGTATTATTTATATCTCAATAATATATAATATCGATAATAATAATGAAAATAATCATTTAAATCACAATAAAGAAAATATATATATATAAAGTTCATAAGTACTGAAAAGCGACATAAAAGACGAAATGTGAAATCAGTAATATTATTCATTTATAATGACCTTATAATTAACAAAAGGACATTATAATGAGTACAATAAATAAAAGAATTAAAGAATAGTTTATAAACAATATCAATTTGATAAACGAGTTGACGGAATCACCCAATACAACTTTATTTATCGATATTGATGCGATTGCGCATAAAACGTTTTTAAAACTCTAAAAATCATTTTATACCTATTAGATTGGTACCTCGGTCAAGGAATCACCCATGATGACCCGTATCAATCGCAATATGTTAAATATTAAAATTACATATAATTTAGTAGCACTTACTAAATTGATGCTTAAGCTTAAGGAATCACCCTGTAAGGCTAATATAATATCAATTCAGACAAGTCAAATACAATTTGAAATGATTAAAACTCAATTATAGAACCTTTTTAAATAATAACTTTCAAACGTTCTATCAAAATACTATAATTAGGGTCTAAAAAGGTTGGGATGGCCTTTAAAACAAAGAACAGTCTTAATAATTAAATTAACATTTCAAATTTAGAAATTGAGATTAAAATTTGAAAGTAGGCTTTATAGGTTGAAACACACATAAAGTAATGGTTCGAAAATACGGGGCGTTACACGTAGTCTGGCTGCGAGACAGACTTTATATATCAGTGATATGATATTATAAGATATATATAGATTAGAGTAAAACTATACTTGAAACTTTGAAAGTATACGTTTTATGATTTTTTTTTGGTAAACATTTCGCATTTAATGGTTGTCAATTAAAATTTTTAATTGAAAAATATATAATTTGAAATATGATCATGAATATTTTAGGCGAAATCAATCATCAATCAATAGTATATACTAAAAGACACACCAGCGATGACACGTGTCATCTCCTGGTGTGTCCTTAGTTATTTTTTTCTTTTTTTTTAAAAAAAAATATTTTAATTTCATAAGCAAATCATTTACAAAAATCATATATATTTTTTTTTGTACATATTTCGTATTAACACATAATGATTATTAGGAAATTTTAGAAAATAACACCTACAAAATCACAGAATTTTGTTTTTAACACCAGAAATTTTCAAATTTATATTATAACACCATTGAAAAAAATTAAATGTTGGTTTCACCACCAGATGACGGAAACTGTGACGGAAAATTTGAAAAGGGCCCACATAACAGTTTACCATCCAATTTTCATCCTCTTCAATTCGATTCTCTCTCTTCTTCATTCAATACCCAACTACTCCTCCTTTATTCAATCAATTCTCTCTTTATACCTTCAACTACTTATAAAGAATTAAACCCTAACAATTACTAGTAGAAAAACTGCTAGTTGCATGTAACTGGCGAAATTTACTTTTTGTAACTGGCATTGTTGGTTGCGAATGCCGCCGTTACAACTAATGAAAATTATTCGTAATCGGCTAATGTTAGTTACAAATAATATACTATTTGTAACTGGCTTATCCTAACACCAGTTACAAATAGTCTATTTTCCAAGTTAGAAAGCATACTATTTGTAACTGGCATTAAGTTATGTCGGTTACAAATAGAGTATTACTTGTAACTGGCGTGGCCTAACGCCAGTTACGAATTGTGTGTTTTTTAAAAAAAAAAAAATTTAATTAGCAAATTCCTATAATGCCACCACATGTACCCCATTTTTTTTTAATGTGATATAAAATACAATAATTATCCCTAACCAATATAATGTCAAATTTAAGCGAAATCTACATATACATCATCAACTCTAATATAATATTTGAATTGTGTGGTAGTGAATTTGAGTTGCATAGGGAGGTGTCAGAAGTGGAGCGAAACAAGTCAGCGAGTGGGCGTCAGACATTATCAACAACAAAAAAGCTTGGATTTCTTCGTGGAATCTGACAGAAATAGAAGCAAGATTCCAAATTAAAAGAGGTACCTTTCGAATCTTTTAAAGTTATTTTAAGCATCTTTTGAAGTTAATTATGCTATTTTCATTAGTATTCTGGGGTATTTTGGGAAAAAAATTGGGAACCCTAAATAATAAAGTGAAATTGGGTGTGAATTACTTAGTGTACTGTGCGATTTTCTAATTAAAATAGAATTTACTTAATTGAACTATGCATTAGTGCAATTAGTTTATTGTTTACGACTGTGATTCATTGATTTTGTTGACATGTATGTTCACTCTTTTGTCCTTGGTTTTGTTGACTGAAGTTTGTTTAGTTGGTAAAATATGTTTGGTTTTATTGATTAAAGTAGTAAAATTGACTGTGTAATTGGGTCAATAGATGATGGCTTATTTTGACTTCTTCTGCATATGTTTATTGAGTAGATAAATGGCCAACAACCAAGATGGTTTAATTAATATAAAGTTCAGAGTTGGGGGTGCTTTTGTTCCCAAAAGGGTGTCACAAACAAAACATTTGCTTTGCTGGTGTGGTGTGGTGGATTGTGTTATTGGAGGAGGGATGTGGTACAGGATAGGATAGATGTGAGTTATTTGAGGGAAGCTGTTGTGCATGGGTTTGTGTACTATAATGTTCATGTCCCTCCTAACTCCTAGGCCTTTTCCTGTTCTAATCTAGCCTTCTCAGCCAAGGCCTTTACCTTTTTATCCCAATTAGCCAGAGCATCCTTAAACACCTGCCCAAGACTTTCTTTCTCCTCTAAAAAAATTACTACTGTTTAGGGCTGCAAACAATCCGGGCCGAGCCGAGTTTTAGTCTGTTCGAGCTAAGCTTGATAAGGAACATTCGTGTTCGAACTATCTCGAGCTTGAACGAGCTTTTTAAAATCTTGTTCGAGCTAGCTAGGCTCGTTAAGAATTTAGCTTGTTCAAGCTTTGTTCACAAACGTACTCGTTTGCATTTCGAGTTTAAGTTCGAGCTTGAACGGGTCTAAATCGGGCTTGATTAAATAAACGAGCCTTAATTTATTTATCATTAAAAAATGGTTTCTTTCAAATTTTAACACATCCATTTAATAATTTTATAAAGATTTTTATATTCTTTCTATAGAATAAGGTAATGACGGAGTTTTCATGCTTTTACATAATGAAATAATTAATACTTTTTACAAATATGTATGAATAAAAGATATATAAATTTTTGAATTTTAATTGGGTGTGGAAAAACTTATAAATTGACTTAAACGAGTTGTTCATGAACATCACCGAGTCGAACATGATGTTATTCGAGCTTTGTTCACCTATTTGACGAGCTTAAGATTTTTGTTCAAGCTTGTTTGTTAGCTTAACAAACGAGTTTTGACCGAGCTTGTTCGCGAGTAGTTCACAAACGTATCAGTTCATTTACACCCCTACTACTGTTTCCTTACCTTGAAACCAATCCCACATTCTCAACATGTCCCTATCCCCACACAACTCCAACTTCCTATTAGTCCTAGGTGGCATTACATACAAACTAAAGTAGTATTTAGGAAGGATCACATTTTTCTTACACAGAGTCCTCAAACATAAACTCATACAAGTCCATTAGACTTGTTCTGTTAGTATCATCAACCAGGACATCAAACCCCTGATCTCTGTAATGAACATCAAGCCACACTCTACTCATCCTATCAACAAAAAATTGCAGACATATTACTTCACTGAACAACAACACACAAGATTCATATCAACACACCACACATCATAACAGACCAAATCATTACCAACAATGCCAATACAAAAATCGCAAAAAAATGTAATTTAAAGACTTCACAATCAAAAACCATAACAATACCAAATCAATTACACAACAAATAACATTTTTAACTTGAAATTTAAGATTATTTCACACAGTCAAGTCAAGTAATCACATTTAACATGAACATTTCAAAAAACCTTAACCCTAACTCAATTCTCGCAAAAACTGTCAAATTCAAAACGCGAAAACAAGATCGAAAGTGAGAATATTACCTTGTTTGCTATCTCCAACACCCCAAAGTCAAATTCAAGTGCTTTTAGCTTCAACTTCCTCCCCTACTTGTCAGCGCTGTTCTGGTTCGCCCAACTTTAATAGCAAAAAAAGCTTCAATTTTTAGGAATGTTTGGTTCAGGTGTTGAAGAAAGCTTCTTGTTTGATTATGGATTTCAGGGTTTGAATAATGGTGAAAGCTCGAAGAACAGAGAAGAAGAATGAGATGACTTTTTTTTATATCAAACTTGAAGAAGTCAGAGAGTCAATGAGGTTTAACGCGCCATTAACCCCAACACAGGGCATACTGGTCATTTCGCAATAATGGATTGTTAACGTCCAAACCTCATTAATGGCATGTCATGTCATTGTACTGTTTGTGAGTGACATTTGGTGAATTTTAAAAAGTTGGATGACATTTGGTGAATTTCCAAAGTGCTCAGCAACATTTGATGAAATAGCCGCAATTAGAAGTGGTCCCACACATCTTTCTCTTTCTTCCTTTCTCTCCTTTTCATGTGAATTCTAGTATTTTAGTACTCCGTACTTTGTTATAACTATTCAAATTCATAACACTACATTAGCACTCCCTTCCGAGTGATGCTACACATACAATGGTTGTATGTAGTAGCCCACATACAACACCATTATATGCATGCCACATCAAATTATCAAAAGGGAGGGAAATAATAAGAGTAAAAAATAGGAAGAAACTAAATGGAAAAAGTGGACATAAAAATGCAAACCAATCAAATGCATCCAACAATAGTTGTATGTGGGGGGTCCACATACAACCATTGTATGTGTAGTCTTTCCCCTTCCGACTACAAGTAATACAGTCGAAGTCTTCTTCAAACGTTAAGACCTCTAACAGTCTAACACTTTAACCCCACGGTCAAGTTTGAAAAACCAAAAAAAAAAAAAAAAACTCCCATCTCGAGACATAAGCAACGAGTAGAATTCCAAAAGTATTGAAGTTCCTCTCCTTTACTAAAACCAACAGCTTATTGGCTATTGCCACGTTTCATCACTACTTAACTTCAAACCTCCACCAAAGTATCCAATCCCCATTTTTTTTTTTTTTTTTTTTTTTTGAAAATAATAAATTTATCATCTTTTCATTATTAATTATGTGTCGCACGATTTAATTTCATTTTCATTTTCATTTTTCAGTTTTAGGGTACACAATAGACTGAAGATTTTACCTGGCCTTTTTCCCTTTTTCTTTAAACCTCTATTCTCTCTGTTCTGCTTTAAGCTGCAATACCCAGAACACTTGAACAAGACGAAGATTTTGCATACTCAGCTGATTTTTCAACTTCGCTTTTTACCTCATTAACAAGTAATTTCATCACCCAGATCTTTTTATTGTCTTTTATTTGTTATTTATTTTGTTTTTGTAGTTGTTTATCTTAATTGAAGTTTAATTTGTGAGTTATTTTTTGTTTACTGCCAGTATTTAGTCTTGGTATATCAGTGCAATGGTGGGTGATTCCTGATTTTTAATTTCTGGGGTTTACAGATTAGCGTTAACTGTATGTCTGTATGTGATAAAACTCGGGAAGAAATTAGAAGTTGTTCATATGGGTTTTGAATTTGGTTGTAGTAGTAATTTTACCCAGAAATTGAATTGGTAAATGCGTGGAATGTTGAGTTTGTAGGCCTTTGTTTTGATTAAGTTACTAAGCAGTCAACGATATTCCTGTTTAAGGGATTAATTTCCCAGAAATGAGTTGATTTATAGATCCGACATTGGCTTGTTCGTTCAATTTTAAGGTAGTTTTTTGGATGGATTGTACTTTTTATCCATTTTTTCATTTTATTTTGTGGTTTGGAATTGTTTGTTTGCTACATATATTTTTTTTTTGCACTTCATATGTATTAGAGTATTACTGTTGAGTTGGGGTATGGGCTCAAATCCTGGGAGCATTTTGAAGGTGACAATGGCTATAGCCAATTCAAAGTTTCGATTTATTATTATTCGTGTGCTAGTGGATATGGATATCTTCAACAAAAGATGGTGACAGTTGACAACTTTGTGAATACAAATTTCATGCTATCATTCTTGTACTGTTGCAGATAAGCTTTGTTGTGTTAGATATTGCTTGCTTTTTTTGTGAAAAAGTATCATCATAAAACATGTAATTTGTTACTTATCGACGAGGTTCATGAGTTCATCACAAATTTTAAGCTGACTAGAGTACTAGACTAGGAAGCTAGGATTTTAGGGCTTTTGCTACTTAAGGAAATTCTCTTACTCATGAACACTTTAATGCTCTCATTGTAAGAATGTCTTGCAGTCATCACAATGAAGTTTTGCTGCTATTGAATTCTAAATTGTGTTAATGAGAATAATTCCACCTTTACTTTGTTTATGGTAAAATATACACTATTGTTATGCATATTCCCTATAAAGCTCAAACTTAAGCAGCTTTGATAAAGCATGCTTACTTATGAGAAACTGGAATTTCATTAAGGATCATTAATCTCAATTCAGATTATGTTTGAAGCACCTTAACATTCACACATTATTTTTAATGAATAAAATTCCTAATGCACATTGTGTCTCTATTGCTGAAGGTTATTTGTTGGTTTTTTGAACTTCTTCTTTCATCAACTCTTTTCTTTTCTATCTTGTGTCTAAGCAACATTAATTATAGTCATCTTCAGAACTATTTTTAACTTTCTATTTTACCATTATGCTAATGGGTCATTGACTACTTTGGTAAGGCTGTTTAAGCTGACCCTTTACTTTGCCTTGGACAGGAGCCTCTTTAGAGGCACTGGGTTGATTCTTATGCTGATGCTGGTATTCATTAACTACTAAGTGACATTGCAAATGACCATAAACCTTGCAAAATTGAATTTACTATCAACTGTATACAATAACTTATGAATCTTGAGTCCCTTGTATTTGGTGTTTGCCTCCTGATCTAAATCTGCTTCCGGTCACAAAACAATATTCACAAGAAAATGACGTGGAGCTATACATCATTTTTCTCTGTGGTTGATAATGAAGTATTTAATAACTGATGATAAATGCATGAACTATTCTCCGTATTGTCACATTTGATGACTCAAGCTTTCCTCATGATAGATGAAAAGAGCTTGGACGAATAGGAGCAAGATATGTAGGGATGTAGAAAAAGAGAGGGAGAGTTCTGTGTACTTTTCTGGATTTCTTGGTAATGGAGATTGTTGCTCATGCTTAGATGGTCTTCTTTGCCTCTGCAAAAATCAGGAAGAGTATGGGGTTTCATTTTTATATGATTTAATATTAATCCTGGAGCATTTTGGAAGATTAAATGGTGAAAGTTGTGTAGCACCACGTCAAGAATTGCTCTCATGGTCCGCTTCACAGTTTGGGCTTTTGCTTTTCTGTGCTGTTTTGTTGAAGCTACTTTATGAAGAAACTTTTTTTTTTAGTTGATCGGTGTTTAATGTCCTCTTATGCCCTCATTGATAAGCATTTATGTTGTATGTAGAGAAATTGCTGCTAAATAGATGCATTACAGTGATGGCTGGCCGTGCCTCCCGCACAATTTATGTTGGCAATCTTCCCCTGGATGTAAAGGAATGGGAGCTTGAAGATCTGTTTTACAAGGTTCTGTTTTCATCTTCAACTCAAATATGTTCAGATATTTTGAACTTATGGTAGTATTCTCGTGTAATCTTTGTATATAAATTCAACAACCTTTAGTTTGGAGATTTATAATTCTCATATTAACCAGAAAGGTTATAATGGACTAGTTCTTGCATGAAGTTTAACATTCTGAGGGATAATGCACCTCTTGCTGCAATGATATGAGTGCAGCATCTCCTATCCTAGTCAAATGTCTAAATCAGTATATATCTCAATGAGTATATATCTCAATGATAAACCTTGATGCTGTTTAGATCTCTGTTGACTATTCTGCTAGTGACTATTATTAATCTCATTGAATTAATTTCCATATATTGCACATGGAGAATGGGACACTGCCAGGTTATTTTTGGCTTTTTGTATCTGTGTTCTTATGTGTGCAAGATTTTGCAAATTCTATTGTGGTTATCTCATTTTATTAGTTGTTACTCTTCATTGTACTTCGTAGCATGGAATTCTAGCATGTCAAGTGCAGTGCCAAACTGCCAACCCAAACAAAACTTAATTACTTTTAAGAAATACTGTATTTTTCATTGATGTGCAGTTGTGCACCAATCTGCTTTGTTTTTTTTTTTTTTTTTTTTTTAATATATACTGAATTCTTAAGATTTGTTTTCCTCTTACTGCAGTATGGTCGTATCGTTGATATCGAAATGAAGCTTCCGCCACGCCCTCCAGGCTATTCATTTGTGGAGGTATACCCTTCATTTTCACGTACATTCATCGTTGAGCTGATAGCCAGGGTCAGGAATTAATAAAGGGCTTACGCCTTGGCCTATTGGAGGCCTGCCCAGTGTTAGCATCTGCAGTTTCTTATTCTTTTGTTTTCTTTCGTACAGTTTGAGGATCCTAGGGATGCTCAAGAAGCAATTAGGGGTCGTGATGGCTATAACTTTGACGGTTGTCTTCTGAGGGTCCCAAGCCTGGATAAAGGAGGAGGGTTACGGTAGGCCAGTGACAGCCAGTATAAAACTTCGTCACATCCCATGACATGAGCCAAACAGATATTTTCGTGGGGGCGTTCCCTACTCAGCGACGCGCTGCACTTCCTAGACCCGGGTGTAGTGATAAGTATGCAAGGGTTGCTAGGTCGTCGCCCAGAAGCGACGCGCCACATTGCCCGAGTGTGGTGTCAAATGAGCAAGGGCGTGCCATTGGGGCGTTCCCTACTGAGCGACGCGCTGCACTTCCCAGACCCGGGTGCAGTGATAAGTATGTAAGGGTTGCTAGGTCGTCGCCCAGAAGCGACGCGCCATATTGCCCAATTGTGGTGTCAAATAATCAAGGACTTGGAGTTGGGATCAGGAGGGAGCGTGGGAGAAAAGAATTTAGTTTGCGGATTGGTTCTTGGAATGTGGGGTCTCTTACGGGAAAATCAGCAGAATTGGTAGAAGTAATGAAAAGACGACGCGTGAACATCATGTGCCTCCAAGAGACAAGATGGACAGGAGAAGGAGCTCGAGGCTTGGTTTTGGGGTATAAGGTATGGTATGTTGGGCAAGAAACGAGCCACAGAACAAGGAATGGTGGAGCTAGGAACGGAGTTGGTGTGGTTCTCGATGAGAGGTTGGCAAAAGAGGTGATCGAGGTCTATCGGAAGAACGATAGGTTGATAAGGCTGAAGTTGCTATGTGGCAAGGAGATTGTGAATGTTATCAGTGCTTATGCTCCCCAAGTGGGTTTAGATGCAGAAGAGAAACGACAATTTTGGGAGGACCTAGACGAGGTGGTGCAGGGTGTCCACCACTCAGAGAAGTTATATATTGGAGGGGATCTAAATGGGCACGTTGGGGCGAGCCGAGATGGCTATGAGAGTGTCCATGGAGGCTTTGGGTATGGGCAGAGGGACGCCGGTGGTGAAGCTATTATGGATTTTGCCCAATCATATGATTTAATTTTGGCTAATACTTGGTTTAAGAAGAGGGATTCACACTTGATAACTTTTCGGAATGGAGCAAATGCAACTCAAATAGACTTCCTGCTCACAAGGAGCATAGATAGCCAAAGTTGCATAAACTGTAAGGTTATCCCAGGGGAGAGTGTGGTCACCCAACACCGGCTATTGGTAATGACTATTCGTCTGAAAGAGAAGGCGAAGAAAAAAGTTAGACAAGAAGAACCAAGGATAAGATGGTGGACCCTAAGGGATGCAAAAGCTAAGGTTTTTACAGAAAAGGTAATTGAAGAAGCGGATTGGGATGGAGAGGTGGATCCGGACATGACCTGGTTACGAATGAAGAACTGTTTCCTAAGAGTGGCCAAAGAGGTCTTAGGGGAAGTAAGGGGAAGAACTTCGGTACAGAGAGATACTTCGTGGTGGACTGAAGAGGTGAAAGCAGTAATTAAGCAAAAAAGGGAATGCTATCAAGCCTTAGGAAAATGTAGGAGTGATGAAACCTTTGCAGCGTATAAGGAGGCTAAGAGTAAGGCAAAGGCAGCTGTTCGCCAAGCAAAAGAAAAGGCATATCAGGAGGTTTATGAAAAGCTTGATTCCAAGGAGGGAGAAAGGATCATTTATAAGATGGCAAAGAGAAGACAAGAGGCAAGGAAGGATATTGGCATGGTGAAGTGTGTCAAAGATAAGAACCAAATGGTCCTAGTGCAAGAGGAGGGCATCAAGGACAGGTGGAAGGGGTACTTCGATGAATTATTTAATGGAAGTAATGGAGTTGTGATAGGAGATACCTCTATGAGTGATGAAGAAATCAACATGGAGTATGTGCGAAGGATTAGGAGAGTAGAGGTGGAGATTGCACTGAGGAAGATGAAACCTAAGAAGGCGGTTGGCCCTGATGGGGTACCGATAGAGGTGTGGAGGTGTTTGGGTAAGATTGGTATTGATTGGTTAACAAACCTTTTCAACAAGATATGGACGGCTACAAGGATCCCACAAGATTGGAGGAAGAGCACCTTGGTCCCGGTTTATAAAAACAAAGGAGACGCTCAAGATTGTTCTAACTATCGAGGAATTAAGCTTATGAGCCATACTATGAAGTTGTGGGAAAGGGTGATTGAACAAAGGTTGAGGGCATGCACAAGCATTTCAGATAACCAATTTGGTTTTATGCCTGGGAGATCTACTATGGAGGCAATCCATTTGATAAGACAAATGATGGAGTTTTATAGGGTAAAGAAGAAAGATCTTCATATGGTCTTTATTGATTTAGAGAAGGCATATGACAAGGTGCCAAGAGAGATACTTTGGTGGGCAATGTTGAAGAAAGGTATCCCACGAAGGTATGTAGACCTAGTTAAGGATATGTATCGGGATGTGTCAACAAATGTGAGGACATGCGGAGGGTTGACAAAAGATTTCCCTATTACAATCGGATTGCATCAAGGGTCTGCATTAAGCCCTTTTCTTTTTGCAACGGTTCTAGACGAATTAACTAGACCAATTCAAGATGAGGGTCCATGGTGTATGCTGTTCGCAGATGATATCGTTTTGGTGGATGAGACTAAGGATGGGGTTAATGTCAAGTTGGAGCAATGGAGGCAAAGGTTGGAATCTAGAGGGTTTAAGCTAAGTCGGAGTAAGACTGAATATTTGGTATGTCGTTTTGGCACTCAGAGGGGGACAAGCAATGAAGTGGTGAGTTTGGATGGAAAGGATTTGACCATGAGTGAATGTTTTAAGTACCTAGGGTCGATCATCCAGAAGAATGGTGACATTGATCAAGACGTGACCCACAGGATTAAGTCAGGGTGGCTTAAATGGAGAGCGGCCACGGGAGTGCTATGCGACCGCAGCATTCCCTTAAAGTTGAAGGGAAAATTCTACAGGACTGCCATAAGACCAGTGTTGCTCTATGGTACAGAATGTTGGGCTTCTAAGAAAGAGCATATTAAAAAGATGGAGGTTACGGAAATGCGCATGTTAAGGTGGATGTGTGGAAACACTTTAAGAGATAGAATCAGAAATGAGGTTATTCGCAAGAAAGTAGGTGTGGCGGGCATTGTAGATAAATTAAGGGAAAATCGTCTGCGTTGGTTTGGACATGTAAGACGGAGACCCGAGGGTGCACCGGTGCGAAGAGTGGAAGAGTGGGACCATGGAGGGATTAAACGAGGAAGAGGGAGACCAAAGATGACTTGGTTGGAAGGAGTGAGGAAGGATATGAAGTGCATGGATTTACGTGAGGATGAAGTTTTGGATCGTAAGGGATGGAGGAGAAAGATTTATGTTGATGACTACACGGAATAATCAAATTTGGTTCATGTTAGCCGACCCCACTTTTGGGATTAAGGCTTTGATTGATTGATTGATTGATTGACTTGCTGCTACGTTTTCAATATGTTCAGGCCTAAGTAGTTCACTATTCAGGTTGAGTTGGCTCATGGAGGTAGAGGCAGGTCCCCTGTTGGCCGACGTGGTGGTGGTGGTGCTGTAGGTGCAGGTGGTGGGGGTGGAGGTGGGCAGTTTGGTGCTTCCCGTCGCTCTGAGTTTCGAGGTACACCAAATAATTTGGATACTGACCTTTTGCTTTCTATACTTTCTTTTGGGGATTTGGGGGGGGGGGGGGGTTGTTTAGAAGTGATAGCAGCATAGCTTGGACTTTTAGTGAGGATATCAAAAGGCATTGGTAATGTGGTCAAGCGTAAAGTTTAGTGTTGTCCAAAAACTTGTTTGCCACATCTTTGAACCTTACTTATTTCTCTCCTGCGTGGGTTGTTTAATACGTGTTCTTATTTATGTAGTAATTGTGCGTGGACTGCCACCTTCAGCTTCATGGCAGGATCTAAAGGTGTGTAAATTGACTTTTTTTTTTCTTTTTCTTTTCACCAAAGTCTAATTGCTCTGGTGTCAAAGATTCTCACTGTTATTTTGTCTTGTAGGACCATATGCGTAAGGCTGGGGATGTCTGCTTTGCCCAAGTTTTCCGTGATGGTGAAGGTATGCTATATCTTTTTCTAGTTTATCCTTCAGTGTTGTCTTTTTCTTAAAGATTTAGGGTAACCCCTGAAGTTCCATCTAATGGACAACTTGATCTTACTTTCTATATATTTTGACGATGGATCACTGAGTAAAATGTAATGTGTAAATCCTATCATGATTTTATTTCCTGTCTAGACTTGAGGCATGATACGTTATTTTATTTTATTTCTCTTTACATTATTTTAAACCCTCCTTAACCTACCTGAAAAGATTTATAGAATAGCTTTGCTATATTTAAAGGTGAGAGAATGTTAGGAATTACATTACCTATAGTTATGCTCTTGCTCACTTTGAGTCTACTTAAGTTTTTCTCCACGAATTCTGAAAGTTATGCTCAAATTTGCTGTCTTTATGAAGTGTGCTTCAGTCAAAAAAATTATTTGTTCTAATGAGTCTATCATGTGTAATTTGATCCTTATGTTCTTCAACAAGCAATTATTCCAAAATCAGTGCTTGCTGAGGTGTAGGTTTCATTGATAACTATCATTTGTGAAATAATAATATTGTTGCAGGTATGATGGGAATGGTTGACTACACTAATTACGAGGACATGCAATATGCTGTAAGTATCAAGAGTACTCCGAATTTCTGATAGTCAATGGTAATAAAGTCTTGATATTCTATCTTAACACTGGTAAATTTTACACAGATCCGGAAGCTAGATGACACTGAATTTCGTAATCCTTTCTCAAAATCTTACATTCGGGTAAATTTCCTTTACTATAGTTGTAATTACAGATTTTAATGATTAATTTTCGAAATAGTTATTTGCCATCAGGCCATTATAACACATTGCTGTCAATAGCAAATGTCTTGTCTTGGTTTTAGGCCTATTGGTTTGGGAATTTTCTTTGTTAAAATTATAACCAATGACTGTATGTCCTTTTGACTGTTATTGCTTTCATTTTACTATGCCTGCATTACCCTTAGAGAGGTTGGGACATGTATTGTGGATTTTGATGTGATCAGGAGAAAACACAAGTGTAGCCACTTAGGCACATGCCTCTTTTAATCTGACATGAAGGATGTTTGTCTATAGGAGCTGATTTAATTCTGTAAGGCATAGTTGAATCTTTACACTATTCATTTTCTTCATTCCCTATTTTCTGAAACCCACTTGACAGATAAAAGCTTATGAGGGTAGTCCACAAAGGAGCAGAAGCAGAAGTAGAAGCAGGACCCCTATCCGAGATAGAAGCAGGAGCCCTATCCGAGATAGAAGCAAGAGTGTAGGAAAGAGCCCAAGGTAACATTCTAATGATATTTTGGCGATTCAGATATATTTTGGCACCCTTGATTGCTTATCAAGTTCATTGTTTGGTGTCTACAAAGAATGACATGATTATATATGTAACCAGACCTGCTCCAAGATCTAGGTCTGCATCCCCTGCACAGCCAACTAGGTACTGTATTTCATTTTTGATCCTAGATAATCAGCATATTATAATAAAACATTGTTTTATTTTTAAACTTCTTTCCTTCTCTTGTTGATCTAGGTCAAAGTCTGCTTCTCCGCTCTAGAAAAATGCCTCATATTCAAGGTAAAATACCTACAGTGCTATTAAATGGTATATTACATATAATTTGATGATCAAATAGATCATCTTATTCATATTACTGAGTATTGTAGGCTGCTAAATAGAAAGATCATCTTATTCATATTACTGAGTATTGTAGACTGCTAAATAGAATGTCAGAGTAGTAGAATTAGTAATAGGTATGGATCAATTAATGGATGATAAAAGTAATGTTATTTCTATGCAAACAACAAAGCCTAGTTAACGGTGTGACATGCATTACAACTTTCTAAATGTTCATATAATGTCCAAGAAGCCCTAGCTCAGCTTCTGCAGTATCTTGAGAGTACACATGTTTACAATAGAAGCAGACTGGCATAAAAGACTTGAAATAAGAGCTTGGTACTATATCTGTCGTAGACAGGCATAAAAGCTGCTTTTCTGCAAGTCATGGGTTGCAAAATGATCAAGGCCAACTGGACAAGTGCTCCTGATAAATGAGTCTTGCTATATTTGAGAAACTCTGTTAATTTATAAACATGCTTAATAAATGATTTAATGATGCATAGGTAATTTTTTATTTTGGAACTAATGATGCATAGGTAGTTGAATTCTGTTTTCTTTGACGTTATACTATCTGAAGTATCCACCATCTAATTTGCATATTAACATAGCTATTGTATGTTGCTCTGAACCTTTTTCTGCCTAACAACAGGGCCTGCATTACTATGGATTAACTTTGGTGATTCTCATCAGGAGATGGGAAAAAGGATGGTGAAAATCGCTCTACTTTCAGCTTACCATCTCAGAAAGTAATGTACCTGTAGTAATGTGGTTATGAAGCATTGTTGTGGCAAATGATATGTAGCGTTGTTTTGTACTTGGATATCATGGTGACTTTGTAGCCATGTAATGTAGTTTAGGTATCCTAGTTGTATCGTAGGCAGGTCGTAAGTGTTGTCACTGACAACCTTTGCCTGCATTAGAGAGCTAGCACTTCTAATATGCTAGGTTGTTGAACCTTGCCATTGTACACTATACTCGATTTTATGCCTTTAGGAATTTGAGTTTACATTTTTACTTTGTTTTCTGACTTAACTTTTTAAATGGATTTCGTTGTAGTGGCAAACTTTTCAGTCCCATGATCTTATGAATAAATAATATCAAATTTTTGAGATGTATCATGCTGATGTTGTTTTACTAATTTGTTTCGAAAGAAATCAAATTGTAAGGGTTAAATGTTTGTAATCAAAAGTTAAACTAGTTTATTCTTAATAGCATTAACTATCTTCCTGCCCTCATGATTCAGGAAAATGTGTCAGATATAGTAGACAAAAGATAGAGTGAAGCATACAATAGCATTTTTTACATGAATTTCCACCATCAAATTCCTGTATTTTTAATGATCTGCGAAGCAATATAACCAAGAGTTTATCTTTAGCTCATCTTGTGTGAACTAAGTGCCTAATAAGCGACTCTCTGGTGTTTAAAGCCAGCCATTTTCAACTGATATTGTATGTGTGTGTGCGCGCTCTTTGTGTTTATATGTTTTAAGTGATTTTTATAAAATAAACATTACAGGAGTTGAAACAATACGACAGAATAGTGTTATGCTCTAAATTAGCCATGAATTTCGACCTTGGATTTGTCTCTTTATACAAGTGACAAAACAAAGGATCTAACTTCTGCTCAACATATGCTGTTGTGAAGTGAATTCCAACTAATTGAACTAATCAAAGAAAGATGTTATCCTATAGAAGGAGTTGCTTTGTTCCTTCTTGAAGCGCCCAAATCTTTAACCTAAAGCATTTTCTCTACATTGTAATGTAGATCCTTCAAAGATGTACTTAAAGACATTAAAGTGATTTTGGGCAAGGTGGAAATGTTTTTATTTTTTTATTTTTTATTTTTTTAATTTTTAACTATACCTCATCCTATCTTCAATAACATTTTCAACCTTATGACTGGATAGCAACAACTCAACAAGTATAGCTTTTGAATGGAAATTGGACATATGGGTACCAATGTATAATTATATCTCATTACCCATAAAATGTTGTACTCCGTAACAACATGGATGCATATTAGGTTTTCTAACTCACCTTACTGATAAGAGTTATTATAAATTATTTAGTCACTTTCTTTTATTGGTTTATCCTCTTTTGCAAAAAAATAAATAAATAAATTATTTAGTCACTCAAATACTCGCAAAATCTTTCAAATAGCTCATTATACCGATTAATTAATAAAATGTTTATTGAGTTAAAAAGCAACATGTCATACGGTGATACAGATTATACTCCTATAGTCCTATACTCCTATGCTTAACCAAAATTTATCATGGTCAGAACATCCAATTATTCTGTTTAATATGTTTCCATAATAAAACTTAATTGGATTAATGGATAGACTTCCATATATTAGTATATTTTTTTTCTTAAAAAAAAAAAAACCGTGTCATCGAAGATTTTAATGGGCCTAAACATCGTTTAATGGGCTCTGGTTTGTTAAGGCCCTTTAAAAAGTCCACAACACAAAAGAAGACCTACCGCATAAAAGCTTCAAAACCCTGAGAAATCATCTTATAAATAGCCACTTACTTCTTTTTGCTTCAAAACCCTAGTTGCTCTCCATTGTAGCCGCGTGCAAGCAGGAACATTCATCTTCTTCCTTTGGTAATTCTCTTTCTTCTCTTCTTCAATTTAATCTCCAGTTTCTTTGATTGATCTTCTTATTCATATTTTTGTTTCTTTTTCTGGAAATTGTTTTTGCAGAGATTTTTGTGTTTTTCGTTACAAAACTCAATTAACAATGTCGGTCGGAGAACTCGCTTGCACTTACGCCGCTCTTATCCTCCACGACGACGAAGTCGCCGTCACTGTAATGTTCTGCTCCTTTATTTAATTTCGATTTGATTTTGTTATTTTGACAATGCTTTACGATCGCAATTCATCGTGTTATGTATATAATAATTTTTAGATTCAAATTCTGGAAGACTTTGATTTGATTTTCGATGATTTTGTTGCTATTTTAATTGGAATTTTTTGCAATTTGCTGATTGTATTATACCTGTGTTTTGGTTTGATGATTTTGTATCTAATAATGGTTAGGCATTCGTATGTTCTTGTTTTGCTCGTTAATTTGAGATTTTTTGTTATACATTCTTATCTGTTTGGATCTTCTTATACTGCAAGAGCTTTAACTGGTTGCTTTTAAGCTGGAATATAATTTTAAGATTTAATCTACCTTTGTATGTATTAAGAAAGTGTTGTATTAGGTTTTAGCATTTAGGTTATATCGATTTTATTACCTATCTATTATTTATTATAAGTATTAGGAACTTTCCAAAGCCTTAGCAGTTTGTCAGATCATGTTGATATTGTTAACTAGGACTTTTACAAATTGTTTGTCTTTGCTAAGTGCGTCTCTTAAGATATCGAAGATAGGATACTGGTAATGGTTTCACTGAATTATCAATAATCTATTCTTTAGTGTGCTAATTCATTTATACTCTGCAAGAGTACTATTCCCCAGTTCTCCCCATAATTGATTACTCTAGCTGTTAATCTGATATAATATTTGGAGTTTGGGACTATCGTTGGTTGGAACTTGGAGGATTTTAGCGGTTTAATCGATTGTTTATTTTAAGTTGGAAGTGCAATTTCTCTATTTGGTGTTGTACAATTTACCTTAGATATTTATCTTTTTATCCTACATTATTGAAATTAATTTAAACTGGTACTTGTATTGAAGAATTATGCATTGTTGGCTTATCTATTACCTTCAGCCTTGTAAAATGTTCTTGGCAATTTTTGATAATTTTTTTGGTCAAGCAGCTTTGTGCGTTCATGTATAAGCTAGCTACATGTGCTCATGGGAATTATGTTTTGTGTTTGCAGGCTGAGAAGATTGCCACTCTTGTTAAAGCAGCTGGCATTGAATGCGAGTCTTTCTGGCCAAATTTGTTTGCCAAGCTAGTTGAGAAGAGGAGCATTGAGGATCTTATCATGAATGTAGGTGCTGGTGGAGGTGCTGCCCCTGCTGCAGCCGTTGCAGGTGGTGCTGCAGCTGCCCCTGCCGCTGAAGAGAAGAAGGAAGAGAAGAAGGTATATACTTCATGTATTGTTGTTCTGTTAGTTTTTTCCTTTGTGGCGTTGCTTCTAGAATTTTGGCTAATATGTTTGATATTTTATCCTTGCAGGAGGAACCCAAGGAAGAGAGTGATGATGACATGGGATTCAGCTTGTTCGACTAAGCTGCAAGGCACCTGTCTTTTTCGTTGTCGTAGTTAATTAGTATGATGACATTAGTCACAATTTTCAAGAGATCTATTGTTAATTTTCTTTTTTTTGTGTACGTTGGGAGATCAGACATGTTGAGATTTTGCTATTGTTACTATTATGTGGAGTCATCTTTTGAATACAAAGTAATCTAGTGATTTTTGGCCCTTTCATATTATGGTGGCTCCGTTATGTTACTGTGATTTCATGATGCATTTAAGCTTGTTTTATACGAGTAGACATTTTTGCTCTTTAATTTAGTTCCAGAAGGCAATCCATTTCAACAATGTCTGTGTACTTCTCTACTTACCTCACCAATAAAGCGCAATTTGGGAATTTTAAATTGTTTGATGTGGTTTTTGCTTGTTTACTGATTTTAGTTATTGCGAAACCCGTGAAGTATGTGATCATTAACTGAATTTACTACCCCGTATATGGTTTAGACTTAATGTTTACAGAATTACAGATCTTAATGGTAGAGATTATAGGCAATGAAGCTGCGGTGACATTGAACTTATTTTTGCTGAAACGAAAGAGTTCTTCCACAGTTTTACGTAACCATACAACTATACAAGTAGTGTTTTAGCCAAATTTGACATTGAGACAGCAAGAATTCGACTTCAGGCTCATACGTTCACATGCTGAAATAGGCTGTAATTGCAAGTAGAAAGGGGATTGAGGTCAAACATGCAGAACCTGCTCGACAAGATTGACAGGTCAAAAGCTGATTGCAGCATATAAAATTTATCAGAAATCAAGGTTGCAAATGCAGAAGTGAAGAGAATTTCGAGTACTAGCAATAAAATAAAATGCAAAAGTGAAAATTTTGCCAAAAATTAATGTATTAGAAAATCAACACTAAGAAGATATTACAATGAATTCATTCCCAAATATGGTTTATTAGTCTACCTAACTTGAATAGCTATATACAGGGATACAATTGATTACAAGGACAGGGGGATTGATGTCTCTACTCTGTACGATATTGAAACAAAAATGAGTTAATCAGAAGGTGGATACTAATATGTGAAAATGTTAATAAATATTCAATATGACCAGTGAAATGTACCGAGCTTGATCCCAACACTAGCAGCATGGTTAGTTGACACGAGTCTTCTCCTTGCCTGCAGCATGTTCTTACCATGCATTAGCAGCGTAAATAGCCAATAAACATGATATGGAGGAATAAACAATAAACTTACCAAATATTTTTGATTTGAGAGGGAACCTAACTGACGAGCCTTTTACTTTGAGATCTCGGAGTTGCTTATTTCTACTAGGCTTTTCAGAATCCATCAAGCCTTCTCTACTTCCCCCTGCTGTAAAATGATTTCTTTTGTTTACTTTTTCGTGGTAAACAGATGGAGGTGCTAACCTCAGCTGGGGCATGGTATCATAAGTAACCAATCTCTGGTTCTTCTGAAGACTATTCAAGATCTCAAACTGCAGTATAGCAAGACAGGATAAGATAATTTGGAGTGCCGGTGAACGACTCAAAATGAGCAAAATCAATGCTAAACAGATAAGCTGCTGTTATAGACAATGCTTCGGGAATAGAGGTAACATAAACCTAGATGAGAATGATTTAAGTGTAAATTTAAATGAGTAATAAATACTTTGAAGTTAAAAAGTAATTATGTTGTAGAAATTCTAGAGAAGATGAGATGAGAAGGATCATAACAGCTATTAAAGGTGTAGCTGGGATTGGAAATCTTGGGAGGGGCTATCTTCTAGATAACAAGAGGATGTAAGTCTTGAAATGCAATGGATGAAGAGGTAACAGAAACATGGATGAGAATGATTTATGTGAGGATGAGTTCTATTACTTCTATAGCAGTAAATTCTTTTTGATCAGCTAACTATAGCCTGATAGGAATTAAACTAAGACCCAAAAAAGGGGGATGAATTTGTCTGTTCAAGATATACAGTCTCAAGTAGGTAAATACATCATAATTTTTTTTTGAAGGCATTATATTTCATGCCAGAAAAAACACAAGTGAAATGATTGTGGAACTCTTAAGTGAGGTTTATTAATGATCCTTGCATGGGCACAGGACCAATTACATGACAGGTGTAATTGTTACAGGAACATTGATTTGTTTTGGTTCTTATTGTGCAATTGCAAGGTAAGATTCATGACAACTGCCAACTGGTCACAAAAGATAGCTCCAATCAAATTTTGATAGCTTATCATATAGAAATAGAACAGAAAAAACTTAAAGAGGTAGAAAATACACAAAATACGTACTCTTGAAGTTTGAGGGCCAGTGGAGTTTTCAAATACATCCAGTTCACGAGGGTGAAGAATACTTGTTCCCTGCGCTCGTCGGGATGTAGATGGTGAAGCACTCACTAAACCTAGTTCTGCCATCTTACCTTTTGCTTTCCGAATCTTTTTTTTATGCACGCATATTGGACATCCACCAGAGGAACTTTGACTACCTGTAGCATTCTCCTGAACATCACATTGTATATGGGTTGCATGACCACAATTGAACACCCGGATTCCAGAATTTGAAGAGCTCTTGAAGGAGCAATTACATATAGAGCACTGAAGACTTCGAGGGGCATAACCCTTTAAAGCACCTTTCTTGAGTAAACTCATAGTATAGAATGTATCATCCTCTATCAAGCATTTGGCGGTATCCTGAAAGCATTATAATATAGGTGAAAAGTGAATTGAAAGAGAAGTCAGAACTGGAATCAAGTCACGTGTGTTTATTACTCCCCCCCCCCCCCCCCCCCCCCTCCCCTCCCCCAACAAAAAAAATAAATGGTAGAAGCATAATGGCCCCAAAAGTTCATGCTTTTCAAGCTAGTGTAAACAAGGACAGCAGGCACAGGTGATGCTGTAATAGAATTAAATTAAGCATCCTTAAACATTTAAAAAAAAAAAAAAAAGAGAGAGAGAGAAAGGAAAAAAAATAGATGTTTTAAGCTGACAGAGATGTAAGTGGGCTAGCTATCTCCACTCGAGGTGCTAGATCCCCATAGGTCACTAGGTCAGTAGTAAAAATGAATCCTTATCTACTAGGCCACCTAATAAACGATGAGGATTTATTAACATACCATTCAACACCTGAAACTCTAAGAATCAATCCTTAACAGTCTCACACAAAATTTATGCCTAACAATTCAAAATTCTAGATACTCTTACTACTTTCAATAATCTGAATTCTGAAAGTAAATGTCTTTAATACAGCCACATAAATAGGAATTCAACAACCAAGAATTAAACTTCAAATGGCAAAATGTACTTACCAGAATCCTCCTCTCAAAGCTGTATGTTCCCAGCATTCCTAATATGGTCAGCTTAAAATCACCAAATTCCTGGCTTCCATTATCTGACAGGAGTTTTTCCATGATAGATGGAAGGCGAACATATCCTATCATTCCCTCAACAATTTCCTTGACAAATTCAGAAAATATTCTCTTCAGAACAGGAGCACATTTCTGAGTCCTGTAAATCGTCCATGAGATGGAATTGGCCTCCAAGTCATCTTTAAAGTTTGAAGACTGAGTTGCAATACCATTTTCAGAGTTACCTTGAGAAATAAGTAAGGGTCTACAAAACCTGAGAGCAAATATAAATAGTTACCGCCTAGCAGATAGCATGTGAAGCTTCTTCAGAAATATAAGGATCATATTTTCATTTTTTTTTTAAATCTTACAAGTATTTCTTTATTTTATCATCTCCCCTAAAAAACAAAGAATCGCATTTGTACCATCAATTACTTAACACAATTACTAATTGCAATAATTATCTCATTTTTCTTCTCAACAAACCCATCTACTACTGAACGCCCCTCCGCCAAAAAAAAAAAAAATTTAAAAATCCAAAATAATAGATACTTCTAAGTGCACTATCTCTTTCCTCCGCCTCCCAGACCACTAAGCTCCACCATACAACATAATCTGTAAATTTCTCTCTTCATCCTGTTTCTCCTAATCTATTAATTCATGCAAACAAAATTCAGATCCAATTCTTACTCAACTGAGGCATAACATGCTATTGCTTTTGACTATTGATATATGTTAATTGTTTGCAACTTGCTCTCAATATCTTTTCACAGATCTAAATTTTAAATTAATTATATTATCCCTGCAATGGCTAAGCTGCCCTTACCCATCGCATATTGATCAGTGTTATTTGAGAATTGAGATGTCCCAATTCACTTATTTTAAAACCATTTAGTCATTTACATGCATCACCTAATGTAATTTTTTTTTCCTCATCTGGCAAGGGAATAGTTAAAATCCAGAGGGAAAATCCTTATCTTTTCTTTTACGAAGTAATGTTTTACTGAGATACTGAAGCAAATTGGAAATAGACCTAGATGCACTAATATAAGTTGCAATATACACTTATTTAGTGCCATGTTATTATTTTTGTCGTGCGATAATAAAAAATTACCTAATCTTACTTGCTGCACAGTTCAGTCATGTCAACAGGAAGGACAAAATGACTTCCACAACAATCAACTTTCAAGGGGAAAAAAAGCATCCAAGGAACCAAACAATTATGAGCTGTTAATAGACAAAAGGATACAGAACTTACGAGTCTAGCACATGGAACCAAAGCGATTCAGACTCTTCCGGATTCAAACGAGGTGAGTTGCGTTGGCAAAGGCCAATACATGAATGTAGTACTTTTTTAATGTCTTGTACCTGCAAGGAAATAGATATCACATTATTAATTTATTATCTGATGCAATAAACAACATTAAGAACATTTTTATATAGAAAATACAAAATCTAACCACCTCTTTCAACCCCAAAGCAGCAGCAAAGCAATCCTTATGTATATATTTGCCTACATCCATGTCTGAAATTGTATTTCCCACTGCCGTACCAAGCATGATGAATTTATCATTGAGTCCAGAGAGGGTAAGCAGAAGAGCACTTCCAACATCACCGACCCTTTCTAATAAAAACGAAGCAGCATCAACGATTTCATATCTTTGGCACAACAACAAACAGCGATCAACTCTATAATTTTCAAAAGTATCTAGGAACTTGAGAACTGAATCAGGTTCATACTGACATAACAGCTGTAGGGAAGAAAAAAAAAACACAATCTGGTTAAATAAGAATTTAATATACTCCCTCCGTTTTTAAATACTTATGGGAGCCAAAACACTTTGTGCTGAAGGTAGCTACAATACAAAGAACAGTCTGTAGATGCAGAGAAAAAAATGTGGCAATAGTTGGGTAGCATATGATACTTAGTAATGTTAGCCAAATTTGAGTTAGATATTTATGTTACTGAAGAATCCTAGTAATTGCAAAAAAATTGTAGCAGATAACTCACGTCAAGGAACCTTATAAGAGTAAGTACAACAGATTGAAGAGCAGAAAATAGTAAGTGTAACATTAAGGCCCACAGGCCACAGCAAGCAAGCAAGCAACCGTTTTTTTAATCCATATATTCCATTCACACCCCCAACCCTCCAACCAAAAAAATATATATAAATAAATAAAATAAAGAGGAAGGATGTGTGAACAGACTCACCTCGAGGTATAGTTCAACGATATCATCATTCACTTCAACGGGGTTATTTTGTATTATTTTCGGAAATTCAGAAATTCTTTCTAGATAAGCATCCAGAGTAATATTCCCATCATTTTGTCTGCCCCAGGGACCATCAAAGATACCATCCCCCTCTATACAAGAAAAGTTGAGGGTGCCTGAATGATAAACCTCAAAAAGAGTCTTAAGATAAAGGAAAAGGCTTCTTGGGGTTGATTGAAGATTAGAGAGAATATGTCCCCTTTCTTTGTTCAAGTGATAAATCACCAAGCAAAATGTGCATTCTCTGAAAATGCCAGATCAAAAAACAATAAGTAAACAAACAAAATTTCTTTTTTCAGCTAAAGAACAAACAAATGGTTGTTTAATTCCACAACATCAAAACATTTCACATGCTCCACAAAACAAAGTGAGATAAACTTTAGGATTCCATTATAAGATCTACCTGCTCAAAGTGACTAGCTCTGAAATCCGAGAAATGACTGATGATTGGAAAGCAGCAGACTCAGTTTCACTGAGCTGCAGTAATATACCATCAATAAATGAAAATGCGTGCACTGGTTCATCCACATCTTTCATATAGCAATCCAAAGCAGCAAGATAATTGTGTCTGATGGTGTGGATTAAGCCACAAACCTTAAATAGGGAAGATAGTCAGCACTATACAGCTATCTTGTGTAATTTCAAATGTCAAGCATGTTTCTTTTTTTACTAAGAAACCACATAAAAGAACACAAAGCGTATACACACCTGGTAAAATTGAGCTTTTTCACACAGGTGCAGGACATAGGATGCATTCCACTCTGTTTGAGGAACTGCGGCCAACAGAGCAAGTACTTTTTTCTCCCTTCTTTTTTTAGATTCATGTTTCTGTTCACAGTCATCAAGTGCAAGATGATTCTCTGAAGTGAGGTATTCCAATATTTGGCTCAACACACTCTTTGATACATTAGCTCTTTTAGATGCAACATAACTAGCCACAAACTCAATGAGAAAACCTATATCTTTCTTTGAAGGCCATACAACCATGCTAGCATCATCATTGCCCGTAGATCTGAGTGACTGAGAAATATCTACATCAAGAACAATAACTAGAGCATCAACAATTTTCTGAACCAACATATCCTGATCACCAGCAATTAATTCATTTTCAATCGGATTGTCATCAGTAGCATCTGAATAGTTAGGCAGAGAATTATCAAGCCTGGATTGCCCATCCTCCAGAAACGACATTCTTAAAACATCTAATGTAGCCTCTGTATCCAACTCTAGTAGATAATGCAAGTTCAGGAAAGCTCCAGTTGAAGTTAAGCTAGCGCCTGTCTGTGACTTTGGGCCACCAGAATCCTGCAGCAGAAATTGCAAAAGCTCCATCCTAAGAGAAGGGAGCCGCTCAGAAGGGAGTTTTCCATGTCCTGCATAACAGACACAGATATATTTCATGATACACGGTTGAAGTCATGTGATCACAAGAAAATTATAAAAAGAGCCAAATGGGGAGAAGAAACTTTAAATCATCACAAGATTGTTGGAAATTCCCCAGAAATTTCTTGAGGATGTCAACTGTTAAACTAAATATATTAACAAGAGAAGATTATTATAAAATATCCCATGTTTTGTTACCCTATATCTGTCATTAATTTTATCTCTGAATATTAGGAAATCAATATCATTTATTCAGCAGAGTCTGGATGCAATAGCTGAAGTGACAGCCATACACGGAGTGAAACCTTACATGACAGCAATGAGAAATGAGAAAAAACAAGTGAAGTCTAACATAAACATAAACCATTCTTTTCTTTAGCAGCAATGAATATCAACTGTGTGAGAAATCATAAACAATGAAGCTATCATAGTATTTTGTCAATACCAAAAACATATTCAGACAGTATCACAAAGTATCCCATTGAATAGACAAAAAAGAAGAGTGCCAGTGGTCATTATTTGGATGATGTATTCCTTGAAACAATACTCCATCCTGAGACGATCATCCCAGTGAAACATAAATTCATTAAGTCCAATGAGAAGTGCGGGAAGGAAATCTATACTTATCTATTAAAAAGCGTTCCTAAAACAGAATATGTGCCACACTGCACCTTTCAGGCCTTCACATGTATAAGATGTATGCCACATCACCTTTCACATGTATTGTATGACACATCATCCATTATAATAAACATGTTTTAATGGCAACAAAAATATTTATTACGGAGTATAAGGTTTGAACACGACCAATAAGAAAATAAATTAATGTTTTTACAATCTTTGCTATCTTGTAATTATGTTTCATATTCAATTATAATATACTAGATACATTGTATTTAACATCAATTTGAGAGCACTTAGTTTCATAGTTATTAGTGTACACTTTTATTTTAGTTATATAGTTTATATTATATAGCTCAAATAATAATTATTGATATTCAAAGTAAAACCCAGTGCATCACCCAGGCCACACACTAGTTGTAATTAAAATGTGTTTTTAGTTTTTAAAGAAACCCCGTGCATGAAGATTGAAATTATTATGAAGCAACAAAATCGATAATCACAATGACCATGATAATCACATGAGTAAACAGCAATGCCCAATCTTCTTCAGTACATCTTTATGACAACCCTGCAGATAATCAACCAATATATACCTGGTGGAAAAGCAAGGCCCAAAAAGCAGTACTTCAGATAAACTAGCATTCGGTACCTGCATTTTATAATCTAATTAATGATAGATAATACTCAAAACGTATAACAAAATCAAGGGAATGCATCTCCAAGCTACACACCCAACAGCAGCAGTAGCAGCATCTCTTTTATGATTTCTTAACACATTCAATAATTCTTCCAAAGGAGTCTTGAAATCATCTAGCCCTTTGTTGAAAAGGTATATCAGGGCACCATACAAACCATTCTCTCTACATAGCCTCACAACCTAAATTTTTTGCAATTCAAATCAGTACAAGATCTGGTTTGTGACAACATAAGCTACCAAATGAAGTTAACTGCTTCAACTATCTGCAATATAGAAGATGTATATGACCTGATTAAAATCCAAGGATGAAATATCCATGTGAAGAACACATTGCTCCACTCGCTGCAGCCATCCTTTGCTGTTGTAATGCTCTACTAGTGCTTGCATAATCTAAGGAAGGGAACAAAGATCAATCAAGATTATTATTCTTTTTCTCAAGGAAAGGCAATTTTAAAAAACTAAGTATGAAAAGGTATTTAAATTTGGGATTAGGAATACCTCAGGAGGCAGTGATCCAAGCATATCCTTCAATATGTAGGGTTCCAGAAGCTCCAAAAATGTATCTTCATAAAGAAAATGAAAAAGAAAACAGCAAATGTCAAAATACTACTATCCAGGCCAGTTTAAACATTGAGCTTGTAATCTTGTATCACATTTTGTTTTCTCTTTTACAGAGGTGAGAAAGGAAGAAGTAAACGAATATAATATTGCGATTCAGCAAAGCAGCAAACTACATCAGGAACAAGAAACAAATCTCCGAGTCTCCAAAACAAACTCTAGGATATTTTACAACTTACGACTACCTGTATGCACAATATCAAAAACTAGCAAACAAAGAAAAAATGTCTATTGCAAGAAAGCCTAAAATTTCCAGCTGTTCCGCCCACAAAAAACTGTTGTGTTCCATCTCCTACATTGAGCTTGACCACTTTTTATTTCCGGAATTCTTAAGTAAAATTATTATGAAAAACTTACTATAAAAGTAGTATTTGATTATTAATCGGATTACATTAATATATATATTTCATGTGTATCATTTTTCTTTTCACAAGTAGTCAAAGTTCAACAATAAAAGCAAACATGAACGTTATTTGTGCATGAAGTACATTTCATGTAGCAGCATAGCATTACAATGAACAGTCATCAACAAGAAGCTTTGGAACACATTGCAGAATATATCCAAAAAAAAACATGGTGTCAACATACCTCTATGCTGAACTGCTACAAATTTTGAGTATATTTCATCAAAAAGAATGTCAGTCCTTCTAATATGAACACAGAATTCAACTGCTACTCCACCAACACGGGTAAATTGCTCTTTTATTTCAGAAGATGCAGTATTGCTATTTGTGAGAGAATTATCCGCCTCTTCTTCTTTGTCAATCTGGTTGAAGCAGGCAACTGAAATATAGGAGAAAACCTCATCTACATATGAAAAGAGCAACTCCACCAGATAGGGCATAATAGCTTCCTGTATAGCGTTCAAGTCTCTGGGAAGGTCAATAACACCATGAGCCTGACCATCATATAATGTCATAGCCATGTTAAAGGCACCCATCCAGTCTCCTGCATTGCGCAACACCTCAATACGTTCTCGCCATAAAAGAAGGCGAGAAACAACAACATGCCTGGGTGCAAGTATATAGATAGATGCTCCTCTGACTGCTAGACAATTGTGATACGCTTTCTCAGGGTTGCCAAACACATTGGTAAAATACGTGTTAAATGAAATAAGATCATCTCCTCCAGTTTCATCGCTAGCATAACTAGTTTGGTGGATCAAGGTCCCATCTCTTGTATACAAGCAAAGTTGACCAGTCAATGTAAGAATCACCAACATCTGTGCCAGAAAAAAAGTCATATTTCCGGCAACTTCCACGGCCAGTACTCCACTTATATATATGCCTCCAACAACAAAGAATGAACTAAAAAAAACATGCCTAAAATGTTCTTATTTATTGTTTATAAATAAATAAATAAAGCCTTCTGAATGAGGAGAGACATGTACCTGATCATCAAGCCATGCCAAACCTACAGCTGCGCTCTCAAGAGTCCACTTTCCACACACTCTAAGTGTCCACTTTCCACTTTCTTTAAGTTCTGGCTTTTCAGAATCTTTTAGTTCTGACCTTATTAGCTTGGCAACTTGAACCTTCCGATCCCATGCTATAGCAAGCAGTGAGATCCTCTCCAATGCTTCAGGATTCACATTTTCTGCAATAATGTAACATATTAACCACCTGTCACACAATAGTAAAAAAGACATCTTTGCATACCTGTGGAGGAACCCCGTGACTTTGTGGTACATTTCCAAGCAGTGTATGGCATAGAACCCTCCCGAACGCCTTCTGGCCTAGAAAGTTGTGCATAGACTTCCAAGCTAGGTTTAAGTCTCACCTGCATCCCATACTCATCACTTCAACATAATGGAAAAGGAACAAAAAGTAATGCAAGCATGAATGTATGAATAAATAGTACACGGAATTTGTCCAGCTATATGAGGACTTCATACCACCAGAGCAGTCTGATGGGTGACAAAGATGACCACACCTTCTTCAGACAAGGAGGAACCTTCATTGAAGAATTTCCAAGGGGCTGCTCCCCCTACACCACCCATGACACCACCTATGCTGCTTCCTGAGCCTGTGGTATTGCCTGAGAAAGTAAATTCATCAGGTAGAAGTGGTGAGGCACACAACACTGTGCCTGTCCTTTGACCATCAAGAAGACACTGTTTCAGCAACAGCATAAATGTCAATAGTCCATCAAGTCAAGAAGACACAATAATGTGCCTCAGTTTTCAAGA
Source organism: Chenopodium album (assembly GCF_948465745.1). Lineage (NCBI taxonomy): Eukaryota > Viridiplantae > Streptophyta > Magnoliopsida > Caryophyllales > Amaranthaceae > Chenopodium > Chenopodium album. The sequence continues at coordinate 49,913,433 of NC_137849.1, forward strand.
ACTAATTTCACAATCAAATATTGCAAGGCACTTTCAGAACAAATACATATGCTTAAAAAAAAAGTGCTCACCAGTGTTTTGACTGTCACCCCAATTATTGGCATATAGGAGAATTCATGTAGCTGAACATATCCTTTACAATCACCAGTAACGGCTTTAAATTGGCGAGTCACTTGAAAATCCTGCGCCAGAAATAGTGTATGTACCACAGGTGCGGCATGCTCTCCAGTGACAACCCTAGCTACAGTTCCCCTAGGTATATTCCACAATGTAATAAGACCATCACCATACCCTGCTAAAAGAAGATCCCCTTGCTGATTGAAACAAATAGAAGTTACAGGAACTTGGGATCGGTCAGCATGTGCACCAAGCAACAACATCTGAAAAAGTTAATACAATATAGGATAGGATGTTAGCCAAAAGGATTCCTTCGTGAAATAGGTAATTAGGCCATTAAATTTCTCAAATCAATGAAAGAAGTATGATCAGAGCACTAAATGAACCCAAGTATGAAATCAAATATTCATTAACAAATTACGAGCAAATTTATCATATTGCAGGGTAAGCCAACAAAAAAAAATGTATCACACTCAAAATAAACTAAACAAGGTGCATAGATCATAACAAATTCATAGATCATCAGAGCATAATACAGGTAACAGAAACAAAAAGTAAGCAGGCATCCCTCAAGGTAAAACTTTGAGACATGTAATAAATTAACACTGAGGTGAAAGATAAAGCAGGAACCTTTGGATCCATGTTATCAGGAAGATGTGCAGAATATTTACTTGGCACAACAACGACGACACCCTTAGACATCCCCAAAGCAATGTAATTGAGATGCACTGCAATGACCTGTGAGGTACCATAATCACGAATAAATGCTTGAGATTTAATAGCTCGACTAATTGGATTATCAGCATTTACATCAAAATATCCCAGAACAGTCGAACCTCTGCGCACACCTTCCAACCTCATAGGCTGCGCAGCAGCCCCTTCCTCCCAATCCTGACCCGTAGAAGCTTGTTTTATCTCAAGTTCTTCTGCTAATTCTAGTTGCTTCTTAACAGGAAGCAATTTCTCCTCTGTCTTTGTACTATCAAACTCGCTCTCTAGTTCAGCAATCCTATCCTCAGCAAGCCCAAGCTCCTTAACCTCATCACTTACAGAGCCCTCATTTCTTCCAGAACCAAATTCATCACTATTTAAAACCACACTCTTCTCACTTTCCTGTACTTGCTGCACCCCAAACCCAAAATCCTGCTCTTCTTTATTCTCATTCTCAACTTCTAAAGACAAACCACCTCCCTCATCAACAGAATTCTCATGCAAACCAACCACATTCTTCTCCTCATTCCTTTCTTCCCCTTCATCATCTAACGAATGCCGAATTCTCTTCTCCCCAAACTCCACACTATCTTCCCTCTCCACACCCCAACACTCATGAATAACATCATTCTTCTCAGAACAAGACACTAACTCCCCATCCTTCTCTAATTCACTACCTACCTTTTCATCATGCTCTCTCTTTTCAATCACCTGTTCGACACTCGAATCCTCGAATTCCGAAACTTCTTGCTTCTCCAGTGAAGCAATCATCTCCCCATTTCCAACATCCATCACACTGCCAGACTCATCACCATCCTCCCTCTCCTCAATCACTCCTCCAACAGCCTCACTTACATTGCTATCACCATCACCACCCTCGGATTTCACATCATCCCTAACAAACCCTAACAATTCATCTCCATCCGACACCTTCCCCTCCAAACTCACACTCAAAGCTCTCCTCGACTTAATCACCGCAGCACGAGGCATCCGAACATTCCTCGATGCCGCAGCAGCAGCCGCAAACGCCGCCCCAGGCTTCCTACTAACTCCACCGCCGAAAATCGACGAATTCCGCACATTCTGCGGCGGAATCGGCGGTCTTCTACTAGAACTTCCAGCAAACTCATCAGATTTTAACCTTTGTATTAAACTATACTTACTTTGCGTCGAATTCAAGTGTTTATTGTCGGAATTTAGGGTTTCAGTTTGAGAAACAGAAGAAGATACCGAAATTGCGTCGTGATCAGAATCGGAAGAGGAATCGTTGAGGATGTCGTCGATTGAACGATGAAGAATGTCGGAATTTCGATTGTCTCCGCCGTCGTCTTCGTCGGAGGAGGCGGCGTTGTGTCGCCGGAGAAATGAGTCAAGGTCAAGTTCCTCCGTCGCCGGCGGAGATTGTGAGGCGGCTGAATGATTTGTCATATTGAAAAAATTATAGGTTGATTATTGCTATGGTAGTTCATAGGAATCATAACAGAGGATGAAATTGAAGATTAAAGATTGAAGAATTATTGACTGATAGATCCTAGATGAAATCAATAGTAGAACTATTGACGAGTTTATTTTAGTTTAGGAGCAAAGAAAAAAAAAATTAAAGAGAAAACAAATAAATGGAGATGCGGGGTATCGATCCCCGTACCTCTCGCATGCTAAGCGAGCGCTCTACCATCTGAGCTACATCCCCAATTGATGAAATATGATGAATTGTATTTTTAATTTTTATTAATAAGTTGTATACTTTGTACTACACCTGGATTCCTTCTATTCTCTATATTTTTGGCTCAAAAAATTGAATGCAAGCCAACAACAACAATATTTACAATTAATAAATTATTTGAATCACCCTTTTCTTACTGGTAATGATAAGGATCTTATTGAATCTATACGAGATCTCTTATATATACACCTGACTTGAGGTAGTGGGTTAGGTCCTTTGGAAATCCCACCTCAAAGTGCTTTTAGTGGGAGTTATGATCGAAATGCAAACTTTTAAACTAGTATACTTTAAACATATACAATTATACGGACTATTGACTTTCCACATGATTTAATTTTTCCTATTTATCGATCTATCACACTCTTAGGATAGTTGTTAGGGCAATATTAGCCATGCAGTAGTCCCCCGCCCCCCGGTGCTCCCAACGTAAGACCAGACCACATCTTATTCCAACAAAATCAAATCATCGCAATTACCAGTTGCTTCAACATCTTTCATGTACATAGATGATGAAAACTACACACTTACAAACGAGGGGAAAAATTCAATTCATGATTAAGTGATGTCCGAATTATTATTTTCCTTACACCTAAAAGTTGAGCTTAAGCAAATTATGTTGATCATTAATCAAGAGTAAGTCTGCATTCGAATGACAACAAATAGATTGGAGGAAGAAGTAGATCAAAAGGCAAGATGATGAAAAAAAGGAAGGAGAGATTTTATGTTTCCTATCAAACATGTTTTCTTAGTATGAGTTAAATCACGTTTAAAAAAATAAATAAATAAATTACAAAATAGGGCCGAGGGGAAAACTACACACTTACAAACGAGGGGAAAAATTCAATTCATGATTAAGTGATGTCCGAATTATTATTTTCCTTACACCTAAAAGTTGAGCTTAAGCAAATTATGTTGATCATTAATCAAGAGTAAGTCTGCATTCGAATGACAACAAATAGATTGGAGGAAGAAGTAGATCAAAAGGCAAGATGATGAAAAAAAGGAAGGAGAGATTTTATGTTTCCTATCAAACATGTTTTCTTAGTATGAGTTAAATCACGTTTAAAAAAATAAATAAATAAATAAATAAATTACAAAATAGGGCCGAGGGGAAAAATACACACTTACAAACGAGGGGAAAAATTCAATTCATGATTAAGTGATGTCCGAATTATTATTTTCCTTACACCTAAAAGTTGAGCTTAAGCAAATTATGTTGATCATTAATCAAGAGTAAGTCTGCATTCGAATGACAACAAATAGATTGGAGGAAGAAGTAGATCAAAAGGCAAGATGATGAAAAAAAGGAAGGAGAGATTTTATGTTTCCTATCAAACATGTTTTCTTAGTATGAGTTAAATCACGTTTAAATAAATAAATAAATTACAAAACAGGGCCCAACCGGGTTCAAACCGGTGACCTCTTGATCAGCAGTCAAATGCTCTACCACTGAGCTATGGACCCACTTATTATTAAATCACTAAAAATTAAATATTTAGTAAATTATCCTACACGCACTAGATCTTGTGTTCGATCCATGACATGATACGCAAACTTTTTTTTTTCTGTCTCAAACGGAGTAATGAAACTAAAATATACAAAGTACATTTTTCTTCAAAATATTTTAGAGTTCGATAGACTCATTGATTTGCTCTTTTTTTTTTTTTCCTCAATAAATATTGTGTGGGATGACATTCCAACTCCCCTTTTCCTAAAAAAAAAAAAAAAAAAAAAATTCCAACTCCCCTTAATTCCTCATTATTTTTCCATCAACATACAATTTTTTTTTTTTGTCATTAAAAAATTACGCCTTTACAAGTAGTAATTTTTTTTTGCACTATTGGTCAAATTTTGTATTCACATACGTGCTCAAAAGAATCATTTTACTAAAGAAAATTTGGAAGAGGAGAAACTATGAAGTGTTGGTTATTTTTATTCTTAAATTTATTTACTAATTAGAGTAGTGGAAGAAAAATATATAAAGATGAATACTTAAAGATACGATGTTTACGAAACAAAGAAAAATGTGGAGTATAATATTTTAAATTGCTCCCTCCACTTTAAAATAATTGACACACTTCCAATACCAAGTAATTAAAAAAAATATATACTCCACAATAAGGACCTTAAAAATAATTATTTTAATTTATAGAGAAGTTTGCGACTCTAATTTATAACATAAAAAAAAAAATTTAAAAAAAATTAAAAAATAAAAAAAACAAACAAACGCGAGAGTGAGAAAAGTTTGTGCACTATACTGAGGTATTATTGTCTGATATGGGAACTTATTTCCTATAGGCAATTGCATTTCATTACATTAAAATTCTCACTTTCAATCTTCTAGGAATTGCATAAATTTGTTTGTTACTATGAAGGAATTTGCAACTTATGGAAATTTTGACTTTTGAGTTATCAAGGGGATATTGGTAATTTAATTTCTACATATTTCACTTTTTATATCTAACCAAACAAACCTCTGTTTCTAAATTCCCACTATGACTTTTCAATTCCCCTATTTTTTTCTCAACCAAACAAATCCTGAATATGATAAATTCAATTTAATATTACTACGAGTATAATTTTGTTTATATGTAATTAAATGTACAGTAACATGTTAATTATTTGATAAACAGTTAAAAAGATGTGTTAATTATTCTAAAAAGGAAATATTATGTGGAATAATGGCTAGCAAGTAAAGCCGCTTAGGGTCGTAGAGCCTATTATGATTTATTGAGCTGAACTGAATATTTTATAAGAGAAGGAAATTAAGAACTGAACTAAATATTTTATGACAGAAGGAAATTAAGAACTGAACTAAACTGAATATTCTATGAGAGAAGGAAATTAAAAACTGAAATGAACTAAACTGATTGGAGCTATACTGAAAATAAGTTGAAGAGAATAGGCCTGTAGATATATTGTACTAATGTTTCCTTACAAAGACATCAAGAAACTTCACGTAACACCCTTCATATCCAGAGTACGGAGTAGAGTACTAGATTTTACATTACTTTCTTCGTTTTTATTAAGTGGTATTACTTTAAAAATTATGGATCTTTAGACAATTTGTTACTAGAGAAATGTTGAGGGAAAACATTAATAAGGTCTACAGAGTATGTGATGGGAGTAAGGACATGTTATCTTCAGCTTAATTTCAGTTCACTTCAGTTTAACTCCTAATTTTCTACTCTCAAAAAGTGATGCTACGGAGTTAAAAAAAGGGATTAGTCATGAGATTTCTTCGGTCTTCCCTCGTCTATTTCAATCTTTAATATTATTAAATCTCATGGGAACAACGTGTTGGCGACATGTGTCACTCCATATCATAATGAGATTTATTACATGGCGTCACATGGATAATGACATGACGCCACATATACATATTTAGAACATATTGAATCCCCTCGCAACCCTTGCAATGTCCAACTTTTATGACCATTATTGTATTTAGACCACATTGATTTCCCGTAAATAAATTTCTCTTTACTCTATTGCATTTGTTTTTTTTTTTCCACGATTAATGTCATTCAATCACTTAATTAATATTTACCAGATTTAAATTTTCATTAACTTAGGATTCTAAAAGTTTTTTAACTTATTATGCAATTGCTTTAAAAAAAAAATTACTCGTAATTATCATGCAATTCCCTACTTAATTGTAAACCATATACTACTACATCTCTCTTTTTATCCCATATTTTTTTCCTTAAAATAATATTTTCAAGATATTATTAAAGTACATTTTATTTTATTATTAAACTTAACATAATATGTTTTCAGGATATTATTAAAACTTTAAAATATTTCATTTTTTTCAAACAAAATGTGGGGCATCGTCCGAACCTTAAACTAGTTTTAAACATAAAAGCGAAAAAAGATTAAAAAAAAAACCGCACCTTAAGGTCAGACAAATGAGAACCACTAATTAAATCAAATGATTGAAAAAATAGCCCAACACGTGTCACAATCATGACCAAAGAAGCAAGTACCTTGGTTGACGTAACGATGTGCGAGAAAAAAAATATCCTACTCTGGGCCCAAGCTACCAATCTTGCATGACACGTGCCTCAATGCTGAGCCCAGCAAATATTACACCATCCTTTTTAAGATACGGCTGTACATTTATGGGTGCGTAAAAATGGACCGAAAGATCTCACATTCTCACCGGACTCAGCTTCGCATTATACTGTTTAGTCGCAATAATTTGTCTGACACATCTAATCTACTACAGAGTACGGAGTAATATATAGAGTATAAAGACTAGTTTAAAATATTTTACATATTAAATTGTCAATATATATTATTAATATTAAATATGATAGTGAACTAGTGATGATTGTTGAGATTTTTGTTTTTAGCAGCAATTAGATGGCTTGAGTACAATACCAAAATCTTTTTGTTGTTTTGAAATTTAGATGATATAAATAACTTAGAGTCTATTCTAATTTACTGAACTGAAGTGAATTAAACTAAACTGAATTAGTTGGAGCTAAACTGAATTGAATTGAACTAATTGAAGCTGAACTGAAATTAAGCTCAAAAAAACAGACCCTTATCGGAGTTCAATAAGTTGAAAGATGTTCATCTAACTTTATAAAAGTGCTATTTGAGCAATTATTACGATAAGCTATTTTGATGTTTAGTAAAAGAGATAATTTAAAGTGTTGTTAAAGTATCTACTATTTAATTCATCTAGCTAGACAGATAAATTAATTAACCAACTACCAGTAAAGTAAAATCGTAATTAATAAACCCTTAAATTACTCTCAAATAACCTTATTGAAACATATCAAATTTATTGAACTAAAGTACTCTCATTGTATATAATTCATCTCATATGGTAATCCAATCAATAACCCTATCAAAGTAATTACTTATTTCTCTAATATTCATTTGATACCCCACACTTGCATTTTTAGTAATTTCATTTGTAAATCAACAAACAAAGCACAGTAATAGTTTAGTAATAAGAAAAATACATTTCAATCTTAAGAATGAATTCAATCCTCACAACGAGCTCTGTTAGTGAAATAAAACCCTTTTACTTTTCCAATTCTTATATTTAAGTCGTTAACTCAACTTTACCTTCTGAATGATAATCTCACTTCCACGTATACTAATGGTGTTACGTGTAACAAGAGTGAGATAGGGGCCATATAGTGCACATCAATACATCATTGTACATTTGTACATCATTATAGTCATAAGAAGATCAAAAAACCTTCACCCAGTAATTCGTACGCCTATTAAAAAATATAAAAGAAAAAAAAAGATAAAAATGAAATGAAAGCATGTGCGATATAGAGAAAGAAAACTAGTGAGCAGGAATAAGACAACTCAGCATCAACCAACCAGAAACCAATGGCGGCCCCGCTTTTGATTTCTGTCTCATATTCTCTCTCCTCTTCTCATCAGATATTTTCTGCGGTTTTTGCGGCTCAAATTTAAAGTCTCTTCCTTTCTTCTTCTTCAAACTTCAAACTACAACTCTCTTAAACTTCTCTATTTTTTATTTTTACAAAAATTAACATCATTTAGCTGAACAAAGATCGTTTATTACCCACTAGATATTTCGAGAATTTTTCCAAAAAAGGAAATTAATTATTAAAAAAAGAAGACGAAGAAGATGATGGGTCAATGTACAGTGAAAGAAAGAAGAAAAGTGAAAAATTAGCTGGGTTTGTAGAATGGAGAATCAAGTGTTTATAATTAGGTTTTGTGGGTATTTTGTAGAAGATAAAGGGGGTGGTTAATTTTATTTAATTTTATTTTTAATTGATTTTTGCATTTAAATTTAGTGGGGCAAATTGGAGGAAGACATGGATGTGGTAGTAATGGAGGTCGAAGAAGAAGAAGAGGAGAGAGAAAATGGGTCAGAAGATTTGAAATGGGAGAATATAATGCCAAGAATGGTGCTCAGAGTTCTTCTTGTTGAAGCTGATGATTCTACTCGACATATTATTGGTGCCCTCCTTCGCAAATATAATTACAAAGGTATAAATTAATCAATTGAATTAATTTTTATTTTTTAGAATGAATTTTGCTGGGTTTATTAAACTGATTGTTTTTTCATGTGATTTTTGAAGGGATGGTAATTTTTTGGTGATGGGATAGTTAGAATGGTTAATTACTGTGAGATATTTATAGAATTTGATGAAAATGACTTGTGGTTTGAGTTGAAGTTTAGCATTGGATGTAATTGAGTTTTGATGTTGTGAAATTTAGCTGGTGAAGCTTCAATTCTGTGAAAAAATTGTTAATTTATTAGATTGCTGATTTGTTTGATTTTTGAATGATTATGGAGTAGTGAAAAAAGGGTAATCTGTTTATGAAAATGGTGGGAGTCAAACTGAGATCTACATTTCAAAACCAGTTGACATTTGACAATAAGAGGAGTAGCCCCGGACATTCGGTATGGTTATCTCATCTGACCATGACAAGAGACTATTGGGTGGTCCATTATGTTGACCTCTCTTCCCCAAATTGGGGGTGAGGAATGGTTTGGTTTGTGGAGTTTGTGAGCAACATTCTGATGTTTGCAAGTTCTCAATTGTTTATTTTAGGAAATTTTTTTGCTCAGTGATGCTTGAATTAGAGATGGAACCAGGATTTAAGTTTGTAGACTGAACTTTAGTGACTGGATTTTAGATGCTTCTGAATCTAGCGCTTTCACAAGATTCCTAAGTTTTTTTTTTTATTAAACCTTTTTGTTGAAAGTTGAAGATTGAGTTTTACTTTAAAAAGCTTTTGTATGCTAGTATCCTGGTAGTAGTAGTAGTTGTGGACTACAATGTATTAGTTAGTAGCAATGGAATTGTTACACACTTACATAATAGAAGTGATGAAAACTTTTTGTAGTGTAATCGTAACAATTATTACGTAGTAGTATTAGTACGTGGAATCTTTACGTAGTGGTTTTAGTATGTGGAATATTTACGTAGTAGTAGTAGTAGTACGTGTCTAGATTGCATTTTGTTGATTTGGTGTGTGGTTGCTCAATCTCTAGCTGCTAGATCTATATGCATACAATGTGTGCTTTAAAGTTAAATAACACGTTCAACAATCATTTTTAAAGTGAATGTAATAAGAGCATTTTAGGTGGACACCAAACTCTCTTGGAGTTGGCTGAAGGCTGATATTGTAGCGATGCAGCTTAGTACTATATCCGCACAACTTTTATTTGTCCCCCTTTCTCCACCTTCCTCGCATTTTCAAGCTTAAAAACTGGTGTTATATGCTGAGTTTTTATTTTTCCCTTTTACTCTTTGTCATCATGTTTCATTCAACCTTTATACTAATTTTCTGATTGCACCAGCTGAATATTTTGAAGCAAATGGGCTCTTATTCTTTTTTATTTATTTTTTTATTTGGCAGTTGCTGCTATTTCAGATGGATTGAAGGCTTGGGAAATCCTCAAGCGCCGGCACAATAGCATAGACCTCATATTAACGGAACTGGATTTGCCATCAATATCTGGATATGCTCTTCTCACATTAATCATGGAACACGATGGCTGCAAAAATATTCCTGTTATAAGTGTGTCTCATGAATTTAATTAATTTTGTTCTTTTGTTCGATTTTCCCCTCACTCCAGCAAATAACCTTTTATTAATGATCATGCAGTTATGTCATCACAGGATTCAATAAGCATGGTGTTAAAATGCTTATTAAAGGGTGCAGCTGACTTTCTTGTAAAGCCTGTCAGGAAAAATGAACTGAAAAACCTGTGGCGCCATGTCTGGAAGAGGCTTGCTGTATCATCTTACCTTCCATACCTTTTTTTTGTTGAATTATTTTAACTTTCTAGTGCTGTTTCTGATATTTTATTGCTCTTTCCTTTCACAGAACAATGGTGGAAATAATCCTCAAAATTTAACAATTGGACAACATAAAGCTGAGGCCCCATTTGAGAACAATCAAGCAACCAATCACTCTGGTGATAATGTCTCTTCCAGCTGGAGAAGTAGCGACTTCAGTGAAAAAGCTACTGATGCCCAAGTGAGTGTCAACACATGCTTGCTACACTGCTGATCCTTTTTGTTATTTTAGTATTGCTGAATAGGTTCTGGTATGAAGGATTGAAGGGTTTAACATCTAGACCTGGCAAATCTGAGCTGACCCAAATCATAACTGAAACAGTAATACCCACCTAAAGCTCATATGGCTTAAAATGATCTTTTTTTCATCAAATATAATTGAAATAGATTATGGCTGATACAATGCGAACAAATGGACTCATCCTCCAAATGCCCTGAACTTTGACTCAAGCCAATCCCTAAGACCCATTTGCCACCTTTACATTAGCTTCCATGCAATCAATTTTGTCTGAAATTTTCTTTGCACATGTTGAACACCATCACTATTTAATCTGTTAAAAAAAACCCCCTGAGTCTGACTAGCTGATTTGTGAGTGAGGCCAATCTTGTGGAAAATGTCAATTCCAGCTCAAATTAGATTCACAAAGTTTTACAAAGAGGTTGCAATTTTGCGTCGTTTCCAGATACGTGTTCCACAGAAGCTAAGCATGTATTCATGATAATTTTGCAGTGTCTCTTACGGATGAAACATGGAGAAGAAACTGAAGTCCGCGGCAGGGAAGATAAACATCAGGCTAAGGATGTCAAATTGGAGGAGGGATTGTCCTTACATACCAATGTCATAGATGGTATGTTTATTTGTGGCAAGTCTTAGATCACTGATCAGGATCTTAGATGGCTTGCTGACATCAGCATCTCATCATCATTTTGTTGCAGACAATACAGATAAATTAGGTTCTAATGTTCAACTATCAAAAGAAATTAATGTTTCAACTTCTCCAAGAGTTGAAGATGGATCCTGTGCTGGTATAGCAACTGATTGTGGAGGCAAAGGCCCAGGAAATCACACAGATAAAGCTAAAATTGCTGGCCATGATCTTCCTCAACCTTCAATTGAAGCTGTTGACTTGATTGGGAGAATAAAGGAACAAGAAGGCGCAGCAAGGGGAGAGAGTTTCAATGGAGAGTTTAACGGACACAATTCTACTCTTGCACTAGAACTTTCTTTGAAAAGACCTCTCAATTCAGAGACCAAAGAGGTACATGAGAGGCAAATACTGAATCATTCTAATGCCTCGGCCTTCTCATGGTAAGTTACCATTTCATGCTCCCCCCCCCCCCCTCTCTCCTCATACAGTTCATGTTATATAGATTCACTGTGAAAAGGAAACTCTCGTATCCCAAGGAGGTATGGTCAATAAATTTGAGGGTTAAGGATTTTAATGGATTTTGGCAACCCCTGACGAGGAAATTGTTATAGATTTGGGGAACTTATTAAGGATGCGAGTTGACTGTCAATTTAGATTAGTGCAAGTTTTTTCACTTTTTGATATCAATATAAGCATCAGAATTGCTTACATAGAGTGGGGCAGTGTACACATGTTTTGTGTGTGGCTTATTATTTTGGAGGGAAGGGGTCAAGGGGAGTGGATGCTTCCCCCCCCCCCCCCCCCCCCCCCCTCTCTCATATTTCCAGTTGTGGAGGCTTGTGTTCATTAGTCTTTTGCTGATGTTCAGGTTTCCGTATTAATAGTAGTGTGCTTATATAACTGGTGCATGATACTGGTGTAGGCGTGTAGCATTTATGACTGGTTTTTGGCATTACTTGCTGTGAACATAATCAAGTAGTGCTATCTTTTTCTGCAGGTATAGCAGTATCAAGAAGCCTCGGACCTCTGTCCCGTCAGCAGGTGATGAACTGCCAAAAATCAAAGGTCCTGCTGATTCTCTACTGTGGCCTAAGCCTTGCAGCAGCGATTTGGAAGACAAGCCCAACATTCTTGCTCCTCAATCTGCACATTGTGACCCAGTTTCCCCTCAGCATCAAATTGGGCCCGTTCCCCTACCAGCACTTGCATTTGATAGTGGTGTATGGGCTAGCTATGGTGCTGTATTCCAGCCAATATTTAATCCATACACACGCCCAACAGCAAGAAGTCCGAACTCGGCATTGCAAAGAGAGGAGTCACCTCTTATGATTAGTCCTTCAAAACTCTCTGACCCAGGGACTCATAGCTCTATTCAAGGGTGTGGCCAAGCTGGGGACGAGCTTAAAGCTAGGGAATCAGCTGATCAATCTGGGTACAGCAGCTCACAAGTCCTGGATCCAAGTGGCAGTAGCACTCAGTGTAATGATTTTGGTAATCAACAAAATCTCAGTGCACATGGAAGTGCATCTGAGATTACTGATGTTAATGCCACTGCCCCTGGCATGAAGGAATCGAGCCTTGTTGAGGAGACTGAAGGCTGTAAGCCCTTAGTACATGATCAGTTCAAGTTAAAAATGGGTCTTCATTCTGCAGAAAGAGAAGCAGCTCTAGCTAAGTTCCTACAAAAACGGAAAAACCGATGCTTTGAGAAAAAGGTGAGCAAACATCAGGTGACAAATATTTGCGGTATATGAACTTGACCTGAACTATTTGTGTGCACCTCTAGATTACCATATGCCAAAATGTTTACATGTCTTGATCTTTAATGTCGATTTGTGGATCATCTCACCAAGTATTTGATTAAATGCAGGTGCGGTATCAAAGCAGGAAAAAACTAGCAGAGCAGCGGCCTAGGGTGAAAGGACAGTTTGTTCGCCAAGTCCCAAGTGATCAAGTGGTAGCTAATGATAAACTATAGAATTTTTTTTTTTTCATTTTTTTTTTAACAAACTCTTGTTTCTCTTCTCTTTTTTCATCCATTTATATCGAGTGGAAGGAAAACAAGGATCAAATGAAAGAAACCAGTTCTCTAGAAATTGTTGATGATGCGGATACCTGTAGCTTGTAGCAATTTAGGAACATGGAAAAAGTTAGGTTGTGGTAGCTTAAAATGGTCTTATATGTAGCATTTGTTTATCTTCACGAGCTTCTGATTCTATATATTATATACATACCTGTATTACATGCATTCTTTATCTGATCAACTATAAGAATGAAAATTGTCTTGTAAATTTGTAATTTGTACATTTCCTCCACCCTTTATTTGCACGATTTTGGTGTTATATAGACTTCATACTTATTGCTGATTGTATACATTATCTGAACCTTGCTGTTAGCATCTTGGGTTCGGGAGTACTGTCTTACTGACTACACAGGGTGAATACCATGTGTTCAGGGATAGTTGGATGTTTTTTTCGAAATGTTGAGTTATTTGGTTACAAATCCGCCTATCAAGTACTGCTTAAACTTGCCATTGTGAAGGATGAATCGCCTATTAAGTACGAGTACTACTTAATTTTGTCATTGTGAAGGACTTAGATTATACTTTGTATGCACTATATATGCCACCCTCTAACCTCACAGTTACAACAAATAAAGAGTGAGGGTTTGCTCAAATGGTTAGAGCTCTCCTATTTCCAAGAGATCTTGAGATTGGTTCTCATTGTAGCTTTCCAAACACCAAAAAAAAAAAAAAAAAAAAAAAAAAATACAATCACAACAATTAATTATTATATGGACTTTAGATTAAATGCAACCTCCCTTTAAATCATGACTATAACTAATATTAACTAATATTTATTTATGATTGAATAAGGAAATGAAAATTGATATTCTGGTTAAAAGCAAGAGAAGAGGAAATAGATAGATACCCAAATAACTGTAAAATGGGGAACATTGAAATATAAAAATAGAAGAAAAGAGGGATTAAAAATGATGCTTTAGTAGTTTGTACTATAAAATGAGTAGATAGTCAATTAAGCATATATTCTCCTACCATGCCAAGATTAATTATCAACCAACTGACTAATATTAGTGTATTTGGGAGGGATTCCTTGATGCTTTTGTACTGGTTGTTTAATTTTGCAATTGGACGGCCGCCACCAATTTGTACAACTTTCAATTTCATAGTTCGATTCATATCATCATATGTTTATTAGACTCTCTTCAAAATTGGAGGAAATTAAATTTTAAAGTAGGATTATATGGCAGTAGATCTTAAATTAAATCTTTCTTTGTTAATAATAGAGTTAGGTTATTTGTTTAATTATTTACTTGTACTATCCATTATGCAATTATTCATTTACTTATTATAATATGACTAGCTATTAGATATTTAACATCTACATAGTAATAGAGCAATTGAACCCTCCAAAAAAAAAAAAAAAAAAAAAAAGGGTAATCGACTATTATCATTCGTACTTTGTTAGATACATGCCCTGTTTGGTGAAAAGCTTAAAGGTGAAATCTGAAACTGATTGTGTTAGCTGATTTTGACTAGCTGATTGTGTTAAATGATTTGACTAACTCATTTTATTAGCTGATTGTATAAAAGTGTTTGGTAAATAACTAGTTGTTTAAAGCTGATTGAGCATATAAAATGACCAATAAGCTAATTATAGGGTAGGTAGTTTATAAAGAATTTTAAAGTAAATGAGGGTATAAGTGTCATTCATCATAATAATTGAATAAGCTATTTGAAAAAGCTTTTAAAAAGGAGCTTTTTGTAAAAGATTTTATTTAGTAGAATAAGCTCTTTAAATAAGCTTTTCACCAAACCCTTTATATTAGCTTATTTAATAGTCAATAAGCTAATATTGGTCAAATAAGCTAATTTTGCTCAAATAAACTGATTACCAAACACAACCACAAACTATTTCTTATGTCCCTTAATATTTATCTCATGTTTTTGGTTCGCCTCTTCAAATTTGCTCCATAATACTTTTGATTGTAATAAGTTAATAACTACGCTTTTACTTTCACGATCACTGCATCAATGATGAATCTCGATCACCACTTTTTTCTATCATCAACTCCTTTTTTTAAAAAAAAATTTAATGGGATAAAAAAAATAAGAAACAGAGGAAGTAATGACTAGGGTTACAGTTGTTTGGCGCATGGACACTACCTAGTGAGAATTGGAATGCAAAAATGCAGCCACGTGTTACTTTTCATGCAGATGCGTCTCCATCGAATTGTCGGTGCTCACCCTTTGCTATATCCCTTTAAAAAATGAAGAAAATGACTGGGGGGCATATTAATATTGTAGTACTCCGTATTAAACTAAAATAAAACTAATTTTATATGAGTGTAACATTAATATTTTCAATTATATCATAATATACGAAACTAAAGTTGATATTTCATTCTTTTTTTGGAAAAAGTGTTTGTTTGATTGATTTTAAGGTGGAGCATTAGGTTTGAAGTAAATGAAAAACTAGGTTGAGGGTGCGTTTGCATATTACTAGCCAATTGTCTCAATAATCATTGGAGAGAAGAGCAAAAAGAATTACTGTACTTCCTCTATTCCACTTTATTTAAATTGACATATAATATTTTGTTAAATGATATGTAAAAAATTAGAAACAAAATGACAATATTGCAATTAATTTGGAACAAGAAAAAAAAATACATGTTAATTAATTTGGGACAAAGAGAGTAAAAAATGAAGGAAAATGGTTAAAAATTTCCTTCGTTTAGTAATGCTCTGTAATTTATTACAACATTTTAATTTTTATATCCTGTAATGTGTATATAAATATATTTTTTACAATGCTTTGAATCGGACTATTATGTTAAGAATTTTGGGATAAAATATGAAACTATAAAAATAGATAAAGTTTTGTGAAACATAAAATGCAAATTTCAAATTGATCTTAGTAATCGAATACAACTAGCTACCTAATAACCAAATTATTGTGCAAAGCAAACTTTAATATTCCACCCATATAAAGCATGCATATGCCAACTTGAGTTTAACACACACACACTATTCCCTACACTAATAATAATAACTTTAACTTCCTCCTTTGCTTCCACACTCCCTCCCCTTCATCCCTCCTCATCTCCCTACCTACATGTATCCGGGAGAAGAGCCGCCCCGCCATCACCACCTCCCTAAGATGGACGACGAAGACGACGACGATGATGACGACTACGACGATCACCAACCACCTTACCCTAATGTAGTAACCCATCACCAACATCCACCTGACACCCCACAACAACCTCTTCAACCACCAAAGCAATTATTCTCTCCTGGTGGCTCTCACCCTCCTTCCCAAAAACGCCCCACTCCTTCCGCCACCCCTCCGCCGCAACCGCAACCTCAACCTCAACATCAACCTCCAATGCCACCTCAGCAACCTTTGCAACCACCCCAACAACTTTTACAACCACCTCAACAACCTCTTCAACCACCTCAACAAATCTTCCTCCCCACCTCACCTCCTCCTAAATCCCGGGCCCCACCTAAGCACAACCGTAGCGACGACGACGACAACAAAAGTGGACGTCTACTATGTGCTGTGATCACCGCCTTATTAATACTCATAGGCATAACCGTCTTAATATTATGGCTGCTCTACCGCCCGGCGAAACCCCAGTTCACCGCCGTCTCCGCCGCCGTGTACTCCCTCAACACCACCTCCCCGCCGGCGTCATTCATCACCACCTCCGTTCAGCTCACTATCCTCACTCGTAACCCTAGTAAACGTACCGCCATCCACTATGACCGCCTTACCGTGGCGGTTCACTACCGGAACCACCCCATTACACCGCCGGCTCCACTCCCTCCGTTGCACCAGCGTAAAAGGAGCACCGTGATGATGTCTCCGGTGATCGGTGGTGGTGCCGCGGTGGCTACACCTCTCGAGGTAGTGGAGGGGTTAGCGGCCGATGAGGCGTATGGGGTGGTCGGGTTGAGTTGGGTGTTGATGGGAAGAGTGAGGTATAAAGCAGGGTGGTTTAAGAGTGGACATAGTAGGGTTTATGTAAGATGTGATGTTATGTTAGGGTTTAAGAATGGTGGTGGTAGCAATCCCAATGGTCAAGTACCTTTGCTTGGAAATCCTCCTTGTTATGTTGATATTTGATTACATTTATTTTAATTTTGCTTCTTAATTCTTGTTTTCTTGAGTGGATTAGTATTATAATTACTGCAGTATGTGAAGGCCATGCAAGAAGAAAAAGGGAAAAATCTATTATTGGAGTCAAGTTTAAGGTTTTACATAGGTTTATGTAATAAGTATTTTCTTGGCTAAAATTCAATATTAGTGCAACAATAATTGTAAAGGAAAATATTGATGCTTTATTATCTCCGCTAATTTATGTAAGGTGTTGAATTTGTGATATTTTTCATCTACGTACTTATATATTCTTTCTAAACTTCACATTTCGATTGAGTGTTAAATTGTTAATAAATATACTACTTCCGTTAAATATTATGTGTAACTTTGGAATTTTTTATATCTCACAAATAATAACCCAAAGTTGCACATAATAATTAACGGAGGTAGTATATATTTACCAATTTTCCATTCTAACTAAATACTATACCCTTTCAGTTTTGAATCTTTATGCTTTGACCACTTTCGAAAGAACTACTTTCATTACTTACAAATTACAATACTGTATTAATTTATCTAATAATAAACATTTTTCATCTTTTATGAATATGTAATTTGCGATTTGGAATAAAAGTTTATAGTTTGAAATATTGGAATAGAACGTAGCCCAAGTAAAAGCAAGTAAACAAAATCAGTTGGATAGTGATAATGATAGGAGTATGCGAGTGACTGCAGATGAGGTGGTGAGTATTAATGAATAGCATCATATCATATTATCATATCACACAATTTCAGAATAATTAAACGGTGCATGGGAGATGTGGACAAGCAAAGTTTTCAATGAACCGAATGTCGAGCAACTAATTTTGGAGTTTATATAAAAGTGGCCTCATTTTTATCATTCATTGACACTACTTGTGCACACGTTCAACAAGTGTACACTTACGTAAGTCTTCTAAACATTACTCCCCAACTTCGTCTTTTTTGTTCTGCTTCTCATCAAACTTTTCCAATCTATATGCCAAAATTGCCAATTTCTTGGATTAAAAATTATTTGATTTTATGTACTTATCGCTTCAAGTTAAATGAACTTCTAGTTAAACTTTTAAGTTCAAATAAATGTTGGATGTTGTTGGATAAGTTTTACTTTGTTACTATAGTGTTTATACGTGTGTTATATACATACTCGTACTAAATATTGATCTTATAGCCAGTTTACATTTACTGAATTGAGTTGAACTGATTGAAGCTGAACTGAACTGAGCTGAAATGGATATTTTATGAGAGAAGGAAATTAGGAGTTGAATTAAACTGAACTGATTGGAGTTGAAATGAACTGAACTAAACTGAAATTAAGTTGAAGTGAACATGCCCTTATTCTCTTAATGTTTAGTCTCTTACTGTTTATGTGTGCGTTATATATATGGTATTGGTACATTTGCATGTTCTCCATAGATAGATGTTCTTTAACAAATAAATCTAAATGTCTCCTTTTACAGTTAGAAAGGTTTAGTTACCCAGTACAAATTGGTTAAAGGAATCCTTTAAATTTGATAAAGCTTGTGAGTGATCACTTTTTGTCAAAAAGAGCATATATATGCACCTCAAAAAAACATTATAAAGGAATAAAAAGAAAAAGGAACTAATCCAGAAAACTTTAGCTTGGAAATTCATTGGTAATTCGTCTTAGGCTTTAGAATAAGATGCTTATATTTCTCACTTTATTCCTAATTAAATAATAGTTATGCAAGTTTCTTTAGGTATGATGTATGAATTGTATAAGTGTAATTGTGTAAATCAAATTAATTTGATTTAATACTGGTGCAAATTATTCATACCTTATTCCCCGTTGAATTTTATACACAAATATTATTATTATATACAACTCTTCAAATCATGTTACAAGTTTGTGTATGGACTAGATTCCACCATTGAAATTAACCTATACTAATTCGCTAGGAGCTTGCTACTCCGTAAAAGATAATTATTCGAAAAATAATAAAGACATTAGGATATGTATTTGCAGGAATTGCAACTCTTGTCAAAAAATAATACAAAGTATATAAAAATTTCATATTTTTGCCTCGATTTCTTATACATGTAGAACCTGATACATATGATCGTATCTTACCAAACTTATGACATAAGGAATGCTAATTTATTTAGCTACAATAACAAGTAAATTAAATTTGTAAATATGAAATAAAAAATGCTATTTTGTTAAGTTACAATTTCGAAAGATACATGATACTCATTTGACTTTTCACAGTCTCCAACAAGCGTTTTAAAACGATTATATCTCCATTTTCACACGTATAAAAATTATAAAAGCTAAATATCAATAAAATGTACAATGAGACGCATCCAACAAGATCTCACATGATTATATTATCACTTATAGATTAAGAGTATTTTATGGTCAAAGTTTACTCTATAAAAGTTGAGTCAAATTTTTGCAATGGGGCAAAAATTTAGGTATAGAGGGAGTACATAAAATTGTATCTTACCAACTTATTACGGATTAAGAAAAAATTATAAATTGATATATTTTTCACAAGAGGCTGACTAGATCCAATTAGCGGGAGTCTAATTGTTTTCAAACCGATTTAAGCCTTAAAAGGTAGTTTCATATATACGGACCAAGCCCTCGCAATACTTTTCCTTGCACATCTGGGCCATCTGGCCTATAAAAAGCTACATTATTGTGAGTTTTTGGCCCAACCAAGAAGAAAATAAGTACACTTGAATGGAGATTTTGAGGCCCAACCAATAAGGTTCATTAAAGATATAAGGGCAAAGTAGGAAAGTGAGCTATGGGCTTATTGGGGTATGAATATGTGGTCAATTACTGTATTATTATAATATTATATGATCAACAATATCTTCATAATGATATCAATCTATCATCTTTCATGTGATTGTGATGTATGAATATGCCTATATGCTTATCATGTTCTTAGTGGGAATAATTTCTTTGTTTTGTGAGGTAACACTTTTCTATTACCCCATAACCCCATAGTGTCAATCTATTGTCAGTCAATATATGTCAAGGATTCAAAAGTGAAAGAGATTCAACAGTAAAGCTAATTTGTACGGACTAATGATAATTTTCACACCGTTAATTTATCTTATAGAAATCAATACAAAATCTCACTATTAGTTGCACTTTATTTATCTTTAATAAATCAATCACACAAATTTGTTTTCCAACAAACGTGTACGGGCTAATCCAAATTAATCATCTTTGAGGTGGTCTCGATAGATTTTGGTCAGTTTTATTAAAGGATTTAAGGGGAGTTTCAAGAGATAGGATGGTTTCGAATAAAGCACCTTGATTTGTAAGGTGCCTTAGTAGCCTTGTTGTAGGCTGTTAGTTTCTTTTTCATTTTGCTTTCGGTTTTTTGTTTTTCCTTTGTTTGTAGTTTTAGCTTTCTTGTTCTTTTGGGGCTTGCCCCTGGTGCGCACCAAAAAAAAAAAAAAAAAAAAATGTAATATTACAAGATTCCTAATTACTATATCTCCTAATAAAATCTATCTACCTTAATCTTATTACCTACTACTATACTCAGAGAATCCCATATGATATTATTTTCATAATATTATAGCAATATGTCATACCATTAAATTTCAATGAATCTCAATAAACCACACACATACACATATATAATTGAGTCAAGCATACGATGCATAGATTTTTAGTAATTCCACAATATGAATATTGTAAACTTCTAATCTACCGTAAAGTACAAATCAAATTTATTAGGTTTCAAACCCGACCCAAAATCATGGAGAAAAACCTAGAAATCGGGTACAAACCTTGAATCATTAGATAAGACAGGCAGACAGCTGACCAAAACATCCCTATTTGGCCATCTCATTTTAGCACAAGCTAAATTGGTACGGAGTATACAAACAACAAAATAATAAACAGTGACATGGCCACATCCTATTAGTCCAAGTGTCCAATTTAAACTTTATATCTTAACCAAAAAGTAAAATAAAAAAATACTCCAAACAAAAGAAGAAAAAATCACAGGCCCATACCGCCCATTAATAAAAAGTTCGAAATAAAGGTAAATAGGTTTTCTCTCATTGGCAATTTATCAAACAGTTAATGTGCATTAATATCTCTGACTCGGTCACTTTTACCTAGGCTTTAAATTTTGTTTATTTTTTCCTCCGTCTACGAGTATTATTATTGCAATTACGGAATCTGAGTTTTTTTAACCCAAAACACGAAATCAGGGTTCATCTCTCTCAAGGCTCCACCATCAAACATCAAAGTTTAAATATTCATCTTCTCTGTAAGTTTTTAATTTTATAATTTTCCCCTGAAATTTATTTTCTGGAAAATATGTTTTTAATTAATTTTTTTGGTAGTTAATGCGTTTACGAATTCAATTATTGTTTGTTTATAATTATTGTCATGTTTAAATCGTTGAATATTCAATTAATACCTGCTGTATTGAATAATTCCTGTACTTAGTGTTGGGCATGTTTTATTATTTGTTTTGCAAGTCCTTATCGTTTCATTCTTCCCTTTATTAATTATGTTTTCAGATTTTGTCTCTTGGATGTTTGTTTAATTTGCTCATCGGGTGATGTTGAGATTCTTAATTCTGGGTTTTTGCTAGTTAAGTGTTATTTTTAGGTTTCTTATTTGATTTTCGGCATTGTTAATTTAATTTTTTTATTTTTATTATTGCTCTGTTTTAATTGCGTTTCTGGGTTTTTGCTGTAGATTTGTTTAAATTAATTGGTGTTGTTGTAATTAATTCTTTTGATTATTTTGGAATTTTTGAAGTATATTATTGGGTAGTAATAATATGATTAATTCATTGTTATTTTCAATTAGTTGCCTAATCATTACTATAATTTGAAGGTGGGAATCTTCTAATTGTCTAGAATTATTAATTGGGATTCCCCTTTTCTCTGTTAAGATAAGGGGTATCTATGCATTATGCCATTAAAGTTGCTTTACAATTCTCAAAAAGCTGTAAAAATTATCATTTCTTTGATACCCTCCACCTCTTATTATTCTAAAACTTTTTCATAGATAGATTCATGATGTAGTTTTTAATTTTACCAGTCATTTGTATCAATTGATCAGATGCACTGCCACGCACACGCACATAGTAGCATTATTGGGGCTGCTTGGCCCCTTTGGCTCCTCTCTAAGTAATTAGTCTGTGTCTTGAGTATTGAATTTCCGTATTTCCTTTCTTTTTTGTCGTTTGAGTTTAACTCTTATTCTTTTTATAATTATGCTCTATAATATTTGATCTGATATTTTGATACTGCTTGTGTGTTTTTTTTCTCTTCAGAATTCATCCTCTTGGATTCTTTTTGCCATTGCTTGGTTAGTTTAGTAGACTCTTGAAGACAAGTGTACCAAGGTATTGCTCACATTTTATATGCTACTAGTTCAAGCTTTAATGGTTTAGTTTTAATAATTCAATGGAAGTTGTGTTCTTGTATGATTTTATCTAGCTTTAAGATTGTAAAAATTGATCTTAATTTTGTTTGTAATGACTTTGACAAAGCAACTTAGAATCTATTTGGTATTTCCAATAGTTCATTAGTCATTATCCTTGACTATGTTGGTTGTACTTTTATAATTGTGGTTGGTTTATATATACTTCTTAGTGAGTTTTAATCTAACTTTGTTCTCTGTTGTGGATATTAACATTATTTCGTGGGCTTTTTTTGACGCTCTTGAAGCACTTCTTAATTTTTGTTAAATGCTCTTTCGTTTGCTCACTTTACTCACTTTTTTCAAACTCTTTCAAATGGTTATTTTGTTATGTCCTTTTCTTTATATTATACGATTTCTTATGACGATTCATGTTAGCCGACCCCAAGCCATTTTGGAACTAAGGCTTTGTTGTTGTTGTTGAAGCACTTTTTAATGTTGTTTATTCACTCCTAATCAGAATCTTGTGGACCCACTATTGCAATTTAGTGTTGAGTCTTGGTTTTTGGGGCAATGTTCTATCTGCAAGGTAGTAATATTCTTTTTAAGAGTATGAGTTTTAAGTCAGGATGGGAATATGAGTTTCTTAAAGTAGGATTTTGAAATTGGATAAGCATTGCAGCTTTCTTTTTGGCCATTGGAATTTAAAATTTGTAGGGGTTAAAATATATTTGGGCAGTTATGTGGGTAATTTTTCTATCTTATGTATGGTAGTTACGGTTGGTCTTGGATAGAAAATATTTTGGTACTGTATTATTGATATTCTTTTGGGCGAGAGAGAAGAAACTCTAAGAGGGAAATGTCCCGCCTGTTAAAGCTTAAAAGTTTCTGCGGAAACAGATTATTTCCTCAGCTTAACCATGGGTATCAGTTATTTCTTTTTGGGACCATGAACCTCCTCCTTTTTTTGATGTCTCCTTTCTTAATGAGGAAGAACCATGTGCTTTTTGTGACCTCCTTTGCCATGCTTAACCCTATCATGATCTTTTAACTAGGTTAGATGAGAATTACTTTGTCTACTCGCTGGGAGTATTGTTTATTCCTTGATTATGTCTGAATTTTGCTTCAATCATTTGAATTTATATTTGGTCAACTTTTAAAAATAAATGCTTTATGCACTCGTACATTAGAGTGTGAATGTGTGATAGCGTCACTGATTGGTTAATATCTAATACTACCTCCGTTTCATAAAATATGCAACAATTACCCAAAACGGAAGCTACACATTATGTGCAACAAAAAAAATCCCTAATATAGTAAATTTTTTTGGTGTGAATTTACTGTTATACCCTTACTATATTTACTTAACTTCAATAAACAACATATTAACTTTTTAACACAAATTAATTTATCCATACTTAAAAATCTAACTCACATTCTCTCTCCTCCCTCACAACCACATTCACCAACAACATCACCAATTTTTCTCTCTCCTCCCTCTCAACCACAACCAATTTTTCTCTCTCCTCCCTCTCAACCACCACCTTTCTTTCTCCTCCCTCTCAACAACAACCACCCTCGCAAGTTCGCCGCCGCCGCCCCCGCCCCCGCCCCTCTTTTCCCTTTTTCAAAGTTGCCGCCCCTCTTTGCCCCTTTCCAAAGTCACCGAGGCCGCCTCTTTTCCCCTTTTCAAAGTTCACCCCTTTTCAAAATCGAAATTGGATGGTGGTAAGTTGTGGTTTGAGATTTAAATTAGTGGTGGTTTGTTGGGGTTTTAGATCTAAATTAGTGGTGGTTTGTTGGGGTTTCGGTTTGTTGGAGGTGGTAAGGTGGTTGTTTCAGTTCGTTGGGGTGGGTTTGTTGGTGGTCAGCTGGTTGGGTGGGTTCTGGTCGGGTGGGTTGGTTGGTTGGGTGGGTTCGTTTGGGGGGTGGTGAGAGTTGATGGGTGGCTGGTCGAGTTGGTTGTGGGGGTTTTGGGTGGTGGTTCAAGCTGATTGGTGGTAGTGGTGGGGTTTCTTGGGTGGGTTTTGGGTGGTGGTTGTGGGGTTTCTCATCTTAGTGGTGGTGGGAGGGTGGGTTACAAGGTGGGTGGTGGTGGTGTTTATTTTCTATCTCATCTAATTAATCACATGCCCTTTTTTACTAATCTTTGCTTAAGAAATTTTGTCTTGGGGAATGTGAAAGAGAGTTAGCTGCAGATTTTATGAAACGGAGGTAGTAACAAAATTCGTAAGAAAGAATTAGAGGAAAGTGGTTAAGTGGACAATTATCAAGTGATGAAGTTTTGAAGAATATTGCACTGATAGGTTATTTCATATAGGAAATCCTATATCTGCAAATTTTATTTCCTGTGGCATGTTTTTCTTGTTTGAAATGATTGTTCCTCAGTTTTTGTGGTCAGAATAAATGAACTTAAATTATGCTAGCACACAATCTGTTTTGTTGTATCAAATTTGTTGATTATGAGGTCTGGATTGTTCTGTTTGTTGCTAAGATGCGTTTATAGGAATTTGTTTGTTAAATTCTATTTATATCCTGCAGATTCCATGAATATAAATACAAAATGCTGATTTAGTTTATTTGTGCTGTATTTCATGTCTCAAAGAGCTAATCAATCAATCAAAGTCTTAATCCCAAAAGTGGGGTCGGCTAACATGAATCAAATTTGATTATTCCGTGTAGTCATCAACATAAATCTTTCTCCTCCATCCCTTACGATCCAAAACTTCATCCTCACGTAAATCCATGCACTTCATATCTTTCCTCACTCCTTCCAACCAAGTCATTTTTGGTCTCCCTCTTCATCGTTTAATCCCTCCATGGTCCCACTCTTCCACTCTTCGCACCGGTGCACCCTCGGGTTTCCGTCTTACATGTCCAAACCAACGCAAAGGATTTTCCCTTAATTTATCTGCAATGCCTGCCACACCTACTTTCTTGCGAATAACCTCATTTCTGATTCTATCTCTTAAAGTGTTTCCACACATCCACCTTAACATGCGCATTTCCGTAACCTCCATCTTTTTATTATGCTCTTTCTTAGAAGACCAACATTATGTACCATAGAGCAACACTGGTCTTATGGCAGTCCTGTAGAATTTTCCCTTCAACTGTAAGGGAATGCTGCGGTCGCATAACACTCCCGTGGCCGCTCTCCATTTAAGCCACCCTGACATAATCTTGTGGGCCACGTCTCAAAGAGCTAATGAAATAAGCATATTTAGATACCATTCGAAAAAGCAGAATCAGTTTCATAACAACTTTGAGGAAAGGCTTTAAATATATGTTTGATGAGTTTCTTTTATGGTGTATGTCTCTAAGTAGTTCATACGACTGTTGATGCTTTGAATGAGAATCCTTGTTCTT
The DNA here is from genome assembly GCF_948465745.1 of Chenopodium album. NCBI lineage: Eukaryota > Viridiplantae > Streptophyta > Magnoliopsida > Caryophyllales > Amaranthaceae > Chenopodium > Chenopodium album. Next base: position 49,939,574 of record NC_137849.1, read on the forward strand.
ATCGACTTATTTAGTTTTTTAGATATCATGGAAATATTTTTTCTTTATGCTTCGTAAGTACGGAGTGGCTTACGACAATCAGAATTGTTGCTCTTCTCAAAAGTTGATCTAGAATGAATCATCAACTCACCATATTTCTGACGCATCATTGCACTACCGAGCTGTTTGTTTCTTGGAATTCCTTCTTGCTACTGTTTTCCCTTGACAAATTTGTGCGCACCACCTTCGTTATAATGCAATTGTTCGTGTGCCATTCACAGCCCATTACTGAATTCATTTGATGGCTCCTATAGGCAGAAGATATATAACTAGTTTAAGTACTGTAATTTATGTGTGTTGTAATTTAAATGTGTGATTACTTCTGTCTTATCTTGGATAGTCTGAGACGATAGGGCTGAAATTTCTGAATCTTTTTGTTCTTCATGCTATCTGGATTGCTCATGGCTTTTACGTATGATTTTTTCTCCATAGTTATTAAATATCAACTTCTGTGGTCGGATATTCTTATATAGGATATGGTGGAATACTTTGGGAAAGGTTGATATGAGTAGATCATAAGTACTTGATTGTTATTATTATTTCAATTTTCAAATATGTCAATAAGACTGTCTTTAATTTTTATTGATTTCTGATATTTTATTTGATGTAGATGGAATCAAATAATTGTCATGATAGCCACATCGTTGAAGTCCAAAGGGATCCTGTTCTTGAAAAGAGACGATTTGGAGGAGGAAATAAGTTCTGTGGGGAAGTACATTGTGAATTTGAAAATGCTGGAACAAGCTCAGCAGATGCTGCAGAAAGATCAGCTTCCATGCGGAAGCTTCTTATTGCTGTTGTTCTTTGTGTTATATTTATGACCGTAGAAGTTATTGGTGGGATCAAAGCCAACAGTCTCTCCATTCTAACCGATGCTGCTCATTTGCTCTCAGATGTTGCAGCTTTTGCTATTTCCTTGTTCTCTTTGTGGGCTTCAGGCTGGGAAGCTACTCCTCGTCAGTCTTATGGGTTTCTGAGGATAGAAATTTTGGGTGCCCTGGTGTCCATTCAACTTATATGGCTTCTTGCTGGTATTTTGGTTTATGAAGCTGTTGTCAGGATCATACATGAGACTGGTGAGGTTAATGGCTTCTTGATGTTTGTTGTTTCTGCCTTTGGTCTGGTAGTGAACATAATAATGGCTCTTGTATTGGGTCATGACCATGTTCATGGTCATGGACATGGTCATGGTCATGGTCATAGTTACGGACATGATCATGATAATGGGCACGGGCATGGGAGTGAGCATCTGGAGCGCAGTCATAGTCATACTCATAGCCACGGAGTGATAGTGACTGCAAGTCCTCGTCATCAACATACAGAAGCAGAACATCACCATGCTCATGAAGATAATCATGCTGAGCCGCTTCTGGAGAATTCACATGGTCACAATGAGCACAACCAGAAAGAAGGTTGTGGGAAGAAGAAGAAGAGGAATATAAATGTTCAAGGTGCTTATCTGCATGTTCTTGGTGATTCTATCCAGAGTGTTGGTGTAATGATTGGAGGAGGAATCATTTGGTACAAGCCCGAATGGAAGATAGTTGATCTGATATGCACTCTTGTATTTTCAATTGTTGTTCTATGGACAACTATCAAAATGTTGAGAGATATACTTGAAGTCTTGATGGAAAGCACTCCTAGGGAGATCGATGCAACTAAGCTGCAAACAGGATTGCTGGAGATGGAAGAAGTAGTGGCTGTTCATGAGCTTCATATATGGGCCATTACTGTGGGGAAGATTTTGCTGGCTTGCCATGTGAAAGTTACACCAGAAGCAGATGCAGACTTGGTGCTGGATAAGGTGGTAGAATACATAAGGAAGGAGTACAACATCAGCCACGTTACTATACAAATAGAACGTTAACTTGCTCGTTGAGGATCTCGGAGTTTTTCTTAGCTACCCTGTCAATTAATAGTTTTAATTTGGCATTTTGAATTAGCCGTTTAGCAACATGTAGCCTTTTTCTAGGGAGCAGTAAAATCTGCCAAGTCTTTTGGCTATTGTACATGCTATTGCTAGACATACAATCCTCCCTATTTCTTGGGTGGATACCTCATTGTGGAAGTTTAACAAATGAATGAGAAACTCCTTTTTTTTGCTGATGTCCACTCTGTCCCTCTGTGATCAACTTTGGTAGTATAGCTTCAGTCTTTCCTTTCAATCTGGTATTCCCTCAGTATTTTTTTGTTATACTGAATTGAAGCTGCAGACAGCCAGGAAGGTGGGAAAAGAGTCAACTGTATATGCTCCTTTCACTTGCATCATACCCGTTGATCCTTGGGACCTACAGCAGCTAGTCTGATGGTTATGGATTTAAATCCGCTCCTCATCAGGTACCTCTCATTCAGTTACCAGTCACAGTTCATGATCTCTTTTCTTATGTTATTATTTTTGGATGGTAGTTTGATGGTGGCAGATCTGCTGGCATTGTTCCATGTGATAAATCACAATCCAGGAGTTACCATCAATGAGCTTGAGTTTCCTCATTAAAAATCATTCTCAACAAATTTTACAGTACGTATTTGTTCTGTTTCAATTAATATTACTATTAAGATTTGGAACACGTCAATTTGTGTTGAGCTCTATGACCAGAAATAGAATCCTTTTTTTTAAAAAAAAAAAATAATAAAAAAAAAATAATGGAATCCTATATTTTTTTTTTCTTAAAAGAAAATAATGGAATTCTATTTTCACTAATTTGTGTTATGATCTATGTTTGAATAGTGTAATCCTTTTATCTTTTCATGTAACTTAGTGTTAGCATTGTATTTGTATACTTGTATTAGTACTTCAGATAACATGCACTCAATCCTGTCCTTATCTCGGCAAATTGAGATGTAATATCTTCATTTCGATGAGCATGTGCTTATTGAAGGGCTAATTCTATTTCTTCGTACATTGGCTCATTCTTGTCGTTGTACATTGTACAGCAAAAGCATGCTGATTCTCAACCAGAAGAAAGAGGATAAGAACCCAACGGAGACACCAGAAGTCACACCTTCTTGGTTAGAGGATAAGATATGTTACCCCCCCCTCCTCTCTCTCGTCAAGATATACTTCGTAATTGACTTGTGTTATAATATCACGCTTTAGTTGTATTGTTACTTGCTTGTTTCAATCTGTGGTAGATGGACATTTTAGTGTCATTGTCAATGAAACAAATGGGGGAAGAAGGAAAAAAACATATCTTACATTTCCCTTCCCATGGTAGGTCCAAATTTCAAACTCTTACAGATTAGCTCTAATAGAAATACTTGCCTGCTTTAGTAGGGCAGTTAATAGTAGTTCTTATTATCAGCCCTTGGCCCCCTGTCTGACTTGACAAAGATTGGCTTCGGACATGCCCCTTGACCTCTGATTAACATCCCACCACCTACCTAGTCTTTGAATTTAAGAGTATCCTCTTTTGGGCTGACCTAAATTATGGAACTAGTGAAGGAATAATTATTACTGACTACTTTATTCTGCATTTCTAGAAAAATTTATGCCATAATTTTGATTGTATTTCTTACACATTTACTAACATGAAGTTCACTTAGCCACAACGTAATATATCATTGTTATGGTTAGCTGATATTCTAGAGAATGAAGGGAACAAATGAGATTCTTTTAGTTTCCAAGATGATATTTTTAAACTTTGCTATAGTGCCTAGAATTTGGCATCTGTTTTTTTGTAACCTTTGTTCTTGAGGTCATTATCTTACTAATGCTACCAGAGATTTATCCATCTGCCGGATAACATACGCGGACGCTTGCTCACCGACTTTGACTGCCTATGTGATAGGGACGAGTTTTAGGGTGTAAGAGGCAATAAGGTTGTTTAGTTGGATGTAAGAAGTAGGAGGTGCTTAAATTAGGATAGTAGTTATCAAGAAGAAAGGGATGAGTGGAAGAAATTTAAGACCTGCCTTACAAGATATTGTTACTGCCTAACGTATGTGGTTTCCTGCAACATGCAGCAGTTACTGGTGGGGTGGCCGGTTGATAGTAACTGAGTTTTTGGAGCAATTATGATAAAGAACAAATTTGTCAATAAAATTGTGTCCTTTTAGAAAAGATTTGTCTTTATTAGGCTTTATTATCAGAATCCAAGATTGCTATAATCATTTTTGAATTGGATTGATAAACTGATTAGTGCTATTACTTATGTCATCTTTGGTTTGATTATTTGTTGATTGCTGCCATAAGTGGCAAATGGGTTATTTAGGCTGTATTCCTCGAGTCTCTCTGTCGGTTTGGGTCATTTCTCTGGTGTTAATTTCCTGGCCGGGTCTATTGTTAATTAAAGTAGCTTATTACGTATGTTCATATTACTTTTTTGACATGTCTCGTTTGATTTGAGTCAAAATTGGGTTACGTTGTTTCTAGTTTTAGTTTGGATTTGAGTTAGATAATTCAAATTGAGTAATCATGTTAGTGGATATTTTACATTATTTTTAAAGCAAAACTCTGTATTTGTTCCCCGTTTCTTTTTCTTTATCTTGAACAGTTGTTTTCATAATAATGGATTTTCCTGTCGAGATACTTCGGGCATCAAAAAGATCAGCTTTGACAGTGCTTGGGTTTGTCACTGTAATAGTGCCAAATATTATTTGATTTAACACCAGTTTTCCTTAATTTTCTTTTTAAGTTTACTGGTCAGAGTTCTTTATTAGTTGACTTTCTTAAAGGTCAATACCCTTAGTGTGAGGTCTTGTTTGTTCTATAATACTCTTGCATAACAAGGTCAAACTTTGGCCGGTTTTAATAAATTAATCCTGGATAAGATTTTTTTTGAAAAGTAAGGAAGCAAGTCTCATCATCTTAAATACTTTTCCAAAATAAAAAAAAAATAAAACAAATAAAACCCTTCACTTATAATAAATTGTAAAGATATGAATTTAATTTTTTTTTTTCTCGTCTTACCTAATCTTTTGTATTTATAAGTATTTGACTAAAACTTGGACTTTATTTTGATGATAATGTATAAAAAAAACATTATCACATACGAAGCGTGAGCTTGGTTTAATGTACATACTTCATGAATTATTTGTAATATGAGCTTGGCTTTAATACAGTTTTTATAAATTTTCATATACGAGCTTGTTTTCAATGTACAATTTTCATAAATTATCATATATGGAGTACAAACTTGTTTTTAATGTATATTTTTGGAGTTTAAATCTTTTAATTTTTTTAAAAAAATTAAGAATATCCTATAATTTTAAACAAAATATCATTTGAAAGATGTGAGTTAAGCATAAAGGAAGGACTTAACATTTGACATTTTTCACCTTTAAGGACCTGACACTTATTTTTTCACCTTTAAGGACCCGTGGTCAATTTTCCGGCATGTTAACCCACCTGAGCTCCGGCCAAAAAGTTAAGTCCTTCTAAATAAAAAGTTAAGTCCTTCTAATACAAAAGTTAAGTCCTCAAAGCATTTAATACATTTCAAACATTCCAACTGTCAAAATATCAAAATTATTCCAACTTTTTTTTTAAAAAAAAAATAATAAATAAAAATTCCAAGTATTCACAAAATATCCCAACTGTCAAAATAAGAGGTTTGCTGAGAATTCCAAAAAATAGCCATTACACCAACTTATCCAACTTATCAGTATAAAAGATAGCTTCTTCTTCCATCATGAGTAGTAACCTGAAGAAAAAAAAAAAAAAAGAGTTAGATGTTGTTTATAACGACAATTGAAGTGAATGAATTGAATGAAACATACCTCATTAATCTATTGTTAAATCTATCAGATTTGACTGAGGAGTTGATAGTGCTTGATTTTGGTTGATGTACTACATTTTTGAAATAATATATTATGTTAGTATGTATAAACATGCACATGAGCAAATTTGTTAAATAAAAATATGAGTAAGTGTATACTTACAACTGCCTGCCTGCTGTAACCATTAGGATAAGTGTAAACTCCCACCACTACTAAAATTCGGTCAAATTGCGACCGCCTCAAACGGTCGCAAAAATAGCAAAAACGGTCGCAAAAAAAAATTGCGACCATCAACGGTCGTAACATGGTGGTCGTTATTCTCGTGGTCGCAAAAAAAAAAATTACGACCGTTTGACGGTCGCAGATTTTTTGCGACCGTTTTTACTATTTTCAACGACCGTTGTGAAAACGGTCACAAATATTAATAATTGCGACCGCTTTATGAAACGGTCGCAAATCTTGAAATTAGCGACCGTCATAAGCGGTCGCTAAAAGTTTTAAAAAAAAAACAAAAAAAAAAAAAAAAAGACCCATCACCCACCCACCCTTAACCCAGATCCATCGAAACTAGATCCCATCCAAACCACCGCCATTGCCCACCCTAAACAACCACTAGCCGCCGCCCGCTACCCACCATCACCTTCGCCCACCTACAACCACCAATACCCACCACCACCCACCCACCCTTAACCCAAGAAAACATACATTTATCAAAACAAAATTAACCTAGAAATTTAACCAAAAATCGAAAAAAAAAGCAACATAAATTAAGCCAAAACAATTTAACCCACAAATAAAATGCACAAAAATTAAACCAAAAAAGGAACAAAAATTAAATTAAAAATGAACAAAAAAAGTCGAACACAAATCAAACCCACAAACACTAAGCAAAATTTGAACAAAAATTCAACTTACAAAAATAAAACCTACAAAAAACCCACAAAAATTCGAACAATCACACAATTTCGACAAAAATCGAACTACTATTCAAACAAAATCAACAAAAATTTGAACCAAAACTCAAACAAAAATACAAACAAAAATCGAACCAAAACTCAAACAAAAACACGAACAAAAATCGGAAAAAAATCGAACAATCATGGAAATTAGAGAACAAAATCAAACAACAAAATTTGAAAATAAACAAAAATATAATAAAAATTTAGAGAAGAAACACATACCTTTCACAAAACTTCTTCCTCTTTAGGTTTATATGGTCAAATTCGACCATAACAACTCCAGATCTGGAATTTTTATGGTCGAATTTGACCGTTAATACCAAACTTTGACGAAAATACAACACCACAATTTTTTGGTTGAAAAAGATAGAATGAAGAAGAAACAGAGAGTAAAAATCCTAAGGAAATAGTAGAAATAGAATAGAGAAGAAAATGATGGAAAGGGAAAAAGTAAAAAGAAGAGAGATAAAGGAGAGAGGAGGAGCAGATCAGGGAAGAGAGGAAAGAGAATGAGAGGGAGAAAGGAAAAAGAAGAGAAAGAAAGGAGTGAGGAGATATGGAGCGGCGGTTTGGGCTAGGGTTAGTTTAGTACTCCTTTTATAGGATTTTTAGAGAAAAAAATATTAACCCTGTTGCGACCGCCTTAAACGGTCGCAAAAGGCGGTCGCAAATGGTCGCAAATTGCGACCGTTCCTAAAACGGTCGTAATCGTCACAATTTGCGACCGTTCCTAAAACGGTCGTAATCGTCACAATTTGCGACCGTTTTTTGCGGTCGCAATTGATTTGTTTTTATTTAGAATTATTTTTAACATTTATTTTATTTTTAAATACGTTTGCGACCGTTAAATAGCCTAAAAACGGTCGCAAATCTGCCACCGCCTTATAAACGGTCGCAAATATTATATTTTGCGACCGTTTTAATGATGGTCGTAAAAAAACGATCACAATTTGACCGAATTTTAGTAATGCACACCTCTGTTGTGTATAGGGAGATTTACTTGACTACTGCTGTCTGGCACAATGTTTCCCTTCCCTTTCCCCTTTCCTTTAGTTGCTGGTGTGTGCTTCAGCTTCTTTGGGGCCTGATGTTGCCCTGATTCAGTAGAGTCACCCACCTGTGATGTTTTAGGTGGCTTTGATGACCGAGGCACAGGAATATCTATCAATGGCAATGGGCATTTTCTTTTGTTATGCCCAGCTTCTCCACAGTTACTGCATTTATGTAACTCCCCCTTCTTTGACTGCTTGCAGCCTTCTACCTCACCCAAAGATGGCTTTCTCTTTGTAGTTGGCCTATTTTGGAGTTTCTTGACCATCGGGGCTTGTATTGGAGCATAAGGGGACTCAGGCCACTCTTGGGGTCCATTTAAAGGCTCAAGTGGAAACTCATAAGCCTTTAAGTATTTCTCCTTAGTGAACCAAGTTGATACATAATGTTCAGGGTGTTCAACGGCTTTCCAAATTGCTGCAACAGCATGATTACATGGCACTCCACTAAGCTGCCATGCATTGCAACTACAAGTTTTGTCTAGTAGGCTGACAACATATCTAGTTTGTGTTGCCCCTTCCCTAACCCCATATGTGAAATGGCCATCCCAAAATGCAACCCAACCTCTTGCATCTATCTTTGACTTCTCTAATTTCTTTTTGATTCTAGGACAGATTTGAATGTCCTTGTTACCAATGAAGTCCCTTTTCTTGTGAAGCCTCTCCATTAGGCTTTCTCTAATATCTTCGAGCATGGTTATGATGGGCTTGTGTCTGCTAGAAAGTATGTAAGCATTGAAAACTTCATTCATGTTATTATCAATGTTCTCACACTGTGATGTTGAAGTCAAAAAAGCCCTCACCCACTTCTTATAATTTCTCTTCATCAAGTCTTCACCTGCTTTGACTGACATTAAGGAGAAGAGCTGCATGTTTTTAGTAAAATCATTCTGTGTTGTGCTTTTAGCCACTTTCCAAAACCCTCTCCTGTACTGCAAACTACCTCCAAATTTCTGCCTAAAATTGCAATAGACATGTCGAGCACAAACTCTTGTGTCTGCACTAGGCCATATGTCACTAGAGCTGTCAATTCGGGTAAATGGGTCGGGTTTGAGTCGGGTTTGTGTGGGTCGGGTCATCTCGGGTCGGGTCAATATGGGTTAATGTCAAGACCTATGTGGGTCGGGTTTGGGTTGGGTCATGCTTGAGTCGGGTCACGTCGGGTCATACATCTTTTCGGGTTCGGGTCGGGTTTAGGTCGGGTCAATAAAAGGTCGGGTTACATTCGGGTCGAGTGAAAAACAAGTCGGGTTAAATTCGGGTTTTTACGGGTTTAAATGAGTTAGGGTCATGTTCGGGTTCGAGTCGGGTTCGGTTCAAGTCAATTATTTTCGGGTTATAATCAGGTCGGGTCATTATCGGGTTTGAGTCGGGGTCGGTTCAAGTCAATAATTTGCGGGTCATAATCAAGTCGGGTCATTCTCGGGTTCGGGTCGGGTTCGGTTCAAGTCAAAAACTTGCAGGTTATAATCGGGTCATTTCCAAGTCGGGTCATTCTTGGGTTCAAGTCGGGTTTAGTTAATAATTTGCGGGTTACAATCAAGTTGGGTCATTTAAACTTATCTGGTCATTCTCGAGTTCAAATTGGCAAGTCAATAATTTGCAGGTTATAATCACGTCGGGTCATTTCCAAGTCGGTCTCGGGTGTGGTTCAAGTCAAAAATTTGAATTCCCTTAAAAAAAATAATAATAAAAAAAAAGATAAGTCAAGTGAGATGAGAAAGACTTGCTATTGTCTGGGTCCCGTGTATTTTTTTTTTTTTTGTTTAATTTTTTTTTTTTTTTTTTTTTTTTTGCTGCTATCCAGTTCAGTTTTTCTTTGACGAGGATTATGTAAGAGATAAGTCAAGTAAGATGAGAAAGGCCACTTTTGTTTTATAATTGGAATCCATGTTAATAAATTGAAGAAAAGCCTGAAACTCAATAGTCAATACGGAGTACTCTTTTTATCCTAAAAATTCCTAAATCCTAAAATTCAGGTTAGTAATAGGTCGAGTTTAAATTCGGGTCGGGTCAATAACAAGTCGGGTTGAATTTGGGTCGGGTCAATAACAAGTCGGGTTTATTTCGGGTCGGGTTTAAAATCGAGTCGGGTTAGGAACGGGTCGGGTTAGTAACAGGTCGGGTTGAATTCGGGTTTTGACGGGTTAAATCGGGTTTGGGCCATTCTCGGGTTCGAGTCGGGTTCGGTTCAGGTCAATAATTTACGGGTCACATTCGGGTCGGGTCCTCTCTAGGTCGGTTCATGGTCGGGTTCGGGTCTCAAATACTCGGGTCAACTCAGGTCTAGGGTTGGTTTCAGGTCGGGTTCGGGTCACCATTTTTTTCGGGTTCAGACGGGTTAGGGTTAGGGTCGGTATTTCGGGTCGGGTCAGCTTTTGACAGCTCTATATGTCACCAACAGCCTTGAGCAACCCTTTTTGTTGGTCACTCATGATGGTATAACCAGCACCATCAGCTGTACCTAAGTCATCAGCAAGTAAACACAAAAACCATGTCCATGTCTCTGTATTTTCAATTTCAACACAAGCCCATGCAATTGGGAACATTTGGTTGTTCCCATCTCTGCCAACAACAACAAGAAGTTGCCCCCCATAAGGACCTTTTAAAAAACAGCCATCTAATCCAAAAAAGGGCCTACAACCAGCTAGGAACCCCTTTTTCAAAGCAGAAAAACAGATGTAGACTCTTTCAAAAACATTGTTATTCAACTTGAACTTCACTGTGTTATCAGGACTAGACCGAAGAATTTCTTGAGCATATCTGTGAAGGAGTAAGTACTGTTCTTTATATTCACCTAATATCAACCTCTGAGCCATTCTTCTTGCTTTCAAAGCCATCCAAAGTGAAATCTTGATTCCCGACTCAGACCACATAGTGTCAACAATTTCTTGACACTTCAAGTATGGATTAATTTTGAACTTACCATGGTATTTACTAGCAATCCATGTAGCCCTTATTCTTTTCACTCTTGCCACTCTCCCACAGTTGTGTTGCGGGATATGAGTCTTCACACTTAATGTCCCATTGCCACTCATTGATGCCCATAAGTACCAAGGACATCCCCTTTCCCTTGCCTTGCATTTTGCCCCTATCCTTGTTTTGTCATTTTTTATATACCTTATATCCCTCCCTATGCTTACAGAGTAAGTGGTAATAGCTTCTCTCAATTCCACAACATCCTTGAACTTCTGTCCTAAATAGAAAGGGGACTCTGTTTCTGAGTGTGTTGTAAAGGGTAAATGGCTAGTTTGTTTGCTGACTCTTTTCTTTTTCTTACCGGGTTGTGGCAACAGAAAACCACACTCATCATCATCATCATCATCAGAGTATGACAAAGATTCATACTCTGATGAAGCATCACCATCATCAACATGGTCAACATCTTGACTCTTACGGTCTCCTAATCTACCAGCAACTCTATTCAAAGAATCTAGATCATTCAGAAACTCAAGCTCAACCTTACTTGCTTCTTTAAGTCTCTCTCTAGCATCTATCACCTCTACATCCTCCTCATCACTACCCTCCTCATCACTACCCTCCTCATCCCCAAAATTGAATAAATTGGTTGTCTCAGTTTCAGGTTCAATATAGTCAGCAGGTTGGTGTTATGTGTGCACTGGTTTTGTGGTTAAAAATGGTTGTACAGGTGTATGGGTTTGATTTTTAGTCCCACCAGCCCTAAAACCAGGTGTAGCATTACCACAAACCCTATGCACTTAATCATCATGCTCAGTAAACACATCAATTATCTTGAACTCACTTAGAAGACTATTGAACACAGCAAAAGTACAGTCTTCATATGCCAAGAATCTCACTCCTGTTTGAAGATTCTTCAAAGGGTCACAATAATGGAGCTTTATCACATTATCATAGCCTAGTGAATCAATCAATGATTTAAAGTAGGTGGCATTAAAATCAAGTGGAATATCATTGATTAATTTTATTTGACCACCAATGTAACAAAGATTAGGATTGTATTCCCACTTGCCCCCATGATGCAGCACAATACAAGGTTGGATATCCATATTTTCTACACAACAACACAAAATATTGACCAAATATCAAACAAAAATGAGCAAAATTAAAAAGATTATTCATCGCATTAATAAATTCAAGTTCAGATCACTGCAAAAGCATTGTCATTGTTATGACATTGTCTAACAACATCCTAATCACAATGTCAACCATTGACAACTAATTATCCGTTAATCATTACTACTCTAACCCAATTGAGGGATACATCAAATACATACAAACTTCCCTTGCATAAAAATTATCCAAAATGATTCAAATGCATGTATATCTTTGTAGATTGCTATCATAACAAGCCCTGAAAAGTGATAGCCAATAGTAGTAGACTAGTAGCATACATGCAACAGAAGATAATAAAACTCTAACCCAATCGAAGTTTGCGGCAATAAAGCATTATTGGATTTTAGATAATATATTTCTATTAAAGTTGTTTCTTAAGTGTTTTTTCCCTGTTCAATTGATGCTCTTTATTTTAGTTCTATTTGAGCCAAAATACCAAATTCCAAACACCCTACTCACTACCCCTGTTTTTTACAAGTTTACTGCTAACATAGATTAGGGTCTGGGTTCGTCAATCCCTTCCAAGTCGTCATACACAGACAATTCAAATCACAACATCTAGACAACAACCAACAATGTCATAAACAACAATATCAAATTTAGCAAAAATAATCACTTGATCAAATTCTCGTCAAAACCCTAAACCCTAACAAACCCACGAACTTTTTTTTTTGCATTTTTCACAAAATAAATACACGAATATATGAAAAACGGGCGTACCTTGCAACTTTACCCAGAATCGGGTTGTAATTCCGTGAATTTACCCAGAATCGCCTTCGTCAATCCCGTAGCCAAACTCTAAAACAGGGAAGAAGTTTGCGCCAAAATACTTTTTATTGGAGATAATAAAATAATAAGTGAGAAAGTTCAATCAGGAAAAAAAATATATATATATATATATTTAACCAAAGATTAACTCACCTTGGGTTAGTTGTTTTAAATTATCACCGGAAAGTTAATGTTAAGTCCTTAAAGGTGAAAAAAAAGTCATAGGTCCTTAACGGTGAAAAATGTCAAATGTTAAGTCCTTGTATTATGCTTAACTCGAAAGATGTAAAAATTCTATAATTAGTTTCAATTTTTTTTAAAAACACTAATAATTAAAATTTCAGGAAAAAAAAAAAAAAAAAAGAAGTACAAGTGATTTGATTGTACCTAGTATCGGGATCTACACGAAAGTGTACAGTAACATGCCAAAACACTATTTACAGTAGATGTTTGTCTTTCTTCTTCTTCAACGACTACTAGTCTTGAGTTTATTGACATTTTATCTATCTATTCTATTTATCTTGTTCATTAGTTCGTGGCACCCATTAATCCAAGCTTTTAAGGTCCCATCTTCTTCTTGTTTTTATTTATATTTTTTGTACTAGCTCTCCTTGTATTTGTATACTTTGGCTCTTAACCCTTTTTTTCACCCTTATTACCAAGAATGGCAACAAATTCAAGTTAAATTATTGATGTACAAGTCCAATTTTGTATGAAAAGGGTTCTCATAATTGATGGATATTCATTGTATATTGGCATCTTTTACTGTTCAAAATCACTCGATTGAATCCTTTATTTTTATAATTGTAGTAAGTGACATTTAAGTTTATACACTGTAAATAAATTGTATAAAAAGCAAATTATTGCAATTAGTTTGAAATTGAGAAATTACTTGAGAAATAGTGATTTGCAGCTTTGTTCATGCAAATTTGATTGGTATGAATTATAGCTACTCAAATCCAGCCCTTTAATGTTAATCCAAGGATACCATCCATATTAGTTTGGTAACCAATTTTCCTGGTTTTGGCTGTTGATATCAAAAACCAAACTCTACTCGATAGAAGATAACACATGACATGCAAAAGGAATTTTAGAGAGGGTTTATTTCACTACAATTGTTTGTTTCTTAACTTGAAGTTTAAATTACCCTCATTTGTTTTTGACTATGTTGTGCCATCTTCATGCTAATCATGAAGGCTTAATTAAGATAGTTGATATTTTTCTTAGACATGGATGAATTTTTGGTTCGTTCTTATGAAGAGTGGCCAAAGAGGTCTTAGGGGAAGTAAGGGGAAGAACTTCGGTACAGAGAGATACTTCGTGGTGGAATGAAGAGGTGAAAGCAGTAATTAAGCAAAAAAGGGAATGCTATCAAGCCTTAGGAAAATGTAGGAGTGATGAAACCTTTGCAGCGTATAAGGAGGCTAAGAGTAAGGCAAAGGCAGCTGTTCGCCAAGCAAAAGAAAAGGCATATCAGGAGGTTTATGAAAAGCTTGATTCCAAGGAGGGAGAAAGGATCATTTATAAGATGGCAAAGAGAAGACAAGAGGCAAGGAAGGATATTGGCATGGTGAAGTGTGTCAAAGATAAGAACCAAATGGTCCTAGTGCAAGAGGAGGGCATCAAGGACAGGTGGAAGGGGTACTTTGATGAATTATTTAATGGAAGTAATGGAGTTGTGATAGGAGATACCTCTATGAGTGATGAAGAAATCAACATGGAGTATGTGCGAAGGATTAGGAGAGTAGAGGTGGAGATTGCACTGAGGAAGATGAAACCTAAGAAGGCGGTTGGCCCTGATGGGGTACCGATAGAGGTGTGGAGGTGTTTGGGTAAGATTGGTATTGATTGGTTAACAAACCTTTTCAACAAGATATGGACGGCTACAAGGATCCCACAAGATTGGAGGAAGAGCACCTTGGTCCCGGTTTATAAAAACAAAGGAGACGCTCAAGATTGTTCTAACTATCGAGGAATTAAGCTTATGAGCCATACTATGAAGTTGTGGGAAAGGGTGATTGAACAAAGGTTGAGGGCATGCACAAGCATTTCAGATAACCAATTTGGTTTTATGCCTGGGAGATCTACTATGGAGGCAATCCATTTGATAAGACAAATGATGGAGTTTTATAGGGTAAAGAAGAAAGATCTTCATATGGTCTTTATTGATTTAGAGAAGGCATATGACAAGGTGCCAAGAGAGATACTTTGGTGGGCAATGTTGAAGAAAGGTATCCCACGAAGGTATGTAGACCTAGTTAAGGATATGTATCGGGATGTGTCAACAAATGTGAGGACATGCGGAGGGTTGACAAAAGATTTCCCTATTACAATCGGATTGCATCAAGGGTCTGCATTAAGCCCTTTTCTTTTTGCAACGGTTCTAGACGAATTAACTAGACCAATTCAAGATGAGGTTCCATGGTGTATGCTGTTCGCAGATGATATCGTTTTGGTGGATGAGACTAAGGATGGGGTTAATGTCAAGTTGGAGCAATGGAGGCAAAGGTTGGAATCTAGAGGGTTTAAGCTAAGTCGGAGTAAGACTGAATATTTGGTATGTCGTTTTGGCACTCAGAGGGGGACAAGCAATGAAGTGGTGAGTTTGGATGGAAAGGATTTGACCATGAGTGAATGTTTTAAGTACCTAGGGTCGATCATCCAGAAGAATGGTGACATTGATCAAGACGTGACCCACAGGATTAAGTCAGGGTGGCTTAAATGGAGAGCGGCCACGGGAGTGTTATGCGACCGCAGCATTCCCTTAAAGTTGAAGGGAAAATTCTACAGGACTGCCATAAGACCAGTGTTGCTCTATGGTACAGAATGTTGGGCTTCTAAGAAAGAGCATATTAAAAAGATGGAGGTTACGGAAATGCGCATGTTAAGGTGGATGTGTGGAAACACTTTAAGAGATAGAATCAGAAATGAGGTTATTCGCAAGAAAGTAGGTGTGGCGGGCATTGTAGATAAATTAAGGGAAAATCGTCTGCGTTGGTTTGGACATGTAAGACGGAGACCCGAGGGTGCACCGGTGCGAAGAGTGGAAGAGTGGGACCATGGAGGGGTTAAACGAGGAAGAGGGAGACCAAAGATGACTTGGTTGGAAGGAGTGAGGAAGGATATGAAGTGCATGGATTTACGTGAGGATGAAGTTTTGGATCGTAAGGGATGGAGGAGAAAGATTTATGTTGATGACTACACGGAATAATCAAATTTGGTTCATGTTAGCCGACCCCACTTTTGGGATTAAGGCTTTGATTGATTGATTGATTGATTGATCTTATGAATAGTCTTATTTCAAGTCCACCCCCTTTTAAATGAGATTTGATCTTTACTAAGGGTCTGTTTTTTTCAGATTATTTTCAGTTTAGTTCAGTTCAGTTCTTAATTTGTTTCTCTCATAAAATATTCAATTCAGTTCAATTCAGCTCCAATAAGTTCACTTCAGCTCCAATAAGTTCACTTCAGCTCAATTCAGTCAATCAGAACAGGGCCTAACAGTATGACCTCTTGCGATAGAGTGATGCATTTGAAATTTAGAATCATAGACGTCTTCCTGATTTTTAAATTTCTTCTTTATTTTATTGCAAATATTTGATTTTTATATTGTTCACATAATACTCTGTATTACTTTAACTAGCTTTAGTGATTAATATTTTTTTTAAAAAAATGTAGCAAGCATTTTATGTAGAGGTGCATTGTAGATATGATTTGCATTAGAAAGAGAGGTGTACGTACAAAATCTATAAGAATATGGTTATGAACGGTCTAAATAGAGAAAATGATGTATGAGTAATTCATCACCTGTAGATAAAGTGGACTATAGCAAGAAAATAGTAAATTGCTGAGCATTTGGGCAAAGGAGGACACTACTGTATAGCAAATTAATCAAATACTACTATAAAAGCAAAAACACCAAAGAAAATACTCCATGAAATTATTCATAGAAAAGTGCAGAAGGCGTCCAATCTACCCGCAATTAGAGATTAAGCTTATGAAATGCAGCTTATTATACAAGTACATTAAGCACCTATAGTTTGTTTATACTCCGTACATGAATAGAGTCGGTACTCATTTTTTAGGGCCTGTTATGATTTATTAAGCTAAACTGAATATTTTATGAGAAAAGGAAATTAGGAACTAAATTGAACTGATTGGAACTGAAATGAAGATAAGCTGAAAAGAATAAACCCTTAATAATGCGATAATTAAGGGCCTGTTCTCATTGACTGAAATGAAATGAACTGAACTAAACTGAACTTATTGATATGTGATTTTTAACTACGGATTAATGATCTTTGATTATTTATTATTATATATGTGTGTATATACAAATATACGTATTAAAATATTTATGAAAAATATACTATATAATTAAAATATTTATGAAAAATATATTAAAAATATAGAACCCCAAAACATTTTTAAAACATATACTATATTATTATTATTATTATTATTATTGTCGTTGTTGTAATATAAGGTTAAAAATATAAAATTTGATTTTAAATCATTAACAATATCATTGGATATAAACTTATTAGAATTGAAATAAACTGAACTGAACTAAAATTAATTTAATGAGAACAGACCTTTAAACTCCATTCTTTTCACCTTAAAGTAATTATAGATGTCGACCAAATTAGAACGATTACTAGTAATGGAGAGACTAGGAAAAAGCCCTAGAGATTAGAGAGAGAAAGTAGAGAGAGAAGAGAGTGTCCCCACAAGAGAGAGTGTCCCCGGTGGTGGACAAATCTGCCACGCCAATAATGTTTAAATGGGGGGACCTTCTTTTTGCAGATCAGACAACTCTACCTTTCTCCTCTTCTTCTTCTTCTTCTTCTTCTTCCTTCTCTCTCTTTCTCTCTCTCAACCAATTCTTTCAGAACTCCCCAAATATATCTTATTCACTGTTGCCTAAAAAAAATCTTCTTCACCATTATCATCTTCTTCCTTTCTCATTCTTTAATTAATAAATATTTTCTTCTTTCTTTAAAATTCCTATGTAAAATTAAAATAAAATAATACTGAAACTTTATACTATATTGGGAAGGTAACATTTATTATTATGGCATTATACTAGTCAAGAATATATGCTGCTTTTCTAGAAATAACCATCCACTCTACTCCACTGCACTCCACAGCTCCACTGCACAGCACTGCACCCCAAATACCAAAATCAGTTTTTTTAAGAGAGAGAAACTCAAGTTAGAGAGAGAAAATTTATCAATCATCAAAAGAAAGGATTGGTTATTTATTGCAAAATTGTACTTTGGAGTTTCACCAAACCCACAACTTTGGCTATAATGGAGAAGCTCCAAGGTCCCATTAATCCCTGTGTATGTTTTTTTCTTCCATAATTTCTTCCCTTTTTGCTCTAGTACATTTTATTACTGTTTTTTTACTACTTATTTTATATACTATACACCTTTTTTTTTTCTTTTCATTTTCATAGTTATAGATGTAGACCTTGTTGCATTTACTCCTCTTTTGCATTTATTGCTTGTTAATTACAAGTGTTATTATATCTTCCTAGAATATGGAAATTCTCTGCTGTTTTTTTTTTTTTTTTTTTTTTTTTTTTATTTCCTATTAATTCCATTCTATGACAACCTTATTTATTTCTTACTTAATTTTATTTTTTATTTTTTTGCAGTTGATTGCAGAAGATATGGAAGTGGGTAATTGGTTAGAGGAATTTATAAGCAGTACAACAACAGCAGCAGCAAGTATGAAATATGAAGATCCATATAATTATTATTCTGAAGGAGGTGGTGCAAGTTATCTTCCAAGTTTAGAAGATAAAATGCCATTTTTACAAATGCTTCAAACTGTTGAACAACAACAACAGCAACAACCATTAATTCATCATTTTGAACCAACAAATTTCCAGTTTCTCCTGAGACTACAACATCAGCTAGTTGAGAGTTGTGTTACTACCACTACTACTACTAATCATCATTTCCATAATAATCATAATCATGGTATTAATGTTGGTGGTAATGATAGTATTAGTAATGATGGTATGATTATTATGGACATACAACACTCTCCTGGGGTGAAATCTGAGACAACTGAAATTGGAGAAAAAGTTGAGAAATGTGATGGTAGATCTACTAAGAAAACACACTTTTTGAAAACAAGGACTACTGCACCGGCTCCGGTGAAGGAGAAGAGGAAAAGGAAAAGGAAGAGAGCGACGAGGCCGGCGATGAACAAACAAGAGTTTGAGACTCAAAGAATGACTCACATTGCTGTTGAGCGCAACCGCCGTCGCCAAATGAATGAACATCTCAATGCCCTTCGTTCTCTCATGCCTCCTTCCTATGTTCAAAGGGTTAGTTTTTCCTTTGTCCTTATTTTTGTGTGTGTTTTTCTTCAGTTTTGGGGTTTTTATTATTGAATCTATGTGAATTATGAACTTCCTTGTTTAATTTGTGTAAGACTCACCCTTCTTTCTACTTGTGTTTATTCGTGGGTTCCGGTCTGATAAGACACTTATGTATTTTTAACGAGATAAAGAGCTAAAGGAAAAATTGATTAAGTAGTAGTAGACTACTAGCATATAACTAGTGTAAATTTGTTTTCTTTTTAAGGGATGGAGTGTAATTGTACATTTTTACTACTGATTAATTGATTATGACCTTTTTTTTGAAATAAAAAATAAAAAATGCAGGGTGACCAAGCATCAATTATAGGAGGAGCAATAGATTTTGTAAAGGAATTGGAACAAATGCTACAATCTCTCCAAACTCAAAAGAAAACGAGGCAAATTGAAGAAAACGGCGACGTTTCAGTCAGTCCATCCTCTACATCATCCTCTTCTAATTTGAACAATCTAAGCAATAATAGTAACATGTTCATGGCATCGCCTTCATTCCAATCCCCGGAAGACGGGAAAGGGAAAGGGAAAGGGAAAGGGAATGGGGAATCAGGAGAAGGAAGTATAAGGAAAAGTAATGAGGAATTCAGTGCAGAAAAGAAGACAGGGATAGCAGAAATAGAAGTGGTTGTAATTCAAAATCATGTCAACTTAAAAATCAAATGTCAAAGAAGACAAGGTCAACTCATTAAAGCAATTGTTGCCTTTGAAGAATTAAGGCTCACTGTTCTTCATCTCAACATTACTTCTTTGCATACCCTAGTACACTACTCTTTTAATCTTAAGGTACGTACATTACATTTACATTATATTATATTTGTCTCTTTTAATTTATTACAAGTATGTTTTTTTGTTATACAATATCAAAATTTTGGATTGTTTTTGTGATATATATATGTGGCCCTTACATACATTAATTAATGTACATTTATCATGTATGGTCATGGTTGAGGATTTTATCTGCACGTTGGTTTGAATGGCTTAGATATTTAGTTTAGATCTTCTGTCCTATATAGTGTCTTATTCTATGTCTTGTCGATGTGCTATAATTTTAGAATTAGTCATTCTAATGAATGGTACTTCGTACTTAATTAGTTTAGTTTGGTTTATGTGAAAAAGAAGAATTAAACTAATATGGACTACAAACTTAAAATGTATAATGATATAGAAGATTGTATGATGAATAACACCTTAAGGCCGAGTATGTGTGTTAAACGATTGACTTTGCTGCTCTTGACTTATTGTTAGCCAATTAGCCGGACTTGTTAGCAAAATGATACAGTAGTATACATACAGGAGTGTTTGGTGTTTCGCTTGTGTTTTTTTAGTATTTCGTAACATAGTTATAATGCAATATATTGCGTTGGCTATAACTTTTACTTGATACGAATGATAAATTAGCTTATATAACTAAACAGAATTTGGAAAAATATATGGTTGACCATCTCTTCTTTTCCCCAAAAAATTGCAGATAGAAGATGATTGTAAACTAGGGACGGCAGATGATGTAGCCAGAGCAGTGCATCAAATATTCAGCTTGATCAACCTCAGCTAAACTAAGTCAAGTGATTTTTTTTTCCCCCTTTTAGTGTGATTATTTTGGGATATAGTTAGTTTAGATGATTAGATGAAAAACAATTTGCATCCATGTAGTCAAGTAAGCAAATGATGTTCTTTCTTTCTTTTTTTTTTTTTTTTTTGCGTTTTCTTATGATTTAGGTTTAAATGGAAATACCTTTTCTTTTTTTTTTTTTTTTTTTTTTTCTTGTGATATTTAATTAGATAAAACTTCTCTTAATTTGTTGTATATAGTGCAGATGGATTAAGAGGGACCCATCTAAGATTTGCTAAAAGGTTTGATTTCTCTTCTAATCTCATGATTACAAAGGGAATGATGCATCTCTTTTTATATTGACTTTTGAGAGTGAAGCCTTCTTTTTTTTTTTTTTTTTTCTAGTTTCATCATTCTAGAATGGTCCTTATGCTTGTCTCCCCCAAAAGGCATCAATTTTTTGGAATTGGAAATTATAATTTCACACTCAAAACAAAATACATAAAATAAATAAATAAATATTCAATTTTTTTGGACTTTTCCCTTGATCTCTATTCTCACGTTATTTTTTCCCTTCTTTTTGGTGTTGACCCTACAATATCGTATAGTCCTTTTCTTTTGTGTAAGTAATCGTACTAATTTTACGTTGAGCTTGCTTGTGTAAATTCTTTGAGCCCAACTTGTAATTCACTTGGCCCAGTCCATATGGTCCATCTTCTTGTGGACCATTGCTCTGTATATGTCCATTTCACAAAGGTCTTAGCTGTTTGAAAGGCCATTTGAATTTTTGTAACATAAGGTAATGTAAAAACAAAATTTGAATGGAAGGAAATGTAACAATACTTTACTTGGTAAAAATATAACTATGCTTACTATTAAAGAAAAGACTAATCAAGGTTTTAGTTTCATAAGATAGTTACGTTCTTCGGCCTTCATCGACAGAGTTGATTCGTGCCCTTATTCATGTTCTTTTTTTTTTGTAAAATACAGAAATCAAAAGAAAAAAAGTTGTGTTAGCATTGATACATCAATCAAATGAAATAAGTTTAAGGTGTTGTTTGGTTGACTTAATTTCTTGAGGGCATTCAAAATTCCTATGAATTTCATTTTGGACTTATTTGGTTGACACAAAAAAGTAAAAATGGAAGCAATGACAATTCATGGGAATTTTGACTTCCCTTAAAATTAATTTACCCAACCCCCTTGGTAAGTTACAATTCCTATGGAAATTTACTTCCTTCAATTTTCAACTAAATAAATTTCATGAATTCCCATGATTTTGATAAAGGAATTTAATTCCTATAAATTGTAATTTCATGGGAATTTTCAGTTCCCTAATGAACCAAACGACCTCCAAATATAAAAGGATTACACATATTTAAATGTGAATGCACATAAAATTACTATAGTTGTGATATCAAACACTCCTGTACCCTCATACTGGATTAAGGTTACTTTTGTGTTATTAAACATTAGCAATGTCATCTTTTTTACCCAGCTATTGTCTATCAACATGACTATTCAGTAGTCCGTATTACTAAAATTATTTAAAAAGTAAAGTTTTCATATTCCCAAAATAATTAAAGGGGATGGAGAAAATGAGAAATGCATTGCATTTGCATATGCATGCATGTTGATCTTTATAATTTTTGGAGCGTTACAAATAAATAAATAAACTTAGGGAGAGAGTCAAAATAAAAATGGTCAAGGAAAGCAAGGTTGTGATGGGATTGGAAGTCAAAGGAGTGAAAAAAAGAAGAAAAAGAGAAATTATAAAAATTGGGAGAAGGTCTGGCGCATAGCTCCTATATGCAAACATTGCATATAGGATGGCAATGTAGTAATAAAGTTGAAGTTGTAGTTGGAGTATAAAGTACCATTTGATAGGTAAATAGTACCATTAAAAGTTGTAGTGGTATAAATATTATGCTAATAGTACAAATAAGTATGTAAATGGTACATCAAAATATTATACCATTGTGAGATATAATAGTAGTACTAAGATCTAATGGTACAATATACATGCATAATAGTACAAAAAATGTACCACTGTAACCATAAAAAGTACCATTCTGGATGTCAAACCTCAGCGCTTTTCCACTTTTGCCCTCCTATATGCATTTTTGCATATAGGGACTATGCGACTAGTGGGACTCTAAAAATTGTCAGAAAGATGGAGATTGAGAAACAAACACAGCAGCCATCCCCATGTGCATGTTACAGTGAACCACACCACATCTTGTCAGATTTTAACCCTCCTTTATTTACAGCATGAAAAAAATTATTTTGATTTTGAGTGGAACACTGTATAAATTTGTACGAGTATTTCTGCTAATTTTTACTCTCATGTAAAATAAAAGAAATACTCCCTCCGTTTTTAAATACTTGTTTCACTTTTCTTTTTCGTCCATTTTTAAATACTTGCTCCATTTTTTTATTTGGAAAGCTTTTATAATATTAAATTAATTTTTTCTAACCTAGTAGACCTATCATTATCATATTATTTTACTCCTTATTTTCATATTTTCTCTCCTCTAATTATCCCCACTACTTTTGTTTTTTATAAGGAGTAATTTTTTATTCTTCCACCTAACTCACTACTTTCACATTTTATTATTTTCTCTAATTTCTCCTAAAACTCCGCACATAAAGAAATAAAGTAAGTATTTTAAAAACGGAGGAAGTATTATTTATGAGACATTAAAAAATTTCTATTGAAATTAAAAATTAATGGGGTGATAATTGATGAGTGCTAAACTTTAAGTTCGGTTATTAAATAAAATAGTTTCACCAAAGGTTTATGCGAAATGAAATGGTTTCACTAAAGGTTTTTGTACTCCGTAATAATGCAGCTAGTTAACTACATAATTATTTGCTTAAGAACTGTGAATGTTCTAGTTCTTTAGATGGCTAGATCTTGTGTTTAGTCAATTTGAATTGTCTTTACGGTTTATATTTTTTAACAGGTTGTCTTCTTTCGAATTGGCAATCACTGCTTTACAATATGGGTTTATTACAATATTTGTTTACAAACATGTATATCATTCCTGATTCCAAGTAAATAATATGTATATCATTCCGTTTTTATTTAGTTGCAACACACTTCCTTATCACGCATGTTAAGGAAAATATTAGACTAAATAAACGAATAAATTAATTTATAAAATTTTAACACCTATAAGAAGAAAGAGATATGTTGTTACGGTTTAAAATTCATAGCTTAATCATCAAAGAGATTCGTTTACCTAGTTTAATCACCTCATCGATAAGCGTGATAAAAAGTGTGTTGCATGTATAAAAAAAACAGAGGAAGTATATATAGTATAGTACAAAGTACGGAGTAGTATTTTCACAAATTTGTGCACAACATTTGAAGCTAGCTAGCCCTTGTATATTTTGTTGCTTTCTAAATACAATAGATTTTTGTGTACACTTGCAAGCAGGTGCACGGATATACCTAAGGGTATGTTTCACTTGTATGATGATTTAATACCTTTGTATCAATCATCAAAAGAGCAAAAAATATAATTAAATGCATTTTATATCCGAATGTATATGATTAAGACTTTTTGTTCAAATACAATATGTATACGTTCTATAGTACATACAAGTAGTATACAGTAGTTGGTACGGAGTATAAAGTAATGCTGTAGAAAGTCCCAAACGCTTGGCAACAACAAAAACAGCATCTATCTCTAAATAAGAGCCGACATAATTCTAGTAATCTCTACAAAACTACAACCTTGACCGCAGTAAAATTTAGGGAATATTTGTCCTAATTAATTCTCATCTTTCAAGATTAAACACTCCATTTTCTAGGGAGTCTTCTCTTCTTAAAGTTTGGTTATAACTTTAAATCTCTATTATTATGATTATTAATCCGGATTATTTTACTTGCATCAACATATGATCTCAAAAAGGCTAATTACTTTATCTTAGATTAATGAAGGGCCCGTTCTGATTGACTGAACTAAGCTGAACTGAACTGAATTAAATATTTTATGAGATAAGAAAATTAAAAACTGAACTGAAAATAATCTTAAGAGAACAGACCCGTAATATCGATAATTTAATTAATAAGGTAATCTTTTTTACAGAAGATTTTGTACAAATAGAGAATCATATGATTTTCTGGCATCTCAATAATAAAATATGTTCGTTTGTTAAAAGGACCATTTCTACTCTATCTTTAATAATGCTCCATATCATTTATGCATTACATAATTTTTTCCATGGAGGCGGAATGAATATTTAGTTGTTCAGTAAAGAACATACAGTTGTTTTGTAAAGAACATATAGCTATTTTATAAAAAAATATCACATATAGTTGTATTGTAATGAACATATATGCCTTGTTTGGCAATTGGCTGTTGGCTGTTGACTGGTTTGACTGGCTTTTGCATTGACTTTTTTGTTGGCTGTTTGACTTTTTATTAGTCTAAAAACATATTTGGTAAAATTGATTGTTGGATGTTATTAATAACTTAGGTAGAGTAGCTTTTTCATTTTGGCTTAAAAGCCAGCTTTTCAGCTGGCTGAAAAAGCCATTTACCAAACACAAATTTTGGATGTTTGACCAAATGAAAAAGCCAAAAGTCAATCAAAAAGCTAATGAAAAGCCATTTACCAAACAAGCCCAAAGTTGTTTTGTAAAGAACATATAACTATTTTGTAAAAAAAACATCCAACTTTATGTTCTTTATATATATTTAAAGAACATCCGTAATATTAATAAAGAACATAATAATTAGAGGTGATCAACTTCGGCCTGACCCGAAAATAGGGCGGGTTTGAGCAAACCTAAAAATGTATTTTTAGTTAAAAATCCAAACCCGGCCCAAAAAGTCCGCTATATTTTCCGAGTTTGGGCACGAGATATTATGTTAACAGCCTGACCCGAATTTTTTATCACCTCTAATGATAATATAATGTAATGAACATTATTTTTATTCAACCACCATAATCTAAAGACAAAATTCAAAAAACATTTCAAAATAAACAATTAACATTATGTCACAAATAAAAATACATTATACTGACAATCAAAGAACATGAAAATAAAAAACATTATTTAACAGCATATCATGTTTTTTACAATTCTATAACATGTGTCTTTCACTTTAACTGAATGTTCTTTACATTTCTATACAATGTTTTTTACAATTCTATAATATGTTCTTTTCACTTTAACTAAATAATGTTCTTTATATTTCTATACAATGTTCTTTCCGCTTTTTTTTAGGAAGGAATGCACCTTGCGGATCGTGCATCCGCCTGCAGGAACCACACATTGCATAAGAATTGTGTAGCTTTCTACACCTCAGTGTCATTCCCCAAGTTCCAAATTAAAAGAATTGTGTAGCTTTCTACACCTCAGTGTCATTCCTCTAGTTCCAAATTAAAATTGCAAAAGGCAATTTGCAAAGAATAATCTCTCTTAAAGGTGTGCAATCAATAATAAATGACTAATACACCTAATATCTCCAGTCGGATCTTGATACAATTCCCTATTAGTCAAATGACAAGGTATAATATGTATTCAGCATAATGTCATACACTAAACTAGTAGATGATCACATTAGGAAGATTAATTAAACAGATAATACTCCATACACAAAATGATGAAAGATGATATTTACAATATGACTAGTAGTGACAACGAGAAATTTTTTATTGATCAGTCTATTATACACACACTATATAACTATGGAGTATATAAGTAGCTTAGTGATTTCTCTTACAAGTGACAAATACTCCATAGTACTTCGTTCGTATTTAATTAGCAATAAATGGAGCGAATGTACAAAGTAGTATGGTACATTCAGTATACCAGAAAATTTCCTAAGACATTGAACGCACGCTTGATACATGAGTTCATGGAAGCGTACCACCGTTGACTTTGTTGCTCTAAATCATATCTTCTGCTCTGTCTATACTCTATACCAGTTCTCTGATTGAATAAAAGCTACAGGTCAAACAACTCAAGATTCTTTCTAAAAAATTAAAATAAATCAATCAATGTACTTGAATTGCTAACCTTTTTCTGATTTTTACAGTATTACATTTTACACTCGAAATTGTGGTGGAAATTATAATATCGCTTAATGTTTTAATCAATTGATCTTACGGTATTGAGAATTAGTTAGAAAAAACTAATTTAAACTAGCAAACAAATAATTATTTATAGTGATCAATTAGCTGATCTGATGATCTAGTAATCTAATAGCATCTCAATTTTTGTCTAAAATATTTAATAAGCTAGACGTGTGATTTAGGATCATGTCCAGTGTTGTAAATTGTCTTCTACTCTATAATATGGAGTAACTTGATAATATTAAAAATGAGTTTAATTTGACATATCTCATAAGTTATAAATTGATAATTATGAGGGAGTGTATGTCTCCTTTGACTTTTTTTTCATGAACTTTCTTCTCAAAGTCCTGATATTAGCATTAAAAGTTTTGTACTTGTATTCACAAATAATTGAGATCTCTCAATTATTTATTCTCTTTCATGTATGTATCAATAATTGAAAGTTTGACTTTGAAACACAAATTTATGATTTTTTTAGTCAAGTAAGAATGTGGATTTGAATTATCGCCAACAATCTCTCTTGTCCTTCACTATAAATTTCACAATAGATGTTTTATTACAAAAAAAAAAAAAAAAAAAAAAAAAAAAAAAAAAAAAAAAAGAGAAAGAAACTAGTCCCAAATTATTCACCTCAAAATTTGTTAATTACTTGTTCAATGTCTATGTCTACAACTCAACAGCCTAGGACCATTTTTACCTTTTACGAATCTAGTATTTCTGTGACCCCTCTTCTTTTATCTAAAGTATCTTTTACATAATTGAAATTAACAAAATTAGAGTTTTCCATAGAGCAGTCAATCTATCACCTTTTTTTACCTTAGGCATTGTGAGGTCCTTCTCATTTGTTTCGTAATCACTTACTTTGATTTTGTCCCATTTTCCTATCATAGCTTCTCCATTATTTTTCTGTTTTTCTAAGTGTTTTAAGGATGAGTGATGAAAATCAATCCTAAAATTACCTAGAATCGAGAAGAAAACTTTAATCTTTAGAACTATTCCTCACTCTCAAGAGTACTAGATATGAGTACTTGAATTTACATCAAGTCCAGTTCACCCACTTGTTAGGATTTCTTCTTTAGAAGTTCACGAAAAACTAAGACTATCATAAACATTTCTCATCCTATACGAAGTGGTCAAGCCAGTAAACTCGTAAAGCCCAAACATATCAATCTTAAATGTTACAGTATTAGCACAGAAATAAATATAGGGCCTGGATCAAAAGGGCCCAACTTTTGCCTAAGAAATTTGGAAGTGGGCTTTAAAACCTTTCATCGGTTATCATATATTCAAATCATCATTATGTTTTCAGTCCAAAACAGGGAAGCACTTTAACACAACTGAAAGTGAAATCTTTAGCCCCTTGGCCTTCATTTATGCATACTCCTTTCGTGTTTTTTTAAGTGTTACACTTTGATCGGCACATAATTTTAGGTAATTTAATTGACTTAAATAAAATAAGAGGTAAGTGGAGTCGTTAGAGTATTAAAAAATAGTAAAAGAAAGATAGTGGGGTTAATAATTTATTGAAAAGTAATGAATGTGAGAGAAAAAATATAATAAAAAAAGTAGTAGTGGGTTTGGGTGGGGACCATGAGAGGAGAGATATATAATATTTTAATGTAGTTTTTTGCCAAAAAAGGAAGTGTAACACTTATTAAAACACGGCCGGATTTGGTAAGTGTAACACTTATTTAAACATGGAGGGAGTACTTAGAACATGTTTGAAAAAATTAGTTGTTATACTAGCTGATTCTTCTACTCGTCATGGTAGATATGTGAGTAGAGAATTAGAGATGCTAGTGAGAGTACAGGTTAGCTATTACTGTATTTAGTATAGTAGTAATAGAATATAAATCCAATCTTACGTCACGAGCTTCAACCATCATGGTAAACCATACTTCTAAGCCAATCTCAGGCTTAATAAAGATGATCGACACAAACTAGCTATTGAGATAGTACTTCATAAAATAAAATTTCAATTATGGTAATTTAAATGACTTCTAACATCTTAGCACTAAAATCCACCCAAAAAAAAAAAGCATAAACCTTAAATAGATGGTGACATTAATTCATTAAGTGTAGCACAAAATCTTCAAAGGTGTATTCAGCCAATTAAAAGTGTCCATCTGTAAACTACTTACCAGATTATGCACCATAAATCTCCTATCCTAAAATCCATGTCAGCATTATCCAGATTACTTTGCTATTTGAGTGGCTCTCTACCATTCTTTGTATTGTAAACAAAATGCATCTCCACCTTTCACTCTAAAAATCATCAAACACTAATTTTTAACACCAGACACTTTAGATTTTTGATGAAATTTAATCAACACTATTAATATTCATTTGTTTTCTTCCTTCCACATTTTCCCACTTATTAACACTGCTTTGTGTGGCCTAACAATACATAAGATTTTACAATTTTTATTTCTATTAATAAGTTACAAGGTGTAGGAGTGTATAATTAGTTAATAATGGCCACCTCCACAACCAATGCACTCTCACTCTCTTCTTCCTCCGCCCTTGTCGACGCCAAGGCCACTCATCGGCAATCGGCTTCCGCCTCGCCACAATGCGTATCCCTTCCTACCCTCCCTCCGCTGCCTGTCCACTCCCAAAACCGCATCTCCAAGACTACTTCTTACTGTATGTCACTTCTACCTTTTTTTTTTTTTTTTTTTTTTTTTTTTTTTTTTTTTTTTAAATCAATTTTATTACTTTGAACAAGTTAGTTCTTATATCATTATATATGTACATACTTCATTAGTGTCTAGTGGCACGGTAACATTAACAATTGTACAAACTATAAAAGTAGCATATCATTAGATTATAATTGTCAGTTGTTTTATTTGTGTCCTGCATACTCTGTAAATAGTTTGATATAATTGTTAAAATTGTGCATTCAAACAGTTGGTACAACAACAACAGTAACATAGCCTTAGTCCAAAAATGATTTGGGATCGGCTAGCATCCTAGCAAATGATAACCGATTAAAACATGGAAACCAATTGCCTTGCCTAGCTGCTTAGTGAAAGCACACACATATAGGACACATGGTTGATCATGAGTACAATTCATTATTTGGACTTAAGGTATCTGACCCGACCTATATGATTAAGTGCCTTATGTTTGAGAATAAGAATGATCACTTATTTAACACAGTATTAACAAGTTGTACACTTCTTTTCCTGGCTAGAAATTAGGCATTTGACCTTTTGTGATTTAATTTTACATACATTTGGTGTCTTAGATTATACAACGAATATCGATGAAATATATTGTTGTAAATATAGGCCGAAAGATTTCTAGGAATGTTGTCGCCATGGCGACTGGGGACGCGCCAGCAGCAGCAGTAGCACCAGTAGCAGTAACCCCAACAACATCGACTACTGAAGAAGAAGTTCCTGCAGCAGTTGACACAACAGAGCTTTTGAAAACTATCCAAAATGCTGTATGATTTTTAATTCTCCTTTATTCTATTCAATTATAATTAATATGATTTTACAAGTAGTAACATTTGCAATACATTTTATGGGTGCATGAATTGTTACAGTGGGACAAAGTCGAAGACAAGTATGCAGTGAGCTCACTAGCTGTAGCTGGTGGTGTTGCTCTCTGGGGTTCTGCTGGCATGATCTCTGTGAGTCATTTCTATCTCTATTCATTTATCGAAAGAGTGATTTGTTGCACGGCTTGAACCTCTATAGTGTAAATGAAGTATTTTGGTGGTGCGACCAACTAATCTTCGGTGAATTGTTATATGATTGAGAGGTGACTTATTATGTTACGAATATTTATAACTTAGGCCGACATGCTTAAATGTTGACTGTAAACTGATTACTGATGTTGCACATTTTACTCAAACTGGATGATACTAGGTGCACCCATAGCTATCTAGGGTATTAAAAAAGCAGGATGGCAGAGTATTAGAATGATCCATTTGTTATGAAGCTTTTTTTTATTTTTTCATTTTTTTTACTGAAAGGTCTGAAACTATGTTTTAAGTCATTTTTTGTATGAATGCATGAAATAAGTGTAATGACTGACTCCATTCTTAGTTAATATGGATTAATTGTACTATAAAACATACTAACAGATGGGTATTTAACTTGCTAATGTGCAGGCAATTGACAGGCTTCCTTTGTTCCCTGGCATTTTTGAGCTTGTAGGCATTGGTTACACTGGGGTACTCTCAAAATTCATCAACTAATTACTTTCGTATGATTACAATGTTATTGTTATACTAAAATCATGTTAATTCTAAATTGAGCATTTTATTTTTTGTATAATTATGCAGTGGTTTGCATACCGGAATTTAGTCTTCAAGCCTGACCGGTAAATTTCTGTTTAGATCGAATTATATATATTAACGCTCCTACAATCTTATGCCAAATATGATATTGTATTCAATCATTTACACTATGTTACAGGGAAGCTTTGCTACAAAAAATCAAGGACGCATACAAGGAAATAATTGGAGGTAGCTAAAAGAATATCAACAAGAAAAGTTAGCAGGAAATTTGGGGATGTATGCCCAAAAGAGTTGAACAGAGATTCTGCAATTTTTTTTTGCATTTGAAATGGAAAATCCTACAACTCTTTTGTACTCATATTCCTCTAACATTAAGTAAACTCTTGTAATTTACCCTCTCTCCCTCGAATCATAAGACACGCACTCTTGTACCTATATTCTTCTAAAACCCTGCTTTGAGCATCACATAATACCAATAATATTCCATGCTATTTTCTTGAGTAATGAATGGATCATGATTTTACAAAGTTTATTTTGCCAACTTCATGCCTTTTACCATTTTATTGATATGCATCATGGGAACACAAATACAACCTAGATTAAGCACTCGAGCAGTGGCGGAGCTAGATAAGTTATACACTTGTACTAACCCATGATACAATTACAAAAAACTTGAATTAGAGAATCACTAACAAAACACAAATGCTCTTAAATTATATAGAAACTATGATCCTCAAACACTTACACTTTCCATTATCTCATTGCATTAATAAGAAATGCTTACATCATATTATTATCTTTTTGTCAAATTCCAATCAGATTTCTGAAATCATTTGTAAAATTCCATAACCCAAAAGTTAGAGACATAACAAACAAACTTGACACCAGCAAAACCAGTTGCCTTAGCTAGGGCCTCAAACTCTCTCCTAGTCCTCTCTTTTCCTCCTGGATTCTGTGTCATCATGCTTACATCCAACTGGCTAATGGCTCTTGCTAGGGCCGTCGTCTCTGGCTCATCCGTGATGTTTGTCTCCACGACGATGACCTTACCATTGTCCGGCAAGGCCTTGTGGCAGTTCTTCAACAACGTTAGGCAACGGTCATCACTCCAGTCATGCAAGATCCACTGTAACATAGATTACAATTTTATTTATCCATTGGAAATAATACATAAATCTAATGTATGTAACAAATGAATGTGACAACAAATTTGTAATTTACCTTCATGAAGATTGCATCTCCCTTAGGAACACTTTCAAACATATCTCCACCAACGTGCTCTATACCTGAAAATTAAAGATAATTAAAAATTGAGTCAATGTTTCAAGTGTATTACCCTAAAAATAGATTAATGATATCATTGAAATTTTATTTAAAATGTCCGTTGAAAACTTTCCCTACCACCCCCACCTCATTTAATTTAATCAAACATACTACCTCAATTTATTTTTAGTTGCAACAAAAGGGTATTATTTGTAAATAATTAAAAAATTGGACTAATCTAAACATATACGAAGTAAATAAGTTAATATTTTACACTAAGTTATATTTAATTTCCATACCAGGCAACGAAGGGGCATGTTCGATAACATGAGGTAAATCGAAGTTGATGCCCTTAGTAGAGGGATATTTAGATGTAATGGCATGAATACTATGGCCAAGACCTCCACCAACATCAACAAGTTGTTGAATGTTTTCAAAGCCCTTGTACTTGTCAAGTATTAGCTTGATGGTATATGTTGTTTGATCATACATTGCTTTGTTGAAAATGTCATTGAACCTTGGATCCACACTTGGGTATTCAAATGCATGCATTCCATGTACCTTGTTGAATGGGATCCCTCCTTCTAACACCGTCTCTTTCAATTTACTCCTACAAAAATTACCAAAAAAAGATTTAAATTAATGTTAAATGTAATTCTAAGGATTGATTATGTATAAAAAGCGAAAAGCAAAAATGTTTATTAAGCATTTAAAAATATTAAGCATTCAAAAACATTAAGCAAAAATTGTCATTTACTAGTAGCATGTTTTTTATTAAGCGATAATATTGTTTAATTCAGACAACGCACGAGCTTAACAACTACAAACAGTATAATATATTTATTTTTTTTTAAAGAAATAATTTAGTGATGGCAGCTTGTTTGGTACGTCTATTTGATTGGAAAAAAAAAAAATTAAATAAATACATAAGTGGTATAATTTTCTAATTGGTATCCACAATTATTAGAGGGGAAATTGGAAAAGACGTATGGAAGAAAATGAAGTGGTTATCTTAGACGACAAGGAGTCAATCAGGACTTATCTTTGGCAGTCGTGTGGACAATTAGGCCATTAATTGGAAGTGTGTAATAGTACTATTCTTAGTACTACTACTACGAGTACTAAGATACTCGTTAATTAATGGATTTATTTGAATGTTTGTGAGATGATTAAGAAGGCTGACTGACTTAATTGTATCATTGGTTAATTACTACGCGTGTTGTGGATTGATGACCAACTTATTTTATACGAAGTAATTAATTACTTTCCACTTTCCTGCTTACTCCACTATCTCTGGATCTTTTTGCTTAAAAGAGTCCACCTAATCCTCATGTTTTTTTTTAGTGTGTTACGGAGTATTTTCGATTATTTATTCAAGCATGTCAATTTATTTTTATTTATCAAAAAGTAAAATTTATTGTTAAAAACTAAAATATGTTTTGAAAATACTCCATAATTACAAAAGACTATCAAAGAAAATTGTGAAATACTAGTTTCAAAACTCAAAATATTTCAACTAAAAATATAGAACCTAACAAATTAGGACCAACAAAATGTTTGAATCTAATATATAGAAGCATCATCACAACAGCTATCTCATAAATCATAATGAAAATTGTCTAATCTTAATTTGATAATTTTTTAAATTAAAACTATTACATGTTTGAAGCCATGCTCCGTTAACCTGATCTAATCTTAATTTGTCTTAGTTAAAACTAAATTCATATTTTTTTAAATAAGAAATTATAAACCCTAAAGGTTGAGATTGAATTATATACATACCTAGAAGTATATAGTTTGTGCTAAGAAAATTGATTAAAAAAAAAGTCATGAAAATAATGCAAAATGAATGGCATGCATATACTATAAGTAGTCCATATTAAGAGTATGCAATAGAACTGACCAGCTTTGAAGGAAGACCTTGTCAATAACTAAGTTCAACATAGGTGCCAATGACACCCCATCTTGATCAGGCACAAAGAACTTAGTCACAGGCGTGGGACCATACCGCCTTTGGACCCCACCATCGGCGGTGGGCACGGCCGTGCAACTTACTACAGAGTAAGTGGCTAGGACCCTCAACATCCGATCTAACATGGTTGGAGCTTCAGGATTTGTAGCCTTGATCTTGGATGCCAACTCGGCGGATGATAGGCCGCTAGAGCACGCCTCATCCTGGATGATCTGGAGCACCCCCAAGTCAATGGTGGCGTTCAAGACCATGGGAAGGACACATGAGTTTAGAATTTGAGCGGCGTAAGCGTAGGACTCTTCATCCTCTTTTGCTTTCGCTTCGTGGTTCGAGTGGTCACCGTTTAGTGATCCGTTGGTAAGACTAGTGTACATGTTTTTGTTTTGCCCGTTGAGTTCGTTAGCCATTTTTTGTATTGGAAAATCCACTTGTAAGTAAGTGTATATGTTTGTTTTGTGGAATATTGGTGTAAGGAATATTAGGAGGAATTATGGAGTATTTATAGTGCTACTCCAATTGGTCGATCAATAAGACTTTATAAAGTAGTCGGGCCAATTATTAAGGCAGACATGTTAGTTGTCACTACTTGATGTTAGTTGTCACTTATTGTCACCACTTGATGTTAGTGTAGTACTCCGCATTTGACATGGTAGTGGGTTGGTAAGTAAAGGTTGATCGTCCAAGGAAATTTCCCTTTTACTTTTTGATATACATGAGAATAGAATTGTCAATCGGGTGGTTCGGGTCAGAACACTTCGCGTCGCCGGTCATTCAGGTCAGGTCATTTTGGGCCATAAATTCGGGCCATTGGTTATTCAGGTCAGTTCATTTAGGGTCATGGGGTCGAGAAATGCTCAACCCTAACTCAAAGTTTGGATTCTTCTTTTCTTTTTTTTTAAAAAAAACAAACATTCTCACCAATATTAATTTTATCCATTACATGCCTACTATATAATTTAAATCGTCGCAATTTTACTAGAATTCCTAACTAATAAAAAATGATAATAAAATTAATAATTAAACTTAAACATCACAAAATTTAAGAGGCCAACATTATTATATATGTGGAGTATAATATTGATCTTGACATAATATCAGTAGACCTGTCAATCGGTGGCATGACTATGACGTGGATTATGCGGATGCAATTGGTATGGGTCGATGATTGATGTAGGAGGTGATTGGTATGAATCTAAGCAAGAATTATATGCGGTAGGCGGTAGATAATGAGGAAAAGAAATGCATGTCGAAGTTAGACAAACGATCAAACTTAATCAATAAACTAGATATTAATTTTTTAATAAATGTAATTTTTTTTATTAAAAAAAACCCCCATAAAATGGGTCAGGGGGTTTAATTGGGTTAAATCGGATTATGGGTTAAAAAAAATTGTTCAAGATCCACAAAGACGGGCTGGATTTGCGAGTCGGGTGATAAGTGTTTTATTTGTCCACTTATCATGGCTTTCTAAACACAATTTTGTATTCTTTCCCCTACTCTAATCCCTTTTTCTAACTCCTCTTGTGCTAATTTGCATCTTTTGGCTTCCCCGTTTCTTTTTATGTGTGTGCTCGTGCTTGTAGGTACGATGCTAATAGCATAAGCATGAAGAAATACTCTTTGGAAGCAAAGGAAAGCAGGAGCGGGCGTGCAGCCTTTTAGGAGCGGGCGCTCCTGCCTGAACTGCCACATTCTGCCTCCCCTGCACTTTTAGGAGCGGGCGTGCACCTGTATAGGAGCGGGCGCTCCTCCCTGTTTTCCTACAAACTGCCTCAAACTGGTGCAAGAGGAGAGGGCATACAGAGAGCCCAGGAGCGGGCGCTCCATATAGAGGAGCGGGCGCTCCTACTTACTGGAGCGGGCGCTCCTCCTGTTCTGAAGCCCGATTTTGACGGATTTTACGATGTAATTTTTGGGCATATAAATAGGACGCTTGGCTTCAGTTTTTCGGATCTGCTTCCCCTTTTAGTTTTCTTAGGTCCTTAGTTTCTCTCAACCCTCATTAATTAGCTTAGAACTTCTCAACTCAATCATTGTAGTAGATTAATTGAAGATTGTTCTCTTGAATTCAACAATTTCTCAACTTTGAAGTTTATTAAGTAATCTCTTTCCTCTATCTCTTGCTCTTAATTTTCAATTTTAATTGCTTTGAGTTGATAATTTCTCCCTTAATCTTGTTTATTTATTCTTGCATGTTTAATCCATCCTTGTTTCATCTCTTTCCTAGCTTATTTGAATTCATGAAAACCCTTACTTTAATTGTTAGATTAATTTCCACCATGTTTAGTGAGTAGTCTCTTAGTTAGGGGTTGGGTGAAGACCCAACCAAGCTATGGTTAATTGACTTGGAATTATTCATGTGCTACCTTGGATTGATAGTTGTTTGTGCTTGAATTGATAATTGCATGTGTATTTTGTTGGCCACATTATGCCCATGTGTTCATCCCTCTTCTCGCATCGAAAGATGGGGTTTTGGAGTGAGTCTTTTCTTGTGTAATTAGATTATGCTACTTTCATGATTTTGGATGTTTGGTTTCATTGACTAGGTTGCTTTAGTAGGGTAATTAGGTGAGAAATCCCAATTATTCGAGCTTCATGCTAGTTCGGAGCGATCGAGAGACAAACTCGAGCTAGAAACCCACTTCCTATCCTTGAGACTTAATCCTTATCGTGTTAGTGCTTAATCTAGGGAGTACTTATGTTGTGACTTTGAAAGAAGGCAATGATAAGTTCCTTTTCTATCTTCTATGTGTACTCATGATTCGTCCTTGTTATTGATTCCTTGGTTTTGGTTGGTGTTGAATCCCGTTTCCCCTAGCATTCTTTTATATAGTAGCTAACCATTCAAAACCCAATTTGTGACCGAATTAGCTTACAACCGTTTCATACTCTTGGTGTTCTTCACCCATTCCCTGTGGACACGATCCTCTACTTGCCCTAGACTTGTCTTAGGTTAGTTTTGGTAAAAACATTGTTTGGTTTGGGGTGATTGTCCAACGACCGATTTTTCCCGGAACCAAAATGGCGCCGTTGCCGGGGAATGGCGTTAAGCATTGAGTTACTTATGAGATATGTGAGACTAGTTCATTTGTATAGCTTTATTTTTCTCTGTTTTCTTTGACTAACCTACTAATCTCCCTTCTAGTCTTCTTTGTTTATGCCTAAGCGCAGCAATAAGACACTTCCTCTTGTGCCGTTGAATCTCGAGCTTGAAAAAGTAGTAAGGGCAAATCGAAAAGAAAAGAGGGCGAAAGCTAGTGGTGCCACATCAAGTGAGCCACAAGTGGTAGTTGAGTCCGATCAATCTAGTTCTAGTGAGACTAGTGGAGACACCATTTCATTAGAGTCACCAAGGACAAATTCTCCAACTTCTCCACCTCTTCACCAATTTGAGATGGCTCTTCCAAATAAGACTTTGAGAGAGTTTGGTGTTCCTCCTCCGTATCAAGAAGCAAGTGGGATTGTTACTCCCACTACCGAAGCAAATAATTTCGAGATAAGGCCCGCCCTTATCACCTTGATTGAGGGTCATCAATTCTCCGGGGCAAAGCATGAGGACCCCATTGCGCATCTAAAGCAATTCACACGGTATTGTAGCACCGTGAAGGCAAATGGGGTGACTCCGGAGTACATTCTTCTAAGCATGTTCAAATTTTCTCTTTCGGGGAGTGCAAGTGATTGGCTCGATAGGTTGACTCCGAATTCATTGACAACTTGGAATGAGGTAACTTCGGCATTCCTTGGGAGGTTCATTCCTCTTGGGAAAACGGCGGAGTTGAGGTCCAAGATTTCAAACTTTCAACAAGAGCCCGATGAGTCTCTCTACGATGCTTGGGAGAGATTCAAAAGCTATCAACAACAATGCCCCCACCATGGGATGGAAGATTGGCTCTTGCTTCATGGATTCTATAGGGGTCTCTTGAGATCGGACCGCATACTCTTAGATGGAGCTTCGGGTGGGCCACTCATGAACAAGCCACCCGCGGAGGCATTAAAGATCATAGAGGATGTAGTCCAAAACTACACCGATTGGAGCCCCGATGAGAGAAGCACCTCTAAGAGAGGGGGAAAGTATGAGGTAAATGCTATTAACATGCTTAGTTCAAAATTGGATGCCTTGTCTTCTAAATTTGATCAAATGCAATCTTCTCCCCCTCCTATCTCCCCCCTCCCTAACTCACGTGCATCTAATTCTTCGAATGATAATGTGTCTATGCAATTGATGTCTTGTGATGTATGTGGTGGTGAAGACCATGCGTCTTCCGATTGTTATTTGTTGAATGAGCAATGTTCCCCTTCCCCTTCCATGGAACAAGTCAATAACGTGAATGCTAATCCTAGGTTTGACCCCTACTCCAACACCTACAACGAGGGATGGAAACATCACCCTAATTTTGGTTGGAGAAGTGGCCAAAACCAAGGGCAAGGTAGTGGTCAAGGTCAAGCTAGTGGTAGTGGTAATTATGTGTCTAATAATCAACGGAATTATAGAAATGACAATAGATACCAACAAAAAGGCCAATACTCTTCCACTCACAACCCACCCGGTTTTAATGGAGGAATAAGACCAACCATAGCTCCTATCCCTCGACCACCACTTCAAATTCAAGCTCCCCCTCCTCCTAAGTCTAATCTAGAAAGCATGTTGGAGCAATTCATGAACTCCCAAACTAAAAAGACAAATGACTTAGAGGAAAGCTTAAAGCAAATGCAAACCCACAATAAAATGTTGGAAAATCAAATGGCCCAAATAGCTAGTGCCCTTAAAGGCAAGTCTAGTACCTCATTGCCTAGCCAAGGTCTAGATCCTAGAGAGCAAGCCAATGCCATTGTAACAAGAAGTGGAAAAAGCTTGGGGGAAGTTCAAGGGAAGGGAATGCAACATGACTTAGAAGGTGAGAAGTCAAAAGAAAGAGCGATTGAAATGAGTGATTCCCATGGAGAGTTGAGAGTAGAAGAAGAAGAAGA
Organism: Chenopodium album; assembly: GCF_948465745.1. Lineage (NCBI taxonomy): Eukaryota > Viridiplantae > Streptophyta > Magnoliopsida > Caryophyllales > Amaranthaceae > Chenopodium > Chenopodium album. Next base: position 49,978,690 of record NC_137849.1, read on the forward strand.
GAAAAACAAAAAGAGAGTAGAAGAAGAAGAGAAAACCAAAAAGAAAGAAGTTGAAGAAAGAAAAAAAGAGAGTGAAATCCCACTACATGTGGCAAAGCTTCCTTTTCCGGGAAGGTTTGCCGGGTCTAGACTTGATGAACAATTTGCTAAGTTTTTGGAAGTCTTGAGGAAGCTTTATGTTAACATTCCATTCACCGATGCTATTAAACAAATGCCAACTTATGCTAAATTTCTTAAAGACATTTTGAGTAATAAAAGAGAAGTTGACTTTGTGGAAACGATTAATATGCCGGAAAATTGTAGTGCAATTATTCAAAATAGTTGCCCACTAAGCTTAAAGATCCCGGTAGTTTTTCTATTCCATGTGCTATTGGTGAAATGGTAATTGATCGTGCTTTATGTGATCTTGGTGCTAGCATAAGCTTGATGCCCCTTTCTATGTGCAAAAGACTTGGCCTAGGAGAGTTAAAGCCCACCAACATTTCCCTTCAATTAGCCGATCGTTCGGTTAAGATGCCTTTGGGAAAATTAGAGGATGTCCCCCTTAGGGTGGGCAAACTTTACATTCCGGTGGATTTTATTGTGCTTGATATGGATGAGGACTTGAATGTCCCCATAATTCTAGGTAGGCCTTTCTTAGCCACGGTGGGGGCTATTATTGATGTGAAACATGGTAAATTGTCTTTGCTTGTTGGAAAAGAGAAAGTGGAATTCAAATTGAACCAAGTTATGAAATGTCCTTCCAACATGGATGATTGTATGAGTATTGATATTGTTGAGAATGTTATTAATGAATCCATACAATTGCATTTGCATAACACTAATGATTCTCTTGAGTATGAACTTGAAAGCAAAGATAGGTCTTGCAATGAAGACATGGAGATGGAGCCAATTGAGGAGATTCTTGACTCCACCCCCATGGACAAGGAAGAAGCAAACCTAGTAATTGGAAAAGAAGAAGTGAAGAAACAACTCATGAACGACAATGGTAAGGAATGCCCAAGTGTAGAGCTAAAACCTCTACCATCCAACTTGAGGTATGAGTTTCTTGGTCCATCTTCTACTTTTCCGGTTATTGTTAATGCTTCATTGGATGAGGTTCAAACCTCGAAATTATTGAATGTATTGAGGATGCATCGCAAAGCTTTGGGATATAAAATGGATGATTTGAAAGGTATAAGCCCAACGCTTTGTATGCATCAAATTTCATTGGAGGATGATGCTAAACCATCAATTGAAAGACAAAGAAAGCTTAATCCTCCAATGCTTGAAGTGGTCAAGAAGGAAGTTCTTAAACTACTTGCCGCCGGTATCATTTATCCTATTTCTAATAGTAGATGGGTGGCACCGGTGCAAGTAGTCCCTAAAAAGGGGGGGATGACGGTTATTAAAAATGAAAAAAGTGAACTCATCCCTACTAGAACTATTACCGGTTGGAGGATGTGTATAGACTATCGTAGGCTAAACACATCCACCAAGAAAGACCACTTCACATTGCCTTTTATTGATCAAATGTTGGAAAGGCTAGCATCTCACAAGTATTTTTGTTATCTTGATGGTTATTCCTGGTTCTTTCAAATCCCAATTCACCCGGATGACCAAGAGAAAACAACATTCACTTGTCCATATGGCACCTATGCTTACCGTAGGATGCCATTTGGCTTATGCAATGCCCCCGCTACCTTCCAAAGATGTATGATGGCAATTTTTGCGGATATGATTGAAAAAGAAATGGAAGTTTTTATGGATGACTTCTCGGTTGGGGGAAGTTCTTTTGATGATTGTTTAATTAATCTCACGCGATGTTTGAAAAAGTGTGAAGAGGTCAACCTTGTCCTTAATTGGGAGAAATGTCATTTTATGGTTCAAGAAGGCATTGTTCTTGGCCATAAGATCTCCCATGAGGGGATTGAGGTTGATAGGGCTAAGGTGGATGTAATAGAGAAGCTCCCACCCCCTACTAATGTGAAAGGGGTGAGATCTTTCTTGGGACATGCCGGTTTCTATCGGCGTTTCATCAAGGACTTCTCTAAAATAGCCAAACCTCTTACTACACTTCTTCAAAAGGAGTGTGATTTTGTATTTGATGATGCTTGTCTAGATGCATTTTGTAGGTTGAAGAATGCATTGATCTCGGCACCAATAGTGCAAGCTCCGGATTGGAGCCTCCCCTTTGAACTAATGTGTGATGCAAGTGACACGGCGGTTGGTGCCGTGTTGGGGCAAAAGAAAGAAAAGAGGGTGCACGTGATCCACTATGCAAGCAAGACATTGAATGATGCACAAAAGAACTACACCACGACCGAAAAGGAGCTTCTTGCGGTAATCTATGCTTTTGACAAGTTCTGTTCCTACCTTTTTGGTTCAAAAACCATTGTCTACACCGACCATTCGGCAATCAAATATCTCATGTCCAAGAAGCATTCAAAGCCTAGGTTGATGAGATGGGTGCTTGCTTTGCAAGATTTTGATATAGAGGTGAAAGACAAAAAGGGGACGGAAAATTCGGTAGCGGATCATTTGTCAAGGTTGGAAATCCGAGATGAAGATGTTGATCAACTTCCAATCAATGATGAGCTCAAAGATGATGTTTTGTATGCTATCCAAGCAAAGTCATTGCCTTGGTATGCCGATATAGTGAACTACTTGTCTTGTGAGGCGATTCCACCGGAGTTCACCCCTCAACAAAGAAGAAAATTGAAGCATGAGTCGAAAAGGTACATATGGGATGATCCTATTTTGTACAAGATAGGGGTGGATGATCTTTTGAGAAGATGTGTTCCCGACGATGAAATTCAAAGTGTGCTTCATATGTGCCACTCATCACAATGTGGTGGTCATATGGGGGCAAACAAAACGGCGGCAAAAGTGTTGCAATGTTTGTTATTTTGGCCTACTCTCTTCAAGGATGCATGGGTCTTTGTGAAGACTTGTGACAAATGCCAAAGAACCGGGAACATATCAAAAAGAAATGAGATGCCCCAAAATCCGATTTTGGAATTGGAGGTGTTTGATGTTTGGGGGATCGACTTCATGGGTCCCTTTCCTTCATCTTACGGTAATCTCTACATTCTAGTAGCGGTGGACTATGTGTCCAAATGGGTGGAAGCTCTTGCATCACCAAAGAATGACTCCAAGGTGGTGATGAAGATGTTTAAAAAGATCATATTCCCAAGATTTGGCGTTCCACGGGCTGTGATAAGTGATGGGGGGTCTCATTTTGCTCATCGAACATTCAAGGCTTTATTGGTTAAGTACGGAGTACACCATAAGGTGGGTTTGTCCTATCATCCTCAGACAAGCGGCCAAACGGAGGTTTCAAATAGAGAAATCAAGCTCATTCTTGAGAAGACCGTGGCTAGAAGTAAGAAGGATTGGGCGGCAAAACTCGATGATGCCTTATGGGCATACCGTACGACTTTTAAGACTCCCATTGGGACCACTCCTTACAAGTTGGTCTATGGGAAGTCTTGCCATTTGCCCGTGGAATTGGAGCACAAGGCTCGATGGGCAATCAAAGCCTTGAATTTTGACCTCAAAAGTGCCGGAGAGAAGAGAACTCTAGACTTGCATGAACTAGAGGAATTGAGAATGAATACATACGATAATGCAAGCTCTTACAAGGCAAAGTCTAAGGAGTTTCATGACAAATACATTATCAAGAGGGATTTCAAGGAAGGTGATAAGGTTCTTCTCTACAACTCAAGGTTAAAGCTTTTTCCCGGAAAACTTAAATCAAGATGGAGTGGTCCTTTTCAAGTTGTAAAGGTATTTCCCTATGGCTCAGTTGAAGTTTGGAGTGAGAGCACCGGAGCATTCAAAGTGAATGGTCAACGCCTCAAGATTTATTATGAGGGTGAAAAGAAAGGTGTGGTTCACTCCATCAAGGTAGAGGAATTCAATGTCTCTAGTTAATGTGATCGGAAGGTCGTCAAGCTAGTGACGTTAAAGAAGCGCTCCCGGGAGGCAACCCGAGTATTTTTGCTTTTACTCAAGAAACAAAAAAAAAAAAAAAAAAAAAAAAAAAAAAAAAAAAAAATTGAGTTTTGAATAAAGAGGCAGAATCGAAGTAAAGAAGTAGGAGCGGGCGCTCCTACCTCCCTGCATGCCTGCTCCTACTATCGAAATTCAGGCAGTAGCAGCTTCAAAGTCAGGAGCGGGCGCTCCTCTTCTTCGAGAGTGGCGCCGTTGGTCAAGCTTGGGGGAGTATTTAGGCCTTGCATAGAGTTGGGATTTGATGTTGCTAGTTTTGCGCTTAATTTGATTATGCTCCGTTTGTCTTGATTGGTTAGTTAACGGTTGAATGTTTGCATTTTGATGAGCTTGGTTTGGTTTATGTGCTTCTCTGTTGATGATAATATTTGTTGATGAGCCTCCTCTCCTTCCCTAAAATCCAAAACCCAAAAATCCAAAGCCCTTAATCCAAATTCTTTAGTTAGTTTCTCCTCCCTTCCTCTTCTCCTTCCCTCTCCTAATCTTCTTTAGCTAGTTCCTCTTCCCTTAATCCAAATTCTTTAGCTAGTACCTCTTTCTCTTTCCTCTAAAAAAAAAAAAAAAAAAAAAAAAAAGTGTTTCCTAATTAGTTCAGACTTTGTATATATTATCTTTGCTTGTAGTCATTTGGCTTGATGTTTCGACTAGTGTCTTTGATGGTAAAATGAATTCAAGTGAGCTTGTGATATAATTGTCTTAGTTTTGCAAATGACGATTTATTTATGAATTGTGGAATGATTGTTTAACTCGTATGTGTATGATCCACTCATAATAGTCCTTGTTTGCTTTGCTACTAATCACTACTCTTTTATCGCCTTGTATATAAGAGACACTACTACATCAAGATCAATGGTAACTCCTTCCCTTCTATTCTTGTTTATATTTTCCTTTTAGTCCCTTTTTCCCTAAAAAAAAAAAAAAAAAAAAAAAAAAAAAAAAAAAAACATTTTTGCTTTTAGAATAGTCCTCAGTGATGATATTGAATTCCATGTGATGGATATTTGCTTTCTTTTGGTAATAAAATTTCGAGCATGGTTTAGATGCCCTTGGTTGAACATAGAATTGGCTAGTTTAGGCTAGTGTGAGAATAACCTTACCGAATGTACGAAACCAAAAGTCTAGGATTGTGGTAAGAAGGTGTCGTCCATATCAAAGGAATTTGAACCCCGAAAGGTAGTAATTGATCCCACATTGTTCCCAAAAGTGAGGTTGTAATATTTTTTCAAGCCTACTACATTTTGAATGAGTGGCAAGGATCCTCTTTGATTTAGTACCTAGATCGAGAACTTGAGTCTTAACTCCCAAGATCGCGGCCTAAACTACTCTTAGTGATTATGAAGGTTGTTATGTATTGTTCATTCGCACAAAGTTAAGGCATGTCATTCTTGTTTCATTAGTTCAATCTTTAAGTTATTATAAATAATAGTTTGTGTTGTAAATGCCAAGTTTGAAAAAAAAAAAAAAGAAAAAAAAAATGAAAAAAAAGAGAAAGAAAGAAAGAAAAAGAAGTGATGAATAGCCACCACCCTAGCAATTAAACAAGCTTGGGGGTGCATTTTTGTTTCAAGTTTATTCATAATTTGTAATCAATAAACTAGATATTAATTTTTTAATAAATGTAATTTTTTTTATTAAAAAAAACCCCCATAAAATGGGTCAGGGGGTTTAATTGGGTTAAATCGGATTATGGGTTAAAAAAAATTGTTCAAGATCCACAAAGACGGGCTGGATTTGCGAGTCGGGTGATAAGTGTTTTATTTGTCCACTTATCATGGCTTTCTAAACACAATTTTGTATTCTTTCCCCTACTCTAATCCCTTTTTCTAACTCCTCTTGTGCTAATTTGCATCTTTTGGCTTCCCCGTTTCTTTTTATGTGTGTGCTCGTGCTTGTAGGTACGATGCTAATAGCATAAGCATGAAGAAATACTCTTTGGAAGCAAAGGAAAGCAGGAGCGGGCGTGCAGCCTTTTAGGAGCGGGCGCTCCTGCCTGAACTGCCACATTCTGCCTCCCCTGCACTTTTAGGAGCGGGCGTGCACCTGTATAGGAGCGGGCGCTCCTCCCTGTTTTCCTACAAACTGCCTCAAACTGGTGCAAGAGGAGAGGGCATACAGAGAGCCCAGGAGCGGGCGCTCCATATAGAGGAGCGGGCGCTCCTACTTACTGGAGCGGGCGCTCCTCCTGTTCTGAAGCCCGATTTTGACGGATTTTACGATGTAATTTTTGGGCATATAAATAGGACGCTTGGCTTCAGTTTTTCGGATCTGCTTCCCCTTTTAGTTTTCTTAGGTCCTTAGTTTCTCTCAACCCTCATTAATTAGCTTAGAACTTCTCAACTCAATCATTGTAGTAGATTAATTGAAGATTGTTCTCTTGAATTCAACAATTTCTCAACTTTGAAGTTTATTAAGTAATCTCTTTCCTCTATCTCTTGCTCTTAATTTTCAATTTTAATTGCTTTGAGTTGATAATTTCTCCCTTAATCTTGTTTATTTATTCTTGCATGTTTAATCCATCCTTGTTTCATCTCTTTCCTAGCTTATTTGAATTCATGAAAACCCTTACTTTAATTGTTAGATTAATTTCCACCATGTTTAGTGAGTAGTCTCTTAGTTAGGGGTTGGGTGAAGACCCAACCAAGCTATGGTTAATTGACTTGGAATTATTCATGTGCTACCTTGGATTGATAGTTGTTTGTGCTTGAATTGATAATTGCATGTGTATTTTGTTGGCCACATTATGCCCATGTGTTCATCCCTCTTCTCGCATCGAAAGATGGGGTTTTGGAGTGAGTCTTTTCTTGTGTAATTAGATTATGCTACTTTCATGATTTTGGATGTTTGGTTTCATTGACTAGGTTGCTTTAGTAGGGTAATTAGGTGAGAAATCCCAATTATTCGAGCTTCATGCTAGTTCGGAGCGATCGAGAGACAAACTCGAGCTAGAAACCCACTTCCTATCCTTGAGACTTAATCCTTATCGTGTTAGTGCTTAATCTAGGGAGTACTTATGTTGTGACTTTGAAAGAAGGCAATGATAAGTTCCTTTTCTATCTTCTATGTGTACTCATGATTCGTCCTTGTTATTGATTCCTTGGTTTTGGTTGGTGTTGAATCCCGTTTCCCCTAGCATTCTTTTATATAGTAGCTAACCATTCAAAACCCAATTTGTGACCGAATTAGCTTACAACCGTTTCATACTCTTGGTGTTCTTCACCCATTCCCTGTGGACACGATCCTCTACTTGCCCTAGACTTGTCTTAGGTTAGTTTTGGTAAAAACATTGTTTGGTTTGGGGTGATTGTCCAACGACCGATTTTTCCCGAAACCATCGGGCAAAAAATTGACAGGTCCACATGAAAGGCATAAAAATTAAACATCTCATCCTTTAAAAAAAAACACCTATTTTTGACAATTAAGAATAGCGTCTTGACTTTCATATGGTTGTACACGAAATCAAACAATTTTCGTAAATTTCATGACCCAATTAATGTCTAAAACACAAGTGATGATAAGAAATGCATCCTGGGGTCATACAATATCGTTTGGAATCATGCGCGCTCACTAGTCTGTTACATAAAACCTCTTGGTAACCTTAAGTTAATGAAAGAAGAGGTGTACATGTATCCTTCATCTAATTATTGACCACTTTTTTTTTTTTTTTTTTTTTTTTTTTTTGAAAGGAATTACTACTTTTTTTGAACAAATTGAAAGGAATTACTTTACCACTTTATTATAGATATGTTGTTAAATTAAAATGACATTGCAAGTATATAATAAGTAACTGAATAAATTATGGTGAAAGTTATTATGCTTATGTCAAGATCGAGATACAAATTAACTCTTGTAAAAGGTTTTTCAACACAAAAGTATACAAAGATTTCTTAGGTAATAAATAAAATACAAATGCACGTACTTAATTATTTTGACATTTCAACTAGTTGATGAAATGTTGAAATGAGACTAATTAATATCACAACGAATGTTACATATTAATAATACCCGATCCCTTAGAATAAAGTTCGCGTAGCAAATTCACAAAATCACTTGTAGAATTCCATAACCCAAAAACCCTGCGTAGTATACTGGAAGTTGAAGCATGTAAATCCAGCTCCTTTGGCTAGGGCTTCGAATTCCCTCTTGCTCCTCTCTTTCCCTCCTGGATTTTGTGTCATCATCAACAAGTCTACTTGGCTAATGGCTCGTGCAAAAGTTGTCTTCTCTGGCTCATCCGTGACAATTGCCTCCGCCACGATGACCTTCCCGTCCTTTGGCAAGGCCTTGTAGCAATTCTTCAACAATATCAAGCAACGTTCATTGCTCCAATCATGAAGGATCCACTACACAGAAATTATACATTAATGTCGATCAGTTTCTTCATTCATATCTTATTAAGATACACATTGTTATTGATCGAGACTGATTATTTCAATTCACCGGTATTATAAAGATGTAGAATATTATTTTTTACTGATCAAAATTAACTTAATAGAAGTTATGACCCATGAAGAAAAGGGATAAGTAATAGTGATGTGGATGGTTGTGATTCGATTCCAAGTCTAATTTAAGTACCACCTCGGATATCTAAGATTTCATAACTTTACACTTAATGTATATATATACACACGAAGTACGAGTATATGAATATGATTGTGATAGTCTTTACCTTAAGAAAGATTGCATCTCCTTCAGGCACACTTTCAAACATATCTCCACCAATATGCTCCACACCTACAAATTAAAAAGTACGTACATATTATTACCATATAAATAAGTTTATGTTCTTGAAAGTTGAGGTACAAAAATATTAAGAAAATAATATACTTCATGCAATGTATGGTGATATACCAGGGCATGGAGGGGCATCTTTGATGACATGAGGCAAATCGAAGTTGATGCCTTTGATGGAAGGGTATTGAGATGTAATGAAAGCAACAGAGTGACCAAGACCTCCACCAACGTCGACGAGTTTGTGGACATTGGAGTTCTCCAAACCTTTGTACTTCTTGAAAATCCTCTTCACAAACATAATTGATTGAGCCATAGCCTTGTTGAACACTTCATTGAACCTTGCATCCACACCTGGGTACTCAAATGCATGCATCCCATGCACCATGTTGAATGCTATTCCTCCTTCTAATACTGAATCTTTAAGCTTGCCCCTAATTTTTTATTTATTTTTTTTAGGAAAATGTTAGGCTGGAATATTATAAATCAGAATCCGCTAAAAGTAGTATAACACTCTGCATACACACACATTTTTTCATCTTTTAGATATTACTTGCATTTTGATCAAGATAAGACATACTTACGAGTATGTAGTTTGGTTTTTTTTCCATTTAAATTGATTTTAATTTATAATAAATTCATCAGAAGAAGAATATGTACTGTTTCAGACTTTACTTATAATTATCATCACATGAACGTTACCATATATCACATAGATACACACAAATGTACGATACTAATTATATATTCTTTCATTGCCCCATGATGTAACAAAATTCCAATGTCTATAATGTATGCGATCCATCTCTTTCAAAGTTTCAATTGTTAAGGTTCATAGTTGTGAATTAATGATACAGGGTACGGATTAGGCTGGTGAACAACTAACCGAAGCCACCTAATGTAGTGTGTAATTTTCGTTGCATCATCTTAAAAATAAATAAAAAAAGGTTAAACAAAAAAGATTTACATATATACGGAGTATAATGCGTAAAAGACAAACATAATAGGGATATATATGAATATGATGTATGGGCCAAACTAATTTATATTGAGTGGTTGATCTTGAGCAATCACGTTGCGTAAAACTTTTCTCTTTGACGTTTGAATTGTCGGAAAATTGAAATTATTAAAGTGGAAAAAATAATAAAATTAAAATAGTGGCCAATTTAATTCATTTAATTGTAGGTCTTCCTTAATCTCATCTTCAAATACTTATTGACTTATTGTATTATATTTTTATTTACGTAAGGAAATTTCATTACAAAGATTAGGTCTTAATGAAGGTAAAGCTATTGGAATAAATGAATAATGGTGTTGCCTTTTGTAATTATATATGGAGTATTTGTTTGTAAAATCAATTTTTTATAATAACATTTTATGTCGAGATTGCTTTGTATAAAAAATATTCAAGTTTATAATTCTTTTTTTTTTTTTTTGACAGACAAGTTTATAATTATCTTACAAGAAGACAAAAAAACGAATGGTAAGACATTTAAGCTAAGGAAGAGGAACTTAAGGGTCATGGGTAGGTCATGATTCCCTCAAGTTTTGAGTGATTATTTTTAAATAGGCGTAATTAATTAGTTAGGTGAACTTGATAAGTCCATATTATTATTATTATTATTATTATTATTATTATTATTATTATTATTATATTGTTTCCGTAATGATACTTAAACAATGAATAAAGGTCTATAATACTCCGTACAATATTTAAATGTCAAAGTTCAAAATGCCTTTATAAGTAAAGTGCAAATATCGTTAACAATAATTATCATTCCATCCTTTCTTGTTCATTGAATTATGCTATACTTTACCTATTTAATCTAACAAAATATTCAAGAAAGCGTTTTGTGTGAGACCGGACTCATGTGAGTCTAGTTTATATATCAACAAAAGAAACCTAATACCTAACCATACTAACCTATTATCAAACAAAAGAAACCTAATACCTGACCATACTAACATATTATCAAACAAAAGAAACATAATATGTGACCATACTAACCTATAATCAAACAAAAGAAACATAATACCTGACCATACTAACCTATTATCAAACTAAGGAAAGATTATATCTGAGTAGTATCTGACCATATTAACCTGTTATCAAACAAAAGAAACCTAATACCTAATCAGACTAACCTATTATCATACTAAAGAAACATAATACCTGACCATACTAACCTATTATTTTTTCTATTTGCATGGTTGGACTCACGTGAGTCCGACTCACCCAAAACTTTTACAATATTCAAATAGAAAGAAAGAAGAAAGTATATTAGCTACTTTGGACATGGTTATATTTGGAAGTTATTATAGATTAATATGATCTATATATTTTAATAATAGGTCATAACTCATAAGTGTTAATTTAATCTCTCTACTTTTTTTTTTTTTTTTTGAAGAATATCTCTACTTTTTGGCTCCTTATAAAGATAACTTCTAGCTAGACCCTCATAATAATAATGCGGCATATATGCAAGGATTTTTGCAAGGGGAAACACAAGAAAAATAAATACTAGAACCACATATTTTCTTTTTTCAAAATTTCTCTAAATTAAACACTTATCCTAATAATTAATGTTTTCTCATTAGTAAAGAAGAATAATAAGAAGAAATAAAGAAGGGAAATGAAAACTAACCAGCTTTCAAGAAAAACCTTATCAGTAAATAACTTCAAGTTAGGAGCCAATGAAACAGCATCTTCATCAGGAACATAGACCTTAGTCATAGACGTAGGCTTGTAACGCCTTTCAACACCACCATCGGCGGTGGTGACCATGGTACAACTAACTAAAGAATACGTGGACAATAGCCTAAGCATCCTATCCAACATGGCGGGTGCCTCAGGGTTCCTAGCATGAACCTGAGCAGCTATCTCAACGGGCAATAGCCCGTCGAGACCTGCTTTATCATTAATGATTTGAAGCACCCCGATCTCAATGGCCGCATTTAGGACCATAGGAAGGGCACAAGCATTAGCAATTTGAACTCCATATGAATAATTAGCTTCCTCTTCTTCATCTAAACTCAATGGCTTTTGGATTTGGATATCGAGTTCGGTGGCTTTTGAAGGGGCCATGTTTTTTCTTGTTACAAATTATTGTGTCTAGTAGTATTGTAGGATTTCTATATATGTTTTACGTAGTAGTTTGATCGTGTATATAACAAAGGTAGAAAAGGTTGGTTTTGCTTATATAAGAGTTGGAATATCACATACTACAAATAAAATACTCCGTAATAAGTATTGTTAATTAAGAATCAGTAATCAAAAGTTGGTAAAATCAAAATCGACTAACTGACTAACTCCAATAAAATTAGTTACAATTGCAAATACGTGACACACATGACCACACACCATATAATTGTGTTTTATGGATAGCATGAATACATGATATCATATGATCTTAACAATATGAAAATTAGAAAAGTAAGTTTTACCTACTACCATATTGTTTCTTGTATTCTTTTCGTTGTCAAAAAAAAGGTCAAACATTGATGACTATTTTAATAACTATGATATGATGACTAGTAGTGTAAAGTGTTGGTATGCATCAATCTCCTTTTCCACCAACCCCTTTGCGCCAACCAGCCATTATTAAGGCCACACTGCACACCCTCTTTTGGTCCTAAACTTATGAATGAACCTCCCATGTTATTTCCTCTTTTTGTTGAGATGCTTTGAATTTGGCATTATCATATATAACTCTTCTCTAATTATTAAGTTTGGTCTATTTTGAGCACTAATAATAGTTTTGCGTCAATGTGAAAGAACTCTTCTTATTAAACGGTAAAACCGATAACTTATTTCAAATATTTTAGGACTTGGTCGTTTATTATTTTCAAGTTCGGAAAAAGTGAAGATTACTATACATGATTTTAGGTCAATTTTAAAATCTGTATATAAATATGAAATGGATGTTGGATATGTCACTTGAGTCATGAAAGTTGTTTGAAATCATATAAAGTTTACTTATAAATATGCCAGTCCCAAAAATGAGTTATACTAAAGACATTAATTACTATCTTCATTAAATGTTAGGTGCAATTTTAAGGTATTATTTGTGAGATATAAAATATTTCAAATTTACACATAACATTTAACGAAGGTAGTATAATTTATGCTCCGTATGAACAAAATGGTACGGAGTACATGGGAGTTAAAGTTATACGAGTAAGTGACAAAATAAACTAGTGTACGTGTGCCTTGTTATGTGACAAGTTTCACAATATTTATAAGAGAAGTTTGACCAACTATAATTATACACCAAATCACCAACCAACATGAATAACTACTTAGAGAGCACACATTGACATTGCCCACTTTTAATTATATGGTGATACTATTAGGTGGCTTTAATTTGAGCCAATTAAACGTGGGCGACGTTTTCTATTAGGAGTCTAAAGAAAGTTTTGAACTTCGACAACTTTTTACTCGATTTTTCCCCCTTTATGAAACAATTGCATTTTTGGGGTATCTACCCGAAAAACCGAAAATCCGAAAAATCGATTCGTAACCGTTTCGAAAATTAGGGTACCCGATCCGATAATCATAACGGTTCGGGTACTCGTTCCGATAATTTATTATCGGGTATGGTTATTGGGTATTATTTTAAAATTAACGGTTATCCGATCCGATCCGATAAGCATTATTTTGCTTTTTTTCCCTACTTAAATCTATTTTTTTAAAATCTAAACTCTTACTTCACATCATAATTACTTTATAATATCAATGATTAGTAATATTATTAATAATTTGGTCAAAATCATATGATATTGTTCTTAATTAGTGGTAAAATATATCATAATACTACATAATTTAGTTTAATTATCATTATTGGATATCTTATTGGGTACCCGAAATTCGGATACCCGAACTTATCGATTCGAATTATGAATATCACTTTTAGGGATTTTGGTTATCAGGTACCCAAACCGTTAGTACTAACGGTACGGGTACCCGTCCTATACTCACCCCTAGTATCTATGTCTTGTAGCACCCCTTCCATTTTTTTTCAGTATAAATATTCACGTAAAGTAGGATTGTTATATTCGTCAAAGTATGTAAATTTTCTAAATCAATTTTTTATTAAAATTTATTTACTACCCTGTGTAAAACTAGAGCTGTCTATTTAGGTAAACGGGTCGGGTTTGGGTCGGGTCAATTCAGGTTAATGTCGTAACCTATGCGGGTCGGGTTCGGGTTAGGTCATGTTTGAGTCGGGTCATACATCATATCGGGTTTGGGTCGGGTTTAGGTCGGGTTACATTTGGGTCGGGTGAACAATAGGTCGGGTTTAATTCGGATTTTCACGGGTTAAAACAGGTTAGGGTAATTCTCGAGTCCGAGTCGGGTTCGATTCAAGTCAATAATTTGCGAGTTAGAATCAAGTCGGGTCATTCTCGGATTTGAGTCGGGATCGGTTCAAGTCATTAATTTGCAGGTTATAATCAGGTCGGGTTATAATCAGGTCGGGTCATATTCAAGTCGGGTCATTCTCGGGTTCAAATCGGGTTCGGTTCAAGTCAATAATTTGCGCGTTATAATCAGGTCGGGTAATTTTCAAGTCAGGTCATTCTCGGGTTCAAGTCGGGTTATGTTCAAGTCAATAATTTGCGGGTTACAAGCAGGTCGGGTCATATTTGGGTTCAACTAACTATAAATAGATAATTATCATTTTTATCAAGCTAATTATTTCCTTTGACTATAATATATATGGCAACATACTAGGGAACTATAGTATATAATTTAGGAAGATAATTATCTTCTTTGACCATACAACAAATATATACTATATTTAACTCTTAAATTTGAGGATGATGCTCCTTTCTTTTGCTGGCCTGGACCGACTTGGTCTCCCTAGACAAAATACTTTGATCAACAATAATAAGGTGGTCTAAATTGAATTTAAGGTGATTTGAAATCGGGTTAGGAACAATTTGGGTTGAATTTAGGTCGGGTCAATAACAAGTCGGGTTAAATTTGGGTCGGGTCAATAACAAGTCGGGTTAAATTTGGGTCGGGTCAATAACAAGTCGGGTTGATATCGGGTCGAGTTTATAACAGGTCGGGTTAAATTCGGGTCGGGTAAGGAACGAGTCGGGTTGATATCAGGTCGGGTTAGTAACAAATCGGGTTAAATTCGGGTTTTGACGGGTTAAAATGGGTTTGGATCAATTTCGGTTCAAGTCGGGTTCAGTTCAGGTCAATAATTTACGGGTTACATTTGGGTTGGATCATCTCTAGGTCGGTTTATGTTCAGGTTCGGGTCTTACATACTTGGGTCAGCTCGGGTCTATAGTTGGTTTCAGGTCGGGTCAGGTCGGGTTTGGGTCGTCATTTTTTCGGGTTCAGATGAGTCGGTTAATAATCAGTTTTGGGTCAGTATTTCAGATCAGGTCAGCTTTTGACAGCTCTATGTAAAACCAATAAATATATATTAATGGTTAAGTTTCACACATTCAAGCAAAAATGTCCTAATGTACCTAATACTTCGCATGTAGATTGAGAAAAAAAAAAAAAAAGTATTATAAGGGTTTTTTTTTTTTTACAAGTAAGATAGAAGAGCCCACCTCCTAACCATTCCTCCATCTCCATGATCCTCTATTATGAGTTTCTATATGCATGAATAAAGGATGTGCATATCTAGATTATGGTAATCTTGCAAACAAGAGAAAAGCAATTCAAACTTGGCCAAGCAATTAACAAATTAGGTGATTGATTAAGAGTTTTGGAAATATTCTAGTCAACTTTCCTCTAGGTTAACGTTTGAAGACTTTGAATCATTTAGGTTATAGACTTTTTGCTTGATGAATTATTGAATTAAGGCCCTAAGGGTTATTTGTATTTTTTGCATGTTCATAAATCAAATTAATTATTTTTAATTGATTTATTTTTTCACAAATGCTCCATTTACTAAGTAGAGTCCACCCGTCAAAAAAAAAAAAAAAAAAAAAAAAAAAAAAAGTAGAGTTCATATAATAAGTGCTCGTATAGTCGTATTCGTATGTAAGTAACATTGGTTTTCATTTAATGATAAAACAAAAAATTCAACACGATGCTAACATCTGGATTTATAAGGATCGTTAAGAGCTTTGACTTGTTGGGCCATGAAAATGCAATTATATTGTGGGCTAGGTTTCTTATCTTTACGGGTCGGACCCAAAGCAACGAACTTGTGTATTACTCCTTTTGACTTTTTGGTTTAGCACAGTACCATGTCATGTTTATCCATTGTAGTTGTCTTATTATTTAGTTTATATAGTCCATGTACATGTTATATTACAATACTTCTATGTACCAATACTTACTACAATAAGTGTAGAAGTTAATACTAAATTGTTACTCGTAATTTTTAAATTAGTAAACTTGATTATGTTATCATAGTTAAAATAAAGTCTTAAAATTAAAAGTAGCTAGAACAACACTTAAGCTTGACTATATGGAAAGTGTAATGAAGAGGTAGCAATTTAACTAGAGGCACAAACGAAATTTGCTTTTTCATTAAAGTGTAAAAGTTCTTATTAGTTAATTTAAACATGTTTATATCATATATATGTGATAACATAAATCTTTAGACATAATTATACCTACTTAGGATCATTTCATAGAAAATGAATCAGCTTGAAAGACAAATTTCAATTTATACCACTAAAGTGAAACCAAATATAGCTCCACATTTTATCACAATTTAGAGCATTTTCCTCAACCAAATGAGCGCACTTATTGGTCTCTTACATATTGTTTCACTATGATTGGGGTGGCAATTCGGGTCAGCGAGTCGATTTTGGATTATGCTTAGAAACTATCAAAAATAGTGTAAAACTTAGTATTATTATGAAATATAAAGGTTCAAATCGGGTTGAATTCGGATTGTTCGAATTCAGGTTGGGTCGAGTTCGGATTTCTCTAATAAGTTCGGATCGGGTTTGGGTCGAGTCAGGGATTGCCAACCCTAACTATAATATCATTTGGTTCAACTGAAGTGAAAGTTTGGAAATATATTGTGGGCCAATCTAAATGAAGCCCGGTTAACCAAGGCCCTTCTCATAATGAAAGTTTATTGGGCTTTAAAGTCAATTGCCTTAGAATTGTACTTCAACTGTATATTGTTTATGGATGCATGACTTAATGGCCTAATTAAATGTTTGCATGAAACCTTTTTCAAAAGCTAACATTGTAGAAAGTTGTCAAAAAGAAACTTAGGAAACTCTAGATTTTCTGTCATCCACTAGTTTTTCTTTTTTTTTTTTTTTTTTTTTTTTTGGGACTACCCACTTATAGTTTTATAGATGGGTGACATCCACTAGTTTAATTAGCTTGGTCGGTATAAATAAGGATTAAATTTACAAATTTCTAGAACAACTATGTTGAAGTTAGCTTATCATTGTGACACATTTTTGAGTGGTTAACAAAAAATATTGGCACGGTATAACCTAGAATCCTGGATAATGAGTGATGTACATATTATAAACTCAATCGAAAATGTTAAAGCTAAAGCACGAGTGATGTCATAAAACAGACAATGTATTGAAAAGTATTATGCACCTTGTAATTGGGTTGTCTAATTAGTTTGTAAAGATTTATATTTTGGGAATCAAGGTTAGTCTAACTTGTTGGAGGCTCTCTTTCCAATCTTCCACTCATGTGAGGGGTTTGGTTGTCACCTTAAGCATGTAGGATCTTCAATTTATGAATTTTTCCCCTACTTACAAGGGAATTCTCTTTACGTAAAAAAAAAGAGTTTCTAAAAAAAATAACCTTATTGCATGTAAATTTTTCAATTTTACCATAATTTTTTTCCCTTTAAAATATTACGAGTACAATAATTATCTTATGCATGATACCCAACAAAACCAACCAAATTTAAAGTACTATAAAAAGTGACAACTTTGTTGAAAAAAAAAAAGTTGAGTACTCTATCTCGAGGATAAATTAAAACCACATACACTCATTAGTTGGTCACACTATCCGTATTCAAGTCCATGGTAAGGTGTGTTTAATTTGTAAGTTGTAATTGGCCGAATAAGTTGATAGTTGAGATGCAAAGTGGATGGCTCAAACCACCTAAATGGTTTCCCGCCGCGTCATGAGGTCTTTGGAAAGTGCTTCTTCATAAGAAGTTGAAAATTTATCAAAAAAAAATATAGAGTACATGATTTCGTTTAATCTTGAGTAATAATTCCAAAACCAAATTGGATAAGGGTCGAGGTACTTTATGAAGGCCATAAACTAAACTAAATTGGTTTGGAACTATAACAGACATATAAATAGGTACAATAACATACGAAGTATCTATTTCAAAAATCTGTTGTAGTTAAAGCTGGACATCGTATCGTGTCGGGCCGTCGCGGGCCGTGCCTCGCTGTGCCAGGAGATTGGTCATGTCGTATCGTGTCGGGCCTGGGTGATGGTGAGTTGTACTGTGTCGGGCCACCAAATGGAACTCCCCAGGCCACAGCACAACCCATGTGCCTGGTGGGCCAAGTCGTGCCAGGCCGTTGGCCAACCCATTATTTTTATTATTATTATTTATAGTTCTTTATATTATTATGGTTCTTTTTATTATTTTTAATTTTATAATATTTCTTTTTATTATTTTTATTGGCCTGACCCATGCCCACCTCTAGTTGTACTGTTGTAGTGGTTGCAAGAAATGGTACAATCACTAATAGGCATCCTAGGCTTCAATCAAGGTGTATCAGATTCATTCACATATCCGTTGGCGTTAGTTGTTTATAATGGTGTTACACTACGATTGCTGTTTTTGAATAATAATAATTATACCTTTTTACGGTGAACGTATCATGAAAATGAAGGTTTCTTAGGACCTGTTCTGATTGACTGAATTGAGCTGAGCTGAACTGAACTGAACTTATTGGAACTGAATATTTTACGAGAGAAGGAAATTAAGAACTGAACTGAACTGAATATTTTATGAGAAAAGGAAATTAAGAACTGAACTAAACTGAACTTATTGGAACTGAATTGAATATTTTATGAAAGAAGGAAATTAAGAACTGAACTGAACTGAATATTTTATGAGAGAAGGAAATTAAGAATTGAACTGAACTGAACTGAAATTATTGGAACTGAACTAAACTGAATTGAAAATAAGCTGAAGAGAACATATCCTTAATTAGACTTAGTTATGTATGTCATGTCTTTAAAATGTAATTTGGCCTATGTGAAAATTTTTGATAATGGACTTGAATTTATGTAAGTATTATGTATGTAGGGTTGTTATTGAAATAAAAATTATAAAGAACAAATAGTGTCTTATAAAGTGAGAAAAAGCTTTTTTAGCTTTTAGTTTTTGTTTTTTGGTCAGTTGGCGTAGTTTTCAGGAGTTCTTCTTCAGCCGTGGTTTTGTTTAATTGGGATCATCGTCGAGTGTTTGCAGCTTGCTTCAACGAATCAAGAACCAAAGGCTAGTCTTAACGCCGCCGTCGAAAGGAATTTTGTTAATTAATTCCCGACGGTAAAGGTGAAGTTAAGGTTAGGATTTCCTCGCGTACCCAAGATTAGGCTCGGTGAGGGGTTCTTTACGTTGCCGTTGACGATCGTTCTTGCTGGTGGCTTGGGTTGCTTGGTGGTGGCTTGGGTTGTTGCCGTTGAGGTTGTCATTCCTCTATTAGGTAGTTTACTTGCTTTCTTTAATTGTTGTTTTTGTTTTTACTTTAGTTTAATTATGTTGTGTTGGTTTAAGTTGTATGCTTTGTTACTTAGGTTGTTGTTTTTAAATAATTCTCTTTCTCTGCTTGGTTATGTTATGAGTTGGAGTTTCATAGAGTACTTTTACTTTTGGAAGTTATCGAAGTGTTGTCGTGGTTTTTGGAGCCTTGTTGGATTTTGTGGGTTGTAAGATTAAGCAATCCCTTTTTCGTTGGGTGGGTGGTCCTACTAGTAGCCTTTGTCGGGGTGTAGATGTGTTCCCCTGGTAGTTAATACAGCTCTCCAAGGTGGGGAGTTATTTGCGCAGGCGGATGTTTTCCTTGCATGTGGAGTTTGTAGGAGGAGTGTGGTTTGCAGGTCTTGTTGCTAGGTTGTGGGATGATAATTGATAAAGGCATTCAAGCAATTGTTACCATCCCGTTGTTAGTTTAGGTGATGACAAGGTTCGTCATCGCTGTTAATCAATATCTAGAAGGAGGCTACCCATCTTTAATGTTTGGGTTAAGCAAAATCCTCCATTTTTCTTGCATTCCCTGCAAGTAGAGTTGCAAAAGGAGAACCTGCATTTGGATGCACGGTTTCTCATAGAGTCGTTAAAGTAAATGACTCTATAGGTTTTGTTCCCAGACTCCTAGGATGTAGTTATAATTTTCGACCCCTAGGAGTGGAATGGTGTCATAGGTTCGTTCTTCAGCAACAGGAGACATATTTCGGGTTCTTTCGTCTACCAACAATTTCCATCACGAGTTCCCTTCGCTTTCAATGCCAGCTCAGGTTCTCTTCAAGGTTTGTGGTCTGCGCTCTTGGTCCATCTCGACTGTTTCAGTTCATATGGCTTCTTTTAGTCCACAGTTTGGACGAGGTTTGGTTTTCTGGGTTGTCCGGGCTCCGTAGCTACTTGTTTGCTGCAAGGCCTTTTCTGTATTTTGTTCTCTTCGATCTTCCTGGTAGTGGTACTTAGTGTGTATAGGTTTATGTGTTTTTGTTTTAGTTTGTTTAGGTTGTAATTCTGTTTTTATTTAATAGTATCTTTTGTCAAAAAAAAAAATAGTGAGAAAAAGCTAGATAAATGATACTTAAGAAAAAAAAAAAAAAAAAAAGAGAGAGAGTGAATATCATGAGAAGAGCTACATATAGTATACAAATAAACAATGTAAAACAATCATTTCGAGGGGTTTAATTTGCATAAAAAGACGCCATTTTCAAATAATACTCATATGTATGTTCCATGCAACTGACAATTAAATTTTCCTTAAATTTTTTTTGCATTATTGACTAGTTTTTTTTTTTTTTTAATTTTTAATTTATTTATTTATTTATTTATTTATTATTATTATTATTATTATTATTATTATATATATTTTATCTTATTATTGACTAGTTTTTATTTTATTATATATATATAAAAAAAATTGAACATTAATTATTTGTTACTATTAATCAAACATTTAATCATACTCTGTATATATCGATGATCAAATCAATATAGAGTCTGTTCTAATAAGTACAAATAAGGAAACTAAGTTCTAATAAAGATTGTTTAAGTTTAAATTATAAATAAAATATGTTTTAATAAGTTTAAATATATGAAAATCAGGTGAATAACACACATCCTTGTTACCAAATGAAGAGACTAAAATGGAAGGGCGGAGAAGGTGCAAAGGAGTGAAGTAAATTCGAGGAAGAAGGCATGTAGGTAAAACGTCGACCCCCTTGTAGGAAATGGAGAGCAGAAAAATTCCTCAAATGGCAAGATCTGATATAAAGACGCCACGTAGCAAACACTTTTGCCACGTTGGGCGAATCCAAGGGTGTTCTTTTCCCATTAACTATTTGTTACCACATGCGCCACAGCAGCCACCATTAGTAGGCCCCACTGCCTTCGTGTAAACTCGCTTTTTCCTTCTTACTCTGACTCACCTCAACTCGCTCTTCTCCGAGTTTGTGGCACTCATTTTATCCCTCTTTTTTTTTTTCCCCACTTTTTCTTTTTCTAAATTAACATTAAAATACACCAAAAAGTGCACCGGTAGGTCTCTACATCATCCACTAACTCCCTGCCACTTGTCACCATCCTACGCCCTTCATCACCTATTTCCATTTTATTTTCTTTTTAAAAATGAAAATCCATTCAAATCCACAAGTGTTATTCGTGGCTCATATTTCCTCTCACAAACTCCTGGTTTCTCTTCCTTCAATTTGGCATCCTTCTCTCTCCAACTTGGAAATTTAATTAATTAATAAATACAAAAAAAACCCCAAAAAATAAAGGAAAAAGAAAAAATAAATTCAGCTTCCTTTGCTCATCATCATCTTCTTCTTCATTTTCTCTGAATTTTTGTTTCACTCACTAAAACTTCTTCGACTCTTGCTTTCTCTCTCCTACCTAACTTAGCTCAATTCTTTCTATTTCCTCCATTTTTTCTAGCTGTACTTTGGTTTCTAGAAATTTCCTCCAGTTGAAATTTTGATCGGTTTTGTTATTGTTTTTACTAAAAATCAATGGGGTGAACTTTGTTCTTCATCATGAACAGATAGCATCTGTTATTGTGTCTTCTTAAGGTAACTTTTAATTTTAGGTTTCTTTTTTTTTTTTTTGGGTTGAATTATGATTTTGAATCTGGAAAATTGTATTGATTTTTTTTTTTTTTTTTTTGGAAATTTTGGATTGTGCAGATTTGCGAGGACACGATTGTTTCGGTGAGGATTTTGTGAATTTGTGATTGTAAGGAAAATAAAAACTAATAAGAAGAGAAAATGGGGGAAAAGGAGGGAAGTCTGGTTTTTATTATAATTTTATTTATTTATTTGTTAATTAGAGAGAATTAGTTATAAATTATATACTACAAGTAATATATGATATGATATGATATGATATGATGATGCTGTGTTGAATTTGGTTTGGGAAATGCTAAAAGGCGGATTATCTTTGAATATGTTTGTTGTTGTTGTTTGGAAATTGTTTGTGTTTGTGCAGTAGAATTGAGCTATAGTAATACTACTGCTACTATTACTACCACTACGATTATGGGTTTTGGGGAAAGATGACTAGATGAGAAGAAGGAGAAGAAGCTATTTAGTATCATTTGCTTGTTTTTTGAGAGGATCTGAAGCAGCTTGCTGCTCTTCGTGTCCGTTTAATGGACAATTATTCTTCCGGCGAAGAACCGATCGTTAAGGTGCTTTTGTTTTGCCCCTTGTGTTTCTATATTTCCTTACTTTTACTAGTTCAAGGCTTTTTTCACTTATTCTTTAAGAGCTTTATTTTTGTTTAGACTGTATTGGAGTAGTGATTGTATCGAGTTTATAGTATGACTTTTTAATTAATGTTGTCAAGTATGAACCGAGACAGAAAGGACTTATTATTATGGATCAAACGAGATTGGCTAAATTGGCTTGATTTGTTTGACTTAAACTACTTTTTGTATGAATAAGTTTTCTTAGCTAAATCGACTTATAATTTGGATAAATTATTTTGTGTTAATCGACTATTCGACCTGATGAAAAAAATTTACTTGCATAATGAATAAATATAGTTTGCCTAAATTCTTTGATAATTGGATAATACGTAGTAAGTAATTGGTAAAATGGACTTCTATTTTGGATCAAAAAATTTGGGTGAATTGAATTACATATTAGTCAGCTTACTTGGGCTGAATCGACTTATTATTTTAGATTTAAAGGAATTGCCTTGATTTATTTGTGCTTTGATTCAAATGAAATTCAGAATATTGACTTATAATTTGGACCAGAAGGGGTGTTTTGTGGTCTGGAGTGAGAAGAATTTTATACCTTGCTAATTAATATATATATTTTTATTTCTATTTTGAAGACTCGAAAGCCTTACACAATCACCAAGCAACGAGAGCGATGGACAGAAGAGGAGCACAATAGGTTTCTTGAGGCCTTGAAACTCTATGGTCGAGCTTGGCAGCGGATTGAAGGTTTTTATTTTGCTTTAAACTTTTTCTTTTAAAAATTGTTGTTGAGTTTCCATATATATGAGACTAGTCTTTCAGTAGGACATCTACTGAAATACCAAGTGGATGATAATGTTACTTACTAATAGTAAATGAGTAATATTCGATATAAAATCAAATTACAGGTGAGGTGGGGGCAGAGTATGATATCTAAGTTCAATCATATAATTGTTTGTTATTACCAAAGAGCATATCAGTCCGCTTGGCATGCTCACAAATGAGGATTTTGAGTATAGTATTTGAATAGAATTGAATTGGAATGATTTTGTCAATTCTGTTGTTTGGCTCTCACCAAAACCTTTTTGTTTACCATTCTGCTAAATCTGAAACGGGCAGTATTCTGTTCCTTCTTCTGATCCTTCAATATTCAAGATATTGATTGGTGTAGAATAACGGAAGATACGAGATGTATGTGAGTGTTGCAACCATTGAAGACACATGCTCTACACAAACTAATGCCTTTGATTTAGTTGCGCCATTAAAACGTTTTATAAATTGAATTAAAATTTGATTTAGTGTTGGCCAAACAGTGGAAATGTGACTAATTTGCCCCCATATCCATTCAGTTCTGTTCTTTGTCTCACCAAACGGGCTTATAGTGCAATTTGTTTTATATATTATATCTTACTTGAAGAGCTGCTCCTTCTCTTCTCTTTTCCTTTTTTCTGTTTGGTGGTGTGCAGATCATATTGGGACAAAGACCGCTGTCCAGATAAGAAGTCATGCACAGAAGTTCTTTTCAAAGGTCCATCGGTATCTTTCGTCTCATACTTTGGTTAAAGTTTTATCTTCTTTTGCTAGTATCTGGAAAAAATCACTCTTCCAATGTTTTGCCTGACAATGTCAATTACCTTTGTCATGTTGAGCATGCTAGAGATTAAGGAGCCTGAAATCACTCTAGGTATTGTTTGTGGGAGGGAGGGGGACTTCCATAAAAACTATTATTTCCATCATATATTGGCAAGAGAATTTTGAATCTATGATCAGTATACAGAATAATTTTAGAGATGAAATCAGAATACGCAACAACCAAATCAGAAGGTCAAAAAACAAAGGGTGTATAAGCATACTCTCTTTCGCCCAAAAATATAATTTCTCACTCTCTTGATCGTCACAGGTAGTCAAACACCAAGCTCTAAGTGCATATCTTGTAATGTTGAAACCTAAAGCTGGCATTTGGGGTATCCACCTGTGTGTGATCCCTATGTTTCAGCAACATAGATTTGTATAATCTACTGGAAGGTTTCAATACCACATTTCCCAGTGATTGTCCTACCATCCATTTTGGTATATTTTATTGACTGTAATTATATCATGAAGCATTTATGCATCTCACCATATAGCTATTCTTATTATAGGACAATCACTATGAATTGAGGGAATAATAGTTTCAAGAATATTCTGAGATACCTTTTTATGAGAACAAAACGTGGAGATTAGATAATATACTCTCTGCTCTTTTAGCTAAGTGGTGGGCGTAACAGCTTTGACACCACGTAGTAGACCACTATTAGGGTATTTTCTCAAGTAGGGACAGAGTTGCAGATGGTTGGTCCTCAAAAAGACCCAGATGTTATGACCTATTACCTCCTTAATATTCCCTTACTACAGTTCACTCTATGGTCTGGATTGGGGGTTGCTGCTAGAATAAAGTGTGTAGGCACCATCTAACCTGTTATAGAGTACAAGTACTCCACTCAGTAACACGGTAACAACTGCATTCAACTTTGGCTGGTGATGAGGGGGACCTGTAACAAAATAATGGAAGAGGGACAACCCTTTTTTTTCCAAACTTAAGTAGCCAATATAACTAATGTGTAGAATACTGTGTTCTTGAAAAGTATTTGTGTTTTTCCCAGAAAAAAAAAAAAAAAAAAAAGAAAGAAAGAAAGAGAAAACAGGGGCCAAAATCATGATTCCTTTTCTTCCAAATATGAGTTGAAGGATATTCTCCCAGTGTCAGATCCTTTTCTTTTTTTTTGAAATTCTAGATCTGCATTTGCTTCTTTCTCATTTTCATTTTTGGGGTTTCTTTCACGAACTTGAGATTATTCAAGGATGATTAGATGGAAGTTGAGATATTTAGTAGATGAAACACTAGCACCTCCCATTGCTAGAGAACTCAAGATATATAGGAAATAGTCTAATGATTTGATGAGAGCTTATGAGCTTGGGAATGGTCTATCTAGAGGCTTAACCTCTTTTTTTTAATGGAAGTTTGATTGTGGTTCTAGAATAGAACTTATTATGTTTTATGTTGTTTGTCAACATGTCACACATCTTAGTCTTCCCATATCTAGCAACCCTTAATGTGTGCACAGGCGAGTATGTGCATTATCTGTGTGACTGTGTATAGAGGATCATCTAAAAGGGAAATAAATGGATTTCTAGTAAAATTGTGGTATTTGTGGAAAGACTGGAAACCATAAGATATGAGCTATGTGAATTGGGATGATGGATTTATATGCTGCAAAAGAGTATAATTACTTTGATTCTTAGTCTAAGTGAACTAGGAGGATGATTTATTTCTTGGCTTCTTTGCCAATGGCCCAATGATCTAGAACTAAAATATGAGCTTTCCTAGTACATTAAAAAATTCAATTAAGGTGCGTAGATCTAATATCTTTTTCATTGGAATGATCTGCAAATTTCCTCACTTGATTCTCATAAGTAAGTGAGGTGTTAGAAATATATTTGTTTGTGAGAATAATCAATTGTTTGATCTTATTTCTCATGGATTCGACCTTAAAAGCTTCCAAATAATTTACCAAGACAAACTGTTTGGTTAAGGATATTAGGAACACCGTCCCCTATGTGTCAAGTTTTGTAGGACATGTCAGTAGCCTGGCATGGCACTATTTTGTGAATATGTCATCTCTGAGGACCATAGCTATGAATCTCAAGTTAGAAGTCATGTTTTGATTTCAGTGATCATTTGGCTGGTTTTAATACATTGATCTGCTTGAAGGTCTAAAAGTACATATTTTCTGCAGAATGTTGTATGATGTAGAATATCTTTGATCTGCTATTAAATGGCAAACAATTCTAAATAAGGTAAGGCAGAGTGTCCTTCATTACTGGTTTACATATGATTCACAAGGGTATACAAAAGATACAATATCTTATATAGAAACAGAAGTGCAAATCTCCCTTTTTTTTTCCCCTTTTATCTCACACATAATGCCTATACTAGCCTACTAGCATTGATGGTAACTATTGCTAGAATATTGTGGTCTTGAAATTGATTCTCAAAGACTTGGAAACAGGTTATTGACATTTTAGAAGCTAGAGAATTTGAGGAAAGGGGTTGGGCCAATGGGGCACTGGTGTCATCATAGATTTTTGTCCTCTTTAGGAACCTTATGAAGCCAAGTTTCAATTTATATTGCTTTACGCAATATTTTCCAAATAGTCTGTAGTCTTGCCAGAAAAATAAGGATGTGTTTTTTTTTTTTTTTTTTTTTTTTTTTTTGTGTGCGCGCTTGTAGTGTCTTCCTATATTGCTTTGAAAATAGGCGTTAATCAACAATATTTTGTTTCTGTTTTCATTCTTTCCTCTGTATTTTATTATGGAGAGTGGCTTCAATTTGCCTGTTGATAAATATGAAATTTGTTCATGTATAAGGAATGATGAAGCTCTGTCCAGATTGGTATGAAACTGATTTTTTGGCTGTAGATAAGATACAGTTATGGTGAATTCACATATGCTTTGCTTATGCCTTATTTTGTTTAGGTTTAAGGTTATCAGTTTAAAGTAGGGGACTATTAGTGTTGTTTTTAATCATAACAAGGTTGATATGGTTTATATCTACGTTAATTGGAGAAAATCGCAAAGTGTCCTGTCGACATGACATGACATGACACGGACATGGGTGTCTCCGACCCTTCACTGTGCACTCGGACACTTCCAATAAGAGTGGAGAGTAAAAAAAGAGGAGAAACTTGACAGAAAAACATATCTTGTTCGAAGTCTCCCATTGATATAGAGAAGATGGAGCAAAGAAGATTGTCGTTTATTAGGAGAATTTGCCGAGGAAATTTTTTTTTAAAAAAAAAAATAGGAGTGGACGTAATTACAAATTTAAAGCTTTTGTATATTCAATTTATTTATATAAATTTAAGTGACATATTGACGTGTCCCCATAACCGTATCCAAATATGGACAGTGTCCCCGTGTCCTAAAATTTTGGAATTTTCCGGATCACACACTTGGACATGTGTTTGTGTCCGATACCCGTTCCCGAGTCCATGTAACATAGGCTTATATCTGTTGGTATTTAGCAAAAAGGTCTTCTACATATAGATCAACAGTTTCCCACTACAAGTCTACAAGTCATTAAGGGGGCTGGTTTGGCCGAGCTCTTATTGCTTGGACAAACCAGTCCCCTTTATTCATTATGGTATAGCTCAAACAAAAAAGACGAGCTTCATGATTACCTTTCTCATAGTGGTGTTCACCTTCTTTTCCCCACAAAATTCCAACGGAAAATTGACATTACTTTTTTGATGCTCATCCCTGATATTTCGTATTAGATACCACACTGGAATGAAAGTAGGAATTAGGAATCTTAGGAGAAATTTGTTTCTCTTGTTACAAAACTTACAGTCAGTGTGAAGATTATTGATAAACAGATATAGAACCCTATTTGAATTAGATTGCATTATAGCTCCTAAGCTGTGAGTTAATAGTCATAGTTTAGAAGATCATGAAGAATTTACTTGTTGAATTAGGCCTGCAGAGAAAAAGAAAAAGGATAAGGTAAATTGCAGAATGTTCTTAAGTCAGCTAGATCATACTCAGAAATGCCTGAGGTGGATGAAAAGCTTGTATCATCTATTGAGTTGGTAGGTATAATAAAATGCAAGAATGCAACACATGCATCTCACCCACAACCGGTCTGTTGTAGTTCGGTGACGTCTGTGAGTTCTGTACTAGGCAATGGCATCATCATATTGTTTGGCAATTTGACATGATTTTCCGTCGGAGCCTTTGAGTCTTGAGTGTGAAAAATATTCTATGGCCAGGGCCACTGACAAGGGATTCCAAATTTCGTATTGAAAGCAGTTTAATTCCATACTAGTATCTGTATTGCACCATCTTTGCCAATATCAGATATGACCTTACACTCATTCAAGTCAACTTTAATGTCTCAAACTTCAGTAGATTATTTAACATAACTGCATATCTAGAATATATCTGAATGCAACATTTGTTTGGTGCAAAGGCAACTATGGCTTTCATTTTCAATATTAATTAATTCTTTTTTGGTTTCCCTTAAAGCTTTTATGAAAGGGACTTCTTAAAAACTTGCATCCTTTTATTCATCAAGGTGTAAGTTCCTGCGATAGATCATATTTCAATTCTGATTTTCAGTCCCAAAATAATGTCTCTGTTTTATAAAATAATTTGAAATAGGCATATACTTTTGGGTCAACTTGGAACAGATTTTAGACATTTACTATTCCTGAGTGGGTACTTTGGACTGTGAATCTTCCACATTGCCTTTTTATTAAGATGAATGCCTTCGTTTCGAAAATGGTTTGTATTTTGTGAAATATCTGTATCTGAAAAATGGCAAATTTGGAAAATCATGAAACATATTTGATATTTATGACACTTTTGCTTAGAGGGATACTCTGGAGTCAGAATGTTGTACATTGCCTTTTAAAGATCAATTGATGATTAGATTTGTTCTTTATCTGATATGTTGTGTTTTAATGCTTTCAGTTGGAAAAGGAGGCTCTTGTTAAAGGTGTTCCGATAGGGCAAGCAATTGATATAGAAATTCCTCCTCCACGCCCTAAAAGGAAACCAAGCAACCCTTATCCTCGCAAGACTGGTGCTATAAGTTCCCCTAACACACAGGTAAGAGCAAAGGATGGGAAGCAAATACCAGCCTCTATAAACAATACAGAAGAAGCTGCAGATTTAGAAAAAGAGCAATTCCCTGAGGTATGGTTTATCCTACACTTTCCAGCCTTGATACGCTAGCTGTCTTTTTAATACACTAAGTAATTAATTATCTTCAGGAACCTGGTGGTGATGGTGGAGAATCAAGCCCTAAAGAGATCAGTGGTGGTGACAAGTGCACTGAAGCATTTACAATTTTCCGAAAAGCACCATCTGCCTTGGGAGCATCTTCTAATGAATTATCTGCCACAGCCATGGGAACAGCTAGAAAGTTATCCAACTTCAAGGAGTTTGTGCCGATAAGGAAACCACTAGCCGACAATGAAACAAGAGATCTTAATGTTGTTGATGGACATAACACAAGTCACGAGCCCGATAAATCTGATGTTGTGGAGATGATTCAGAATGACTCAGGTGAGATTTCAATTTCAACTCAACCAACATAAGGATCATTGCTGATGCTTAAATAAGAATCTGATAGTGTTGGTCTATGCCAGAAAATGAAACAAATGCAGCTAAAACATTTCCAAGACATGCTCCTGTTCAGATTCTTGATGGAAACCTGGCGTCATGCAGTCAGGGTTTTTCTTCTGATGTATCATATCAAGAACCTGCATTTCATCCAATGGGGATCCCGGGCCAGCCTGCATTTTTTAGCAATCCTACTGTTTCAGCTGCTGTAGAAAGCCAAACTAGCACTTCAAAATCCACTAATCACCAAATGTTTCCAAATTCCCATCCTCCATTTAGTCCGTTTCCTAACAGTCAGGAAAATTATTCGTTTCTGCAGATGTCCTCAACTTTTTCAAGCATGATTGTTTCTGCTCTTGTTCAGAATCCAGCTGCACATGCTGCAGCAAGTTTTGCAGCTTCATTTTGGCCCTGTCCAAATGTAGGAAATTCAGCCAATTCTCCTGCAGGCTCCAATGGAGGTTTCCCTCCTCGTCCAATGAACTCGGCTCCTAGTGTGGCAGCAATTGCTGCTGCTACAGTAGCAGCTGCTACTGCTTGGTGGGCAGCACATGGACTGCTGCCATTGTGTGCTCCACTACATGGTGGCTATTCTTTTCCTCCTGCTTCAGCAACTGTTCCATTAGCCAATTTTGGCCAAACTCCACCTGCTAATGAAGAAAAGGAAGAGAACAATTTCCAAACTCCTGGATCACTAGTTCAGCAACCTAACCAGGAATTGTCTGTAGCTTTGAAGCCACAACATTCAGCATCCAAATCCTCAACGACATCTTCGTCTGATTCGGGTAACATTATTAGTGAAAAAATGGATATTGGAGTGGCAGCTGACAATAACGAGAAGGATGTCCCTGACTTAAGTGAGCAAAATGACACAAGCAAGGGGAAGAGCAAGAAACAGGTGGATCGCTCATCTTGTGGTTCTAACACACCTTCAGGCAGTGACATTGAAACTGATGCTTTGGAAAAAGTTGATAAAGAAAAAGAAGAAGCCAACGAGCCTGATGTAAGTCGTCCTACCAGTGAACCTAGTAGTCGCCGCAATCGAATCATTGGCAACATATATGATTCCTGGAAGGAGGTTTCCGAGGGGGTAATTGCATCTCTCTCTCTCTCATGATTACCTAACCGAATCATAGAATTTGTTTATTTGTTAACTTGTGTTGTGTAATTTAAATACCAGGGGCGGCTGGCATTTCAAGCACTTTTTTCTAGAGAGGTTTTGCCCCAGAGCTTTTCACCACCACTAAATTTTACTGGTAAGAGCCAAGAAATGAATGGGTTTATTGAAGAGTTTAGGCAAACTGCTGAGGAAAGCAATAATGCATCACAATTGGACCTCAACAGCAATGCATGGGAATCTTGCTCCAGTAATCAAGGCGTAGAAAAAATCAAATTACGAGAAGAGGACAATTGCAAAGATGGGCTGCTGACATATAGTCATGAACAAGGGAAGCTGAAGACAAACAGAACAGGTTTTAAGCCATACAAGAGGTGTTCTGTGGAGGCCAGAGAGAGCAGCAGGGTGATGAACTCCAGCGCTCCGGAGCAAGAAAAATGTTCAAAGAGATTGCGCCTTGATGGGGAGGCTTCAACTTGATGTCTAATGACGCAGGCAATTTCTGTAAGGGAAACCTTGCTCACTACAAGTCCCCCCCAGTTATCAGTTTCTTTATTTCATTTAGCTTTATTTCAGTCCTAAAAAGTTCACGAGACCATTCGTGTTTGTACTATAATAGACTACATTGCTCTATTTCATTTCTCAGACTTCCTCGGATGCTTGCAATCTCCATGAATAGACTTAAAATCATTATTCTCATAAACTCTGGATCTCAAATTAAAAATAAACCTGTTCTGCTGCTCTTCATGTTATCATACATTCTGTTGCTTCAGTGGCCCAGTATTATGATGTAATGGTAAGTGACATTGACAAGAACTACGCAGTCCCAACATTCCTGGCAATACCATCTGCAATATGCCAATATATTACGAAGTAGCAGGAAGTATCTTGTTGATACCAGTGAATAACAAGTATCAGTTTGGGCAGTCTATGCTTCTTTATATGAAGCATAGTTCTAAATTATGCCATATAGTAAAAAACAACATATGATAGCTTCAGAGGGATTTTCTCACTACTTGATCATAATGCAGGTAGTACACAGACGCGTAATACCACCAAGGCAAGTCAACAGCAACCCTCTACCACATCGCAAATTCAAAAACATCCATACTTTCATGGAAATATTCTGTACACGTAACACTGCTGAAGTGCTGATATTTACAATCCAGATAAAGAATACAGTCATATGTACATGCTCTCCTAGGATTTACTCTAATTACAAAGAAGTCTGTATTTTAATCTTAATCAAGCACATAGCAAAAATTTGTCATCTCTTGTGTAAGGTATTGCCAATTTTTTTTTCCTCTACAGCCGGCCTTGTCATGGCTATTGGGAATCATGTTAGCAGTCAGCCACCATCAAATGTTATTCTAAGAAATTCTGTACAGTTTCTTGTATTTACTTATGACCGAAGCCTGGCAGCTGCTTCACAGAAGGCTGGGACATCTGGAAGTGACTCAGATGATACTCCAAGCTCTTAATATATTTAAGGATCCGCTGCTTACAGTCCGGAGCTAAAGAAAATGGAGGACTCAGTGGCAACGATGGAGCTTCTGTGACAATGAATGAAAACAAAATCAGAGCTCTGGAGTACAACACTGCAGCGCTATCTCGATTCCCGACAAATTCATCTGCCTGAAATAAATAATACAAGGAACAAGCATCAGTGCATCACCTCATCTTAAATAACAAGAAAGGAAACAAAGGGTTGCAAATTAAACATTTATAAGATATGTGTGCTTACAGCTCCATCTTTCCCAGCAGCAATAGCAGTCTGATATATAACCTCCATAGCATCAGGCATCTCAGCAGCTCCTGAAACACACATACACACCAGAACAAGAAGGGGGAGAATTAATAATGCTGATGTACCCTTGGAGTTGATATAGAAACACTTAATATGTGAATAGAAAATTGCATTACAAAATCTAGGCCATCTTACCATCTACATCCTGTAAATACTTGGACAGCTTCTCTGTTCCATCATATGCATCAATAAAGCCTTGCTCAGCCCAGACAGCCACTGATGAAGGATTCGTGAAGTCTATAGTGTCTTTTGCTTTTGAGGAAGAACATTCTGCTCCCTTGCCAGATTCATTTGCAGAAGAGCTCTGGGGTAGATCACTTTGCAGCAGCCAAGAGTTGCAATTTCGTAATGCTTTATTCCATAGAGCCAAAACAACCAATTCAACTGAAAATGATTCCAAAAAGAAGCCTGCATTTAACTGCAATAAGCGGCTAAAAAAATCAGATACATTCAAGAATCACAAAAGTATTCCTTTACAAACATTTTCTCTTTTTATGGTTAAAGCAGAATAAATAATTTGAGGCCCTTTAATCAGAATAAAAATGTCCACAGTGATGCCCCGTCAACATCCACTTACTGTCACTTGAGTCCAAAGTAAATGCCAAAAAGATAAGCATATTTAATCAAGCTACAAGACATGATTGACGAGTGAACAGCCTGAAGCTTACCTTCTCTCGTGCAAGATCTGATAGAACACACACATACTGGTGTATAAGTTGCAACCTCGTTGAAGGATGTAGTATGGGTAGGTCCTGTGCTTCCCGTAATATGGAAGGCGGACCACTTGCAGTTAATGAGTTCATTTCACTCTGTAAAGTATTATCAGAGCCACCAACAAGTTTGGGAGTCAGTTCGTTCATCTCTGGCATGGTAGGCAATTGCTTGTCATTATATGTTGGTGCTAAGTTGCAAGCTTTAGTAGCTGAACCTTTTTTCAGGGAAGTTCCCAGAGAAGAAGTGAGGATTTCCATTGAAGCAAAATTAGAATGAACTAGAACATACTCTCCTTCGATAGAATCCAATGAATAAGCAACTGGGCACAGAAGCAAGATAGTCAACTAACTGAAAAACAAGGAAAGTAAACTGAGCAATCTTTATAAACTGACCTCGAGTCTGACTTTGTGACTGAGAGCCATACTCATCAGAGTGCCTACTTTTGTCAGTAGGAATATCAGGCACAACCCCATAGACATTTCTGAGAGATGTACCAAAATGACCTTTCTCTAATTCTCTTTTCTCATTGTATACAGAACTCTGATTTATTTTCTCCTCAGACAGCTTTTCATCTTCATGATGCAATTGAGGACCATGATCATCAGTTATATTCAGAGATTCAATTTGAGAAATCTGAGAAGACAATTCTGCATTGACTTCGATCCTGCATATGATAAGACAATAACACAACTAATTATCCAATGAACAGACAGTTGCATCTTATGCAGCCAATTGTAAATGAAATAGATCAATAAAAATTAGACAGCTTCTCGAATAGTTTTTGACTAGCAGGGATAAGGCTGCATACATGTGAATTTCCCCAGAACCTAATTCTGAGATGTACTTATTTGATAAAATTATAAAATAAACTTTAAATACAAAGGAGGAAGGATTAAGGGAATATAGATTCACATTAGGAACTACCTGGGGCCCATCAAGAATTTGTGATTAAAGAACTCCTCAAATGTTAGGCGCTCAACTGCAAGCACAAACCAACAATACTAACTATGAGTAATATTTCTTCCTCAACTCCCCCTGCTTCCCTAACAAAAGCCAACTTTCCAAATAATATGGATATAAAAAAAATATATTAATAATAAATAATAAATAAATAAATTAAAAAGAAGATGAAAACATTTTTATTTACACCATACTTTCTTCAAGGGTACAACATATTAAATATATGGAGACATTTCCAACAGATAAATATTTTTTAGTCCTTATAAATAAAGAGAGTATTTCTCACTAATGAACCCTCAATATAATAATTAGATTAAATGGTGATAGAAATCAAAGAGCCTTTTCTTCCAATTGGGAATTATCCCAGGATTAAATAATGGTTTAGCCTGCTGCTAATTAAAAAAAAAAAAAATGTTTAAAATCTAGAGAGGAGCTAGGAACATGCATGCCAAGCCCACTAATAGCATTTCAAACCATTTATCAAAACGGGAAAACTATCTGCTTTTATTGCTTATCCCTTACCATGTTGTGGTTTGACATGCAACTCAAATAAAGGTTACAGAGTGTGTCACTTTCACTGTTCAGTTCGTCAAACATGACTTAATATTTTGACAAGAATATGAAAACTTTTCCGATACATCAATTATCTTAAACCACACATTTATAGAATATGTTAAAAGAAAGGTCAGGAAGGGAAAAGCATGCAGAATAATGCTATAAATGGACCTAATATTAGAATTTACAAGAGCTAAATGTGAATGAGTGTGAGTGTGCGTATTAGTGAAGTGAAAAGGCACATGCAAAATGTCTTCTATAATCAGGAATATGTTTCATGAAAAGCATGTCCTTGTGTCCAATAATTCGAGCCTTGAACACTAAGTATCTTTGTACCCGACAATTCAATTGCCTTGAACATTTTTGTACCAATACTCTTAAGTACCAAAGTAACATAAGAAAAAGTATCCAAGATATAGGGTTACATTTACAACTCACAGACCTTTGCCAGCTTAAAATAAATGAGAGCGCATAATATGTTATAGATTAATGTCAAGCTAATTACTCCAAAAGATCAAATCCAAATAGCAAAAACAAGGAGATAGAAAGTAGACATTAGCAATGGAGGTGTCAAATTCAAAACTGGTCAATTAATAGAGTGTCTGACATCCATTTCTTCTTAATGGTGTAGGTCGCCATTAAGAATAGAATGACCTACACCATCTTATTGTAGGTCATTCTATTCTTAATGACCTAATTCCAGATTTTAAGATAACATCTTATATCTTCTTAATGGTGTAGGTCAGCCTTATAGTCCAGATATACTATTACAGATAGCAATCTGTCATATTCCTCAATTTTTCCAATAACTAATGTATCTGAAGTTCTGAACTTCTCCAAATATTTGAGTACCCTAATGTCATGAATTGTCACACCAATAAGCCTATGATTTCCAGGAAATCCAACAAAGAGGTAATCTATTCAATCAAAACTCAAGCTGACCAACACATATGCTAAATAGTAAATCAATAGTTTTCGGGCAGCAATAAGATATATTTCTTCAAATACCATTATAGTTATAATTTGGAAGACAACACTGCAACCCAATAGAATCCCACCTCCACAGAGGAAACTGCATCAAGAAAACAACTTTAGATAATGAGAGGGCACTGTAACTATCCAGTGATTTTTCAGCCTCATAAAATGCCTAATAGCCAACTTTTTGTCACCCAGACAGCACTTCAACACAATAGTAGTCTCCCTAATCTTGCATGCACTCCATAACCCCTAACCTTTCATCATGGAACCTAAATGAAGTGCTCTTGCTTCTGCAGTGTCCATATCCAAACAATACCAACAACAAAGCAGAGAGGACACACACCAAGGACCAGTAAGATGTAAATTCCCTACAGGTATGGGGAAGCCATATATTCATCTCTCTTCTTCACAAGTCCTACATATATACTTTTAAATGACAAGTTCATATAGCACCCATAAAGAAGAATTTCACTTCCGGTTGGCAAAGCAGACATGCCAATTGCTTTGTGCTAATACAACAACTCCTACCTTTAGTCAAGTTTTTTCTGTGTTTATCCCAGTTTCTTTTAGGAACAAAATGCTAATTATGGAATCAAAATGGATGCCACATCAGATATAGCTTTACCAATAAGGTTGGTTGCGCACAAAGGTACCTGGATTTTTACGCAAAAGGCTTCTGCAGAACTCCACATAGTCAGGATGCAGGACCTGCAGGGCACCCTCTGGAAATCGCAGTTCAGTCGATCTCAAAATATTTTGGAAAAGCTGTACACAACAGAAAAGTTCAAAGTCATAACTTATACACCCCAGTCAATAGTTAAGATTACAGAATATGCATCAAAGTAAAGCAGAAAGACCTGCAGCTGACTATTTCCATCAAATGGTGGTTTTCCTATCACCAGCTGATAACAAATTGCTCCAACACTCCATAAGTCAGCCTGGAAAACCAGACCATTACGTGAGTATTAATACACCAAACGATTCCCTAACTTAAGAGCATTAGATTCACTTGCATACTTTAGCATCATATTTCTGGTTCTGAATGATCTCAGGCGCCATGTACAATGGTGAACCACAAAGTGTATCAGCCAAGCCTTGTTGAGTCAAATATCTACAAGATAAACAGTTTCTTAAAATTAGTGATTCTGGAAATAATGTGCCAAACAAGGAAGACAACTATAGGAACCTAAGCCATTAGTGTCCCAGAACTACCATTTGAAATAACACTTAAACACATTCAATCTGCCTACTCAAAAAGTCAGACATCACAGGAATGGACAGAACTTGGGGAGTATCCGAAAAAGAGAAGAAAAGAACTTTGCAAAATCTTTAGAACATCCCAAAATCAAATACATGACAAATATTAAGGAATGGATGGAATAATATCGATGATTATTAGCAAATTTTTCAGTTAGTGTAGCAAGATAATAGTAGTAACGAGTAAGGCTGAGCCCGAGCATAAGAAAAGTTGTTTTTAGAATAAAATGACACTGATGGATAAAACACAAAAGGTTGGAAGGAGTACAATACAGATAATGTCAGAAAGAAGCTGTTAGAATGATACATGAGCATTCATTGAGAACTTGTAAGTTGCCGAAGTAGATAACCATCATATAATAACAAGGAATAGGACTAAAGTGGGATGAAGCCAGTTTTAAGTGCATAGTTACCAAAGAAAAAAAGCTCATCGAACAGATAATTGCTTCAAAAGACATCAAAACAAGTTAAACAGAATAATAGAATATGAGTTACTGTGAGTAACAATTGCATCAGAAAAAAAAAAAAAAAAAAAAAAAAAAAAAAAAAAAGGAGATGTGACAGCAAACATCCTACCTAGCAAAACCAAAGTCACCTATCTTCAGCAACGGATTTGCCTCCCTACCAGACAACAATAAGTTCTGCAAGTTCAAAACAATTCTAATTTCAGTATCAGACCACTTAGGACTTATAAACGAGCAAAGGCGTATATTATCAGAAAATGTCGGAGCCACAACATCAACAGGCAATATGAATGTTTCATAGTACTGTACATAAAATTTTAACTTCCCCAAATTTTGCCATTTTAAATTATTTTTCGAGCATGGATGGTTGGATAGTAGTACACTGTATTATTTTTTGACAAGGATATAATTGACATTGTTGGATAAAGATCCTAAGAACATTGTACCTGGGGTTTTAGGTCTCTATGAATAAGATTGTTCTCACGAAGCACTTGCAATCCTGCAGCTGAATAAGCAACCAAGGTTTCATAATGAGGGTAAAAATAAAAAATAAAGAAAAAACAATGTACCCGGTTATTTTATTTCAGTGTAAACAAGATCGCAGACAAGTAGCAATACCACAAATTGATCTTGAATAAAACACGTGTTCCATAAGATCAAGATCACTATAAGGGAAATGGGTAGCTTATACAGGTAATCTTTACAGAAACCAGGTGATTTTGATTGTATAAAGCCAATAAAGGTTAATTTTCCATAAGATATACGGCGACTTGAATCGTGTTATAACCTGTCTTATACAAGCATTTGCTTTCTCCCAATCTGCTGCACATCAATTTCAATTAATACCTGTTCTTTTCTAGTAACTACTCATCCCAATCCAAAGCCCAGGCCAAAAATTATCATAATTCACATAACTGAAAAGTTGATTAGCAATTTTAACACTGACTATATAAATCATACATTATACATTTACTATTTTACTCCATATATGAGTATAAGCAATTAAAATTCTAATCAAATTTAAGTTCTTGTAGAAACTGACCCACATCCCAAAATTAGTATACCAAACAATAATGGCTACAATAGCAGAATACTTAGTATACAATAATTAATTATTAAAGATAAAATAAGAAATTAATCACTAAATCAAATTTATTTTCTAAAAAATTAAATTTTACCCAGCTGTTTGATGAAGTGCCTAGCAGAATATTCAGTAACTCTACCGTGCCTATGAATGTAAGCTCCAAGGTCACCACCATTGCAATACTCCAATACCAAGTATATCCTTTCCTCTGTCTATAAAAACCCATGAAAAAAAAAAAAAAAAAAACAAAACAAAAACAAAAAAATCATCAGAAAAATTAAAAAACAACCCTTTAATTTATAAAAACCACAATAATAATAAAAAAATCAAATAAAATCAACCTCAATGGCTTCAAAAAGGCGAATTATATTAGGATGAGTAATGTTTCTAAGAATAGAAATCTCCTTCCTCAAATTATCATTAAAATGCTTCTTATCAATCTCTTTGATTGCAAATTCAGTACCCAGATGACGATGTTTTGACTTCCAAACCACTGCAAATGAACCCGACCCGATTTTAGGCCCGATTATATAATCCCCAACAATACGACACCTTGAAGTTCCTGCATCAAAATCCATCCTTTATTTTTCTGGGTATTTTGTTTTCCGATAACCCTTTTGAGATCAGTGATCAATCAAAAACCCCATTTGTTTAAAAGCACAGAAATTACTATTCTCTTCACTGGATTGTTTGTACAACTGAACTGGGTACTTCGATTTTTTTGGGTTTTAATTTGATTTGATTTAGGATTGATTTTCCCCCTCTTTTATTTAGTTGGGGAATTTAATAGAAAAAGAATGAAATTTATCGTGGTAAAAGAAAGAAGAAGAAGATAGCATGCTGAAAAGGAGGAGAGAGAAAAAGGAGGAAAAGGTGTTTGTTGGTAATTTCTGCAAACACAGAGAGAGAATAGATGGATAGCGTACAGGGAAGACCTGGAAGTTGAGTTTAACTAGTAATGTGTGATTGCTTTTTAGAAACCAAAGATCTTTTTTCTTTTTTATTTTATTTTATTTTATTTTATTTTATGTGGGTTTATTTAAATTTTAAAATTTAATTAAATTGTTTTCTTCAAAGATTTATTTTACTTGGTCGCTCTCCAAAAAAAAAAAAAAAAAAAAAAAAAAAAAAAAAAAAAGAAGAAGATTAATTTTACTTGGTCATGGACTCAAGGTGAATATATAGGTGAGATAAAGATATGAACTTTCTTATCTTATTATTGCCACTTTGGGTGTGAATCTGTTAAGATTTTTTTTTTATTTTTTTATTTTTTTTTTCGGTGTTTCAGGTTGATCCGAATTCGAAGCTTTAGTTTCGAGTGGTTAGATTTCATTCCTCTTCTAATTGTAGTTGCGGAGGATCGAACATGCGGTTCTCTCTATCAAGTGCAGCCCTAATCATGACTACACCAACAACTAATTGATTGTTAAGACTATTTATTTGAGTAAATTATTAGGATGCTTATGATTTGTTTATGGGAAAATGCCTAATAAATTAATGGTAAGTGTCATAGTTATCAAAATTCTAGTATACTTAAGAATTATACTTCGTCAGAAAATCTAGTGAGAACCTGGTTCACAATAATATTATTGTGGACCTAAGGTTATATGTACACAATTGACATTATATTGAACATAGTGACCTCTAATTTTAACGTAGTAACCTTATTTATAACATATTAACCTTTATTAAAACTTGTGTGACTTTTAATATTATTATAAACCTGAAGTATGACATTATGTTGAAACCTTTATTATTCATATTGACCAGTAAATAAAAAAAATTCATAAAAAAAATAAAAATTAACCTCTTATATCCTTTATAACACCCGAATGACTTTTATTTCAACATAATAATCTTTATTTAATGTAATGACTTTATTTTATTAACAAAACAAGCCTAATGTCTCTAAATATTAGTGGTCCACAATAAATTAGTGTGAACTAGATCCATTTAAGAATTTGTAATACTTCGTAGGGAGTAGTAATTAGATAGGATGACATATAATATTTTGATACAAGTAGTTGATCAGTATCAATTGGTTTGCGTATACCAAGTTTATTATAAGGTTTTTTTTCTTTTATTTTTTATCTGAGAAATTTTACTGGAAGTTTATAGTTTATTTATATTCAATTTAATTTACTCCGTAGAATTTAATGACCAAGGGCATTCTATATATTGTATCGTATGAATATTCACAGTAAGCTAACAACAAATTTTCTCATATACTCAGTGGGCAAATATTTTTTATGTTCTTAAAATATACGTAGGTTTTTAAAATTGAACATACTCCATAAAAGATAGAGCAAAAAGATTTTGCAGGGATGAACTATCTCAACATCTCCTAATAATGGGGTATGATTGTCTCAAACAACCAATACAAAACAAAAGAAGCTTCAGCAAAATTCATACAAAGCTACAAATGAATGTATTGTACCAGTAGTTGGCCCTTGTGTCCATGATTATGCCGTAGGGTAGTTTCCATTTTTATAATATCTAAAAACAATGGTGTATTCTAAGGCCAAAATATGTCCAAAATCCAAATTTGACTAGACAAGAATGCATTGATCAGGCAATCAAATCCTCACCTTTGAATGGATGAGCTTCGAACGCAAGCTCATAATGTTACATCACCTAACATATTATTATGCTAACCTGAATTTTGGTATGAGCTATAAAATGCACGAGTGTAACTATCATAGTCATCAAAGCATGATATTGTAGGTTATCACAAGTCCGTAGTCACGAAGACATAATATACACAAAGTATATACATATAGATTGCATTCAACAGCACAAACAAGTACACAACCTTGTCACAAGTTAGGATACAGAATCATACAGGCAAATAAAAAAAAAATGTCAATATTTTCCTTTGCTAAACATTTCTTAGGAATAAAACACAAGAATAGAAAGGCTCTCTTTAATTTAACAGTTGTCCAGTCATTATACTGTATAATCTTGTGTTGAATCCTCAAAAGAATACGTATCACAGCACAGCCAAACTGGTGATGAATACTAACATTGGACGGAAATCCCTTAGTGTACCCTGAAAGAAAGCAAAGGTGGAGATATTTTCCATGGGTGTCCTTACAAAATTGGGAATCCGCCAGCTGATTCTATCATGGCTTGTCCAGCCAATTAAGAACGCTGTCTTGAGAACCAAACGGTAATTCCTGCAGTAAGGATCAGGAGATCATATATTATATCAGGCAGAAAATTAGGCATATACAGAAATAAGATGAATCAGGAAACTTACTGTAAACTGAAGCTCAGTATCAAAATTGCTGATGCCATAGGATTGGCAATAGTCGTCCAGGTCATTTAAGCTCATGGTGTCGTCGAGAGGAGCACAAGAACTAAATATTTCTCTGCAGAGCAACGGGTCATCAATGTCATTCAGGCCAGGGTCTTGAGCCTGAGACTCCCCTGCCAGGCATTCAGGAAGGTCGACATCTCCCATGTACGAAGTGGATGGAGTAAAACAAGATTCTATCTTTGCACATGTTGTATCCTTATACAAAAGAAAATTACCTGCATTAGTGTCAATAAGCAACAAGGGACAGACATGATTAATGGAATATAGCATAAGCATGGAGAAAGAAAATAAGGTTCATTTAGCAGGAAACAAATTCCTGATGGGGCATTAACAATTCACATAAAATTTTATGCCATAACTTCATAGGAGAATCCCTGCATAAACACAAGTTAACGATATGGTGCATCATATCACAAGGAAGTCGAAACCCTTCGCTGCAAGCAACTTGAAATAAATCCATAAAGCTAATGTCATGTACTTTGTATATAAAACTCAATTTATAGTCAAATTTGGTAACTATAAACATATTAAATCAGCTATGTTCCCTGTACAGTTCAAAATAGTCAGAGCACAGGTATTTCAAAAAAAGACATTCGACAAGCAGTTAAAACCAACCTCGGCAGCAGCGAGGATATTATCATCAGCATCATCACAGTGGGCAGAACTTCCTCTTGGAGGATTGGGTGTAACAATCTTAGGAGTCTTCGGACAATATGGATTGAGCACAGCATTAGAATCATCCGTAGCAGCTACACCATTGTCTTCTGTTTCAGTTTGCTTTGATTGTTGGTAGAATATTTTTGAAACTACGAATGCATCATCCTTCTCATCATCTTCAGAGCCTAAATGGTACTGATGCATCACCCAGTTTGACTTGACAGGCTTGGATCCCTTTTCCGAGCTTTTGTAAAGGACCATAATCTTTTTGCAGCCTTTCTGAACTCCATTGTCATACACAGGTTTAGTCTTTCCAGTCTTGTGCCAGCGGACGTTCTCCTGATTTTGGTCATTGTGAATCTTGCGCCTCTTTCGCTGGCCAGAAGCATATGCATTTGAAGTTTTGTGAAAGAAATGAATACTAGTTCCATCTTTAGTAGCTCCTGCAGAACAATTTAAGGCAATTAAGTACACTTTGATCATCATTAACAAACTTTCTCTACAAAAATCTGACCAAAGCGCATTCAGTTAATAGCCATCCACTGATCAACATATAAATCACTTTTATCATGTCTATTTATTAGTGCCAAATCCTGGTACTAAGGCAAATTATATCTGATGAAAGCTTCCTAACCTGGAAGATCTTGCGGATGAGTGTAGCAAATCCCTTTATCCATCTCAAGTGTAGGAATGAATTCGTCGATGAATGCATGGGATGTTGCTTCTCCTGCACCACATCTTGCTGCAAGATGTTCAAGAAGTTGTGAATCCGAAGGATCAAATTTTACACCAGCAGGCAGACCAGGCCATTCATATGAGACCTGAGCAGGAGATAAATAACATAAAGACTTTAGCTTACACTGTAAACAACACTGTTAGAGATAATATCGGAAATTAGGTTTATTATATGTTAAGATATTATTTAAGTATATCTTTTAGGAAGATTGTTTCCTATCTTATGTTCTTAGGTTTTGTATAAATACTCTACCTATTGATGAATAATAAACAAGCCATTCTATTCTATTTCTCTCTAATTTGTCATGGTATCAAGAGCAGTTTAAATCTTGGAATACTTCTCAAGAATTTCCCCCCGGCCGGTGGGTTAGAAAATTAAACTCACCGGCGGGATTCATATATTTTTGGTTCTTTTTTGTGATTGGAGCTCGGT
This sequence comes from Chenopodium album, assembly GCF_948465745.1. Classification (NCBI taxonomy): domain Eukaryota; kingdom Viridiplantae; phylum Streptophyta; class Magnoliopsida; order Caryophyllales; family Amaranthaceae; genus Chenopodium; species Chenopodium album. The sequence continues at coordinate 50,022,531 of NC_137849.1, forward strand.
TTTGCTCTGGAAAAGCCAAAAATTGTTATATTTGCAGGTTCGAAAAGAATGACGTTCCTGTTTGATTGATGACAGATGAGTTCGAAAAGATGAACGTTCTCATCATTGAATAAAAAAAAAAAAGAAAAAATTTGAAGGCGACATCACAAGAGTGTGCATCTCGGCTTCAACAATTTGAAGAATTTCCAATCGCAACGTTCGTTTTACTGCCGTTACGATTGCGGGAGGGTGTTAGAGATAATATCGGAAAATATGTGTGATATATTTTCCGTATCGTTCTTATTAGGAGAATAATATATTTAGGTTTATTATATGTTAAGATATTATTTAAGTATATCTTTTAGGAAGATTGTTTCCTATCTTATGTTCTTAGGTTTTGTATAAATACTCTACCTATTGATGAATAATAAACAAGCCATTCTATTCTATTTCTCTCTAATTTGTCAAACACTAAAGACACCATTCAAATTCAAGTTACACTCGACGATTATTTATTAAATGCTAGAGGACATGATCTATGTCGAAAATGAGGCATAGATGAAGATGAATGATGCACTTGATAATTAATGGTCTTGACTCTTGATACTGAAATCAAATTTCTAAGAAACTCCCAACATTGCAATTTAAAAAGAACGGAAGAAGTACATCATAACAGCAATCTTACATCGCTATTGTCAATCCAATGATGGCATTTTGGACATTCGCGCTTTGCTCCACAGTCTTTAATCTGTACACCTGAAGGTAAGGATGCATGCCTTACTTTCTTAGCAATCCCTTTACAATCAACAATCCAACTTCTGCAACACCAAGTTTCACACAGAAACAAACATCAGAGAATGACTCAACCCGACAAACACGAAAATTACTAATACATAGCAAACAATCAGCACAACACAATGCAGCAATGAAACAGCATTGCACAGTAAACTTGTATAACAAACAAGAATGTAACTCTCAGCTAAAATGCAGGACATGAACAATAATTTCTAATCATATTAATAAATTGTTCATGGCATATTCACAGCTTAGGACATTTCATTCAGTTAGTTGAAAGACTATCACATCAACAAGACAGATAGACTGCCATTTTTAGAGTTTTTGCAAATAGTCTACATTGCAACAATCAATTCCATGTACATGAAAATCTTCTTTGGTCTGATTAAACTTCCTGTGCACAAACTCCATATCAGTTATTGGAATTAAAATGTAGCAAGCTCCTAGAATAGGGGATTTTAAAATTTTTCATCTGTCCTCAAATGTGCTAAGTAGAACAACTCCAATACCAAAAATGCTACCAAAGAAATGAAAAACCCAAAATCTTGATTACCAAAGAATTCGATAGAAAACTTTAAAACATGCTCCCACATTATCAAAACAGGCAACACCCAATGTTTATAACTCAAGAAATTTTGCAATGTCATATAAAATTATTCGATAACATGAATAACCCAGCAAAGATAATCCCAGAAAATGTAATCTAAAGGGGTAAAAACCCAATAAACGAAATATCAAAAATTGATTAAACCTCTAGTCTAAACCCTAGAAACAGTAGAAAAACATAGAAATTGAGCGAAAATATGAAACTTTACAATCAAAATTAACCCCTCAAAGAAAAACCCCAGAATTTCCTTACAAAAACCCAGAATTTCAACATACCCCATGAAAAGTTTTGAACAGATATTCACAGAAACAACTTCAAAAGAAAAAAAAAATAAAAAAAAAAATTGAAAGATTCAATTTTTATATCTGGGTTGAAGTTAATTTCGCTTACTTTGCCATTTCATAGAATACCCAGAAGCTAAAATTTACAGAGAAAGAAAGAGTGAGGAAATTTCAGCAAGTGTTGATATATATATATATATACTCCCAAAATTCTTCAGAACTTTCTCACCCTAAAAATTCTCTCTCTAAAGACTGGATTAAGTAATCTCTGACACAAACTGAAGAAGAGCGGGAAACTAGACGTTTATCAGCTTCGGCATTACCGAACCAGAAATGCATCAGTCGAACCAAAACGTCAACACATGTTCTTCAATTTTGGAATTTAAATGGACCCAATTATACAAAATGACTCTAATACCCTCCCATGATCGTTGCTTCAATTTACTCCCTTCATACTACGGAGTAATCCCTTTAAAAATAAATCATAAAAACATAAAATTATGAATTTATAGTCCCTAAATCCTTTTAAAGTGATACTTCGTATTTAATTTTGTATTAATGGCACAATAAAGGTATAATAATATACAACAAGTAATAGTGTAATTGTTTATTAGTATTCCCTATGATTTTTTGATTAAATTTTCCTCTTTGCATTACCAGCTATTCTCTTGCTCCACATAGTTAACTTATAAGTTTAAAGAGCAAAAAAAATGAATAAATGGTTCATAAATATGACATGGTGTAGCCAGTAGTGAGGGATGAGGAAAAGATTGATGAATAATTTGTATATTTATGAACAATGATGTTCTTATTGTCAAACTTTAAGTGACATTTTATTGACACGAAAAATTTTATGCTTCCTCCGTTCTTTTTTTATTTCACCATAAGAGGTTTCATGTTTGCCAATGCACTACTTTGGTTATTAATATTTTTAATTATACTTTTGTAAAAATTATAAAAAATTGATATTTGAAAAGTAGATTTCGTCTAACTAAATTCCACATGACTATATTTTTTTTACTGGATAAATCACAAAAGATGGTCAAAGAAGATTAAGTGAATAGTGTAAAAGTCCTTATGGTGCAATAAAAGAAAAACGAAGGAAGTATTACATTGAAGGGTTGAAAATTCTCTGGTTTAAGAACAATGTAGCTTTTTCTACGTGGCTAGCTAACACTCGAATAATCCTTGACCAAGTAAACCCCTAATTGAACCCCTCAAATAACCCCTTGATTAATCTCTGACCGAACCTTTCAAGTAACCTCTAATCGAGTAATTGCACCCCTGATTAAACCCCTCAAGTAACCCTAGATCGAGTAACTCCTAACCGAACCCCTCAAGTAACATCTAATCAAGTAAATCGAGTAACTCTAGGCACACTATATGGCAAGCTAACACTCGGTAACCCCTCGAGTAATCTTTGACCGAACCCCTTAAATAACTCCTAACTGAATAACCCTGATCGAACCCATCCAATAATCTCTGATCGAGTAAATCTACTAACTCCAACCACATATAAAGATTTGTGTAAGACCAATTTATATATGTTATTAAAAAAAAAATAATTAAATTAATAGTACAAACAATAACATCAAAATGAATTGAACTACTGTAGAAATAAAAAATAGTAAAACAAAATTTGAATTTGGCATTTTACATTGTTTTATCATTTAATATTTTATTAAAAAAAATAAAAAAAAGTTTAACCGAACCTGAATCCAAACCTGTGAGTGAGTCTTAAATGGGGCCTACTAATAACTCTGTTAATTCTCATAGATATTCGTGCCTTGGGACAGCATATGTTTGAGGAGAGAGATTGCCTTGCTGCCCAAGCCAAATTTGGTAATTGTTGGGGTCAACCAATGTCAGACCTTCACCCCCATTTTTTTTTTTTTTTTTGGATATTACTTGTTTTTTAAACTCATGTCACGTACTCTATTTTTTTACTATTACCACGCGTTACTGCGTTAGTTCTAAATTGAAGAATGAACAACTTATACGTAATCTGATAATCTTTTTATACTTACAATTTCAACTCGTATATAGAGTTAGCGCAATGCCGTAAATGTAATGTGAATTATGTTATCATAAATTCATAATCATTTGTGAGACATGAGTTATACTAGCTTTTATAAGGAGAGTTCATAAATAATTCCTATGTCACAATTATATAAAGTGATAAAATTTGAGCTTCACTCATCAATTTAACAATTTAAGCTTTTGATTGATTTGGTTTTTTTAAATATGGTATCAAAACTCAAGAGTTAGCATGATAAAAAGGTTACGGTTTCAAATCCCAGCTCGTTCACCCCCTCCTTCATGTGAAAGAGCGTGATAGAGTATGTATGTAGTATGAAGCTAGTACAGTATACGAATATGAAAAAAGTCATATGTGTCAATACACGTACAATCAAACTTGACAATCATAATTAGAGTATTTTTTATATGTTAGGGTCTAATGTAGTACAATATATGGATATGAAAAAATTCAAATATGTCAATTATTTTAGAACAAAGGAACAAAGTATTTAAAATGTGATATGGCAGGCTGGCATGGATATCATATTTTAGTTCTCTTTGGCGCAAATTTCAACAATACTGTACAACTTTATCGCGTTATATTTGACATGCTACTCCCTCGTACTTCAACATCTGCAATGCTTAAATTTGTTTTTTGTTTTTTTGTTTTTTTGTTTTTTGTTTTTGTTTTTTTTTTATTTTTTTATTTTTTTTTTTATAACATTAATAAGAGTTTTAGTCCTTTGTTTAACTAGTAATAGTAATTAAGTGACTAAATTAGTTCCCATTAAAATGAACATACAAAGATCATATAAATCTCATTTCGAGGCCTGTGGGACGTTGTGAACTTGTGGTAATAAACATTTCCAATACTCTGGTTTGCATCATACATTCATACTATTAGTAATAAATTTTATGCTATGTATGTGAAATGATGCACAAGTTTTAGATAACAACTAGTTATTGGCCCGGGTGATGCCCCGCATCAATGTAAAGTTGAATATTTGATTAAAATTGAATCTAAAAGGTTAGTGTTCAATAATATTTAAAAGTGATAAAAATATAATAATAAATTTAAGATTAACGGGTGCTAGTTTATATTCATTAATGTCTTAATGTGCAATTATTTAGAAGTTATATTATATGGGAATATTAAGTACTACCTCCGGTTCGTATTATATGCAACTTTGGTGTATTATTTGTGAGATATAAAAAATTCCAAAGTTGCATATAATACGAACCGGAGGTAGTATAAAGGTTACACATATGAAGAGTTTTAGAGTAATGAATTATGACACATAATGTGATACATATTGCTCATGTGGCGCCAATTCATATGGTAGGAACGGTGACACATGGCGATAGCATGTTGTTCCTTTGAGTTTTAATAATATTATAGATCAAAACTTCAAATTTTTTATAATTAGAAAAATTTTCCACTTGGGATGTAAACTTCTCTTGATGATTTATTAATGGGTGGGTTAGTAATATAATCAATCCTCCAATTATTAATCAAATTTATAATTAATGACTTGTTAGTTGCTTTTTCCTCACTAATTTGTGTGCCAATCAAGGCCAATTGAAGTCTTGCTCTAATAAACTATACGAAGTAGAAAGGTACAAAACTGAGTTAAGATCATAGTTGGGGTCCAACTTTTTAGAAAATATTGTATGTGGGATCTAACTTTTTTCTATTTAGTGTTTGGGGTCTAGAATAGTTTTTCCAGAGAGATTTAATTAATTGTGTGCAAAAAAAGTTAGACCCCTAGTTAAAAAACTTGGACCCTTCTAGTTAACCAATAAAAAAAAATTCTTTCTTTTCTTTTTTTTTTTTTCAAAAAAATAAAACAACCAATTAGAATATTGAAAAACTTGGACCCTTCTAGTATATTTTTTAGTTATAGTGATATCATTTCCTATATGATACTTTTTATTATTGATAATAATTTAACTTAGTTTTTTTTTTTTTTTTTTTTTTTTTTTTTTTTTTTTTTTTTTTTTGGGTAGTGTAAGCAAAATACATAATTATCTAATTTGTTCTTTAATAATAATTCATGTTTCATTTCAATAAATATGTAATAAGAAGAGAATCAATAAATTTTGTTATATTTCACAATTTTTTAAGACATTTTTTCACTAATTAAAAGTGTAAAATTGATAATAATACTAAGAATTAAATTAATAGTAAAATCTTTTAATACAACTAAGATTTGAAACAATTTAATAAAATATAAATCTTATTTATTAAACTTAAATTTAAATAAAAAAAGAATATGCATAATTGACATATCGTATTAGGGTCTGTTCACATTTACTAAGCTAAGCTGAGCTGAGCTGAGCTGAGCTAAACTGAAATGAATATTTTATGAGAGAAGGAAATTAGGAGGTGAACTGAACTAAACTGAATTGAATTGAACTGAATCGAACCGAACTGATTGGAGTTGAACTGAACTAAACTAAACTGAAATTAAGCTGAAGTGAATAGACCCTTATTGTGAAATTTTTTTTGGAGATTTTATTGCACCCTTATTTTAGAGAATTCAGATACAGCAAAAAATTAAAAATTATTTTGTAAATAATTATGATATTAATTTTTTTTATGAAAAATATTTATTTTTATAAATTACTAAGTCTTACGAAGTATTACAAAATTATTTTATTGTTTGAAATAAATCACATAATTTTTGTCACCCATAAAAAAAAAAGTGTTTTTGTCAAATTAAAAAAAAAAAGAAACATTTTTTAAAAAGCGTCTAAATTATTCATAGTAATTTAGAGAACCAAATTAATTTGAAAAAGTGGTATATGTATTCCACATGGTATTAACTTTTATTATTAATTTGGAATCTTTGAATAAAATTTATTAGTTATTTCTATAATTAAATGCATTAAGGGTATAAATTTATTAGATAAGGGGTCTAACTTTTTTACAGGAGTCTAACTTTTTTCATCTAAGGTTAATGGTGAGTTAAACTTAGTTTAACTCACCGGAATTTCTATTCTAGACCCCAAAAACAAAGTAAAAAAAAGTTGGATCCCAAATACAATATTTATCAAAAAGTTGGACCCTATTTGTTATCTTAACTCATACAAAACTACAAAAAAACATTATTTGTCGGAAAAAAAGTGAAGGAGTGGATTGCAAATGAAGCTTAATCATATTTTGTCATAGTCATATACTCAATCTAAAACCTCAACTTTTCCCACCATTATCTTACATTCATTCTATCATTCCAAGATTTCAATTCACAAGTGGTAATAAACACATGCTATCTCTTAGATCCATGCAAACATACATATTGCACAACTACATCTAGGTGTTGTTTGGTTGCATAAAAGAAATGGGGGAAATAGAAAATCATGGGAATTTAGATAATGGGGTTTTGTTTGGTTGACCTCAAAACATAAAATTGTGGGAATTTCAAATTCATGGAAAATTTCAATTCCGACAAAACATGAGAATTAAATTACCAAGTGTCCCCTTGGTAACTTGAAAATCCCATGATTTGCTAATTCCTCCATGAATAACAAACAATTTCCAACAATTCATGGGATTTCTAATGTGGGAAGTTAATTCCCGTAATTTGTCAATTCCTATGGGAAGTTATTTCCCCTGTGAACCAAAAGACCCCCTATTGCATATTTTTACTACAAATTCTTACCTAAGATGGAACCATGAACTATAATTAATCTTAATTACATAATCCAATTTAGAATAGGAAAGATGTTTGGTTAATTATGAGGACTGCTAAACTGCATGTAACAACTTGTAAGAGCAACTCTATTGGTAAACAACAAGGATTCACATTAGACATATGAGGTAGATTAAAATTTAACAATATAATCCTTGTGTTAGCTCGAACTAGATATTCCATTCCAATAGTAGACCACTTGTTAGATAATTTAAACAATTTACAAGTAAGTCGTGTACGTATATAAATACCACTAAAAATGCTCTAACATAACATTGGTTAATTATAGCATGACGGTCTTCTCGCCCTCGAGATCATATAATCAAATTATCAATGCATCATTGTCCATTTGATTATATGATGATCATGCTTCATACATACCTTATACCTTAAGCGAAAGTTTAAAAATATAGTCCGTAAGTACGTAGTATGAAGCTCCAAAAAAAATACACCCAACGAGGGGGTTTAAGGCACAAACCCAGATAGTATTTGTAGCCTGAAATTGAGACCAACCGTCTTCACTTCCTTAATTTCAAAGGATTTTAGTTTTACTCCAATGCAATTTTCTCTCTCCTCTCCTAAACATCAATCTCCATGGCATGGCCTCTTTCTTCTCAACACTTGTTCTTACTCTCTACAATTTCACTCATTATTTTGCAAATCAAACTCTCAAATTCTTTCTCTCTCTTCCAATTTCTTCTTCTTCCTCCCCCTCTTTGGAAGTTTGGCTGAATTTAAGAAATGCCCTCTTTAATTTATCATTGTACTCTGTTTTTCACTTTCTTTCTTACTTTTAGTCAACTGGGTGCAAAACCCATTTCCAATTTTATCAAAAAATCAGAATTGAATCATAAAGTTGGAATCTTTGATCATCATTTTTGCAATGAAACTTGTGGGAAATTTCAAGTATCATTCCCATTTTACATAAACAATGCATCTTGTGGGTTTTCTAGCCCCCCATTATCAGAATCATTCCAATTAACTTGTCTTAATTCAACTTCCCTTTTCCTAAACATTGATTCCCAAAATTATAGGGTTTTGGAATTCTTTTCTGATGGGGTTTTAGTTGATTTTCCAGGGTTTTCTAACATGTGTCGGCCTTACAATGATTTAAACTCATTTGGGTTTGGTGGGAATGATTATTTTGGAATATCAAATGATAATGTAATTGGATTATATGATTGTGAAGATTCTTCTTTGTGTAAGGCTAATTGTGAGTCTAATGATTTACCTGACTGTGACAAAAATGGGAATGGAAGTGGGCCAGTTTGTTGTTATCCATTGTCTGATCATAGTGTATGGCATATTGGAGGTGAATTTAATGTGTTTGCTAAGTTTGAATGCAGAGGTTTTTCTTCTTGGGTTGTTCCAAGAGGAATGAATTCTGGAAAAAGAGGGGTGAAATTAGAATGGGCTATTCCTTTGAACTTGTCTAAAGAAGCCTGTGATGTTAATGGGTATGTTGTGAATGGTACTACTGTGAAGCATGGAGTAAGGTGTTTATGTGGTGATGGGTTTGTTGGTGATGGATATGTCAATGGAACTGGTTGCTTGAAATGTGAGTTGATTGCTTAGCTTATATGATTGTTCATTGTATACTTGTGGTTTGTTTTTTCTTGGTACTGTTTTCTATTTATTACTTTGAACTTTGTTGTATTTGTTTCATTTTCATTTCCCGTGTGTTCGAGGTAGGGATGGTTATTAGGGATCAGGATCCTCTCCGGTAACTGGATCGTCGGTGCTATGGGGGAATTAGAGGTGGGGGGGGGGGGGGGGGGGGGCGGGGAGGGGAGACCTGGTTTTTTGTTTGGCGGGGTTATTGGTTTGCTCTTTTGATGTTCCACTCCAGGTGAATAACTTAGAATCATATAGTTACATGTTAATCAGTTAACATGATTATGTGCTGTATGTTGGCAGAGCATGTATGCCTATATTTGATGCAACTTTCAAATTTTGTGACAATGATCAAGGAGAAGGTTCAAGCATTGTATGTATAGAATAATAAGGTTGGATTAGAATTGCAGGAATCTATTGCTGTAATGGATGTCTGAAAGGAAATTTTGGTGTAAAGTACATGATTTTTTCTCTGTCTCATTGTTTTTCTGAATCATACTTGGCCTTTGAAGATTTGATCTTCCTTGAAGGGATGGTGTAATTTATGTATTGAAGTTGAATTTGGTTTTTGCAGCGTGCTTCAAGGATGGAAAGGAAGAATTTGGCAAAGACTGTGAACCAGGGAGGCACAACAAAAAAAAGATGATAATATTAGCTGGTAGTTACTCCATTAGAGTTTAGTGAAAGAGTGTAACTTCAAAAACTAACACTATCTGCTTTGATATATTGAGAAACTAATACATTTGTCTTTCATAATCTGCAGGCGTTCTTACATCAGCTTTTGCCGCTGCCTCTTTCCTTGCTCTTCTTTGTCTGATAAAAAGGTCAGTGAAATCTACCGCGTATGGGTCTCCCCACAAGCCCCAATTTCGCAGCACATTATCATTCCGAAAATCTTGTAACACCCGGCTTTTCACGTTAAATGAACTAGACGAAGCCACGGATGGATTCAACGAAGGCCAGAAAGTAATGGACAGTTGTGGTGGCAGTGTCTTCACTGGTAAACTCAAGGATGGTTCTCACATTGCAGTCCAAAGGGTCAAATGTGAGAACGAGAAGGACCTGATGCAAGTATTGACCCGGGTTGAGCTCTTATCCACTATTATGCACCGGAATCTGGCTCATATCTTTGGTTGCTGTATTGACTCAGGCTACACTCCTATGGTGGTGTACGAATTCCCTGAAAATCAAACTCTTGAAGATCATTTGCACAAAGAGCAACTTGATAAAATTGGCCTTGATTGGTACAAGAGGTTAAGCATTGCTGCTCAAACAGCTAGTTTACTCGCTTTTTTGCAACATGAAGTTTCTCCTCCTGTTTCACATCAAAATCTCAAGACTAGTAGCATTTTCCTAGACCAAGATTTTAACGTCAAAGTAGCCTGTTTTGGGATGTTCTGTAGCTTAGAGCTGTATAATAGCGAGGTTTATGATTTAGGGGTGTTTCTTTTGGAGATAGTCTCAGGCTCGAAGCACCCAGATATGCCTACAATAGCCTTGTACAAGACTAGGGATGGTAAAATAGAGGAGATAATTGACCCTCTTCTTTACTATCATGAACAACCACCTTTTAGGAGGGATCAGATTGACAGAGTTGCTGACATTGCCACAAGGTGTCTGCTGTTTGGAGGTGATGGAAAACTAAGGATGGTGGATGTTGCGCGAGAACTAATGCATATCACGAGAGATAGCATCGATGGTGGTAGTCGGAGAGGGCCAGCAATAGAGGAGACCTTCTCAAACTCTAGTCTTCTCCAGATGATTTCCATATCTCCAGATTCAATTTATGTCCCTTAAATCTAAGTCTTCTTGCTACATATTACAAGACCTAAAAGATCAACTCTGATTGAGTGATTGTTCATCAAAAAAATGGTGTATTATTTCTTCATTTCTTGCGTGTGCTTAGTGTTTGCTTTGATTTTGTAATTGAACCTGCATTATATATGTATATGTATTTAGTAATGGCAATGTAACACATCTTCAGATTTTAGTATATATGGTGCATTGACAACCTTTGTATTTCTGAGCAGTCTCATTTATGTTGTTTTAGAATAATAGAATGTATGGGCTATATTACTATATTCTTCACCAAAACATGCATGTACAATAATGATAAATGGTGCATTTGTTTGGTTGTTAGGACCATACCAATTACCTATACTGGAGTTGTACCTGTGACTAAAGCTGGTCAGGAGACAGGTCGGAGTTGAAAGAACCAGCCATTATGGCTTGACATTGGACTAGTTAGGGTCACATCATGTGGCAAAAAGCTCGGTTACTTGGCTGAGGGCATCAAGCTGCATGGTCAATACAAATTGATCTAAATGATGAACTTGGGACAGACCACCCCCAAAGTGGCTTGAATAGGTAGTAAATATGGCCAAAGATCATGGTGCGTAAATTGAGCCGGTCCATATTTGATCTCCTCTACTTAATACTCGTAGACTAGTAGTTAATACCTCCTATGAAAAACTTAAATTAAATTAAGTTTCTTTTTTGTTTAAAACAAAATATGATAAAGGTTGTAAACTTTTGCCCTAAATGATCTCCTTAACTCAGATTGTAATAAATCTAATAAAGACAAAATTTGGCACTTTTCTAACATTTCACTCCAACTACAGAATACAGATCTAGTAAGTTTATTATAATGTCACAAATCAAAGTTGAGAATTTGGATTATACAGTTCACTGTCATTAGGCTGAAGTTTGGACCACAACAAAGTTTGGATCTTGGGCATATAAGCATTGGGTTGGGGGGGGGGGGGGGGTGTGTGTGTGTGTGATAATCAACAACTAAAATTAATTATTGTCAATGAAATTCAATGAATCACCCAAGCTTATTATACGGAGTATTCAAATTTATTTTATCAATGGCTGTATTTTTAAATAATTGGGTACATGATATTCTACTCGGCCTAAATAATTTTATTCCTTATTATTTAGGCCTTCAAATACAAGTGTTCATTTAAAAAAAATAAACAAAATAAGAATCTAGTTTTTGATATGTAAAACAAAGTTGTGTAAATACAAAGTTGGGTCTAATATTAATATTAATACATATTCCGTATAAAGTTTAAATCTTTACGGAATATTTTTTTGCAATGATAAAGAGTATGTTAATATTAATACATACTCCGTATATTGGATGTCTTGGAAGGAAAAGAAAATAAGAAAAATTTGTAATGCAGAGCATGGATGGAGAGTGGAAACCCATTAATAGAAGACTAAAAATTGCAATAATAATTCTGTTAATAAACTTAGCATATGCCAAGTTAGCTGCCAAAATGATTGATTTGACAAAGTCATATTTAAGAAGATGAGAGGTGCCACCTTATTTCTGCATCCTATAATTTCTCGTCATTCCACATCTGGTTCAACTTTTCCAAGCAATTTAACTACCCTTCATTCTTTCCCTCTTTCTTTTTCTCCTTAAAATCTCTGTTCTAACATAATTTATATCCTCCTAGCATTCTCTCCTATACAATTTGTTAAGATTGCAGGTACTCGTTGCGTTTCATTTAGATGATCTCATGCATGTTTTTATTGCTAGAGTTGATGATAGCTAGGCACGGCTGTGCCACGGCCTTTAGAGCACGATCACAACAATCGTGTCGTGTCATCCATCTTAGGGGGTTAGGCTCATGGAACACCAATGTGATGCCTTTCTTTAGTGTTCTGTTATTGATGTTTGGTCATGTAGGCATGTGGCTCCTGTCGTGTCTGTGCCAATCTGTGTGAAACGCGATCTAGGCCAGCCCCACCGAGCCTGCCTACATGCTTACGGCCAACCTTATTTGTATATATTTCAAGTTAAATTGTATTTCCATACTGGACTCAAGAATTGTTTAGAATATCATATGAAAGACTACTGACAAGAAACATATATCCTAATGTACAAATGAAAAGATTACTACTTGTCCTAACATGCATTCTAAATGTTTATCAGAGATGGCTGAAGAGACAATATTGGAAAATGAAGAGATGGTGTTCCCATCACCACGACGACCTGCCAAATTGAATGAACGAATCCTTTCCACCTTATCCAGGAGATCAGTAGCGGCACATCCATGGCATGATCTTGACATTGGTATTATGTGTGCTAATGCTAGCTATCGGAGACTATCATTCTTAAAAAAGATGCAACTTGTCTAGTAATAGCTAATTTGTGTTAAGCTGAACTAATTAGCTGCTGCAAATTTCTGGTTGCAGGACCTGAAGCACCACAAATCGCCAACTGTGTAAGCTTTATGTCCTTGCAAATTTCAGATGGTTGTGAGTCTCTGAAGGGACGGAAAAAGATTTACACTTCATTATTTACCACAAAGTCACAGCTTTAGATTTTAAGTCAGCATTCAGAGTTAAAAAAAGATCTGACATTTGTTTCCTGGTTTGGTATATGATATACAGGTTATTGAGATCTCAAAAGGAAGTAAGGTCAAATATGAACTTGACAAGAAGACAGGAATGATAAAGGTAAAACAATTATTCCAATTATGTTACTGCTATAATACATGATGTAGATTTTTCAGTTTTCTCTGTACCATTTTGGACTAAAAATATTTTCTTGCTGAATTTTTTTACAGGTTGATCGTATCCTATATTCATCCGTTGTGTATCCTCACAACTATGGTTTCATCCCTCGCACATTGTGTGATGACAATGATCCTATTGACGTCTTGGTCCTCATGCAGGTAGTTCAGTTTGCCTAAAAAGACATGAATATTGTTCATGCAATTTTGTAAAACACAATACTAAATTATGTGAATCTGAATTCTAAAAAGACTAATCTACAAAAATTGTAGAAGTAATGAAATATAAGAATTATATTAACATGGGTCAATAGTTCTCTACTGATGTTGACATTGGATATGAACAGGAACCAGTCCTCCCTGGCTGTTTTCTGAGAATTAAGGCCATTGGATTAATGCCCATGATTGATCAGGTACAGACTGATCTATGCTTAACTCAATTCCTCGGCTGTTTCTAACTTCAGAAGTTTCCTAAACATTAGCCTAAATGCTGCAGGGTGAAGCAGATGACAAAATCATAGCCGTTTGTGCTGATGATCCTGAGTACAAGTTTTACTCAGACATCAAGGAACTTCCTCCCCACAGACTTGCAGAAATTCGCCGTTTCTTTGAAGACTGTATCCTTAAACTAACCAAAACAAAACCCTCTTAGGATATTTTCTGCATTCTTTTTTGTTTGTTATCTCTGTTTAAGGTTTCCTCAACTTCTGCAATATAGACAAGAAGAATGAGAACAAAGAAGTTGCTGTCAACGACTTTCTGCCTAAGGAGGCAGCCTTTGAGGCTATCCAGCACTCAATGTAAGCAATATATACCCTGCCATAATATATCTACCCATAGCTGATCAGGTCCATATTAATCTTCTCTCCCCTTTTTCCTTGTTAACGAGTTTTCTTACCATCTGCAAGCAGGGATCTGTATGGTGAATATATAATGCACACTCTGAAGCGGTAGATCATATGCAAGCCCGGTTCTTTGAGCATTATTCAGAGATTATAAGTTTTTCTACAATGTTTAGCAACTTAGAAAAGTTTACTGTTATTGGGTTAAAAGGCTTCTTAGAGTAGGAGCTGATAATATCTCCCATTCACTATAAGAATGGCAATATACTCCCTCAAACTAGAGGTCTGAGAAATTTATTTTCTGTAAAACTTTAGGAATTTTGGATTCACAACCAATTCTGCTATATGAGCTTTGTTGAGAGCCAGATTCTGGTTAGTTTTGCATTATCAGTGCTATCTGTATTTTTATAAGTTCAAAAATGTAAACCAATGAGAATCAAACCCTTAACACTCGGGAAGAAATGGAAGCAGCAACCACTGCCCGCCTCCATCTCATGATTCACATCAATGCTATTATACTTCGTATTTCTAAATCTGTTCAACAAAATTCTAGTACTAGCTGAAGTTCTACATACTCAATTATTTCTCAGCTCTCAGCCATAACACTGAGCAATTTCTAGAATGGCGGTATACTGCAACTATGCAATTCTAGACTACTCCACAACAGCGTAAATTTACAATGAAGTCAAGTTGGGTAAAGTCTCTTGGAAATTGGAAAAAGATTGAAGCAAAAATTAATCTAGAAGAATCGTTTCTAAGACATCCTACTTTCGACTAGATTACGTCTTTAAAAGTTCTTCATATTTTTACTCAAGTTCAATTTTCAAAGAAAAACCTCGTTTAATTATGTACAGAATACACTACAATGAACTACAGATATATCAATAAACAAATTTTTTTCTTATCCAAAAGCAAAAAAAAAAAAAAGATCAACAAACGAAAGGAAAACTCCATACACTTAAGTGAGGGATAATATTACTATATTCCATAGCACAATACCAGTGAGTGAAACTACAAAAATTTGTATATACTCTGTATGCCCCAAACAAATTGAGGGGTAGGTTCAAATTTTGACCTCATTCATGCAATTGAAACCAGTACTATCTATCTTATGTAACCTAGTAAGTACTTTGTATATTACTCCACTTTGACAACTAAAGTTCACCTAAGGTAGCTAACAGTCATGCATGGATGCACCCAATCAAAGGTAGAACTTTAAGCAACCGGAAAGCAAACCACTCTTGCTTCCGCGCAATATGCAGCTCAGGGAATAAAGAAAACACTACACTACTATGAATACCATTTGTTCAGAAGCTCCAACAGAAGTGCTGCAGCTGAGTCTTTGGCCTTCTTAACACTTGGCATGGGTTCTCCAACGCATTCACCTGTCCAACCTTTATCTGCGGTATTTACACGGACTGCAAATGTAAACTTCTTGGCATGTGCAGGGCCGCCTTCGTTTACACATCTAAATATGGAAAAAGAAAAAAGAAAAAAAAAAAAAACTCAGCCGCTAATTTTTTTTTGGGAGGGAGTGGGGGGTGTGGAGAGGGGGGAGGAAGCTGGAGGATGAAGGGACTGAAAATTACCTGTAGAGTGGCATGGGCCAATTTCTACGTAAGCAGATATCATTTAATGTCTGTCTTGTAAATGTTTGTGCACTGTTCTTTTTCTTTTTCTCAGTCTCCTCAGCTTTATCCATGGCTTCAGCAGTTTCTTTCTCCTTCAAAGCAAGCAGAGCATTACGAGCAGCCAATTTCTGTGCCATCTTTTTCTGTGGATTTTGAGCCACCCCTATCTGTATACCATCGACATAAACTTCAACAGTGGCTAAATTCCCATCTCGAGTGGCCTTGTATTCCAGACCTTCAGCCTGCTGCTGACATCGTTCTTGCAACTCTCTCACGGGATGCATTGGAAGTGTTTCAGGAGTAACCATTGGTTGCAATAAAGGCTCAAAAACCTGAGGCAAATACCAAAATAGAACATCAAAACCTTAAAACTTCAACTACATAAGCACTGCAAAATTAAGCTAAGTGACGAAGAAAAATGTTAATGAATAAAACTTACTCTCCACACAACTGCCGTATTATGACTGCTATCAAGAAAAATGGCTCCGGCAATTGATTCAACAATATCACCAAGAACTTTTGGGGCCTTGCAATCTCCTAAGCCAAATGAATTAAATCCAGGTTTTGAATATTCATTTTGAACTTCCTTCACAAAATCCCGTATCTACAAAAGTAGGCGAAAGATAATCCAGATTTACAAGGTGAGGATTGAGAAAAGGTCAACAACCATTACAAAACAGTATCAAGATCAGTATGGCAAAAAAAAAAAAAACCTGCTTCTCCAAGGCAGTAGACCCATGTCGTAAATGCACATGAAGCTTGTGTTTAACAGCAACTCGAGCAAAATTTTCATTATTAACAGCTGCAGCACGCAAATCTGTCAAACGTCCAGGGGGCAAATCTGTATACTTGAAAAACAGGTGCCTAGTAATAAGATGATCCAAGACTGCATCACCTACGAACTCTAGTCGTTGGTAGCAGGCGACTCCAGAAGATGGACGTGAAGCATGAGTAATTGCTTCAATTAACAATGCCCTGTCTCGAAATTGAATTTTTAGAGCACCTTCTAATCCATCGAAATCCACACTTCTTAGAACCCCTTCTGGAACAGTACTTGGCCTCTTTGGACACTCAATTTCTTCAGGATTGAACTCTATATCTATTCCAATCCATTTCATGAAGTGATTAGCAGCAACTTTTCCGCCTTCAACATAATGAACTCCAATGAGTGATTCAACAACATCTGCCAATGTCTTGCTAGAAAGGACCCTGTACGAACTTGAATCACTTTCAAGTTCACCATCTTCCATTTCATCATCATCAAAATTATTGACATCTAATTCAAGACCCATCTTTGCAAGAGACTTTTCCTGATCAAATAAAGATGATTCCTCTTCTTTGACATCCTCGTCAAAAACTGGAAGAACGCCAGGGGCAGCCCACCTAGACGGTGAAAAGCGATCTGCTTGGATATATGACTGAAGCCCTTTTTCAAGTGCATGGTGGTATAATATCATATTACTAACCATTTGCTGTCTCATTCGTGTGAGCTGACCCTCGTGTTTTTGGGGATATTTAAGAAAAAGAAATCTACTAACAACCCATTTCAAATAAGCATCTCCCAAGAGCTCAGCTCTTTCATAACAGAATGTCTCTTGACAAGAGGCTGCAGTCAAAGCTTCCAGAATCTGTGAATAGGCAAAATTGTTAGAAGAACAGACACATAATTACTTCAAGTTAATCATAACTTTGAGATAGAAAATAAAAAAGCAAAGCAAAGGAGGCCAGGAAAGGGATTACCTTGGAAGCAGGTACAGGATAGTTGATGATATTTTTAAGTTCAATAGCAAGTAACATGCTTTCCACCCTTCTCATTATTGACGGAAGTCTTTGGGCTCCTCGAACTAGCTCACCAGGAAGTGGATGTACAAAACACAATTCAGCAGGCAGATACACATAATAAGTTTTGTCAAGGGTCTCCTCAGATTCACCCTCATATTCTGCACCAACAAACCCAGTTAGCCATGGCAAAAATTTACAGGAAAAATGAGTATTTAGCATAGGCAACATACCTTCAGAATGTTCAAATCTAGGGGAAAGGAGATTCTTGCAATATGAAACACCCCGACCTCTAAGTAAAGGTTGTTTCTTATAGATCAATTCGACTCCATACCTATTGACAAAAGATGAAAAAATACGCCAAATGCACCCTCTATTATGCTAGGGGGAAGCAAAAAGGTACCCAATTTATTATAGGAGGTATAAACTACTGTAATAGGTGGCTCTAACACCTGACAGTAGTCATGAATTCCTTCAAAATTGGGTAAAGCTTTTTGCATCTCCCAGCATAAATTCAGGTACATTTGTGGCATTTAATCACATCTCTCCATTAGTATCACAGACAATGAAAAATAACAACTGGATCAAGAAGGCAAGGCAAATTGATATAGAGCTTATATGCGATTAAAGTGTGGCATAATATAAGAGGGAAGGGTGTGTGTGAAGACTTTAGTATGGACCATACTTTTGCTTGTAGTAGTCTGCATATGAACTATACTCCAAGGGACCAAGATAACCTTCTTTCCTAGGGAATGAATTGTCTGCAGTCATATCATAACGTACAGAATCCACAAAAAACCTCTTTCCAGAGTGAGCAGCTGTCACAATTTTCCCCACCAAGTCTTCTGCATTGATGCAGGTATCAGCCAACATCAAATTTCCTTTAGGAAGTTCAAAATTGGCCTGTAAACCATAGTCCCGGCCAGGAACCAATCCAGAAGCCTTTACTACATCATACTGTGCAACTGCTCCTCTGATACCATAAGTAGGATGGGATTTCTGTCCAAATGCCATGCCATAACGCAGTTTCCCAAAACCATACTCTCTCCTATCCCCACCCAGACTCCGCTCATTAGTTCCCAAGTAAACATCTGGCCGAGCCCTTTGTAAGGGGTTGTTCCACGCATCTGTACTTGTTATATTATCAACAAGATCCCAGTCTATTTCTTTTAAAGGATCTACAGATTTATCGCCAACCATAGGGACAAATAAATAAGCCTTTGCAGAATCCCACGGAGTTGTAGAAGGTTCAACATCCACATCAAGTATGATGCTCATCATTCTCACGTGGAAACTCTTCAGGGATGCTAGCTGCACATGACCATATATGTAAGTTATTAAAAAGAATTAAGAAATTATAGATCCAAACAAAAGAAGCACACCTGGCTTTCTGTGACATCTATTGAACCCCGAAAGACAAGAAATGCCTTAATCTTCATGGTTCGAGCGATAAAGAGATCCATCGACATCGATAACACCTGATATCCAAGAAAATTTTATTAAATGCAACTGAAACTACAATCAATGCAGCAACCAAAAGGAGTCTCAAGGGGATACCTCTGCATCCAGCTCACTGCCAAAAAGTACCGAAAAATCTGAAACTTGGGTCAAGAATGGATCCTTTGCAGACCCTAAATGTTCCCATTTTACAGCATACATATAGAGATGAAATAATTTGGAGTCATCACAACCATCTCTGCCAGACAAGATCCATTCCCCCTGCACAGCCAGAAACAAGAATCAAAACCCATAGAGGTTAAAATAGAGAAATGCAAGGTGACATGTAACTATTGTAAAGGCATCAAAGAAAACCCTGAAGCATAGTCATAGAAAGTTCAAAATCTTATACATAAAACTATATCATTGTTTTCTCCACTTCAGTCTGTCAAATTATAACTTTCTGGGATACTATTATAGTCATAACTGCTTTGGCTAGTTAGCTTAGCATGTCCATGGAGTTTTACAATAATTTATACACTATCAATAATTCAAGTGATACAGTATATGAGCAAAATCTGAAGGAGTGATAAAATGGGATATACAGGGATTTTTTTTTTTAATAAAATAAAATAAAATTGTGAGCTGTGCTAAAAACACTAACCCTAAGGATTGAGGCAATTCCTTCAGGATAGAATTCTCTGTGTCTGGCTGTTCCTGGAAGTGGATCTCCTTCATCATTTCGCTCAATCTTCTCTCCGTCTTCACCACTTCCCTTATCAGGCAAGAGCATGTCAGTAAATGCCCCCATCTCGTGAAGCTTCTTACAAGCAGCCAGGCAAACAGCCTGCATATGAAGTCCGTAACAAAAAATAAATACAGGCATTCAGCTGTCACCAATATAGAGCCAGTTAAAAAAACTAATACAAAAGTGAACTTCAAGGCTAAAAAAACCTGTTGCGCAAGACGAATTGAACTGCATATCGGGCCCTCAAGCTTTTCGAAAGGGGCATTACACGGTAGTTGAAGCCTACAAGAATAATCTGTGGATCCATCTGGCTTCTCATGCTTCACCATGATAAATTCTGGATGAAGTATTGAGTACCTATATCATGGATGATATCAACATATTAATATATTGGCATTCAAACAATCAAGAATTTTACTAGTAAAAGGAGATCAATATCAACATAAGTCAAAGATGAAAGAAAGCTGTACCTATCACTGGGTAGCTGTGAACAGTAAAAATGAATAAGGCCTACAGCAGAATTCAAGCTCACAGTGGCACCAGTTGAAGCAACCTGGTACACTGAACCTGGGGCATTTTCTGCGGAAATCAATCTTGAAGTACCCTTGAGATGACTTACATCAGTCCTCTCAATTGCTTCTTTCCGCAAAGTTTCTTCACTATTTCTAGCATTCCTTAGAAATGTTTCATGAGACAAGTTTCCCCTGATAAAAACACAACGAGTTGAGTATCTCTCTATTCCCTGCTTTCGTATTAATATATACAAATATTAAGCAAGTACCTTTCAACCATCAAGATATAATCTGATCCTGGCTTTCTTGCACGGCCCCTAGATTGAATGTATGCCAAAACAGTTTTTGCCAGGTCAAAGCGGATCACCACATTACATTGCCGGATATCAAGACCTTCCTCAGCGACACTAGTAGCGACTAGTAAAGTCACCTAGAAACAAAGCCAACAGGAATATCAAGGTAATTTTCTATGTGATACAAATTTGAATTTCTTCTAATTTCACTCCAAAAAGACTGACTTCACATCAAGTACCGCTGTGACCATCACTTAAATTCACTTTTATCAAACTAATATATTCAGCTCTAAGCAAGGTAGAAACATACACGGCCATCTCGGAATTGAGCTATTGTATCTTGCATTTGTGATGTCCGCATTTCCTGACTATTATTATGTCCAATCATACTTGCACACTTGATAAAACTTAAAGATGGAAGCTCAGCAAAAACCTACATATATGACAATTGACAAGTCATAAATCATCACGATCAAGAAACAGAACTCGTGACAACAACAACAACAGAGTACACTGACCTTTGGAAGAACCAATGCAGCCACAACTCTCTCAACAAAGATGATTGCACGAAAGTCATCAGTGTGCTTATACTTCATTAGTACTTTCACCAGTGACTGCACCTTAGGGGTGACCTTCCCATCAGCTACAGCAGCTCCAATGACAATGTCAACATGTTCTCCACCAGAGACAACTAAACAGACGTAGAATTACCAAACAAAACAATTGTATTATTATTCTAATTAGAGGTACAGAAATTTATCAAACACATTATTAAGCCATCACTAACTTTTTTCACAATCACAGCACTTTAATAGCTATCTTGACACTGCTTATCTGAGTATCAATGATACAATACATCAATAAATTAATAATATAATACATCAATAAATTAATAAAACTGGAATAACAATCAACAGTAAAAAAAATTAGGAAATAAAAATCATTTAATTTTCTGAGTCACCCTTATATAAAACATTTATCAGATGAATATACTCGTGTATTTCAGAGTCATGCTAGCAAATTCTAATGAGTAGAAACCTCCTAGAAAGTTGTAGTAGTGCCAGAAAAGCCAAAAATGCTCTCAAGTTAGAAATCTATCTAGGAAGTTCATAGAAAAACGGAAAAAGATATGTAACAGGTAAAATGTCGATCAACCTTGCAGATAACTGGAATGTATGTAAAACACTCACCGTGACAATCAGGAAGTTCTCCCTCCTCAACCTCATCAACACTGCCATTATCTTGATGGCAGCCACTATCATTATTATCTTCGGTACTGCTGGCATCCTTGTTGGAAGCGGCACCTTCTGCTAGCTGACACTGTAAAAGTGCAACGACCTTGCTCAAATAAGATTCTTGAAACTTTACATCAAGCTGGTAGTTTGCCCTCTCATTACTTTGTAAGGCTACTAAAAAATTGTGAGCAACCTGCAGGTAGCATAAACAATCCAAAAGTGATTACATAGAGAACCAAGAATTAAAAAAAACACCAACAGATATTCGCAGAGCTGCATATCAAACCTTGTAAGCACACCACTGTCCCAGTTCACCAAGTGCATAGTTGACAGCCCTTAATTTTTGAATCAAGTTAGCAGCACCATCACTCTCAGTTCTTTCAGAGACACCGTAGACCTGGCGTAACTCTTCCTTGGCTCCTGCATCTCTAGCTCCCATAAACTGCCATTTGCTCTTTCTTGAACTTGCTCGTGCAGCTTCTTCAACTGCTACTTCCATTTGTTTGATTTGTTCATGCAGATACAACAATGAAGCTGCTTTGTCATATTCCACAACAATTTCTGATGGCATAGGAACATGTTTCTCCAGTTCTCTACGGTCTTTTATTGTACAAACTACGGAATCCAGCTTAGTCTCTAGGTTTCGTATCTTGACAGCACAATCAACTTGACTGGAAACACCTACATCACCAGAAAAATGTATAGCTCATAGAGAACAAATTAAATAAGCCCCATCAACAATGGCAAAGTAAATTAAGGGTTGTAAAGGCATAAAGTGGCTAAAACTGTGGCATGGAAGATAGAATTTAGACAACACATTCTACAAGAGTACATCATACCCCAATTACGGGAAAAAGCTACAAAAATCATTTTATAATTTTAAAAAAAAAAATTATATATCAGGTACATACCCTTCAAGTTAACAGGGGAAGCAGTCATCCCAAAAACAGCAGGCCTTTTTTCCTTTGGAGTTGTATGATAAAATTCAGACATCACTAGAGAATATGGATGCTTCTTGACGGCATGGTGGCACTCATCAAGAATAAGGAGATGTATACATTCCATTTTGATTATGCTATGCCTTAAAATATTTAACAAAATCTGAGCAGTCATGACCAAAACCTGAAGAAAGAAAATTCCTTAGATTCTAATCATGGTAAACAACCTTTGAATAGTACTAAAAGAGTGTACAAAAAGTATACAAGCAGAAGGATTCATAAGAGGCATAGATCTTGTAGTAGTTGTGATACTGCTTTCCAGAATTAGTTTTAATATGGATGGCGTATAGATTACAAGTACAGATGAGCACCCAAATATAAGCTGAATACTCAAACATAGAAATCGAACGAAAATTTCTAGTGATCTAATTATGGCTGATAGCCTGTATACAGTCATAAATTGAAGACTTAATTGCTTTAGTATACAGGAATAACTAGATCATGTCCATATCAAGTCCTCATTAGGAGGGCTTTCTAAGTTCCTAATATTTTATTTTTCTTACCTTTTTAAAAAGAAGTTCAAGAAAATCATCAAAATTCTTATCATTACTCTCCATCATACAATTTAAGAAAACTTGTTTAATAAAACAAAAAATATAACATCCACTATTTATTAAAAGGAATCTTATTGTAGTCCACAAATTACTCCATGAGTAAGTAATCATTCGAATTCGTCAGATACAAAGAGGAAATGGTTACCATTAACCAAGAATTGAAAAAAAATACATCAAATATGTATCAACTACAAGTTTTAACATTCACAATTCACAAACAATAGCTTGCCAAAAGCCAAAAACTTCAATCCACATTATTACAGTTTGCCAAGAAGATGCACATAATAGACAAAAGAGATGCTGAAACTACCATTAAAACATTCAAAGTTGCTGATATGAAATTCCAAGTCATTATATGAACAATATTTTGAAACTCTACTACGGAGTACACCATACAATATTTAATTTTCAAGAGCGAAATATCATGTATGAGACAGCAACCTGCTTCTGCACTTGCCAACTTTTATGATTTAAAAGGAGAAGCTTTAAATTTAAGCTCCACTAAAAAGTAACAGAAGATTATGAAAAATACCTGCTTAGATTCAAACTCGCGTTGCCATCTTCGAGTGTCCCAGAAATCTTGACCCATCTCACCACAGTAATGACCAACACTGTATCCAGTTTGCTCGCGTATAACTTCTGCTTGCTATACATTCACAGGAACATAATTAATCTCCAAATTCATAACAATAATATTCAACCAAATATCCACGGAATACATTTTACCTGATAAACTAGTGGAACCTTAGGCACCAAGAAAACAGCCAGCACTTTCTTGTTCTGCTGCTGCAATCTATTGCAGATGCTTTTAATAAGTAAAACAGCAATCAAAGTCTTACCGGCTCCAGTCTCCAGGAAAGCAATAGTATTTTTCTGCTTTGCCTGCTCAAGTACTTCCAACTGATAATGGCGTGCCCGCTCCTCCAAATTTTTCTCCTTAAAACTCTCCTCATTCTTCTCAACCTTTGCACTGCATTCCTTGTTCTTTTCAGACTCCACCTTATTTGTGTCTCTATTTCGGGCAGATTCATATGAACCAACGCGATACACAATTTCATTTGACCCTGATTTTTCCCTCTCCCAATAACCCTTTGCCTCTCTATCTCTCCATTCCCTATCTCGGCTATCTCTCCTCCCATTATAGTAATCCTTTCTCCTACCACCTAAATCCCTGTCCCTCTCTCTTTCCCTATCCCTATCCCTATCCCTCCGTCCAGTCTCTTCAAATTCTCGATTCCTTTTCCTTCCATTACTCTCCCAATCTCTCACACAACTCTGCCCACGAGTCGAATACCCCCTCTCCTCTCTAAACCCATTACTTACACGAGTCCTCTTTCCGCTCCTCTCCTCACTATCACGATCCCTATCAACCTTACAACTCTCTCTATCACTCAACACTTTCGAGTCCCCATTACTTGTTCTAACATGATCAATAACACCCTTATTAGTCCCATCAGCACCATTCAATTTCACACACACACTCCCATTATTATTGATATTATTAGAATAATTATTGTTAACATTATCAGCATCAACCATTTTGATGTCACTAATTAATGGACTTTGAACCTCAACATTACAATTCACAACAAAATTCTCAACTTGCAAATCTTTAGAAGGAGGAGTAATATCCATACCATCATTGCAAGGCAATCCTTCACCATTCTTGATACTATCAAGAATATGATCAATCCCACCAAAGAAGTTGGGATCAATGCTGGCAATTTCGCTCTGATTCCCGGTCCTGAAATCGCCGAAATCCCCGATAAATTCACAGGGGATGATATCATCTTCCTCCTCACAAGCATGAAGCCAGTAATTCGGCCTCGAATCATCCGAACCCTTATTTCCTTCCTCCATAACTTACTCAATCACACACTTAATTTAACAATAAAACAACAAATTCAACAACAATAACAGCAATTAAAATCAATGGCACAATAAACTAAGCTAAAAAACTGAAAAGGGTGTTAGATTTTTGGATTTCTGAAGGAGAATGGAGAGCAGAGAAAGCGTTGATAGACCGTACGAAGCACGCAAAATGCAGAAGCTCAATAAAGAAAAAAAAAAAAAGAATTTAAGAGAGAGAAAGATTAGATGAAAAAGCAAATTGTGTGATTCAAAGATTCCACAGTCTATCAACGCGATTCTGCTTTAAATTCTCGAAAGGGAAATTAGGAAATAGAATTGAATTGCAACAATAATCATCTATAAAAAGAGATTACTGTAAAAATAATCTGGGTGTGATTTGTTTTGATGGAAAGTTTTGATTTTTAATTTAGAGGGTTTTGGGTTAATTGGGGTTTCTCTGTTTCTCCTCCTGTTTTTCTGCAGGAGAGAGAAGTAAAGAGATGGACCGCTGGAGAAGAAAGGCGGTTTTGTATCGAATCTTCGCTTCTCACGAGTTCACTAGTCAGAACTTGTTAGAGCTTTTATCCCGATTTTAGGGATCTGATATCGATTTTCAACGCTCGCTCTTTTGGTTCTTTAAATTCTAAAGACTAATAAAATACTGTATATTTTTTTTTATGAAGAAAAACATTAAAAATGTAGGACAATGGTTAACTAGTTTGAGAACACATGATGAGATAAGATTTAATTAATTTGACTCCATTTTAGTGTTTAAATATTTTATTAAGTGCTAGTAATTTATTTAATCTCCTAATTAACACATAAAGTATTATGTTTTTTATCGCTTTAGGATCAACTAGTAGAGGACTGTGATGAAACCCAGATTCGATCATTATTTGTGTTTAGATTTTTCAAGTGCTCGTAATCTTTTTATGTTTCTAAATAATATACTCCGTGTTATTAAGTACTTATTCATGGATTTCCATAAAAAAACTTAAAACGGATGGTAATGTAATCGCATATATTTTAAATACTTTCTTCGCTTTCCTAAAAAAAAAAAAAAAAAAAAAAACTTTCTTTGCTTCATGTTATTTTTTTTTTCCACTTTTGTTTAAAGTTATTTTATAAAAACTTTCTCACTTTAACTGCATTCAATTTTTTGTCAACAAAAAAATATAAAGTACGGAGTATTATTTTACTTCAATTTGGCTTACTATATGATTAGTTTTCTTATTTACATCAACATATGTTATTTTATTGAGTTTTTTTGTTATATGTGTACACAGTAATATAAAACAAATGAGGTATATATTTAAAAGAAAATAATATTCAATGTATTTCATGTATTGTACTTAACTAATTTCTCACCATATAATTTTATACGAGAAATAGTAATTCAAAATTTATCACCCTTTGTTTAATTAATTCTTAATCATACATTTGGTTTCAAATTAGCTATAGAGTGCTTTTTATTTTATTTTAACCAAATCATGAATGAATTTATGTATCTATAGAATAGTGGAATATACGAAGTACATTGCAAGTTTGCAAAACTTTTTTTACATGGAGTCCATCAAGGCATCAACGATGTAAAAATATTTGAAAGTTTTTTTTACTTTAATAATTTTACCACCAAAAAATATCAACAAGACCCACCGAAAAAGTCTAAGAAAAAGAGAAGATTGAGAGAAAGCAGAAATGTGACAACTCGGGCGGGTCAATATGCCCTTCAAACATTAAGGGTCCCCCAGATTCTTTGGGGCTCCCATCATTGGCCTAGTTTTGGTATTATTCAGGGCATATAATTGGAATTTTTGTTTTTCAAAACTAGTTGGATCGCTCCGTGCTACAAACGTATCAACCAACAGTAATAATTAATAATTAATAAAAATTTCAACTTTAAAATTAAATATTTAAATTGTATTAATTAAAAAATGTAATGTAAAAATCTAATATGCATTAAAAAGAAATTATTAATATCTTCTCTAATTATTAAGGTTGTTATTAATAAATACGTGCATGCACAATAAAAATATTAAAAGAGAATGTATAGTACGTGTTATTATGGATTATTTTTACCAAAATTAATAGAAATTTTATCATATTAATCGACAACCAAGCTATATCGTTTGACATAAATCCTACAAATAAGTAAGTTGGATTGGATTAAAAAAGTCGTTTTAAATTGAAAGTTTATGTGATGTATTGTGAATAATAACATTAATAATTAATTAAATAAAAATCATTGCTTGAATGCAGAGGCTTAAAATAATATGTGGTGCAAAGAGCGAGCCTAAATATGATATGTATAAAATATTTATTACTCATAATCTTCATTAAAATTAAAAAGCCCGTTTTAATTATATTTTGGGTCACCTTTGTTCATTCAAATACTTAAGTTGACTACAGTCTAGATCCCTACATTTTAAAAAGATTAAGAATATTTAGATTATACCCTTTAAAATATTTATGTAATTCTCTGCCCTAATTAATGATAATTGTCTTTTTTTTTACTTTCAAGAATAGTGTTCGGATATTGATACCTCTAAGAGGTTGTTTAGTTGAACTTCTTGAAATGGCTTGGAATGGATTTAGAATCCATTCTATGATTTTATTTGTTTGGTTGGGTTATTTAAGTATGGAATGAATCTCATACTTGGGGGATTCTAACTCCACCACATTCCCTAGAAATCTCATACTCACCTCTTCTCCAAGGATTCATAATCCATACTACCACTCAAGTATGGGAATCCATTCCATGATTAAACCAAACAACTTTAGATTGGTGTGGGATATAGAATCCATACCACTCAATTACTCAAGTATGATAATCTATACCATCCATTCCAGCTTAGTGAACCAAACGACCCCTAAAAATATTTGTTTATATATTGTCCCTCATTATTAATGATGCCAATAACTTAAGTTAAGACAAAAGCCAAACTAAAAATGTTTTTCGAATATGGCTAATTGTATATGACGTGTGTTAGCTGACCTAGTATAATATAAAATTATTTTAAATAAGTCACGACGACCTATATCTATCATCTTCTATTCTTTAACATACACACTCATTTAACCTTTTTGTGATAAATGCATTTGAATATTGGAAAAATAGTCATGCGCATGAGTAATCTCATTTGATTCACCCTTTTTTTTATTATTATTTTTACTAATATGTAATTAAACCGTAATTAAATTGAAGGTATTAATGATATAAAGCATGCATTGATAACAACCATGCAATAGGTTTATAAGGGGTACAATATATTTTAAAATAATAACTTCCACAAATTCTTGAATACGACTAACTTTCATTATATTAGCTTATTGAAAGACAGGTTAGAGTTATTCTAAAAGTTTTTAAAGTTACACTTTTTATATAATATTAAATTTAGTACTTGTATATTTAACAAGAAATTTACCCTTTAAAACACTAAATAAATAATGTATTAGTTTGATCTTATTAGCCTTATAACTAACATGCATCCATTTGGAATACACATTAAAATATAATCAAAATCATTACAAATTAAAAGTTACCCTTAAATTAAATGGAAAAGTTGCCCAAAAAAATTGTTAAAGTCAATATAATATTGACCGTCATTCAATAAAATTAACAAAAGTCCGCCTTAATTATACAAGACATATTAGAAGGAGGCGGACTCAATTATATGGAGCATTACTGATTTATCAATTAACCTATAAAAAATACAATCCTATAATATATATATACACTGTATAACATTCACAATTCTATCTAATTACAAATTCACAAAGGCTAACTATTAAATTTAGTTTTCCCTTAGGATTTTTTTAAACAAAAAACACTACATTAACTTTTTTTTTGTCAACAAAAAAGAAAAATGAAAAAAAAAAGAAAGAAAAAGTTGTATGTATCATGTTTCATGCATTATCTACATTAATTTCTTTGAAGAGATTTTATTTGATTTGTTTGTTTAGCAACAATAGGGTAGTTGTTGAGTTATTGGAATCGTTTCAATGAGTATATTATTAATTTTCAGATGTTATTATTTACACTTATTTATAATAAAAGATATTATTTGTCAAAAATTTTCCGAGGAGAAATAGAGCACTTATTAAAATGACAAACTTTTAAATAAATCGAATGTACAATAAAATATTGTACGTCCATTATAAAGTTACCCTAAAATTAGCAAAAGTTACTCTAATATGAATAAAGGTTACCCTGACAAAAATAAAAGTTATGAAGTATTTATACTTTATTGATAAAAGATACCAAAAAAGTTGTAAAAGTGACCCTAAATTTGATAAAAGTGACCCCGAAGCACAATAAATTACTGTACACCGAATGTATACAAAAGTTACTCTATTAAAATATGGAGGAAACAATATATATATATATATATATATATATATATATATACCATAAAACTCCCTCCGTTTTTTTTATAAGCTAGAGTTATTATTTTCGTCCGATTTTTAAATAAGCTAGAGTTCCATTTTTGAAAATCTTTTACAATTTAATAATATATCTATACCCACTAGTGTCCCCATTGTTTTTTTACTTTATCATCTCTCAATCCTTCAATGGTTCTCAATCCTTTTCACACCACTTTATTTTCCAACAAAATAATAACCTTATTAACCCCACTAACATCTTATTTTATTAAACAACCTAAAACTTGCGCAATCTCATCTTTAACCTATAAAAAAAACGGAGGGAGTACTAAAAAAAGGAGTTAAAATAACAAACGAATAAAATTACATAATGTTTCATGTAAATATAGAGTACTAAATACGTTCATTTTTACAAAAATAAAACAAAACGTGCATCGTACGGATTTCATTTAGTTATTAGACTTATTACGTACTCCCTCCGTATTTAATATTCCATAAATGCTCCATTATTTCTTTTTGCACTATTCACTTGACCTATTTTGACTAATACTCCGTATTTGTTATTTATACATAAGCAAAAATATAGTCGTACGGGTACTTATTGAAATCGTCTCAATAAATAGTTTATTAAATTAATTTTCAATCTTTATAATGTACACTTATTAATTATTGATAAAAAAATTACATTGAAATACATTCTAAGGAGAAGTTTAACACTTATTAACATATAAAGAGAGTAGTATATATCCAACGGAAAAAAAAAAAAAAAACCAACGCTGCAACGCATTTATTTAGTGTATTTTAACCGTTGAACTCTAGAAGATTTTGTAAAAAAAAAAAAAAAAAAAAAAAAAAAAAAAAAAAGAGACTGAAATAAAAAGGGATATGAATGGAATTTATGTAAAATAATTTACTGTGCATATGACATTTTCTCTTTTTAGAATGTAATAGAAATACAAAAATTAAAGAAAAAGAAAAAAAAAAGGGTGAATATTTCTATCCTTTACGAATAAGATCATCTACATGAGGTCCATATAATAGAGTGGGGCTACCAGTTATTTGGTGAGGGAAGAAATGGTGTGTAACTTTGGGAATAAAATTCGAATTAATGTATTTGTTGTCAAAATTAGGAGTCATTTGGAATTTAGAGGACATATACACTTGAGAATTTGAGATAGATAAACCTTGTAACCTAAGCTTTGTCATTGTTTGAGCGAAGAATATTACCTTGTAACTAAGACTGTGCCAATATTTTTGATATTTTTAAGATTTAAAATTTTTTGAAACATCTACGCAATTTGAAAGCTTATCAATGGTTATGGAAAGATCCAACACGGTAATTGACACACTCTAAATATATACCTTATGCGTGCATGCTCTATAATCTATACCAATTTACTCGTTCTTATAGTTTCATAAATTTTTATTTCTTTATTAGGTAGGTTAAATTATAAACTCAAGGATGAGAAGTGATGCTATAATTTTATTTTATTTCTTCCGTCCTTATCGATTCTCCAAGCATTTCCAATATATAAATAACTTGACAAAGGTAGCACAAAAGAAATGCTTGAGAAACAAGAATATGACACCTAATTTAAGAATTTGCTATGAATATGATCTAAATGCACTTGGACCTATATAAGAAAATACAGGGGCTTTTAAATGATAAGGAATGAAGTATCTGCGTATTGGTAAATAGTTGAAGAGAGTGATAAATACAAAGCTGTCATGACTAAGACCATATCAGCTCATGTCATTTTGCAGGATCATTTTCAGATGCCACTGACTAATATACTCTATTTTACACACTTCATTTCATTCAGAGGGACATGAACCACGTTTTTGCCAATATAGAAATAAATTGTATTGTAATGGACATGCAATATTGAGATTCCTTTTACAAAATACAATTAAAAATAAACATATTATTTTTTTTTTTAAAATTCTCTGCATATTATTTTTGTTATACTCTGTACTATACTACTATTGTAATTAGTTTGAAAGAAAACGATACAGATGAGATTTAATTTTAGCCAAAACACTCCTATGCGGCTAAGCTCCCTCAACAAATTAATCACCCTTTTGATTGATTCTTTCAAGCAAGCACCCTTTTTCATAACCCTTTATCCGTTTTCCTCTCTCCACAACTCCACATAAGCCAATTCTTCCCAATCTACTAGATTAGGTCTGTGATGGGCAGCAGTCCCATATTACATTTTCTTCCAAAATACTTGTAAATAATTTTTAAAGAAAAAACAATTCCAAGAATTAGTAATTAACTAATCTAATAATAGAAGAAAATACTCTCACTAATTATAACGACGTCAATGAAATATTAAAAATAAAATAAAATTGATACTCCTTACCAAGTAGTACATTTTGTAACTTGAAGCAACCTTCAATTTGACCAAGCCGGTGATCACAATAAACACGAAATTTTTCTTGTATAGATTACAAGTTCATCAAACTACTTGCATATTTTTTTTTTTGACATCAACTACTTGCATATTAAAATAACAGCTTTATGAAAATAAATAAAATAATATTTCATACTTTATTCATTAATCTTCCATCATACATTATATCAAAATAATAATTTATTCATTAATCATCCACCTTAATTCAGCAGCAATAGTACTATTAACACCTTCTAACTACTTCAAAAGCTAACAATCAGTTGCAATCATCAACAAACATCATCGCTTCCATAGAAAGGCAAGCACTCTTAAGGACTCAGCCAAACACCCAACCTCAGCAAACCCGAGAGTTATTAAATTATCGTAGTCTTCCCCAAATTTTGACAACGAACTAATCGAAAACAACTGATATGATACAACACAATACTGATAATATTATATATAATGGTAAATTACGATTCATCCATTTGTAAGTCCGATTATGCGATAACCAACATCGAGAGTCTCACCTTACAACTCACAGCATATACATGAAAAATAATACCATCATCATAAAGGTTTCACAATCTCAAGTCTGTAAAATAGCTTTGAATAATCTTCCTCACAATTGACAGGTTCTTTTTCAACAAGTTTTTGCTGTTGGTCAATCATCATCCAATTCTCATTCAGCAAAAACAACTGCTCAACCATTCGAGGGGAGGCCCACCCTCTCCCTTAGAGTTAAAACTTATATCCACAGCACAATCATACAAATCAATACTCTAATATGCAAAGGTCAAACAAAATATGTTTAATCCACTCCTGCCCTCAAGAAATTCAGCATATCTGTCTACGATACCGGAGGGGGATATCCAGAGGGCCTTCTTCAAGTGCACAAAATGGCAGCTGGAAGAAACACTAGATCCGATCAACTGTCCG
Source organism: Chenopodium album (assembly GCF_948465745.1). NCBI lineage: Eukaryota > Viridiplantae > Streptophyta > Magnoliopsida > Caryophyllales > Amaranthaceae > Chenopodium > Chenopodium album. Next base: position 50,055,645 of record NC_137849.1, read on the forward strand.
TACCACTACTACTGCAACAGCAACTATTCAGGAGATTACCCATCTTGGGTTGATAATTTGGCGATTGTCTTCATCGCCATTACGTTCTTAGCAACCACAGTTTTGATGGTGGTGGGGATGATAGGAGGGAGAAAGGCAACTCCCCTTACTCGACTCAATCAGTTAAGGAGATACTTTCTTCCATCAGGTCCTATTTTCCTACCCATCATTCTTGTCATCATGGCAAAAGGACACAGGGTAAACACTGTGTTCCCTATGTCGTATAATGGTCCTGCAATCCTCCACCTGGTTCGGATTTCTGCTCTCGCCTTCAACACTGAAACTGACAGCGACTTCAAGTATGTGTTCCTCGAGGCATCAACTATATCAGGAATCCTACATACAGCACTGTACTTGGACTCAATTATCTTGCCTTACTACACAGGTCTTGATGCTCTAATGTCGTCTAAGTTCTCAGGTGAGTGCTTGTCCTGTGTCTGTAGGCAGCAGCCTCTAATTGTGGGAGGTATGCTGGTCTACAGGGGGTGGTCAGTAACCACCGCTTTGGTAGTGGCTACTCTGATATTCAGAATATTCGGCAGGTTAACAACCGAAGAAAGCAAAGGGAAAACCATGTTGATGAAGTTTACTATGGAAAGTTTAAGTTGGATCTTAATGACTGTAGAATGTTTCTACCTACTAATCATTCCTCCACCAATGAGATCTTGGACAAAAGCAGCTAGTTTCAGTGGTGTTTTTGTTTTGATGTGTCTCCAACTTCTTAAAAAGATTACTACTTCTATTGTTGCCCAATACAATGGTAACTTGCAAAATCCAGGATGGTAGTAGATAATTTTACAACAAGAATGAAAAAAAAGAGACATGTTTAAACAAACAAAATTCATTGTCATATCATCAATAGCATATTTTTCATTGAAAGGATATCATTCATGAAGGTAATAATTAGAAAATTAAAATACATTGGCAAACTTAGCAAAATTTGAGGCTTTACAATTACCCTATGAGCCAAATTTTGGACACACAAATCAATGGGCAAATCACAAGAAAAATCTCCTCCGACTGGTGTCCATCTCCGGCTGTTTCAGATAAATAGCCAAAAATAAAATAAAATTAATACACAAATTAACCACAAAAAAGAATGAGCCTATTTACAGCATTTTATTCCTGCTCAAACTAACAAAGTTACCTTATGAGTCCATTCAAATTCCCCGCCTTGAGTATCGAATGTGCCATGCTGCAGGCTTCTCAATTTCAATACAAACCGAGGGCCGCATTCCTGCATAGAATATAAACTAACGGTTCAAAGATAATAACATTTGGTAAACTAACCTATCTAGATCACCACATCTGATAACTGAACTATGTTCCATAACAGAAATTTAAGATGAAACTTGGCATGCTTCAGCATGAAATTTCAAAATAGTAGAATTTGGGGGAGATGGGGTCAAAAAGAGAGGAGGAAAATAATTATAATGAAACCAAAAAATTACACACCTGCAGACGGGGCTTGACATAATCTGAAGCCTTCTTCTCGGCAGTAGGATCCTTTTTGGAGTCTACTTTCTTTGGATCTTTAGATTCAAATACATACCTAGCATAATACCAAGCACAAGAAATTGGTAAAAGCAGAATCTTCATGGAGTACAAATACCATCTAGGTAGAAGAGGCAACAAGCAATGTGTACCTATGGTGGCGAAAGAATATATAATCCCGCTGACAGTGAAAGGTAACAACCCGACGACCGCGAAATTCTGGTTTTTGGGGGAAGAGAGATTGTAACATTCTGAATGATACAAGGAAAACTGTCAGAAACCAGTCATAATACCTAAATGGAAGGGGTCACTAGAAATACAGATTGGCATGTTTGTACTATAGAGGAAATAGAGGAGACCTTCCAACACGACACCCAAGCCTTGTTGTGAAGTTATTTAGCATTAGCTCCGGCCAATGACTGGTTGGATTACCATGATTCTGCAAAAAATTAGTTTTATGAGCATAAAAAAGAGAGCACTAAACAATGCAGAACTACTCAACCAATAACACTTGATGGGAAATACAGTCACATTACAGGTCTATTCAAGCTATCAATCCATTGCTATAAATTTTTTACATCGCAGAATAAAATCTAGGCAAGTAAACTCTTTAAAGGCTCTTAAAGTGAATTATAATTCCTTACCCATCAGTATTAGAAATTTCAGACACACAGATATTCACAAGATGGCCGACAAGATGATTGGACACTCTTACAAGGAACAAGTTACAGAACAGAATTACACATAGAGCTACGAATAGTGAAACAGCATAACACAAAGTAATATACTTTCCTTTTAGCTCAGGTGTGCAAGTCAGTAGTTCAGTACTATAAATGTCAATCTCAAATTAGGTGTATGTGTGTTAACTGTGTTGTATGACTTGTATCTTGACGTGCAGCCAAGGGCATATAAGAAATGGAGATCCAAATGAGTTACAAATTCAGTTAACATTTGCAAATATAGCTAAGATGAATTAGTATACGAAGTATTATAATTCAAGAATTACAATATTTAATACTGGTGACTAACCTTAATCTCTTTTCGTAATTTAAGTTTCGAAAGCTTGAAATGTGCAGTCGGTCCATCAGGTAAGCCGATGATTAAGAGAGCATCTATGTCACCAAATCAGAGAAAAACATGATAAGATACTGAAAAAAAAAATAAAATTTGATAGCGTACGTTGAGCTATATGACTTTCCAGTCAACGCGTTACATACAGCCACATAAGCAAAAGACGACAAAATAAGGGAAAGGGCCAGATTAAATCTTCTATATTAAAATTTACTTCTGTTGATTGGAGAAAAACAACACTGACCTGGCTCTCTTCTATTTGTATGGACAACAATCAAAGTAGTGAAATCCTTTTTAGTCGCATAAGTCACAATCTACAAAAGTTGTTAAAGAAAAGACAGGGAAATAAGCTATTCAGCAATGAGAAAGATAATTTGTTATCTATATTATATGGTAAAGGAGACAAATTCCAACCTTCTTCAAGTCGTAGGTTCCTCTCTTATGGTAAGAGGAATTTGGGATCACTTGAACTAATTCTTTGATAAACTCAGGTCCCCTCTGCAGACAGCATAAGATGAAAATCAGGCTATATGCATTCATATTGCAGAATATATTAGGAACTACTCCGTATCAAAATATGCAGTTGACAAGCATGAATACATGATTGTATCACATCGACATCAAAATGAAGCCATTATATTAGCAGTGCTCAGCACTAGCTACTTTACACCTCAAACACCCCAACGTGTAGCAAGCCAGGAGCCAAACAAGCAATTGCCTCCATGTATTTCAACACACAGGTACCAAGAACAAAAATTTCAATGCTTATTCTATACTCCTTAACCCTCACCCATCAAGTATACAAAGTACATGAAGTACTTCTCAAGGCAGCTGCTATGCCAATTGAAATGAGGGAATACAATCATCACAGTCAATGAATGTTTAGAGCTACACGTACATCGTTATCAATCATCAATTGTATCTCAACATGAAAGGGGGAAGAAAAGACTATTTCCTATGTCAAAACATAGTTGCTCATTATCCTAACCTCTAGTTATAAAGGACAAGGCATAAATATTAGCTTACTAAACAGCCCTTTGTGATGGCTAGACCATTCCCACACTTTTCCCATCACTTGACTTGTGCAGGGGCATGTTAATAAGTTTATTAACCATTAGTACTTTTCAAATAAGGTGACAAATTCTTCTGAACTCCAATTATAGTTTTTAAAACTATCATTTCAAAACTTTTGGAGCATTATAAAGGAATAGAAAGAAATCACAATGTAAGTAATCAGTTCTTTAGAATTGACCTAGACCTACATAGAATTAGTTGTCTTCAAACCTAAGGTTTAATAGGGGAATATAAATCATTTTGGTACCCAAACTGAAAGTACAAACAGCACCGATTCAAGTGCACAAACATAATTTCCTTTCAAAGTATACACATTAAATATTACTTAGCAACAACAAGGATAATGTTAAGACCAATAATAAGGTAACAACACCCAGAAACACAAATAGCCTTACTCCGTTTTTACAAGCGCTCTTTACACTAGTTCATTGCTTTCATGTAATCATAATATATATCATTCCACATTTCCCTATACATGTCATTGATAAGCTAACACTGCCTAGACCGAAAGAAATACGCAAACGTGATAACAATAGGAAATGTAATAACTACGGCAAGTGAAAGGAGAAGATCATACAGTGGAGTTGAAACGGCATGTAGTGATCATAACTTTCTGAGCACGCTGCCCTTTCAAAACCGAACTAAACTCATCAGTATCCAATTCCGCAAACAACTGCAACAAAAAATGCACCCATTAATTCAACAATTCAACCACATTTCTAGCTACATAACCAACATTGAGACATTACCTAAAAAATTAAAGCCAATTTCTCAAGAAATTAACCACGAAATTAAGACATTAAATTAAATAATAACCTCTTCATCATCAGGCTTGCAAACAGTCTCATCAGCTTCCCTAGTATTCTCAATCGTACGAGGAATAGGCCTTGGAGGAAGCTACAAAGCACAAAATCAAAATGAATCTCAGCCGTTTAATCGAAATTGAAATCGAAATCAAACGATTGGAATGAAGAGAGAAAAAAACCTCTTCGCCGAGTTCAAGAGCGCGTTTATCAGCAGCATCACGAGCTTTGGTCTTCTTGCGCTTATCAAGCTTCTTCTCGTGCTTAATCTTAGCATGAATTTCAGACCTTTTGGCTTTGTTCTTAATCATGGAAGGTAGAAGTTGTTCCTTCTTGAAGGTTGAAGTTGAAGGTTTAGCATCTTCTCCGTTGGTTTCTCCGCCATTGTTGGAAGCTTCTTTCTCTCTCTTCTTCCCTGCCATTTTCTCTCTCTAGAATTCTGGGAGGATTTAAGGTATGGCAGTCGGAAAACGGAGGTCGGAAGAAGAGGCGTTAACTAGGGTTTTAGTTTGACTCGGGGAAGAGTGGAAGACGATAGTAGGAGAAATTTGGGTTATAATGTAATGGCCCACTGTCTTATCTCTCGATTTATTGGTTGGGCCTTTGTTAGACTTTAAATACACTTTATTCGGAAAATTTAAGTACTACTCTCTATGGGTGTCCATTATTCAAATAAAAATCAAAATTCAATCTAATCTAAATTGAATTATTAATTTAGATTGGATCTAAATTTCAATTCGAATTGGATTGGATTGACCTTTTTTGGATTCAAAAAACCGAATTAATCAAAATATGAAACCATACTTTTACAAATATTGATTATTTATACTAATTATGTAAAATTATGTTGATAATTACATTAATATAAATTATGTAAAACTATGTTTTCAATACTTGTATTAATAGTGTACAAATTTATAATTGCTTTTTTATTTTTATAATCACTTTAGACCCTAAAAATTTGCAATATATTTTAATTCGGATTGGACTGATGAGAAATTCGGATCGGATTGGATTTGAAAATTAAAAATCGAATTTTATTTCGGATCGGATTGGGTTTGACCAAAATCCAAACCGAAAACCGAATAAACACCCCTACTACTCCCTCCGTTTTTAAATACTTGCTCCACTTTCCTTTTCGGCCGTTTTTAAATACTTGCCCCAATTTTTTATTTGGAAAATTTTTACAATATTTAATTAGTTTCTCTTACCTAGTGGACCCACTATGAATCATATTTTATAAATTTCATATTCTCTCTCCCCCAATTCTCTCCACTACTTTTGCTTTTTTTTTTTTTTTTTTCAAATTTAGTCTTCCACGTACCCACTACTTTCATATTGTATTATTTTTTTACAATTTCTCTCAAAACTCTGCGCATGGAGAAATGGAACAAGTATTTAAAAACGAAGGGAGTAATAAATATATATGGGATTTGATCACAAGTTTTGAGTAACACCCCTCAAAATTTTAGATAACTGGTTAATTATATACTTAAATGTGGTCTTATTAGATTATGCAATGAAAGCTACGCTCTAGTCTAAGAATATATGATCTCGAGTTTCAAGCAAGATTACTGAATAGATTACAAATGTAGACGATAAACCAATAAATATACGTAGTATTATAGACTTAATAAGTTGTTCTAACATCACAACAAAAGCAAACATTCTTTGTTTTTTTGGAAGGGGAAAATTGAGCTAATACATTAATTACACAAACTCATATCTATACTAAAACAATACGAATTATAAAAGTACTTCAAAATGAGTACTCTGTACAGTGTAGCATAAGTAACTTTGAATTGCTCAACTGGGAAAACTTATTTATTTATTTATTTATTTTTAATTAAGCAGTTTTCTGAAAAAGAGCATTGTTGCTATACTTTTGTAGCAAATACAATACAAATTGGTTTAACAATGGTTCCAAAAGGTTTTACTAATTTCCAAAGAACTTGGTAATGTTATTGTTTTGAGAACAAATACATCAAATTAAGCTACAAGGGGCATTCTGAATTGGAGGAGACTCGGATCGTGTTCAACGCAGTTGCAGAATTTCCATGGCATTCCACTGCTTCAGCTGGTCTATTGATGTTAGGTTGCGCTTCATTACTTTTACCCAACAATAGCATATACAGACCACATATGACCATGATGGATCCTATAACACTGTTAACAACACATAAATCAAAATGAGAACTATGAATTTGATCAAAAGAAAGCAAAGCAACTAGAAAATTTTAATTTTAATTTTAATTCCATACGATCTGTTCCATTTATATATATATATATATATATATATTTTTTTTTTGAGGGAAATCTGTTCCATTTATATATGTCATTTTTGTATGTTTTGAGTTGTAAGTTACTCGTAACATATCACACCAATCCGCTCTTTCTTTCTTCCCTGATTGTAACTTTCAAATGGGATGGAAGGAGTACTAATTATGTAACAAAGCGAAGAAAACAGACCTTCCAAGATAAATTTGTTCATGAAAGAAGGCGAAATCCATTATGGTAACAAAAATTGGTATGAAAGGGCTGAATGCTGCAGTAAACACTGGGCCCTTCTGTTCAACGCACCATGACATACCAACATAACATAGTCCTGAACCCAATATTCCCTGCATTTTTAAAAACATCAACAGATTTCTTCATGTTCTTAAAGCATAATCTTATTTACAAAAATATATGCTATCAACTTAAACCTTAGCTTACAGGAAAGAATATCTTGGAAATTGATGTGTTTCTCTGGTGCATAAAGGAAGATTTTGAGAATCCTTCAAAGTAATCCCAAAAGAAATAATAGGCGGGACCTTTGATAGTGAATTACTGATTAACTAATTTATGCTAAAGATTGATATTGGCATATTAACTTCGATAGTGAGACTAAAAACTACGATTGCAGCAAATAATAATTCATACTTACAGCAAATAGCACAGTAAAGATTTGCAGCTTTCCCCTCAGAATCCATATTGTAATGTCTCTGTTGGTGGCAAAGCATAGAATTGCTGATTGAACAGCACCAAAAGATGACATCAAGGCTGTGCTCGAATATTTACGTGGGTATTTCTTGCCAATCTTTGACTGTATAAGAAACCATCCAGACCAACACACGGCGCTTGACAGAAGGAAAATTGAACCAAGAATCCATTTTTCCTTGCTGACAGACTTAGAAGGCGTACTCAAATGCTTAGCATGATATGTGGACAGTGGAATTCCTCTGTATAGGATGAGTAGTATAGCTCCACCGATGCAAGTAAGTGACCCAAACACTTTAGCTATACCATATTTGCTTCTCAAGTTCACTTTCTCTTGCCTGCAAAAGCTCAATGCAGTTACGACTTATGATATTTTTACAACAGGTGCTAAATGTGCTATTAGGAATGTGAAACTTCATCTCACCCTAGAGGTAAAGCCAAAAGGAAAGTGAATACAGGGCTCATATTAGCGAATGCACTAGCAAATACAGCAGATGTGTATTGTGTCCCAAGAAGAAACAGGTACTGAGTGAGTGTTGCCCTGAAAACAACCATCAATTCACCAATTCTCCACAGTTTAAGCAAGGCATCTCAAAGAACAAAAACTTCATTATTTCAAAAGGGGAAGGGGAAACCAACATCAAGTATGTAAGAAACAACTGTTTTCTCTCACCCAATGAGAGCACTGAAGAAGGTATAGCATAAGATTGAAATTGTGAGCTTTACTCCACTTTGCCTGAAAACACAGTACATACCTTAGCACCCACATTGATTTTTTAACCAATGTTTTCTATAGACTTATTTACATCAGGGTTTGTTGCACATAACAAGTCAATTCAAACAATGTTTGCAGATGATTTACCTCTCACAGAAGTAGGCAATGGGTGCCAAAAATATTGAAGCAGAAGTCAGTCTGTATGTGATTATAACCAACTGATTTGTACCCTCTTCAAGAATCTTCTTTAATAACATGTTCAATACTGCAATCACAAAGTAAACAGCCAATATTACTGCAACAGGCTTCCATTGCTGATATCCCGCCATAGGCTAGGTTACACTTTTTCCTTCCTTCTTTGTTGCCTTTTGTAGCAAATGTTAGCCAGACTGATCAAACCCCAGCAATGTTAACACTCAAACATCTTATATTCAGGAAAGAAATAGCAAATAAGAAACAGTAACACTAAAACCAGACATGTCACATCATCTGCTTTTTCAAGAAAGAAGTTCACATCAACACAATTTATATTCTATTTTTGTTTAACTTTTGGTTGATCCTTCCCAACAGTTCAAACTACAGTGAAGTTTGCCAAGGTCACATGCCTTCGTCATCATCTAATAACCTCATATAGTGATCATGAATCACTTTATACTTACCAGATTAGGAGATGTTCTTCATTTCCATTTAGAGTGTGATGTAAAACAAGGCATATCCTTCTTTTTGACGGAATCCTATTCTAACAACAAGACAGCAGAATGACCAAAAACGGAATAGCCTCAAGTGCAATTAACCAACAAGAATAATATGTCATATCATATAACACATTTAGAAGCCATTAAATAAGATTATACAGCATATGTACATATTTGCACTTGCTATTAGTGAATCTAAGAATAATATGTGTTAGGATACTGTTTCCAGATACAGAGATGTGCACATGCTGAAGAAAGTAGAACATCTAGCAAAAGTAGGATTTGGTAAATATATCAGAAACACAAATTTTCTTTAAGACTTCCAATATCACCACTCTGCGGCACCTTACAAAAGTTACAAACATATCTTTCAGGTACTTGTTTTATTGCTGATACAAGAATTATTGTCTTTGAATGACCAAAGAATCTCAAAAACTTTATGTAGTACATTGGATGCTAGTTAGTGTAGTCAAATGCTGTCTATGACTCTATGCTTATATTATTAATTAGAGAACTAGCAGAATATAGGATAACAAACACAGCTTCAATATGCCATATGGCTGTTGGCCTCACAGAACTAACATGAGATTAATTGCTTTATTTAGGCTAGACTGAGTAGTGTTTGGTAAAGAGAGCTAGTATAGTTAGTGTCAAACCCACTGCCATTAATGGCAATATGGCATGTATCCATACTTCTGCTAAATGAGGGAAAATTGCCTTTCTGGTCCTGACCAACAATCCTATGCCACATTAAACCACTTTCAATCGAGCATCTTATATTGGTGTTCAAAATACTTTCACCTAGATGATTTACATGATAAAATTTTCCAAATTAATTGTTAAAATAATATGTCAGAGTGTCAGAGAAAGCATTGTACCATGTATCAGTAAATAATATGACTTGCTAAAAAGAAGTAAATAACTAAGTTCTATATCAATACTATAACAGAAATCATTATCTTTAAGATAGGATTACTGGAATATACAATAGGCTCAATACTGATCCAGAATTTGTTGAATATGATATAACACTTCAAAGAATAAAGCTGTAGGGAAATAGTTATCTTAGATGCCATGATAATAACTGGAACCATAGATGGTGAGGTGGTTCTGGATTATTTATATATCGCTCTCCTATTAGGAGGAAAGTAGGCTCCCATCCATGGCTCAACATTAGCAATAATTAACTATTAGCTAATATAACAATGGTGACCAAGGCATCACATGGAGGAAAGTAAAAGCTAGGGAGAGGAAGGAGCAAAGAGGGGGAGGTGGAGGTGGGAAGAGTACAAACATGGATGACAATTATTCTCACAACTAGAGGGAGGTTGAATAATATCTGAAATTTGTTTTTGTTTTTCACTAAAGTGTTAAACATTTTAATACAATATATGTTGCTCATAATATTATAAAGATACAAATTGATATCTATGATGGATAGCATTTTTGGAAGAACATCTTGAAAATTCATATTAATTTAAATAATTGAAAATTTGTAAGCAGTGACTAAGGTCCATAGTATGCCAAAGCTGGATATTTCAAAGTGAGTATTCTTTAATTAGACCAAAAATCTCACGTAGGTTTAAATGACATGAAGTTTTATATAAATTCCAGAGCATAGATGAGTGAAACCAAACTAAGAGGAGCATCCAGAACTGGTGACATGAATAATGTCAATTGCAGTTGCAGAACTTTCATTGCATTGCACTGCCTCAGCTGGCTTGATTAAGTTTTCTTGTGATGCCTCTCTGCTTTTACCCCACAGAAGAATATAGAGACCACAAATCATCAGAATTGATCCTATAACACTGTTAACATCCCAGAAAGCAGAGGGGAATGAGTACTATTGATTAAATACTTTTTTAAAAAAAAAAAATAAGTAAAACAAAAAGGAAAATTTGAATTTATACAATATTCCCCCTGTCTGAAATTCTCAGTTAGAAAAATAGTAAAAGAAAAATCTTTTTGTACATGATAACTAGCTTTGAATAGTCAAATAAAGCACTCAGTTTCTACCTTTGTTCCCCTTGTTAAATATGACATTAACTCCTAGTAATGGATATTAGGGATAAAGAAGTATTAGTATTAGGGAAATTCAGAAACAAAATTCAGAAACAAACCTTCCAAGGTAAATTTGTTCATGAAAGAAGGCTAAATCCATTAATAATATATATATCTGTATTGAAGGGATGAATGCTGATGTAAAGACTGGGCCCCTCTGTTCAACACACCAGGATATCCCAACATAGCATAGCCCTGATCCTAAAACTCCCTGCAATTTGCACAATAATGATTTATCTTGCTCAAAATTCTCGTAAAAGTAAAAACTTCCTACCCTATTTGATGTCTTTGGTTCTACAAAATGCATAAAGGCAGTTTCTGAAAATACATTAAGTCATCCCTGTTATAACAATTAGTCTAGCCTTCGATAGTGCTTTACTAATCATTTTCAACAAATATTTAAATGTAAAAAAGAACGATATTTTGATTCAAAAACTAGTAGATTACAATTCACTAGTTTACCACATTAAGAAAAGGAGGTCAAATCATACTTACAGCAGCAAGGACAGTAAAGATCTGCAGCTTTCCAGTAAAAATCCATACGGACATATTCCTATTGATGGCAAAGCATAAGATTGCTGACTGAACAGCCCCAAAAGCAGACATCAAAGCAGTGCTCGTATACTTGCATGGATATCTTTTGCCAATGCTTGATTGTATAAGGAACCAGCCAGACCAGCATAAGATGCTGAGCACAAGGAAAATCGATCCAAGGATCCATCTATGCTTGTCATCAATCTTACCAAACATACTCAAGTTATTAGCATTGTATAGAGAAGTCCTTGAGTACGTTGCTTTGTTAAGTGGAATTCCTCTGTACAAGATCATTAAAAGAACTCCCCCGATGCAGATAATTGAACCCAACACTTTAGCTATCTTGCCAGTGCTTTTAAAGTTCACACTTTCTTGCCTGAGAAAAGCTGAAAAAAGTTACATAATTTTCCTTTCAGCAAACTCCTACTAGACAAAGTAAAATTAAGAGTTCCTACCCTAGTAGTATAGCCAAAAGGAAAGTGAAGACAGGAGTCATGTTGGAGAAGGCAGTGGCAAAGGCAGCAGATGTGAATTGGATTCCAAGAAGAAACAGATACTGGGTGAGTGTTGCCCTGTAAACATCTTATTCTTTTCAATTACGTTTCTACATTTGAGTTGCAAGCTCGAAGAAAAAACAAAATGGTACAATGAAGAAAAAACAGAAGCAAAAATTAGTATTTGAACATAATTTTCTTACTCACCCAATTAAAGCACTGACGAAGAGATAGCATAAGATTGGAGTTGTGAGCTTAACATTCAGACCTCTTCTCCTGCAACAACAATCAAGAATTCAAGACATTAATTCCCTGCACCTATTTTCTTTTATGAATCAAGAATTGTGCTCACACAAATACCTTTCATGGAAGTAGGCAATAGGCATCAGAAAAATTGCAGCAGTGGTTAGTCGATATGTTACTATAACTAAATGACTCTTTCCCTCATCAAGGATTTTCTTAAATAAAAGGTTTAAAACAGCCATCACAAAGTAAATAATCAGTATGACAACAACAGGCTTCCATTTCTGACATCTTACCATCTGGAAGTTTATGCTTTCTTTTTTGTCAATTGTTTTTTACTACGACAAAAAGCTTGAGCAGACTGATCTACATGCAGTGGTATATAAGCACATACAAATGAAAGGATAAAGGTTAAACTGATAGTGTCACATCATTTGCTTTTCTAATAAAAAAATTCTTATATACACTTTTATTATCATTCGCTTGCCTTTGTGTTGATTCTCCAGAGTCCAGACAGACCACACAGTTGAAAATCAGAGCAAAGATTGTCAACGTCACACATGTTCGTCAATCCAGTGACTGCACAGGTGATCATGTTTTTCGGCTGGCACTCTACAATTACCAGAAGTTAAGTAATTTTCTTCATTGCCATTTTGAATACGATGCAAAACAAGGCATATCCTTATTTTGAACAGAATCTAATTCTTATTACAAGACAACAGAATGACTTGCAACCTCATGCTGAACGAGTCACAGAACAATATGTCATATCATATAACACATTGGTCAGCCAGTACACAGCACTCATACAGCATTAACATTAACTAAGAATTTATGTGTAAAATAGTTACTATGGTAAAAGAATTTATTACTTGTACTTTTTCTGCCTTAAAGAATTTATTGCCTATTTATAGTCATGAACATGGCAAATATACATAACCTTTTGCAAAAGTCAAATATGACATATCTACGAAGGAGAAATTTTTCTAGTGTATAGACTGTAGAAACTGTTGAAAGAAACAGAGAAGGTCCGACAGATGAGAGAATTTACCCCTTGATGGATAGGAATGAGCAACTAAAAAAAGATATATATTAATCTTAGTTCTTTGTAGAACAGTAATAAAGCTAACTCAAAGTTACCAGCACTTTTCAAAGTTACCAGCACTTTGAATGGCTACCCCAGGAATAGATCTTTCTAATACTGTATTTGATTTCGTTGTCTGATTCAAGTTAGAGCCATTGAACAACTAGATGGCCTCTAAAAGTGTTATACAGTAAAACAAAAGCAGATCAGTCCAATAAAATGCTGAGCATTTGCTGAAATGCATATTTGAGAACGAAGATGACAAGCGTGTTATAAGAGAGAGCTTCAATAATTTCATAGCAATGCTGGCTGCATGATGTTCAGATAAAATCCTGCTCAGTTATGCTGTATGACACAAATGATTTCCTATGTTGAAGGTTTGATTAGATATGAAATCGCTTATATTTTATTCAGTAGGAAACTGCATGCACAAATTTTTTGAAGAAGGGGTGGTTTAAGGAGCTTTGATATCCATGGTTAAATGACTTTTTAATTTGTTGGTCTAAAGATGACCATCTATATATTTTCCAAATAAATCCATCAATCCCTCCCAAGTCCTTGCTGATGAAGTTTAATCCACTGCACACTTGGTTCCCCAGAGCATCTTATACTACAATCTAACACTTACTTTCTCCTGATGCTTCTTCATCGGCTGACTCAAAAAGCCAATCAGGCTCACATCAGTAATAGTTATAGACACAAGTCGCACAAGTACAGATCTATACAGTAGAAATATACCATAATTTTGCAGCATTGACCTACATTATTTTCTTGTACAAAGCTATATAGGATCCCATAAAAAATGACACATGGTCAGTGGAATCAATAAGGAAATTAAGACTGATCAGGCATGCAGTATTGTGGAATGAAATCAAAAGTGAATCCTAGATCTAGTGGCTGTTAGCCTTACCCCTAACTAATCAGACTATCTTGTATAGATTTAGCACACTTTAAGTATTAGTGTGAAAGTGTACAGCTGGTACTAGAAAGATAGAATTTTGCATTTTTGTTCAACACTTAATGGACAAATCGAGATAAGAAGAAAACTCAATTGATCTATACAATTGCATACATAAGATTGGTAAGACAGGAGCAAAAATCTAAGGAAAAAACCTTAAAAAACACACAAGCTAAGGAACCCTTTTTATCAAATAAGCAACATTCATGAATCATTATATAACTCAGAAAGAGCCAAAGAGGAATAGGAACACACAATTACAAAGTGAAACTTCGAGGGAATCCAATAAGGATACTAATTGGTCTTATCTTTTGTCTCTTCAAGGGATGATGACTTGAACCATGGGATCCAAACTGAGGTGGTCTTTTGGTATTGTCGGTATGCTTCAGCTCTGAAGGATTGCTTAAGCATTCTCTCCTCAACCAGAACAGTCACATAAGCTAAGCACAAGGTATTAACAAAGGCTCCTACGAATATCCACCCTTGTCCAAGGCTCCATGCAAAAATTCCAAGTCCCCACCACCACAGCTGCTCCCCAAAGTAGTTTGGATGCCGTGAGTACTTCCACAATCCATCCTCCAAAGTGGGTAAGATCGGCTTCCCAGAAGCCTTCAACTCTGCATTCTTGGTGGAAAACTCATGAAGCTGAGTGTCAGCATAGTAAGCAACAACTATACCAGCCAAGCACACAGCAATGGCTACAATATCCCAAATGCTCCATGGTGCTTCAACAGTGTGTATGGTGTAGTAGGGCAAGGTTAATCCCATCAAAAAAATCTGTAATACATATAGAAATTTCTCAGTCTTAGTCTCCTATAGATCCTTATAAAGAGAGCTGAACCTTAACTCTACTAAAGAAGCATACATTGCTTTCAAATCTACTGCATTTAACAACAAAATCATACTTGCACATTTTCCTTAAGATCACACAACTGAAATAGAATCACGTAAAATTCGGCCTCGAATCATTGGATCAACTTGAACACATATTTTTGCATCAGAACAACTCAATCTTTATATAAACATCTTAAAAGTAAAACAAAAAATACATGGAAAAGTAAGAAATATACCTGCTGAGCAAAATAGATGGCAAAAAAGGAGACCCACCACCAATTTTTGCCATACTGTTGGCGCATATCAGTGAAACGCCAGTCCTCCCTAGCACCCCATTGCCAATTTTCGCGGCGAAAATAGTTATGAGAAAGCCTTAAACTCCATAGAAATGTCAACATTACAACAATTCTGGACCTCCACATATTATAAGTTGCTATTGGGTGAGTTGCATAGTAGTAAGCTAGTAGCAATGGAATCACTGTCCAATATGGATCAATCATCTGCACCCAAAATCAAACCCCACAAAAAATTTCAAAAAATAAGTACATTTCCCTAAAATTTGTATAATTTAACCAAATTTCACACCCTTAAACATCTTATACTCACAAACAACATAATATAAACAAACCCCAGAATCTAAATTCAACAATTCTTTCAAAATAACTACTAAAATTAAAATTTTAAGAAGTAGTGATCATACCCAGTGGCTGGATTGGAGATGACCAATAGCCCAGAACATGACATTGATGTTGAAGAAGAAGAAGAGATTGGCAAGGAGGAAAGGGTGTTGGTAGCACCATGACCAAATGGAAGAGAGAGAATGCTCAGAATCAGAATAATGCTTGAGAAAATACATGTAGAAGAAGATGGAAGGAAGAGGGGCTAAGAATGCTATGATTGCATTTTTAAGGTTGCTATGGTTGCTTTTAGTTTTACCCATATTTGATAAATTATGGTTTTGAATTTGGGGAATTGTTGTGAAATTGGTGGGTTTTTCTGGGTTTGTGAGGATAAGGGGATGACGAGAAATTGGGAATTTGGGGGGTTTTTGGAGTGACAAATAGAGGTTTGTTAGGAGGGGTTTATATAACTCCATGAAAATGATCACTTGTGAGGAAGTGAGATGTTGAAAAATCAAATTCAATTGATTGTTTTTTTGCCACTCTTTTCTACATTGCTTGCATAAAGTGCACATCCTTAATAAATACTCCCTCCGTCTTTAAATACTTATTCCATTTTTTCATGCGCAAGGTTTTAGGATAAATTGGAGAAATAATAAAATATGGAGGTAGTGAGGTATGTGGAAAAATAAAAAATTGTAAAAAGCAAAAGTAGTGGAGATAATTGGAAGAGAGAGAAAATGAATTAATAAAATACTCCGTATGATTTATGTTGGGTTCATTAGATGAGAGAAATGAATTAAATATTCTAAAAACTTTCCAAATAAGAAAATGGAGCAAGTATTTTAAAACGGCCGAAAAAGAAAAGTGGAGCAAGTATTTCAAAATGGAAGGAGTACTTCGTATTAAGTGTGGGGGTTCCTCTAGGACTTGTATGCTCTATTACGGAGTACTCCATCTGTCCCATAATACATGACACAATGAAACATTGTACACTTGTTAAAGCATTAATTTGACTTTATTGATATATAATTTAATATTAATGAAAATTATTTTAAAAATTATATTATGAAACTTTATATTACAACCTATCTAAGAACATATTTTGTGCTAAAATATATTTTTATTATGTTAGTAAAAAATTATGGTCAAACCTAATGCATGAATAGTGAAAAAAAAGCCAACGTCTCATGTATTGTGGAACGGAGAGAATACTTGTTAGTTTGAGATACTTCTTTCGTCCCTTATTAAACTGTCTTACTGGTATATTTTACTTAAATACGAAGTATAATTTTAGGATGTGTATTATTTATCTGACTTTATATATATTATTATATGTAATCGAGTTTGACATCACAAATTATTGATTCATATTAAACTTGACAATACAAACTAAAGTTGGAATGTAACTATCTTAGCAAAGTCAACATGCATTTATATTTCTAACAACTGACATTTTTAATGCTTCCTCCGTTCTTTTATTATTGCACTACTTATTTTTTTAGGAAGTTTCATAAAATTGCACCATTCCTTGTTTAGGAAAAAAAATTATTTGTGTTCACACTATAAATACCCAACATACCCTTGCTTTTTCACCCTTACTTTTTAATTTATCAATATGTCACATGGACAATTTTGTATTTTTACTTTTCTCTCTCTTACATTTTTCCTAGTACCAAAATATTTGTATCCAACCCCTATGGAGCAATAATAAAAAAAATGGAGGAAGTATATAACATCATCATACAATTATACTTTGTACATACAATTCTAGTATATATACACGGTCCATATATTTAGAAATTCGATTTTGGCTCTCATGACAATATGATTAGCTACTCTAAATCTTCTAATAGCTAAATGATTGTTCTTATTAGGACTTATAATAGAGTAATTATGATGGAGCAATTAACTGATACTAGCTAGCTAGATAACTTATTCTATTATCGAGCAAAGATAAGCTAATTAATGAATTAAAACACTACTAATAAGATTAGAATCATGTATATTGCTCTTTCATTTGCTTTGTTAATTAGTTGTTGCATATAACTAACTTTTTAGGCTTTGATAACTTACTTAACAAGACGGCGCAAAGCATCTCCATTGATTTTGTTGCATATAACTTTATTCTAATCTCTAAATTTACAAATGTTTTCTCCACTCCTTAACGGAGTTAAAAAAACTTTGAGCCGAAATGAATCCAAATCAATCATTGCTAATATCATTCAAATCCATTATTTAGAGGTGTCACAGAATTTTAAAAGGGCCAATTCAATAAAAAACTGAATCTGGCGGTTGAATCTGTAGATCGATGTATATACTTTATCAAAAAGTTATTGAAATGCAAATCATTGTAACTAAACCTCCAGTTGATTTTTCCTAAAAAAAAAAATAAAAAAATCATTTGATATTGATTTTAAGACATATGGCAGAGAAAAATGAGTAACAAAAAATTAATTGATCCTCCAAAAACATAGCCGAGGTAAATAACATGTACAAAATACTTCATAGATGCACATTAAGAAGTGTACTTTGGAGGAAGATTATTTTTAGTAAAGAGAAAAGCAAAGTGATAGTATTGGGCTTATAAAAGTGATATGGATAATGATGATTAGCATCATGTTTAAGGAAGAAAGTAGTGTGGCTAATCATAAATGTTTAAGTATCTCTTATGTACTAACCACCATGCGCCGAATTTGGTTGTGTATGTGATTCCCGCCTTTTTCTAGTGAGCTTTATTTTTTTCGTCAAGTCGCCAACCCAATTTCATTCATGTGGGCTGTTGGCCCTCCGCAATCCACGCTTCAATCTTCTTATATTTTTACAGCGTTACACCCTTCCTACTTTCGGGGACCAGTTGTTGCACCAATGCCACCGATGCACCATACCTTAGCAGCTATGAGCCTATGACTATGGCCTATGGGTGGCCTTAATGAAATCCGGTCGTGTGTGTTTTTTTCAATCGGCAGATGATATAGATGAGTTATGATTTATGGTTTGAATTTCACTTCTAAGATACTACGGAGTATTCAATTTGATATAGTTGGAGTAGTATCCAACTAGTTGACATCTACTATTCAATTTTATAAGAGAAAAATTAAATAAAACTCATGCATTTCAAACTTAGTCTTGAGATCTTGACATGTTGAATTTGAAATTGAGGTAACTCAACTCGATTCTTAACTCTTATAACTAACCGAGGTCAAGTACTTTATCTAGTCTTAGAAATTTCGACTCCTAGGATCAAAGCTTCTCGTGCTTGGTGTCCTTCATCCAAAAAAAAATAAAAAAATAAAAAATAAGAGGACTTATTTACGCTAAGTTGATTGATAAGATAATAAACAAGAACCTTCCTTTGTCCTTTTGAGAATAGTGTGAAACTTTTATAACATGAAAGCATGCAATAATGAAATGGAGTCATCGTGATGCTTCTTGTAAAGGAATCAAAATCATATGCAAAAGTAAAAAAATGCAAAGTTGAATGGACGCAAGTAATCATAGTAAATTAGAGATTTTTGTATCAATTTAGCGCATGCTTGCTTGACAACCCATAAATATGTTGGCGATGCATTCTTTTTACTATTTCAATTTCTTTTTCTACTACCTACAATATTTGGACTTCGATCTCTTCATTTAATCATTTTCATAATTGATTAGCGGCCTTAATCTTCAAAAGTACCACAGTAAAATTCATAGAACAACAATTAAGTCACGAGTATAATTCATTATAAACGGAGAGACTACTAGTACAAAATAAGAAATAAGTACGAGTAGTATTTTTGAATGTTCGGAAAAAAAATGTAGTCGTCACAACTCACAAGTAATCTTAAGTTAACCATCAAGCTAAGGAGGGAAGAAGCATGTTGAGGTTGGGACCATAGTAGGAAATATTTGTAGCACGTGTGGAAGTCGTCGGCCATTACAAAGAATAAAATGCAAATGAGTGTGATGATTACAAAGCAGATATTAGAGCTAATCTTGTAATTAGTTGTAGCAGATCATCTGATGTTCTTTGCTAATTGCATGTGTGATTCTGGGTTGTTTGCATGTGTTTGATGAAAGAAAGCAATGTCAAAGCTCCGGGTTTTGCTCTCTCTATGTTTTTCTTATAATTGCTTTCAGATTTTTTGCATATTAGCCAATTTAAGACATGCGATTTGGGCCCTGATATAGTCTCTTAATCTGTAAAAGTGTTAAACTATTTTTTTTAGATTACTTTTAAGGACATGATCAAAAGTAAAACTGAATGATTGTAGATTATCATGATTTGTTATCTTGACTATTTTGTGTATAAGCAGCTGTAAAAAAAAAAATTATATACATTTGGGTGTACGAAACACCTAAAGTTAATTATTGCTTATTTGATGATCGATTAAATGAACAATAATCTTCTTTAATCATCAAAATAAGCAAAACATATCCTTGAGTGCACCGTACATCCAAATGTATATATATTAACCTTTGCTATTTTTTAAATCTAAATACTACTTCGTATGTAGTATATGTATACATTTGCACCGTCGTATTTGCCACCTTGACCATCATTGTCGGTTATGTAAGAAAAATTTATAATCACACAAAATCTTGGAAATGACAAGTTTTTGCATTAATAAACGTGAAAGTCAACTGTATAGATTAAGAAGGGTATGGAGAAAGTGTTAATTAATAAGCCAAGTAGGTTTTTGAAGGATGGAATTTAACATTGGAAACAAGAGTATACATGTAATTCCAATTTCCATTTGGGTAATACTTTGCTCCAAGTAAGTTTGGGTAAAGGAGGTCACATTGTTCACATAACATGATTTTAAGCATCTCCAATAGATACACAACATTATCTTCTTTACCCAAATCCATCATCCTTCAATCGACAAGGCCTCCCTACAAAATTCAAGCAAAGGGCCTTTAATTTAAGTACCGAGTAGTAAAGATTACTAGACCCTTTAAATTTAAGTATTGTGTAGAAGGCTGTACATGTGCTGATGTACTTACAGGGAGAAGAACAATTACGAACACTAGCAGCATCTTTTGATCATGAGGATTCGACGCTTTCTCCCAATCCAAGTAACCCAAATAGGGTCTATGGACACCAGTCTATATCCAGCATTGGTGTACAACGAACGAGCACCCCAATCATCCTCATATGCTCTTAGCACAAGATATTCATGCCCCCATAACACTGCTGTTACCTCACAGGCTTTCAGCAGAGCAGTTGCTACTTTCTGCCTCCTGAACATATATATATATATATGCTATAAATCTGTTAGTAAATCTGTACTCATATAAGTTTCTGATACTTAACAGGTTAAACATTCGCTTAAATCAAATACTTATGAGTACATATCTAAAATTGGCCCTTGAGCAGTGGTCAACAAGATTTAATTAGCTTTTTAACACAGGGATTTCGGTGCTTGTGTAATTAAGAAAATATTACTTTCGTGTACTGTATTGTTCATAGTTAGGAGTGTCACTGAGAAATGAAGCTCAACTCAAGGTGTTTTAAAACAAACATAGAAGTGTAAGACAAAAACCTGAAGTTTTTGGAAACAGCAATTCCTGAAACGTAGAGATACTCTGGAGCTCCTTGGAGGTGTTGCATCACATCGTTGTCTCTTAATACAGTGACATCAACTACACCTACAAGTTGCTGTTGATCTTGTTCTGCCTGAGAATTCATTGAAGTATCCCTATCATACTCCATAGCGGGCTCTGCCACCAGACATGCATACCTGTTTTATTTTCTTATCATTAAAATAAGAAATGTATTCGTATACAACTAGCAGTTATATGTCCAACAAGAACTCTCAGGACAAACACTGCGGTCAGGGTGTCGCTGTGGCCCCTGTGGTTCAGTGTTTAAGGGAAGGCCTTATAGCTGTGTATCCAACCTATCAGGCGGCCTGGTTTTGTTTACAAGTGTAGCTATGAGACTAGGCGTGACCATGGGTTTTGGTTTGATCCTGTAGCATCAGCCTCAAGCACTACACCAAAAGTTCGATCATTGGTTTTGGTTTGAATGTTACAGAATGCCTTGTGAAAATTGAGAAAAGAAAGAATAGAGTCAACACCCCCCCCCCTCTTTTTTTACATAGCTCGTGAAGCCAAAACTTGGCCTGATGACATAAAAATTATAAATTATTAGGTGCACTTGAGACTATGTGCTTTTAGAGTTTCAGATAATGTATAAGAATAGTTCAAGGGAAGTATAAATGGTTTATCATTACAATTTATTTTCCTAAATTGTTGTCACTATGTTACCTAGAAACATATACTCGTAAGTCGTAACCTCTACAATTTTATGCATGACGATTGTGATTAGCTGTTTAATTGTGCAACTGCAAAGAAACTTAGTTAAGTTGCCAAAATTGTATGCTAAATGCATCCACAATTAATTTCCAATTGCATCTAGACTAAGCAATGATTCAATTCTTTAGTTGTTTGTATTAGGATGAAGAAATTACCTGTCTGGAGGAGAGTTGCGTAATCTATAAATAAGTCCAGCAAGAACTTCAGCCTGACAGGATGAATAACTATATACATTAACATCATTTCATCATATTATATGCCAATTTACCCTGTAATTAAGCATTGATTTATAAGTTTGACTAATTAATCAAATTTTCAATTATGGTGATCATAGAACTCCTAAACAATGCAATGTCATAACAAGACGTCACATTTGACATTTCCCATTAAGAGCCACGTATAATACTTTTTTAAAACAGAATTCCCTAAATGATCAATAACTAAATGATCAATAACATCAAACAACGTGTGATTTTGAGTTATACACAAACTCACATGACACGTGCACGTTGGTGAGAGTCTCACCAGATACAAACCCATTAGTATTAATTTAACCCAAAGTCAAACTAATGTCTCAACTCACATGTAAGTTATTATCGCAAAATTAAATTTTAAAAAAAAAAAATTAAAGGGTACCTGAAAGAAACTAAAGAACCAATCATCAAAGAAAAGAGAAGGAACATGAAAAGCTTCAGCTTGAACTTGAGCAACCATCTTCATTTCACTCTTATCCTCTTTCATCCTTCTCACTTTCCAACCATATTCTTTCACCAAATACTCAATCTCTCTATTTTCATCAAACCCTTCATTTTTTCTGATTTCAATTTCAGCCGTCTGATCAATCTTCATCCCCAGTTCTTCATCTGTACTAGGTGGACGCTGCTGTACCAGAGCACTGCTGTTGCTGTTATCACTACTACTAATACATGCTACTTTTAATAACCCACCTCTAATAATACACTTATTTTTATGTATTAGTACTAATGATCTTGTAATTACAAAAGGTTTAAATGACTTGGATTCACCAGAAATTGAGAGTGTTCTGGAAATGTTGAGTATTTGATGGTTAGCTTGTAAATTAGCCATCATAATCTATGTATTGGTAAAGATATTATATATGTACACTTTTTGTGTGACATATACAGTTTCTGTATCTAGAATTAGACCATGATTTTTTTTTTTTTTTTGAGAATTTTTGTGACTCAAATGTTTGATTGTTGGGTTTGTTAATGGAATGTGGAAGAGTGTAAAAAAAAATAAAAGGAAAAAAAAAGAGGAGAAAAATGAGATTAGGCGTAAGTGGTAGTGAAGAGGCATAGAACATGGAAATGCCAGGTGGGAGAAGTGTAGCCTAACACTTGGTATACCTTAGAGTTGAGGTTTAGATTTTGTAATAGTGGATGTGCAAGGAGGCATGGGTACATAACTACATACTCATATACCAAATTACTGCAATGCCTAATGTGACAAAATTGTATATACTTCGTATAAAACATAAATATAAATAAAATAATACCCGTAATAGACTAGCAGGTTATATCAGTTGATTTGACTAACTGGTTGAAAGTAGCTTGAAAGTAGCTGATTATATAAAAGTGTTTGATAAATAATTGTATATTATTAGAGCTGTTCTGATTGACTGAATTGAACTGAATTGAACTTATTGGAACTAAATGAACTGAACTGAATATTTTATGAAAGAAGGAAATTAAGAACTGAACCAAACTTATTGAAACGGAACTGAACTAAACTGGACTGAAAATAAGCTGAAGAGAACAGACCCTTAGTATTTCAGTTTATTTCATACTCAAAAAGCTACTATAATTTTTTAATATTTTAATTTCAAAAGGTTTTTCTAAACAAAAAAAATTGAGTTTAAAAAGCTCTTTTAATAAGCTATTTATCAAACATTCAAATTAACTTTTTAATTAAGATGGTCAAACCTCTAATAGTGCTCAATAAGCTAAAAGCTTTTTAAAAACTTCTTTATCAAACAAGGCCTAAACTAAATAATCTAGATTGTGTGGTTTTTTTTTTTTTTTTTTTATGTTATGGGTATCTCTTTATTATGGGGAAGATGATTGTGTATTGAAGTTGTATCATACAGGGTACCAAGTAATTGTATGTAGGTGAAAGTTTTTTCTTACGTGAAAGTTTCTTTCAATTACATTTTGCCTTTTTTTTTTGATACAATATAAATTTAATATAGTACGGAGTATTAAAAAGGAAAAGGGTTAAATGAATTTCATTTTTCTCCAAGCCACCTGAAAGATTTCAATTATCCACCTCTACCTATAAAAATTCTTAGTAGGAAAACACGCTATTAACAAACTAAAAAAGAAAAAAGGGTGTGAATCAATGTAATCCCAATTTCATCTACATGTTTGTTACGGAGTGTTAGCAAATGGGTTATTAGAATAAGTTTTAGTCAATTTTCTTGGACCGTAATTGGAATGATGATCCTTTTAATTCAATTTTGGACAAAAAAAAAAAAAGAGTTTGATTATCAATTTTTGGATAATACGGGTTAATAAGGTTGAGGAGTTAAGATTATTTTTGGACAAGAATTGGTTAATAAAGTTGCATTATTATATTGATTCAATCAATATTTACATGTATAAAATAAAGTTAAAAATAAAAGAAAAAAAATTCAATATTCATACTTGTATTAATTTTGGATTTTTGGATAGTGAGATATGAGTTAGTTTTGTCAATTGAACACATAATCATAAAACCGACTCGATCATTAGGGTCTATATTAATACCTGATTTCCTTCACGAGAAAAAGGCCCAAAAGGGCCACAACCCATGACACAATACCAAAAACAGCCAAAATCCAATTCTAGGTGCTTCCCCCTTCAATTCCCTTTATCCAAAATGGCAAAATCCAACTTCTAATCACTCACAAACACTCTTGACTCATCCATCAACAGTCAACATCAGAAACTCATCATACATTCATTTACAAACCACATTTCCATCTTACAGAATGTCCTGGACTTTACTAGAAAATTAAACCCACAAATTTTATAAAATAAAAAATCCAAATCCAACGGTCACCAAACTCTTGCATCTCAATCCCAGCCAATCCAACGGTGGAGATCAAAAGAGCCTTCTAGAATACTCTCCCTCCAAAACTTCCTTTTTATAACTTGATCATCTTTATCACTCTCACCTAACCCATTTAAAAAAAAAAAAATTGAAACAAAAACTTTATAAATTCTCTGTATTTCAGATTTTCTGTGAAAGAAATCTCAGAAACTTGGTACAATCATCATGGCAACAACCTCAGCAGCAGCACAAATCAACATCCTAGGAAAAACCAGCAACAAAAACAACACTAGTTTCCTAGGACAAAAACTCAGGAACAACAGAGTTTCAGTACTTGTTAGCTCTAAGAGAAGAAATGGCAATATTCCAGGACATTCTAGAAGGTCCGGTGGTTTACGAGTCGTGTGTGAGAAGGTGGTGGGGATTGACTTAGGGACGACAAACTCCGCAGTGGCGGCTATGGAAGGAGGACAACCCACTATCATAACTAATGTTGAAGGGCAGCGCACCACGCCTTCTGTGGTGGCTTACACCAAGGGTGGGGATCGCCTTGTGGGTCAGATTGCAAAGCGACAGGCGGTGGTTAACCCGGAGAACACGTTCTTTTCGGTTAAGAGGTTCGTAGGGAGGAAGATGGGAGAGGTTGATGAGGAGTCTAAGCAAGTTTCTTATAAAGTTGTGAAGGATGATAATGGGAATGTTAAACTTGAGTGTCCTGCTATTGGCAAGCTATTTTCTCCTGAGGAAATCTCTGCTCAGGTAGTACTGATTCATTTTTCGGTTTTTTCGTATTAGTTGCATTGTTGAAATTAAATTACTGAATGAGATGCTGTGTATGTGAGAAAAATAATGCAGGTGTTGAGGAAGCTTGTGGAGGATGCATCAAGGTTCTTGAATGATAGTGTTAACAAGGCGGTGATCACTGTACCGGCTTATTTCAATGACTCTCAGAGAACTGCTACTAAGGATGCTGGTAGAATTGCTGGTTTAGATGTTCTGAGGATTATCAATGAACCTACTGCTGCTTCATTAGCATATGGGTTTGAGAAGAAGAACAACGAGACGATTTTGGTTTTTGATCTTGGAGGTGGTACTTTTGATGTTTCCGGTAAGTTTCTCAAAGCAAATGACTCCGATTGTGAGAGATTCTATGTATTTATCAGACTTCTGCAGTAGTTTTTGATGCAGTACATCAGATTATCTTACATTGCAACTCTTTCTGCCTTTTGCAGTTCTTGAGGTTGGAGATGGAGTATTTGAAGTGTTATCTACATCAGGTGATACTCATTTGGGAGGCGATGACTTTGATAAGGTAGGAAACAAGGAATCGGCGTGCCTAATGATGTTTTAGCTTTAATCAGTTCTTTGATCTTGTGCAGTGGAATGATACAGTTGTTTGTAATTGCTGCTGCAGAGAATGGTAGATTGGCTAGCAGAAACTTTCAAGAAGAATGAGGGTATTGATCTTCGGAATGACAGACAAGCTCTTCAGCGTCTAACTGAAGCTGCTGAGAAGGCAAAGATTGAGCTTTCAACCTTAACTCAGACAAGCATTAGGCAAGTATTATATGTGTATCACACTTTTACACAGGATTGTACCTTTAGAAATCATTTCAGATTATACTAAGATCATCAATGGTGTGTTTTGACAGCTTACCTTTCATTACTGCAACACAAAATGGCCCAAAACATATTGACACAACCCTCACAAGAGCAAAGTTCGAAGAGTTATGTTCAGACTTGCTTGACAGGTATAATGTTCAGAAAACTGAAGTAGTTATTTGCTCAAACTGTGTCACTTTGCTTTGATTACTGACAGGCTGCGTTAAATTCTGCAGATTGAAGACACCTGTCGAAACTGCTTTAAAGGACGCACAACTATCGATTAAAGACATAGACGAAGTTATCCTTGTTGGTGGATCAACAAGGATACCAGCTGTACAGGATGTTGTGAAAAAGATGACAAGTAAAGACCCAAACTGTACTGTCAACCCTGATGAAGTAGTAGCCCTTGGTGCAGCTGTTCAGGTAAGTAGTTTTTCATTCAGTATTTGAATTTACGAGTCTTTGGTGTAGGTCGTGGTTTAACTCTTCCTTTCCAAATGGCGGTCAATTTCAGGCTGGTGTGTTGGCTGGAGATGTTAGTGACATAGTTTTATTGGA
The DNA here is from genome assembly GCF_948465745.1 of Chenopodium album. NCBI lineage: Eukaryota > Viridiplantae > Streptophyta > Magnoliopsida > Caryophyllales > Amaranthaceae > Chenopodium > Chenopodium album. The sequence continues at coordinate 50,082,860 of NC_137849.1, forward strand.
TGTAACACCATTGTCTCTGGGGTTAGAGACACTTGGTGGTGTTATGACAAAGATCATTCCGAGAAACACGACACTGCCTACTTCCAAATCAGAAGTATTCTCAACTGCTGCAGATGGGCAGACAAGTGTAGAGATTAATGTACTTCAAGGAGAAAGAGAGTTTGTGAGGGATAACAAATCACTAGGAAGCTTTCGACTAGATGGGATACCTCCAGCTGCGTGTGGGGTACCCCAAATCGAAGTTAAGTTCGACATTGATGCCAATGGAATTCTTTCTGTCACCGCTGTTGACAAAGGAACCGGAAAGAAACAGGACATTACTATAACTGGTGCTAGCACTTTGCCTAAAGATGAGGTATGTTTTTGAGTGACTTCCTCTGATTCTTTCATCACTTTTTTTGTACAGACAAGGCAAAAGTCCTTATTTCTGTTGAAATAGACATATATTTGATTACATTTGAAAATAGAGTTGCTGGAAAATGACCTGACCTAAAAATAATTGGTTGTAACTATAAATATGGTTTTAAGCAGCAAAACTGTTTGGAATGATATTAATGTGAATGAATGATTATTGCAGGTGGAAAAGATGGTTCAAGAGGCGGAGAAGTTCGCACAAGAGGATAAGGAGAAGAGAGATGCAATCGACACCAAGAACCAAGCTGATTCTGTAGTGTATCAAACTGAGAAGCAGCTGAAGGAGTTGGGAGAAAAAATTCCCGCAGCAGTAAAGGAGAAGGTTGAGACCAAACTAAAAGACCTTAAGGATGCTATGGAAGGTGGCATTACTCAGAATATTAAGGATGCCATAGCTGCAGTAAACCAGGAAGTAATGCAGATGGGGCAATCTTTGTACAGTCAACCAGGAGCGGCTGGGGCAGGTCCTACAGCAGGAACACCCGCTGATTCGACTGAATCTACTGGAGCCAGTTCTGAAGGTAATGGAGATGTCATAGATGCTGATTTTAGCGAAAGCTAGACAGCAAATGAGGAGGCTATCTTGCAAAGCATTTCCATTCAGCTCACTATATATACTGCAGCCTTACAAGTGTTCATTCGCCTGCTAACTTATGAGCCACCTAGGTATACCAATGACGTGCATAATATTACAGGAGATCTTAGAAGTTATCTCAAAATCAAAAATATTTCTTGAGGAAATCCTTTCTTGAGTTGTGTTGTACTATATCAGTAGAATTAGGATAACTTGTAAATTTTGGATGATTTGAAATAATGTTGTTCCGAAAGATAAAATGAAAAGGTTTATTTGAAAAGCTTGCAGTATTATAATTTTTTTTTATAATTGATGCCAAATGTTTCTACATGAATCTTGCTAAACATAATACCATATTTAATTTATTGCACTATTCAAGACCAAGTATCCATTGACCAGTTAAAATTCCTTTTATAACCCAGAGAGAGTGAGATTAAGACCATAATGTGTTTTAACATCATAGGTAGGTCTCAACACAAAGTAATGGGAGCATCCAAAAAAAACCACCCCACCAATCCACAAAAAAATCACTACAGGGCAAGCAACAATTCTACAACTGCATTCTAGTGATACAATAAATGAGTAATAGCATTCTCCTTGCTCTTCCTCCTCGCCTAACAATTGATCAAGTGAGGGGGGCAGGAGGTTATACCTGTAACTTGATGATGAGCCTTATCAGTTCACATATTGTATTCCTGTAGCTGTTGTGCTCCCTTTGTGAAGTTGAAGAGCAGTATCGCTAACCACCTGCATGTTTGTCCATTGTTCAATCAGTAGATTCAGTACCAGAATATCCATGACTATTTTGAAGTTAAGCCTAGAAAATGGAGATTATCCTTTTTCTAAAAACAAAAGAACAAGAAATCTGAAAATTACATGGCCCTGAAATGATAGAAAACACAAATTTATGCATACGAGGCGTACACTCACTTTCAACTAAGTTGGGATAGTGAGAGTCATTGAAATCTCTATGTATTTTCCTAGCCACAACATATCACAACACCTGTAAGGGGATCCTCACAGGACCATTCTTTTCAATTCATGAAATGAATACATGATATGCATCCAAGCCAACATATGAACATCAGACCCTTGGAAACCGGTGCCTGAGGCCCTTATTCTAGGCTTAGCAGTTGATTTTAGCATGTGACGGAACTTGATTCCAGATCACCAGCTGTAGCTCATTCAATGACTTGCAGTGTTTAACATGAATGAATACACATCAATCATACCATCCACTAAGAACTCAACATTGTACACTGTACACTCTATTGACAGTTTATAACCATTAATATCTAACTCATTCATCGGAAAATTGACAGTTTCGGACAAAAAAAATTTAGGTTATCCCCACAGCAAGTATATCGTAAATGCGTGACAAGGTGATATCGAATTAGAAGTTAGAGATTTCCCAAGGATATTCATAACAGATTGATTTGCTTTTAATTAATATCTTAAAATCTTAAGCCCGAGATTTACATACCTTTGCCATGGATCTATAGGAATATTCTGTAACCCCAGCAACATGAGGTGTGATTAGAACATTTGGAAACTGCAAAATTGGATCGCTGGGATCGAATGGCTCAGTCCAAGCCACATCAATACCCAAGCCTCCTAAATGGCCGGCCTTGTGACTTTGTGCAACAGCATCATAATCTAGGAGACCTCCACGTGCAACATTTACCAGATAGCCCCCCTGCATACATAGTGAAAGCGCCAAAACAATTGGATTTCATCAAAATGAACACTGGGGAAAAGATCTAAACAACACCAAGACATTTTAGAAAATTAGTCGAGCTCAAAGTTTCTCATTGTAGATCTTTTGCTTCTCTGTAGAAAATCATGACATGCTAACATTATTAAAGGGGAAAGGATTAGCTGACTTGAATTTAAGGTAAGCAAAACACACCTTTTTCATGGACTGCATGAATGAATGGTTTATGATACCAGCCTAAACATTAGCAAAGATACACCTTGGTCAGCACCTCTCTTAGACAACATGGAATTCGACAGTACAATCAAGTCAATATATTCGAGTAGCATTACCGTTTCATGGTTCATATTTAGGCAACAAACAACTATGTCCGCCATGCCTGCATACTTGTATATATCATCATGGCTACCCTTCTCATCAACTAAATCAGCAACACAGTCATTTTGGGCTGAAGAACCTGAAGATATAAAATTTACGCATGACACCTAATCGTATAAAATAAGAGCATAATTGGAAACCTAAGTAGTTAGCTCCACAAATGCAATAACAGTCAAACCATTTTTTTGAAGAGAGGTCCAACTACGTTTTGTTGCAAGGATTTTAACATCAAATGGTCTCAACCGCTTTGCCAATTCTTGCCCAATATTCCCAAGACCCAAAATTAACACCTGTTTAAGCATATATGAACTTCATGTTAGCTTAAATTTAATTGAAGAAATCAACTAATTAGATTAAAACAAGGAAGTAAATACCAAACAATCTTCTTCACAATTTTTTCTGCCATAAAGACCTTTATCTAAATCCAGAGTGATAAACAAGCTTTTCACTGAGTCTGTTTACTACAGCCATCTGACTCAACATCTACAAATGAATCTACTACACTAATAACACTATTAACAAGCTGCACCTGGCCACACTAGGGTTTGGGACGATTTTTCACTCATTTCTGAGCTTGTTGTTGAGATGAAATATGATGAACACTTGATCATTCTTCATGATTGAATTTTAAACTGCCATTTGTATTGACACATGAAGAGCAATCGATCATTCTTTAAGATTGAATTTTGATATTAGCTCTACTAATTACCGATCAGTTGTCTTCTTTCAGTCAAACAACATAGATAATGTTCAGATACTATCAAACTTTTCAAAAAATTCAAAAAGAAGAAGAAAAAAAAAAAAAAAAATTGGGGCTAGAAGTTCTGACTCATACATGAAGTAAGCAGAGAAGATGTAAACAATAAAATCCAAAAATTTTGGTGCAGTTAATAACACAGCAATAGCCAGGGGAAGGGGAGGTGGGGTGAAAGGGGATCTCACAGTTTTCCCAAATAAAGTTCCACCAGCAGGCTCACCAAGTTTTTTCAGCTTTATTGAAATCTCCATCTCCTTCTGCAAAATGTTAGCAAGGGAAGCTTAGCTACAAGACTGGCAAATGAAAAATCCACAGAGAAACGAGACTATAAAATTCCTTATGGAAAATGAAGTTTGTAGACCACTAAACAAAAATAGCTTACTTGTTTTCGTAAAAGGCCCAACATCAGATATATTGCCATCTCTGCACATGAAGCAGCATTTCCAGTGCCATCTGCAGGAATTCTAGCAACTTTAATTCCATGTTTTGTTGCTGCATCTGCATCAACACCTGCTCAAAACAGAATCCAGACACAATTTCAATGAATGCACTAAATTCTGCATCTTCCCTTCAATCACTGAAGAAGAAAAAAGAAAATACAAAGAATTATCAGAATCACATAAACAATAGCAAACCCAGAGAAATACCCTCTAAGCCAACACCAAACTGTAATATGAGCTTCATTTGTTTTGCACGAGAAATAATATCTGAATCTATTCGCATCATCCTCGGTATGCACATGTGGTAGTTGCCAATCACATTGGGCACATCACTTAGAGGAACATCATCAACCTACATTCAAATTTCAACATGAAGAGACTTCATTACATAAAGATACTTATTAAATGTATTACAACCATATTTGATACTTCTTAGACAATTAAACATCTCTAAGAGGGTTGAATTTTTATAAGCACAAAGTAAGTTCAAAATGTTCGCAAGAAGCAAAATGGACAACATCAAAGTTCAAAAGTGTACTTCCTCCATTTCTTTTTACTTGCAGCTAATCACATGAACACGCAATTTAAGAAAGATATTAGCGAGTGTAAACAGGAAACCCAATTAACCAAACCCTTTCACCCTTGTGAACAATAAAGCCCCCATACTACAAATTGCCCAAGATCAAACCTAACTTGACCCGGGTTCGATTTCTATAACTCTTTAACATAAAACTGAGGCAATATTCACTTTCAACTAGATGTCTGATACTAAAATCCAGTAATATCAAATCAATGCATTCCTAATGTTCAATATCAGTGAATCAAGACTACAGCTTTTAGTATTTCAACAGCACTGCTGGGTAAAGTTTACCTGAATATGAGGATAATTACTCAAATACTCTTTGGTATAATTATAAGAATCAACAAATTGTTGCCCACAAAATAGAACTCGAGTACTTTGCTCATCACTTCCACCCATTTTCTCTTCATTCACCATTGACCTTGCTGTTGACATTTGTTACAAGCATAATCAAAATTAGAAAAACAAAAATTGTAGATTTCAGAATCAACCCAATTTGAAGAACTTATAGTTGAATATACTCCATCCCAAATTTAAATTAAAATAAATAAAAAAAATTAAAATGGGGTTGCAAGCTATTGACTTTATAATCAGAAAATGAAGAAGCGAATAATTAGACATTTTCCTGGAATCTCAAAACTTAATAAAATTAATTTAAAAAAAAAAAAAGATTTGAGAGTTGATAATTTTACCAGAGTGAAGATTGAAAGAGTGAGAAGCAGCAAATTTGGTAACGCACTCAATAATTCGGCCAAAGCTAAGGGAAGAAGTCACTCTTTTGGAGAGCAACATTATTTCTTAGTTTTAGTGTTTTATTCGTAGTTTTTAACATCAAATGGTTTTGCTCGTATCATGTATCACGTGGGAATAATAGTTTTATTTGTCTTTACTTTGACCTTAAATTTCAATTATTTATCAATTTTAATTTCAATTCTTCATCAAAGTTACCATGTTATATTAAAAACCACTCTGTACTTAGGAAGTAATCATTTTAGAAAATGTTACAATACTAAATAAAGAGTATTGATGTAAAATTTTATATTGAAAAGGTTAAAACATAAAGAAAATTATGAATACTAATTTGGATTGAGGGATTAAAAGCCAAAACCCTAAGACCATAATTATCAAATTTTATATCTAGTATTACTAATTCTTTTTCTAAATCATTTTCTTTTCAAATTAACTTTAAACCTAGCTATATACAATCAATGTCAAAATTCAAGGAATTCTCATGAATAAAAATGCAATTTTTTAGACAAAATATACACTTTCTTTTCTTAATATTATGTACTAGGTACATTATGCACAAGTTTGGTGTATTGCATAGGCTAGGGAGCCAAAGTTGCCAAGTTGGCCAACAAATGACCACTTGGACTAGAAAATTTTCAAAAATTGAGGAGAGAAGAAAAAGAGTTTGGATTAACTACTTCTTAATTTCTTATACCATATAAATAGTTATAATTGAATAGTGTCTTTCAACCATGCTTATCTTTTTGATAGCAAAGTTGGTAAAGACTAAAGAAATAGGGGTCACAAAAGTAGATGCCATTTCTTTATGAAGAAAAAAATTGCTAAGGTTAAGAAGAAAGTCGGGGAAAAGAAGAAAAGATTGCTAAAGTTCTTTAAGGTCGAGGTTCGTCAACTTTCTTTAGTTTAATTTTGGTTGTATTATATCATTCAACTTATTTACCAATAAAATAATAAGAATGATTATATAGTGGGCATGATTTAGAGGTTAGTCATATTATTATTTATAATAATTGGATTGATTTATATAATACCTTTCATTGTAGCCACTCATTGGTCAATGAGGAACACCCAGTCAATCAGGCTGATTGACAAAATATGTAAATCAGTCCTTTTTGTGGCCATGATCTGTCAGAAGAAATAATTAAATAATGCCTTGTACGGTCGTTAATTGTAAGAAAGCAACGGAATGAATTTGCACGTTAGGGACGGACGTTAATAACGTCATTTACCCATTTTATTTTATTTTTTGTTTTTTTTAAACACCCAAAAGGCCAAAATTTAATCTTAGCTAATTTACTCTGAAGAAAAAATTATTGTTGCTCCTTGATCCTCACCTCGATCTTCATTGGAACACTGGTGTACTCCTTCCCCATTCGAGGGATGACAGAGTAGAAGTTCAATCTCCCATTGTTTTGGTCGTTTACCCAGGTAGATTAATTCGTTTTTAAAGATTTAAATTGGTAATTTGTTGTGAGCAGATCTGGTCAGTGACAAGATTAAATTCTTCTAATGAGAGTTTGATAACACACAGTGGACTAAGAACTTCATGGTCTACATTGAATTCACTTTTTAACTTTCTCAAAAAAAAAAAAATATAAAAAAAAAAATAAACAGTGGATTGAGAAATTCATGTTCAACAATAAATTAAAATTTCAACTAACAAATAAGTAATGGGTAACCATATACTCGAGCAATTCGACCACGTACCACAGATATCAATGAAGCTGGTGAGTTAATTGAACTGCCGCAACACCTTGATTCAAATTCAAGCGATGTAATTGGCTGCAATTCAACCACATCCACTACAATTTAAACTCAAAATTGCAGAGTTTACGAATTATCTTGGGATCGAATTAGTTGTTATCAACTGGAATTGCTCAAGGAAATTGATTTTCAGTGGAGTCGAATTAGAGTTTCATAAGGGAAAGTGAAGGAATTTTTGTCTTCTGTTCATCAAGTACAAACAGCAGGGTTACAACCTTGACTAACCCAACATTAGTCAATATTTGCCATGTCAATTTGCCATCCCAATTACATCTGGGTACACTTACATATTTACCCCTCACTAAATCATTGAAAAGACGAAATTACCCCTTGATTGACAAAGTTTGTAACTCAGCCTGAATAACTTGTATTTCCTCATTGGTCAATGTCATGTAATTGATAACCTGAAGTTGAGCAAATTAGGAGTGGTCCTATATCTATTGTAAAGTTAATCATGTAAAAGATTATGTTGTAATTTTAGGCCATAAAATTTAAATGATAAACCTAAAAGTCATTTCATTCATGCCCTTCCTTTAAAAACAAGCAAACATTTGATCACAAGCACTATTTAGTAATTGTTCTATAACACAATACTTGTAATGTAGATGAAAGTTGATTTGAATGTTTGGTGAAACTAATCGGACCATAAATTCTTCTTATTCGAATATGCCCCATCTCAAATGAGTTCTCCATCCCCCCATACCTTAAATACCATTTATAATACTACGTGTATCCGAATATGACCCGACTTGAATAGATACAAGTCGAATGACTTAATTACCATTTCTAGGCATCTAGCACTATGCTTATTACACTTGTCACTAGACATTTGGCCATAAACAGACAAAATATATAAAAGTACTCTTCTTTAATTAAAAGAAAGAAACAACGTCGTACGAGTATGACTTGTCTGAGTGAATGATTCCGAATAACTGAGATAAATTAAGATCAGCGGCGAATAATAATTCACAGAAATGTTGGTGTCAATTTTCACAGAAAAAAAAGGAAAAAAAAAAAAAAAAAAAAAAAAAAAAAAAAAAAAAAAAAAAAAGCAGAGCAGGCTTCTGTTCTTCGTTGTCAATTTCCTTCACTGGTAATCAATCTCACTCTATTTCAGTGTTGTTTGATTCAAAGTTCCTTGCTTTCTGTGTACTTGTTAATGTGATTTCATTCTAACTGAAATTAGTTTTTTTGAGGGAAAATTGATCAATGAATTGCTTTATCATTGATGTGCTAATTAATTGTAACAAAAATCATTATAATCTGTGATTTATTATTTATATCATGTATAGATAGTATCATTCATGGCATTGATTAATTTAATTTCAAAATAGTATGGATTCATGGCATTGATTTCCTTCTGTTCAATTCTGAGTTAAAATTTTATCTGGGTTTCATTTTATCATGCCAAATATGAAAACCCTTTTGAATATTGGTTTAATTGAGTTAATTTTGTGTTAAAAATTGGAATTGCATGTATATGTTTTCTTGGGCTAGAAATAGTAAATTAGGTTAAGCTTATACGATAATGTAGGTTTTAATAGAAAGGGGTTTTTTCTAATTTGTGAAATTAATTGTTTTTTTCTCACTTAAATCAGGAAAAATGAGAATGAAAAGAAAATCCCTAATTGAGGAAAGGTATTATGGGATCAAAAAGAGGCAGATGAATTTTATAAAGATGGTACAAGAAAGAGCTGTTAAAATGAAAACTTCTTGGGTGCCTTTTTTACCTAATGATTTGATGTTTAAGGTCTTTCTTTTATTACCAATCAAATCTCTTTTGAGGTTTACTTGTGTTTGCAAGGCATGGTATAAGTTGATCCATTGTGCTGAGTTTGTTGAGGCTTACAATAATCATGCTGAGACCACCCCTATCATACTCCGGGGAGTTGATAGCAAAAGACCATCCACATTCCATGTCGAAACCCAACTCAATCAAGCCGAAAGCTTTTGTTTGTTCCCTTGTAGCTCGGGGGCTAAACAAAGCAAGTTCATCCATTTCTTGGAAATTGACAATGAGAAGGGCAAGCTAATTGACCTCAATATTAGCTGTTCCGGATCACTTGTATCCACTTGCAATGGGTTGATTTTGATCACCTCTATGCAAGAAGGACTTATGAAGCATAGTAATTCCCTTTTGGATCAGCCTTTGGTTGGCAGTCAAGAAAAACCAGGGCGGTTGATTGTGATGAATCCTATGACGAGAAAATTGATTGGATTTCCACCAGGAACTCTTCCGAGTAAACTTCATAATGAATCATATGGGCTAGTTTATAGCCATTTAGAAGGTGCTTTTAAAGTGGTGCATTTGTTCAAGGATAAATCAGGGTGTATTGCTTGTGAGATTTTGAGCTTGCAGACAAGATCATGGAAAGCGGTTGATGGGCCAGTTGGAACGCTTTTTAATAAATTAGGCCAGGCACCCATTTCAGCTCTTGGAGCTTTGCACTGGCTTCCTGGTCCATCTAATTCCAATTATATAGTCTCTATGGGGGCTGATGATGAAAAATTCTCCGTGACAGACCTTCCAATGACCATGGGTATGCATGATAGGCTAGTCGAAATGGGTGGTTTTCTGAGCTTTGTGAACAGTTTGGATATGGACCATATAGATGTGTGGGTCTTGAAAGGGTTAGAAGGAGCGAAGTGGGTAAAGCAGCACACCATTTGCATTGATGCTCTTTTGGGTTATGTGGATAACGAGGAGTACTCTTTACCTTCTTTTGGTTTGAATGCCAAAGAAATGGTATTTAGGAGAAAAAAGAGATTGTATGCATACGACTTTGAGCTTGAAGAAATCAGAGAGATTGAAATGGACCATGAAAGTATCACAGCATATGAGAATATCATACCCCACTCGAATAACCTTGCTACATGGGAACCTCTTGAACCAATGAGGTAAATGCTTTTAGGCTAATTACTCGCTCATATGTTGATTTTCTAGTAATAGAATTCTGCTTCTGTGAAGTTCTGCTTATCAATTAATCTCATAGATTAATGGGTCTCCATGAAGTTTTCATCTTTCTCAATTGCACGCTTCATAAAGCATTTCAACAGAACTTGAGTGCATTCAAAGATCTTATTTTTCTTTAGAATTGACAAACTTTGAAACTTGTTTTTAGTCCAATGAATGATCAATCTACCATGTAGATATAAAGCATTGTAGTTTCGCTTAGCTAACTGAGAGCAGGTGCAAGGCTCTACTAGTCCAACATAAAACTTTGATGGTGACTTAATCTTCCAGAGGATATGGGGGAGAGTCTTTCAATATCTGTATTTCTATTTCTGTATGAGACTTACCATTTTATAATTAGCTGTTTGCTCATTTATCAAGTTTTAAACTTTTGAAGATTAGATGTATGACTCATGTCTGTTATGGTGTTTAACCTGGATTGCTCATCATCTAAGATCTGTTTTAGGCAATACCAAATCATCAATGTTATAAGTAGCTCAGATTGAGTAAAAAGCATGGCTTTGTTAGTATTCTGATGTACAATTTTAGCATAGCCTAAGCTCTTGATATTATCAATCTTTTGTCTAAGAAGGTTCGACCTGTATTAACTGCTTACATGTTTGTGCTGTGTGTATATATTATTATCCCCTTTTTAATTGCAGAATCAGAAACAACAAACCCTGACTTGGTTTATTTATTTTCTTCTATAGTTAATCCTGAAGATTTTTTGCACCATGCCTTGAAGCTCTTGAAGAAGGCCTGAAGCTGCTCAAGAACATCTGAATATGCGTCAAGCAAACCGTGTTCATAATGCTCCTTTCCATCACATATCTATTCATAATCTATTTGAAACTTTGGATCAGCTTGATGACTTGATTTTATGGTTATGTGGTTTGATTATAGTAATGGCAGTCCAAATATATACTATTGTATATTTGGAAGTTGTTGCACTAAGAGATTGAAGTATTTATGTAGATATAAAGCTTGTTTCAGTGATCTAAATTTGTATTATGCGGGGTTGTGCTAACACGATCTTTGCTGATTTGTATGATATTCGGTGTAGAATAACTTGTTTACTTGGTGCTGTTTTATGTCTCGCTCTTCAACTTGAAATCCCATAACACTAGCCTGCTACATTGGATTAGTTTGGTTTACTGAGACTAAATTAACATGAAAGTTTGTGATTGTGAAGTTAGACTTCTTATCTTACTCCATATAACAAGAGGAAGTGAATTAATATGATGAACATTAAGCATGAAAGTGTTTATTATTGTGAGCTACTTGGGCTTGCTCCTGTGATATTTTGAATATAAATCGTAGGGGGAGATAACCCGGCGACATAACTTTAGGTCATTTTTTTATCACCATCAATGGATAACTTGAGGTAAGTTCTTATTTTTTTTTATTCTTATTAATTGCAACAACGAAACTATCAATTACTACTCATAATCAAGAGAATCAAAACTATCAATTACGACAAAACTATTTGTTTTTTGTAAAACAAAAAAAATACGAAATAGCTACATACAAAGTACGACTATAGGAGTATAATAATTTTTTTATTATGAAGAAGAGTATAAGAACTTTTTTTTTTATTTTGGTTGAAGAGTATAAGAATTTTTTTGGTAAAATCAATCAATATATATATTATTAAAGCTCAACGGCAAGAATTGAAATCTTGTCACGTGTTGTTAATTTCGCAATATGGTGCCATGTTATGTTATTATTGATCATTAATGTTTCCTCTCAAAAAAATTCTAATTTGTTAGCATCAATATTAACACATCTTATGGTAATAAAGTTACTTAAAAATGAGTTATTCATATTCATTAATTCTAAAATTTTAATTGTCTTATATGTGTATTTTTTAACAACAATACTCATTTAAAATATGTATTTCTTTCGGTTACTCATTTAAAATATGTAACCCAAAAAAGTATAACAAAATTTTGGTTTTTTCTTTTAATCACAATGTATGTTTAATTAAGGAATTTTTTTTTTATGACAACTAAAGAATAAAAATCCGTTAACAAATAAAAAAAAACTAATATACTTCATCTGTTTCTATTTTATCTAAATTATGCTCAAAAAGTGCATATGGGGACAACTTTTGAAGATAATAAGGTAAATCATGTGCAACAAGGGACACAAAATTACAATTTCTCTCTCCTCTCCTTAAATATTGTGTCTAAGGCTGTGGGTCAAGTAAATAGAAATGGAGGAAGGGCCTGAATTGAATTGTTTATAAGAGAAAGAAATTAGGAACGGAACTGAACTGAACTGAAATTAACCTGAAAAGAACAGGTCCTTACGTTAAAACATTTAGGTTATCTCATATTATTAAATAAATTTTGATGTTCAATAATATTTGCAAAAATTAATAAATGTTTATTTTTTTTAATGAAACCACCAATTTATTTCACTTTATTTTATTTTATATATATATATATATATATATATATATATATATATATATATATATATATATATATATATATATGAACCGGGGCATTGTCCGGGCCAAAAACTAGTTAAACTATTAAATCAAATAAGATCATACAAAATACGTAGTATTATATAAGATCAGATCAAATCAGATTAGATAAGCAAAAATAAGGTACAGACTAAACTAACCTTAAAAACCCTCAACGCGTGCGATTGAAGATTTTAGAAAGAAGAGTGTAACAACTCTAGGAGTGCAGCCCTCTCTGGTCATCGTATTGCCTTCTTCCTTCATTTTCCTTTCAATCTCTCGCCTCTGGTAAATAAATTCTTCTCCTTTCTCTGTTTCACTCTTTTTCCTCATTGTATTTTTCAGTTTTTTTTTTTTTTTTTTTTTTTTTTTTTTTTTTCAAATTTCCTCTCTTTCTGTGTTAATATGTACGCTTTAAACTGATCAAATTACCCCATCAAAAATTGTAAAAAAAAAAACTGATCAATTTAGCTTCTTGTATTGAACTTCTGTGTTTGTTTCAGATTATCGACTTTGTAGATCTAATCATATTCAAAAATTTAACTGGGTTCATGAATAGATTATGCTTTCCTCATGTTAATCTGTTCAATACTAAGTTAGTGATATACGAAGTTTGAAATAATTGAAATTGCATTTGGGTTTCAGTGAATTATGGAAATTTGAACACCCTTTTGGGTATTTGAGTAATTCTGCTTATTTTAGGCTGTAATTGTATGTTTATGTTTTTAGTTTTGAAGTGCGAATTAGGTTAAGCCTACCTAATGTGGGTTTTCTAATTTGTTGAATTATTTGTATAAAATTAATGTTGTTTCACTGATAGCATTTGTTATATAATTATTAGGTTGACCACTTGAATAACTAAAGATGAGAACGAAACGAAATTCTTTAATTGGGGAAAGGTATTGTGGGACTGAAAAGAGGCAGATGAGCTTAATTAAGACAGTGCAAGAAAGAGCTGCCAAACTGCAAACTTGTTTGGCACCCTCTTTACCTAATGATTTGATATTTCAGATCTTTCTGAAACTTCCAGTTAAATCTGTTTTGAGATTTACTTGTGTTTGCAAGGCATGGTATAAGCTGATCCATTGTGCTGAGTTTGTTTCGGCTTATAATTCTCTTGCTCAAAATACCCCAGTCATACTCAGAAAAATTTATGGGGAAAGATCAAACACTTTCCATGCCAAAGCCCAACTCAATCTATCCAAAAATTTTAGTCTCTTCCCTTGCAGCTTGGGGTCTAGACGACGAAGCAAGTTCATCTATTTCTTAGAAATCGAAAATGAGGAGGGCAAGCTTCTTGACCTTAATATGAGTTGTTATGGCTCAGTTGTATCCTCTTGCAATGGATTGATTTTGATCACGTCTAAGCATGAAGCACTTGGGAGGTATAGAAATTCATCTTTGGACCAGCCTTTGGTTGACAGCAAAGAAAACCCAGGGCAATTGATTGTGATGAATCCTATGACTAGGAAGTTGATAGGGTTTCCTCTAGGAACTCTTCCGTTTAAACTTCACGATGAGTCGTATGGGCTGGTGTTTAGCCATTCAAATCGTGTTTATAAAGTGGTGCATTTGTTCAAGGATAAATCAGGGTGTATTTCTTGTGAGATTTTGAGCTTGCAGACAAGATCATGGAAGGCGGTTGATGGACCAGTTGGAGTACTTTTTCGTAATTTTGGCCAAGCACCCATTCCAATTGTAGGATCTTTGCACTGGCTTCTTGGTCCTTTTGGTTATGATTACATAATCTCTATGAAGGCCGATGATGAAAATTTCTTCATAACCGACCTTCCAAAGACTATGGATAAGTATGATAGGCTAGTCGCAATGGATGGTTCTTTGAGTTTTGTGAATGGTTTGGACAAAGACCACATAGAGGTGTGGATCTTGAAAGGGTTAGAAGGAACAAAATGGGTCAAACAACATACTATTCTTATTGATGCTAGTTTGGGTTTGGATTATGTGGTGTATGGTAATCTGGATTATGAAGAGCATGTTAATGTGGGTGATGAAGGGCATGGTAATGAGGAGCATAATGAGGATAATGAGGAGCATAATGAGGATAATGAGGAACATGATAACGTGGATGATGAGGGTAATGGGGAGCTTTTGAATTTGGACAATGAGCAGCATGTAAATGTGGGTGATGAGAATAATGAGGGGTTTGGTTTTGTGGATAATGAGTATTATTCATTATCTTGTTTTGCTTTAAATGCCAAAGAAATGGTATTCAGGAGAAGAGATAAATTGTTTGCATATGATTTTGAGCTTGAAGAATTCAGAGAGATCAGAATGGACCATGGAAAAATTTTGGCACATGATACTCTCATACCTCACGCCAATAACCTTGCTACCTGGGAACCTCTTGAATCTATGTGGTAAATGCATTTTAGGCTAATCTCTTTATGGTTACTACTAGAGTTTGTGGTTTCTTTGTCCCCCCCCCACCGTAACACTCTAGTGGTTACTGACTTGTATAAATATTAAGCTAAGCGATAAAGATGTGATTTTTGAGGAGAATGGGCAGCTTTTGATTAATTTGAAAATGGAAGTAACAAACAAGAGTAGCTTGAGGCTACTAGTCTCTGATTTAGCACCTTTAGGGCACCACTCTCTAGCTCTAGAAATTACTAAGATCTTGCCTGACTAGCACATCCTACCCTCCCTTTCTTATATATACATAATCTGCCAAAATAAGGAAAACAACAAAAGTTGTTAAGGTAGCTGTCAAGGCTCCTGCTCTCTGATTGCTTGGTGGCTGCTGTGCTTGGGGTCTGCCCTGCTGTCCAT
Organism: Chenopodium album; assembly: GCF_948465745.1. Classification (NCBI taxonomy): domain Eukaryota; kingdom Viridiplantae; phylum Streptophyta; class Magnoliopsida; order Caryophyllales; family Amaranthaceae; genus Chenopodium; species Chenopodium album. The sequence continues at coordinate 50,098,447 of NC_137849.1, forward strand.
TCCTAACATTCCCATTTGCTGACCTCTCGTCCTCCTTCTTGCATAAGTAATCAAGCCACCGCCCTTGCTGAGTATATTATCCGTTACATTCCCTCCCCCTAGAAGACTCACCTTGTCCTCAAGGTGGAAAGAGGGGAAACGCTCATTGATCAAGGAAGCATCTTCCCATGTAGCTTCGAGCACAGGTAGTCCCTTCCATTGAATTAGCACCTCCTTTTCTTGCGGCCTGCGCTTAGATGCCCTCACATCCAACACTAGCTCAGGTTCCTCAATTAATTCCAACTCCTCTGTCAGTTGGGCTGGAATTAATGGGCTAGCCACCTGATTTCCTAGTGCTCTTTTTAATTAGGAAACATGGAAAACAGGGTGAACACGGCATGAATCGGGAAGCTCTAACTTGTAGGCCACCTTCCCAATCCGTTGTACAACTTTGTATGGGCCATTAGGGCTAGTTGCGAGGGATCTCTGTCTATATGGCTGAAGTTTTAAGTAAACTGAGTCCCCCACTTGGAACTCTTCTTCTATTCTTTTCAAGTCCGCGTTCGCCTTCATTCTTTGCTGAGCCCTTAATAGATGCATGTGTAAATCATCTAGGATCCAATCCCTTGCTTGTAACCACTCATCCAAGCTATCCACCGGTGTTTGCCCTTTTCCCACCTTGATCAACTTCGGAGGGTTTCTTCCATAGACCACCTTAAAAGGAGTGAACCCCGTGGACTCGTGTGAAGCTGTATTGTATGCAAATTCAGCCAATGCAGCCACGTTCCCCATGTCCTTGGTTGCCCATTGACAAAGCACCTCAAATAGGTCTCTAAGGTCTTGTTTACCACTTCCGTTTGACCATCGGTTTGAGGATGGTATGCCGTACTTCTTCTCAATTCCGTGCTTTGCAATTTGAATAACCCGCGCCAAAAGATGCTCATGAATATGCGGTCTCGATCCGACACGATAGAGGTGGGAAATCCATGTAATTTCACTATTTCCTTTACGAAAATTGCTGCCACCGAGGCTGCAGTGAATGGATGCCTCAATCCCACGAAGTGCGCATACTTAGAAAGCCGATCCACTACTACTAAGATCGAGTTCATGCCCTTAGACAATGGAAGACCCTCTATGAAGTCCATGGATATCTCATCCCATATTGCTTCGGGTATTGGCAGCGGTTGTAATAGCCCAGCAGGTTGCAATTGCGAATTTTTTGCTTGTTGACATATCGGACATTGCTTCACATGGGTCCCAATATCTTTTCTCATACCGAGCCAATACCACTCGGCTGCAACTCGCAAGTAAGTCTTTGTTTCTCCTTGATGTCCCCCTATGGGGCTGTCGTGGTACTCCCTTAAAAGCTTGGAAATTAATTGGGAACCCTTAGGAATGACAACTCTTCCCTTGAACATCAATCTTTCCCCTTCAAGTGAATACCCCGCATACCCTCCTTCCCCTGCTGCTATGGCAGTCACTATCTTGCCCAATAAGGGGTCCTCCCTTACCTCCTTATCAAGCTTTTCCCACTCCACCTTTTGCACCGAAACCATGGTGGTCAATTCCTCCTCACAGCCGCCCCTTCGAGAGAGCGCATCGGCCACCCGATTACTAGCTCCCGGCTTAAATTGGATCTCAAAATCGAAGCCCAACAATTTTCTCACCCACTTTTGGTAGTCACCACCTACTTCTCGTTGCTCCATGATATACTTAAGGCTTTGTTGGTCCGTTCTCACCACAAAGTGCCTTCCAAGCAAATGGTGCCTCCACTTGACTATGGCTAAGCAAATAGCCATTAACTCCTTCTCATACGTGGCTTTCGCTTGTGACCTTGGACCCAATAGCTTGCTGAAAAAAGCAATGGGCCGTGAGTCTTGCATCAACACGGCTCCTAGCCCAAATCTGGATGCATCGGCTTCCACAACAAACACCTTACGAAAATCGGGCATCCTTAGCACGGGGGCCGTGCTCATGGCTGTTTTGAGTTGCTCCAAGGCTGCCGTGGCTGCCATAGTCCACCCAAAGTTTTCTTTTTTAAGTTGCTCGGTCAAGGGCTTAGCAATTTAGGCATATCTTCTTATAAACTTGCGGTAGTACCCGGTCAATCCCAAAAATCCTCTTAATTCCTTCTAAGTTCTTGGGCACCGGCCACTCCACCATAGCTCTAACCTTCTCCATGTCTACGGGCACCCCTTCACTCGACACAACATGTCCTAAATAGGCCACTCGAGGCTGCCCAAGCTCGCACTTCTTAAAGTTTACCACTAAACTTTGCTCCTTGAGCACATTCAATACTAACTTCATATGCTCCACATGAGTCTCTTTACTTGGGCTATATATCAAGATGTCATCAAAGAACACCAATACAAACTTCCTTAGATAAGGTCTAAACACTTCATTCATCAAAGCTTGGAAGGTTGCGGGGGCGTTGGTGAGGCCAAAAGGCATCACCAAGAATTCATAATGTCCCTCGTGGGTACGAAAAGCGGTCTTGTGTGTGTCTTCTTCCTTCACCAAAATTTGATGGTAGCCCGATTTAAGGTCAAGTTTCGAAAAAATCGTAGCTCCATGGAGCTCATCTAGTAGCTCATCAATGATAGGAATGGGGTATTTATCCGGGATAGTCTCACGATTGAGGGCGCGGTAATCCACGCAAAACCTCCACGAACCATCTTTTTTCTTCACCAACAACACCGGGCTCGAGAAGGGGCTAACGGAGGGCTTAATAATTCCCGCCGCTAACATCTCCCTAATCATTTTCTATATCTTGTCTTTTTGGAATTGGGGGTAGCGGTACGGCCTAACACTCACGGGGTTGCTCCCTCCCCTCAAAACAATAGCATGCTCGTGACCTCGCTTGGGTGGTAATCCCTTGGGCTCGGAGAACACATCAGAAAATTGATCTAACACTTGCTCCAACTAAACTGGCAGTTTCGAGCCTCCCTCTGCTAATTCCTCCCTTCTTGCTCCCTGCTCCACCAGATTTACTTCCACCCAAAGTCCACCTCCCTCATGCCTCAAGGTCCGAATCATGGCCTTGAGTGACACCTTGGTGCGCTCCAATGCCGGATTTCCCACCAGCGTGATACTCTCCCCCCCCCCCCCATCCTTGAAACTCATTACATGAGTTTTCCAATTGTGTGTGACGGTTCCCAACTTCTCCAACCACTCAATTCCTAAAATCAAATATGCATTCCCAAGTCGGAGTGGCAAAAAATTGTCCACCACGACGTAGCCACCACTGAGGACTAACCTCACCCCCTTGCACCGCCCTTTACCCCAGATCTGGTCACCGTTGCCCAAGGAAACACCAAATTCGCGACTTCCTGACACCGACACACCCACCTCCGCCACCAGCGTGTCAGAGATGAAATTGTGCGTGGCCCCTGGGTCCACCAGGACAACCACTGCACGCGGCCCTACTCACCCTTCGAGTTTCATGGTGCGGGGGTTCGAGATTCCCACCACCGAGCATAGACTCGCCCCAGGGGTGGTGGCGAAAGTTTCTTCATCACTTGACTCCGGCTCCGGCGGCTTAGATGGTCCAGCCCCGTCGTCAGCGGTCTCACCAAGTAGTAAGACACTCATCTCGCGGTTCTTGCATCGGTGGGCGACACTCCACCGTTCGTCGCATCTAAAGCACAGGCCCTTGGCCTTCCGTTCTTGGTGCTCGAAGTCGGTGAGTCTTCGTGGTTCGCCGGATTTCGCCGTGGACTGAGTGGTCGACCTCGGAAAGTTAACCGAGGCCTGAGATTCGGAGGGGGTTCCCGGAGCTTTGGGCCAACCTCTGAAACTCGTGGCCCGTTGGTTCGGGGTTCCAAAAGTGCTGATTAAACCCGACCCGACTGAGGATCTGGATCCGGAGGGCCCAGATGAGCTGGCGACGCTTTTACCCGACCCGTAATACCCTGTTGGTTTTCGGATCCCCCCGACCTGATTTCGCTCTTCGACCCGACCCGCGATTTCCATTGCTTGCTCTAGGTTAAATGGGTTCATGAGCCTGACATCAGCCTTGATGTCATCTTTGAGCCCATTTATAAAGTGGCTCATCATAATGGTTTCAGGGACGTCCTCCAACGGAGCTGAGAGTTCGATAAATCTCTTGCGATATTCAAGCACGGTGGTTTCTTGGTTGGCGGCCAACCACTGCTCGTGGAGGCTTCCGGCATGGGTGGGTCGGAATTGCCGCAAGACCCGAACTTTCATACCTTCCCAGTTCGCTATCGGCCTCCGTCTATTCTCCCATTGAAACCACCGCAAGGCGTCGCCCTCCAACGCCGAGACCGCCGCCTGTAGCTTCTGTTCATCCGTGAGGTTGCAATGGAGGAAGTACTTTTCTCCCTTAAGAATCCACCCATCAGGGTCCGATCCCTCAAATAAGGGCATGTCTAACTTCCTCGGCTTCCAACGCTCTCCACCTCCATTCTGCTCCATCCAGTTACGTATCCCCGGCGTATATCCTTGTCCTTGCTCGTGATTTCTCTGGTTGACCAAGTTGCGCAATTCCTCAAGGAACTGAGCTTGGTTCATGGCGTTGGCCGTGGTTTGGGCTTCTTGCTGCTGCCTCAATAGCTCAAATTGATCGTCGAGCTTTTGGCTGGCCTCACTCAAGGATTTCTTGAGGGTTTCTTCTTGGGTTTTCACCACCGCTTCTAGTGCTTCCATACGAGCCTGCACTCAAGCCATTTGCTCCTCCAAGTTGTCGCATCTCTGGGTTGTAGAGGTCACCATTTCTTCTCTCCTTTTTTTTTTTTATTTTTTTTATTTTTCAAAACAGAGTACGGTGTGGTGGTTTCCGATGCCGGCAGGCGCAGGACCGCCGCTCTGATACCACTTGTAACACTCTAGTGGTTACTGACTTGTATAAATATTAAGCTAAGCGATAAAGATGTGATTTTTGAGGAGAATGGGCAGCTTTTGATTAATTTGAAAATGGAAGTAACAAACAAGAGTAGCTTGAGGCTACTAGTCTCTGATTTAGCACCTTTAGGGCACCACTCTCTAGCTCTAGAAATTACTAAGATCTTGCCTGACTAGCACATCCTACCCTCCCTTTCTTATATATACATAATCTGCCAAAATAAGGAAAACAACAAAAGTTGTTAAGGTAGCTGTCAAGGCTCCTGCTCTCTGATTGCTTGGTGGCTGCTCTGCTTGGGGTCTGCCCTGCTGTCCATTCCTAACATTCCCATTTGCTGACGTCTCTTCCTCCTTCTTGCATAAGTAATCAAGCCACTGCCCTTGCTGAGTATATTATCCGTTACACCCCCCCCCCCTTCTCTCTCTCTTCTTATCAGTTTATCGAATACTACGTAGATTCTCATGCTTATGTTAACTTCAATCTAACTTGATCGCACCATTGTAAAGAGCATTACAGCAGACTGAGTGCATACAAGGATCTTGGAAAAAAAAAAATTTAAAATTTATTTTTTAATTGACTGAGTTTGAAATTTGATGAAGTTAGTCGGAAGAGCTATCAATTTCTTACGTGCAACTAGCTCTAAAGTATTGATGGCTTTAGGTTTAGTTTCAATAAGAAAATTGAGAGTTGATATTGAACTCTGCAAGTTCGACTGCTATGACTGTCCAGCATAAAATTTAAGATAACTCAACCTTCTAGGAGCATGGGTAATGATAATGAATAGTCTTACAGTCTTTTTGTTCATAATCCTGGCTAACTTGCATGAACTTACTCGTTCTTCAAGTCTTGGCAAAGGGTAGATATGGTGATATGTGTAGTCATGTTCTTATATTGACAAAACTGGACGAGTTAGTATTTTAAGATCTGTTTTAGGCTATACCAATGTATGATCTCTAGCTCTAGCATAGCATTGATCATTGTAGAAAAAAAATATACACTTATGTTAAAGTAGGCATGTGTGATTCATATTCGCAGCTTACATGTTTCTGCAATGTGTATTTTCTTCGTCTGTAATTGTGTGGAAACATCTCTGTATCTCTGATTAGTGATTTTTTTTTTCCACTTTTACAGTTGAACTTTGATAAGTTGCCAACACGTTGAAGTTCTAGAAGGCCAGAAGCTCGCGAGTAACTGCTAAATTTATGTATTCGATATTGTGACCATGTTCATTATCATTGTACACATTGGATCAGCTTGGTCACTTATTTGGTTCTATGGTGTGCATTATGCTGTTACAGTCCACACAATAGTAAGATTGCTGTGTATATTTGAAAAAAATTGCCCTTAGTTATTAGAGTAGTCAATTTTATGTAAGATGTTGGTTATCTGTTATGACATTCAATGGCTGTAGCAAATCTTTGTAAATGACAATTTGACAATGGAGGATTCTGTTAAGAAAGTCGGGCTTCATATTTCAAAACCTGAGGAAGTGGAAGATTGCAATATTATTAGTACAAAATTGTACTTGCTTAAAAGGAACTACACATTTTTGCTAATCTTGATTGAGGTAATTTAGCTATAATTGACATTAAGGGAATTGGGGTTAATTTGAAAACTGGTTACTTTCCCTAATACTGTTGTGTTCAGGATTCTGCACACTGCATCATTCTGAATCTAATCTGGTGCCAGATGGTTCAATATTGATGTACTAGGTAGAGTAATAAAAAGGTGGATTAATTCATTACTCAGAAACACAAGTATCCTTGTTATATCACATTGCTACCAAGCTCTGTTTTCTTCCATGACTATGATACTATCTTTCACGACAATCACACACTCATACAGGGCCTTAGGTTCCTATCTCGGGGTAGCCAGTCTGGGAATTTGGGTGGATATCGTGAAACTTGACTAAGATGGTTTCCGAATTAAGGTATTCTGGCCTCTGGTGTCCCTGTATCAGGAACCATATCTGTACACCTTCAAAACTTTCAACTATCTGAAACACTGGTTAGTCCCCTTCAATCAGCCACCAGGCTAACAAAAGAAGCTAAATTTTTTTCATCCAAGTTTTATCAGCAGTCCACTCCAGATCACAGTGATATCGCTAATGGTTCCTCTTTCTTCAAGCAATATGATGAACTCCTAGACTAATACAAACACTTGACGATTGACAAACATCCAATAGCAAATACACCCACAGAAATCAAAGCAAATCTCTAAAACTCAACTCATAAAACTCCATGTGCTAATGCCATGCAGTTCATATTTATCCTCCTTCTCTTCGCAAAATTCAAGTCTATACGATAAAACCATATAATTGTCACAAGTTTTCAGCATCTAGTCTTGTAAAAGAGATTGCTTCACCTTCAATCAGTGCCATACAAAATTCTTTACTGCAAGTCCTCCCCAAAAGCTCGAACCCAACCCCCTCTTCCCCCTAAACCACATAAATGGACTCTTTCCACTACATACACTAAACCTCTTTGTTAGCTAAAGATCACATGTTATTACACATTAATTAAAACCTCGTTCCAACAAGTAAACATAGACTCGAGTGTATAAGAACTCGACAAATTAGATGCAATACAATTTCATAGCAAATCAAGGTGCATTTCTCAATAAATCTTGGCCATTGCAACAACATTACATAAAAAAAGAGTCCACATTATCTTCATTCATAAAATAGCAGCAGCCAATAAGGTGCTACAGAAACAACATTAACCATTAAAATAGAACAAATTTAGCTCACAAACTAAAACTCACAACACATCTCTTTAGAGCCTTTTTTTTTCCAACATTGTTAATCATATACACAATATAATAGCATCTCAACTCTCATTAATCCATTATATTTCAAAATTCGAAGATTTTAACAACAAATCTTAAAATTTCTCCCCATTAATCTATACCTGAAAATCGAAGACAAAAAGAACAATCGATTCGCAAATTAATCAAATCAATTGCACAAAGTTATTGATTAGCGCCACTACTGGAACCAGCTTCATGCGAGCAACAACCATGATCATGGTGTTGTTTATCAGCAGCATTCGATTTATCAGCAACATTATCATCTTCATCATCACTAGTATCTTCATCAAAGGGTTTCTCCTTGTGAAAAATACAGCATTTTTTGGAGCTTTTCTTGTTCATAAATTCATTATTGATTGTGCCTTCTTTCCAGGATACCTTCTTCTTGCGATTCAGACGAAGAACTAGGGTTTCCGCCTGTTGTTGTTGATTTGAAGATGGAGTGCTTTCTAGGGTTAGGGTTTGAGAAATTGTAGGAGTTGCCGTTCTACTGGTGCTCATCGTTTAATCGGATCGACGAAATTTGAATTCAATTGAGTTGGGGATTTTTTTTTTTTTTGGTTAGGGTTTGAGGAGAGGAAATTGATGAAGGAATAATGTACAAATTGATTGAGATTAATGTGTTTGATTTTGACAGATTTGGGGGTTTCCATTTTATAGATGACTACTTGCATACGAGAAAGTTCTAGTCGCAATTTGGCGAATGACGCAAATCATACGGAATACAAATTGTACAATGTTGGATGTTATTGCATTCACATGATCATCATACCTTTACCAAATAGTGAGTTGGTTGACCATCTTTTTTACACCATTTGTATTAAAGTAGAGATATTTCGAACCACTTTTCAATTTCGTATAAAAATTGGTTGTGGGACACAATCTCCTTCAATACACATATTTAAGGCTTTAAGCGATCTACTTCTAAACTTTATACGGAGTATAACAATTAATCATTTTAAGGGGGCAGTTGGTATGACTGTATGAATATTGGGAATAGAATGAAAAAAAGAATAAATAAGGAGGAAAAAAGAATAATGTAACTCTTACCTTTTTGTTTGTTTGGTTTAAACATAAAATAAAATCATCACTTAAAGTTTATTATTCCCTTTTTTTTTGTTTGATGTGGCCAAGGGAAATAAGTAGAAATCATTACCCAAGTCCCAAGATAACAATAATAAGCCACATAATCTCTTTTTTCAAGTCCAAACTTTCTAACCAAACACTTGATAATGGTGATGTCGTGATGAATTACTTGAATCCGGTTCATCAAAAAGAAGATTTATATACAACACAAATAAAAACACAAAGGTTCACGTGATGTCGTGATGATGAGTGAATTCATATGTGTTTAATGCATCCGATTACATAATCTCAGCAATCAATATGAGATATTACTCCTTGTAATCTATTTAAAGTTTTAAACTCCTTTTTCACCTAATGAACCCTTATTTGATTTTCATGAACATAGATTTTAGATGTGGTAAATATATTGACGATGACATCAAATTTACTCAAGTGATTATGCAGATTGTTTAATTATGATTATGTTTCTTAATCTGTTGAATTAAAACATCAAAAGAAATGACAAAAACAGCTCTCTTTAAACAAAAGCCCGTCTAGCTCAGTTGGTAGAGCGCAAGGCTCTTAACCTTGTGGTCGTGGGTTCGAGCCCCACGGTGGGCGTTTATCCAATATTTTTTGCACCTTGCTATTCAATTATAAGATGTAAATCATAATGATTTTGAGACGAAATATACATTTAATTTACAGTTTAATCTAGGAACAATTCTGAACCAACTATAAATTTGCACTAAAGATCTTGGTATGCTTAAGGCGATCAATAATATCAGCAACAGAACCCACTGCAGAAATGAGCGAAACAAGCAAAGCAATCAAACATAACCCTTGAAGCATAAACCACTTGACCCCTCCTTTCTTTAGATCAACCTGTTTCATGTGCATTCTTACTGGCAAGTAAACTGTCAAAGGAAAAAAGGCAATTGACCCTAACAGCCCCAACACTGCATTAAAGAACGGGAACATCATGGCAGTTAGCACGGTGATGACTACGACTAGGGGTCTTAGGAGAAGCTGGCATAGCGTGAATTGGAAGCTTAATGTTTTGTATCCTGGGAGTTGTATTGTGTATGTGTTGTGGATGAACGGCGATGCTGGCCATCTCATGGCTAGCCACTTCTCGTAGCTAGCAAATATTGGTTGTGCAAATACCTGAACATAGTAGTTACAAGGTCGATATGTATAGGCTACATATATAACTAGCTATAATAACTTTGACGACAATTTGGTACATATAAAAAATAGAGATATACACGTACGTACCTGAAATGCTGCAGTTAAATGTATAACCACCCCAATATTGGCAAGGTCAACTAGCCAAAAGGGTTCATGGAAGGCAGTGAGAACATTTCCTGGAGCCTCATTACCAAAGGCAAGGTATCCCATACAACCCAAAGATACATAAAAGGCGGTTGTCAATGCAATGCTGTACAAAGTTGCCCTCTTCATCGTTTTATTCTCTGCTGGAGGCGATTTTAACGTGTCCTGCAGTTAAATTCTGTTTTAATCAGTAAAATTCAAGATAGTTTGGTTAAAACCAATTGAAGAGAGCAAATGTGTAAGTATTATACAATAATACCTCAATCTCAATCAGCAACTGAGCATAGGTGTAAGAGAAGGCAATATTCCCAAGAGCTTGAAAAGATTGCCAGAGTTTAGAGGACAAAGTGAGGCCATTTGTCCCAATCTCAACACCAGTTAGGTTGCCTCTAAGCTCGGGATGAGACACGAATTTGGCTATACATAAATATAGTGCAACAAAAGAGTAGCATAGTGACATTGTGGCCGCGATTACTGAGAGGAAAGTCACCTTCTCGAGGCTAGGAAGTTGAGAGAGTACGATATGTATGGCCCCGAAAATTAACAGGAAAGAGTTGCTTGATGGCTGACAGTCAGCTTCTGTTCCTTTTGTGTGGTAGCAGTTTGTTCTTTTAACAGACCTAATTAAAATTTGTAAAATTAAGAATCTTGGTTAATGCATGCACTAATGTAATACAAAGTATATGAAAATTATGGCTTAAAGACTAAACAAATGTTGCAAAATTATCATGCAAAATTATCATGCAAAAACACTCACAACATGCTTGTTGCTGCTGTGATTGTATAACCAACAATTGTTCCCCAAAGCAAGGAATACTGAGCAAAAGCACATATGAACACCTCCGTTTTTCCTGTAACATTTAAACATCAATAATTCATTCTAATTAAAGTTTGTAATAGTAAGTGAGATGTTCGTTTGATCACCTAAGGTAGCGCGTACAACTTCCATGTAAGAGTGGTTCCTCTGGCCCTTGACAGGGTCAGGAGTCCGATAACAGTCGCAGAGTAAACGGGCAGTGATGTAAGTAATAACAGCAAAACCAAAGAGAGAAAGTGGCCCATAAATCCAACCCATTTGAGCAACACTCCATGGCACTGCTAGCACACCCGATCCTATCACTGCTGTCACCGCGTGTGCTGTTGCAGTCCATGCAGTTCCTGTAAGTTGTACATTTTTTTTTGTTTATGTTAGAAATTAGTAAGATTTCCATCTTTCTTACATTACTTTGTACAACCTAATCAGTCAATAAAACTTGTTAATTGTGTGGTTTATTTTACTTGTTTGAGTATTTTTTTTCAATCAATGAGTTGTTACTTGTTAGCATTAAGTTGTGCTACCATTAATCAATAATAATGTATTAAATTACTCTGTACAAGAGTGGGTTGAAATAAAAATCTAAAACTGAACATGATAGAGAATATACGCAGAATATTCTTTATTTAGGTTTAAGATGACCACATTTTCTTTGCTAAAATGTAATAATGTGGTTAAAGAACGTTCTTTGTACGTAAATTATTTAGTGTTACTTTTTGTAAGACTATAAAGTTGGAAAAGATGAGTTAGGTCCCGTTTTCTTCCCTTATTTTTGCTGAACTGAAATTATTTTTACTGAAACAAAATTATATTTGTTGAACTTAAATTATTTTTATTGAACTTAAATTAATTTTACTGAATTGAAATTATTTTTGTTGAACTGAAATTATTTTTTACTGATTTTCTATTATAATTCTTTTTAAGAAAACTGAATTTTATTGAACTGAACTTAATTTAAATGAACTGAAATTATTTTTACTTAATATTATTTTTTTTTAAGGTGAAGAGAACAGGGCCTTACTAATCAAGAATAATTAGCTAAACTTTATTTTTCATTTCTTTGTTCTCTTTTCCTTTTTTATTTACTTTTATTATTAGTTTTTCTACCAGTCAGTATCTATGAAGGTGAATGTGGTGGGCAACACACAAGTGACTCAGAGTGCATTAAAAAAGAGGAGGAGGAGGAAAAAAAAAAAAACACTCAACCTACAAAAAAAAATAGTGCTCATGTGCTCACCTAAAAAAAAGTTATGACTTATTATCAATTTGTTTATTCTTGTTAGATTGACCTCTGATCTAATGACATAATCCCTTTCTTTAATGTCATTTAATTAGATGGGGTAATCATGATGCTCTACTTTCCAAGTTTTAAGGAAGTTTTTTGGTAATGGCCTGGCTTCTTCTAAGGCTATTTTACTAGATCACCTCATCTCAATTAAGTAAAGTTTAATAAAAATAAGTCAAGTTCAATAAATATTCTCCACACTATATAAAAACGCACAACACTAACCCAGTAAGGTGATTTATAGACATCAGCTGTAATATTATCCTTTCTTAAAACTCGATATCAAATTACCTTCCAGCTTTTCCCTTTACTAAAACTTAATTAACAATTTTAATTTTTCTGTAAACAAAAGTTAGTAATTAACAAGCAAAGAAGAAGTAATGAAAACATTAGATAAGTGAAGTGCAAGTTATTACCTGTCCTAATGCGGCCATCATCATCAAAATTCATGGTTATATTATGTACTGAAGTTTTGATGGTATGAAGAAGTTAGCTTTCAGACTGCTGCTGCTTTTAGTGAGAAAATAATCTCTCAACTTTGATAATGTATCTTGGTTTGTCTAATATAATAGTATATATAATGGGAGAAAAAAAAAAAGTAGTTCTTGCTAATGATTATTATGTATTTTAGTGGATGCTTGGGTTGTTTCTAAAAGAACTTTTAATTTGAGGCCAGGTTACAAGTTACAACACTATATATGGATAATTATTGTGGGTCATAATTTGGAGATACACACTGTATTCCACTAAATTTAATCAAGTTTATTGGAAAACTTCACCAACTTATGTATGTATTATATATGTTGTGTATACTTTGATCTTCATGGATTTTGGAATCTCATCCACTTAAGTTTGTTTTTTTTTCACCTACTTTACTTTTGCTTGTAATTTGAGGGATCTTAGGTTTAAAGATAAAATCATCACCACAAATACATTCAATTTATGAAATGACATGCCAACCATATTATTACATATCTATATACATTCATTTACAAACATGTATATGTTGGTGAATTACTAATAACCTTAGCTTGCATGTCAATAACAAAATTATGAAATAAATAAAATGTAGTAAGCATATATGAGTATGAAATTAGCCATACAAACATTAATACTAATTGTTTCGGGTAAAAACAATGGGACCTTGCCGAAGGTCCTATGAAGTGGTGAAGACTGGGCTCGGTCCAAGTGATGTTGGGCCGAGGGTTTCTTGCACAGCAAACACACGTAAACTGGCCTCGGGGGTGTTGCCGAGGAAGGCCCCTCCGATGCTAAAGTCAGTACAATGTGTAGAGAGAGAAAGCTATGCAAGAGAATTAATTGCTTGAGGCTTTGTGTGAATGCATGTACAAATGAGATATTGATGGTTTTTATACCTCTGCATATATGGGAGAAGTGGGCCTTGGCTCAATTGACTTGCCTTGTTGACTGATCTTGACTTTAGCACAATTGGAGAGTTGAACCTTGACCTTGGGCTTTTAATTGGATCATTTAATGACTAGGCCCAATTGGATTAAATTGATCCCAAATAACTTGCCCCCCAGACCCGATTTGGAAGTAGGACGGGTCGGGTTTAATTAACCAGAAAAAAGGAGGGAAGTAAATGATGTAATTAATCCAAAAATTTGAATTTAAACCGCAATTAATGAAATAGCGGCGGCTGGATGGATAATTGTGGAAGTTGGACGGATAATGGGCGGTTGATCATGGGAAAATGTGTTTAACGGTTACTTAGTGAGGTATTTAAGAGAAATTAAAGCGCGGACTCCTAGAATTCCCATTTCTGGAAATATAATCAAAGAGGCGCATTATCTCTCCTCACTTCTTCACAAACACGCACCCAAAGCTCTCGAGAAAACCCAAGAACCCACATCAAAACTTCGCAAATTCCCCGAGCATTAAGCTTAGAAACTGAAATTCGTCATTACCAACTTGTAGATCGGCAAATTCCGCTTCAGATTAAGGTAATTTCCTTTGATTTTAGCTTATTTTTCTTCGAATTCGAACTCTTTCCCCTTTTTTCGACTTTTTCTTCGAAACTCGACAATGGCGAGAAGAGTTAGAGGTAGGGCCCGTGCTCCAAGAAGGGCAAGGCAAATTCCCGATCCCAGGAACAGGACTGGGACTTGGAATAGACAAAGAGTGGGGCCTGACCCTGCTGAAGGGATCAGGGCGAATCCAATTTCTTCGGCGCCTCCTGAAGGAACGGAGGGGCCGAGCACTTCTGGACAGGACGAAGGTGTCCCTTCTGTGCTTTGGGATGTCCTTCCTGGATTTACTGAGTGGGAGGATGCTGAGGTAGCCTCAGCTATGATAAAGAACTGCCCCTACCCATGGTGGGTAGAGCATGCTGATGTATATCGGTTTGCCGAGCAGATTGAGCTGCACTACGGCATTATGGAGGCCGATGGGTATTGGTGCCGAATTCCCCTAGCATCTGATAGAATCCATCGTCCACCCCCGGGGTATGTGGGGGTGTACACTAGACAGCTTCAGTATGGGCTGAGGTTCCCTTTGGATGAGTTCATCCGAGACATGCTCATCCATTACAAGATCTCCTTATGCCAGCTAACACCAGTCATCATCCGAAGGGTGATGACTTACTTGTGGGTCTGTAAGTTTTTCAGATATACCCCAAATCTGCACTGCTTCAAGAAAGTCCATCGGCTGGTGCCGAATACTCAAAGTGGGCATGGACATCATGGTCCTAGGTGGTATCGGATTGAGTCCCGACCCCAGTACTTGACAATGTGGCCGAATGATTCTTCAGATAAAGACTGGAGAGGCCAATGGATCTGGGTTAGGGCACCCACAGATCCAGACCACCCTTATGTCTTCAGCGCCCCCCGATACCTCTCCAACCCTGACCCAGAGATGCTTAGCTTGGGTCCTTTAGAAAACGATGGCCAAGGAGACTTCAATCTCCATCAGGCCAGCATTTTTGGGAAGATGGATAACCTAGGGGGGATCGGCCGATTGAAAACAATTCCAGCAACCTGGCTCCCAGACAACCATTATGTTTTCAAGGAGCATATGCTTGCTGCTGTCGGCCTCAGCCGAAAGTTTAGAGATGGTAAGCTATTTCGGCTGGGGCCGAAGCCTTTTCTTTTTATTTTTTGCTTTCGCATTTATAACTTATCCAGCATTTTGATGTTGCTGAACTGACTTTTGCCCATTTTCTACGTTCAGAGTTGAACGAGGTCACTGCCAGAATAGACTACGAGCGTCTCGGCGTTGACCAAGGGAGGACCATACTGACTCGGGCCCCCTCCATCACTGAGCCGAAGGATAGAGACGTTCATCTGGACTCGGCTCATTTCCAAATTGAAGCTTCTGCCCTCTATCAGCGGCAGAAACCTTGGTGGAAGAAGAGAGATCCCTGGTGCCAGCTGTTGGACGAGGAACTCGAAGCTGCTCATACAGCCGAAGAGGTTGCACGGGCCATCGAAGCTTGTGAAGGAGGAGAAGGCTCCTCCAAAGCAGCTGAAGAAGCAGCAGTAGCAGCTAGGGCCGCTGAGGAAGAAGACGAGGCTTTGCTGAAGACCTCGGTGAGTTCTCAGACTTAGCTTTTCAGCTTCTTTTTTCTTCTCTTTTTTTTTTTTTTTTACTCACATTCTTCCTGCCCCCTATCTTTTGCAGTCTGAAGAGAGCAAGAGACAGAGAGAAGGGAAAGCCCCTGCTCGTCCCGAAGACCAAATCCAAGAAGAATCTGAAGAATCAGACATGGACGAGCAGCCTCTTCTCAAAAGAAGACGAAGAATGGCCATCATTGGCCCTCATGACTTTCAGACGAGGCCGAGGCCCGTTGGCGTCAACATCAGGGAACCCGAGGAAGGCAGTGGATCGCCGAGGGTTCCCCAACCACCACCCCAGTCTCCGCCGAAGACCCCTTCACCACCTCCTGAGATGGAGGTGGATCAGAAAACTCCCGATCCAAAGGGAGGGGTCCAAGAGGAGGAAGTTCAAGAGAGTGCTGCTAAGCACAATGCTGAAGATGCTGTGAAGCCTGATGCTGAGGGTTTCACAGCTAATATTGCGAGAGAGGTTGAGGCTTTCGTCCTCACCCCTGAAGAAGAAGCAGAGGTCATAATCATTGACTCTGCTGAGAAGAAGGAGGAAGAAGTTCAAGAAGAAGCTGAGCCATCCAAGGCTCAGGAAGCTCCATCGTCTTCCTTTCCTTCATTCCAGACGCTGCAGTCTGGAGAAATGGGTTTCTCGGCCCCCCGCATTCCTATTCCAGATCACATCTGGGATCTCATATGGGGCCAGAACCGAGAAGGTGCTGCAGCCTACTTCGGCAATTTTGGTGGCCTGTCCGAAGTAGATAGGGCGAGGATCTGGTCGCTGAAGGCCACTGCTGGGATGGGCGAGTCCAGCAGATCAGTTCCAAACCCAGTAAGGTCTAATCAACTGCTGATGATGCAGGTAAATTTCCTTCCTTGCCTTTATTTTTCAATTCAGCTCTTCAGTTCATTTTTTTTAAACTGAATTGTGCCTCTGTTTCCAGTTTGTGCACAATCAGACTCTCACTGTGGAGCTGATAGATTCCCTACAAGATAGGGTTGACGCTGCCGAGTATGAGAAGAAGGTGGCAGATGAGGAGCTGAAGCTTGCTAAGCTGAAGCAGGCAGCAACTGAAGAGAAGCAGCAGAAGGGCGAAGAATATGAGAAAAAAGCTGCTGAAGCCCTTCAGACCTTCTGCGCTGCTATGGAGAAGGAAGTTTTTCCCCCACTGATAGAAGGGGAGAAATTCCTTCAGGAGCACATGGGAGTGGACATCTCCAAATTCAAAGCTGCTATTGAGAGCAGAATCAGAGAAGGAGCTGCTGCACAAGCTGAAGTGCAACAAAAGCTAGAAGCTCTTGAAGCCAGTAGAATGGCTGCTGAAGAGGCGCTCCAAGCTCAAAATGTCCAACTCTCAGAAGCTGCTACTGCTGCTGAAGCTCAGAGAGTGAAGCTCCAAGAGGCTGAGGATCAGCTGAGGGTCAAAAATGATGAACTGACCCAAGTAAAGACTGAAGCTTCCCAAGTTTAGCAAGAGCTGAACGAGCAGAAAGACTCCTCCTCCAAGCTTGCTGACGAGCTGAACAAATCCAAGAAAGACTTGGAGGAGACAAAGAAGAGGTTGGCTGATGCTGAGGCTGTAGGAGATTATAGGTACTAAATGCGGAAATTACATGAATCATATTCATATAGCACCAAACCAAGGATCTCATGCATAACACATAAAGAAGTAAGAATTATACCTTTGAAGCGTGATTCCACTAGTGATCGAGCAAGAACAAGGGAGACAAAGAACCCCACGTGTGATTCCTCTACTTAGTCCACGAGCACGGATTAAACCTCCACTAATGCTAGTTAGTTGTGATCGAACGCTTCAATCAACCTTCGACGGAGATTAGAGTCACGAGCACACCACAACACCACCCACGCACCACCACACGCACCACCAATGGAGGGGAGACGCACGGATCTAGGGAGGAGAAGAGGAGGGCCGAAAGTGAGAGAGAGAGAATTAGGGTTTGGGATTTCTTGGTTGCTTGTCTGACAATTTCACAGTGTGTAAATTGTTATGTCATGCAACCCTAGGTATGGTTTATATTTATAGATCATATCTAGAAATAAAACCATGTTCAAATCCTAATTGAACTCTACTTACATTCTAAGCCCAAATATAAGATGTGTCATATACTCATGAGGCCCAATAATGGGCCTCCAACTTGTTTAACCCAATACTCTAGTGTGTGACCTTGTAGGATCCATCCTATAAGGCTTTGGACCATTTGACAAGCCCAAAGTCCAATTGTCATATCTAGCAACAGACATTGGCAACCTTATAGTATGAACTTATTATCTCCATAACTGTGATCCTATGATATATCTAGTAATTGCACTTATCGAAGACATAACTCCTTCAATCTCCCACTTGTCTGAGACAAGTGCACAATATTCAAATTCCTTAAGTCAATGTGTGTCGATTTGATAATATGATTGCATCTCATGTCATGATCATATTAGTCTACAAATCTTTTCTTGAAAACTGAGTTAGAATTACAAAATAAATGGTTACTATGTAACACATTTGAGCACGGCCATGCATTTTTTGTGAATTCTCCCTCTTCAAGGGGCCAAGACACATTCCTAGTCAATAGGTAGACTCAATCCAATCTTGTGGCAACTAAAGCTCCCACTCAATTCATGAAGTGACCGGGAAACACCCTTTATAATCCCCATTTACGGCAAGACGTTTGAATGTACCACAGTCAAAACAATCATTGAATAGAATCAGTGTTCCACTCATGTCAAAGGAATCCACTAATATATCCGGAAGTTCTATACTTGAACTTCAAAGTAGGTCTATAGTTCGATCCTGCATCATTCATGCATATCCATGTGATTGACCGAGCATTATCACTATGCTCCCATAGCCCATGAAACTGCACTATCCAATCAATCTTACATGCTAGTTCTAATTTGTGAAATCATTTATGTCCAGTTTAATGATTTCGAACTAGGAACTTAAATAATGTATGAATTTTGTTCACCTGTGGGGTTTCATTCAAAAGGTCATCAACCTAGTGAGCCCATCAATTCATAATTATTTTGGACATTTTATTTAATATTAAAACCACAATTAAATAAGAGAAATAATAGAATTTCTAATTAAACATAATTCTGCAAATGAATGTATTACATATGTAATTTATTTTCTCAAAACAAAATACAACTTCTAATTACATCATTCGCCTCAATCCAGCTTCATTAACATGTTTCTCATGCTTTGGAGTTGGAAGGGGTTTAGTAAGTGGATCAGCGATATTCTCATCCGTGTGAATTTTGCACATCTTGACATCTCCTCTGTCAACGATCTCTCGAATGAGGTAATACTTCCTCTCTACATGCTTGGATTTGAAATGTGACCTAGCTTCTTTTGATTGAGCAATAGCACCATTATTGTCACAAAACAACTCGATTCCCTTTTGAGCACTTGGTACAATGTCCAGCTCAATTAGGAACTTCTTTATCCAAACTGCTTCTTTAGCTGCTTCAACAGCAGCCATATACTCTGATTCTGTCGTAGAGTCTGCGACAGTGCTTTGCTTCGAACTTTTCCAGCTCACTGCTCCTCCATTCAGACAGAAAATGTATCCAGATTGAGATCTAAAGTCATCTCTGTCTGTTTGGAAACTCGCATCCGTATAACCTGTGACAACCAATTCCTTTTCGCCACCATATACTAGAAACATCTCTTTAGTCCTTCTCAAGTACTTAAGGATGTTCTTGGCAGCTATCCAGTGTGCTTCTCCTGGATTTGCCTGAAACCTGCTACACATGCTTAGAGCATATGCAACATCCGGCCTTGTACATATCACTCATTCTTCTCATCTCCTCTGCCGTTTTAGGGCACTGAGATTTACTGAGAGTGATGCCATGAGACATGGGGAGAAATCCTCTCTTAGAGTCTTTCATGGAGAACCTATCAAGAACCTTATCAATATAAGTCTCTTGACTTAATCCAATCATCCTTCGAGACCTATCTCGATGGATTTTGATCCCCAATATGTATTCGGCCTCTCCTAAGTCTTTCATGGAAAAACAACTTTTCAACCATTCCTTGACTGACTCAAGCATTGGTATGTCATTTCCCATGAGAAGTATGTCATCCACATACAAGACTAAGAAAACTATGCTGCTCCCACTAAACTTCTTGTATACACAAGGTTCCTCTTCACTTTTGACAAAATCAAACCTTTTGATTGCTTCATCAAAACGAAGATTCCAGCTCCTGGATGCCTGATTTAATCCATAAATGGATTTCTCAAGCTTGCATACCTTTCTAGGATTTTCTGGATCTTCAAAACCCTCAGGTTGTGTCATATACACTTCCTCCGTCAAGAACCCATTCAAGAAGGCGGTTTTGACATCCATCTGCCAAATTTCGTAATCATAAAATGCGGCAATCGCTAGAAGAATCCGAATGGACTTAAGCATTGCTACTGGGGAAAAAGTTTCATCATAGTCAATACCATGAATCTGTCTGTACCCTTTTGCAACTAGTCTTGCTTTATGGATGTAGGCATTTCCATCCTTGTCTGTTTTAATCTTGTAGACCCATTTGCAACCAATGGGTTTTACCCCATTAGGCAAGTCAACTAGGGTCCACACTTTATTTTCAGACATTGACTCCATTTCGGATTTCATGGCCTCAAGCCATTTATCTGAGTTGGGGCTCACCAAAGCTTGCTTGTAGGTTGTGGGTTCCTCATTCTCCAATAAGAAGATTTCAGAATCCTCAGTTAACAGAACCTCAACAAACTGTTTGTTTCTGATTCTGGCAGACCTACGTGGGGTAGGAGCAACAGTAGAAATTTTCTCTCCAACTCCTTGAAGATTTTCGCATGAATTAGATTCAAGTGGGACGATAGGAGTCTCGCTGGTGGAATTAGCTTGCTCCGACTCATGATTAATCGTTTCATGCGCCCTCGCCTCTGATGTGGTGTTATCCACATCCATTTGTTGCTCGTCTCGAATTTCTTCGAGAACCACTTTACTCCCACTTGGCTTTCTAGATAGAAATTCCTTTTCTAGAAAGACACCATCGCGAGCAACAAACACTTTGTCATCTTCGCGATTGTAGAAGTAATACCCTTTTGTTTCTTTGGGGTAGCCCACAAAGAAACACTTGTCTGATTTAGGGTGTAGTTTATCGCCTTGTAAACGGTTTACATAGGCTTCACATCCCCAAATCTTGAGAAAAGACAACTTTGGAGCTCTTCCATTCCACATCTCATATGGAGTCTTTTCTACAGCTTTGGATGGGCTTCTGTTTAGTATTCTTGCAGCTGCTCCTAATGCATATCCCCAAAAGGATATATGAAGATCAGTAAAGCTCATCATGGACCTAACCATATCTAGTAGAGTCCTATTTCTCCTTTCCGACACTCCATTTAATTGAGGTGTCCCTGGAGGGGTTAATTGTGAAATTATTCCACAATTAATCAGATGTTCATCAAATTCTTGGGTTAAATATTCGCCACCACGATCAGATCGTAGTGCCTTAATTGTCTTCCCAAGCTGGTTTTGTACTTCATTCTGGAATTCTTTGAACTTTTCAAAGGCTTCCGACTTGTGCTTCATTAAGTAAATGTAACCATATCTACTTAAATCATCAGTGAAAGTAATGAAGTAATTATATCCACCCCTGGCTTTTGAACTCATTGGTCCACACACATCTGTATGTATGAGTCCCAAAAGGTCGCTAGCTCTTTCACCTATACCCGTAAAGGGTGACTTAGTCATTTTCCCAAGCAAGCATGACTCACAGTTTTCAAATGATTCATAATCAAAAGAAGAAAGGAGTCCATCCTTATGTAATTTCTGGATGCGCTTTTAGTTAATATGTCCAAGCCTACAATGCCATAGGTAAGTTGGGTTTGAACCATCTGTTTTCTGCTTTTTATGATCTATGTTGTAGACATGAGTTGTATATTCTAAAACATACAAACCATTAATTAACTTAGCATTAGCATATAACATGTTTTCTTTCGAAATAAAACAACGTTTGTCTCTTATTTCAAATGAAAAACCTTCAGTATCTAAAACTGGAACTGAAATAATGTTTTTAGTAATGCTGGGAACGAAATAACAGTTATTAAGTACTAAAATTAATCCAGAAGGAAGTCTCAAATGATAACTCCCAATAGCAAGTGCAGCAACTTTTGCTCCATTTCCTACTCGAAGTGTTACTTCTCCTGGATCTAGCTTCCTACTTCCTTTCAAGCCCTGCACGTCATTGACGATATGAGCACCACAACCGGTATCGAATACCCAAGTGGAAGATGAAGTAAGATTAATCTCTACAACAAAAACATCAAGTAACTCCTTACCTTCTGTTTTCACTGGTGCATAATGGGGACACCCTGGTGTATGGGCTTGCCATCCACCACAATAGAAGCACTGGCAATCTCTCCTTATCAGGTACTCCTCAGCTTGGTTAAGTAAGATGTTGATCAAATTTGCAGATGATCCCTCATCATTATGAGAAAGTCTTACAATGTCAAAACCAGCATGGAGTGAGAACAAAATAATGTCACGTGCAGAATCATCATCGATCGGTTTCCCGAGGACATCCATTTGGTTGATCATATCAACCAATTCATTGACATGGTTCCTCACTGACTGACCAGGTAAGAGTTTCTTTGCCATTATCTTACCATGAATCCGGTAAGTCTCATACCTTAAACTGTCAGCCCAGGAATAGTAAATCTGAGGGATCGAGTTAACGATCTCTCTTACATTTGGATCGTTGACACCTCCGCTACCCAATGCCCCCATGCCACCCCTACAGATAGCACGAAGACATTGATATAAGTTGGTCACCTCATACCGTCTGAATCTATTGTACCAACAGTTTGGAATAGATTCCAGTATTAGGTTCTTGACCTTTATTGCATCCAAAACTAATTTTGCATGCATTTCAGGGTCCTGACCAGGAGCACACTTGTTCTCAACGGGTACATATAGGCGAGCATCAAGCTTGAAGCTTGTGAGAACATTTCTCAATTCGCCCTCCCATTGCCTGTAGTTTCTGAGATTAAGCCTTAAATTGAGTTTCATTGGTAAATCTGTGTTGTCATATAAGTTATTCATCTACAAACAAAAACAAAACGAGGCAAAATTCAATAATTATGTTTAATAAATTTAAAGTACCATAAGTAATTTTTTGAATTTATTGGTAACTTTAAAGCATTCATTCAATATTTAAATGATCCCTATTGAATAAAATGATTCCAAGATCCTTTATTTGTGCAATAATTAACCGGACTGAGGCCCTGCCATCAACCATTATATTTTCAAGGTGAGTAAACTCTTTACTGATTACAACTCTTGTAATTCTTGGTTGAATAATTAACCATCACATGTTTAATTATTACTCTTAGCTTCAAGGTTCTAAACTGATCTTTAGGTAACCTTGTTGAATATAACCAATTAAAAGTGTAGAACGTGATCTACCCCCACTTCCCCAAGATATATTATGACGCTCTGCTGAGGCCGACCCATCACAAACGATCAAGGTTTTCGTCGGGTTTTTAATTGGGAAAGCTGCATCAATATTTCTGGGATCTAGATTTATTATGTTGTGATTGTATAGTGAACTCTAGCGCATCATCAAGCAACATAAATAAACCTAAACATGCATAATCTACTAATGCAATAAAACATGACATAGTATGGCCCCTTAATCCTAAGAAAACTAATAAAGCAAAATGCTCCCACTTGAACCGTTATGGATCTCATCCATCTTGCTTCATTGGGCCTTCACTTCATTGGATTTTGGATCAATTGCAACCTGTAATTTTATTCTACTCTATCCACTAAATAAATAAAATAAAATAAATTACAAAATACTCAACGGTACGCAGACCGTATTTAGATTACAAAAATACATCACGATGCGCAGATCGTATTTAGAATCTATGGGCCATACTAGTCTATATATAGCAATAAACAATATCATATATTATAAAGTGTCATATAGTAAATCACTCATCATGCTTTCCTAAACTACAACATCGAATGTTCACAATAAAGGAAACATGGCTATAAATATCTCATATTTTAATTAATTAATTACTGTAATTAGATAATATCATATATTATTCATGACCAACCATAAAATATCATATATTTTAATTTAGGTATGAGATAGAATCAAATCTTATTTGAATTATGGAAGATAAATCATATTTATTTTCCACGATTATCCTAAATAATTTAGGAAATTCTATCCTAATTACTAACCAATCACATATTTTAAATCAATTATTATCCATAAATAATTATGAGATAATCACATTATTTAATCAATTATTATCCAAATAGAATCTTTTGCTCCATAATTATCCAAACTTAACAAAATAACAACTTTAAATTTGTTAATTATCTTTTCAAAATTTAAACTTATCTTTAATTTAATTTATTTTTTAAATTTGAAAACTGATTTTATTTAAAAAATAAAATAAATTTTTTTTTTGAAAAACCGCCAGCCACCGTGGTGTGGCCAGCCGAAGCCAGCCACGGTGGCCGTACACCGCAAGGTGTACGCTGCTGTGCAGCGGCGCAGGGCAGCAGCAGCAGCACCGTGCACCTGCGGTGCGGCACTGCTGTTGCTGCTGTTCTGATCCTCGCTGCTGCCCCTCCCCGCCCCTCCCTCCGGACCACCAGCAGCGGCACCACCGTGGCAGCGCCACCCAGCCGCGGTGCTGCTGCTGTTCTTTCCCCTTTTTTTTTTAATTTAATTTTTGATTTTAATTAATTAAAACAAAACAGATTTTGTAAAAAATCAATTAAACTTTATGTGGTCCTATTAATCCCAAAATTAAATCATATTCAATTTTGAAATTAGGGTTCTTGATGAAATTAATCCCCAATTTAATTTAACACTTAAATTAAATAATTTGATCATGAAAAATTCATAATTTTAACATGTAATCAAATAGATTAAATTCCTTAAAAAATTACCATCGAAATAAATCAAAATTAAACACAAATTTCACAAATTAGGGTTTAAAATTTTCGAAATTTTCGAAATTAGGGTTTAGGGGTTCGAATTTTTCGAGTAATTTGGGGCAAAATTCGGATCAAATTATGGCTAATATGGAGCAAATTAAACACCTTTAATGATTCTATATTGTTAAATCACATTTAAAATAACAATTGACTCATAATTAAATATTCTCCCTCCTAATTGAATTAAAATTGTGGATTATCAAAGAATTATTACTCAATATATGTAAATGCAAGAGGCTAACTAATACCACTGTAGGAGATTATAGGTACTAAATGCGGAAATTACATGAATCATATTCATATAGCACCAAACCAAGGATCTCATGCATAACACATAAAGAAGTAAGAATTATACCTTTGAAGCGTGATTCCACTAGTGATCGAGCAAGAACAAGGGAGACAAAGAACCCCACATGTGATTCCTCTACTTAGTCCACGAGCACGGATTAAACCTCCACTAATGCTAGTTAGTCGCGAAAGAACACTTCTATCGACCTTCTACGGAGATGGACGAACGATCAACCAGGCAAGAACCACCGCGCAACACCACGTGGCCACTAGGGGTGGCCGGCCGTGGGTGAGAGGGGAGGAGAGAGGCGTGCGTGTGCGAGAGGGAGGATGAGGGCTTTTGGATGATGGTTGCTTGTTTCACAATTCACTGTATTGTCAATTGTGACTTGTGTGTCCAACTCTAGGCAAGGCTATTATTTATAGATCGCATCTCTAAATAATAGTCCAAGTCCAAATCCAAGCCCACTTCCTAATCCCACTCAAACTATACTTAGCCCACTCATGCTTATGACTAATTGATTGCTCATGAGCTTCAATCAACCTTCGACGGAGATTAGAGTCACGAGCACACCACAACACCACCCACGCACCACCAATGGAGGGGAGACGCACGGATCTAGGGAGGAGAAGAGGAGGGCCGAAAGTGAGAGAGAGAGAATTAGGGTTTGGGATTTCTTGGTTGCTTGTCTGACAATTTCACAGTGTGTAAATTGTTATGTCATGCAACCCTAGGTATGGTTTATATTTATAGATCATATCTAGAAATAAAACCATGTTCAAATCCTAATTGAACTCTACTTACATTCTAAGCCCAAATATAAGATGTGTCATATACTCATGAGGCCCAATAATGGGCCTCCAACTTGTTTAACCCAATACTCTAGTGTGTGACCTTGTAGGATCCATCCTATAAGGCTTTGGACCATTTGACAAGCCCAAAGTCCAATTTTCATATCTAGCAACAGACATTGGCAACCTTATAGTATGAACTTATTATCTCCATAACTGTGATCCTATGATATATCTAGTAATTGCACTTATCGAAGACATAACTCCTTCAGAGGCCCTACTCAAGGTCCGTATCTACACCCAGGAAGAATACGACATGGGTTTCAAGAACGGGGTCAGAGTGTGCCGAAGAGTCTGCCTACATGCTGAGCCGAAGCTGGACTGGTCCAAATGTGCTGAATGGATCCAGGATCCCGAAGACCCTCACATGCAGTATCCAACTCCAATTGAAGCTGAAATCCTTGAGGTTGAAGAAGCCGAAGAAGAAGCTGAAAGAAGGGAGATGGAGGCTGAACAGAGGGAAAAGGGAGGCTCAGCAGAGTGCAAAGCCTGCTTCTTCCGCTGCTGGGACTGAGGCCGCAATGGGACCCAGTAATGCTGATCAGTCTGATCCTCGGGCTGAAGCATAGGAACTCGGGCAGTCGTCTTCAGGACCTTGCGGTTCATCGTGCGCTCAACTTTAGACTTGCCGCTTCTGAATTTTTTGCCTTGTTTTTTGCTTCAGCTTGCCTTGATGTACAAACTGCTTTATTTGTTTTTGAATGTACCTCGGCAGCTGTAACTTTCCGCTTGTGGGCGGCTGCCGATGCTTTATTATGTCCTTTGAACTCTTGAACTTGTAGCTAGGGGTGAGCAAAAAATCAGGGTACCCTGAATCGGAACCGGAACCTGTTAGAACCTGTACAAGAGGTTCCGGTTCCGGGTAGAAAATTGGAGAACCTGTTGTAACAGGTTCCGGATCAGGTTCTCAATTTTTTGGAACCGGAACCTGTAGGGTACCCTGTACCTGATAAAAATATCACTTAATTTTTAATTATACACTAATTTGTACTCAATTTTTAAATAATATATATCAAAATTGCAATTATAAAAATATATATATTAAATTTATAAGACAACTACTATTAGTTTGTCTTATTTGCGAGTTGTAAACATTATAAATTAGTGACTAACCAGTTTTTTATTAAAAAAATCTGCAAAAAGTTAGTGAGTATCTTTTAATACAGAGTACCCTGAATCGGAACCGGAACCTGTAGGTTCCGGTTCCGGTTCCCAATTTCTAGGAACCTGTTCAACAGGTTCCGGTTCCGGTTCCCATTTTGAGGAACCTATTGCAACAGGTTCCGGTTCCGGTTCCTGGAATTTTTACAGGGTACCCTGTTATGCTCACCCCTACTTGTAGCTCGTTTTCCGAGCATTAATCTCATTTATCTGATGCATTTTCTTCAATTGCTTTGTCTTATTTTGAATGCTTTACTGTTTCCGAACTTGAGAAATTTCGCAAAAATTTGCTAAGTACAAAGCTTTCAGCTTGAAGAATTCTGCTGAAGATAAACTTGCACTGATAGTGCTTCTTGCCCCCCCCCCCCAGTAATCTGAAGACTCAAGTCTTTGGATTACTAAGTTGGGTTTCTTTAACTTTTAGACGAAGCTGAATAAAAAATTTCTAATAGTTGCTGTTATCCTTGATTTTCTGTCTATCTTTAAAAATGGATATCTGAAACACAAGGCCAACTGAAGGCAATGTTTCAGATAATGGCTTTCTGGGATACAGGGCTCAGTTAAGGCAATATCCCAGACTTGTCCCTGGACTCATGTCTTTGGAGAACAAGTCTTACTGAAGTTTGACTTCAGCTGAAAGACCAGAGTTCTTTAAAAAGACGAGTTTGTCAGCAATCTGAAACCCAGTTACCTAAAGGCGAAGGTTTCAGATGAGGCTGAATAAAAACCCTTAAAGAGTAGATAGAATAAAGAAAACTTGAAAGAATAAAAAGTTGCAAATAATTATAGAAATGGTGGCTCTGAGGCCTTTTGTTAATAATTCAAAATGTACTTACAAAGATTGTTCTGCCCCGAAGGGTTTACACATGATATTTCTTAAGTACATCAGCATTCCAGTGATTTTTTAGCTCAGTTCCATCTAACTGACGAAGTCGATATGTCCCTGGCTGAAGCTCATCATAAATTTCATAGGGTCCCTCCCATGCAGCTGAGAGTTTCCCATGGATTCGGCCTTTCTGAACTGCAGCAGCATTCCGAAGGACAAGGTCTCCAATTTTGAGAGGCCTTGCATGGACCCTTCGGTTGTAAAATTTGTTGATTCTATGCTTATAAGCAGCCATTTTATCTCGGGCTGAGTCTCTTACTTCATCGAGGAAATCGAGGGATTCCTTCATAAGTTGCTCATTCTCAGCCGAGAAGTGGTGCACTCGTAAACTTTCAGAGCCGATTTCCACTGGAAGAACGGCTTCGGCACCATACACCAGCTCAAAAGGTGAATAGCCCGTTGCCTCTTTTTCAGTTGTCCGAAGTGACCAGAGGGTTCCTGGAAGTTCCTCTATCCACTTGGACTTTTGATCTTCAACCCTTTTCTTCAAAGCATTGAGGATCTGTTTATTCGCGGCTTCGGCTTGGCCATTACTTTGTGGATGACACACTGCTGAATATGCCAATTTGATGCCGAACTGATCTGTGTACCGCCTCAGCGGTAAATTATCAAATTGCCTCCCATGATCGAAGACAAAAACCTTCGGAATACCGAAGCGAGTGATAATGTTCTGCCAGATAAATTTCCTGACAGTTTGCTCTGTGATATTCGAAGCTACTTCAGCCTCAATCCATTTGCTGAAATAGTCGATGCCTACTATTAACCATCTTTTTTGGTAAGGTGCATGTAACACCCCGACCCCAAACAGATTAGGGAGGGGCCTATTGTCACGAAATGCGCATCAAGGGCCAACAACTGTCCCCACAAACCAACACGAGTCCTTCCGGCGCATTTTGTCCTCACTCATGCGCACCCCAGGAAAACTTCCCAGGAGGTCACCCATCCCAAGACTACTCCTAGCCAAGCACGCTTAACTATGGAGTATTCTTAGCATATGAGCTCCCTAAAAGGAAGATGCATCTTGTTGATATGAGTAGTATATCAAACTCCTTTAAAGCAATCATGAGGGGTATTACAGTGCATCTGGAAAGGGTCCTAAAATATCCAGCCCCCATTGGGCGAATGGAAGTGGATTAAGGATCGACTGAAGGTCTCTAGCTGGCTGATGGATGATTGGTGCAAATTTTTGACATTTTTCGCATTTTCGGACCAGCTCCTTAGCATCTGAGATCATGGTGGGCCAGTAATATCCGGCCCTCAATGCCTTGTGGGCTAAGGTCCTCCCCCCAATGTGGTTTCCACAGATGCCGAGGTGAATCTCCCGAATGATGTAATCTGCATCTATTGGACCCACGCATTTCAGCAATGGGGCTGAGAAGGACTTTTTCAGAAGCTCTCCCCTGAAGACGATGAACCTTGAGCTAGTTCTCTTCAGTTTGGAGGCCAAAACTCTGTCTTCGGAATTTCTCCCCGAAGCTTGAAAGCTAGGATGGGGTCCATCCAGCTGGGTTCTGGGTCAGCGCAGCACACTTCAGGTGCTTCGTCGACACTTCTTTCTCGGCGCACTTCCACATATATAGATCTGTTCAGCTCAGTGAGAGTTGAACTGGCAAGTTTGGAGAGTGCGTCGGCTTGAGCATTCTGACCCCTTGGGATCAGCTGAACTTCAAAAGTACTCAACTTTGCAATAACTGACTTGATCTTGGCAAGGTAGGCTATCATGGAGGGCTCTTTGGCCTCGTAGCTGCCACCGATCTGATATGCAACTAGCTGAGAGTCTGTTTTCAGGCAGACATGCTCGGCTTCCAGAGAGATGCACAATTCTAGGCCAGCGATTGCTGCCTCATATTCAGCTTCGTTGTTCGAAGCCTTGAAGAAAATTTGAGTGCATACTCAAAGGATTTGCCTTCGGGAGAGGTTATCACTACCCCTGCCCCCGAACCATTTACGGTGGAGGATCCATCCGTAAAAATGGTCCAGATTTTCTTTTCATCATCTAGCGTCTCCTGGTACGAGCACTCGGCCAAGAAGTCCGCTAGAGCCTGAGCCTTGATGGTTGCTCTCGGCTGGTAGCTGATGCTGAATTCGGTGAGCTCGAAAGCCCACTTGGCCAACCTACCAGATTTTTCAACTTTGCCGAGAACTTTCTCCAGCGGCTGATCAGTCAAGACCACTATCTGATGGCAATCAAAGTAGGGCCTCAACTTCCGAGCAACTACCACTACTGCAAAGGCAACTTTCTCGAGTAGAGGGTAGCGAGTCTCGGCATCCGTCAGAGTGTGACTGACGAAGTAGATCGGTTGCTGAATTTTATTTTCTTCCCTCAGCAGCACTGCACTGATGGTGGCTGGGCTGACAGCCACGTACAGATACAAAGTTTCTCCCTCTACTGGGCTAGCCAGTGTTGGGAGTTGAGCCAAGTGCTCCCGAAGCTGCTTGAAGGCTTCTTTTTGCTTTTCTTCCTAAACGAGCTCTTTTGTTTTTGGGAGTTTCAGGGCTTTGAAGAAAGGTAACCCCTTGTCCGAAGCTCTGGAAATGAACCCCGAGAGGGCTGCCATTCTTCCGATGAGCCGCTGAACGTCCCTCTTTGTTTTCGGCTCAGGAAGATCGAGCACTGCTTTGACTTTGGAGAGATTGGCATCAATCCCCCTCTTGCTAACCATGAACCCAAGGAAGTTCCCTGACTTCACGCCGAAGACACACTTCTTCGGATTCAGCTTCATTTGATGTTTCCTTAAGGTGGCGAAGGTTTCAGCCAGGTCCTTAACATGGTCTTCAGATTTTTTGCTTTTGACGATTGAATCATCAACATAAACTTCCATGTTTCGGCCTTTTTTATCGGCAAAAACTTGATCCACCAGCCTTTGATAAGTTGCCCCAGCATTTTTCAATCCGAAGGGCATCATTTTATAATTGTACACCCCGGCGTTCGTGACGAATGTCGTCTTTGCTCGGTCGTCGGGGTGCATGAAGATCTGATGATACCCCGAGAATGCGTCCATGAAACTAAGCAAGGCATGGCCACTTGTCGAGTCGACTAGCTGATCGATCCTCGGCAAGGGATAGAAATCCTTTGGACAAGCCTTATTTAGGTCCGTGAAGTCAACGCACATTCTCCAGGTACCATTGGCCTTCTAAACCATCACCACATTTGCCAGCCATTCTGGATATTGACAGGGCTCGATAAAGCCTGCCTCCAGCAACTTTTTGACCTCGGCTGCGATG
Source organism: Chenopodium album (assembly GCF_948465745.1). Lineage (NCBI taxonomy): Eukaryota > Viridiplantae > Streptophyta > Magnoliopsida > Caryophyllales > Amaranthaceae > Chenopodium > Chenopodium album. The sequence goes on from NC_137849.1 coordinate 50,129,579, forward strand.
TCTCGGTTCTTATTTGCGGAGTAATTCCGCTTCTTTTGCTTAACTGGCCGACACGTTGGGTCGACGTTAAGCTTATGGGAGATGAGGTCTGGACTTATCCCAGGCATATCAGCTGCCGAGAAAGCAAAAACATCTCTGTTGTCCCGAAGGAGTTGAATAAGTTCACAACGGGTGCTCGGATCGAGGTCCATCCCGATTGTTACACATTTCTCAGCATCTCCTTCGGTCAACTCAACCGTTTCAGTCTGCTGGTCCAGGTCCATTGTTGATGGGCTGGACTCTTCGCAATCTGGCCTGCTGTCTATATCAGCAGGCGTCCCAGACTTTTTCTTCTTCGGCTGGCTCTCTGAGTCTTTCGGCTCAGATGAAGAGCTAGCCTTTTCTTCTTCTGGCCTTTTTTCTTTGGGCACAGAACCTTGGGCCGCAGCACTTAAACCTTTCGGCTTTTTTGTGCTCGGCTCTCTTTCTTTTTCTTTCTCCTCCTCATCCTCATCGTCGTCGTCCGGGCGACTAGTGGATGGCTTGAGGTAGTTGCACCTTCGGGCCTCCTTTTGGCTGCCTTGGATCCTTTCGGGGAAGCCGGTGTCTGAAACATAGATCATCAGCTGATGATAAGTTGAGACAACCCCTTGGATCTCGTGAATTATGGGTCTCCCCAAAATCACGTTGTACACTGAAGGCGCGTCGATGACCAAAAATTCAGTCATGACGTTCCTAGCTGCTTCATCGCAGCCGATGGTGACAGGAAGCAGAACCTTCCCATCAGGATAAGTTGAAGCCCCATTGAATCCGGATACTGGGTAGGATACCGGCGTGAGGTGCTTGGGCTTCAGCTTGATTTGATTGTAGGCCTTTCGGAACAAAATATTTGCTCCGCTACCACCGTCAATTAGAACTTTGCTGACGTCATGGTTAGCCACCGTGGCGATGATCACCAACGGGTCCTCGTGAGGGTACGTCACCCCCCGGCAGTCAGCGGCTGTGAACGTCATGTTCGGCACCGATGACTGGGGTGGCTGAATGTCAGCATGGTTCACCTGATGGGTCAGAGCCCTGAGGTGACGCTTGTGCTCCCTCCGAGAGCATGCTCCTCCCGAAATAACATGGATTGGAGGGAATTTTCCTTCCGCAGTTTTGCTGTTCTTTCGGGGGAAGTCAATTTCTTGCCAAGAGTCTTTTTCGGACTTCTCGGCCTCTTTTTTCTCGCGGTGATCCGCAATATATTTTTTCAAGTACCCCTTCCGGACCATATCCTCAATTTGGTTCTTCAGCTGGATACATTCCTCAGTGTTGTTGTGTCCCGGCGATTCATGGAACTCACACCACTGATTCTTATTTTTCCGCTGATACCACTCTGGGAGTGGTCTCGGCTTCCTGTAACTCTACTCCTCCTTCGCCACGCTGTAAATCTTAGCACGCGGAAGAGAGAGCGGAGTGTAAGATTTGTATCTGCCCGCAAAAGGAGCAGATTTTTCTTTCTTCGACTCGTTGGCCGAAGATTGTTCCGAGGCTTTCGTCTTTCCCTTTGCCTTCTGCCCTTGGCCTTCAGACGAGGGTGCTTGTTTTTGTTTCCCTCCCCCAGATTGAGGTTGGGTTTTTGTTTTGTTCCACTCTTCAGCTCGGATGAACTTATCCGAAGCATTCAGTGCCTCCTCCAAGGTCCTGGGTGAATTCATGACCATGAAGTCGGAGAACGGTCCAGTTCTGAGACCGTGCTGAAGGGCGAAAACTGCCAGCCCTTGGTCCAGCTGAGAAATGCTGGATGACTCGTTGCTGAAGCGAGTCAGATAGTCTCGGAGGCTTTCGGCCTCCCCTTGCTGCAGACCCATAAGCTCTGCAGTAGTCTTCTCCCGCGCGATTTTCCGTAGAAAACTTGCTCTTAAATTTGGAGGACAGATCGTCCCACCCGGTGATTGAGCCTTCTTTCACTCCCTTGGAGATCCACGCTTGCGCGACCCCCTTGAGAGTGGTAGGAAAATATTTGCACCAAGTCGCTTCGGACCTGGGGCAAAGGTGCATGTGAGCCTCGTATGAGGCAATATGGTCCTTCGGATCCGAAGTTCCATCAAAAGTAATGTGCGACGGGATTTTAACCGTCGGCACATGGGCTTCCAGTATCCACTGCTCGAATGGAGAACTGGAAGGCAGCATCACGGCCTTGCCCTTATTCCCAGCCGAAGGGACCGCGCTCCGCCCTCTCAGAGAGGTAGAAGTGGTTTTCGTCCCTGGCTGGGAGGTCTGGGCCTCGGCTACAGGATAGGAGAGGCGGCTGTGCACGCTCCGTTCCCTATCGCCGAGACGGTCGTGAACGCTTTGGCGAACAGTTTCTGGCCGAGAGGCAGAACTGCTGCTTTTATGGGTTCTACTCGTAGTGAGCTGAGTGGAAGGCTCCCTGAAGAAGTGAGAGTTCCTGTTTCTCTCCCTCTCGGTTCTCCAGGTGTCCTCCTCCCATTCGCCGAGCTCCTTGAAAGAGGAGGGTTTCCCCCCTCTTGGCCGAGGTTCCTCCGCTGATTCTTGGTTTGCGGAGGGGTTCGGTCGCGTGGAGGCGGCATATTTTGGGCCTTCATGGCTTCCATGAGGACCGCTATAGCTCTCACCACCTCCTCCGAGTTGGGCCCTGTCAAGGGTGTCCTCGGCTGAGAGCGAGAATGGGTGTGAATGCTCCGGGATTGACTCCGGGCATGAGATTAGGTCCTTTGAGTGGACCGGTTGTCCTCATTTGACCGAGGTGGACTCGGTGGATGATTGGACTGGATGATAGGAGATTCGGATCTCTCCCTAGGCTCCTCATGAGAGTCGGGTCCCGCGGAGGGGCTCCTGTCCCGAGGAGGAGATGTACTAGGAGTGGGGCGTTCTAAGGGACCCCCTCCTAGTGACTTTCGGCGTTTTCTCAAAGGAGAAACACCGTTACTCTTGTTCTTGCGATTCTTAGCCATTGGAACTAAGATTGAGGTAGAACGATTGAAATTGGCTTAAAAGATTTTTTGAAAGTCTTCCCCACAGACGGCGCCAAATTGTTTCGGGTAAAAACAATGGGACCTTGCCGAAGGTCCTATGAAGTGGTGAAGACTGGGCTCGGTCCAAGTGATGTTGGGCCGAGGGTTTCCTGCACAGCAAACACACGTAAACTGGCCTCGGGGGTGTTGCCGAGGAAGGCCCCTCCGATGCTAAAGTCAGTACAATGTGTAGAGAGAGAAAGCTATGTAAGAGAATTAATTGCTTGAGGCTTTGTGTGAATGTATGTACAAATGAGATATTGATGGTTTTTATACCTTTGCATATATGGGAGAAGTGGGCCTTGGCCCAATTGACTTGCCTTGTTGACTAATCTTGACTTTAGCACAATTGGAGAGTTGAACCTTGACCTTGGGCTTTTAATTGGATCATTTAATGACTAGGCCCAATTGGATTAAATTGGACCCAAACACTAATAAACACATTCTAAATCTTTGATCAAAGTTTGAAGAACCTTAATAAATTAAGTGCTCTCATCATTTTTAGTCTTCTCAGCCAGCAGTTAGGGCTACGCTTCCCTTATATCAATTTGACCTCATCTTTCTTCAAGGAAAGTTGATGGTACTTGAACTTTAAAGTAGCCCCAAGTGTTTTTATCTACTCTATTAATTAAAGTTGAAAAGTAATACTCCTATTTGATAGATAAAGTAGCAAGTCAAGTTATTTTCTAAAAAAAAAGTTATTTTGTATTATTAAAGCAACTCTAATGATTGTAGGTAGGGATTTGCTTGTAATATTAAATAATCCCTAGCTACTAGCTCGACCATTGGAGCAAAAAAATGCAATTTGCTTGGAAAAGAACTTGCCAAAATACAGCAAATTAGAATAAATATTTTGTAATATAAAAACGTAAATTAAGGAGGTGGGGTTTATTTTAAATAGTAAGCTAATAGCTAACCATTGGAGCTCAAAGTAGCTAAAATGACAATTAGTTTAAAAGCTTATGTGGCATGGCAAGATAATTAGCTTGTCATTGGAGTAGCTCTTACATCCAAAACATAATTGTACAACCACAAATATTCCAAAAAAAATAATTTTTTGTTCTTCCTTTTTTAATTTCATGTAAATTTCACTTTTTATGATGGCATGAAGCTAATTTTGAACTAAACACTTAGTATTACAGAATATTAAGCATTAAGCATTCAACTAGCAATGAGTACTTTGTATGAAATGCGAACTAACCCATTGTGCTATTAGCAAAGACATATACGTATCAAACTTGGTTGCACAGTTTGCACCTAATGTATCCCAAAGACCCAAAGGTAACGTAATTGGGTTCTTTCCACCCCATTTTTACAATCTTACTCTGTTTCTCTTCATACCATGCCGTGTATATTTCAAATAAAACATTTGTTTTCATAAATAAAAAGGGCGAATTTGTCGACTTTCAAATAAAATGGACAAATTTTCAGAATTCTTCCCCCAACTTGTGCAATACTTGTGAACAAGAATTTTTGATCATTTTTTTAATTTTTATTTTAGCCATAAAACCTAAAAAAAAATAAAAAAAATAAAAAATAAAATGGAGTCTTTTCGAGAAGACAAAGCAAAGAAAATTTTAATAGGTAGTTGTTTTCAAAACACGCGCTTTAATTGGTAGTTCTTAACAAAATTTCCTTTAATTTTTTTATTTTATTTTAGCCATAAAACCAATATATATCCCTACCTTATAAAAAGTAGAAAGCTACTCTTATGAGTAGTGTAATGCCAATTATACCCTTCAAAATGTGTATTTACATACATACCCTCATTAATATGTACAAACTATTTTTAATGAATAATGTTTAGACAACTATATCCTCTAAAATATTTATTTACTTTTATGTTTTCATAATGTTAGTTATCTTGAACATTTATACCTCCTAAATATAGTTGTTTATATATTTTCTCTTATTGTTGATTTAACTAAATTTGTGATTTAAATGCCAAACCAAAAAAAACTTTCTAGATATGACTAGCTTTGAAACGCGCATCGCGCGCTTTAGCTGCCCTAGTATATATATATATAGAGACAAAGCAAAGAAAATTTTAATAGGTAGTTGTTTTTAAAACACGCGCTTTAATTGATAGTTCTTAACAAAATTTCCTTAAAAATTTTTTTTTTATTTTAACCATGAAACCAAAATATATACTTCCTCCGTTTTTATTTTATTGCACCATTAGGACTTTTACACTATTTACTTAATCTTTTTTGACCATCATTTGTGATTTATACATTAGGAAAAATATAGTTATGTAGGATCTAGTTACATTCGTATCAAACTCTACTTTTCAAATATCAAATTTTTATAATTTTTACAAAAGTATAATTGAAAATATTGATACCTAAAGTAATGCATTGGCAAGCATGAAATCCCTTGTGGTGCAATAAAAAAAGAACGGAGGAAGTATATATATATATATATATATATATATATATATATATATATATATATATATATATATATGGAGTGTTGCTTGGAGAGGGCAAAGCGTATCCTATAAATAAGGTGGGCCGATGTACATTTTTTTTTTTTTTTTGAAAGCAGGCCGATGTACATTAGATAGCCTGAAATAGTATTAAAGAAGGGCCCACTTGTTTAGCTGGCCCTTCTGATTATCCCATCTGCCACGTACGCCTCTCACTCTCCTTTCACTCCTCTTCTTCTGTACTGTTTTTTTAGAGAGAGAGAATCGCCGACGAAGAAGGCGGGAGGACGTCGTAATCGCAAAAATGGCGTTCTCTGGATATTCTTCCATTTTAGGAAACCCTAATTCCGCCATTCTCTCTCCTCCTCCTCCTCCTTCTCATTCTCCTTCTCTTACATTATCCCCTAAACTATCTTCTCTTTCCTTCAATCATCATCCTTCTTTGTCCTTTCGATTCGATCATTCTCACCATTCTCGGATTCATCATCGTCGTCTTCATCGCAATTCTGTGGTAATTTCTTCTTTTTTAAATTATGATTTTATTTTCTGTAAATGTTATGAATCAATTGTTAATTTCTATCAATTTTGAATTTGGAATGCAATTTAGTAGGAAGGTTAATCTGAATCTAGTTGGAGATAATGAGAGGGTCAGGGTGGGGTTTAGAATGTTCAATCTGATTGTTTTGGAGTGTTAGGGAATAATTTGTTGATTTATGATTAGATTTTATAACTATTATTGAGTATTGATGACCTAATTATGTCAAGAATGTTCTTTTAGTAATAATGATGTATCCTTTATTAGGAAGGGTTGCTGAAAATTGAAGATGAAATCGAAGATTATGTAAAGATATAGGATTTTTGGGAATATACAAGAATGATGATTAATTGTGTTACTAATTGCTGGCAGGTTATGGCATCTACTAGTACTTCAAGGCCACTGAGGATTATGATATCTGGTGCTCCGGCATCTGGCAAAGGGACGCAATGTGAGCTTATAACTGACAAAGTAAGCACATATTACCCTCTCTCAGCCTAGCTGTCGAAGAAAGACATGGGTTTACTATGTCTTTAGATTTTAGTATTGCGCTATTATTTATTCTGTGTTGAGTTTGAAGGTTGGTTGATGATTGATTTGAAAATCAGGAAGTTCCTCATTGTTTTTCTATTGTTGACATAGTGAACTTATATAACATTCATTTATCGTGATAAATTTTCTGTTGAAAGTGCTCTTATATCAAAATTTATAACTAATGTTCCATGTATTATTTCCCTTCTTTCTTCTTTTGTATGTACTATGCATCTCGCGCTTGTTGTGGGTCTTGTGGCTGTATGTACTATGTTATCTTTTGGTTCTCTGCTTGAAATTATCTTTATGGGACTGCCCCTGAAGAAAACAATTGAATCAGGTAATCCTCATATATGCAGTATGGTTTGGTGCATATTGCTGCTGGAGATTTGCTTCGGGCAGAGATTTCATCTGGTAGTGAAAACGGAAAACGAGCAAAGGAATACATGGATAAAGGACAGCTGGTTCCTGATGAAATTGTTGTGATGGTAACGTACTAATTTGCACAAATTTATACCACAATGTTTGCATTATCTGTTGACAGCTCCTTACTTTAGCTGTTATTATGCAGATGGTCAAAGACCGTCTGATGCAGCCTGATTCACAGGAGAAGGGCTGGCTTTTGGACGGATATCCAAGGAGCTTATCTCAGGCAATTGCTCTAAAAGACTTTGGGTTCCAGCCTGATCTTTTTATTCTTTTGGAAGTAAGGTTTTGTTTATCATTCTTCATTATTTAAGTGTTCTCCTGCAATTAGATGATTCTTTGCACCACAGTTATATCTAAGGAGATTCTCAAAGAGGGGCATTAGAGTTTGCTAGTATTTTACCAACTCTTGCTTGATTTAACTTCAATTTTTCTTTCTATCTTTTGATTTTTAATAGCCTAGTACAGCGTATTGGCCATATATGACCCCTCCATGACCACCTTTAACCAGCCATTGCCTTTAACCTCAGTTCTTTGAAAATTCTTCCGAACATAAAAGTAAAAAAAGAAATCTTGACATGAATTGACAATCCATGGTATTATGAGAGAGCGGCATTTTGTGATTCATTCGATAGCAACCTTCAACCAATTTTTGCCCCCCCCCCCCAACAAAAAAAAAAAAAAAAAAAAAAAAGCCCCCTTTCTTTATTTCTCTCATTTAAGTCATGTACTTGGGAAATCTGATACAATAGTTTTCTGGATTTTTTGATATCTATGTGGAAGCAACCATTTGGACATAATGCACAAATTACACTAGCCATAGCCCTAACTGGCTTTGATGCTGAGATTTTGTCTTGTGATCTATAGATTTTATACCATGGAAATTTGATTGGTTTCGTCTGTTAAATTATTGTGGCATTTTGTGGTCTTCTTTAGATTTACTTGGTATTTCTAAATGATATGCAGGTACCTGAAGAATTGCTTGTTGAGAGGGTTGTTGGACGGAGACTAGATCCTGTTACTGGAAAAATCTACCATCTGACATATTCTCCTCCTGAGAGTGATGAAATTGCTTCCAGGCTTACCCAGCGCTTTGATGATACTGAGGAGAAGGTAAGCAGCTAGTCAATATTTGACCATGTGCACCTTTTTTTTTTTTTTTTTTTTTTTTGTTAATCTTCTTTTAAGGGCATTATGTAGGCGTATTTTGTCATTTACTTTACTTTTTTTTTTTCATTGTATTTAGGTAAAATTGCGCTTGCAAACTCATCATCAAAATGTGGAGGCTGTGCTTTCCATGTATGAAGACATAATTGTAAAGGCATGTCTACTTATCTTATGCTTCTTTTTGTTTTCCCACATAATCTTTCATTTATCCCTGAGTAAAGTGCAACATGTGATGTTTCTTTATTTGTTTGTCTGATTTATGGTTTATTCGGTATCTCACTGCCTTGTAAACAACACATCTCCATTTCCAAAGCCTATGGAAAATTCTTCTTAAGTAGTCATTTTGTGTTCACTTATTGAGTTGGTCGAGTATTCTATAATATTTTAATGAACTTTGCTCTTGCCTTGATCTGAACTTCCCAAGGATATTTGTTTGTGTAAGACATCTATATCCGTTTTTATGTTATTTGCCTGCACAAGGTGAAGAGTTCTAGTTTAGGTCATGGTTAAAAACTGAAATCAGGTTGTTGCTTTTTTTGGTCGTCTGAGTTTCTTTGTGGGAAGCATTTGGTGCCATTGACTTGATCATTTAAGAGCTCTTATCTGGTTATCATAGATTTTACATCTTTGTCATGACTCATGAGATCTTTGTAATAACAGAAGGGAAAGATTGAAGCACATCTAGACTTCTAAGGTGTCCCTAATTTACCCTTACAGAATGATTTATTAAAAGAATTTTCTTTCCTTGTACGATAAGAACATGCCTCTTCCATTGGAAGACTTTCAGAATCGTCTTTGTCTACCCACAGAGGAACTGCCTGTCTCTTCACCCAAATTATCGCAGTTCCTATCCATTTCCAAACCCCCTTATACACCTACCATCAGGTCCATCACTACTAATAATGATTACTTTATGCTGAATGTGATTGTTGCCTGCAATCTATAGGCTTTTTTGGTCAACCAAGCATTGGCAGAATTGAATAAGGAATGCCTGAAATTAGCAAATATTAATACCTATATTTAATACTTAGCATACTATAGTCTGGTTTTACGGCTTTTACTCCTGGTTTGATCCAGTTCAGTTTAGCTTGGTGGGCAGGGAAGGAGAGTGGTAGGGTATTGAGTAAGTGTAAAGAAATGATGAGAACTTCTTAATAAGTTGGTAACAAAAGGTCTGTTAGAGTTTTGTTGAATTAGTTATGAGGCAAAATGCGAGTTAGTACTCTCACCATTTTTTCGGGATAAAAGAGGGACTCTGAGAGGGTGGATGCTATCCATTTGGTCCCTTCTTGTAGGGCTGAGACGGTATGATTTTTATAAAAAAAGTTTGAAGGTGATGTTAGACTTATAGGCCTCTATGTGCCTTGTATTATTTTCTCCAGGATTCTACTGTTTAAACATTGGGCTGCAGATTCTTCTCTGTTTGCCCTTTCTTCGGGGAAGCAGTTAAAGTTTAGTTAGCTTGTATATGGATGTTTTTGAAAATGTAGCTTATGGTTAATGTTGAGGATCGGCGTTTTAGAGTTGACTTAATATAGATGTTGCCACCAATTTGTCACCTACTCCTTTGAGCCTCAGACCTCAAGATACAGTAAGAAGTCTCAAGATGCTCCTTGGCCATACTGGCTGAATATTAAACAGTGCTGTACGCCAGAGGGAAAATTCTGTGCAGTATATTTGAGCATTTTGAAAGTTGAAATTTTCACATCAAGAGATGTTATCTGCTTAATAATTGAGAGTTACATCACCCACATATGGTTTTAATATAATTAAGTTAATATTGGGTTTGAAGCGGCTCCTTCATAAATTGGTGACGGGATGTTTTGTGCCCAAGATACTTTGTCCACTCTTTATCTTTCCAATCTGCCTTAAAAGACTTAAATTTGTATTTGGTGTTCTGGGACAGATGTCTACTGTACCCATGTTGGTTAATGTTAAAGTTTACTAAAACTCCTAGTACACTTACAAAAACTGACAGTTTCTTTGTTTTATGGGAGAAACTGGGTTTCAATTTTCAAATACGATTAACCTGATTTGAACAAGCTGGAACAGCAAAAACATCTGAAATGGAGTGCATATAATATAGACACACACCCACACATTTTGTTACCTCTATTTGAACAACAGTGACTTGTAATGTGAGTTACATATTTAATATTTAATTATTCAGTTTTGGCACTGAGTATCATAAATATTTCAAGTGCTCCCTTGTGTTAATCGTAACTAATTCAGGAAGTTTTTTTTGCTTTCTGCAGGTTGATGGTAGTGTTTTAAAAGAAGATGTATTTGCTCAGATTGACAAGGCACTCTCCAATCTTGTGGAGCAAAAGACAGCTTCAGAATCTGTGGCTGCCTAGATGTGACTAGTAGTGAGCTTACACGTACTCTACCCGTACTCTCTTCTTGCCAAAGATTCCCTTTATTTGTCATTAGATAGCCATTTTTATTTCCTACTGCTTGTAATTGTCTTGATTGTTGGTAATTCTTTTGTAGAAAGTTTTTGGTTGGTATACGTAGAAGCAGCCCAGCTTTCATAAGAACTCACCAAAATTAGTTTTGTTGTAATCATATGACAGAAATGAAGTTTATATCTTGATAAATGAAAGCCTCCATGGCATTGTACATTTTGGAGGCATCATATTACTTTTATATATCGTGCTTAAATTCAAATATGTTTTCACTATTTACCGTGAAGAGTTTATAGAATGTATTTTATGAAAATGTTGTGACTTCTGATTTGCTAGTGTAGCCTACTGGGAAGCAGTGTGGAAGACTCGCTGGAAGGTTTTTGAACTATTGACTATTGATATAGAAATCCAGACTTTATGATCATTGATTGAAGTCAACTTTGCATGAGGTATGCGCAAATTGCATTGATTTATGTTGAATATTTTTTACCTACATATATTAGGTGCACCTGTCCATTTCCTTCTTTTTTCTATGGCCGAGATACTTCCGAAGGAAAGTTCTTTTTTTTCTTTGTAGTGGATGGAAAAATTCTGTTGACGTTTGAAATAATTTACAAAGTTTACAATTGAAAAAAAATATGATTTACAAATTTGAAAAGTCCTTCCTATCAAATATTGGACTTGTCTCTTTTAACAGACCCTTGAGCTTCCAAGGAAATCGTCATTGTGAGGATCCAGTCGAAGATGGGGTCAGTGTTGGCTGAACCAAACAAGCCGCCAAGGCTCTTTCCATGCAACTAACTACCTCTGACATTGATGGTCGACTTCGGCCCTCTAGGCCGACACAATCCACGGCTAGGTACCCTATGAACTGCACTGCCTCTATTTCCACTGGTGTTGGAGGCGGCACATTTGGGTCCAACACCCTGTGGATTTCACCTCTCATAATGTATGGCACCACAAAATCCACTACATTTCTTGGCATACCTTCTTCATTGGTATGGATGGCTTTGTATCCACTAAGTAATTCCAAGAGTACTACTCCAAAGCTGTACACATCACTCTTTGTAGTCAATATGTGGAGTCTGTAATACTCAGGATCGACATATCCTAAAGTACCAGCAGCCCAAAGAGACAGGTGAGACTCCCCGTCTTGGGGTCCCATCAATGACAACCCAAAATCCGACACCTTGGCTGCCCAATTACTGTCTAGTAAAATGTTTGAAGGTTTAATGTCTCGATGAATGATAGGTGGCACAGCATAGGCATGCAGATAGTCGATCCCCCTAGCTGCATCAAGTGCCACCTGAAGTCGGTTTGGCCATGATGCAAGTGGAGATGAGCCCTTATATTTGTGAAGATGGTCATGTAGGGTACAATTACTCATGAACTCATAGACAAGCACTCTCTCATTTGCATCTTCGTAAAAGCCTAGTAGCCTAACAAGGTGTTTGTGGTTGAGCCTTGAGAGAAACTCAAGCTCAGCCATAAATGCGACATCCCTGTCTTCTTGCTTACGCCTGATTACCATTGCACTCGAGGCGGAAACTTCTGCTCGCTTAATTGCCACCTCTCTCCCATCTTCTAATATTGCGTGGTAGACTGTTCCAAAACTACCTATACCGATTCTATACTCGTGAGAAAAGTTGTCAGTCACTTTCACTAAGACGTCTAGAGAAAATTCCTCGAGGTGTCCTCCATTGCCCAAGCTATACATATGGCTTAACCTTTTTTCCAACACCGGTGGTGCCACTTGTTGATCTTCTGGCTCACATCGTGGTATTTGAGGATTCTCGGCTAGCTCAATAGGTCCTGAATCATGCACCCGGCTTCCCCCACTTCCGCGACATCTACACAAGAAAAACACCAAAGATGCTACCAATGAAAGTGACCCTAAACACCCTACTACTAACAACACAACCATTTTAGGTGTCCAACCATTGCTATTCTCCGAGGGCTCCAACTTTGAGTATGGAGACGGAGGAGATGATGAAGGTGCCTTCGGATCACAACGTTTACACACCATCATTCCCAAATCACAATAGTCACCATATCCTGGCAAAGGTTCACATGATGGACAGTAACTAGTACAAGGTCCAGGCATCACCCTAGCAAAAACCAACTGATTCCCATTAAGAGTGCTATTCCCCCAACACAATACCGAATAATTCGAAGCAACAACACCACAAAAAATACTCCCTTTAGCTACAATTCCTAAGAAATTCGTCTCCACCAATGTCGTAGGCATCCTAAAACCGTCATCCCCCCAACAAACAACCGTGTCATTGACACGCACAGCGCAGCCTCGTTTATCTCCTAATGCTAAATCCTTGAACACACCTTCTGGTTGATTTCCTACCACACTTCCCCAACAAGATAAACCTCCATTTAAAGATATTGCACAAGCATGTTGTGAACCAGCTTCAATAACACTATAATTCCCATTTTTAGGCTCTTTTCCCACAACTTGACTATCATTCCCTGAACATTCAATGCTACCATTATTACTATCTAAACCACAATGAAACTCATTACCAACAGCAATGCTGGAAAAACTTTCTCTGGGATTAGATTTCCAATCCCCCCACAACCAACAATTGATATTATTAGTCCCATTTACAATCCCACAAACATGTGAATTCCCAGCTTCAACTTCACTCAAAACCGGACCGCGATAAATTCTTTTATGTGACATGTTAGTCCGATTAACACCATCTAAGAACCTCCAGCATTCCATGACTGAATTAGATGATGCAAGAGATTGTGATCTCATTGCACAAAGGAATCCCTTTCCACCCACAATTCTAGAGTATGATACATTAGGGAAAGGGATTCGGATTCCGGTTGGGAAACTAGTACAATTGATGAATGATTGTTTATTCAATGAAGGTACTAATGCACAAACTAGTGTTTGGTTAGAGGTGTAGGAAATGGAAACAGAGGAAAGGGAGTTGAATTGAGGAAAAGAAAGAAAACAAAGGGCTAAAATGAAGAATAAAGTTTGGAATTGAAGTGGGAAAGCCATAGAAATGATGGTTTCATTGTTAGGGAAGAAGAGTAAGGTAGAATGAGCTGAAAAAAAATGAAATTTATTTAAGGGGGTTTTTAAAATGTTTTGTAGAAAATTAAGGTATGTTTATAGACCCATTTTACGCGTTAGGAATAATAATGTAAAGAAAAGTTTGTATTATAATTTAGATTGGAATATAAATATAATTATAATAGTAGTTGTATGACTAAGTCATAGTTTGAATGGATCATAAAAGGGTAGACTAATAAAGGACTAAAACAGACGCGTCAACATCTGAGTTACTCGGTCTGCAACTCGTTGTTTCCCTACGTGACTCGTGCGAGTTGACTCGTGTAATACATGAATAACATGATTTTTTTTTTTGTTTTTTTTCTATTATTACTTTAATTTTTTGATTATACTACTAAACATTGTTACACATTGTTAATATTTTTAATTATGTTGACGACCATCCTCTATATTAGAATTTGTTATATACATCCAGGTGTATCCGTATGATACCCCCTTCACTCCAATATAAATATACATTGTAATAACAATTAAAAGCAATTAGCAATCCTCTATATCCTTATTTGTTTCTATAAATCTTTTGTAATAGCGTTCTTATTCCCCAAGCCTAAAAAGCACATATTCTTTAATTTGTAACACCTAATTTGTCTAAATATTACATTATTTTTGTAATATTAAGAAGCTTAAAGACACTATAATTACGGAGAATTGTTAAAGGAGAAATTATGGTCGAAATCTATATTAAAAGATACTCCGTACCTCACACTTAATTTGATTTGAATACAAAAACTCATATTTCAATTCCCTTAAAAGAAATCCATCATATTTTGACGAAAAAGGTAAGAAATATATGATCACCAAATTGTATGACGTACGTGTATCAAAGTTAATAGCATCGTGTACCAAATAAATAGCAATAGCAATTATAGAATCATGAATTATAAATCCTAATTTTGTTATTGAACTGAGAAATTACCAAATAAAGTTAGTTTAATTCAAATCGTATAACCACTACTGGGTTTTGTGTCTTCTTCTTCTTAGTTAATCCATTTTTAATAAAGTAGAAAAGTCAACGATCTATAACTTTATAATGTTATATCAAGTAATGAAGTACGTATAAGTCTTTGTTTTAAATTTGAGAAACCTACTTAAGTTATTTAGTCAAAATAATATCTCTCTCTCTCTCTTTTTTTTATACTTCATATAATTCATAATTGAGTGATATAGTGGTGAAGATATTAGTATTATTATTCTTTCCTGTGATGTTTAGTGCTCTGTAATTATACAAAAGAGTATGAAATTTGACTATTTGTTAAGCTATTACAGTAAATATCTTCTTAGAGATATTTTGCCCAAAGTTAGTTATAACTTCCCGGATTTCTAGGAAGTTTGTTATGGGTTGTTATACCCTTTATTGTATTAGCTCCCCTGTATATATATATATTCTTTCTTCAGTTAATAAATTAATTATAATTCTCACAAATATTTCTCTCCATTTTCTTCTTCTCTGTATTTCTTCTCTCTCTAAATCTGGGTTTGTTCATGGTATCAGAGCTACCAGGTGTTTTCCGCCATTGATTTCCTCGGATTTTCTTCTTAATTGCAGATATCTTCTTCTTGATTTCTTCTTCTTCTTCTTTGATTCCTTGATTTCTTCTTCTCTATTCGATTTTCTTCAATTTTCCGAATCTTTAATGGCGGCTTCTACTGATCCTCAAACTCAGAATACTCTGAATTTTGCTGATCCTTACTACCTCTCTAATGGCGATCATCCAGGAATGCAGCTTGGAAATCATATTCTTACTGGTTCCAATTTTCTCAATTGGAGTCGCACTGTTCGCATGGCGTTAATTGCTCGAAACAAGCTTCTATTCATTGACGGTACTCTTCCTTCTCCTCCTTCTGATTCTTCTGATTATCAGAAATGGATACGTAATGACTATATGGTGATGTCCTGGATTTTGAATTCTGTTGATAAGAATTTAGCTAAGAGTTTCATGTTTGTTAATTCTTCTGCTGAATTGTGGAGAGAGATTTCTGAGAGGTTTGGTCAGTCTAATGCACCTCAGGTGTTTGAATTACATAGAAGTTTGAGTTCTATGGAACAGAATAATGATAGTATTGCTGAATATTATGGTCGATTGAAGAGTGTTTGGGATCAATTGCATGTTCTTGAAGGATTTCCTGATTGTTCTTGTGGAGCTTTGAGTAAATGTAGTTGTGGAATTCTTAAGAAGATACTTGAAATGGATCAACGCAGGAAGTTAATGCAGTTGTTAGCTGGTCTTAATAAAAGTTTTGATCAAGTTAAGACTAATTTGCTGAGTTTAGATCCTCTTCCTTTAATCAATAAGGCCTATCATACTCTTCAGCAAATTGAACAACAGAATAAGTTGAATCTATTGGCTGCAAATTCTGTTGAGACGAGTGCTTTGAATGCTATTGCTAATGCAGCTATGGTGCCTAAGGTTTTTCCTAAGCCTGCTTATCAGCAGAAATCAGATTATAGAAGGATGAAGTCTGATCTTATCTGTAATCATTGTAAGAAACGAGGTCATGCTGTTGACTCTTGTTTCAAGTTGCATGGTGTTCCTACCTGGTATACTGATCTGAAAGGGAGGTCTTCTGGTAATGGAAGGTTGGCTGGAAATGTTTCTACTACTGCTGGACTTCTTGGCAAGGCACCAATGCAGATTGATGATTATGCTTCTGCAACTTCTTCTGATCCTGCAGCTGTGACACATATGTACAATGATTTTCTTCGAATGATGCAGAACAATGCTTCTAATTCTGCTGATAATCCTCTATCTTCTGCAATCAACTTTGCAGGTATTGCTATTGCTTCTCATGTGGATAATTTGGTGCATGTTTTTGATAAAAATGCATGGATTATTGATACTGGTGCCAGTGATCATATGGCTAGTAACTTGGATTTATTTGCTTCAATTCATAAACTAGAAAATCCAATTAGAGTTGGTTTGCCTGATGGAACAATTACTTTTGTTTTATATGCTGGTACTGTTGCCTTAACTGTTGATCTTCTCATCCAAAATGTCTTCTATATTCCTGTTTTTAAACACAACCTGCTATCTGTTGGTCGTTTACTTGATCATCATAGTTTGATTGCACATTTTGAAAAGGATTCCTGTCTATTTCAGGACCTTGTGTCTAAGCAGGTCAAGGCTATTGGGACAAGATTTTCTGGACTCTACAAATTTAGTCCTGTTCCTTCTGATTTTTCAACTTCTGTAAATAATTCTCGGCATGTTAATGATTCCTTACTTGCAAATAATCTCATTACAAAACATATTGTTCCTAGTATTGATATTGTTCATGCTAGGTTAGGTCATCCTAGTGCTAGTCATATGAAGCATGTAAATGTTCCTTTATCAGGCAATAAACCTAGTGATTTTTCATGTGAAGCATGTGTGTTTGGGAAGCATCATAAATTTCCTTTTCCTATTTCCTCTTCTTTGGCTCTGCAACCTTTTGATCTTGTCCATATTGATTTATGGGGTAAATACAAAAGGTCAAGTTCGCCAGGGGCATCTTATTTTTTGACTGTTCTGGATGATCACACTAGGGTTACTTGGACTTACCTGATTCATGATAAAACTCAAGTGTGTTCTGTGATTACTGGTTTTATTTCTTATGTTCACACTCAGTTTGGAAAGACTGTTAAGATGCTTAGAAGTGATAATGGGACTGAGATTATTCAAGAGGCTTGTGCTCAGTATTTTAGTGAACATGGTATTGTTCATCAAAGGAGCATTCCAGGTAATCCTCAACAAAATGGTAGGGTTGAGAGGAAGCACAGGCATTTGTTAGAGACTGCAAGAACTTTAAGGTTTCATGCTTCTCTTCCTTTCAAATTCTGGGGTGAATGTCTTTTGGCAGCTACTTACTTGATAAATATGTTACCTAGTTCTGTTTTGCACTGGAAATCTCCTTTTGAGGTACTATTTGGGAAGCCACCTGATTATTCTCATCTGAGGGTGTTAGGATGTCTGTGTTATGCTGCAATAAAACCAGCTGATAAGTTTGAGGCAAGGGCTAGGAAATGTGTTTTTCTTGGATATCCTTATGGATAAAAAGGATATAAGCTGTATGATTTGCAGTCTCACAAGGTTGTGCTGAGTAGGGATGTGTATTTTGTAGAGACTGATTTTCCTTTTAAGGGTCACTCTATTGAGAAATCAGTTTCTCAAGGAATACAGGATGTTGATTTGGTAAATCCTGCTTTGGATGTCAATCCTGTTACTCAAGAGAACTTTATTTTTGATGAACAGTCTGATTCTAATTCTCATTCACAGCCTGCTTCTAATGACTCTACTTCTGGTCAATTTTCTCATCAAAATGATTCTTTTCCTGTCAATTCTATTTCTGAACCATCTTCTTCCTCTTCCTCTTCTGAGTTGGAACCTATTCACATAGTTTCAACTAGAGTTAGACAACTTCCTAAGAAATTTGACAATTTTAAGGTCAATATTCCTGGTCTCAGGTTGTCTTCTGATACTGATGTTAGTACATCTTTCAATGTTTTCTCTGATCCTCCTGTATCTGGTGTGGATCAATCCTTGCAAGTTGGTCTTGCAAATATACTCACTGCTTTTGAACCTAGCACTTATAATCAAGCCAAAGATCATGAAGAATGGGTGGTTGCAATGAATAAAGAAATTGAGGCTATGGAAAATACTGATACTTGGGAGGTTGTTGATCTTCCACCTAGGAAGAAAGCTATTGGTTCTAAGTGGGTTTTCAAAACAAAATTCAATCCAGATGGGACCATTGAGAGATGCAAAGCTAGAATTGTAGCTAGGGGAGATAAACAGGTGAAGGATAAAGATTATAAACACACTTTTAGCCCTGTTGCAAAGTTTTCAACTGTGAGAACAATTATTGCATTAGCTGCTGTTCACAATTGGGACATTCAACAAGTTGATGTCAATAATGCCTTCTTGCATGGGTATCTTGATGAAGAAGTATATATGACACCACCTCAGGGCTATACCAAGGCTTTACCTAGTCAAGTTTGTAAATTGAAAAGGTCAATATATGGTTTAAAGCAAGCTTCCAGGTGTTGGAACAAAGAATTGAGCACTTTCTTGGTTGATTCTGGTTTTGTTAAATCAAAACAAGATTATTCAATGTTTGTCAAGTAGCAGGCTAACTCTTTTACAGCAGTTGTTGCTTATGTTGATGATTTGCTGATTACTGGTAATGATCCTGCTGTTATTGTTCAGCTCAAGTCTGCTCTTCATCATGCCTTTACAATTAAAGATTTGGGGCAACTTAGATATTTTCTGGGGATTGAGGTTACTAGATCTGATTCTGGTATTCTTTTGAACCAGAGAAAGTATATTTTGGACATGTTGAGAGATGCTCATATGGAATTATGTTCCCCTGCTTCTTTCCCTTTACCTAAGGGACTTAAATTGAGTGATTATGAGGGTTCTATTCTTCCTGATCCAGAGATATTCAGAAAGTTGATTGGCAAGCTTCTTTATCTGAATCTGGTAAGGCCTGATATAAGCTATGCTGTGCAACAGCTTAGTCAATTCTTACATCAGCCAAGAGATACACATTTGTCTGCAGTTACTCATGTTCTGAGATATCTCAAAGGCACACTTCATTTTGGGTTGTTTTATTCTGCTCAGAATGATATGGTTTTGTCTGCTTATTGTGCTGCAGACTGGGGCACTTGTGCAGATTCAGGCGGATCTTTATCAGGATATTGTGTTTTCTTAGGAAATTCTCTTATTTCCTGGAAAACCAAGAAACAGAAAGTGGTGTCTAAAAGTTCTACTGAAGCTGAGTATAGATGTATGAGTTACACCACAAATGAGCTGCTTTGGCTAGATGGACTTCTAGATGATTTAGGAGTGCATATTTCAATTCCTATTTCATTATTTTGTGATTATATTTCTGCAATGCATCTTGCTGATAATCCAGTTTTCCATGAGAAAACTAAACATCTCAGAAGCAAGCATCAGAAGTTAGATGTGCATTTTGTTAGAGAGAAAGTTCAGGATGGTTTTATAAAGACTGTTCATGTGAAATCAGCTTTCCAACTTGCTGATATTATGACAAAACCGTTGAGTTCTAATCAACATAGATTTCTTTGTCTCAAGATTGGTTTGATTTCTCAGGTTCCAGTTCAAGATTGGACTTGCTGTGATCAGACAATTCCATCTTGAGGGGGGGGGGGTGTTAAGCTATTACAGTAAATATCTTCTTAGAGATATTTTGCCCAAAGTTAGTTATAACTTCCCGGATTTCTAGGAAGTTTGTTATGGGTTGTTATACCCTTTATTGTATTAGCTCCCCTGTATATATATATTCTTTCTTCAATTAATAAAATTAATTATAATTCTCACAAATATTTCTCTCCATTTTCTTCTTCTCTGTATTTCTTCTCTCTCTAAATCTGGGTTTGTTCACTATTTCAATTATATTAAATGATGTAATCTAAAATCTATGTAGACGTAATCAGTTCATTCATTCAATGAAAGACTACAATAATAAAGCTTTATGCTTTGATTAGTCCACTTTAAGGATACTTCTACAAGAAATAACTACCGAGTACATGGCAATCATCGAAAGTTGACCTAAAATAAATACTAGAATATTATAAAATTAAGGGAAAATGTAGCTCTAAGGCCCCGTTCATTTTACCTTATTTTCAGTTGAACTGAAATTCTTTTTAATAATTTTCTATTATATTTCTTGTTTAAAGTTACTGAATTTTACTGAACTGAAATGGGATCCCAATATCACCGGAAACCGAGAGGGGAACTTTAACTACTTGAGTTATCCCTCACTCTCTAGTACCGAAGTATATAACTATATAGTGGAGATATTTGTGACATTGATAACATTAATTCAGATATCCGTAACATCCTACTCGTATGTGAATGTAATTGATAAGCTACAGTAGTTTTATTTGGCGATTTTGAAATATCTTTCATTTCCTATTATATACCACTTTTATTATTTGACATATTTACACCCTTCAAAGAACTATATAAGTTACATTGCGTTTAAAGAAGACATTCTCAATACATTATTATACCTTTTTTTTTTCTTTATATATTTTTTTAAAAAATATATGCATCGACATAAAATGGCTCGACAATTTTCACGTTTATTGGCTCTCATATTCCTCTTCCTATTCTTACAAGGTATATTTGCCTCCTTCATTTCCTATCAGTTTGTACTCCATACTATGCTACATACTGTATTATTGTATACAAATATTAGTATTAACCATATTATTGCACATTTTTGTTATTTTTGTGACAAATCATAATTTATAAAGTATATGGCATCATCAGTTTTCACGGTTTCTAATACACTAGTTTAACATTATATTTTTGTAATCGTGCATTTTGTAAAAACCCTAAAAATTATAAGAAAAAACTAATAGTTTGAAGGTATATTTTGAAAAGATTTTTAAACAATTCGCTTGACTTTATTTTCATCTGATATATCGATGAGAATTTATAGTCAAAGTTTTTGAAAATTTGACCTTCAAATGAGAAAGGTTGTGTATATTAAGAAACGGAGGTATAATTTCGTTTTTCTTGCAGAAAAAGTTTGTGAATAATTAGATGTTGGAGAAGTTTAGGGAATTAGGGCTAAGATTCTGAAAACTTCACCTTTTTTTTTTTTTTTTTTTTTTTTTTTTTTTTTTTTTTTTTTTACCAATCCTCAAAACTATTTTGTCACTTCCAAACATATGCGACTTTTTATTTTTTTTTATTTTGTTTTTACAACAGGGAACTAAACAAACCATATACAACGTTAACTTAAGTTACACAATAATCCGTTCAAAAAAAAAAAGTTACACACTAATCCCTCTTTTTCTAAATAAATGCAATTACTTAATGTTAGAATAAATGGCAATATATTCTGGTTGACTTTGTATATAACTAATTTGGTTAGTGTATACCTTAACTTTGTGCACTATTGTATTGAAAATTGACTACCATAATGTTTTCATGATTATATAGTTTATAATTGATATATTTTTTTCCAGATAATTAATTATATTACTTTACTTTAGGTATAAAATAGTATTATCAATATTTTTTTATTTATCAATTTTTTAGTTTCATTTATGTAATTTTTATTCTTATTTTATAGTTTCTCGAAAAAAAATTATTTTATGAATTCAAAATTTCAAAAAATATATTTGCATAGTAGATATAATAAGACTTATTGTGACCATTTTGTAAGGTGAAAAAATAAATTAATCATATTCTATATCACTAAAATAATGTGGTAGTCATTTTTCAAACGACTATTTATATACTTTATTAACTTTGTCTTAATTTGTTTTACATGTTGTATAGTCATAAGTTTTATCACAGTGTTAACTTTTTTTTTTTTTTACAAATATATTATACAATTAAATGCATTAATGGTTAAAGTTATATGTTGGCTTCTTAAAAAAAAGAAAAAAAAATTTATATATTGGCAAACATATATGTCTAGTCAAATTGATGTAATCGGAACTAAGCACTCTACAATGCAATAAGTACGAAATAATTTTGTTTTTAAATAGGCAAAATGATCGAAAAAATATCATTAATGACCCTCTTCACCAGAAAAACTACTAATGCACATCAATAATTAATTTATTAAATTTTTTATGAACGTAGGAAATATGATGGGTAAGGCGAAGGCAGGTGGATGCCAAGCAAGTTTAGGAGAGTGCAAGACTGATTGTGTAGAAAGGTGTAGGCAACAGTTCGGAGGAGAAGGGCGCTGTGAATTTAATTTATGTAACTGCTATTACCCCTGCGGTTCATATCCGCCACCACCGCCACCGCCGGTGAAGAAATGCCAAGGCTATGATGGTACATGCAGCGTAGAAAATTGTGGTGATGACTGCTGCCTGGCTAGGTGCAAGACCAAGTACCCCAATGTACCTGAGTTGCAAGGGTTTTGTCAAGAGATTGTAGGGACTTCTTATAGACTTTGCTCATGCGTCTATGATTGCTAGATTTTATTTTACTATAATTAGTAGTCTTATTATATGGTTTTCATTTGTCAATACATGCATTTACTAGTATGCTTTAAATAAAACCAAAGAACAATTTTATTAGTATTAGAAAAGGAGGGCGATATTATTATTATTATTATTATTATCACAAAAAAGACGAAGTCATACAAAAATTAATGAGAAGCCGAGATATAATCTGGGCTCTCACTTCTGTAGCTATAGCAAATTCTATTCTAGTAAAGATATGAGCAGCAACACATGCTCTAATATTTTGAGTTTTCAAGAACTTTTGGACTCACTTCAACAACTCAATCGCCTCCTTCTCAACACAACAGCCTCCTTCTCCCCAAATGAGCATGCAAATACCAAATAATGTAAAAGTCAAAATATTGCAATTTAAAAAAAATTAAAAATAAAAGATAATAACGGCATGGAATAACATTAAATCAGGTATCTTTAGCTAATAAACATAAAATCCTCTTATATGGTATGTGAATTGATTTATTGGTGATTTGAAATATCTTTCATTTCCTATTATACACAACAATTATTATTTGACATTATTACTCCCTGCAAAGAACTATATAAATTGCGTTTAAGGATGACATGTTTTACTTAAAACTTACATACGTTACATAATACTACGTATAATTTTAAATGATGGCTCAGCAATTTTCATACTTATTGGCTCTCATATTCCTCTTCCTATTCATACAAGGTATATTTTTCTTTTTCTTTGTAATTGGCTTTGCCTCATCAGAATAATAAAAAAAAAAAAAAAAAAAAAGAAGGTATATTTGCCTCCACCATTTCCTTGTGTACAAATATTATTACACATTTTCGTTCGTTTTTGTATCATGATTGTGTAATCTTCTCAAAACTAGCATCATTTTTAATTATATATTGTAATTGAAAGCACATTTTGAAACAAATTTTAAAAGATTCAATTTTGAATTATTTTTAATAAAGAGGGACCCACTATGTACTCCACTCTGTATTAATTAAATTCATTTTTTTTTTCATTTCTAGAAAGGTAAGAAAAAAAAACCATTAATAGGAATAATAGCCCTCCTCACGAGAAAAACTCATGATACACGTTACTTAATCATTATATTCATTGATGCAGGAAATATGATAGGTATGGTGAAGGCGGCAGATATATGCCAAGCAGGTCTAGGAGAGTGTAAGACTGATTGTGATGAAAGGTGTAAGCAACAATACGAAGGAGGAGAAGAACACTGTGAAATTAATCTTTGTTATTGCTATTACCCCTGCGGTGCATCTCCGCCATCGCCACCGTCGCCGAAGAAATGCCAAGCAAACGATGGTACATGCAGCATAGAAACGTGTGATGATGCCTGTTGTTTGGCTAGGTGCAAGACCAAGTACCCCGATGTACCTGAGTTGCAAGGGACTTGTCAAGTGGTTGGGGGAAGTGCTTTAAGACTTTGCTTATGCGAATATGATTGCTAAATTTTATTTTACTACACTTATTAGTTATAGGGAAATGATTTTGGCACATCGAAATTGATTGCTAAAATCAATTAGTGATGTGCCAAAATAAATATCCGTAGTTTTATGGTAGTCAATTATTCATTTATGTTTTTAATAAAAGCAAAGGGGAATTTTTGTTTAAATTAGTGCAATTTCTCCCTTATAATTGTACCTAAGAGAAATGAAAACATTTATTAAAGGAGGGAGTAATGTTTTTTTTTAAAAAAAGAGAGTATGTATATGAATAATGCAAAAAACAAAATATTACGGTGTAAAATTAAAAGAGATGCCCCACTTTCTCATAGTGAGAAACAAAATTTGTTTCTCATATGACATTTTCGTAAATAAACCAACAACTTTATTCAATTGTGAAGTCCACAATAATGAAATAGTTGTTTATTTAATTATGAAAATGTTTCCATGAGAAACAGATTTCGTTTCTCAATATATGAGAAACAGGGAATTTCCCAAAAGAAATAGGTAAAAGCTAGCGAACGTCCCGTTGCATTGGATAAGATAACTAAAAGCATAAATATTGAATTAAAATGAACATTAATTACATCGATCAACGCGTGATTTCGAAATACATTATAAATTTAGTACGGGTACTACTTTAGAAAGCATTTTAAATGCTTATCTAATGCCCCGAGGACATTTGTTAACGAGACAATTGTGGTGATGACTACTTGTCTAGGTGCAAGACCAAGTACCCTAATGTACCTGAGTTGCAAGGGTTTTGTCAAGAGATTGTAGGGACTTCTTATAGACTTTGCTCATGCGTCTATGATTGCTAGATTTTGTTTTCCTATAATTAGTAGTCTTATTATATGGCTGTCAATACATGCATTTACTAGTATGTTTTAAATGAAAACAAAGGACTATTTTTATTAGTACAACTTCTCGCTTATTATACTTAAATACTTCTATCCAAGAGAAATAAAACAACAATTTTTTGGTGTAGCAGGCCATACCATGCGGCAGGGGTTATCCAATTTTTTTTACTAGGGGTTATCTGAGTTTTTCAGTCAGGGGTTGCTTGAGTTACTCGGTCAGGGGTTACTCGAGGGGTTTGGACAGGGGTTACTTGAGGGGTTTACTCGGTTAAGGGTTACTCAGTCAGGGGTTTCTCGAGTTTCTCAGTCAGGGGTTACTTGAGTTTCTCGGTCAGGCCGCATACAAAAAATTGTGACTCGAGTAACCCCTGACCAAGAAACTCAAGTAACCCCTGACCGGGAAACTCGAGTAACCCCTGCCACTCAGTACAACAGGCCGCATATAAAAATTTGTGAAAATAAAAATGTTTATGAAGTATAAGAAAATAAAGGAGGGGTCTTTATTAGTACAACTTCTCGCTTATTATTCTGTTATAAAAAAAAAAAAAAAATTCTCGCTTATTATACTTAAATACTTCTATCCAAGAGAAATAAAACGTTTATGAAGTGTAAGAAAATAAAGGAGGGTGATATTATTATTATTATTATTATTATTATTATTATTATTATTATTATTACTCGTATTAGTTTTTAATTATACAGTGTAAAAAGTCAAAATATTGTGATTTAAAAAGAAAATAAAGTAAATGAATTACTTTGTACAGTACTAGTCCTTAGTATGTAATTGTATAATTATGATAATGGCATGGAATAAGGATTTGATCATATTTACTAAACTCATCTGAGCTGAACTGATTGGAGCTGAACTGAACTGAACTGAACTGAAATGGGCTAAAATGAATATTTTATAAGAGAAGGAAATTGGGAGCTAGAACTAAAT
This sequence comes from Chenopodium album, assembly GCF_948465745.1. Lineage (NCBI taxonomy): Eukaryota > Viridiplantae > Streptophyta > Magnoliopsida > Caryophyllales > Amaranthaceae > Chenopodium > Chenopodium album. The sequence goes on from NC_137849.1 coordinate 50,155,384, forward strand.
TGAATTGAACTAATTGAAGTTGAACTGAAATTAAGCTGAAGTGAACCGACCCTAATATTAAATTAGGTATCCTTAGCTAATAAATATAAAATCCTCTTATATGGTATGTGATTGATTTGTTGGTGATTTTGAAATATCTTTTTCCTATTATACACAACAATTGTTATTTGACATTATCACTCCCTGCAAAGAACTACTATATAAATTACGTTTAAGGATGCCAGGTTTTACTTAAATTTTGAATTATTTTTAATAAAGAGGGACCGACTAAGTACTCCACTCCGTTGTTTTTTTTTTTTTTTTTTTGAAATAAAGTTGATTCATAAATAAGTTATACGACTTCTACAAAGAGATTTAGATCTGACACATACATAATAATTGAATCAAATAAAAACATTTCGTAAGCAAAGCTACGATCGTTGTTGCAAATTGTACATTCTTTATACCCTCTTTCATATCGCTGTGAATTACAGCCTTTTTCGGCGAGGGGGTCTTTCGATTTGTTGTAGCCGTGCAGAAAATTTTCGTCTGATTCCTTAGATTGTTGTCGAAATATTAACCTCTTTTTCAATCCCGCACAAAATTTTACCCATGAAACAACTCTATAACAATCCATGAAATTAAAAAGCAAATCCTCCCTCAAAAGAGAGAAGAAAAACCCGGTTTTTCGATGGAGCCAAATCCTCCTAAAGAAGAAGAAAAACTCTGTCTTTCGAGGGAGAAATATTCCTCCAAGAAGAGAAAGTGTTATTATAAACGTAAAATAAGAGAAAAAGCACACAAAAACAACGATTGGGGCTTTCCACCGGTAAAAACCGATGAAAGCCCCTTCAAAATTCAACTATGGGAGTTAGGGTTTTAGAGAGAGAAGAGAGAATCAATTTCGATAAGATCTTTTTCCACTCCGTATTAACTAAAGAAAAATGTTGTACATAACCCTTAGGGCAACATATAAGCAATAAAAAGACTCTTGAAAATTGTTTAAATTTAGAAAATCATGATAAAAACACACTAATTACATTGATCTATGCGTGTTTTTGTTTTAGTGTGTTTTTGTCATGAATTTCTAATGTTATACAATTTTCAAAACTGTTTTTAAAGCTTGTATATAGCCCATAATAACCTTCCTCACGAGAAAAACTCCTGATACACGATACTTAATCATTATATTCATTGATGCAGGAAATATGATAGGTATGGTGAAGGCGGGAGAAATATGCCAAGCCGGTTTAGGAGAGTGTAAGACTGATTGTGATGAAAGGTGTAAACAACAATACACAGGTGGAGGAGGACAATGTGATATCAATCTTTGTAATTGCTATTACCCCTGCGGTTCTTCTCCGCCATCGCCACCGTCACCGAAGAAATGCCAAGCAAACGAAGGGACTTGCAGCATAGATACTTGTGGTGATGACTGTTGTCTGGCTAGGTGCAAGACCAAGTACCCCAAAAAACCTGAGTTGCAAGGGACTTGTCAAGAGGTTGGGGGAAGTGCTTTAAGACTTTGCTTATGCGAATATGATTGCTAAATTTTATTTTACTATTTAGTAGTTTATGGTTGTCAATTCATTATGTTTTTAATAAAAGCAAAGGGCATTTTTTGTTTAGTGCAATTTCTCCCTTATAATTGTATCCAACATAAATGAAAACATTTATTAAAAGAGGGAGTAATTAATTTTTTTAAAGAGAGTAAATGAATAGTACAAAAGGCAAAATATTTCAGTGTAAAAAGAAGTAGGCAAAAGCTATATAACATCTTCGGGCATACTGAACATTGGATAAGATGACTAAAAAGAGAAATATTAAATTAAAATAGACATTAATTACACCGATTAATGTGTGATTTTGGCATGTATTATAAATTGGATCTTACTAACGAACGTCCCAGGGGCATTGGTTAAGCATTTAAAATATTGCCTAAAATGGTATTAATTTGGAAAGCATGACAAAATCACGCGTCGATCGGTGTAATTAATGTTCATTATAATTTAATCTTCTTACTTTTAGCTAGCTTATCCAATGCCTCCGAAGCGTTCGTTAGCTTTTACCTTATAAATTAATACTCCGAGGACATTCATTAGCAAGATAAAAAAGAGTAGCAATACGAGTAGTAATCAACTCGTTCTACGGAGTATATGACTACAAATATATAATGGAGATAATTAATGTAATGGCTTCGAATCACATTAAATCATACATCCTTAGCTATTACTCCGTACTTTGTAAATTTAAGGCGAAAAAAGGTCAAAGTTGATGGTTTTACATGGTTATAAAGGAAAAAAAAAAAAGATAATAGAGAATGATAATCTTTGTCAAGTCATTATTATCAGCTATTAAAGGCTTTAAAGCAATAATGGCATTGGGGAATGTTGTTGTAATTAAGATTAGAATGAAACTTCAATTACATGTGTTTAGTTGGCACACATAATCCATGTGAATATAAATCATTCAATTAAAATCGTACACTTTATTTATTATAAATAACTAATGAATACAAAGTACACATATTGCTTACATCAATCCATTAATTAAAGAGATTTCTTAGTAAAATACAATATACGGAATATAAAATAATGTAACTTGGGTTTTTTTAAGGAAAATTTAAGAGGTTAAATTGAAAATTAAAATAGTTGAATTATACTCCATACTTCGTAATTGTTACGTTTAAAAAGGCAAACCTTACTTTTTTTCAGCTTCGTATGTGAAATAAATTGATGAGGCAGTTTGACTTGATGATGATTTTGAAATATCTTTCATTTCATATTGGCCATTTATACACCACATTTATTATTTGACATTTCTTCAACCTACAAAGAACTATAAAGGAAGACATATTATCAGTTTTCACTATATTTTTAACATTTCTGCATCAAACTTACATAAAATGGCTCAGCAATTTGCACATTTATCGGCTCTCATATTCCTCTTCCTATTCATACAAGGTATATTTGCCTCATCCATTTCCTATCAATTTTTACTCTTATGCTACATATTGTATACAAATATTATAGCACATTTTCTGTTTGTTTATTTTGTATTATAATTGTGTAATTTTCAATTAAGGCTGTTGTTTGGTTTTTAATTAATTCCCCGTTAAATCGTTAATTGAATTACTAAGTGGTTGCATCGTTGCACCACTTGTTTTTTCATGGATTGTAATTCATTAGTTTGACCATATGGTGTATAAAATAATTAAATTTGACTTGATTTTTTTTCAAAATTGCACAGTATAAAATATTTATGTGTAAAGTTCTAACATGGTGTATTAGACTATTAGTCATTAACTCTTATAAGTAAGTATATTATCACAATATTACCTTTTTATAATTTCTTACCAATGTACAACTGAATGTAATTACTCCTTTTCTTTGTATTTGTTACATGCTGACTTTTGTAGTCAACTTTCAAAAACTTTGACTATGAACTATGAAGATAAAAAATGTATCATAAGTATAGTATTATCACTATATTAAGTTTTTTATAATTTAACATATTCATTTTGTCAATAAATAAATAAATAAATAAAAGATATACATACTAGGTATAACATATTTATAATCATGATGTGTTTTGGACATTGTATTATCGTAAAAGTTAAAATATAACATACAAAGTACAATAGAATTGGAGGAATAATAATTAAAATTATGTGTTGGCAAACATGTCTGATTAAATTGATGCGCTTATTTAAAAAATAGATAGACTAAGTATGTACTCCACTCCATAATAATTAATTAAATTATATTCATTGACGCAGGAGATATGATGATAGGTGTGGTCAAGGCTCTAACATGCGGAACAGATATAGGACAGTGTAACCCTCATACGTCTGATTGTGTAGATAGGTGTAAACAACAGTTTGTAGGCGGAGAAGGACATTGTGAAGTTGGTTCTTGTTATTGCATATACTCCTGCAGTTCTTATCCGCCACCGCCGCCACCAACGAAGACATGCCAAGCCAACGCTGGTACATGCAGCTTAGCAAGTTGTGGTGATGACTGCTGTCTTGATAGGTGCAAGACCAAGTACCCCAATGTACCTATACCTCTACTGCGCGGGACTTGTCAACAGTTTATAGGAACTCCAATTAGACTTTGTTTATGCGAGTTTAGTTGCTAAATTTTATTTCACTGTTATTATTAGTCTTATTATATGGTTGACTGGTTGTCAATTCTGTTATGACTTTATGTTTTTAATAAAAGCAGAGGAAATTTTATGTTTAATAAGGCTATTCTGAACCAAGCACAGTAAGCAGACTGCTAGGGCTTAATCGGACTGATGTGATCCGGTCCTGGTCTGTGCAGGATGGGATGGACTAATAGCCTAACACGCGCACTAGCCACCTTCATGCCTAGGCCGTGCCAATAGTAACTACACGACAGTGTCTGTGAATTGCAGTTTTCTGCTAAAATGATCATTAATACAGTTTTCGTTTCATAACAGTAAGATAACTAAACTACAGCACTAAGATACTAATCTGGCTTCACTAGTATATAAAATTGATTTCTTAAGAGTAATTGGACCTATGTATACAATAATGTAGTTGAAGGTATTTATAAAATAAAGTTGCTTGAAGCAGAGAATATAAGACAGTGAAATTACTAATGCAGAACCTTCTGAGATTTTTCGGTGTAATCATCTAGAGACCTGAAAGCACAAGGATCAACATCGGTTAGCATCTTAACTACATCTCTTATGTTAGGGCGGAGAGATGGAAGCTTGGTAGTGCATAATGTGGCAATCTTCAAGACTTTCATCATTGCATCTTTGGTGCAATCTGATACTATCTTAGGGTCAAGAACATTAATCTCACTGCTCTTGTCATTTAGGCCTTTCAAAACCCAATGAACAATGTCTCTTCCTTCTCCATATTGCTCCTCAATTGGTCCTTTTCCTGTCAGCAGTTCAAGAAGTACCACCCCGAAACTATATACATCACTCTTCTCTGTGACCTTGCATGTATATGCGAGTTCTGCAGGGATATCAAAAAGTTTTGTGGATCAGTTTCAAAAAACCAGGAATAAAAAATCGGCCCATTTTACTAACTGATTTAGTTCAGACTTCAGAGGCAAATTAGACAGAAATAGATGACTTCACAGATATATTACTGAGTATCAGAAGAATAAGAACTTACCAGGAGCAAGGTAACCATGAGTACCAGCAAAACAGCTAAACTCAGACACCTCTGCAGAATCATATGTGGATTTAGCAACCCCAAAGTCTGCAATCTTTGGCTCATATTCCAGATCGAGTAAGATGTTGGTTGATTTTATGTCTCGGTGAATGATAGGAGGTGAGCAGTCATGATGCAGATAGCAAAGACCCTTTGCAACTCCTAAAGCAATGTTGTAGCGCCTATTCCAATCTAATTCTGGCTGCCCATCCTTGATCTCCCGGTGAAGCACTTGAAACAAGTTACCATTTTCCATGTACTCAAAGACTAAAAAAGCTGTGTTTCCTCTCAATAAGCAGGCATAAAGCTTTAATATGTTCTTGTGTCTAATATTTCCCAAGATATTCATCTCAGTTGATATAGCCTTAAAAGATGTTCCCTTCCAAAGTTGCTTTACAGCCACTATTCCACCATTCTTCTTAAGCTCCAAACGATAAACCTTTCCTGCCCCTCCATTTCCAATCAGATGCTCTTCCTCCAAGTTACAGATTTCATCTACATCAAATTCCAAATGGTGGAAAGATTCAACTTTCCATTTTGGTTCCATGCCATTGCTGCCTTCAAGATCATCTTCGGAGCAAGAGTTTGAAACCTTGTAGTGTCTGTAGTTCAAGAACAATAGTGCGGATAAGATCAAAACAAGGAAAGACAAAGCAGAAAAAGTTGCTATCAGTCTGTTTGACAGCCCCTTCTTGTGAATTTCTTCACCATTGCACAATCCAATCCCATAATTTATAAAGGTTTTCATATTCTTGTAAGCACACAACCCCTTGTTCCCACGAAAGGAATCACTGCTGCCAACGTCTAACAAGCCCTGAGGAACACTTCCTGATAGCTCGTTGTCAGATAAATCGATCAAACTCAATCTCAACTTTCCTAGATTGCTTGGAATTGAACCCTTAAGCCTATTCCTTGAAAGATTGAGAGAGTTCAATGAGATCATCTGAGCAAGTGTAGAAGGAATCTTACCATCTATCATGTTGCCTGCAAGATTGAAGTCAGCAAGCCTCGTGCACTCGCCTAACTCTCGTGGTATTGAACCAGAAAGGGAATTTCCTTGTAGTTGTAATGATGATAGCTGTTTCAAGGCTCCAAGTTGAGGAGGAATCACACCAGAAAATGAATTATTACTCAAGTAAAGCCTCTCTAGTTGAGTAAGTTTACCAAGTTCTGCTGGGAGTTCACCAGAAAACCTATTGTTCTCCAAAATTAACTGACTCATGGAAGTCGAATTCCCTATATCTGAAGTAATCTGACCTGTAAGTTCATTATTACTGAAATCTACTATATCTACATTAGGCATTGCCCATATACCATCAGGAAGTTTCCCTGACAGACGGTTCTGATTGACTCTGAGCCTCACAAGTGATTTACATTCAGCATAAGAAGCAGGAATTTCACCGGAAAACCCATTATCCAGAGCAAGCAAAAACTGCAGGCTTCGGCTTTCACACAAGTACCTAGGAAAGGAGCCAGTAAAATTGTTTTCAGAGATGTCTATACTAACTAATGGAGAGAATCTCCCAAAATTTGCTGGAATTTCCCCTGAAAAGCTGTTCCTGTAAATCGAAAAGCCTATAAGATTGCGTAAATCTTCAAAACTGCGAGGAAGTTCCCCTGTAAAGTCATTCTCATACAGCTGAAAAACTGTCAGGTTCTTCAGATTCACTATCTCCGGAGGCAACTTCCCTGAGAAATGGTTAGCTGATATATCAAATTCCTGCAGAAGAGTCAGGTTTGCTAACTCTGAAGGGATTTCTCCAGTCAAATTGTTAGCAAAAAGCTCAATCTTTATCAACTTTCGCAACTCAGAAATTGATTCAGACAACTTCCCAGATAGCCTATTCCTTGACAGATCAAATATAACAAGCTCTTTCAGACCATAAATTGATTCTGGAATTTCTCCTACCCTCTTGCAGTTGGATAAGTACAGCCAAGTCAAGTTCTTCAGATTGCCTAGACTGTCCGGGATTCGCCCTTCATTGAAAAAATTATTTCCTAGACCCAAAGAGACTAATCCTGTCATATTGCCAGCCCAAGTAGGAAATTCACCATTCAAAAAATTATCTGACAAATCCAGAACCTCCAAATTCCTAAGACCAGAAAGATCAGGAATTCTACCCACCAACTTATTGATGGTAAAATTCAGAACCTTGAGATTTCTGCACTGGCTCAACTCTGGTGAAATGTTCCCAGAAATGGAGTTTGATGGAAGAACAAGAAATTTAAGGCCTTGTAGCCTACACACAGAAGGCGAAACCTCGCCGGCTAATGAAGCATTCTCTAGATGAATCCCATCTACTCTCCCAGTTTGTAAGTCACAGGACACTCCAGAAAATTCACAAGGAGAGTTGGAATCACTCCAGGATGTAAGGAGGTTTAATGGGTCTTTGAAATGGGATTTGAATTCAAGAAGAACATCTTTTTCCACCGTTAAAGATGCTAAATTTGGCGGGAAATAGCAAAATAAGAGGAAAATAAGCATAATTTGATATGAATTGGTTGCCATTTTGTGGCTTGACTGTAAACTTCAATTCTTGAGTACCTAATAATGAATGTGAACACACAAAAAGTAAATAAATTAAAGAAAAAACTAAAAAAATGATGAACTTTCCATTCACAATCATTCTACTGTACATGTTTTTAATGATGACTATTAACTTAATCCCAATATACACTAAAAACAAATTAACTTAATCCCAATGTTCATTATGCACAAATTTAACTTAATCCCAATATACACTAAATGTAATTATGTAAGGTTCGATATTTGAAAGTGTTAAGTTGGATTTCACTATCGCTAATCTCTATTAGAGGTGTGTATACGGTGTACTAAGTTTTTCGTTCAACTCTTGGTTTCGCACAATTTGTCAATCCAACAATTTATCAACTTACTACAGTGAAATCATATGTACAACCTCATCAAATGGTACCATAATCAATAATTACAAGGTAAAAAAGATGAACAAATTAAGCAGTTAAAATGTCATTAATAAATAATAATGTGGGGTTAGGGTAAATCAAGGTAAAGTTGAAATCTTTCTTAGAAGCCACTCATATAAGGGCCATACCATATTCCAATCAACAATAATCATTACACAAAAAAACATGCAATACAACATTGACAACCCACAAAAATGTACGACTACTTGCTTTCTAACTTACTCCATATCACTTTGATTAATTTGCAGGAAAACACAGGCCCAATATTCTGCTCAAATTATAACAACTTTTTTTTTTTTTTTTGCAATAATTCCAATTATTAATCATAATAAATTAACAATCCAATTAATAATATAAAAAGTGCATGAACCATACTTGATCAAGTACTTTATCAATGTATTAACATTCAAAAAAAAAAAAAAAGTTAAAGAAAATTATACCTGAGTATTCAAAGAACAGGGTAGTAGAGTCAGAGCACCATTTTCTCTGTAAATATATGTTCCGGAAAAAAGAAAGAGGGCGAAGAGAAGAAATATATTTATAATACCATACGAAATTAAATTGAAGGGTTTATGAGGTTATTAATGTAGTATAAATGGAAGTGAGACAGAGAAGATGTAGGAAGGAAGAAGAAAGAGAGCAGAAGTAATGAATGTAATGATATAGGAAGTGAAAAATATAAGAATAAATGTAATGGGATAATGCCTAAATTTTAGTATTTGGTGAAGTACAAATCTTAAGGGACCTTTGATTATGACATGGACCCCCTAAATAGTTTGTATCAAGTCAAGTAGAGTGAGAAAGTTTTGTCTATCTTAGAGGTTGTCATTCCTTTTTTAAATTCCAAATTTTGGTAGGGAATAAAAGAGGATTCTTTGCTCTATTCTTGATGAGAGATTGAAAGATATATATAGAAATGCTGATGCAGACGAAATTTGGTTAAAAGTTGTGCGTGATGTGTATTGTGATGTCTAAAAATATTTACTCGTATTATTAAGAGCATTTAGAAATAAAATCTCTAATAAATCTCTATGATTTCATATCAATTTTGATTCTTTATCCAAGATTCATAAAAATTGGTTGGGACTAAAACAAGTATAAATAATGGGTAACTAAAGACACAATAATATTTTATTGCCGCAGTTAAATTACAATAGATTAATTCATTGTAATTGTAGTCAAGAGCTGCAGTAGATGATTTTCTTTATTATTAATACTATAAAAGTATAATTAGATGGTTCCAACCATCAAACAAGTTTTGCTATCACCCTCGCGAAGCTAGGGAAACACCTGGATGCCTAACCTTGCTAGATTCACAATTACCAAAGTGCATAACCATGGACCTTTATGAGAATGATTATTTAGCTCATATGACTCCAAATAATATTAATTTCTCATCTTCCCAAAATTATAATTTTCCTCATTTTCTTCTATTTCCCCTTCATTTTATAAATGAATATGGAGTATATATAAACATAAATTTAAACACAAGCTTGTAAAAAATACCCCTCTGTCATCAAACTAAACAATCTACATACTCCTTATGAACTATCTATATATTTAGGAATACAATTGCATTACTACTGAGAATGACGCTAGAATTACCTGATAAAATTTCATACAATTCATTATACTCCGCATTATTTATACCATTAGTGTATATATATATATTAATTTGAAAATGATTTGTAGGTTATCTATAGAATCACGAATAAGATCAAATTAGATACATTTGTTCTTTAGTTTGGTGAGTGAATAAATGCTTTATATCGACAAAAACTTGTTAGAGCATCTTTAGTTCCAAAAGCTTTTTATATAGCTTAGCTAATAAAAGCCTAATCTATTAACTATTACTAAAACAGAAGTTGCTGAAGTCACCATTGTCCACGTGTCGCTTTCTCAATAAAAAAATTTCCGCCTAAATGTAATGGTGATGTAATTTTTTTTTTTTTAGAGTTATCATATTTAACATTTTTGAAATTTAAATATTGGAAGCTTTTACATTACAACAAAAACCTATCAATTTATTTTAAGAAATTGAAACAATTTTAAATAGCACACTAATAAATGACCTCCTACATTGAACTGTGAATTAGACAGCGTTAAATAGATACTATATCATAATTTTGATGAAAATAAAAAAAATTTAAAATTACAAAATATACGTAATTCTTATTTATATTCATGTATAATAGCGATTTATTTTTAAAATGTACAAATTAAAAATAGGTTTTATATAAACCGTGCATCGCACGGATTCTAACCTAGTTAATTTAAAAAAGAAGAAGACGACAATCTTATCCATAAACTTACCATATAAAAAAATAAAAATTAAAAATTAAAAAAAAAAACATATAAAATGGTTACAAAGGTAACTTTTCACGAGAGGGTCGTCTTTTAATAATTCAATTTTTTATTTTATTTTGTTTGTGTGAATATAAAGATTTATATGATAGAAAAAATTCGCATTCTTGAATTAAGAATATTAGATTAAGGGATCAACTAAACAAAAAAAATATAATAATAATATTAATTACAAGCTAATTAAGTGGATGGTTCAAATTTATGATTAATTTTTATATTTTCTTATCTCACGCCACTCACATGGAAGCCCATAATTGATAATTGTACTCTATCAAATAACCTATCCAATCAAAACATCTTCAAAATGATAATAAATGTACTTAATAGGTTAAAGTCTTAAGGATGATCGTGAGAATTTAATTTAGTAAAGGGATATTCCAAGATAATATATGCAAGAGTCGGACGATAATAATTGTCCAAAACTATATATGTATTGGCGATTATAATACGGAGTAGCAATGTAAGTGTATAAGCCATTAAAACTCCATGCCTTGACAGCTTAGGTTTGTAAGATAGTGCCGACAATCTGCAGATGAAGATACATCAATCTACATTATATTTGCTCATCACTACTTTACTATTAAACGTGTGCATGTACAGCTGAAAATTGTACTCGTACCACTTTAATAATATGTTCCATCTAGTACATTTAATTATTGATGCATGGATGCAATGTACCAAATTCGATCGTCCATATAATTTCTTATCTTAGGAATAAGTTTCATGTGTTTTAAAGTATAGATTACCATATATATACATTTATCGACCGTGGACTTACGGGTGCCTCATACATTTATGGTATGGAGAGACCAATATACATGTACTACCTTGATAATGATACAATTCACAAACATGCATTACACTACATAAGCAATATTATTGATCCAATAATGGTGGTTTGGAGAACTTTTGAGAAATTTATAATGAGTGTGAATTAGGTTTCCATTAGAACGATAATGACAATTACATACTATTGATTGCAACGTTAGAGTTTTCATGTCGATGCACATTTTATACAATTAATGTCTTTAACTATACTTTGGTAAAAATTATACGTATATAAGAAGTTAATATTGTAAAAGTATATATCAAAACGAATTCATCAAACCTCATATGACTATGTTTTTACCAAAATAACCACAAAATTGAATCAAATTTAGTCTTGGGATTTTATAGACCTATTAATAGGTCTTTTATGGGTCTAAACCAACTTATATGACTTCAGGGGACACCTCATACATTTAATTTAATTTTGAGAAAGTTCCTTAAATTGGCCAAAAAAACGTGAATTATACCCTTTAGTTTTGGATAAATTTGGACCTTTTCATACTTGAAAAGAAAACACCTCAAGGTGCTTTTCATGAGTCTCACAACTCACTGGGAGACTATTTGGATGGTTAGAACCATTCACTTTGCCTTTAAACCATCAAATTAGTCATTTTTGTATGTGCCTTATTTAAGAAACTCAAGGCAACCACGTGCCTTTATATGACCAACTAGTGGTCACATATGGTTCCTAACAACATTATATGATCACGAGATGGGTCCATAACGATTTCATGATATTTCGACACCAAACCAAAAAAATCTTTGAATTTGGTCCAAAAGTGTGGATTATATACCTTCAATTTTGGACGATTTTTGAATTTTTGGGACTCGGAGAAGAATGAGGTCATACTGTTTTCTATGGACCCCATAAAACCCCAGGATATCATTTAAGTGGTTGGAACTGTCATTGTGTCTTTAAATTGTCAATATGGATATATTTGTATACAATATCTCCATTCATTGGCTAAAAGCCACCACAAACCTTCACACGCCCGACTAATGGCTGTATATAGTTCCAAACAATATTATATGATCGCGAGATGCATCCCCTACGATTTCGTGAGTTTTCAAATTTCAATGCTAGGTTCCAAAACCTCCAAAAGCGGTCCGATTTCATGTATAATAGCCTTGAAACTTAACTTTCGTAAAACATTTCTGGACGTGGTAAGATTATGCATCGAGATGTTTCATGGGGTTTTCAAAAGATCTTGGGAGTCTTGCCTAGTGTCACGTACAAGAAACCATCTCATTTATACCTTGGTCCACTCTTATTATCGTGTCTTAAGATATCTTCCCTTATCTACTTAAATACGTACATAGCAAATAGTAGTGAGATTATAATCAAAATGAGTTCCCAAGTTTATCACGAGGTATTATATTTTCACTTCCCACTCTTTGTATCTCTCTTTTGGTAGCGAGTATGCCTGTAATATTGCCCCTTAATTTCCCAGTTTCTCGATGCAACCTACACTCTTTGTAGGAGGATTATCAATGGGTTATACTGAGTATCAATTAAGGAAAAAAAAAGTTATCAAAAGACTATCAAGACAAAAAAAATAAAGCGAATAATTTTTGGATTTAATGCATCTAATAGAAAGTTTACTGAGGCAAGAATTTAATCTCTTGAATTATTCTTGAGCACCTTAAAAAGTGGGGGTTGGGCCAAAATAGATTGATCACTTTTTTTTTTTTGATATATACTACTCTTAACATAATAACCACTATAGTTAATGTAGTGCTCACTTGGGGCTATTCTGATTGACTGAACTGAGCTGAACTGAACTGAACTGAACTTATTGGAGCTGAACTGAACTTAACTGAAGTGAATTGAATATTTTATGAGAGAAGGAAATTAAGAACTACACTTATTGAAACTGAACTGAACTGAAAATAATCCGAAGAGAACAAACTTTTAGTTACACTAACCAAATTGGCTAAATTCTCTTTTAGTAGTCAATCTGAAGATGATATAGTGCTCATTTCATTTTCATTTCTTTCTTATCCAAAAATGTTAAGTATTTAAGATAAGACCAGTGTTGCTCTATGGTACAGAATGTTGGGCTTCTAAGAAAGAGCATATTAAAAAGATGGAGGTTACGGAAATGCGCATGTTAAGGTGGATGTGTGGAAACACTTTAAGAGATAGAATCAGAAATGAGGTTATTCGCAAGAAAGTAGGTGTGGCGGGCATTGTAGATAAATTAAGGGAAAATCGTCTGCGTTGGTTTGGACATGTAAGACGGAGACCCGAGGGTGCACCGGTGCGAAGAGTGGAAGAGTGGGACCATGGAGGGATTAAACGAGGAAGAGGGAGACCAAAGATGACTTGGTTGGAAGGAGTGAGGAAGGATATGAAGTGCATGGATTTACGTGAGGATGAAGTTTTGGATCGTAAGGGATGGAGGAGAAAGATTTATGTTGATGACTACACGGAATAATCAAATTTGGTTCATGTTAGCCGACCCCACTTTTGGGATTAAGGCTTTGATTGATTGATTGATTGATTGATTTAAGTTTAACGGTAATTGCTATTGAAAGTAAAAGAATTCTACTTTTTCATAATCATGTCAAGCTTCTCCAGCTTCTTCATTGTTCAATCTCATTGTTGTATGTAGCATTTTTCCGTCCCTTATATTAGTCATATTTATTTTGTATGGCCGAAATTTTATGAACTAATATAGCTATTTTAAAGTGACCTAACATTACCGTAGACAAGAACAAAATATTAATCCTACAAATTATATTTAAATTTATGCTCTTAAACGAAAAGAAATCCGATATTTAATTTCAAAGTATCTATATCGGATTTACTCACAGTAATATATGGATCTAAGTTAATTGGATTAAAATCTTGTTACATCATATGAACACGTTACATGGGTCCATCACAATGAAATGTCTCACTATACACGTTCACATTCTTGTTGTCTTATAGGATAGAGGTAATGGTTGTAATTAAGCTCCTTTAAATGAATGATGTTGGCAAATTAAGGGTAGGAGCCACATCACCTTTCATTTAAGATTCATTGATTTGTCTTTCTCTATCTTATTTGTTTATAGATTTGAGTCAAAATTTGTCATTCTGGTTGTGATCATTTAGGCTTTAAAGTAAAGCCATGCATTCTATAGTGATGTCTTATTTACTTTGATTCGATTTCACTTTATTTTCACTTATTTAACAAATTTTAGATTAATAAATTCAGATAAGTTAAGGTAGGTAAAAATAAGTTCTTATAAGTTTAATAAGTTAATTAGAATCACTTGAGTTCAATTTACAATTAAAACAAGTTCAATAATGTCTACTCTGTAATAGCATAAAAAGATGAGAAAAATAAATGTAAGTTAATAAAACACATCCTAAATCTTTTAATCAGACAGTATGACTAAAATATGTGATTATAGACTAATAAACTTTTTGGATTCACTATTTTAATTTTATTATTGGTTTAACTTACGAGTTACAATTTACAACATGTCAAACCTTCTTTTACAAGAAGTTATCTTCTGTAACACATTAAGCAAATATAGTAGTTCTTGATATAACTTCATACGTAAAATTTCAATTCTCTTCCACAATATCTTCTCTCTGATTATGTTTCAATTTTCATGGATGTTCAAAGAGCAAATGCTTAGACCTTGTTATCTAGCTAACCAATCAATAAAGAAAAAAGTAACACGTAATAATATTCACATGACATAATATCACATCAAATTAATACAATCAACATCAAAACTTAGCTGGGAAATACAAATAACACAGTGAATAGTATACCCCCAAAAATCTGTACCATATATTTGTGATCGAATCTTTTTAGCTTTGGGGACCAATAACTATTCATATAATTATAATTCCTCTAATTTACTTTGATTATTTTTTTACTTTATGGACCGCCATTAAATATAGTAACAATGAAATCTCATAAATCTCCACTTTTGGTTAGAGTTGCGTAAGGGAGTATTTGGTAGAATCTAACATACAGTTTCATTAATCTAGAAGATTAATATCATATTCTTATCCCTCAACTTTTGACTACTCCATGTTATTTTTTTTTATCAAGAACCAACTATAGAGACTTATAACGAGTAATCAATATTGAACAAAGTGACTTAACCAAAGTAAAATGGAAGTTTGGGACCAATCTGCTATGCTAATCTTGGATTTGTGCTTGAGCACTTGTCATTAATGGTCTCAAAGTGCTTCCCACTAACAATAGAAGTCAGTCAAAAAGCTCGGTTGAACACGCATACTCGAAATGCCTACTACATCATCTTTAAATAAAAAGGGGGAAGATGATGAATAGGCCGAGAGCAGGTACAATAAACGCAATAAGCCAGTTCCTTGTAAACGAAGTTCTGGTCATAGCTCCAGGATCCTGGCACAACTTCAAGAAACACCATCAAGAATGAAACATAATAGTGTCAAACCCGCAAACTGGACAAGGCAGTTGCGGCTGTGCATCCCTCTGCCTTGTTATTAAAATGAATGTAGTCGTCACTAAAATGGTTCCTTCGGTATGCACCAGGATTTTTTTTTTTTTGGCTTATAAAATCAAACACAATGGCATTTAACCTCTCGCTGCTCATAACACTGAAATAATACCAGAAACCCAAGTGTTTGTAGTGATTTTCATTCCATCATGCAGGAATGTTCTATACAATTTTCAGTAATAATAATTATTGCTAATCTTGGACTTCTGCACTAATATCATCACTCCATAATGCAAAATCATAAGATTATTCGACTACATATTCATAAATCATAACCCAAAGACATAAAACACTACCTCATGAATTTACCAAAAATTTGCACAGGGCTGGTCTAGTCCTCGATCAACAAATCCATAGATATTTGACATCGGGACACATTGTTGATCACAAATCAAGGACTTTCGTACTGTGGTTTTCGCCCAAGTATGCAGAACTAGCAATCTATCTTCCAACACCTAAAGAGTACAAACTTCCGTGCATAACCTATCAGAATGGACCTGCTGTCCCTGGGAAGAGCTGTTGTATTTTGTTGAAGACATCCATTACCTAACATAAATTTTACCAAATGCATCATAAATTTACCTCAGAATTCAGCAACCTAAATTTATTGGCTACTTGTCTAGTTACAGAAGTGGATTTAACTTAATATACAACATGCAATCAAAACAGGTTTTACTATAAATTTTACAATTAATCTTAACATTCAGGGAATCAGGGGTCAAAAACTGGAAGCAGTCTACTATTCTGGAATGATTTGAAAACTGGAATTTGTCAAAACTAGTTAGGTGAAGGAATAATTTAATAGCTTGAAATTTTAATCTGCTGTGTTAAACTCTAGCTTTGTAGGCCGTATCTTAAGGTTCAAAATTTGCATCGAAATTTGGCTTTGTTGTATATGTAATGAAACCTGTGTGCACTAATTTGCCTTCCCTTTGCAAAGCTGTAGGGCTACCTTAGGATACTACTTTGGGTTACAAAATACTACGTAGGTGATTAAAACTATCACAAGTTTCAGAATAGGTTATAAATAGTGATTATGCTCTAAAGATCATAAGACATCAGTAGCAAGCTAAAAATCCACAAAATGTATATTAATCCCTAAATTAACTACTATTACCTCCTTATCGTTTTGGTAATTGATGATATTCATGGGATTCTGGGAAACCTGCAATAGCAACAGGAGTCAGACGAGTTCACTAGAGAAAGAATGACTGTAAAATGAGAAGAACGTACATCCATTATGGCTTGTTGAACTCGGGGGTTCTGGAATGCCATGGCAACATCAGGATTAGCCATAATTTTTGAGATAACTTCTTCAGGTGTAAGGCCGATTTGGTCTATCAAAGATTACACAGAAAATTAGTCCATAAATAAAGATAGATGAAGAAGCTATAAAGGTAATCATACTTTATCAATCACATGATTTCAACAATTATATGGATTACAGATTTACAACATTGTATCCAATTAAACCAGAGATGTATTTCGTTACATGGGGTCCATGACAATTTTACAGGATCCTGTACACAAAATTGTAAATTATCACAGTACATCACTACATCTAATGACTGATGATCTGACGAAGGGATGTTAGTTTGTCCAGGAAGACATCTAACTTAATGGTAAGACACACCATCTGCAAGGAAGAGTCCTCTTCAAATCAACCTAATACATTCTTTTTGTCCAACCATCATCAATTATTATGTTTTTCAAACATAAAACTAATTCAGAAGTCATAGGAGATTTCTATGAGGACTCGTGATCAACAACATAATGCAGCATGCTTAAAAAAAAGTCATAAATGGGGGGATCCTGTGTTCTACTTCAGAAGCGACTGCATGTATCACATGCATGAAAGGGGGCTTAAGGACCTTAGACCGGATAAAGTGGATCTAGGTTATGTTGAAGGAACAATGTTTGGGTTAAATTTTTTTGAATTACTTCCTAGTTCAAGTTATTGATGTATAATATTTGCATGATGGTAAAGTGAGCAAAGCCTCTCATATTCACCCCCCATATGGAAAATGGGGGCAATCTTAGTGGGATGGAGAGAATACTATATAAAAGATATGCTAATGGAAAAATAATCCTCGTTCAAAAAATGGAAAGGAAACTGTCTGAAAAACAATGTCACACTTAAAAATAAAAGTTATAGAAACTCACCAAACTGTTGCTTAACTTCTGGACTATTCAAATCAAAATTTTTTAGATTATCAACCATGCGGTTGTCCCATTCTGGGGTTCCTCCCATGTTGTCCCTGGGATAAAAACATAACGATCATTATCTAATTTTTGAAACAAGATTAAAGCTCTAGGGAAAAGGAAGGAAGACAACCACTACGTGGCATAACTACACCAGGGACAAATAAATCAAGCAAGATTACACGACAGATCTATAGTGGTAATAGCCTACTAGAACAGCAACTCAAACGATATGCCACAAGCCCACGACAATAACTCAAAAAAGTAGTTTAAATACATTTGTTATAATGGCTGAATTTTTTGTTTAGAAGATTCATTGCTTTAAAAAAAAATGAGAATTTCTGAATAATATTAAAGGCTAAACTATACATCAAAATTTCAGTTGCAGATACTCCGTTATATCAACACCAACGAGTACAAAGAGCTTCAGAATCAAAGCGTAAACATAGGTGCGATGAGAAACTGAAAACTTTTAACAAATGGCTGATATGATAATGTAAAAAGAGATAACCAGATGCAATTTGGGTGTAGAAACACATTATACATTGCACCTGCAGCCTAATTGTACGGCACTTCACAAGAATTCAACATATAGATGCACCTCATAATTTGGGATTATAACAGACCTTCCAATAGATCTTTAACGTCCACTTTGGTGAAGTAAAGTTTTACAGAGTACAATAGTACATCCAGTGGTCATGCAAAACATATGTTATAGAGTACATATAAATTTAGAAAATGGCATAACATAGAAAAAGAGCAAAGCCATACATTCTTATGATCAATTTAAAAAACTTGCAAGGATAGCATCATATAGAGCAAACATGGACAGCTTAATAGTGACACTCACAGCATTTCTTGCAGCTGTTGACGGTATACTGGATTTTGTAGCATCCCTGCAATAGAGTTAAGTTAGCATTTACTGTAACTTTTTGCAGAATTACCAACAAGGAGAGTAAGATCACCATATGCTCCCACTGTCCCAAAATAAACTTCCACTTATGGTGCAATTGTGCAAGACATAAAATTACTTGCCAGAATTTCTATTTAAAGGAAATAACTTGTGTACAATAACAAAATTTTATGGGTATGGAATGAAAGCTTCCTCATTCAGCAAATAGCCTCCGAGATGGATCCCTGGCTCCCAAACCAAGGTTACTCCCCGGACAATACAGCTCAACACATAAAAATTGTAATTACTCACTGGACAATGCAGCGCATCACATAAAACTTGTAATTAGAAGGTACAGCCTCTGTCCCTTTAAGTTTAAACCATCTGTCCTTTTAAAGTTTGACCCATCTGTCCCTTCAAATAAGTTGTCTCCACTTGAAACCCACGTAACACTACTTATTTGTGATATAATAAAGGCAATTAACTCTTAATAATAGGTATAGAAGGGACAACTCACTTAATCTATCCTTTTTTTTTTCACTGATCGGTTTTTTTTTTTTTTTTTTACTTGTCTCTTTTACCAAATCCACTTTCCCTCTTCATTTAATGTTAGAGCTACTCACCTCCATCATCTTCCTCTTCCGTCACTATACTCTCTCTCTCTCTCTCTCCATTCTTCGGGTTTATTTTATAAATCTCACTAACTTTTTAATTCTTTCATTTATAAATCTCACTAGCTTTTTAAATCTCTATATCTCTCTTCAATCATTATTTACTTGTTAATTTTGCAGAAACACTCGTTAATTTTGCAGATTTCATCTCTTTTTAAATCTCTATCTCTCTCTCTTCAATCATTATTTACTCGTTAATTTTGCAGATATCCTTTCATTTATAAATCTCACTCATTAATTTTGCAGATTTCATCTCTCCCCCACTCCTTGTTTTATGGGGACATGGTAACTGTGACTCTGGGTTACTAACTTAGATTTAAACATAACTATTTTGACAGTTGTAATGACATTGGTGTTGGTCATAATTTGCGGTTTCTTCTCATACCCTGCACTTAATTTCGGGTTTCTTCTCCTAATTCACTTTTGTTCTCCTCCATTTATAATTTCCTCAAAATGTTGTGAATTAATCATGAGATTAGAACACTGCATTGATTCCAATGATGATCTCAAGCCAATCCCACGTAAGTCAGGTGGAGAAAAGTAATAGCGGCCTCAATTTCTCTCTCATGGCTAGTCTACTAATTTAAGTTGGCAAAGGACAATTCAAAACCCTACATACTCAACCTTTGCCTAAGGCTTAAAAAAAGTGAAAATTAACCTATGGCAGCAATGAGTCAATCTAATAGGGAAAGAGAAGTAATAATTATGCCTAGTCAGTTTCCCAAGAACCAATAAACAATCTCAAATCTCAAAGGAAGCAAGAGGGTAGCTTATTTAGGTTCATCAATCACCTCTTAAGGTATTAAGGATGACCACCATTGACTAAACCTGATATACCGAGAAAGGCCCAAAGTCATTCTCAAAGGATCAACAATCAAGCAAAGCCAAGACAAGAAACATAAGTAGAAAAGTTTAACACTTGTAATACTATAGAGGAATAGGTTGATATTGGTCAAATTCACCTATGAAAAATCCAATTTGAAGATTATACCACAGGCAAGCCTAGGAAAATCTTCTGAGAGCAACTATAAATCTTGAGATTGACCAATGGTGCTCATGAAATATATTCAAGATTTCCATGATAAATCTAGGCAAAATTGTGTCCAAGGATCCAAACTACTAATCAAGCTTCCAAGGTCATTCGAGGTTATTTGGTTTATCAAACCAAGAAATTGAATTTGGAAATCAACCTTGGACTATAGTCACATTTTCTCAAAAAAGGGGGAAGCCTCACCGAATTGATAATAATATTTGAGCGAACAAAGAAATCCATAATCCAAATTCTAGAAGCACCTCTTCCAATTAAGGTGTTCATATTGAAAACATATCCCATCGTCTTACTTTCCATCTTCAGCATGTCTATCACATGTAACTGATGTGCATACTGTTTGTCAAATTAGCTACCGTCAATTACCTCAAAGAACCTTAATTCAGCTCCCTATTGTCAAGGATTTGATTGTTATAAGTATTTCTGGCCTACCTAACTCTAAAGGTTGTAACTGATCCAAAACCAAATTGCACCAAGTATTACATAACCCGATTTTGATTTGACCCAGCTGAAATAATTGTATGACTTATATTTTTGATTTATCATGATAAGCTATTTGACTAACATATCACTCAAATATGACCCAGGTCGACCTATTTGCCACCAGTATTTTTGAGTGATGGTCATGCACGGTTGCTCATGATTATGCATGTCTTGCTGGAATGCTGAATATTCCTGCTCTTAATCAACTAAAAAATTTAGTAAAAAAAAGCAGGAAGAAGTATCTGCCAATAGCACAAAGGAATTCAAAAGCTAAATTGTCCATTGCTAGCTTTTCCATGATTTCAATTCTGAATAAAAAGCATTAATTTTAATGAATGAAATCTAACAAAAAACCATATGTTAAGAATTAAAGTAGGCAAGAGGAGGTGAATCAGCAGGCTTACACTTAAAGGAAGCTGGATCCCTCATCTCTGCAGGCAAATGTCTGCAACAAAAATGTAAAAATAATTTTAAATATTACCATTGTTGTTCATTTCTAGATTGTAGCATATCAAATTTAAACTTCATTGCTTATAAAAATGAAAGCCCAAGCTAGATCAGGCAGCACATTCATGTCATACCACACTCAAATGACAAGGGAAAGAAAAGAGTCCACTCAACTCTACAGATACTCCAATATTATCATTGAGAATTTCTCTCTTAGTTCCAAATTGTTTACAAGATTTGGAATTTGTGACACTTGCATAGTAGAAATCATTAAATTTAAAAGCAATGCCTTGATAACTTCTTTATCCACAAAATGGACAACAAAGTCAACTTCTTATCAATTACAGTTACTAACAGATTTGTTAGCAAAGCTTCTTATCAAAGTGAGTGGGAAGCTAGCAGTGCTGAGCAGATAAGCAATATTATGAAGGTGATATGGAGGAATAAAGTTAAGGATTAGAGAGAGATATAAGCTCCTCTTGTATTTCCTAATATATTATTTGAATCTAAGTTACAAGTGGGTGTGTGGGTGGTTGCGAGAGAGAGAGAGAAAGACTAACAGCAATTTTAAGTTTAAGGCCATAAAGATTGTTAAACCAATACACTATAAGATCACAATGGAAAGAGACATTACGGAAAAACCATCTTCTGTACAGTTGGATCCTCCATCATTTTCTCCAAAGTGTCCACAGATAGCAAAGAACCATTTTTTCCTGGGGCTGGGAGGCCAATAAAAAAAAAATTACAAAAGTCATTTCATGATTTAATGAGGGGAAAAAAAACATAAAAAATCACGCTCAGCTAGCAAATACATACAACAGAAGTAAGCTTACGAGGTTGACTGTTCATCTATTTCATCAAACTAGTACATATTAACACAATGCACAAGTATACAGTCTATACACCTAATAAAACAAAGCTCCAGAAGAATCAATTTTCTCATTTACTTTCCCAAGAGTGAGCATGGCAGCCACATTGTCAACAGCAACCTTCTCTACTGCAATTATTCTCTATTGGTCAATTAACTTGGGTATGAAAAAGATGTATATCTTCTGAGGACTTACGTGTCGATTGGGCCTGCTCCGAAGTATTTGAAGCAGCTCCATTTTGTACCACCTGTATATAATGAAGTTAGACGTACCAAATCCATATCTTAAATACTGTGCCAAACATATTGCTGATCCACAATAATCACTACCTCAGTAAAGTTTGCATTCTCAGATGATGTTGCCGAAGATGAATTACTATAGTTCTCAAATGCAGTGTTTCGAAAAGTTTCTTCAGGAGAGACATCTACAAACGCTGCATATAAAAAGGATTCCACCCAATGAAAATGAAACAACTGTCATTAATAAGCATTAAGATAGAATGGTGTGTACTGAAGAAGCACTTTTTCAGCATACTAAAGATGTTACATCATGTTAGCAGCTTGTAAAAACCAAGTAGCAGCTTGCAAAGATGACATCATGATGCCAGCAGAATAACACAAAGCCAGGTTTTCAAAAACCCATCAAATCACGAGAGAAAACCCAGAAAGTTTTTTTTAAAAAATAGAATAAAATAAGAGAGCAGCTTTATAAAAAAATTTGCATTGAAATTCATAAAAGTCAGGTCAGGAACCACTAATTGAAGCAAGTAACAATACCAGATCTTTTTTCTTCAGTCTTAGTTTCAGTTTCAGTTTCATTTTCAACAACTGCAGGCCCTGAAGGTTCTGTTTTAGTAGCAGAAACATCAACTGACACAGTGGCTTCAGAAGCAGCAGGAGAAGAAAAGGTAGCCTGGCTGGGTGCAGAAGAGGCATTCAGATCTATTGTAGATGGTCGTTGGTAAGAAAAACCAGAAGTACTAGAGCCTGCTGTAGGTGGAGGTGGGAATGGGAAAGGTGAGCCAGTAGAAAAAGCCGCATTACTAAATTGATTGTCTTTTGAGCCCATCTGATTCATCATAGTCTTGACAGCTACTTGCATTGCTTTTTTCTGACAGAATCAGAAGTTCAGTTCCACAAAAAAAAAAAAAAAAAAAAAAAAAAAAAAAAAAAAAAAAAAAGGTTTGCAAACAATAGATACATGAAGCTATAATTTCCATCATCCAGGACAACATAAGCATAGAAATAGTCAAAAATGAGACAGGTCAATTGATCCATAGGCAACAACAATAAACATAGCATCATGAAATAATCAGGATACTAAACCTCTGCATCAATGATTTTTATAAGCCAGACATATACACACAACTGCAATGCTAAATGCCAAGTAATAAGGCAGAATTTTTGGTGAGTGATGACAGCACTTTGCAGGGCCCAAAGAATCCCCAGAACAACATCAGTTATCAATTGAAAGGTCTTGTAAACGACAAAGCTTAAATGTATTTGGCATCAACAACTACTGACAATCCAATATAGATCCTACATGTGAGAGGTTATGAAGATAAATTATTCTCAAAAAAAATATGTAGTTAAAGGTAAAGAGCTACAAGTTTAAGTTATGCAATTTAATTCTTAAGCAATATCAAATGAAAGAGAGAAACAGAAAATAAACACTAGAATAAATAACAAACTAATAATGCATATTTAACAGTTAACACACCTAAGAGAAAGGGGAGAACCTAGGATTTCAGGACAGTAGGACACTATATAGATGTGAATGGTGGAAGAGGATCTTCAATTATGACTGCCACAGATCAAACATATGGTTCCAGAAGCCAAGTCCATCTTACAATTTACTAGATATATTACATTTGCAAATAGCAAATCCTATTGCATACCCCCTATGAGTGTGGTAGTAACTAGTAAGCACACCCTATGCATCTATGACTGTTGAAATACGAATATAACCATATCTAATGGGTGCAAATCAGCTGTAATAAGAAGAAAGATGCATTTCCAAATTTTGTCCACAATTTCATCCTAAACCTCATGTCCTCATTTATAATTTTGATATGTATTACGAAGACAAGCATCAAGTACCATTGTTGAAACTTAAAATCCACATGTATCTAAACATTTTATCATTAGCTTTCTCAAGACCAACCTTTTCTCTCAAATCTCAATAGAGCACTCCATTAATTGTTCAATAGAATAAATGGCTCATTGAGTTGGCATGAAAGCATATAAGGCCTTTATTTCCTCTCCTCAATCTCTTCTCTGTCACTCTTCCAGCTTTCTTATAATCATGATATCGAACTCGTTATAGCATTAATTGTCTTCTCCACAACTCCAAAAATCTTAAGTAATAAACACCAGCCACCAGCTCAAACGCAGATTGTAGTAGATGCCATAACAAGTCATAGAGAATATAATAAGACTATTCAAAGAGAGAATTGTGCTATGTGAAAGTTCACTAAATAGGTGTGGCAATTCCAAGAAGCATGATAAGATGTTAATGTATAGCGCGGATTTGAGAACTCGAAATAAATTGCATAATTGGAAACTCAATCACTTTCATCCTACAATTTATGCTCCCAGTTCAAAAAAACCCTTCAATTTATACAAATAATTGACACACATACAAATCAATTAGCCAGTTCCTAAAACCAAACAAAACTTACCTGCGTCCATGAAGAAACAAAGGAGAAAATGGCAGAGATGCCAACACCAACTCCAATCCAAAACAAAGGAGACCCACTACAAACCCACATCAACACAAGTTAGAATTAAAAATTTTGAAACTAAATTCAACCCCTAAAAATAAAAAATAAAAATAACAGCAAAAAATGCATTAAAACCCCAAAAATAAGAAAAATCAGAGAAATTACAACTGAGAAGAGGAAGGTGGAGGATAAGTTTGTGGATTAACACCAACAGAAGTAGTTGTCTCTTGAGAAGTTGCAGAAGTACTTGCAAATAATTCAGCCCCATTATCTTTCTTCTCATTCTTAGAAGATTTTCTCCTGGAATTTGGGGTGGAGAAAGCAAATAAGATTGTTTTTGATCTGGGTTTTGAAACTAAGAGAAACCCACTTGGTTTTGGGGGTAAAAGAGGGAGACCAAAACACTGTTTTGTCGAAAGGGTTCTGTAATTTGGGGAATAGCTTAATCCCATTACAGGGTTTGGTGAAACTAGGGCTAAATTTTCCATCTTTTTTGGATTCAGATGATAAGAAATCCCAGAATTGAAGATGGGAGTTATTGAAAATGGTGGTTAATTGTGAATTGGAGGATGAAGATGCTAAAAAGTTGCGAGTTTTAGCTGAGTGAGCGGAGAGAGAGAAAGAGAGTGTTGCCGTATTGGCTTCTGTGGGACAGAAAATCAATTGGGAAGAAGAGTTCACAACTATGGGTTTAAGTGAAGATGGCCTCGTTATCTCTATTTTCTTGGGCTGTGAAGATAGCCAGTTCTAATATCTATCCCTCACCAAGGGCTTGGACTTTGTTTATCCAATAATCGTATTCGAGTTGATTATGGATCAGATCGGATAAAGTCGATCTCATGATGGAAGTTCCTTTTATCGATTATTTAATCGTTCATCATTGTAATTAAATTTTATATACAGTAATAATAATATAAATATTAATAACTACGTAGTTACGATGTGACTATGCGTAAAGACTTGATAAAGAATAGTAAATTAGTAATTTGTATTGATTACGAGTATAATTTTTTCAAAAATATTGTGACTTGTAAGCAATTGCATTTGTACAACAGGAGAGTCAAAATCTTGCAAATAATATAGATGTTAATGGTCAAATGACTTATTAAATCACAAAAGAAAAATAAGAAGATTATTTATAAGAGAAAGTATTAGTATAGAGTAGCAATGTAGCATGATACTTTCACCCCTATAATACACCATGGCTTTCTATTCATCATGCGGTATTATCCTCCAACTCTGGGCTATCTCCACATTCGGTGTACGCCACCACCTCCATGACAACAGCCTAAAATCGCTACCAACTAAGGAGTACATGATGAACTAAGCGTATCTAGTGGCCCCTTGGGAAGTATATTTATGCCAGATCCTTCCTCCGAGCTTCTAGGGGTCGTGGAGTGGAAGGTGTTTTGGTCACTTCAAGCTTCAATGAGGCTTGATATTGTCCATTGGCATACTCTCAACCCTTCTAGTATTCCTGTTGTACATTGAGATTTCTAGGATGTTTGGATATGACTATTGTTGATCTTAACATTCACTGGTTCGAACATCTACCAAACTGATTTGTTGATCTTAATACTAAGCAGTGTATGTTGGTATTGATTTGTGAATTGTAAGGCCGGTGTCGATATGCATTTGGAGAAGCATTTGTAAATAAAACAAGATCTTAGTGTAATTTAAATTTATCCCAAGCACTTCGCAATTCAGTGTGATTGTTCACTAATGTTTGTCAATCATATCAGCACCCTTAGGCCTTAACACATTTGGATTCAACACTAAAACTCAGTTTCTGATGCATATAGCAGCCACTAGATTAGCAGTCATCATCTACTGATCTACATACCAAGTCATTTTCCATCAAGTAACAAACTTCAGGAAGAACCCAGGGGGCAAAATTCAGATATATCAGCTAACGTACATCAGCTAACAGATCGATATGTAGCATATGTACCAGCATTCTCACTAGGTCGTATGATCTTCACAACTTGCACACGTTGAAGGCCGTAATGTCTTGCAACAGCGTCAGTGACTGGCATTCTCGGTAGCTGAAAACAGGAAGTCAGAAAGCATAAAAGAGATCAACTAGACAGTAAAGACTAACATGAGCAATACATTTATATAAATGCAAATACAGGACATTTTCTACAAACTACAAACATGGATGAGCTGATCATGCATTAAGTTACTGACCTGAGTTTCCTTAACATGATACCTCTCAAGCACTGCCTTCTTTTCCTCATCTGTAAGCACCTGATGCACTGGAACAAGATCGTGCTCGGTAACATTATACATCAGTTCAGAATCCTGCATCACAAATTTTCCTGGGTCAAATTGACAGCAGTAAATTCTGCACACATTAATCCTAGTCAATTTCAGCCTTAAAAATCCAACAATTATGAAATACGAAGTATTTTATAAGAGAGTTTGTTATCACTCACCAGGAAGACCTCTAACCTTAAAGTCGGTAATTCAACAGCCTTCTTTGCTGCAGTTGTCAAACCATGTTCAGTCACCAATATTGCCTTGTATATTTTCTCAGATTGCATCCTCTCAATGCATTTCCTGAGTGGGACTATACCTATGATGTCCTTGGATGGCTCCGGAAGCAGAAAGAAAACCATAATCTGTAGCACGACAATTTGACAAGTTAAACGTTGTGTTACTCAGACTCTTCATTTCATCTCAATTACCTATGCCCAATCTGTAACACTCCAATAAAGTTATAAACAGAACGTGCATATTAATTTATCGTAAAAAGGCCAACTACAACACTTAGCTTCGACATGTACCAAAGTATGACATGAGTATATACAATAATATGGTAATAAATTCCAGGAAATTAATGAACAACTTGAATGGGTTAATTTACCTGATCAGAAGTATCATTTCACTTATTCTTAATCATGAAAAGGTTGTCTCGGCTAATGTTGTCACCAAAATGCTCAATAAACTGTTGTTTGGTCATGTTAATTTCGTCATCTGTTACTAAATAGCCTCGATCATTCAACATTTGCATTAAAGTTTTCCGAACTTTGTGGAGTTTCGTAATTTCTTCATCAGAGGAAGACATTTGCTACCAAGAATGTCCACAAAAAATAAAGCAGGTTATAATATAAATTCGCGGTCACTTTTGTACTAAACACCAATTAGTTTATGGCCGAACTATAACAGCACAAAACTGGAAATTGGGCATGTAGAATCTAGATATAAAGCTAATTAGTCACACTAGCACGTCAATAGTTCAAAATTCAAGTCGATACTCATATTGATATTTAACGAAACCCTAAATGAAATAACGAGGACCCCTTAGAGAGAAATATTGTACGTATTGGATTGTTAGTTTGTAACATATGTACGAATTACTATTATATTCTACTCCTAGCAAAATAAAAGATTTTTTTAGAGATAGTAAAATAAGAGTTTGGCAGGAACATACATTTTTACAATTATGTACTAGCAACTAGCAAGCAGAGTCGCAATAAATGTGAACTTTGAATATAATACACTACAGTAGTTGATTACAAAATTTTACTACAATCAACCATAAATGAAAGAATATTGATATGAGAGAAAACGAGTAATCAAAATAATAGGAGTATTAATTTCAAAACAAAAACAATAAAAAACATAACAAAGATACATAAAGATCGGAGCTTTATGCTTTAGCACAAAAAGATTGCATGGGTTTTAAGATTGAGCTCAAGAAATTAAATTAGTTCTGAATTATGAAAAAATAAAAAATAACAAATTTGAGAATTTTTCTTACAGGGTCAGGAATTCAGGTGGCGGCAGCGAGTGGAGAAGGCAGTGCAGGAGAGAGCTCGGAGATTAGTAATGCAATATCCCAACAAATCCAAGCTCGTACCCTACCAATGTACCAGCTACTTGTACGATTTATAACATTCCCTTTGTATGATTGCCACATGCATCTTTCTAACACGCCAATTTTATAAACACAAACCATCATGCTACATATTAGGTAGTGGTGTATCCAGGAATTTCGAACTGTGGGTTCGAAATCTTAAAAAACCGATGATCATATATTAATTAAATATTCAATATATAAGTTCAAATTTTGCGACTCAACATCTGCATCATCAATAGGAGACACAATATCTTCGTCCATTGGAGGATTCCTTGAACTAGGTGAAGAACAAGTAGAGGACTTTTACGACTTCCTGACACATTTCCAAAAAGACTCTAAATTCATGATAAGTTGGTAACAAAAGCTCTACAATCTACAATAATAAACAAAATAAACAATTAATTATCTAAACAATCTAATAATTGTTATTTTCAATTTTTAAAGGCTATACTAATTACAACATTACTACTCAACTACTTCTATAAATCTATAATTCTATTGCAAAAAATTATATTACACATAAAACAAAAATCCCAAGTCCCCAATAAACACATATTTGACGATATAAACTTCTTCTAATTATCAATTAATAGACCAAATAAAAATTTAAAATTTTAAGTTTGTACAATTCAATTTGTCAACAATTCAAGTATTCAACAATATATCAAAACTAATTAAACAAATCAGTAAATAATCTAATTATCACTAAATAAGAAATGACCATATTCTGTTTTTTTAATGTTAGTCTGAAATCTGAATGTAAGGTGGAAAAAAAAGAAACAAAAAAATGGAATGTTAGTCTGAAATCTGAATGTAAGGTGGGGAAAAAAAGAAACAAAAAAAAAATACAAAAAATGAGGGCAGTAGGAATTGAACCTAGGACCTATGAGGAACTAGTTACTCTAACAGGCAGCCCCTTACCAATGCGCCAAACTTACACAACAAATTGTCCTTCTCACAAAAATTCTTTTAACCTTTTTTTAAAAAAGAAAATTAAAACTTATAATTTTTTTCCAGAAAATCTGTGGGTTCCGAACCTCCCTAGATCCGCCCTTGATATTACCTCATCTAATTAACCTTTTCCAATGTATAAATTATAAAAACACGATATTGATTGCTAAATATGAAGTATATGAATTGTTCGTTATAGGAGTATATTTGTATTTTTCAATGTATAAATTATAAAATGATGATATTGTTAAATTATAATCTATTAAATCAACAATGATGAACCTATAATTATTTCCACAATATTTAATATAAATTATATTTAGATAAATATTGTTAAATTGAATTATGATTTTATTGAGAAATATAGTAAGTAGTGTGCAACTACTCCAACATAGTCCGTTTAAACCAATTGGATGGCCAACGATATAAATATACTACGTGCATGCTTTGCTTTTGTCATTATATTTTATTTTATTTTACATACAGTAAGATACAGGGGGTGGTGCCCCTTCTATCATAGGAGGGGTGGGGTGAGGTGAGGATCGAATCCAGGTCACTATTGGGGAAAATGAAGGGACAAACCGTCCCTCAATTCAATAATCCTCTGCTTTTGTCATTATATTGTTTTAGCTTCATATGGCATATTTAATTTCCTCTAAAATTAATTGGGTTGACTCGTGCATAATTTAACCTAATAATTTAAGGTACTATAACCTGCCTCACCAAATGAAGGACTTGCTCCTTATTCCATTTTCATCATCTTTCATATGTGTTGTAAGCGGGAACACTATTCATGGTTACAAAAAAATTGTGGCCACTATATTACTTTTGATCTACACCCTTCATTTTTAAAGAGGAGATCTTATCCGATCCATTTATCTGTTTGACCATAATTTTCTTTTCAAAGCAATATTAATCAAATAAAAACTGCCTTTAGCATAAAAAAATAAAAATAAAACTAATTCTCTATTGATATATACTCCATAACCGCTTCTCCATTGATGAATAGACTTGCCAATATTTACAGCCTTAAGCCTCAGCACTTTCATAGGTGATTTTGATTGGAAAATTAAGAATTAATTTCCACGAATATAACGTTAGGAGTTCGATCTATTGATCAAATTAATTATATAACCAAATAGCATCATCAAATATATTCATGGTAGCATTAAATCAAAAACAAAAAAATAAAACAACAAAAAAAAAAAAAGAAAAAAAAGAGGGGGGGGGGGGGGGGGGGGGAAGAAAGGCGCAGATGAAATGATGATTGATGGAATTTTGACAACACATTTTAATGTTGGAGTATTATTATGAAGATTAGAGAGTCTAGAGAGGAAGGGTATCGATATTGCAATTGTTAGATTTAGAGAAAGAGAAACTCACAGTTTTAAGTCAACTTAAATCAAAGACATAAAATTTATAGTGACAAATGTACGGTCTAAGTTTAATAATTACAATGGCTACAAAAATATTGTAGTCATTGCAAAATTGTCCTTGAAAGTGAGAATAAATATATAATTAGTCTTATTTTTTGCAAAAAGTAAAAGTAAATAATGCTATTTTTGACCAATTAATACAAATATACAATAATTGGACATAAAAAAATAAAATAAAAGGCCTGTTACAATATAATTTTCAGAGCACCACAACCTTGGGTGAATCGAAGTCATTAGTCATTACATTAGGCAATTAGCCTACATACGCCAATTAAATACAACTCTCCCTCTTAATTAAAATACTTCTTGACAACTTACAAGCGTGAAAAAGACATAAAATGTGACTCAAAATGTTATACAAATTCATAAGTAAGCATATGGTTTCGATCTTATATATTTAAATGGCCGGTGTAAACCAAAAATTTTAATTTGATGACACCGTTAATTAATAAATTGTTGATGTCTACAACCAACCTTGGCAATTATATAGAGTTGAACAATTTCGGTCCACTCTTAGTACGGAGTGTAAATTCTTGACAAAATAACTTATAATTTGTCATCGATCAAAAGCTTATGCTGAATTGCTGATGGTTGATGCTCAAGAATTTGTTTTATACTCTATCAATTAAAAAAATTTCAAAAATATTGTGATTTGTAAGCAACTGTATTTGTATAATTAGAGAGTCAAAATTTAGATGTTAAAGGTCAAATCATGCATTAGGTTGTGAAAGTAAAACAAGAAGAATAGTAGTATAGAACAGATTATCATGCTATCTCTACATCATGGCCTAATGGCCTATAATACACTATGGCCTTCTATTCATCATGCTATCTCCACATTTGGTGTACGCCGCCGCCACCACCACCATAACAATGGCCTAAAAATTGATGCACTTCACACACTACCAATTACGGAGTACATGATGAACTAAACATATTTTATTTTTATTTTTTTGACCAATCACAGGCCATTACGTGTCAGGCAACTTGTTATAACAGCTTATATGACCAATTAGGATCATTTTTAGCGGGTAACGTTTTGGGTGAGACGGATTCACGTAAGTCCACCATGTTCATTCTCCTTTTTCCCCTTTCTCTCTCCTCTCGCCCATCAATGGTGGCCAGAGGTTGAATTCTATTGATAATGGTCGAGATAAGGAGGATTTGGTGAGGCGGCTTTGTTGCGGCAGTTTTGGGTGAATTTGATTAATTTGATTTTGGGAAATTTGATTGTGAAATTGTTAATTGATGATGAAATGTAGGATTTTGTTAGAGATGATGTGAAATCCGAGGGTTGAGAAGAGAGAAAATATTGTAGTCATGGAAGAAGAAGAGGGTCAGTGGTGAAGGAGAAAATAATGTCGGGTATTAGATGTTTATTGTTTGGTATTTGATTGTTATTATTTGGTATTAAATGTTTATTGTCAGGTATTAGATTAGTATTAATTGGTTTAATATTTGTCAGGAATTAGAAAATTTTAGTCAGGAATAAGATAATTTTATTTTAGTCAGGAATAAGATAATTTTTATCAGGAATAAGACAATATTATCGATTTTATAAAATGTTGGTGTGCGGGCTTTGATCGGGTTTCTCATACCCGCATTTTTTTGTTACTGAGCCCGATTTCACGTGAGTCCGTTCTACGCAAAATCTTCTCTTTTAAGTGGATTAAGTATAAAAGTCGAATTATTTATAAATAACCCAAAGATGGGATTATTTTTAGCGGACGCCCCAAAGGCGGGATTATTACGGGCAATTTTTCCTAAAAAATAAATGTAATATATAGTTATTGATTCTAAAGATTCTTAATTAAAAAAAAATAAAATGTAATAGATAGTAATTTAATCGAAAGTTATTGCGCAAAAAAAAAAAAAAAAAAAAAAAAAAAAAAAAAAATACACCACTTTTCCTTCTACTTTCCAAAATCCTACATTTGCCATCACCCCAAAAGATTCGAGCCATAGCCGATTGAATTCTTTGGAAAATAAGGATTGAACCTCGTACGTCAAGTTTAAAAGATACTTTGACCTTATCGCCTTATGTAGTGTAAGGGTTGTGTTGTTACTTGTTACGCAACTTTGCAAGTAAATTACAGTAAGGATGACAAAAGTAGTTAAGAGATTATTAGTCACAACTTTATTCAAACACACAAATACAATTACTAAAGATTTGTTTGGTTGACATAGAAATTAGAATTCTTATAGAAA
The DNA here is from genome assembly GCF_948465745.1 of Chenopodium album. Taxonomy (NCBI): domain Eukaryota; kingdom Viridiplantae; phylum Streptophyta; class Magnoliopsida; order Caryophyllales; family Amaranthaceae; genus Chenopodium; species Chenopodium album. Next base: position 50,188,974 of record NC_137849.1, read on the forward strand.
TTGTATTGTATAAAAAAACTATTTTCCTAATTTGTTTGGTTGGTAAGGTTGGAATTAAAAATTTCCACGAATTTTGATTGACCGGAGACTTTGTAATTTACTTCCCTTATTTCTTCCGTTTTTTCTTTTGTGTGACACCAAACAACTATCCAACTTATCAAATTTCAAGAATTTCCACTTTCCCCCATTTTATATTGTCAACCAAACAAGGTCTAGAAGTATTTTTAAGTTACATGAGGCTGAATATGGATTCGAAGACCTTCAACCGGGTATGGATTTGTGTTAGGAATATTATTAGGAAATATTATCATATCTTTGTAATTGCTATCTTATAATTAGTTTCCTAGTTTATAGGCTTGATATATATCTTCAAGATATTGTTTGTTAGGCTTTAGGAAACTATGTTCTCTATATATTTTGAGGATCATTCAATGAATGGGTAAGCTTTAAGCCCTACTTTGACATGGTATCAGTCGCCGGAGAATTTAAAAAAAAAAAAAAATCCTTAAATCACCATGGCCGGTGATGATATTCCACCACCACCACCGCCACCGTCACCAAAAATTGACATTACTTCTCCATATTACCTTGGTCCTCATGACAGGCCAGGGGATTTTATTACTCCGACCCGACTTCATGGGGAAAATTATGATGAGTGGGCCAGTGATGTTCAAACGGCGTTGGAAGCGCATCGTAAATTCGTTTTTCTTGACGGAACAATCACAACTCCATCCTCTCCGTGTAATCAAACAGATTGGAACACCATACATGCTATGTTGATTTCTTGGCTCATGAACACTATTGATCCCGAAGTAAAGAGTACTCTTTCGAAGTACAAAGATGCGAAGAGGCTATGGGATACTCTCAAGATGAGGTTTGCCACCGTTAATGGACCTCGAATTCAGCAGTTGAAGGTCTCGATTGCAAAGTGCGAACAATCGAAGGATATGACAGTAGCCTCTTATTTTGGCAAATTGACTGCCTTATGGGAGGAATTGAATAATCATGAGCCGATAATCACTTGTTCTTGCTGTGCAAATTGCAAAGCAGGATTAGAACATGAAAAACGTCGGCAGGAAACTCGTCTTCATGAGTTTTTGATGGGATTATATACCGATTTCTATGCTCAGACTCGAACCAATATCTTGTCTCAAGATCCCCTGCCATCCCTTGATCGAGCATATCAATTGGTCTCACAAGATGAGCGGGTTCGGCTTGCTAAACAAGTTCCTGCCGAGCAGCCCCCTGAAGCAGTTGGTTTTGCTCTTCGAACGAACACAGGGAAGCCAAAGTCCGCATCCACGGAGGACAAACCTGATAAATCAGGTCTGCTATGTACCTACTGCAAGAAACAAGGGCACTTGGTTTCAGGCTGTTTCGAATTAAAAGGCTACCCGGAGTGGTGGCCGAATCCCTCTAAGCGTTGAAAGTCACAGTCCAGTGCCAAAGGGAGACCTCAAGCTCGGGAAAATGCAACAGCAACAGGGGCTTCTAATTCAAGCAACATGGATTCTTCGAGTGGTTCATCACAAACGTGTACTGCGGAACAATGGAAAGCAATTGCCGGTTTCCTTGGTAATACAAAAATTCCCGATGATCGCTTGAATGGTGAGTTTGACAATGATTTATGGATTGTTGATACAGGTGCATCTAGACATGTGACAAGCAATGACAAATGGTTATTTGATACTCGAACCATCTCTCATTGTCCCGTGGGTCTTCCAAACGGCAAAACAGTAAACGCCACAAAAGAAGGCTCGGTTCGATTGTCATCGAAAATTGTTCTCCATCATGTGTTATTTGTTCCTGATTTGTGTTGCAATTTAATTTCTGTATCTCAATTAATCGATGATACAAATTACACTTTCCAATTTAACTCTAATATGTGTGCTATACAGGACCAGTCGAGGGAGCTGATTGGAACGAGTGTTAGGCGAGATGGACTGTTTTATTTCGAAGGACGAGCCTCAGTGCAACATGTAGCAGTTTCTGAATCTTCAGCATTGTTAGAGTTATGGCACAAGCGTATGGGTCATCCGTCGGAAAGAGTAGTAAAACTTCTCCCTCCCGTTCATAATTGTAAGGGTAGTTTAAATAAAGCATGTGAAGTTTGTTTTCGTACTAAACACCCTAGATCTAGTTTTCCTTTAAGTGAGAATAAAGCTTCTAGAATCTTTGAAAAAGTTCATTGTGATTTATGGGGGTCTTATAAACATGCATCGTCTTGTGGTGCTCGTTATTTTTTGACTATAGTTGATGATTTCTCTCGTGCCGTTTGGATTTATTTGCTAGTTGATAAAACGGAAGTTTTCCGTATGTTTATGTCTTTTGTGGCAATGGTGGATCGACAGTTTTCTCAAACAATTAAAATATTTCAAAGTGACAATGGCACCGAATTTAATTGTTTGCGTGATTTCTTTAATGCAACTGGCATCTTATTTCAAACATCATGTGTTGGAACCCCGCAACAAAATGGTCGAGTTGAGAGGAAACACAAACATATTTTAAATGTAGGTAGAGCTTTGAGATTCCAAGCTAATTTGCCTATATATTTTTGGGGAGAAAGTGTTCTTGCGGCCGCACATCTAATAAACCGAACTCCTTCCCCTCTCTTGCATGATAAATCTCCCTATGAAATTTTATTTAGCACAAACCCATCTTACTCCACTATACGTACTTTTGGGTGTCTTTGTTTTGCTCACAATCAAAAAGCTAAGGGTGATAAGTTTGCAAGTCGAAGTCGTAAATGTGTCTTTGTTGGGTATCCATTTGGAAAGAAAGGTTGGAGATTATTTGATCTTGATTCAAAAGAATTTTTTGTGTCTCGTGATGTTAAATTCTTTGAAGATGTTTTCCCATTTCTTGATCCAATTTCCACAAATATCATTCCGGAGAAAATTGTCCCAATACACACGGATGTGCCGTATGATTTTGATGATGTGAGTATGGGGTTTCAAGAGGTTGTTGATGGTCAAGATCATGTGCCTCAAGCTGTCCCACACCACGAGCATGAGCAGCCCACAACACAGCAGCAGGCTGTGGGCTGCCACGGCCAGGCAGACCAGTCTGCAGGCAGGCCGCGGCTGGAGTCTGCTGGCCGCGAGGAGGGTGCGGACTCCCCTGCCTCTCCTTCCTTGCTGCGGCAGCAAGCAGCCCAGTCTGCAGGCAGGCCGCGGCTGGAGCCTACTGACCGCGGGGAGGGTGCGGAGTCCACTGAAGAGCCACGGCAGCACCTAGACACTTCCCGGTAGTCTTCGAACACCGAGCAACAGGCAGAATTAGGCCGGGGTATGCGACAAAAATTTCCGAATGTCAAACACCGAGACTTTGTTACTCATACAGTCATCACAAACAGTCCATCTCCATCTCTCTCACCTAACACTTCGTCTCCAAGGCATCCCTCAGGTACTCCTTACCCTATAGCGCATTATATTAATTGTGACAGTTTTTCTCCACATTACAGAAATTATATTGCAGCTATTACTTCTGGCAAAGAGCCTCGGTCTTTTAAGAAGGCTATGAAAGATGAAGGTTGGAGACGATCAATGCAAAATGAAATTCAAGCTCTAGAAAAAAATGGCACATGGACAATGGAAGATCTCCCTCCCGGCAAACGATCTCTAGGGAGTCAGTGGGTGTACAAAATCAAATATAACTCCGATGGAAGTATTGAGAGGCTAAAATCCAGATTAGTCGTCTTCGGCAATCATCAAAAGGAGGGTATTGATTACACCGAAACATTTGCTCCGGTTGCTAAAATGGTCACAGTTAGAGCTTTTCTTGCTATTGCAGCTTCGAAAAATTGGGAGCTCCATCAAATGGACGTCCACAACGCCTTTCTTCATGGCGATCTTTCAGAGGAAGTCTATATGAAACTCCCCCCGGGTTTTGAATCCTCTCATCCAAATAAGGTATGTCGCCTTCGGAAATCTTTGTATGGTCTAAAACAGGCTCCTAGATGTTGGTTTGCTAAACTAACGAAATCTTTGAAGGCATATGGCTTTTGACAATCATATTCAGATTATTCTTTGTTCACTTATACAAAGGGTAATGTGCAAATTAATGTCCTTGTATATGTGGATGATCTCATTATTTCTGGTAATAATTCCGCTGCGTTAAGGGCTTTCAAAGCATATCTTAGTGATTGTTTTCATATGAAAGATCTTGATACTCTGAAATATTTTTTGGGAATTAAAGTGGCTCGTAGCTCTTTAGGCTTGTTCCTATGCCAGAGAAAATATACTCTTGACATCATTTCAGAAGCAGGATTATTGGGATCAAAGCCAGCCGGCTTTCCTATGGAGCAGAATCACAAACTTGGTCTAGCTAGTGGTCCTCTTCTTGATGATCCGGAACCGTATCGCAGACTTGTTGGGAGGTTAATATATCTTGCTGTCACTAGGCCGGATTTAGCCTATTCAGTTCATATTTTGTCTCAGTTCATGCATGCTCCAAGAACTGAACATTGGGAGGCAGCCCTCCGAGTTGTGAGATATTTGAAAGGAACTCCGGGTCAAGGTATTTTGCTACGATCAGACAGTGAACTAACCTTGCAGGGTTGGTGTGATTCGGATTGGGCCGCGTGTCCCTTGACACGTAGATCTTTGACAGGGTGGCTAATTTTTCTTGGTAAATCACCTATCTCTTGGAAAACCAAAAAGCAGAAGACTGTCTCTACGAGTTCTTCTGAAGCCGAATATCGTTGTATGTGTGCTACCACAATGGAATTGAAGTGGTTGAAACGGATACTTTTGAGCTTAGGAGTGCAACATCCTAAGGCTATCAAATTATTTTGTGATAGTCAATCAGCTTTGCACATTGCAAAGAATCCGGTTTTTCATGAACGGACGAAGCACATTGAAGTCGATTGTCACTTCGTCCGAGATGCTATCACAGAAGGTTTGATTGATCCATCCTATGTTCCTACACGTGAGCAATTGGCCGACATCTTTACAAAAGCTCTCGGCAAATCTCAATTTGATCTATTACTTGGCAAGTTGGGCATCTTCACTCCACCTGCTCCAACTTGAGGGGGGGTGTTAGGAATATTATTAGGAAATATTATCATATCTTTGTAATTGCTATCTTATAATTAGTTTCCTAGTTTATAGGCTTGATATATCTTCAAGATATTGTTTGTTAGGCTTTAGGAAACTATGTTCTCTATATATTTTGAGGATCATTCAATGAATGGGTAAGCTTTAAGCCCTACTTTGACAATTTGGGTTATAAATCACCTTTTCATTTGGATTAATTTTGTGGAGTTTGAATTTAGTCACCACATTGTGCAGAAATACGAGTATTTCAATTCTTGTGTATTCTTTCCCTGCACACATTCTAGGCCCTGGATCCGGAAATATTTTCGGGTCCATATTTGTTGAATGGTTATTCCAATGTACCTAATTCATCCAACATTATACAAGAGTATAAGAATACACTACCGAGTAATAATTATGAAACTTGTAATGTAATTATTACGTGCTTCACACCAAGCTTAGTTTAGTAGAAATGAGAGCACCTTCCAACCATGAGATTGGGGGTTCAATCCCCACTAGTGACAATTTGGGGGAGTGAGATTCCCTTATCTTCCCCCCACTCTTCCAAATTGTCTAGTCCGAGCACTAACCCGGGCCGGGAGGACCTATGAGAGGTTCCAGCCCGATAGGACCCTTCTCCTTACCAACCCCAAAAAAAAATTAAAAAAAAATAAATTATTACGTGCTTCACATCTAGATTGATAAATGAATGGTTCGTGGTTTCGTACCTTCCATCCCTTAGGAATCTTATAACCAGCATAAGTGACATCAGTGATGGTCTCCCTAAAACTTCCTTGGGCGGGTGGTTCAAGTCTCATTGTTTCACATACTGCATTCCATGAATACTTCATTTTTTGTACATCCTTCCATGTTAGTAGTTCCCCTGCCTCTTTTGATCGCGCAATCTCCAATTGCTCTAACAATCAATCCACATATATATATATATATATATATACATATGCATATTACTTCAAATCACAAGATAGTCATATTAGCAAGTATATTTCAAACACTAAGCAAATTATTGGATTAAGGGCCTGTTCATTTCAGCTTAATTTAAGTTCAGTTTAGCTCTAATCAGTTCAGTTCAGCTCCTAATTAATTTCCTTCTCTCATAAAATATTCATTTCAGCTTAGTTTAGTTCAGTTCAGTATAGCTCCAATCAATTCAGTTCAGTTAAGCTTAACTCAGTTCAGTTCAGTAAATGTGAATAGACCCTTAATCAAACTTGACTTCAATTTTGAGTAGTACATTAAAGTATATAACCGAGTTTAAACTGACCTTAGTCCTTATTACTATTTGCAACACAGACACACTGTTTTTAAGGTCAAATGTGACTCAACTAGACTGGATGAACCCGATCGAATCAAATGACTTGTTTTTGCAACAAATTAAGGATAAAGATGACTTGGATCAAGAAAATACCTTGTAAAACCTTGTCATAAACATGAGGATATTTAGCAAGGTTGTCTATCACAAAAGTGATAGTGTTGCTTGTAGTAAAAAAGCTAGCGAACAAGAGAGAAATAATCCTTCCAGCAACAACCGTCTCATCAATCATCACCCCATTCTCTTGAGAAGCCATGAGCACCCTAGTCAACAAGTCGAAACCACCGTGATTTTTCCGAGATAACTCGATTTTCCTCTGTCTAATCTCATCAACAAGCTTACTTCGAAGCTCAGCTTCCCTCTTTCGAGCTTTGTAGTAAAGGGTGCCAGGAAAATTGATAGGCATCGCCACGGCCCCCTCGTTCAACACGTAAAAAGGTTCCGAAATACCCTTTACTTGTTCACTCTTATGGTAATCAAGAAACAAGCAACAAGAAAGAGCAAAAGTAAACTCCTTTGCAAGTAAGTGAACTTTTATATCATTACAAGGAACCCAAAAAGATTGTAAATGTTGTTGTGCTTTAGAATCCATAATAGGCACAAGATATTGCATCGAATCGAGCTTAAGGAACTTGTGTAATTCCTCTGTTACTAATCTAGACGACGATGAATTCGTGTCGATGTTTGTTACTGAAAGAATAGCTGCAACTGAAGGAGGCAACCAGAATTTGAACAGATTTGTTTCATTTGAGAAGATGAATTTGTTAGCAGAAGGACCGCATAAAACAGCAACTTTTTCCCCTATGATCGAGGTCTTGAATACATCAGGGGAATACTTCATCATTCGATCCCATACGAATTTTTGGTTGTTTGAGACATATTCTAAGGTTTCTCCTATTATTGGCCACCCATTTTTGCCTGGAGGAATGTTATACAAAGATGAACACCTGATTTTTGTTTTGAAAACAGAGAAATATAAAATAATTATGCTGATAATAAGTATCAGAAAGGTTGTATAATTAAGCATATACACAAATATGGATTCCATATTTTTTGTTCTAAAACTCAAATAATTTTGAGATTTTTTTAGAGATACATATAGAAAAATATGTGATAATAAGAATTATGAAATGGGTGGAGAAGAAATAAATCAAGAAATTGTGTGAATGGTGTATACCAGTATACTAATTTAATATTGGCATTATTGGGTTGAGTCTGATCTTTTGAATTGGATCACTGTTGGGAATAATTTTTTTTTCATGGTAATGATATGGGTTAGGCCCCTACGACCCAAGCCCTTGAGACCTCTTTAAGCCCAACTCAATACTACAGTAGATGACAACAAGCGAGATCCAAACCTTGTAAGGAAATGTCGATCTATGAGTTTGATGTCTACTTAAAATACCTAAAATATCTGTTACTTTTTTTATGTATTCTTTTTATTTGGTGGTCTATATGTTTCTGAAATAAAAAAATATGATTTGTGTGCATTCAAATCTAATACAATCAATAACTAAGCAATTTACGACTCCATCAATTTCATATTGTTCTTCCTACTTTACTACCATGAAATGCCGGGTTGATTATTCTTCTATGTTTAACCCAAGTTTCGCCTTCAAGGCCAAACAAACCTACCATGAGTAATTGGGTAAATGGATGATTTGGTTTCTGAAAATCTTCATATTTTATCAAAACATCCTTTATTTTCTCTGCATTTGTGATGATCAACCAAGGAGTCGGACCCATCCAAGCAAAACATTGTTCACCTACAGTATTATCGAGTCTTCGAAAATTTACATATGATAAACTAAAAAAGTACAGAATTATATTATTTATGCAATGTTTATAACCAATAAAAAAAGTTAAAGTTGATTACTTTGCTTACCATGGTTTTGAATAATATGATGAATAAAACATACAATTCGAGGCAGGTGATCATCTTCCAAACTAATAGGTTTTCGCAAAGCGGTTTTTGTTTGAGTTATAATCTCCTTTACATCTCCAACAATCAATTTGTAGGGATTACCCTTAAAACCTTGCCTTCTTAGCAACTTTTCCATTTTTTTGGGCCTTAACCAAACTCCATTTACAACTTTCCACAAAATAATTAATACAATTACTAGAATAATTGAAATTGGGTAATTGAGTGTGGTCTCCATTCTTGTTTCTGTAGGATGATAACTGATATAATAAATATATACGGAGTACTAAGTATGATATATTTATCATCGCAATGAGGCACAAATTACATACTTGTACTATACATGCAATGATATTGATGGATATATGTAGACAAGATTTAATCGCAAATTCTTACTCCCTCCGTTCCTTATTGATAGTCTCAAATTGATATTTCCATTTGCTTTTTTCAAGTACCATTAATATTAAATTTTTACCAAATCCCTCCAATTTGCAATAATATTTGTGCAAATTAATATTTGCAATAATTTTTACCATCGCAGCCCCACCACCACCTAGTGCACCGCCAAAGAAAGCGCTCGAATGCAATGGAGGAATTTAATTCGAATTAAAATTTCGACAAATTAGTTTAGGCTTTTGTTTCATTGAATTCAAATTGTAAAATTAAGTTGTTAATTGTTGTTTTCGTTTTGAAATCAAAGAATTTGGTTTAAAACAATAGAAAACCCTAATTTTTCCCCCAATTTGATTTTAATTGTTAAATCATCAATTTGGGTTCAATTACATTGAGATTAAATATACAAAACTTGTTTTAATTAATTTTTCCAATAAAACTCTGAACGAATATGGTTCAATTGGTCGAAATTGTTCGAGGTTTGCCCAAAATTTTTAGAAAAATGGTCAAAATAAGGGCACGAAGAATGGCGGTGGTGGCGCATCAAGTGGCTAGGTGTGGTAGTTGCTGGGGTACGAGAAGAGAGAGGGGGAGATTAGGGTCAAGGAGTTGAGAGAGAAGGAGAGAGGGGGATGACGTGGTGGTGGGTCAAGGAGAGAGGAGCGAGGCGCAGCGGTGCGCCTGGAGGTGCAGTGGTGGAGGAGAGAGGGTGTTTGGGTTTTTTTTTAAAAAAAAAAATTTATTTATTTTGAAGTTAACAGAAAGTTAACCTAAGTTAACGGAGGGATTAGGGAAGAGGTATAGTTGATTAAAGATTAGCAGTTCAAGGAATTTTCAAAAAGCATAGACACAGCATGGAAAACCCAACTCCTCGGGGGCATAGCTTCCACTTTTGTGTACTTATGTATATGAACTTCATTTATCACATATCCATACCACACTTTATCAATTTATTAAGCGAGTTTTTAAGAAAAAAAACGGTGAATTGCTAAACCACGTCCGGTATTTACTGAGTAACGCCCGTATTTTAACATGACTTTACAAATATGCCCCCATATAAAATGTACCCTATTCCACTTTCACTTTCTTTAACAACTCTCTAACTTGTTACCCCCCAACCACTTAACAACCATCACCTACGAACAACCACCACATCATATATTTTTTGAAAAATTTGCTTTACTCTACACCAATTAGTGTAAACAGTGAATGGACGAGTTTAAGGAAGCAATGAGTCAATGACGCCACTGGAAAGATCATTGGAGCATACGGAGTCGGTGAGTGCTCTGAATTTTTGTCGTTTTTTTATTTTTTTTTTATTTCGTAATCATAGAATGAACGCCTGTAATTTTAGAATCACCCTTGGAACATTATGACATTTCAGGCGTTCAGGGGGGGGAACACTTGAAATTTTAGAACGTTTTGGGGGGAAACACCTGAAATTTTAGAATGTTCCGGTGTTTTGGGGGGACATTCTAAAATTTCAGGTGTTCCTTCCGTGGAACATTCTAAAATTTCAGGCGTTCGTCTGGAATGACTAAAATAAATAAATAAATAAAAGTAAAACATATACTTGACGCCAACCCCCTTACCTTTCCGATTTCTTGATATCGTCCCTTGTAGCCGATCGCAACCCTTGGTGGCGACAAAATTGTGGTGGCTTTGCTTGGTGGTGACGGAATTGTGGTGGTTTGCTTGGTGGTGGTGGTTTGATTGGTGGTGTTTGTGGATGAAATTCTTAAGGTGGAGAGAGAGAAAAGTAAAAGTGAAAGTAAGAGAGAGAAGATTGAAAAGTTATTTAAAGGGTTACTTAAGAAAGTTCATATGAAAATACGGGCGTTACCAAGTAAATATCGGATGTGGTTTAGTACCCCCAAAAATATGATGTCACTGCACATATCTATACTAATATATTAAAAAACGTTTTTATATGAAGATAAGAGGATTCGAACCGCAAACCAGTTACAACAAAATTGACTATTTAACCATTTAAACTAATTATCAAACATGTTAAAAAATATGAGAAAGATATATATATATATATATATATATATATATATATATATATATATATATATATATATATATATATATATATATATATAAACCACATGGTTTAATTATTTTTAAAAAAAAAACACATGGTCATTCAAAGAAAATTAAATCATAAATTACAATATATATTAATGATCAGTTAGTTTTATGTAATAATCCGGGACATCGCCCGGACCCAAAAACTAGTTTGTTATAAAACTCCGTGATGTATTGCATAGGTTTCGTTGTATACATAAAAAGATTCTGGATTGAAAAATTAAATTCACCTTAAGGTCTTCATCTAGCTTCCCTGAGAGCGCTTGTAGTAATGTAGTTTTTCCAGAGTCTGGAGGTCCCAAAAGCAATGTCATCTGTTAAACTAAGCACAAAACATCAAGAATACTTTCTGTAATTCTCATTATCACAAAGATCACAATACATGAATATATAACACTTAGGATAATAATATCCTCAATATTCTATCATATCTTTTCATAAGATATGTTTCCTAAATTATGCACAATAATATCACAATAAGATAATTCTAGATACACTAGAATATCTCCAATACCCCCCCTCAAGTGGGAGCATACGGATCATATATGCCCAACTTGCGGAGTAAAAAATCAAACTTGACCTTTCCCAAACCCTTTGTGAAAATATCGGCCAACTGAAACGTCGTAGGCACATACGATGGTTTTATCAGACCCTCTGTAATAGCATCTCTGACAAAATGACAATCAGCTTCAATATGTTTCGTGCGCTCATGAAACACGTGATTTTTCGCAATATACAACGCCGACTGACTGTCACAATATAAATGCATGCCATTGTCATGGCGCACTCCTAGATCTCGTAGAAGCCGCTTCAGCCACTTCAGCTCACAAGTACAAGCGTTCATAGATCGGTAGTCTGCCTCTGCAGAGCTCATAGCCACCGTAGGTTGTTTCTTAGTCTTCCATGATACGGGAGAAAGACCAAGAAACACAAACCAACCTGTCAGAGAACGTCTAGATAACGGACAACTCGCCCAATCCGAATCACACCATCCTTCCAACTGTGGAGCACTATCAGACCGTAACAAGATCCCTTGACCTGGACTTTTCTTCAGATACCTTACAACACGCAAGGCTGCATCCCAGTCTTCTACCCTCGGACTCTGCATAAATTGAGACAAAATATGCACAGAATAGGCCAAATCCGGCCTTGTAACTGCTAAATAAATTAGATGCCCTACAAGACGTCTATACTTCTCTACATCACCGAATAATTCCCCATTTGCCAGAGCTAGCCTGTGGTTTTGCTCCATGGGAAATTCTGCAGGTTTTGCATCAATCAAACCCATTTCTGTAATTATGTCCAAGGCGTACTTTTTCTGACACATGAAAATACCCTGCTTGCTTCTGGCTATTTCTAGCCCTAAAAAATATTTCAGAACCCCCAAGTCTTTCATCTTGAAGCAGTCCCCCAAATATGTTTTGAATGACAATAAAGCAGACTTATCATTCCCTGCAACAATTAAATCATCGACATATACCAACACATTAAGTTGCATATTCCCTCTTGTCAGAGTAAAAAGGGAATAATCATAGTATGATTGTTTAAAACCATACTTCTTCAGAGCCGTTGTCAGTTTTGCAAACCAACACCGAGGAGCTTGCTTTAAGCCATACAATGACTTCTTCATCCTGCACACTTTTCCAGAAATATTTTTATCAAAGCCAGGGGGAATTTTCATGTATACCTCTTCCTCCAAGTCACCATGTAAAAAGGCATTATGAACGTCCATTTGATGAACCTCTCAATTCTTCACAGCCGCAATCGCAAGAAATGTTCTAACAGTCACCATTTTTGCCACGGGAGCAAATGTCTCGTTGTAATCTAGGCCTTCAACCTGATGATTACCGAATATGACAAGTCTAGCCTTCAATCGTTGAAGATTTCCATGCTCATCGTATTTCTCTTTATACACCCATTTGCTCCCAAGTGCCTTTTTACCGCGAGGTAAGTCTTCTAAGACCCAGGTGCCTTGCTCTTTAAAAGCTTGAATTTCATCTGCCATTGCCTTTCGCCAACCTTCATGCTTCATAGCCTGTTTAAAATTTTTTGGCTCATTGCTACCTGTAATTGCTGCAATATATTTTCTATGTGGCACATAAAATCGGTGAGAATCAACAAAATGTGTTATGGGATAAACAGTACCTGAAGAAGGTGTCGCGGATGAACGGGGAGACTGAGATGAAATTTTATTCCGTATGGTGTGTGTCACAAAATCACGAAATTTAACCGACGGAAATTTTGGACGCTTGCCCTTACCCATGGTTTCTACATTTTCAGCATGCTCGAGAACCTCAAGCTCACTCTCACTCGGACTCTCCTGAACTGCTGCCTGCACACTACTAGGTGAAGCATACCCAGCTGCCGCTGGAATTTCAGCGCCCTGGCAGTGCTGGGTTCTTCACACCTAGCTGTCGCTGGAATTCCAGCTGCTGTGGCAGTGCTGGGCGCCTCGGCAGGAGCTACCGCAGGCTGGCTGTGGTGCTGCGCGTCCTGCCGCAAGCCAGCTGCGGTCTCCACTGCCCGGGGCTGCTCAACACACCCGTCACACACATTCTCCACCTCGCTGCCCCTACATCATCAACTCCGAGAAACTCCGAAGCTTGCACATGATCGTAGCTTTTGTCATTGGCAACGTCAAAATTATTCCAAGGAAATACGTCCTCAATAAATTGCACATCGCGTGAGACAAAACTCTCCTTAGTCTCCAAATCAAACACCTTCCAACCTTTCTTTCCAAAAGGATATCCCAAGAATACACACCGTCTACTCCTACTAGCAAACTTGTCACCCTTGTTTCGTTGATTGTGAGCAAAACACAAACACCCAAACACCTTAATGGAATCATATAAAGGTTGTTTACCAAACAAGATCTCAAATGGAGTTTTGTATTCAAGCAATCTAGAGGGAGTTCTATTAATCAAATAACATGCCGCTTGCACACATTCCCCCCAAAATTTTCTAGGTAAATTAGCTTGAAACTGCAAGGCACGAGCTACATTAAGAATGTGTTGATGTTTCCGTTCAACACGCCCATTTTGTTGAGGCGTGCCCACACAAGAAGTCTCAAATATTATCCCATTAGCAAAAAAATAATTTTTCAAGGAGTTAAATTCCGTCCCATTATCACTACGGACCACTTTAATTTCACAATCAAATTGACGTTTCACCAAAGCAACAAAATTGAGAAACATATATTCAACCTCAGTTTTATTCCATATTAAATACGTCCACACACCTCTTGAAAAATCATCCACTATAGTCAATAAATAATGGGAACCACAAGTCGATTGAGTCTTGTAAGGACCCCATAAATCTACATGAATAAGTTCAAAAATACGACTAGCTTTATTATTACTAATGGGAAAACTATTCCTATGTTGTTTAGCTCTAGGGCATACATCACAGGATTTATTTTTAGAACTTCTAATAGAACTACTCACAACTGGAAGATGTTGCAATACTTATTCTGACGGATGTCCCATTCGTTGATGCCACAACTCTGTCGACTGAACACCATCTATCTTCAAAGCCTTCACCTCAGGAACACCACGGAAATAATAAAGTCCATCCACGCGTTCACCCGCTCCAATCACCTTCCTCGTCGTTAGGTCCTGTATAACACAAATTTTGTTAGTAAATTGCGGAGTGCAATTCAATTCATCACATAATCGAGTCGCAGAAATCAAGTTGCAATTCAATTGGGGTACAAATACAACATTAGTAATATTCAATCCCCCTTGTAAAGTAACAGTGCCAATCTTGGACGCATTAGCACTCTTTCCATCCGGAAGGCCAACCGGACAATGTTGTACATTAGTCACATTTGTCATCAAATTCAAGTCATAAGTCACATGATTGGATGCGCCGGTATCAACGATCCAACCTTGATGATCTTTACCCTGTAATTTTGGTTTCATACTGTTCAAATGATCAATAAGTTGCTGAATTTGGGTAGGAGAAACACCCATGAGAGCAGCCCCATCATTTGTCGTAGCACCTCCGCCTTGAGTGGAGTTAGGGGACGGCTGCCCAACAGTTTTGTTGGCTCGAACTTGCTGTCCGGCTGCTGCACCACGACCCCCTGTTCGGCCACCTCCTTTGCTAGAACCCGAGTCACCTCGGCCTCGACCCCTGCCTCCACGGGGACGATCCCCCCACCACGATGGGTAACCGTTGAGTTGGTAACAATCCGACTCATCATGACCAGTGCGGTTGCAATGATTGCACACCCTATCCGAGCCACCCGATGCACGCTGAGATTTGGCAGAGATGTCGACCTTGAAGGCCATAGGACTGTCACGCGCCTCCCCGCCTTTCAAACGCTCAGCTTGTATTAATTGTTGATAAGCTTTATCAACCGTGGGTAAAGGATCCTGAGCCAACAATTGGCCCCTAAGCGAGCCATAAGCTTCATCCAAGCCGATTAAGAATTGATGTAGAAAATCCTCCTGATGTACGTGCCACAATATTACACTTACACGAGCCACACGAACACACTGGGACGGTGATGTACGTGTTGAGTTCATCCCATATTTTGGCAATACGACCAAAATACGCCGCCACGGAATCAGTCTTTCCTTGTTTACAATCACCCAAGGACATCTTTAATTGGCAAATTCTAGTGCCACTAACCACACAGAAGCGGTTCTTCAAATTGTTCCACAAGAGATGAGCATCATCATACTCTCCAATCGTTGCCCTTACCGAAGGGTCCAACGTATTTGTAATCCACGAGACTAACATTGAATGAATAGCCTCCCAATCCTCCAATTTCTCTTGATCCGATGGTTTCTTGATACTTCCATCAACAAACCCGTACTTGCGCTTAGCCTTCAACGAGGTTCGAATAGCCCTCGCCCATTCATCATAATTTTCACCTCGTAGTTGTATCGGACTGATAATATTCCCAGGTCCATCACTCGAACCAAGGTGATAAATCATGTCCACCTTAATTTTTCCACCATCACCAGAGCCGCTACCGCCTGTCATTGCTCTCGACTCACAGAAAAAAAAATTAAAAAAATTAATTTGGACCAAGAACTCGGTGCACAGACTCAAGAACTCACAGCAAATCAAACGTTGATTATGTAAATCAAACGCACGAAAAAAATTTAAACCTTAATTGGCTCTTGATACCATGTTAAACTAAGCACAAAACATCAAGAATACTTTCTGTAATTCTCATTATCACAAAGATCACAATACATGAATATATAACACTTAGGATAATAATATCCTCAATATTGTATCATATCTTTTCATAAGATATGTTTCCTAAATTATGCACAATAATATCACAATAAGATAATTCTAGATACACTAGAATATCTCCGATACTAACAATTTAAACATCATTGTATAGTGAATGTGGTAACATTAATATTTTAATTATGTATATATACATACGTCATAAATGGAAATAGTTTGACTTTTATATGACGGAGTATGACTAAATCTTATGAACAATGACTTTTAATTTACTACTCAGTACAAAATATTTTTTTTAAAGGAAAATTTACTGTACTACTTTGGTTATTAATCTATAATCTATCTATAATCTATAACTATATACTAAAGGCGAGACCAAAGATAACACGTGTCATCTTTTGGTTAAAAATTTTCCCGTCAAAAGTATTTTTTTTTATTTTCATTTTTTTTTTGCTTTTTTGTTTTTTGTAAAAAAAATCTTCTTAGAGAATATTTTAATATACGTAATACAAAGTATAATATTTTCATTCCTTTCTTACAAAAATAAAATACTTTTTCCTTCCAAAATAATCATTATGTTTCTTCCTTACATATTATACTCAAATATTAATTATTTCATTATTTGATATCCTTATATATTATACTCAAATATTAATTATTTCATTATTTGATATGTTAAGTATCTTTAATTATTTTATATATGTATAATTCTGGTTTCCTATCTTTATCTAATAATTACATACTACATAGATTAAGGGTCTGTTCACATTTACTGAACTGAGCTGAACTAAATTGAACTGATTGGAGCTGAACTGAACTGAACTGAATAAAGCTGAAATGAATATTTTATGAGAGAAGGAAATTAGGAATTGAACTGAACTAAAATTAAGCTAAAGGGAACATGCCCAAATTATTACTACTGTAAATCCTATTTTAAACATATTATCATACCTTTTTAAGTATTTAAAATAGGAATTATATGGGTTAAAGTTATATTTTTTATATAATATTTTTGTATCAATACACCATGGGTTTTATGTTATACCACATGCCCAAATTATTACTACTGTAAATCCTATTGTGATATTATCTATGCGATAATATGACCTTTTTTAAATTATATTTTCAAATTTTAAAAGTGGTCAATTATACATGAAAAAAAAAACTGTATATAAAGATAATGTAGATGAAAGGCTAGCTATATACATATTTATAAAATTATTATTTGTTTGTCAAAAAGAAAAATAGTACAGAGCATCACTTTATTGTGAATTTTAAAACACTCATAGTCAAAGGAGTATTTTTACAAAACTCATTTTGTTAATAAGCTTTTATACATCGTTTGATTTTGGTGTTTTATTTTAGTAAATATTAGAAATAATAAGAAGATAAATATATCGTAGTTAAATTTTCATGTGATTTATATTATTTTTTGACAATTTTATTTTTGATATTAAATACGAATTATTATGTTACAAGCACTAACGATAAATACAATTATAGTGTTACACCAATAATAATTTGAAAATTACCGTGCATGGCACGGGAACTAACCTAGTGTTTATAATTATTGTATTAATAAAATTTATGAAAAAATGATCTCTTAAGTTAAAACTTATTTAAGTACACTTTTGATTGATTTAGGTACATTAGTATGAGATTACATAGACATCTGTTTCAAGCGATAGGTTTGCCAATAATCATTAGTCTATAACACAAGTGATTTCGACTATATGATACAATAACGAAAAAAAGAATATACCTAGATGGTTTAACAATTCCACTGACATCTTGGAGTATCTTGATGGTCCTCTTCTTTGACGGGGTAAGTCGTATCAAACCGAGAATTGTCTGCCAGTGTCAAATTTCAAAACATAAACAATGAACAAAACCCAGTTTTCTCACCAGCTAATTAAACAATTTCTGTCACAATTACTAATTTTGAAAGTTATTGGATTGACTGATACCAGAATCATTGCAATACTGGTTTGTTTACGCTATTTTTAATGTGTCTATTGCACAAATATTAAAAACACGTCAAACTTATTACAGTATAACTTTATAATACATCAAGACTTCAAGAGTCAAAATATTTGACTGATTTACTTTCAATGACAAATCTTTTTATGGTCACTTATAAATCATTATTCAAAACAAACTTTTACGGAGTACGGTACTAAATTAGTTCCTTCAAATCAATTGTCACTGTGATTTGTGATCATCTACGTGAGATGAAGACTGTTCCAAGCGACCCAATCATAGATGCACTAAAGCGTTACTTTCCCTTTAAATTCCTATTGATTAAAGTTTTCTTTCCTTTTTTGACGGGATTAAAGTAAATCCTACAAATTAGCAATAATAAAATTGTGGATGACATCCGTTGGTCCCAAACTTTCCATTAATGCCAAGATGCCAACTCAAATAAAGAAAGGATATTTTACCTAATCAAGTTCACTCCGTTAAACATCTTTCCATGATAAAATATATAAATTGATTTTGGATTTCAACCAAAAGCTTATTTCAACTATCATGGTATCAAGAGACACCGTGACACAAAATCATGGGTTCAAATCTCATTCACCTCCTACTTTTAAAAGGAATATTTCACGCTGGGTATGAGCTGAGGGGACCCAAATCACATCCACATTACAAGCCCAACAGACTCTCAAGGACGTGATAGAGCTAGTACATAATCCGAACTAAGATTTCAATCATCATCTTAAACTTTTAGTCGCACAGAAAACCAATAAAAGATAGAGAACCAATAAAAAAGAATAATTGAAAACTTCTATGAACGTAGGGCAAGGAAGGGCAAACCTTGTCAAAGCCAGCAGGGAGGAAGTCAAGGAAGCAGGTTTGGTAGCAAGGAAAGGTGTGTTGGATCTACCTCTCACTTCTAGCTGTGTTTTCAGCAAAGACAATTTCTTAACTAATTTTGTAATAACTATTTTGCAGCCTGATGTGTCTCTAAATTCGGCATTAATAACTCTAACTGTAGATTTGGTATACTCTAACTACTACTTTAATTTAGCTAGTATGCAGCGAGGGGGTGATAGCCCAAACACCCACCAACCACCTTGACCATGGAGGTGGACTTTTGTAAATTGGCACTAGTGCATATGTGAGCCATAAACTTTTATCTAAGTTAATATTATCTTCGTTTTATATTATTTGCAACAATTTGACATAAAATAGAGAGGAAAAATGTCTAATCGTTGCAAATAATATGAAACGAAAGTAGTATATTAGTTTCTTTTAACCAAAAAATAAATAAAAATGAAAAAAGAATAATGATGAAAAATACAAATCATCTCACCAAAAAAAGGAAAAATACAAATCAATCAATGGTGAAACAGCTAGAAAAATATTTCGTACGGTGTATGTGTGTTATAATTAAGTATAGATTTTTTTTTTCTTTCAATAAATAAATAAATAAAATCAAGTATAGATTTTTTTTGTTGAGTTGTTGTCTTGTTGATATAAGCCACTCATCTCTTAATTACTCCCAAGTATGATAGTTACCTACGACCCTACCGTTAATCATATACAGGCTACTCAATCTCAACTTCTCAAAGAGTCAAGTCTCCCTCTATTTCATGAAAACCTTCCTATTAAAGGTCCGTTCTCATACGATTATTTTCAGTTCAGTTCAGCTCTAATAAGTTCAGTTCAGTTCAGCTTTTAATTTCCTTCTCTTATAAAATATTCATTTAACTTCAGTTCAGTTCAATTCAGCTCTAATAAGTTCAGTTCAGTTCAGCTCATTTCAGTCAATGAGAACAGGCTCTAATCATCATAATTTCATTTAACATACGAAGTATTTGTCCATGTGCGTATTAAATTATTAAAATCTGTAATTACATTTAAGTAAAAAAATTCATACAAAAAATTAATATTTTGAAAGTATTCGTGGATGAAATTACATAAAACTAAATCCACTTGACCACATATTTTCCCTATACTTGTATATTAGAAAGAATTTAGAAGATTTTCTTAAGTTGTTAATATTGTCTGAAATCCAAATGAGAATAACATGTACTCCATAAGATCTAATTGAGTATTATTACGCTATAAAATTTTCTAACTTTGATTCTTGATATCTTTTCCCCAAGTGGATTGTTAGATTTTTAATCAATGAGAGTAATTCACATTAATTTAAAAAATGAATAAATAAAAATTTAATCACTTTTTTGCCATATACTCATGGTTTCAACTTTCAAGGTGATTTTGCCTTTGTCTTTACCTTGTGAAGTGGACACATAAAAATTTAAATTATGAGAAAAGTTTAATGAACATTTTGGGGGTCATGTGGTGTTTTTTTTTTCTTTTCAAAAAAATCTTATAACTATAAACAAGTAGAGTTGTCTAGCTTAGGAAGTTTTCTTTAATTTGTCTCAACTTACTTTGATGCTGATAATTTTTATAATATTTAATCGAAAATATTAATGATCAATATTCAATAACAACGTATATTGACAAAAATGTACTAGCGTTTTTTTCACGTTTATAAGTACATAGACATGAGGTGTAAATATTAAGGAATGTTGTTCCTTATATGGAGTATTGGGAATTGGAACATTCTTTAAGCAACAACCTAAAATAGAATACGAATAAATTCATGGGACAAAGCGAGTAATAATAATACGAGTATGTAGTAAAACAAAAACTCACCGATCAAATCTATCTCTGAGTTTTTTGTGGAAATTCTCAGTATCTTCCTGAATACCTTTGAGGATAGATTCAATCAAAACTCTTTTCTGTTGCTGTTGCTTCCCCAACTTTTGAAGATCAATCTCCTTAATATCAACTTTCCCATCATCAATCGCTAGCCTCAACAACCCTTTTCTTATGCTTGTATAAGTAGGCAGCCGCTGTAAAGCAGCCCACCTCCTCCTCCACCGCCTCTTTCTCCGTCGTATCATTCATACTATCTACATCACAACCATTATTATCATAATTTGAAACATAAGTTTTGGATGAGACTGTCTTACATTCTGACTATTTTTATTTTCCATGCTTGAATTGTAGAAATGCTTGATATTGCAGTATTTTTATTATTCGGTTAAAATTGAATACAGTGGTTGGAAAACAATATACATAATCCTTGTTGCAAAGACACTATTACTCAAAAAGGTTAAATTTTAAATCACTTGATATTGAAAAAAAATAAAAAATAAAAAACTCAAATTGACAACCAGCAAATGAACAACTTTATTATTGACACATATATTTTCCGATACTAATAATAATATCATATCTCTAACATGGATCAACGAAACAACGTACCTGGATGAGTTACTCTCATATACAAGTACTTCGTATTTCGTTAGCTAAAATGTTTTTTTTTTCTTATTTATTTGAAATATCAAAGGAAAAGTTAATGTTGATGGTATGCGGTGCCCGGCAGTTATATAGTGGCTAAGTGAGAAGAAGCGGCAAAAACATTTCTAACGAAGTCTATTAAAAAGCAAATTTAGGGTATATTCCGATTTATTGAACTGAAGTGAACTGAATTGAATTGAAGTGAACTGAACTGAATTGAATTGAATAGAGCTGAAATGAATTGCTTATAAGAGAAGGAAATTAAAAAATGAATTGAACTGAAGTGATTAGAATTGAACTGAATTAAAGTGTAATTAAGTTGAATAAAATAGGCCCTTAGTTGCCAAAATAAGAATTTTACTATGTAGTTCTTATTGCCCAACTAGTTCAATTGCTATTAATTAAATTTCAAAATGTAAACTTCATTGTAGTTGCCAAAAAAAAAAAAAAAAAAAAAAAAAAAAAAAAAAAAAAAAAAAAAAAAAACACCAAAGTTTGGATCCATTGGATTATTCAGTTAGTAGTATTGGGGTAATTGTGTCAGTATTATATGACTTTGTTTGTTATTGAAGGGAAATTCAATAAGTATAACAAGTAATAAGGGGTTATTTTGTCAGTATAATACTGATTACTTTATCATTAATATAGGGGTTAATTTATTTATTTTTTACAAGCGGACACACGAAGTAATTAGCCGCACAAAACACGCACTGCCATATTAATTCAATTTCTATAAAGAAGCAAACTTAATTGCCAATAAAAGGGGGGAAAAATAAAGTTTGGATCCACACTATTACTTCCTCCTTTTTCTTTTTTTGGAAATTACTTCTTCAATTTTTAATAATTGTAACACTTTTCTAAATGTAAATGTTGTAATACTTCCAACACACTATAATTGATTTTTTTTGATGAATTGTACTATTATCCTTATTTTAAGCTCATGACCCACTTAATTAAGTACTATACTACGATAATTAACAACCTCTCAACCCCATTATTTTAAAGTGTTTTAAATTATGTGAAATCCACTTTTCTTAAATATTATAAAAAATAAATAAATAAGGTGTGTTGTGAGTAGGGGTGAGCATGGGTCAATACTCAAACCGTTAACATTATCGGTTCGGGTATCCGATAACCAATAACACTATAAACAATATTCATGAACCAAACCAATAAGTTTGGATACCTGGATTTTCGGATTGGTAATCGGATACCCATTATGATATCCAATAATGTAAATTTGTACTTTATAATTGTGTTATCATGATATCATTCAACACTTATTAACAATATAACCACATGATCTTGACCAAATTACGAATATTATTATTAATCATTCAAATTATGAAGTGATTATGAAGTTAAGTAAGAGTTTAGGATTTGGATATATAAATAGATTTAAGTAGGAAATAAAATAAATAATTGCTTATCGGATCGGATTGTGTAACCGTTAATTTAAAAATGATACTCCCTCTGTTTCATAATAATCACAACACTTTCCTTTTTCATTCGTTTTATAATAGTTACAACACTTTCTTATTTGGTAAGGAACCACAACTATTTTATTATTTTTCTCTCCTAACAAGTAACAACCCCATTTACACCCCTTTTTTTTTTAATTATTTCTTCTCCTACTAACAATTAAACTTACCAACCAAGGGCATGTTCACATTTACTGAATTGAGCTGAAGTGAACTGAATTGAACTAATTGGAGCTGAGCTGAACTGAAATAAACTGAATAGAGCTAAAATGTATATTTTATGAGAAAAGGAAATTAGGAGTTGAACTGAACTGAACTGATTGGAGTTGAACTGAACTGAACTGAAATTAAGCTAAAGTGAACATGCGCTAAATATACTTTATATTAAAAAATTCCTCTTTTGGTCCCCACCCTATAAATTTCCTAAAATTTTGTGTCAACCCTACTGTTGGGATTATTATGAAACGAAGGGAGTATCCAATAACCGTACCTGTACCTTATAACAAATTATCGAATTGGGTACCCAAACTGTAATGGTTATTGAATTAGGTAGTTTAATTTTCGAATTGGTCATGGATCAAATTTTTCAAATTTTTGATTTTTTAATAATTTTGCTCAACCCTAACTTGTAAGTATTGAAAAATGGAAGAGGTTTACAATATGAGCTAATTGCTACTCCGTATTAATAAAAGTTACTTAGGTCCCGTTCTTTTCACCTTATTTTTGCTGAACTGAAATTATTTTTACTGAAACAAAATTATATTTGCTGAACTTAAATTATTTTTACTGAACTTAAATTAATTTTACTGAACTGAAATTATTTTTCCTGATTTTCTATTACAATTCTTTTTTAAGAAAACTGAATTTTACTGAACTGAACTTATTTTTACTGAACTGAACTTAATTTTATTGAACTAAACTTATTTTTACTGAAATGAAATTATTTTTACTTAATATTATTTTTTTTAAGGTAAAGAGATTAGTTGCCAAAAATACGAGTAGAATTTTAAAAAGCAAAGTTTGGATCCAAATTTTATACAATGTGGCCCAATTGCAATCTGTCATACCCATTGAACACATGGTTAACTAAAGCAGCATCATTAAAGTCCATTTTTGTAAGGAAAAGCAAACCAATGTCTCGTTTTCGTAACCGTAAATTCCAATCTTGGAATAACTTTGTATGTTAGGCCTTATAGCAATAGAGCCTAGAGGTAGAATACATTGGGAAAATAAATTAGTGTGGAATAATTTTTATATTAAAATTAAGAGAATATTATCCCGATTTTAAAAGGTATTGAGATCGATTCTCATCAACCGCCTTGTGTCTCTCTGAACACCAAAAAAATTAAGTTAAAAAAAGATATGTAATATATTCTCACCGGTTCACTCCTTGAAAAATTATTAAACAAATTCTTATACTTTATATATAGCTAGCCACACGATGTGACCACTTCACACATAAGTAATTAATTGAGTAATAGGGGTTACGATAATTGTTAAATAGAGTTATCTTAATAGGTAAGGGGTTATCATAATGGAAAAATAGGGTTACTTTTATAAATAAGTGCAATTAATCTCTTTTATAGTCAGGAAGGAGAGTTATTTTAATAAATAAATGGGGTTACTTATTTTTTAAATTATTTCAAACAAAAATTTTAGGGATTATTGTCCAATATACCCGACCCAAAAATATTTAATGAAAATTGAGTGGGGATATTAAAGTAATTTAAGATGAAAACTATAGCCTTCTCGCTAGGCTTATATAATAATAGAGATATGTTCTCTCTTTAAAAAAAAAAAAAAAAAAAAATATTACATTCTTTCTCTTAATTTATATGACTCTCCTCTCTCTCTCTCTCTCTCTCTCTCTCTCTCTCTCTCTCTCTCTCTCTCTCTCTCTCTCTCTCTCTCTCTCTCTCTCTCTCTCTCTCTCTCTCTCTCTCTCTCTCTCTATATATATATATATATATATATATATATATATATATATATATATATATATATATATATATATATATATATATATATATATATTTGCACGGTAAACTACGGGGAGGGGGCCCCCTTCCTATCACAGGAAAGAGGGCTATGAGGAATCGAACCCCCATCACATGGGGGGGGGGGGGAGATGGAGGGATTCACCACCCTTCCATCTCCTCATTCCTCTCACTAGAGAGTGAGTTATATATCTACAAGTCACTCTCTAGATATATAACTTGTACAAAGTATAACCTATTTCCTCTTTCCTTTTTCACTTTCAGACTTTATTCGCCACTTTGTGCATGATGAGAATTTTATATTACAGCAGCGCACCCCCCCCCCCCCCCCCCCAAAAAAAAAAAAGAAGAAGAAAGAGTTTTATAGTACAATTTAATTAGCCCAACACTTTTAACCGACACAAATGTTAATCCATAACTTTGACTAATACACAAGGTAATACATAACTTTGCCCATTAATATTTGTAATTATATATTATTAAGAAGTAATAAAAGTTAATATAATCAAAATATACACAAAGACATGAATAGTTAATATCATGGCAACATATTTTTTATATATTGGTTAAAAGTATACTCAAAGTAAATACATAAATAGTACAAAAGTCAAATTGTTGCGAACGAAAGGAGTTTGATATTATATAATTTTAAGTTTTTTTTATTCTTTTTTGTTTTGTGAGATTCAATAGTAAATGAGCAATTTAGGGTATAAATTTATGATTTTCTTTTCTTTTTCATTGTTTATTATGCTTAATTGGTAAAATGAAGCTTTTTTTTTTTTTTTTTTTTTTGCTAATTTGTATAATATTTAATAAGATATTTATTTTTTTTCCTTTTTTTTTTTTTTTTTTTTTTTACGTGAAATAAGATATCTTGTTTAAATATTGATGATTCGAATTTCAACTAGGGATGGCAACGGGTCGGACTCGGAGCGGATTATGCTAAATCCGACTCCGATCCGACAAGAAGTCGGATGTTAAATCCGACATCCGACTCCGACTCCGACTCCGACATCCGACTCCGAAATCCGACTTCGACTTCGACTCCGACTTCAATATCCGACTCCGACCCGACCTGACTCCGAGTTTCTTTTACATTATTTAATATACTTTGAGATGTTGGGCTATTTGAGCCTTGACAACCCACACCCAATGCCACCATGACCCACACAAAAATCCACTATCTATTGGAGTCGGAGTCGGATAATCCATCAAAGTCGAACATTTGTCGGAGTCGGATTTTTTTCTCGGATTTTTTTTAGGATCCGACTCCGACCCTCCTCCGACTCGGAGTCGGATTATTTTAATGGAGTCGAACTCGGATTACTTTTTTCTCGGACTCGGAGCGGATTTTTACCTCGGATCGAGGCAGAGTAGGGTCGGATTCGGACTGGATTGCCATCCCTAATTTCAACCCGTGATACCACATAAGAATATTTGACTACAACTGATTCTATTCTTTAACTATCAATTTTTTTTTTATGCAAATTCATTAACTATCAATAAATAGATTAAATACAATATACATAGAGAGAGTGAGGGATATCTCACTTGGTTAAGTTTTTTTCCCGATTTTAGAGGATTCTAATACGATTGCCATCAGTCCAATGGCTTTCTAGTTTCTACGCACCACACCAAAAAAAAAATTGGAGAAGATTAGTGTTATTA
Source organism: Chenopodium album (assembly GCF_948465745.1). NCBI lineage: Eukaryota > Viridiplantae > Streptophyta > Magnoliopsida > Caryophyllales > Amaranthaceae > Chenopodium > Chenopodium album. The sequence continues at coordinate 50,215,424 of NC_137849.1, forward strand.
AAGTAAGTGACAGACCTGGCCCATTTAGCATTTTATGGACATCTAGCTTTTTATGGACCATGAACAACAACATTATTTATGTAATCCAATTCAGCTGCACGTGAATATTTAATATAAAAAAAGGCATCTATCAAATCAAAGTTGCTCAATTTTCGTATTTGTATGAACTATCCATGATGAAACTACTTTAAATTTCTCAATATTTACCAACAAGAGTTGGCTCAAATGGTAAGCAAGTTGATGTTGCTTAAGATAGATCTCGGATTCGAGCCTCACCGTATGCAGAAACTCTTGTTAGGAGACTCACCCACCATAAGCCAGGTGTGTTACCGGAATCAAATCCGGATGGTGAATCAGGTGGGCATTCTAAAAAAAAAAAAATTAAATTTCTCAATATTTACCATTTTACCATATAGTTCCATAAATGCCCAACGGTTAGCTGCTGGGAATACCTCCAAAAGTCACAAAAAATGTAAGACCATGAACTAAGAAGTTTTGTGGGGGAAAAAAAAAAAATTAATTCACACTCCCTACATATTGTCTAAAGCTCCAAAACAATCCCTCATGAATAATGGGTGTACCTAAATTACTTTTTTGGTGTGCCAAAATTATTTCCCTAAATTGTACTCCTATCTACTTGTATATAATACATCAAGGTTACATACAATAAGACATCGACAAATCTAGCCCTCTTTCAATTCTTCGTTTGCCGGCAGGCTGTCATTCTCCAGTCTAGCCAATGTTGGTGTTTCATTGACAGCTTGCTCATGCACCTCATCAACAGGCTCATAACACCAACTACAAAACATATAAAACAAGACATTGAAGAAGCATATTGCAGCAATAAGCCAATAAAAATAGTCATATCGACCTTTGTTGATGTTGCTTGAAACCCAACTTTCCTTGCCTCCTCTTGTTGTAATATCATTCACCAAGTTCAATATTACACTAGATAATAGCCCTGCAACACCCATCCCAACTCCGAAGAGGCATGTTGCTATGCTTGACATGCTCTCAGGCATTTCAGTGTAATAAAACTCGTTTTGCCCTATCGCGTTAAAGGCCTCAGCTAAGCCACTTAAGCAATTTTGAGGTACTAGCCAAAAGGCAGACATAAGGATTGCATCCCTATTATTATTATTTGCCAACTCTTCACCAATGGCTCCTTTTCTTCGTATGTTTTCCACAATTCCGGCTACAAACATTGACATGAATGCACAAAACAGTCTGATCCCCATTCTCAACTTTACACTAAGGCTAATAGGTTTGCCATTGATCCTTGATGCCAGGGGAATGAGTACGCGATCATAGATAGGAATCCATAGCACTATGACCATGATTTGAAACGTAATAAATGAAGCCGCTGGAACTTCAAACTTTGAGCCTAGGTGCCTATCCATCGATAAAGCTTGGACCACACCAAATGAACTCTGGTTCGCGTGTATGGACATTAAGACCCCAGTTGACCATATTGGGAGGACTCTTATAAGAGCCTTTAGCTCTTCAACTTCCTCTACCGTGCATAAATTCCATGGGTTTTTTGCTATTCCATCAGACCCAATGTCACGGTGGACATCTTGAATGATACAAGCTTTATTCAAGAACCTATCAAAAGATAGATACAAGTATTAGATAGAAGCACGCATGTTTAGTTGTTTATTCCATAGCACAAATTAAAACTCATTTGCCTAACTATCAGTATGAATATTACACTGCAAGATGCTAAGATATATAAAACACTAGGCTAATTAGTTATGCACCTAGGTTAACATATAGAAGTTGAAACAATATTGAACAGAAATTAAACACACTTATATATTAAGATCAATACATACCTTAATCTATCGCTTGGGCAAGTTATTTTCTTTAGATAATAGTAATGCACATCTGATCCTGGAGGTGGCAGAGTGATTTTTCTGTTTCGAAAAGCAGCAATTGCAACTCTAACAAGGCTAATAAAGAGATTACTCTTGACCTTATTCATCACATAAAGAGGGGTAGCAAGCAAAAGGCAGATGGTCGATAAGAGCATAAGAATAATTGGTATGCCGAAGCCAATTTTCCAACCCAAGTGATCTTGAATTTAGACTATTACTGTCATAGCAATTACTACAGAAAAGCAACCACAGGCATAGTACCAGCTGAAAAAGAGTTCCAAAGTCTTTTTATTCTTAGGATTATCTCTTCGGTCTACTTGATCAGCGCCGAAAGCTAGTGAACAAGGCCTTACACCACCGGCACCAATTGACATGATGAGAAAGGCAAACACTAGGATTGCATATTGCCCTGATGTTGGGGCTTTGCAGTCATGGGCTAAGGGGTCGCACGGCGGTGGCTTTGCATTTGGGATCATTGTTGTTAGCCAGAGTAGAGTCATCCCCTGCATCAAGGAAATTTCTTACAATTCCAATTAACACATCACATATGCTTAGATCAATTCCAATTAACACATCACATATGCAAGATTATTTCAATAATCAAGGGGTATGAAATTTGAACCAACATTAACCTTCTTGTCACGTTGGTTTTGGTACAGTCTTAATTGTATTTGTTTGCCCGCATTCAATCAATTCTTTCTCCCATCCCCGGTCGATACGAAGCTGCAGCTTTCGCTCATTGGCACTTCGCTCGTAGAGCCAATGCATCAATAAGAGGCCACATACGATCTCGCATATCTTCGGCACCCAAACAACCAGTTGAATCCATCTTAGTTGGTTGGTTAGTGTGAGACTCTCTCTATCAGTTCGATATACATATGAGACTCGCATCGAGACGTCCTTGCCATAGAATTTTCTATGTCCTAACCCTTTCACTGGCCTTTATGATAAGCCAGTCCGGAAGGAAGGAGGAAGGGGCGCTCAACAAGTCATGGATACTATGTTAAATGATCATCAATTGAACCAAAAAAATTAAGCTGATAATTAAAGGCCCGTCATCATATACACCCGGGTGTACGGTACACCCAAGGGTGTTTGTTTGCTCATTTGATGATAAAATGAGCAATAACCATTGAAATGAGCAAACAATACCCTTAGATGCACCGTGCGCTTGGGTGTATATAAAAATTTCTAGTGATTATATGCTCTTTAATTTAATGAAACAACATTAACATAAGTGAATAATGGGAGTAATAAAATTGATTGCTTTTGATTTATTGACATGCTTTATATTTACCAAAAATGTTGATTCATGTGCCACAACTTGGCTTAATTTTTGCATTGCAGCAGCTTGGTCCCCCGATAACATTTAGAAAGTAATTTAGAACCAAATATATAGCTACATTCCACATTCATTCCTGAGAAAGACCCAATTTATCATCTTGATAAACAAAAATCGCTTATTTAATGGTATTTATGTTTTGCATTATATTGCAGCAGCTTGGTCCCCCAATAATTTGGACTGTTTCGGAAAAATGTTCTTGTTCTAATATAACTTGTTATTTGTTACACATAAGTTATACAATCACATTTTCAAGGTGCAGTGGTATTAAGCTATAAACCTATGTGATGCTATCTAGGTTCATATAACATATTGTATGTTAAGTACTCCGTAGTCAAATTTGATGGGGCAATCAATTTTGTATCAATTATGTTAGATGTAACCTTAAAATGGTAGGGGGCGTAAGCTTGAAAATTAAATAAAATTTTCTATTTTGAATAAAAATGAGCATATATTTTGCCAAAATTATGCAAATAAACAACTCATAGCATTATTGCATAATTGTTGCCTGATAAACTTGCTTTTTTACATACAAAGAAAGCAATAAACTTTGACTTTAGGCCTATTTTGTAACCTTTAATTGTTGGCTTACTTGGCTAGTTTAATTTACTTGACTTGTTTACACACCTTTTGTTTTCTTAAAGAAAGCAAAAGGGTATGAATCCTCTATCCCACTAATGTGTCTTATTTCATGTTCCATTCAATTTGATTGGTCTACGTCATTTTAAATATCAATATTCTTTATTTAATTTTTAATAGCAAATTAAATAAAATAAATTTTTACATATTTTATATTCTAGTCCTTATCTCTCCTTTTTTTTTTTTTTTTTTTTTTTTTTTCTCATTTATACAAATACGTTTAGTTCAATCTCATTATTTTTTTTTTATACTACCTTCATAACTCTGATGCCTGTTTTAGGTTTTTAACCAAGTGGTTAGCATTAATTTTGTTACAATTATTACTCCATTCGTTTGTATAATTACTTTGTAAATTTCAATGATAATAAACCTTTTCTGTAATTATTACTCGTACAATTATGTAAATTAAGACAGAATTAGATATATGAGCATTATTGGTGAGTATATTATTAATACTCCCTCCGTCCCTTATCTACATGTTTATTTCCCAATTTTTACGAGATTTAAGGAACTTAGATATTCCTTAAAACTCATGATTGAAAAGTATAAATATGCATATGAGGTTAGAGGGAGATAGAGAAAGAAAAGTACATACTCCCTCCGTCCCTTAATTACATTCATGCTTTTCTTTTTGGGTGTTTCAAAATTACATTCCTACTTTCTCTTTTTAGTAAGTGAATTTTTACCAAATATCCCCAAATTATCCCTAAATAGTTGTGATGTGGCATTACTTTAATTATTTTTTCTGTTTTGCAATTAATGGTTGCACAGAAATTATAATTTTCATTCACCCTTTTGAATATTCTAAATTCATGTGCAGCACTATAACTGAATATGATAGGTCCTTTTATTTTTCATAAACAAATGTGATTGATCCTTTTTATTTTCAAATGATCGATGACATGTGCTTCATTTAATATCATTCCATCTTTGTTTTATTCAAAGATAACAATAAATGTCTTGCAATTCCCATTGTACTTTCTAATAATAGGTTTTAAGGTTACTCCAAATTCCTTAATTCCGTGTGTAAATTTAGAAATAGGAATGTAATTAAGGATGGAGGGAGTAGTTGGTAATTAAAGAGATATAGAGAGAAAGTGTTGGAAAATGATGTCAAAAGTACAAAAACAATAAAAGAAAAATAATGACAATTCATCAAAAAGAAAGAATATTATCAAAAAGTACATTTTTTAAAATAGAAATAGGCACATAGTTTTGAAACCCCAAAAAAAGAAAGTAGGCATGTTTGTAATTGTTAAAAGACCGTCTAACTAATAATGTAGTCATCAAGTTAAATTAAATTAAATCTCATAAATTAGCTTAAATTCCCTCTAAATTTTAATAGTCAAAAGATTCTAATTGAGACTAATATTATGAAAAGGAGATAGTAATAGTTGAAAAAAAATAAAAAATAAAAAAGTTTATAATACCGTTCAAAAAAACCAAACACCAAGAATTAAGCTTATTAAGAGTGGGAGGGAGAGGGTGAAATCAATAATTGAAGGGAGTAGGTGAAATCAATAATGGACTATTAGTTAAACCAAACATCCTTCACTACTCCCTGGCTCAAAAAATAAGTCAACCACACTAATTGTTTAACTCAAGTATCCTTAAACAACCTTAAAACACATTAATCATTGTTATTTGAAAACAACTTCATCGTCAATTTAATTAATATTTCTTCCGTCTCTTAAGAATTGTCGAATTGAATGATTTCTCTTCTTTTCCTTTATCAATTAATAAGAGTCATATTGAATCAATAAGTAATTTTAAGTTCTCAAATGTCTAAAATTTTTTAGTGATAGGCTAATAGCTTATTATAATGAAAAATAGAACTATTATTTAGAGACATATGGAGTATAGTCGTATAGATATATAACAAATAATATCCATGAATATCAATGTCTAAAATTGAATTTTTGTAAAGAATTCAATGTTAAAGATTAATAGAATTACCAAGAGACTGAAGACGGAACCCAGAGCAATGGTAAGGAATCGACCCAGATATGAATCAGCCACAAAAGCGCCAATAAGAGGGAAAAAATTGGTAGCAGCAGACCAAAAGTAAATCAAATTTTGGCCTTTCGCTAAACTCATCTTGTAATCCTTCAACAAATATACGATCATGTTTGGTATAATCCATAACTTGCTACCTTTTCAAATGACTCGTTTGCCGTGTCATAATTCCAACATTTTAAGTGTGTTAGTTATCAAAATTAATAGTCACGATGAAAGTGTAATTCTCGACGAGTTAATAGTCACGATGACAGTGTAATCCGTCATTAAAAAAAAAAATGCATACAACAAATATTTACCTATGATAAATGGCATGGTAACGAAGCTACCCTTTTTCCATTTGGATGGTGGTGGTTGTTCTTGGTGATCATCATAATGCCCTTTGATGTTTCTTTCTTCGTCACTTGCCTCCATTTTTGAGAGAGAGAGAAGGAATAAATTGAACTTAGTTGAACCTGATTGTTTGGTAAGGGAATCGAGCCACATATATAATCAAAAAAAAAAATTTAAGACGCACTAGTCTATAAAAAGTCAAATAGAGCAAAAATATAAATATAGAAAGAGCATAAATTGCTTACTTAATTACCTCCATCTCATAATACATGTCTCTTTTCTTTTGGGTGCTGATATTGCCAAGGCAAAAAAAACCATTTCCAAGGCAAATTATCTACCCGCTGCCCGTAATACTTGAGAATCTAAATATGTCAAACTTATTAATTCAATAATATACTTTGTAATATTTTATTGCCTATAATTTTAGTAGCTAAATATTCCAATTAAAATCTTTCCAACTCCAACTACTAATTATTCTCGTCAAAATATGCAATTAATTAATTAAATTATTCATCACCATATACTCACTAAATTTAACATTTTATTGGGAGAGACACCATTATCAAAGCTTTACAGGTATTAGCTACCTCTAAACTTGTTTATTAATTAATTTTATTTATTTATCAAGTGCTTAATTAATTTGTAAATGACTATTAGTATAAGTGTTTCATGTCAACATTATACGTATGAATGTTCTACCTTTATTATAAAATTTTCCATTGAAACAAAAAAAAAAATAGCATTATGTTTGTATATAAACCTGGGATACTTCATTCTTCAAACTGTAATTAAAATCTAATTGTTGGGCATTCGATCTTAAGGAATGGTAGACAAAGATTTTCTAAACAGTGCATCTTAATTATTTAGCTATTTCTTTGACAGATTATTGCTAATCATATAATGATGGACGAGGATGTGCATGCTGTGTTTAGTACACAATATCAAACTCGTGAAGAACTCCTTGATGTTGTTAGAAGGTTGTATAAGTCAAAGGGATATGCCATCTCAATTAGGGACTCTCGAAAGGATTGTTATGTGACTATTGGTTGTGATAGGGGCGGCATATATCGGGACTGGCGTAATAAAATGATAGATACATCTCAAGATAGGGAAACAAGCACTCGTCTTATAGATTGTCCTTTTCGAATACGAGGTAAGAAACAAAATGATGGATTTTGGTCTCTTCAATTGCAAAATAATTCACATAACCATGAAGCTAATGTTGATATGTCTGGTCATCCTTCTTCTCGTCGTTTTACAAATGAAGAAATTTTAGATATTGATAAAATGTGTATGTTGGGTATTCAACCTTGTCGCTACTTTAAAGAAGATGAAGATTGGGAAGATTTTATGTTTAATTGGAATACTATTATATATGCCAAGACAAATGAATCATTTGACAATGCTTGGGCTTCATTCAAAGAGTTATACATGGACAAGAAGGATATTGTTGATTACATTGGAAGTACATGGATACCATATAAGGAACGATTTGTGAGTGCTTGGACCGAAAAATACGGTCATTATGGCAACCGCGTCTCTTCAAGAGCAGAAGGTGCACATGCAAAATTGAAAGGTTACCTACAAGTTTCAACCGGAGACTTTCGACAAGTAAGAGACAAAATCATTCTTGCTATTGATAATGAATTTCAAGAGATAAAGACTCTACTTGAAATCGAGAAAATTCGTGTACCTCACAAGTATCGCATCCCATTCTTTAAAAATCTTGTTTCTCATGTTTCGACTTTTGCAATGAACAAGCTCTATGAGCAATATGAAATGGCTAAATTTGGTAAAGCAAAAGCCATTTGTACAGGCCATTTTCAGTGTACTATGAGACTACCTTGTGCTCATATGATGTATGAATGGAAAGAGAAAGCATTGTCTTTGGAGTCTGTACATACACAATGGAGGATTGACTTAAAGTCACTTGATGCTTATGATACAAATATAAGTGATAGTAGCAATGAAATTGAAGAGCTTACTGACAAGCTACGGGATAAATATCAGCATATGACTATTTTTCAGAAGGAAGAAATAAGGAACAAGATATCTCTTATGTTGAATACAGTGGAACCTACATTGATGGAACCAAATACCCGGCCTCATAAAGGACGCCCACAGAAGGGTTCTATCAAACGAAAGGAACCTTTAAGTTCAACAAGAAGAGATCCATCACAATTTGAAATAGTAGAAGCATCATTGAAACGTTCTAAGTCTCAAGTGCCTATACACGAACACGAGTCATATACTTCTTATCCAACCCATGGTGAAAGTGCACTGAATTTAATTGATCTTAATGCACCTGTTGTTTGGCTAGACTGATTGTTCTTCATTTCCTATCATGTAGGTGGTTTTTATACTCTTTTAGTTATTATTAGTCTTAATGATGTACTAATCTTTTTAACATTAACATTTGACTAACTACTACTTCGTATATCTTTTGGTGGCAAGGGTTATGCATATGAAATTCATACGATGTAGAACTCATTGGACTGTTGGACATACGCTAAACTTCTCTCCGGATTAGTTATGTTTATCGTTTGCTATTTTTAAACATTTGTAATTTAATATTTGCATTTTTTTTTTATCAGTGATCCAATGCAAATTTTTTTTTTTTAATTTAATAAAATTTGGACCATATTTGTAGCTGTTGGAAGTTTTGATTTATACCTATTGCAATAATCAATTCGTACTTTCGATTGTTTTGATTCTTCTTGGAGTATTGATTATTAGAATAAAATATAATGCATGTGTGTGTATATGTCGTAGTGATTTAGTTTATGTGGAGGTGAAGATCATATGCCGATTTGGTATGTGCCAGAACAAAATGATTTAATTGTTATTGGCAACATTATAGGCAATAAAATATTACAAAGTATATTATTGAATTAATAAGTTTGACATATTTAGATTCTCAAATATTACGAGCAGCGGGTAGATAATTTGCCTTGGAAATGGTTTTTTTTGCCTTGGCAATATCAGCACCCTTTCTTTTTTAGATAAATCAAAATATAATGTCTCTTTTTATTAAAAGGTTGTACTATTCGACATTATTACCCTTTTTAGATGAATTGTCAGTTATTATTATTATTATTATTATTATTATTATTATTATTATTTTACTTTTAATATCAATTTCCAATACTTTCTCTCTATCTCTTCAATTATTCTCAACTACTTTTTCTTTCTCTATATCTCTCTCTAGCCCTACATGTACATATATATTTCTAATCATTAGTTTCAAGGAATTTATAACTTTCTTAATTCTTGCGTAAAAACCCAAAAAGACATTATATTATGAGACAAGAAGGAGTAACAAATAGTGGTGGATCTTGGACCAAAGATAAAGAGTCTGCTAGTTTAAAATCTAAAATTTGATCTAATGACCACTATGCCATGAAAGTTTTTCTTATAGATTATTTAGGCAACACATATTTTTTTTATCTAGTGACTTGAAAACGTCAAGAGAGGGGAAGTGTAATTTGCAAGTCCTAACAAAGATTCGTCTCTGCTTACATGTTACGACAATAAGACACTGATATATGAATTGAAGGCCTCATATGGTTCAACATTTTTGGGAATAAAAACAACTTTACTTTTCCTTAAGATTGGGACTAGCAAAATTTTAAGAAAAAAAGAGTTTTAAATTAAGTAGTAGATGTTAGCTGTCAATAAATTGTTAGCTAGATGTGAAAACAGATAATTAAGAAATGAGTGTTCGGTAAAGCAACGGTTAACTAGTTGTTAAATATTAATCAATATTTTTTCCATAAGATATGAGTGTTCGGTAAAGTAACGGTTAACTAGTTGTTATATTTTTTCCATAACTAGTTGTTAAAAAAAAAATTATAAAAAAAAAAAAAAAAAATCCAGTAACTTTCACAGTTGTTGTAAAGGTATTCATTACATTTTTTTTTTTAGGAAAGGTATTCATTACATCTTGAATGTATTTCGAATGCACATGTTTAATTAAGATAATTAGAATATTAGAAAAGTGCTCTAAAATCTAATTAAGAATCCAACTAACACCAAGAGAATCGGTTGAAAATTTTGTTTGTGGTGCTTGTCAAATCATGTCGAGGATCAAATTCATGTTTTTTCTTTACCTTTTTTAAATCGGAGAATTCGAGTGTTGGTAGCACCTTTCAAGACAATAATGAAAATGGAATTTAATTTTAATTGTTGATACTTCCTCCGTATTTTAATAAGTGTTACAGTTTGACCTTATACACATGTCGAGAAACGACTTTGACTATTAATTAATTAAATTATATGTTAATAAAATCATACGAAAATTGATATTATAAAAGTATACATTATAACGAATCCAACAATGTATAATACAATAATATTTTTTTATGTATATATTAGTAAATTAATCAAGTTAAAATCATTATGTGAATATTGGAAAAAGTCAAATTATAACACTTATTAAAACACAGAGGGAGTAGCATTTTTCAAGAGTAATCAATCACTTTAATCATTTAGTGTTAAAAAATCTCACTATCTTCATTTCTTTTACTTACACAGTTACACTATTTCTTTTACATATTCTTTTGTATCTTTCTATTATATATAACCATGTACTACATTAACGAATTGATCGAAATTTATTGTTGGTTATATTGGGTAAATAGCTCCCCTTGAAGTTTCAAACTTCGTACTGGCTGATATTTGCTCAGATTAATAAAACCTGCTCGTCGTTATATATATATAAATAGCTACTAACTAATTTTCATTCAATTGATTGGTTGCTTTTATCTAGTATTTTAGTTTAAACTTTTCAACATATTGGACTATACATCTTTGTTCTTGACTCGTGATTTTGACATATAAATATTGTTTCAAGCTAATGATATAAATTATTTTAATTAATGTGTAATGCTCACATTGCATGCATAGAAAAGTTAGTATAAACATATAAGCTTAAATATTTTCATAAATAAATTATTGTTATACTACAGTTTCATCCCAAAAGAAAATAAATTAATTTCTTCAAAAGTACTGTACAGTATTACCATTTCACCCCAAAAATATGGGAAAATACTGGTTGATTTTCATGATTAACATAATTTGTCAATCATAGGGGTAATAGTGTCTTTTCATTCATTAAGTTAAGGATAGTAATGTCATTGCACATGTAATGACATGTTCATATTGCTAAGCATGCAATATAATGGCGTTAAGCCGTTAACAACTAAGTTTCAAGCCCCAAATCCCCACCCTCCTTCTCTCTCCTCTCTCTCAAAGTTCCAACAATAGCGGGTGTGTAGTAGCTCCGGTGATGGAGGGTGTAGCGCTGACAATGAAACTGAAACTAGTGCTCGGCGACAACTAGCTATGACTCCGGCGACGGATGGTGGTGGTGGTGGTGGTGTCCGTACTTAAATCAATCTCTCATCCGCCAACGTCGGCAAGAATTATGTCCAAGAGCTTCTTGACAAGGCTCCCTAGGTTAGTAATTTCAAGGAAAAATGGTCACCTTTAACCTTTGGGTTGACCAAACCCTTAATTTCACCTTTTCTTCTTAGGGTTTTCGTTTAATTCAGCGGCGAAGCTGCCGGAAATGGTGGTATTGATGGTGTCGGTGGTCGGTTTATTGGTTGCAGCTTGGTGATGATGAAGATTGTGGTATGGTAGCTTCAATGGAGGAAGCAGCTTGAACACTACTATTGTTATCGTTAGTAAACGGAGTTAGGATCTAGGCTTGCGTTCTTGGTGATTAAGCGGCTGACGAAGCATAAGTATGAGCTGGCTAGTATGAGTAAGCACTAGATTAACAAAATATGTTAATCATGAAGATTAACTGGGCAAGCCCCCAAAAATATTTAATTTAATTCTTTACTGATGGCAGCAGCAACATCAGTAGCAGTGGGCAGCAGCGGCGGCAGCAGCAGTATTAGTTCGTTGTAGCGACAGCAACATTAACATGCAGTAACGTAGCAGAGCTCTTGTCAAGCGCATACCTCAACCTATCCAAGGTTCATCAAAGAATGCATTGTGACGGGAAAGGGAAAAATATCACAGATATTACTCATTTTAATTAGTAACTCCAAATCTAGCAACTTGCAGAAGATACTATAATGAAAAACACACATTGACTATATGCTTAACAAATGCAATCATAGGCACTTAGATATACTCATAACTATAACAGAGAGTCATGATTAGTTAAATGACCAAGGATAAAGTAGAATAGAAACATAACTCTAGCCTGAGACAAATATTAAGACCCACGTTTAACTTTTTAGCCAACATTGGAGTACATGCGTTGTACATTGCCAAAATACAGCCCTTTTCATCAAGTTTGGCCTTATCTAGTCCAATTTTTAAGTCATTTAGGGCCTGTTCTCTTCCGTTGAAATTCAGTTCAGTTCAGTTCAGTTCAGCTCTTATGTCTAATGATATTGCTAATGATATAAAGCCAAATTTCATTCTTTTAAGCTCTTATTACAACGACGCAACAAATAATAATAATTATTATTATTATTATTATTATCAATAAATAATAATAATAATAATAACAATACTAATAATAATAATCAATAATTAATTATAATAATAATAATAACAATAATTAATATTAATAATAATAATAATAATAATAATAATATCGATACAATTCATTGTTCAAATGGTTCTATTTTTTTGATACACATTTCTATTGTTAATCTTATTGAGAAAATTAGAGTACTACACAACTTAAACTAATTTTCATAGTCAGTTAGTTCTTCGTCTTCTTCTTGTCCACCAAGCTCCTCCATTACCTCGGCATTCCTCTGAACTGACTCCCATATCTGATCAGTTATTTCTTGTCGGACAATATCCATAGCTGCTTTTCTGCTACATGTAAGTGTTTTGTGTTCTTTTGTCATAATACTATTTTATTTTAAAATTAAATAGTATATGTGTTTAAAATATTTAGAGGTTTCAAGTTTTTAATATATTTTCCATAAATTTATAATTATATTATAAATTTTATAATTATGTCATATGAAATAGTACATTTGTATATACACATAGGTATAGTAATATATAATCAAAGACCACTAATCCGTAGTTAAAAATCACTAATTAATAAGTTCAGTTCAGTTCAGTTCAATTCAGTTCAGTTCAGTTCAGTTCAGTTCAGCTCAGCTCAGTTCAGTTCAGTTCAGTTCAGTTCAGTTGATTTCAGTCAATCAGAACATGCCCTTACACTACCATTGACTCAAGTTGAGCTTGTTAGGTAACATTTGGGTAAATGAATGTACCTCAATGCTTCTACCACTTGCGCTAGAACAATTAAACCTGTCTTGTATCATGATTGGTAATCAAATTATGCTTCAATTAGCTGATTACCAAAACTTTAACACACTTCGCACTAGCCTATAAAGCATAATCATCTAACATAAAACAAACTCCAACATTGAGCATATACAACGAAATCATGTAATTTGTCAAAAAAAAAAAAAAAAAAAAAAGAAATCATGAAAAAAAGAAAAAGAAAATGAGGGGCAAGCGGCACTCACTCACAACCAGTAAAACACACAACTCACTTCACTAGCCTAACATGACAACACACAATTTTGGGATGGATTTTGTTAGAGATATGAGATATCGGAAAATATATGCATATATTTTTCGATATCTCATATCTCTAACAGATTTCCATAACTTAGGTTTCCCATTTGTTTTGTATTAATTACAACATTTTCCTTTTACATCTATTTTATTCGTACATTAATTATAATACGTCTAAATTTGAAAATGACTCTCTAATACTTTGTATAGAGTACAATAAAATCTCTCTCTCACTAACTCCACTTTCACAAATATATTATTATTTCTTTTTCCTACTAACCCAACTTATACCGTACTACTTTTTTTTTTTTTTTTTTTAATTTCTCTTTCCTACCAACGATATTTCATATTATAAAATTTAATTCTCTATTAAGTTCATTCTATAAATTTTTTTAAACTTTATTAACACCCTAATATTGCGATTAATATGAAATGAATTGAGTAAATTTCTAAATTTTAGCTTGATTCAAATTTGGTCCGAAATACGTAGTAATGGATTTGGACACTCTTTGGATTTTTTGCTTAAAATAGCGGATTTGGATAAACTGTGGATTTTTGCTTAAAATAGCGGATTTGTCCACAATTTTTTGGCCCAAAATGGGCAAACTTTGTTGGCCAAGGCTAGGCTTGTCCATGATTACGCATGATAATTTTGACTTGCATACAAGTAACAATAGTAAATAAAAATTACTTCGACTCTATAAATAATAAATGAGTAGAATAATTAAAAAAAGGCAGTATATGTATTCAAATATATTGAAACTCAAAAGAGTACATTTAATAACTAAAACAAACATTAAAGATGACACATGTTATTTCTTCATGAATTTCTCCTCCTCTTAAACCATTTTTTCTATTTTTTATTTTTATTATTTATTTTCCAATTTCATCAACTCTTATATATATATATATATATATATATATATATATATATATATATATATATATATATATATATATTCTCAATGGAAGGAATACTATTTGCGCGAACAATTTTAACTTCATTGTAACATCAAATTTATTGTTACAAAAATGTAGATCTATTGTTGAACTCTATGACATATACAATAATTAGATTTAGAAGAATTCCTCTAACATAATTTTCAGAGCACCATGATCTTGGGTGAAGTCATTAATTTTAGACAACAATTATCTACCTATATACGCTAAGAAAACACGATTTTCCCTCTTAATTAAAATAATTCTTGACAAGAGGGGACATTAACTTAATTATATAGTAAGGGGTATGTAATTGCAAAGCATGAAAAAGACATAATAGTATTTAAATCAAAATGTCATACAAATTCATTTAGCATATATATGGTCATGCTCTAATATATTCAAACGGGCGGTGTAAACCATAAAAATTTAACACCATTAGTTATGAAGAGTTGAACAATTTTGGTCCACTCTTAGTACGAATTATAAATCCTTGACAAACTAACTTTTAATTTGTCATCGAGCTACATTTGACTGATATTAGTTATACATATACATATACATATTATATACTATCAACTTCAAGATGTTGAACTAATTAATTAGGTGAATTTAGAAGGAAATTAAAATCTAAGTCATGGGTTGAAGTTGAAGTAGCATCATTGGTAGATTGTAGTGGTGTAGACTGATTTAGATGATCTAGTCCAAGTTCATTTTCCAAGTATACTAACCACCACCAACTTCCATCACCTTGCTTTACATTTTCATCCTTGTTGTCATTCTCGTATATTATTGGTGTGTCAACATCTTTGAATTGGACTTCATTATTATTGTCTCCATGTAACAAGTCCCATAAGTCCAAGTTTGGCTCGTAAGGAATTTCAAATAGCTTGTCTAGTGAATTATTATTTTCGATGTTCTTGCCCACACACGCGCTTGTTTCATCCTTATTAGGGTGCTCGACATTTTCAATCATTTGATGGTCCGATGAACATGAGGCTTGTGAGTTTGAAGAGGTAGATGATGAGCTTGAATACTCCATCGTGTCATTGTTTGTGATAGTTTGTTGAGTGAGGTCTTGTTTATAGCAATGTTGGTTGTCGCTTCCATCAATAGTAATTTCATTAGGAGTATTTGTTGAGGATGATGCGTTACATGATATTGGAGAATCATTACTTGAATGTTTCTCTTTGAGGCGTTTCTTTAAGTGAGTGTTCCATACATTTTTTATCTCATTGTCAGTTCTTCCTGGGAAATGTGATGCTATCTTCGACCATCTGAATAATATAAACATTAATGATCACTTAGTTTTTATATTATTAGCATTTTAACATCACGAAAAATGGTTCAAATTATGCATAGGTTTGAACAATTACTTGTTTCCCAGTGCTTCATGTAGCATGATTATGACTTCCTCTTCTTGGGGAGTGAAATCACCGCGTTTTAGATCTGGTCGAAGGTAATTAACCCATCTTAAACGACAACTTTTTCCACATCGCGCTAATCCTAAAAAACAAATTTACATAGGATGATTATCATTTATGGCATATTATTATAATTAGACAAGCAAGCAAACTAGTTAACTTAAATGAGATGATAACAACATTGATGTGATTAGGTTTAAATTAACTCATACTCTTTATTTTATGCTTATGATGTCATTAATTGAATGATTAATTAATTAATTAGTATGTGGAAGAGTTATTTTCTATATTAGTTTGGGTGGGGAAATCACTCAACAACCTTGACAAAGACCGTAGGGTTGGAATGTTTTACTCCACTTAAAATGCCTTGCTTCGTAAATTTCTTTGACTTCGTTTACCTATAAAAGTTTTTGGTCCCTTTGAAGACAATCATTTTATTGGTTGGTTAAGTTCTTTGACTAAGTGACCAAGCAACTTATCATCAACCCACCACCATAACTTAATTATCATAAGGCCCGTTCTCACGTGTAAAAAATAATAATTTTTGATCACTAATTAGTGCTATTTGAAAAACATATGTATGAATAAGTATGATATTTCACTGTTCAATTTCTCTCTACTTCTCGTAATTTGTAATACCCTTGTTACTCAGTTTAAAAGTAAATCATATGAGTTAAAAGCTAAAACAAATCTACATGTATACTTGTGTGTTTATAATCAAATTATTTCTTCCTTCATTTATTTAAATTTTAATAATGGTTCAATAGTGTCTTTCTATACTATTCATAAATCTTACTTTGGTCATAATCATATAATTATACATTTAGATATTAGTAATATTATGTAACAAGGTATTGGATTTATCACAATATATATTTCTAATATATCATTAATAAATTTTTTCTTATAAATAAATAAGGATGTTTCAAAATGAAACAATGATAGTCATACTACAGAAAAAAGGATGTATAAGACTAATTAGAAAATACAATCTTGATCGAAAATATATACCTTGTTAATTAAAAATAGACAAATCATATTGTCATAGTTTGTAGACAAATTCAACTTTCATAAAAGTCTATTGCACTGTTTGGAGTATTTAGTATGATCATGATTCATTCATCACATAAACAATTTAGCACGGAGTAGTAATATCATTAAAATATATAAGTACATATACGCTTTAATTAATGTATGTTTTTCTTTTATATCAATTATATGGCCTTTTTTTTTTTTTTTTTTTTTTTTGAAAGAATTATAGGGCCTTTTGAATTACGATATAACTGAGATACACTACTAGCTAAAGGAAACTAATTCTATATTATCATGCGACAATGTAAGTGCATTAAGTAAAAAGTCAATAAAAGCAACAATTTAAAACACACTAATGGTTGGTACTGTATTATAATCTAATTTAAGATTCTATATGGTAAACTTAATCATTCTAAAGATCTAGATTAGCATTAATATGAGACATTGTAGAATTCCAAAAATGGTGAAAATAATCGTTCAGATTTGATGAATCTAAGACAATATTTTACTTATCATGATGTTTAGTAATCATAAACCTAACAACTTTTTCGCACGTACCAAAAATATACATATAATTATATAAACTTAGCAACTTTCCACTAAATGTTCAAATCATATATATTGTGATATCTTCTTCCCCCTAGCTGTTGCATCCTTTAGTAATTATCGACCTGTAAAAATTATGCATTTTGTAATATACTAAAGATTATTGCTTAATTTTTGTCTTTTGAATAAGACGATCATGATATTGCAAGTGTAACAAAGCAACTACAATCACGTACATATGCAATTTAATGTCTAAAAAACTATCAAACCAACTCATAAATAATTTCAATAAAAAGAGAATAATGATTGAGAAGAAAAACCTGCAAGTTTAGGAAGAGCTCGCCAATTATTATGACCATGCTTCTGAATGAAGGAGATGAGCTTAAAATCCTCAGCTTGAGACCACGGTCCCTTTTTTACACCCGCTTTGTCACAACACGGCTTTCTTCCTTTACCCATATCAAACCCTTAAATTATATTTGCTTCCTAATTAACAATTCTAACTAATTAATATCCAAAAATTATTAAAAAAGAGTATTATATATATATTTTATTTTTACAATTGTTGGAAGAGTGGATTTTGTGGATTAAGTAGGAAGTTATGAGAATAATAATAAAGCAAGTATTTATAGGGGAAGAGAAGTGAGAGAAGATGAAATTACATGCATTTGCTTACGCTAACGTAGTAGTAATATTATTCACTCTTACCAAACTTTTTGGACTTTACTTTCCTCGGAAAAAAATAAATAAATAAATAAATTTGGACTTACTTACTTTTCCTTTGAATTTATGCTATTTTAACTTTTTATAATTTAATTAGAGGGTAACTACTAGTCCTAATTAATTAGACTATTGATGATCAATTATTTGATTAATTAATTATTAGTATGTATACGTAATGATTTTCTTAATTGAAACTCTTTTTTCAGATTTACAGGTGAGTTTAGTAGTTTACTACTTAATCATCTGCAAGTTGTTCATACGTCATGCTTATCTAAATTGATGTGTGTGCTGATGTAAATGAAGATGATAATAAATTTACACAGATAATTACAGTAATAGTAGGTTTAAATTTTAATTTTAATAACCAAAGGATTTTGCCATTTTGATTGTTGTGGCCCATAGCTTAAGGAGTAATGGGTACCGATCATATATATGTTTCTCCCGTTTTAATATAATCATACCATTTTTTTTGTTGTTTAGAAATCCACAAGAACAAGTAATGAGAATCAATCTCAAAAAATCAGTCTCAAAATCACCTGGAACTGAAAAGGAAGCTCTAATCACTTAAGTTATCTCTCACTCTCTAATTGCACCATTTTAAATAATACATTCTTCAAGGGGAAGGACAATATTGCCTTCTATCATAATGTACTTCATACATATCATGACGCTTAAAATTATGTAGTTTTTTTTTCTTTTTTTTTTTTTTTAGAATATGAGTCGCTTAAAATTATTAATTGATAAGTGTTTTTTTTTTTTTTTCATACGTAACCTGTAGGGTTGTTTTAATTTTCTTTTCTTACATTAATTACACATGTAGTACATCATCTTATGACAATTTCAAGCAATATCTTTATGATTTTGAAATAATAACAAAAACATACATTAAGGTTACTTTTATAATGGAGAGAATGATTTTGTCATGAATATAGAATGTTAAGTTGTTATTTAAGTATTTAAAATAAAACAATGATGGTTAAAACTTCAATTTCAATGAATATATTGATATAAACATGTAGCCATGTAGAAGAGAATAGTACAATATGTATTATTTAAATAATATAGGTTTGCAAGGTCAATTACTTGTTTGACATCTCAACTGTAAATTGTAAATGTAACAGTGACTGAAGATGTTGACTATTTATCAACTGCATGCTTATAATTCAGTCATCTCAAACAAAAGCATAATCTTCTCCCACACAGAAATAGAAAGTGGTTAACATATTGGAATGTATTCATTCGTCAACAATTTTGTACCAATTTTCCAACGATTTTTTTTAATATAGTAATGAATTTCTAATATGAGAAAGTAGGCATTTTTCCATAATCCATGAATGGTTACAAAATGTTGGATTAATATAAAAATCAAAAGTATCTTACAATAAACAAACAAAAAAAAAAAATGTAACACCAAATCACTAAATTATTACTATTTTGTTATGAGTTGTTTAAATCTCCGTACTTGTTGTCCAAACACACCAATTTTGTTTAATAACTTAGGTAGTTGGATGTAGTCATGTAGTCCAAACTCTCCTATTTGTCGATTTTTGTACAAGTGATTCATTGGCAGGCAGAGTCTAAATAAGATAGTTGAAGGCACGTAGCCCTGATATTTCACAAGGGTTAAAGGGTAATTTAATATCACAAAAATGAGAGAGAAATGAAGGGGTAACAAAAATGTGGGTGTATTAGGCGATGAAAAGGGAGAAAAAAGAAACGACAAAATAATTGGTTGAAACCACAACATGTTAATACGGAGTACCATTTTAATTACTATGCATTTTGAAATTTGTTCATTGTAATGTTCAATGATACTAATTGAACTCGTAAAGAACCTACATTTAACTTTCTAAATATTTACGGAAAATGCTCTGTAACATAATTTCTCATTAATAGCCACCAAAAATACTTCTACTGTACGT
This sequence comes from Chenopodium album, assembly GCF_948465745.1. Classification (NCBI taxonomy): domain Eukaryota; kingdom Viridiplantae; phylum Streptophyta; class Magnoliopsida; order Caryophyllales; family Amaranthaceae; genus Chenopodium; species Chenopodium album. Next base: position 50,235,783 of record NC_137849.1, read on the forward strand.
CTCCCACACACCCAACATACCTACAACCTAATAATCCCAGACCAAGAGTTGTGTTTTTGTGAGTCAGATTTGGACCATCAGAGTCACCATATACAGAGTACAAGTATATACTTCCATAATAATCTAATGTACAAACAGCATACATCTCAACCAATGGAATTTCCTTAAGACGCATCATAGAATTTTCTTACTTGAAGCAAACAAACTAATGTAACTTCTTCACACAACAACAAAAAAAAATAGAATATCATAGTCTAAGCAGATATTGAGGTGACATTAAAAATTGTACGACTTCACATAAACTTATAGTCACTTTACCCTCAAGGATAGATCGGAATTTCTAGGATAAATTTGCTTTTTGGCCAAAAAGCATGAATAATAAGTGGAGAAGTTTACAACATTTTCACATTGAAAGTCTAAAGTATTTGTTGAATCAGCAATTTATACATACTGCAGATGACATCAGACAATTTGTATGTACAGAAGACAGGTGACACCTAATTAAAGTTATCATTCATTCATACTAATATATACATCCCCTATATTTCAAACACTCATTTTTCCTCATCTTAGCTAAGAGTGTCTGACCTGTTAGCATCTTTCAAATATTCTGTAAAGCTTCTCCAGTGAGGCCACCTGTAATTTCAGGAACAATGTAGATTTTCAAAGATAGTTATTGCGCGGAAAAATAAGATTATTGCTTCCTTCGTCCTTAATAATATGCCACATTTCTATCTTCAGTCATTCCAAAATAATTGGGCACTTCTTTCTATGTTAAATTAAAATGTGAAGTTTCCTACATCAGTAGATCTTATAGGCATTAACTATAAAAACTCGACAGCCAATTTCGGTTTGACATTAAGAGAATACATCTCCAGTAATGGTATATTATTTTGTTCCTAAAAAATAATCCCTAATTAAATGCGGCCTATTATTTGAGGACGAGGGAGTAATAAAATCTCGTTTATGTAACAGGGAAAGACTTAACATGAGTTTGAATGCACTTGTTACCTGTACAAAAGTCCCATCTTTAGCCATTGAATTAGGGGGTTTAAGAAAGAGTCTCATAGCAGGAACTAGGATGTGCTGCACAGACCACTCACGTTGTGCCCAAGCTGTCTCTGCTTCTGCAAGTAGTTCATGTTCAACCTCATCGTCCTTAACCGCACTAGGAGCTGTAGAAAACAAAAATTAAATTCAGCAAAAAGCTCTGCATACAGTCGAGCTTGTTCAAGAAGGTATTAAATTTAACTTCTGTCAACTGAAACAAGATTAATGAGGAGATGAGTACCAGATCTGTTCATATCTTCATCAATAGAAATCACAGCAGGTTGAGATTTTCTTCTATAATGTTGTAAGCCATCACCTGCTGGATTTGGCAAAATAGGTGGATGCATGGCATAGAAATTTGCAAGAGCAGCTGAGATTGTTTGAAAGCAAACTTTCTCATCCTCCCAGTCAACCTATGAAGAGGAGTAAAAATCAGAGTTAATGCTCTCACTGGCCAAGTATCATTAGGGAAAAGGAAAAGGAACAGATAAATAGTAGGGTTATGCCATCACAGGATGAAGTAGAATCAGAAATTATATGAAAAAATTGAAGATTGCAGCTAATGAGCAAGAAAAATACATCATTGCCAAGACAAAGAACAAATTCAGGAACACGATCCATGTCAGGTGTGTACTGATCAAGTATGACAGGAAGCCTGGACAAATTCCCTTGTGGATCTATGTAAATGCAGAAATACTCCTCCAGCATTTCGGATTTTCCCTTGAGTAGCTCAGTGTTCATCTGTAGACCAATTATTCAAAATAAATCACATCAAAAGCATTTTATTAAATGGTTTAAGTGGAAACTTAAAGTATGGACTTGTTCAGAGATGATGATGTAATAAATATAAGCAACATAACATGTAAATGTGGAAAAATCAAGGACATGAAGGTATCTGATTAGGTTAATTTGCAGTTAAATAAAGTACTAGCCTAGGTCTCAAGCAGGGGGAGCAAGAGTACAGGACTTTCTTTGGAGAAGTGGACAAAGGAAAAGTAATAACCTCAGCAATTTTCTTCTTCAAATCATCATCCTCACTGTCATCTGCATCAATATCTTCCTCTTTGAGTGCCAGCATTATTAACTCAGGGAGAGGAGCAGGGTCACTCAATTGTATAGCATTGAAATGAGCAAAACGACGCAGGACTTGCTGATACATGAGTTCTTTGCTGGGCAGAAAAAGGGGTAAAAGTAACAAGCAAACAAAGTCAGATGAGATCAGTAAAATTTGATGCTTAGATTTATATGGAACTCACACAAACTAAAGAACAGGCTAACTGACTGCAAGGAGGATGATAAAACCAACAATAGTCGTTATTCCATCCAAAATGCATGCTGCAATTTACTCCAGATATTGCAGAATCATCAATTCTTTGATTCTATGAGCCCTATGATGGACCAGCAGTAGACTTAAAGTACTATCCTAATCTTACTAATTCTCTTTACAATGTAGACCAGAGTCAACTTTAGGAGTATAACATAAATGTAGAGACAAATGGCCAATTGGCAATCAGACAGCTGCTTATTCTTACCATGAATCCGAAAGATTTAGTGTAAAGAGCATAAAAGAGCAAATATTGATACCTCAAGTTTACTACATTTGCCAGATAAAGATGAGTCTTGTACTGTAACAATGCAAAAACATCATCTGCCATTCCAACATAAGTGCAGCCTCTGACAATATCAAGAAGGCCTGGAAGAAATGCAAATTAATGAGCTAAAATTATTAATATGAAAAGAAAAGCTAAGGCTAAATTGAAAATGGCTTCAAAGTTATTACAGTACATACAGGGGGTGGGGGTAGAACTCACCAGAATGAGAGCTATTATCAATTTCCTCAACAAGCTCCTGAATGCTGGTAAGATCTGCACTCTCCTTGGGATTTCTCCTTTGTCTAATAATTGAAGACCTACAATATTCAATTTGCGTCTTTATCATTAGATATATTACAACCACAGCAATCCTAAGAGATTCTTACATTGTTTATTATTCACCAGATACTGCACTCAAACAAATGCTTGTTAACACCAAATTAAATATCTTGCAACAGAGATAAACAATATGCTAATACAGTCTTGGGTGTGATCTAAAAAATAAAAAATAAATTACTAGAAAACAAAAGATGTCATGCTGAGGATTGTAACACTTAGAACAAAGCTTGATGACATGAGGCAACAACATAACATAGTCACAAAAACCATGACAAAAAAACAAACCTGTTCTGATATGGCGAACATGCAATTAAAGACTTATGAGGTGCAATAAATCAGTTGAAAATTAGAAAGAGAGGAAAAAAAAAAAAAAAAAAAAGATTTATGTGGTGCAAAAATTCAGTAAAGAAAAAGGACTTAAGACTACCACAAGGTGCGATAACAGGAGCAGTAGCAAAGACAGCATTAAAGAGCAAGACATATTAAAAACCATATTAATTCACTTTACAATACGGAAGCTTAGAGGAAAAATATCACAAATGAGAAGTATTTATCTCATAAGAGTAAACTGCCACTCGGTTCCAATTTTAATCTCTCAGTTGGCTAACAATTTGAGTTTGTGTAAAGGAGATGGGGGTTTCTCTGCACCTCATTGAAGTGAGAGCTTTAATGGGGTGCACTTAATAAAAAGTTTATGGGGAAATAAAGGTTGTGCAACTAGGCGTGCCTCATTGTGCCTCATCAAACCCAACTTGCCTAGACCAAAAAAGACACATGGCCCATGTCACCTTGCCGCTCAGGCGCGCTTTTATCTACTGGATTTAACAACATAAAAATAACTCACTAAATTATTCAGTAGAACACATTAATTATGGTATTATACTGAGTTCTACTTCCTTCACCATAAAATTTGAATGCTTAGGACATTAGCATACTCCTAATCTCACTTTCCTATCACTTCCAAAACTGATTCTATCCTTTACACGCAGGTCAGCAAGATTTACACCATTCAGAAATCTTAGTAGAGTTGTAGAAACACTCTTAAACTCCAACCTGTCACAAATATTAGAATATGATTTGCTCTTTTCTCAACATTACCAACTAAACAAACTTTGTATGAAGCAAATATCCTAGCTAGTGGAAGCAATAACCAGTTCAAAGAGCAAGCTATAACTGCTGAGAGTAAGGAATTGAGGTGTGGTTTTTAAAACCACCAGCACCCACCAACCAAGAAAAAACAAAAAGATGACAACTTAAGAAGCACACTTAAAAAGGAGACTGATGATTAATAATTATAACAATGTTGCATCTATGAAAGTCTCACCTTACAGAATTCAAGCTAGCATTTCTTTCAAGCAGAGTAGAAGGCTTAACTTGCATATATGCATGCAACCTTCCTGCTGGATCTAATGCATCAGTTCTAACCATCTTTTGCATGGGAACCTTCTGCGACTTTGATGCTGCAGTTGCACCAGGGGGTAGGGCATCAAAACGTCACAAATAAATATATTAAGACAAAATGTTGTTACTACTTGACTCATAATTGCATCAATTGAGTATCTGTCAGTATTGGTCACACAAAATTCTAGTAAGTAGTAACTGTCATCTCTTATTGCTCCAACAATGAAAAAGATCTGTTTACTTCAGCTTCCTCAATCAACAAAGGCATTACAGACTATGCTATTACAGTCTCTTTGGATGCATGTTAACCACTTCATATATATTTCAAATCTTGTCATTCTCCTCCTTACAGACTTATCAAGAGACTTTTTCTTTTTTGCAAAAGCCTCACTTTTCTCTATTTTTCTTTAAGAAAAATTCAATTATTCCAACAAACCAAAAATTGCTGGAGAGAAGGTTAAGGAATTTTTTTTTAAAAAAAAGCTGGTGAAGTTGAGCAACTTTCAGTTCTAGGATCCATAAGCTGTATCAAGTGTAATTTTTAAGGAAAGCTGAGATTTGATCGTGATAATTTATCCATACCAGAAGCTGGAGGACTAGAAAGGGAATTGCTTGTTCCTACAGGAATTGAAGGCGAGGACTGCATCACCTGCTTCACACATCCAAAAAAAAGCGAGTACAAAAATTAATAGTATAGTGATTGTTTCTTTTAGTTGAAGAAAGTTTATCAACTATAATCAAGGACAACATAGAAGGAAAAGGTGCCTTTACATAATGCAAAAGAGGCTAAGAAATTCAAGTCTTATTAAAAAGCCTTTCTCTAGAGCATGGTCCTCTTATGATCAACACTTAATTGTTTTATATACCTCTGTTGTAGTTAAATTTTATTGGAAAAAGCATGGGAAGCAACAGGTCAGAAGATCCATATAATTTTTTTATTAATAAATCGCAATGTTTATGAAATTTCCATCTTGGCAATTGATGTCGTTCAAGCCATGCATGCATGCACATTACATAAGATAAGGGAGATCCGATGTCATGATTGAACCTCTACATTAATTACGAAACTGTTACGACTTCATTAAGATAAGTGAAGGATTATATAAAGGGGAATACCTTTTATATACCGATTTATACAAACAACTACAAAGTACCTATTAAGAATGTATGTTCAATGAAAACTACCATTTCACAATTTTTGACAATTTCAAATCTAAGTATGGCTTACTAAACCAGACCTGGCCCTATGCGTGGAAACAAGACAGAAACAGGAGGCTACTGGAGTACTGGTTTTGTGAGCCATACTTAACTTTTGAAAATCACAAAAAGTAAATAATTGTCATATACTCACATAGGAGCTCTTATTAAGCAAATTGTCTCCCAAGATAGTTATTTTAATAAATTCTTTAAAAGATAATTGTTTGTAACATACTAACATGTGATACATAAATGTTAGTTTTCCTCGATATTTTCTTGTATACAAAATTAAATTTTAAAAATAACTTCGAAAACATGTTTCAAGTTCCTATATTATTTCTTTAACGCGACAACATTTTTCCATATCCTGTGAACAAAAGTTGAAAAATATCACTTTGAAGGTCTTACTCCGAAAGCATTGACACCGGGTCATCTCTCCAAGACATCATAGTAACTTCATAAAGTTCATATTAGGAAACCCTAATTTCTGTTAGGAAAACACCCAAACCTCCTCTTTCTGATTAGTTAACACTTGCCATTAAAAACATGTCCTTTGGACAAATGTCAGCTTAATTTCGCTTATTTAAACTTATTTCAACTTAACGGAAATCAATTTATCTGAACTTGAAATATTTTTTCTGAACTAATTTGTCTGGAATAAGTTAGAATAAGTTGAAAAAAAAACACCCTTAGCATATCCGCTAATCTATAGAACTCTGAAAGCAAGGACAGTTGAGATCCCAAGGTTTCAACATGAACTAGAGATTGCAAACAAATGCAAGAAACCCTACTTTGCAGGTTAAGTAGATAAGTAAGCTAACTTCCCTCAGAATTCAATGGAAATTCTAGAGAGAATCAGATATTGTAAAAATAGGATAAAAGGATGCCAAGAAGGTTAGAGGCAATTTAAGAGACATTAGGGGTTGTAATCATGGACAAAACTCAGCACTGTGCATGTTTTCCAAGTAAAACAGACTCAAAATAACTGTTGAATGCACTATATAAATTAAAGATTTGAAGCTCTTGTAGTAGATGCAATATATTTTACCAGTTCTTCAAATACTCTTGTCTCATTGGAGTTTGTCAATTGCAGTTCCACTTCTGACTGTATCTTTTCAATTATAACTTCCTGATTCAAAAGGCTTACCTGCCAATTAATCAACCAAGAAAATATTATCTACCAAAAAATGGTAACAGGACTAACAAGGGTCTTGTGAGACAGACATCTAAAAAAAATTCTTAAGGTCAACAGATGGACAATGCCGAATTTTTGTAACCTAAAAAGGTTGCAATCACGAACTGCTATGGGCTCAACAACAAATCAAAGCATTTGAAGATTACAAGCTACCTAAAATTATTTCTTACCTCACGTTTTGTTGGATGTATGTTCACATCAACATGCTCAGGTGGTAATGTAATTGACATGTATACAAAAGGTTTTGATGCTCTGGGCAGAGTTGCAGCATATACAATTTCGATAGCCCTTTTCAAAGCAGAGCACTCAACCAATCGATCTGAAAGATATTCCAATAAATGGTCAATGATGTTTTGAAGCTAAAACAAATGCACCCATGCTGCCAGCATTAACTTCAACCACTGACACTTTAGTAAAAACAAGTTAATAGATGAATATATAATTGAAAATATATTCCGCAATATTTAGGAATAGAGGGAAGTGAGGGATGTATCTCGACCACTTAAAGATCATTACCCAATTATAGGTGTTATTTACACGGAACATACCATTAATAAAAAGCACCATAGTTATCTTCTTGGCCACGTAATTGGAATTGGAGATGAAACCTTTCATCTTAAACACTGAGCTAGATGGATCATCATCTGAGGCTTCTATCTTTATTAGATTACGAGCAACAGATACACCATAAACAGCTCTGATCGCATCAGTTCTAGAAGATGTGGCAACACTATGAACATCAGCTCTTGCAGCCCCATGCTAGAAATAAAAGGAGCACAAATAATGAGTTTTAGATCAGGTTGGCTCCTGAAGAAATAAAGTAGATGAATGGAGGAATTTAAAACCAAAGACTAACCTTTCTACAAGAAAATCCCACATTTATGTGATGAATTGCAAACCGACTTAGCAAGTCAACAATCTTTGGATAATCATCATTAGAGTTCTGAAGTGTTTTCTTCCGTGCAGTCATATTATAGAAAAGATTCTCGATCTAAATTCAACGGAAAAAAGTTCAATTCAAGATCCAAACTCACCTAAAACATCAGATCTCTGTAGCGTATTTGTCCATTTAGCCTCATTTAAGATGGTGAAAAAATAAGGATAAAATAGAAAAAGAAAGTATACCACTAAATCAAACAATACAAACCTCTCATATTACAATAGTTGAATTCAATTCTGTTAGTTCCTTCTATTACTTACTTCAAAAGGCCAAATCTATGCCTGTTCATTTACTCAATATTTATTTGCAACAAAGGATTACATCAAAGGGCAGGTTTAAATTCACTGGGACATACTTCAATTTCTATACTGAAGAGCAAATTAAATTCAATCTTTTTTATTAACAACTCTCTTTCATTGGCATGCCACCATTCAGTCTGATCAACAACACAAACAAACAAAAAAGGCTCATTTCATCCAAGTAACTACGGCTCATACCATGATCTGAGTCCCTTTCACAGCAGCACAAGGTTTAGGCTCATTCTCCATAACACCATCTCTATAAGACACCCTGAAACAAACAGTGAACCCTCATTAGAACCAATTCCTACTTTAATAATAACTCTCTCTCTCTCTCAGAGGCATTTCATCAAACACTTTGTGCTCAAAATAAATTCCCACCAAAATTACCTGAATCCATGCAATTGGCCTGGGGTTATAGTAGTCACCGTCACATGACCAACATAAGTCATGCTTGCCAAAGCCTCACCCCTAAACCCCATCGATGTAATCGACTGCAAATCCTCGAATTTCGACAATTTCGACGTCGTATGCCGTTCACAAAGTATCGGCAAATCCTCAAACTAAACAAATCAGAATTAGGGTTAATCTTCAATACATAGAATTGCGCCACAAAATCATAAAATTTCTGGATAAGTTTAATTTTACCCTAATTCCGTGACCATCATCGGACACTTGAATGAGTTTGAGACCACCATCTTTGACAACGACATTAATAGAGGAAGAATGAGCATCGAGGCTGTTCTCGACGAGCTCTTTAATGGCGGAAACTGGACGTTGGATGACTTCACCGGCGGCGATACGGTTGATGACAGATTCATCTAAACGATGGATTTTAGGGGGTTCTTTGGTTGTAGTAGGAATGATTACATCATCTTCTTCATCTAGTTCAATGGGTATTGGTTCATCTCTTTCCTCCATTGTTGTAGTTGCTAAGAGGAGAGAGAATGAGCGAATAGTTCAAGCTTCAAGATTATGGTTGTTTTAATGGCTGCTTTCGTTTTTCCCGCCAAGTTTACTTGACATAATTTCTCCCTTCCCCGTTATATATAGTGGCTACTGTTCCTAAAACTATGAAGTAAACACAGGAAGTAGTAATCGACTAATTGGCAAAAGTTAACGGATATCCCGGGGTGTTATATAAAATGACCATTAATTATTCCAATTAACGCGTGATTTTGATATACATTCTTAAATTAATGTAGTATTTTAGAAAATATTTTTATATCTGGTTATCGAAGACATTCGTTACTTAATAATTTGCTAAAAATAAATTTGTAACAATTAAAATGAAAATGACTGCATTTAGTTAATTAAAATTACAAAAGGAGTAATTAAAACTTCTACAAAAGAAGTTAAATAGAATTTTTTTTCACTGTAATTCCAAAACATTTTTTTATTTGCATTGATTCATCGAAATACATTTGTAATAACTAATGTTTTCTCCTACAATCCTACAGATAAAGTTTTTTTTTTTTTTTTTTTTTTTTTTTTTTTTGGAAGGTAAGATGAAAGTTCTTACCAAGTTAGATCCTCTCACGAAAGTCCCTCTCCTTAAGTAATACTTAGTCTAGTGGTAAAGATTGTCATCTCACAACCATAAAATTCCACTATATGTAACACTCTCCTTTTAAGTAATACTTAGTCTAGTGCTAAAGATATTGTCATCTCACAACCATAAAATTCCACTATAAGTAACTTGAGAGTGGAAGATTACCCTTCCCCTTCCCCTCACTTTCAAGGGGCCTTGACTGCAAATCTAAACTGAGTTGACTAGTAAAAAGCTTTAGTTCGATAGTTCCTTCTTCTCTTACCAAAAAAACAAAAACTACCATATTAATACTTGAATAGAACACACCTAAATATATATACTTTATTCTCCATATTTTGTAGCAAATATAAATGTTCTATTCGAATTGCAGCTCAACCAATCACAATTTCTTCAACCCTCCTTGTAAGGAACTCTAGAGGATGATCCAAGACAAACTATATACACTGAGGATTGTGAATCCTCAATCAGTTCAAATTAGTCACTGGCATAGCAACATGCGCGGTTAAGTTTGCAGCATGTTGAGCCATTTGAAAAGCCCTTGACAAACAACAGTATTTACCCCTTCCCTGACATTTATATAGCCTGCATAGAGTGAATATACGCATATAGCATACACCCATATATACATATTACAAAGTACAAACATATTGTGAATTTGGACCTTGTATGTTTACTTATGGAGCCGATATAAGAGTAATACAGTGTAAGCTTATTTTGCAATCAAATCAAGAGTTGATTGTCAAGCATTGCTAGACCTTTGTGACTTCTTATAATCTAGACATAACAGGCAAGGTTTCCCTTGTTGCATTTATTTAAAAAAAAAAAAAAAAAAAAAAAAACCATCTTAACTATGATACTTCTTTTTTCTTCCCGTCTTCCTCTTCACACAGATGGATTTCGTGGGCATACATTAATGGGATACCGCTTCTGTGTTCCAGTTAAGGGAAAAAAGACTAGCTTATCCTCCTCTGCAGCCTCCCAACTGTTGAGAAACCAAACCAAGTAAGACATCAAGGGTGATGATATTAATACGTATATGCCAATGCCAATTTATAGACATGAACACAGTGTTACCTGTATTTTGTAATGAGGCGGTGAAGGAAGATGGAGATTGATACCCTAGAAAGCTCATATCCAGGGCACAACCTTGGGCCTCCCCCGAATGGAATGAAAACATTAGCAGGGGTCATTTCTGCATCACCCTGTTCATATGACAAAAAACACGTCATCAATCCAGGGAAAAAGATATACTTCGTATTAATGATCTACTGCGTAGTAAACAAAGATTTACATGTAAATACTCGGTATCTGTATCAATGCAATGAATACAGCTAATCTAACAGTTCTAATTACAAGTTACATCATTACTTACTACAAGAATATAAGGCCTCCACATTATATATCTGGTTGAAAAGTAATAATACACTCCAAGTGTATTGAAACTAGTAATATAGCATACTAGAAGTCATATAAGCTACAGAGTATACATTTTTATCTTATTAAAAGAAATAAGGAGATTGCAAATTAAAAAAAGGACCAAAAGAATCAAATTCTAACCAAAAAAAGGGAAATCTAGGTAACAATTAGAGCAGAGGATTTTTGATGAATAACCTGCCATCTCCAAGGGTTGAATGATCGAGCATCCTTAAAGTATTCATCATTCATATGTACGCCCCTAATTGCTGCAAGTACTTTCCATCCCTTTGGTATTGTATAGCCTGTTAACATATTGACCCAGAGGCAAAAATATATTACTCAACTACTATGATTTAAGATAATTGCCTATAAATGTCGTAAATTATAGTATGAGATGTAACATAACATGAGACTGAATATGCCACCCCTTTTTCAGTCTCTTAATAATCAACAAGTTAATTATAAAAGTCACCCTTATGCATAGTATTTAATATTCATCTTAAACAAAACATAATATTTGGAATTCCACTAGAAAGATAAGGACCAAGTAAACATATAAACTTGTAGAAATACCGTTCATTTGGATATCTGATAGGGTTCGCCTATATATGCCACCAACGATATTAGAAATTCGCAAAGTTTCACTAATAACCTGGAGATATAATCATATATACAGGAATTAGAATATTGTTAGCCTAATAATACACAGCTTAAAGTTTCTAGGAATATTAGATTGTTAGAAAACTTCACTCTATCAAAATTATAGAAATAAAGAGAAGATTATAAAAATAGTATTGCAAATTTATGCAAGTTTGAAGTAGGTTACTAGACTAAGTACCATATATAAATAAGACGACTTACACATTGAGTGAATGACATTGATTTGTAATCATTCCAAACCAACGGCTCACTATCACCCTTCTGATCTCTGATCTTCTCTTGTTCTTCCTGTTGTATAATTACAACGTATTAATTTCTTATGCAATGTATTAATAATTGCCAACAGCCTAGAGCATACTAGGAAAAACCATCAAAGACTTCAAACATGCATAAGGGGAAATTTTACTAGAAGAAGACACAATTCAATCAATCAATCAAGCCTTAATCTCATAAGTGAGGTAGAATAAGACATAATGGTACGGAGAAAAACGAAGTCATACTGGAGTGCCGTAAGTACAGCAAATATTATTTATCTAGCCTTTGTGCATATATAATTCATGCTAAAGACCAGAGTATGTACTCTAATTCAAAACTAGGCGTGTAGCATCTCAGCAAAAACCCCAATTGGCCTTGTATGTGGCAACACTCTTGTTCGATATAGACCTAATTGAAGGCTGTTGAATACATAGTGATATCTACTGCAATTTCCAGTAGCCTTTTCCAAACAGTGGTGTTTTCGGCTTAATGCTATTGCCTATCTTAATATTTTGAAACATAAGTTGTAAAAGTGGCTGTAAAATGGTAAATTGCTTCACTAACAGTGGTGCTAAAGCTACAATCAGTACATTATAAAAAAAACTCAACAGGAGTAAGATAAATGGAAGTAGTTAGCTTTTACAAGTTTCCTATACGTTTCTCAGGTCAATACAATATGAGTACAAAGTATACTACAAAGTTTCTTAAGTTAATGGGGGAGAAAATAAAGAGAGATCGATTACCTTGAGTTGGGCAAGAGCAAGTGGAGATTCAGTTAAAAATTTGACTGCTAAAGTCATTGCTGAGGAGGTGGTCTCAAAGCCTGCCAACATCAAAGACACCAGCAAATCTACTATCATCTCATCAGAATATTCATCATCAGCCTTCTCGTCCAGAATAGCCCCCAATATGTCGCTCTTTCTCTCCCCTTCCTCCCTAGCACTTCTTCTCTCCTTTACCACCAACCTCAAGGCTTCTACCACTTTTGTCTTAGCCTTCAACCACAAGGTGACCATCCAATTAACATATGATATTGTCCAAATTTTAGAGATGTAGAAAAGTAATTTCCAAGTCATGATTGATGATATATACCTACTCATAAATATAAGTTTCAATACAATTTTTCATAGATCGACATAAATCAACTTATATTCATCAAACAAGGAATTAAATCAAATTCAATTGAAGATCTATGCAAAATATTGATTTTAAGATCAGAAAATTAGGGGAAGTACTAAGAGATAGAGAAGAAAGGCAAGGGAATGCTCCAGAAGCCTTCAACAATAAGAAGGAATTCTTTTCTAAGGTTCTCTGTCCATTCACAAGGGTCATAGCTCAATAAAAGCTTTATTGTTAATGCGAATGTAACCTGCATTCATACAAAAGAAAATGATGGAATTTAGTATACACTAGTTTTGAACCTCAGGGATACAGAAACTGCAAAAATATAATGAATTAAAGTTTAACTGAGTAGCATAGTTTGTATCTCCTTAAGTAAACAACATGTATAGGTTTTGTGTAATTTCTCTGTTATTTTTAAATTGCAACGTATGCACAAAGTTACTAAGTGTTAAAAAAGATAGAAAAACTTGCCTTCTTAGTTTCCTCCAGAAGTAAAAGTTTGGGAGACCAGGAGTCCATATAAAACAGCATCAAACGATCAATATCAAGCAAAAGACGGCCACGAGTAAGAGCAGATTTAGTAAAATTGACAGTAAGAGAGTGCATTTTCTTATGCAAATTTCCCTTCATTAAAAGCAGTGAGTATTCCCCATGCAAATATGCAATCATACATGGGTAACTACTCTCAAATAACTTGCCTTCATTGTTAAGAATAAAACGATTGACCTCAGGATCAACAACGTAGATTGTGGGCTCACCAAACAGGTGGGTCAAGAAGATGGGCCCAAAGCGGCCCACACGTTCATCTGTGAAAGGCTCAGGGTTATCGGATTTGAAGGCCGATATCAGTTGGTATCGGGGAGACCCATTTTACCAGGAGGGAGAGTGTTGGGCCGTCGGCGATACAGAGTGAAGAGTAGGAAGGGGAGGGAGAGAAGAGAGATGAACAAGGTGATCGTGACATTTAATGAGAACTCCATAGGAGAGCAAACTAGTGTGTAGTAGCTGAGCTAGACAGAAGAGTAATGACAGATTCATCGGTTAGGATATTATTATACTCTACCTTAAAAAAATATCCAGTTAATCATTGCAGAATATATGTGGTGCACTTACCTAGTTAATTTTCATATAAAAAAAATAAAATTAAGAAAAAACCATATATTGAAATATTATTTTCAATAAACAAACATTTCCATTGTATTTTCAGCACTTGAGCTAATATTTTTGTTGTGTAAAAATGAGCTAAAAAATCATGTATGGTCCACAATATAATCCAACATTCCAACATATGAAAATATAACTATATAAGTATCACAATAATTTAATGTAACACCACAAATATACAATAGTACAAATACTACGTACTTCGTATATTATTATTACATGCATCACCCTTTTACATTTTCCTCCAATTCATTTTTTCCCCAAAAACTAAACATGTTATAAAATATGTTAATAATGGATGGTCATTATAGGTTGTAAATATCACTTTTATGACTATCTTAAGTATGGTTGTAATAACACCCTTGTAATCCTCCTTTGTCATTAGGTCACATTAACCCTCTCATGAATGGACTCTTCATTGTCCATATAAGTTACAATGTTCTATCATGTATATATATAGGTGACTAATGAAATGGATGAATATAGATATAACACAATTACCATCTACATATCTCTCTCCAATCTTCTCCTTTTTCCCTTATTTTATAATACGTTATCAGCACCATTCTTTAAACGAAACTATTACATTGATCACTCCTTAAGTATACTAGCCAAGAAAAAAAAGTCCAAAGTGAAATATGTCGAATCTTGCCAAGCTTGAATTTGTGGCCCTTGATATTACCGAAAAGAATTATTTATCATGGGTGTTAGATGCTGAAATACACCTAGATGCTAAAGGGCTTGGTGAAACAATCAAAGAGGCTAATAAGGCAACAGCTCAAGATAAGGCTAAAGCCATGATTTTCCTTCGTCATCACCTCCATGAAGGGCTCAAAAATGAATATTTAACTGTGAAAGACCCACAAATCCTTTGGAGTAATCTAAAGGAAAGGTATGACCACCAAAAAACAGTGATACTCCCTAGAGCTCGTTATGAATGGTTGAATTTGAGATTACAAGATTTTAAATCTGTTAGTGAATATAACTCAGCTATGTTTAAAATAACTTCTCAATTGAAATTATGTGGAGAAAATATTACTGATGCAGAAATGCTTGAAAAGACATACTCCACTTTCCATGCTAATAATATTATCCTGCAGACACACTATAGAGAAAAAGGTTTTAAAAAATATTCTGAATTAATATCTTGTCTTCTTGTGGCTGAGCAAAATAACGAGCTGTTAATGAAAAGTCATGAATCACGCCCTACTGGCTCTACTCCATTTCCTGAAGCGAATGTGACAACCCATAACGGGAAAGAAACTAAAAACAGAGACCATTCCAGTAGTAGTGGTCGAGGTAGAGGTCGTGGTCGTGGCCAATGGCGTGGTCGCGGTTGTGGGCGTGGTTTTAGTGGATATGGTAGAGATCGTGGAGGTCATTACACAAATTATCATTCCCACCAGAAATGGGAACGTATGGATGATAAAGAGAAAAATGAGACCAATATATGTTACCGTTGTGGAGGAAAAGGCCATTGGTCTCGGGTTTGTAGAACTCCAAAGCATCTTATTGAACTTTATCAAGAATCATTGAAGAAAGGAAAGAAAGTTGAGGCAAACCTTGTTCTTGAAGATGGTGAAGGTGATTTTGATTTTGGCAATGCAAATCATTTCGATGTTGCTAATTTCCTTACTTCCCCAGAAGGGAATAATTTTGATTTCGGCAGTACAACTCATTTAGAAGTTGGTGATTTCTTCAATGTCCCGGAAGGGAATAATTAAATTTATATTATTTTATGTCAACTTTAAGTCTTAGACTTTTATAGTTATTTACTTATGTTATTTTCTATGATTGTAATAAGGACTTTATATTAGGGCTGGCAAAAACTGACCCGACCCGAAAACCCGACCCGAACCCGACCCGAAAAAAGCGGGTTAGGGTTGAGAATTTTGACCCGAAAACTTAAATGGGTCGACACGAACCCGAACCCGAAATTAAATGGGTTAGGTTAAGGTTG
Source organism: Chenopodium album (assembly GCF_948465745.1). Classification (NCBI taxonomy): domain Eukaryota; kingdom Viridiplantae; phylum Streptophyta; class Magnoliopsida; order Caryophyllales; family Amaranthaceae; genus Chenopodium; species Chenopodium album. Next base: position 50,251,925 of record NC_137849.1, read on the forward strand.
AAAATCTCAACCCGAAAACGACCCACTTAACCCGAAATAAATTTCAGGTCATAATCAGGTCGGGTCAACCCGAACCCGACCTGATAACCCGAATTAGTTTAAGTTTAAAAAAAAAAAAACGTAAAAAGCTTTTATTAGCCCAGCCCAAATGCACAAAGAGGCTTCCTATATAAATTCAAAACCCTAAAATAATCTCATTTCCCCTCACCTCTTCAGCCGTTTTTCCCCTCATTTCGCTCTCTTTAATTTTCTCTCTCCTCAAAAACTCATTATATTGTTGAATTTTCTCTTTAATTTCCTTCAGTCGTTTACCATTGTCAATTTGTCATCTCCTTCACTCCTTCACAAGACGCGTTCCTTAATTCTTCTCCTTCATCAATCAAGGTATCTTGCTTCTTAATTTATTTTCTGTTTCTTTTTTCGTGTTTTTACATGCTATTTTTGTTTATTTTCGTATTCTTTTGTTGTTAATTTTATAATTACCTGCTTTCGTTTATTTTGTTTTTTTTACATGCTAATTTTCGAGTGTTATTACTAATTTATGATGTTAAATGTTGTTGTTTATGTTATAATATGGTTGTTTTTGCTAATTTTCGAATGTAATGTTAATTTTTATTGTTAAATGTTGTTTATTTAATGGTGATTCTTGTTATTTTTTGTTTTTCATGAGCATGCATGTTTTAATTTAGATCTTACTAGTTAGATCTAGACAATCTAGTCTGATTTAGATTATTATCATGTTTTAATTATATTAGTGTTGTTTTTCTTTATAGGTTTGGCAGCAAGAAGTAATCACCCATGTTCAATTGGAAATGTTGTGGATCAATTTTAAAGCTTGAGGTGGTGAACAAGGATGACAACATGATAGATTGACAGTCTCAACATCGCCCGATCTTAATTCAAATGAAAATCTTATTGCATCTTCTATTATTTTTGAGAACTGTAATTTGTGTTAAAAAATCTTTTGAAACTTGGTTTGTAATTAGTGAATTGCACTTTTTATCGGTTTATAATCGTTAATTAGGATTGTTACTTTGTTAGACTATGCCATTTAATTTTGGTTTGAATTAAAACGCTCAACCTCTGAACAACTTGTGTTTGAAATGAAAAAAAAGTTAATTCAGGTTAATTTTGGGTTAACCCGAACCTGAATATATCAGGTTTGGGTCGGGTCAAGTTCAGGTCAAAGAAACCTGATTTTAATCCAAATAAAAAATCAGGTCAAGTAAGGTCAATTTCGGGTTGACCCGAACCTGAAAATATCAGGTTCAGGTTGAGGTTTTCAACCCGAAAAGTTAAACGGATCAGGTTCGGGTTGGGGGGTAGCTGACCCGAAATTAGGTGACCCGAACACGAACCCGACCCGACCTGATCCGTTTGCCAGCCCTACTTTATATGCTTTATGAATTTATGAAATATTTGGGTATTTTTACTGAATTATTTATTTTATCATCTTTATTTTTATGCTTTAACATTTTGACATATATTTTATTTCATGAAGAACATGGATATTACTCAAGTTCAGTTTGCTATGAATGGTGAAGAATTATGTCTTGCTGACAGTGCAACTACTCATACAATACTTAGAAATAAAAAATACTTCTACATTAATGATGAAAAGGATTAATGTAAGTACCATATCGGGTAGTACAAATATTATTGAGGGCTCCGGAAGAGCCACTATAAAATTGCCTTGGGGAACTGAAATTAAAATAATTGATGCTTTATACTCCCCATTGTCTCAAAGAAATTTATTAAGTTTTAAGGATATTCGCAACAATGGCTATCATATTGAGACAATCAATGAAGAAAATAGCGAATTCCTTCAAATCACAAAAATAACTCAAGGCACAAAACATGTTTTGGAGAAACTCCCTACATTCTCTAGTGGTTTGTACTACACAAAAATCAATACTATTGAAACTCATGCTATAGTAAACCAGAAGTTTACTGATAATTTTGTTGTTTGGCATGACCGGTTAGGCCATCCCGGTTCAATAATGATGCGAAAAATAATTACGAATTCATGTGAACATTCTTTGAAGAGCCAGCAGATTCTTCATAATAATTTTTCATGTGCTGCTTGCTCAGTAGGCAAGTTAATAATTCGCCTATCACCAGCTAAAATTAATTTTGAATCAATTAGTTTTCTGGAACGTATACAAGGAGATATTTGTGGGCCCATACATCCCCCATGTGGACCATTTAGATATTTTATGGTTTTAATTGATGTATCAACTAGATGGTCACATGTGTCCTTGTTATCAACTCGTAACCTGGCGTTTGCGAGATTACTTGCCCAATTGATTAAGTTACGGGCACATTTTCCAGATACTCCTATTAAGACAATTCGGCTTGATAATGCTGGTGAATTTACATCTCAAGCTTTCAATGATTATTGCATGTCCATTGGGATAAATGTTGAACATCCTGTAGCACATGTTCATACACAAAATGGTCTAGCTGAGTCATTAATTAAACGTCTTCAGTTAATTGCTAGACCATTACTTATGAAATCCAATCTCCCAATTTCTGCTTGGGGACATGCAATATTACATGCAGCAGCACTAATTCGCATTAGGCCAACAAGTTATCATAAGTTCTCCCCATTACAATTGGTTTATGGTCAGGAACCAAATATTTCCCATCTAAGAATTTTTGGATGTGCGATTTATGTTCCAATAGCTCCACCACAACGCTCTGAGATGGGTCCTCAAAGGAGGTTGGGAATATATGTTGGGTTTGAGTCCCCGTCAATAATTAAATATCTTGAACCTACAACAGGGGATTTATTTACGGCTCGTTTTGCAGATTGTCATTTTAACGAATCACTTTTCCCAACATTAGGGGGAGAAAAAAGAGAGCTGGAAAAGGAAATTAAATGGAATGAATTATCATTATCCCATCTTGATCCTCGAACTAAACAATGTGAACTGGAAGTTCAAAAGATAATTCATTTACAAAGTTTAGCGAATCAATTGCCAGACTCGTTTGCTGACCCAAAAAGAGTGACCAAGTCACATATTCCAGCTGTAAATGCTCCATTTAAAATAGATGTCCCGGAAGGACAAAATAAATTTGCTAATGAGTCTAAACCACGTCAGAAACGTGGAAGACCAATAGGTTCCAAAGATAAGAATCCTCGGAAAAGAAAAGGAGCATTAATTGATGATGGTCAAATTGAAGAAACAATTTCCGAAGGATCTCTAGAAGAGAATTTAGACATGATACATGAAGAAATTCAGGTACCTGACAATGAAGAAATTTCAACAAATTATATCATGTTTGGAATTACATGGAACCGAAATCAAATCGACGTCGATGATGTTTTTGCATGCAATGTAGCATTAGATATCATGGATAACAATGAGGATCATGAACCAAAATCCATTGAAGAATGTAGACAAAGAAATGATCGGCCAAAATGGAAAGAAGCAATTGAAGCAGAATTAAAATCTCTTGAAAAAAGAGAAGTATTCGGACCTGTAGTCCGTACACCTGAAGGTGTAAAACCAGTGGGATATAAATGGGTCTTTGTGCGAAAGAGAAATGAAAAGGGTGAAGTTGTAAGATATAAGGCACGCTTAGTTGCACAAGGATTCTCACAAACACCTGGTATTGATTATGAGGAGACATATTCTCCTGTGGTGGATGCAACTACTTTTAGATTTTTGATTAGTCTGGCAATAAGAGAAGGACTTGACTTACGTTTGATGGATGTAGTCACAGCTTATTTATATGGCCCACTGGATAATGACATTTACATGAAGCTCCCAGAAGGATTTAAACTGCCAGAAGCAGCAAAATTTAGTTCTCGAGAATATTTCTGTATTAAATTGAACAAATCTCTTTATGGATTGAAACAATCTGGGCGTATGTGGTATAACCGTCTAAGTGAGTATTTGTTAAAAGAAGGTTATAAGAATGATCCTATCAGCCCATGTATTTTTATAAAGAAATTTGGATCGGGATTTGTTATAATTGCAGTGTATGTTGATGATTTGAATATCATTGGAACTCCTGAAGAGATTTTAGTGACTGTCAATTATTTAAAGAAAGAGTTCGAAATGAAAGATCTTGGAAAGACAAAATTCTGCTTGGGGTTACAAATAGAGCACCTAGAGAATGGAATCCTTGTGCATCAATCAACATACATAGAAAAGGTTCTTAAAAGTTTCTCTATGGATACAGCACATCCATTGAGTAGCCCTATGGTTGTAAGATCACTTGAAGTAGATAAAGATCCATTCCGACCTCGGGAAAATGATGAAGAGATTCTTGGTCCTAAAGTACCATATCTTAGTGCAATTGGAGCGCTAATGTACCTTGCAAGTCATACACAACCCGACATACCATTTTCAGTTAATTTATTAGCAAGGGTTAGTTCATGTCCAACTCGGAGGTATTGGAATGGGATCAAACATTTACTTCGTTATCTTCAAGGTACGAAGGATATGGGTTTATTTTTCCCAAAGTTGTCCAAAGAAAATTTGATTGGTTTTGCAGATGCAGGTTATTTATCTGATCCTCATAATAGTCGATCACAAACCGGATATGTGTTCACATATGGTGGTACTGCCATTTCTTGGCGTTCCATGAAACAAACCATTGCAGCTACTTCTTCCAATCATTCTGAGATTTTAGCAATTCACGAGGCTAGTCGTGAATGTGTATGGTTAAGGTCAGTAATTCAACACATAAAAGAAGTTTGTGGTTTATCATCTGGGAAGGAGGCACCGACAACTTTATATGAGGATAATGCAGCTTGTATTGCTCAACTTAAGGAAGGATACATCAAAGGCGACAGAACAAAGCACATCTTACCTAAATTTTTTTTCACTCATGATCTTCAAAAGAATGGAGATATAAAAGTATTGCAGATTCGTTCAAGTGAGAATTTAGCAGACTTATTCACTAAGGCTCTTCCGACAGCAACATTTAAAAAGTTAGTTTATCGTATTGGATTGCGTCGTCTCAGAGATCTTCAGTGATATAATAATGAGGGGGAGTAATTGCGCGCTGTACTCTTTTTCCCTTATCCATGGTTTTTTCCCACAGGGTTTTTCCTGGAAAGGTTTTTAATGAGGCAGCATATATGCGCATTATTCTATTTTAAGATAATGACCATCCAAGGGGGAGTGTTATAAAATATGTTAATAATGGATGCTCATTATAGCTTGTAAATATCACTTTTATGACTATCTTAAGTATGGTTGTAATAACACCCTTGTAATCCTCCTTTGTCATTAGGTCACATTAACCCTCTCATGAATGGACTCTTCATTGTCCATATAAGTTACAATGTTCTATCATGTATATATATAGGTGACTAATGAAATGGATGAATATAGATATAACACAATTACCATCTACATATCTCTCTCCAATCTTCTCCTTTTTCCCTTATTTTATAATAAGACACACTTAATAGATGTCTTCTAAATTAATTAGTCATAGGTCAAAATTACATTAATATCATTAAGCTCTCATAAATCACTATGCACGCATCACATCATGCTGCATATAGAATAATATGCTAATATGCTATCTAAGTTATCTTGATTACTATGATTGGATAGCTTTATCTCACGAGTCATATTCTAATTGTTAACTTTTCTAACTGTCAATATTGTCTATCTCCTTACTTAAAATCATATTATTTAAATTATCTGCTGTTTTCTATCTGATCCAAGAATTTATGTATAATATCTCAATTTCTCAAATTAAATTTAAACATTGAGAAGTAAATAAATAAACTGTCACAGATTTATTAATTAAAATAAACTATTAAAAGGTTTATTAGTCAGAGTGAGGTCACAGATTCACAACTTTTAAAACTAATTTTAAGAGGATAATTTAATTTTTTTTAATTATTTTTTTTGAGGAAATTTTTGAAGAGGATTCTTGATATGAGAAAATAGAAACAAATTTCCTTTTAAAAAAAAAGTCCTACTTAACAGCAACAATAACAAGATTTCCTACCCAAAAATAATTCATTCGGATACTGACTTAAGAATCACACTTCTCAGAAAGATGGATTGTTACCTTCACAGAATCACATTAATAAGCACGAATAACAATGTTGCATCAACAAAATGTCCTACCTTAAAGAACGCAAGGCAGCATTTCCTTGAGCTGACTATAGAGGGCTTAAGCACATATCGTCCGCAGAATCCAAGCACTGGATCTTTCTGTAATTCTGCAACTTTGATGCTGTGATTGTATGTCATGTGATGAAGAGTACCAAAATGTAAAAGGATTATTGCAGGGGGAAAAAAATTATGTGACTGATGCATATGTGTGTAACTATAGCTTATATAACTCTATCAGTGTTTGTCCATGCCATACGGAATTCCAGTAACTATAAGTCTATAAGCATCACTTGAGCGTCTGTCAGTAAATAACTGTTACAGAGCATTTGATAGGGCTTGCTCCAGGGAAGAAGAAAATCTATCAACTTGAGCTTCTCAATTCAATAGAAGCATCCTAGATTAAGTCTCCTGATGCATGTTTCCCATTTTATGCTTGTTCCAAATCTTATGTATCATTTCTCCTAAAACTTATAAGAAGAATGTTCGGCAAATGCTTTTTTCTTTCCTACCCTTTTTTTTTCCCAGACAAACTATAAAATTTAAAAACAAACAAAAAATTGCCCTAAGAATATAAGAACTTGGTGAAAGGCTGAAAATACACTATTTAATCATTTCTATAATTCATTAGATGAATATCAAGTGGTGACAAAGCCAAATTTTGAGGAAAGCTGAGACAAGTTTGCAAGATTATATCCCATACCCAAAGCTGAAGGAGCAGAATGGAAATCTTTGTACCACCTGCTTCATGCATTGAAAAATGAGAGATATATATAAATTGAGGGAATAAATGATCAATTCTTTTTCTTTATAAGGAAAGATGAAAAGGAGGACAGCACAGAAGGAACAAGATGTCTAAACAGAGCAAATCATAAACATTAGCCAAAATTCTGATCCAATCAAAAAAGCCTATTCCAATTAAACTTCCTAAGGCCAGAAGAATGATACTGTATACAAAGTACATTATCATCAATAAAACCCCATGTTTATGAACTTTTCATCTTGGCAGATAATGCCATCATTCAAGATTACAAACCAAGAATACATAGAGGGATCCTCAATACTATAGCAAAACCATGATTGTACAGCAATAAGAAAATCATATTTTGCGTCTTCATTAAGAAAAGTAAAGGATTATAATAAATAAAAAATTACCTTCTAAATACCACTTGTATTACAAACAACAAACTTATAAAAAAGTTTGCTTAAAACAATACCTAACAAAAATTAAGTGTCCAATGCACACTACCATTTCACAAATTTCACCAATTTTATATGTTAACACCTTTTTTTTATATGTAACACTTTATTGTGGCTAGTAGCCAGGCCCTAGAAGAGAACTGGCTTTGTGAACCATACTTAATGTTTGAAGGTCAAGATAACCATCAATCAGTTGTGTGTATTAGTCGACTTGTCTGTTAAGATAGATTTCTTAAAAATACATAAAAGGTACTTGCCATTTATGTAAAAATAAATATGTAAAAGGTTGAGTTCCACAAATTTTTCTTGTATAAAAACATTGAATTTGAGTCAAACGGCATGAGCACATAAATGGGAAGATTTTGCTTGGAGTTTGTGCTTAGTAACTTAGTAAGCAAGCACAAACAACTGCTGTAATCCTTAATGTAATGAAAGGTTTGCAGCTCCTGGTAACATATATGTACCTACTCTTCAAATATTCTCACGATTCCTTCCTCATTGGAATTTTATGATTGAGGTTTTGCTTTAAATTTATCTTATCAACTATAACTTCCTGAATCAAAACTCAAAAGGCTTACCTGTCAAAAAACCAATCAAGAAAATGACATTTACCACTGATGGAAACAGAACCAACAGGGATCTTAGATATTAGACAGAAATCTAAAATATATCCAGGAGATCAATAGAAGGACAAAGCCAAATCATATACTCCAGTTGCAGCCACTTTGAAAGATTATGTACAGCGTACATTCAGAAGCTTAAATGTATCTTTTTAATGATGAGCAGAGGAACTGATCATCTATCATAAGTTGTTCTTTCTAGTGAAAGGGAACAGAGCACATGTTATGAGAATATTATGATGATTCTAGTTGTAAAACACAGATGACGTGACATGAGGAACAAAAGCAAAAAATTGGAAACTGAAGAAGGCCACTAAAATTGGTTAAGCATTCTGCAATCCTAAATATCAAAGGGCCCAACTACAAATTAATGCAAGTGAAATTATGAGCTACCTAAAATGTCTTTCTTATCTTTCTTCTTGTTGAATATATGTTCTATCAACATAATCTGATGGCAACGTAGAGTTGCAGTATAAAAAATTTCAGTAGCCCTTTTCAAAGCATAGGACTCGGAAGACCAATCTAGAAGAAAATCAATAAATAGATTATGTTGTAAAATTATAACAAATAAATCCCTTCTGCTAGCAAAAAAAAAAATCAAGCAATGACACAATGATAAGATTGACACAATTAATGAACATTGTTTACCTTTTTCACAATATCTAGAACAAATAAGGGGAGAGAGGGGAGTATCTGAACCAATGACAAAATCAATATACCCTTACAGGCATTATATGCACAGCACATACATATCAAAATACAGCACCATAGTTATCTTCATGGGCACGTAATTGGAATTGTAGATGAAAGCTTATAAATCGACATTTTTAACTTCTTCACTACTAGATTTCGAAAACACATTTACAATATATATCAAATCTCAGCAACTATATTTTTATCTGCCCTCTATTTGGTTGTTAAGAAAATTAGGATAACGGGAGTAAGTTAATAATTGTTTACATATTAACCAAGAAATACAATATTCAAGGAGTACCAGATCAATTTAATTCAGTCAGTTCCTTGAATTACTCTCTTCAAATGGCAAAAAATAGGCATGATTATTTGTTTAAACTCAAGAGCAAGTTAAACATCATTCTTTCTTTAAAAGAAACAATCCTCTTTCAATGGTAACACAACATATCTTATCAACAAAACAAACAAAAAAAGAAATATAATTTCATTTGAGCAATTACGGCTCGTACCTTAATCCGAGTCCCATTCACAGCAGCACAAGACCTCTAGGCTCATTCCCTGTAAAACGATCTCTATAAGAAACCCTGGAACAAACAGCAGAACTCCATTACAAACAAAACACAACAGTATCTCTCTAAGAGGCATTTCATCAAACACTTGGTGATCAAAAACAAAACCCACCAAATTGACCTTACAAGCATGAAATTAACCAAAAACAATAATAACCAAATCACATTAGTCACATAATTCATGCTTCCAAATCCTCACCCCTAAACCCGATCAATGTAATTGACAGCAAAATGCAAACCCTCCAAATTCGACCATTTCAACATCGTACGCCTTTCAATAAGTATCAAACCCTTGAATTAACAATATGAACAAACAAAATTTAGGGTTAATCTTTAAAAAATTCAAAGATCATATATTTTTCTGGATTTTTTTTAAAAAAAAGTTCCTCATACCGGAATTTCTTCGGAAACTTGAAATGCAGTGTTCATCATAATATTCTTGAATGGGTATGAATTCATCTCTCTTCACCATAGTTGTTGTTGTTGGTCAGAGGAGAGAGAAAATGAATGAAGTAAAGTGAAGTGAATAGCTTAGAATAGGGATTCGATGATGGTTCTATTTGTGTATTTTTCCCGCCAAGTATTCTTAGACTGAGATTGGGGTTGATTTTTTTTTTTAAGAACTATCACGATTAAAATGCCAACGTTTTTACTGACTTCGATTTTTTTAGTTGCAATTTTGGGTATTATTTGAGAGATATAAAATATTCTAAAGTAGCAACTAAAAAAAATCGAAGGTAGTACATAATATTTCGTATTAGTTTTAACTTTTTTGAAGATGCGGGTGTAATGAAATTTGTTGGACAAATTATGCCCCTTGATTTTCATGAAGATAATAATTGCTTGTTGCTAAGGATGTGGAGTTGGCTTGATGGTAGCACTCCCATCTCGTAACCTCGAGGTTACGGGATCGATCCTTGCCTCCAGCATATGCTGCAAGTTTCCAAATCGAAATCCAGTATCTATAAAAATAGAAGAGAATCACGAGTGAGTTAAAAAAAAAAAAAAACACGCACACACACAAATGGTTGCTTTCCTAGTTTATTAATTGTTTTTATATTAAAAACTTTATGTATATCTAATAATGGGAATAAGTATTGTTCATGATATTTTATTTCATCTAATTCGAGGTTCTAACCTAGATTGTTGTGGTTTTCATAGGATCAAGCTTGGAAATCTTAATTTTGATAAATGTATCGCGTGTGGAGATAACCTCAATCACATAAAAGGGGCGGTATGTGTTTTTATTATTTTAATCTAATGTTAAGTTTGCTATTAGTGGATGTCAAATAATTTAATTGGTCAAAGTTTTAGAGATCAATACTTAAGACATACTAAATTTTGCTACAAGTAATAGAGTCAAAGGGTCTTGCACATTTTCTTTCATTTGTTATCATAGCAATTGGACTTGGAGATGAAATAATTGCATTGATAAATTAAACTATCATTTCTACAAGGTAATAATTTATAATAATCATATATGTAAGGTAATAATCTACAGTAATCATTTATATAAGGTAATAATAAAACTATATTAAAGGGATGGAAATGCAAAGTAAAAAAGTATGGAAATGGGTCAAAGCGTGGAACTTGTTTTGATTTTGCCAGCTAAGGTATATAACATAATAGTTGCATACCCCACTTATGGATAATACATTAATACCTTTAGTAACTGTTACTAAAGTCCTTAAATTACCTTCTCCACCTTAGTATAAATATGCTAGCAAGTTACCACTCTTGTCTCACATTCATACAAAATTAAAAAAAAAACAATACAATTCTACTATCGTTCCTACCTTGGGTGCGTTCTCTTCACAAGATCTCATCCATTATTCAATCCATTATGGCTCAAAACCAAAGTCGTCATACTTTGAACCCACACGCAATGACTTGGAGGCCTATGATTGACCGAGGTCCAGTGAAGGATAGGTCAATCTATGTTACCTTTTCAAATGGACATCCCCTCACTGAAATGCAGCTTTACAATTTTTTCAACTGGTATATATTTTCTATACTACATTGTTTCAATTCATTTCATCAAGATCTCGTTTTTAGGAGTATTTAATTATCCATCAATAATCAATAATCAATAATGTTATACTAACTTGTTATCGTGTTATATTTTGTGCATAATGTATATGATTAACAAACAAAATTTACGATCTAATCTATATTTTTTTACTCGGAAAACTTGGATTATCTGTAGAAAAATTATACATGCACTACAATCGTGTTTGTAAGTCTCCCCTATTTGGTAAGGTATTGTTTTATCGACGTTCATCTATATGGATAGTGTTGCAAAATAAGGAGGAGATGCAATATTTCGTTGTTCAAAATAAGGAGAAAAGATGGATGACAATGTTTCTATGTGACTAGTTTACTGTGAACATTGTTCAAATTAAACAATGAGGTTAATTAATCAGATCAAGCCATCTATCAATTATTATGTGTTGTTTTAACTTATTACCTTAAAAAACATCTATGATTTATTGTTATTTTGTTATTTAGTTTGTGTTAGCTTACTTAATCTTAGTTTGTGCTTGTTGCACCAGAGTCGGATGTATTAGAATATATTTTATTGATACTCCTATCAATTTATAATGTTAAAAGATTTTATTAAAAAGTTGCTAACCTTTTTTTTTTATTATTATTTTTTTTACATGACATTGTTGCATACTTGCGTATAAGTATGAGTATTTAAGTTTTGTAGCACAAGCTAATGTTGAGTAATTTAGAGTATGAGACAAATTTCATGTTTGCTTTGCTTAATTAATAAAGGTGAAGGTGTTAATAGGTGAAGGTGTTTAATTAAGTATAGCAAAGTAATTAGAAGCAAATTAAACTCGGTAAAGAGGAAATCCAAGCAGCCTGGTCATTCCTTAGTGGCGTTTGGCTTGTATAGCAAAACAATACACTAAGTGACTTGAAGTGACGGTTAAGTCGGTTTTTCCTTGCAATGTTTGGCTTGGTTTTTTGCTTCAATATAAATATATGTTAATTAACATATGTTGAAAGATAAGAATAGGAAAGTCAGTTTATTCGTGACTTTTGGTTGAGGAAATATTTCTTCTATATATATGTGTTTAAGACACAGATACACTTTTTGAGAAAATATCAATTCTTTATTTTCTTGAAAAAGCAATTGCAAGTTTATTTATCATCATCATAAATTATCATAAGTTTGATTACATTAGATCACAAAGATACTACACACTTTTGTAATTGTTTTCGTTGTATCTCCTAATAATTTCGTGATACCGGTGTGTAAATTCAGGGTCGAAATATTACTTTGGAAAAATGATTTCATTCAGGCCTCGAACTGTTAATTTGTTCAATTTTGTGTCATTTTTGTGACCCGATAAACCAATTTTCCCAACAGTTAAAGCATTATATATTCTCGCTGAATTTGCACTGAAAACAATAGAGTAACACTCTCGCGCTTAATTAACTAATTACAGTAACAATTTCAATGGCTCCATATGTATCACTATGAAATTTAACCATACTACTTTCTTATATAAAGGTTATCCTAATAATCACATAATTTATTTAAGAAAAGTTGGCCATCGATTAAGCTAAATGTAATTACAATATACTACGAAGTATTTTAGCATTTTGCAATGTACAAAACTACAAAACATTATGTGATCCATTGTGTAAAAAAAAAAAAAGTGATCCTACGTTTCATTTTGTTAATACAGTAACAATTTCAATGGCTCCATATGTATCACTATGAATTTTAACCATACTACTTTCTTATATAAAGGTTATCATAATAATCACATAATTTATTTAAGAAAAGTTGGCCATCGGTTAAGCTAAATGTAATTACAATATACTACGAAGTATTTTAGCATTTTGCAATGTACAAAACTACAAAACATTATGTGATCCATTAATTATATAGTACTCCTCCGTCCCCAAAACTTCGACCTTTTTGGGTTGATTTCGTGGATATTAAGAAAATTAAATAATAAAAAGTAAAAGTATATTGGAAAGATAAATTTACATGGGATTTATAAAAAAGTAGAGAGAGAAAGTATTAAAAATACATGAAAAAACCAAAATTTTATATGGAAAAGCTAATTTTGCACAAATATTGTATATGTTCTAAATTGTTGGGTATTTCAATGCAAATGGATCGATCATTTTGAGGCTAAAATAAGGCCAAAAGGGTCGAAATTTTTGGGACGGAGGGAGTAAAAAATGTTGAATTGGGTAAAGTTTTAGGGGTAGAGTTTGACAAAATATTAGTGAGAGTTTTGTATTGGCTAGTGTTTGTCAAAATACGAGTATACAAACTTTTTGTTTTTTGGTTGGTAAGGAGAAAGGTCCTACTGGGCTGCAACCTCTTGCAGGTCCTCTAGGCCCGGGTTAGCGGGCTAGACAATTTGAAAGAGTGGGGGGAAGATAAGGAAATCCCACTCCCCCAAATTGTCACTAGTGGGGATTGAACCCCCAAACTCATGGTTGGAAGTTAGAAGGTACTCTCCTTTCCACTAGACTGAGCTTTGCTTGGTAGTATACAAACTTTATTACATTCAATTATTAACAAACATCTTTTATATACATACATCAAGTATTTGGTGTACATATATAGAGGTAGGTAGGTGCACCGTGCACCAAGGGGTGCTCTTTTTGCTCATTTAATGGAGTATTTATTTGCTCTTTTTAAGATTTTATTATGAGCAACAAATAAAAAAGACTAGTAAATAGCCTTGATACACTTTATACGTTGGTGTACATAATTTTTTTTTTTTTTTTTTATCAATAACCAATTTTAAATTTTATTTTACAATATCAACAACTAATTTGTGGCAAACACCTTTAACAAATAACTGCTTTGACAAATGACAATAATTACTAACTAACATTTACTCACACAAACATACAATTAGGTTAGAACGGCGGTGAATTGGCAACTTGTTATTTGACGAGTAGCACGGTTTATGAAATGATAATTTGGAACTGATAAATTATGTAATGTAATTAAAGGCATGTCACTAGCTATGATTCCATAAATGAAAGGCTTACTAATCGGTGATTAATTATAAATTTATAACTACACACTTGCATTGTGTTAGAAAGGGATATTTTGAACAAACATAAGTTACTAACCTACCAATCGAGTGCATCGAGCAATTTTTTTTAGATAAGAATAAAAGGAGTAAATAAGAACAGGAGTATGTAATTCATCAATTCATGTAATCCATAACTTATTATTTTTATGAAAAAAAAAGGTTTGCGTATGAACACGGTTATATGAAGTACGTAAACCAATGCATCTACATAAAATAATTAAATGCACATATATTAATAATTAAAGTATTGATTAATAAGATCACGTAAAGGAGTGAATTGTACAATTGACAGCAAGTTTCATTTGAGATTATAATAAAGTAAATTACATAATCAATATCATAAATAATTATATTAGTCGAACTTGGTGATTACATCACGTACATAGGCAACGTAACAATATGGCAATTCAAATTCGTATTTGTAGTGTATTACCCACTCATCACTCTAGGGATATATTCTTTCTCTTATCAAGGGAAAACTCAAATTATTCTTTTTATTTATTACTTTAATATATCAATACGATGCGCAATGTAATTAATACGAAGTATATAAATTTGTGTAAAACTGCGATGTAATTATAGAGGTTCTCGTATACGTTTTTACTTGTATTAATGAATCATTTATAATAAACTAACAAAAAAAATCCTGTAGAATAAGGAAGATGATCATGAAGTCAAAGGCTGAAGATCTTTCTTAATCAAGGGAAAACAACAGCAAATTAAATTAGCAAATTGATTGGTATTAATAAATTTGACGTAAAATTCAACGTTATCTTTGGTCAGCTAAGTTTAACAACTAGATTATTTTGTTTCAAAAAAAAATAAAAAAAAATAAAAAATAACAACTAGATTATTTTTACAAAGTGGTGTAATCGTGTATAAACAGCAAACAGTGGCGGATCCAGGATTTGGGTAATCGGGGTACGAAATTAAGTTTAATAAAAAAAAAATTTACAAAATACAAAGTAATATGTGGAGCACAATAATTTTTTCTTAACTAAATTTTGAATTAATAAACCATTTAACTATTGCATTAGTATTTGTGTGTATTATGCACCTTCTTCCGACAACAAGGCTTATAATTGAGTAACGAAATATCTTTTTAAAAAGAGATTGTCTAAGAAACTTGTTAGGGTAACTATAGATCTCTTTGATCAAAAGTACAAGGTGGAAAAATAAACAATATCACCTAAGAGACCTGTTATTGTAATAACAGATCTCTTTGTTTGTAAGACTACAATGGAATATATGTCATCTAAGAGACCGCCTGAGACCAGTTTTAAAATAGGCGGTCTCTTAGAATTTAATACTTGTACAACAAAAAAGGCGCTGATTAGGCTGTTGTGGTAGGTAACAGTATCTAAGAGACCGCCTATTAGATACAGGCGGTCTCTTTTTGTATCAGTTTTTTTTTTTTCTGCGGAATGGGGGTACAGTTGTAACTCTATGTACCCCCTAGATCCGCCACTGACAGCAAATAAAAAAAAAAAATTAACGAAGCATCAAAAAGGTTTGAATTTTCAAACTTTGTATTTTTAATTTTTTTTATAATTTTAATTTGGGAAGTAGGTGGCTTGAAGTAAACTGCTGAGTAAATAACAAGGCTTAGAATGTGACAGCAGTGTCATGTTGAGAGGTGCACAAGTGTGTGTTTCTCGCATATTCAGAGTTTGCACAAGTGTGTGTTTCTCGCATATTCAGAGTTTTTCTTGATGCACACATCTGGGAATCTTTATTCTACTAGAATCTCTTTTTACTTTTTAAGCTACTTTAAACGGTATAATGATCAATGAGTTAGGTACTCTACCATTCCATTTTGTATAAAAATATACTTCTTCCATTAATTTTTTAAACCCTAATAGAGGCATTTGGGGCGGGAATTCCCTTAATTAGAGTGAGAAGGACATGTGAGAGATTTTAATTCGATAGGACTCTACTCTTTATCAATCAATAATAACAATTTTTAGTTGCAACAAAAGAGAGATTATTTATGAGATAAAAAATCCTTATGTGCAATTTTTTTTTTTTTTTTTTTTTGATAATCATCAAAGATTAGCATAATACGGAGTACTAAGTAAATAAATCAATTGTATTTGGTACAAATTAATTACCAAGTATAATCTACTGAGTAACTCTCATGCAAACAAATAACTCTATACATGCTAAACACAGTAAAAAAAAAGTCACTAATTAAATTATAATCAATTCAATCCGTTAAAATGATGTCTAAATACAAAAAAATTATTTTAACTACTCATTAATAATGATAATTAAGTAAAAATAAGATGAAATAAATTGTATCATCTAATTAAAAAAACATCATCTTTTTTCCTTAATTATGGACTTTTTTTAAAAAAAAATTAAGCATTAACATTACCCTTACGTACCACTAATAAGTATAACTTGTATTTCTTTAAAAAAAAAAAAACGTATAACTTGTATTGATGGGATAGTTTCCCCATCACTTTCAAAACTAGGGTATTGATGGGTTTTAATTTAATATGATCAATAATTTACGAAATACTTGTAATTCTTACTTCATATTTGACTTGATCGATCAATAAAAAAATATTAGTAATACGAATATATAATACTCCATACAAAAAACACATTGAAAATATTAAGCTAAATCATATACTAATTACACAATTAAATGCAAGATTTATCACATTATTACAAATTGATTAGAGTATGAATTCAAATATGACTCGTATTATCATGATTTCACGTTATTACAATATACACTAAGGCCCTGTTCTCTTCACCTTAAAAAAATAATATTAAGTAAAAATAATTTCAGTTCAATAAAATAAGTTCAGTTCAGTAAAATTAATTTCAGTTCAGTAAAAATAATTTCAGTTCAGTAAAAATAAGTTCAGTTCAGTAAAATTCAGTTTTCTTAAAGAAGAATTATAATAGAAAATCAGTAAAAATAATTTCAGTTCAGCAAAAATAATTTCAGTTCAGTAAAATTAATTTAAGTTCAGTAAAAATAATTTGAGTTAAGCAAATGTAATTTTGTTTCAGTAAAAATAATTTCAGTTCAGCAAAAATAAGGTGAAGAGAACGGGGCCTAAATCATATTACTAATCACACCAATTAATTGCATACTTAGTGACTCGTATGCAATTATGTATGATCCATTCCTCTCATGAGGAGGACTTTCTAATACGAGTATTTTTATTTCTTATTTTTTTGAAAATAAAAATTAATTACACATAACCCGAAATTATATCAATATCCAAAAAAATTACTCGTACATAATACAGAGTACATCTATAAATACTTAATACAAGAAGTATAATACGGAGTGCAAGAAATACGGAGTACTCCGTAATAAACAGTATAATGAGAACGTGAATAATATGTGGCAATGAAGTGAACTCACCAAACTCCAACATATGTGGCATGAACAATGAAAGCCTAATCTGTAGCCTAAGATCCAAATTTAATGGATAAGAAGAAAATATAAAGTATAAATCCACCCAGAAAAAAGGCCAAGGAATCGTCCAAAACTTTAACTTGTACTCGTATTAAGACGCTGACTTCCTCTCCTGTTGCAACCAAGTATCATACTCAGATTTAATCTCTTTTTATACTTCCACGTCATCTCCCCCCACTTTATTTTTCTTTTTTTAGACCTATCTAGAAATTAGAATAACCAACTAACAAATCCCTTCATTACACGACTCTTCAAACCCCTTTACCCGTTAACCCGAATCCAGTTTACCCATATTTCAAAATAATTGACACAGTTCACACAAACTAATTAAACATACACGTTAATATATTGATAATAGAAATTAGAATTCTAATTAAAGTCAACATTAATCTAATACAAAATAGTATTTTATACGAGTATGAATTTAGATAAGTGGTAAAAATTATTAACGAGTTGCAATAAATTATGCCACTCCGTAATTATTTAGACACGAAAACAGTATTACAGACGGTGTATAAATAAAATATAAAAAATCCTTTAATCGCACGACTCTCTCTCCTCTGCAAAAAATTCTCCCTTCATAAAACAAAGCCCACCAAACTTTCAGCCCAAAAAAAAAGAAAAAAAAAAAAAAAACCACAACGTTTCCTTTCACGCAACTTTTATTTTCTCTCTCAAACTCTCCAAATTTATCAACAAAATTTTGGTGTGATCAATTTATCTGTTGAATTGTTCATCATCTGTTAATATCTTTCTTTATTTAGGTGTGTATAAATCATAATCTATATTATTTGATTGTAATAAGTATATAATTAGAAAGTGATTATAAAAAAAAGTTGGTTAAAAAATTACTAGTTGAATGTATGGCGTCGATGTCAGATACCAAGGAATCATCGTCGGAAAATATGGCGGTTTCCGGCGTTGCGATGAGTTTTCCGATTAATGATTGTTCTTCTTCTCCGACTTCTCCGGCGAAACTTCCTCGGAGACTTCGTCGCCGACTTTCTGAGTGTCGGAATACTCCGACTGCTGAAGAAATCGACGCTAAACTTAAAGAAGCCGATCTTCGTCGTCAGGTTTTAGTCTTCCTTTTTCATTATTTGTGTTTGAGATGTTGAATTTAAGTTTAAATTAGTGTATAATTGTTGAATTGATGTTGCGTTAGGGTTTTAATTTATGCCTCTTTGTTTTTTTAGTGTGAAAGTTCTCTTATTTTTACGTTGAATGTATGTGCAATTTTTTTAATTTTAGTGAAAGTTAGTTTGATTTTGTTAATTTGTGGGAAATAATCAGGGGGTTAATTAACGGGGTTTTGGTTTATACTGTAGTGTTTTTCTCTGTTTGTGTGTTGATTGCATGATTTTGTGGTTCGTTGTATAAAAGTGTGATTTTGTTGTACTTCATATTTTCTACTCGTAATTTTTTTTTCTTTTGGGTTAATTTCTTGTGATTTATTGTTTGATTGGATATGAACAGAAATAATACGTTATTGATTTTGGACATTGATCATTAGAAAGTTATTAAATTGTTGGTGATTTTGTTTCGGAAATTTTATGTAAAGTTTAATTTTTTATTAGTTGTAGCTTATAGCATTGGATGTCTTTCTTTCTTTTTAATTATCTGCTTTGTCTTAGAATTCTGTGTCTAAGACATCGTTTTATTTGTGTTGGATGTGGTTTTTTTTTTTTTGGATGATAAATAATGTGGATAATTATTGTTTTTGCTGTTAATACAAGTAGTTTGTTTTTAGGAATTTTATGATTTGATCAGAAAATCGGGTTGTTTTTGGTAGTTTGTTGAAGAGAAATTGAGTAAAATGCTTTGAAGCCTCCTCATTGAACCAATAGTATTGTTTGAACTGAAGTTTAATCTCCATTAGTCAGTGTGTTTTGTATATTTGCAGTGTAACCGTCGTGCAATTTCTTTTACATATGTCATGGATACTGATATTGTTCCGAAAGTCTCAATTTACTTATGATCTTTATGGTTTTGTTGATGGCAGCAATTCCATGAATTTTTGTCAAGCAAAGCAAGGCCCAAGCAGAGGAGCCCATCATGGTCATCTTCACAAGAATTGGATCTTGGTCAGAGACTTGAAGCTAAGCTTAATGCAGCCGAGCAGAAAAGGTTTGTGTTTGCTTGGTCCTTTGTTGTCTTCCTATTGAAAAAACATTTATAATTTACTTCAATGTAGAGTTGTTCTTTCTTTTAATCTGATGAGTTGATTACATGGCTGTTCTTGTATTTTAAATGATTTTTATGTTATTCAAAAGAAAATATGTTACTTCAAGTGCGCTTCATGTGGAGAAAAAATGTTTCCTTTGGTGCTTAAAATCAGTACTGCTGCTTGATTTTTACTGTATACAATTATTGGACTCTCCTTTAATGTTAGAATAAGGCCTTTTTTGCCTTTTGTTTTGTTTGGGGATGGAACTGTGTGTATGTTTTTTTCTTTGATACGAAGTATAATTTTCTGATTTAATTATAATTTTACCAGATTTTTTCTTTCCTTGAACCTGTTATAAATATGTTCTGATTTTTTTTTTTTTTTTTTTTTTTTTTTTTTTTTTTTTTTAATGTTCTGAAAATCTTGGATGACTTTTTAGTGAAACAATTTTAGCTACAATGGAAATTATGTGGCATGTTTTAATATTTCATGATGTTGTAGGTTGAGCATTCTTTCAAAGGCTCAGATGCGCTTGGCTAGGTTGGATGAGTTACGACAAGCAGCTAAAAGTGAGGTGAAAATGCGTGTTGAGAAAGAACGTGATGAATTGGGTATGAAGGTGGAATCACGGGTTCAGCAAGCAGAGGCAAACAGAATGCTTATTCAGAAATCTCGTAGGCAGCGGAGAGCTGCAAGAAAAGAGCGGACTGCTCAATCATTAATGCGGAGGACGATGCAGGAAAGTAAATATAAGGAGTGTGTGCGTGCTGCTATCCACCATAAGCGTGCTGCTGCAGAGAGGAAGAGGTTAGGATTGCTGGAAGCTGAGAGGTCTAAGGCACATGCAAGGTTGGTACGAGTACAGAGAGCAGCTAATTCTGTTTACAGTCAGCGGGAAATGGAGAGAAAAAAAAAGAGAGAACAACTGGAAGATCGGCTGCAAAGGGTATGTTTATTATCTACTTCATATTATGTGCTTGTCTTCTGTCAGCCATTCAATATAGTTTGTTAGATGTCAGAGTTTAGGAATCCAATTAATTGTTTAAAACTTTGTACAACTGGATCCAAATGTGGTCTAACATCTATGATTTTGGGACGGATGGAGTATAATTTTTGAGACATTTTGTTTAGACTTTAGACCTGACTTTTGCTGATTTCTTGACCTACCATAAATTCATTATAATTGGTAGTTTATGGTGTCCTTTTACAATTTGTAACTAATTGATGTGGCTGATGACAGGCCAGAAGACAACGAGCAGAAATTTTGGGGCTGAAAAAGAGTATAACTGGTTCTTCTCGCGTAAATTGTAATGTAACAGATGACCAGGCTTTAAATCTTGCAAGAAAATTATCAAGGTGAAGAATTTATATTGTAGTAGCTGTTGGTTATGGATTTATCTGCTTATTGGTGATGGCAATTTCTATCTTGTATATGCCATTGTCTGCATTGTGTAACTTGAGGGTTACTTATTTTTGTATATTAAAATCACAATGGTGAAGTTCAATCATGCTAACTCACTTTAAAAGCTGGATGGAGTTAT
The DNA here is from genome assembly GCF_948465745.1 of Chenopodium album. Taxonomy (NCBI): domain Eukaryota; kingdom Viridiplantae; phylum Streptophyta; class Magnoliopsida; order Caryophyllales; family Amaranthaceae; genus Chenopodium; species Chenopodium album. The sequence continues at coordinate 50,273,327 of NC_137849.1, forward strand.
TGTCTGCTGCATAGGCAATTATAGAAACATTTTTGTCCTCTATATTTTTATTAAACTTTTTTTTGGACAAGTTTTCCTTGGCAATCAGTGTGGGCACATAACTATTTTATTTTTCTCCTGAGTGTGGTTGTATGCTGTGAATTGTTGATGCAATGGCAATTCCTTGTTTTCATTGGCAATTGATTTAGATTTTGCTGGATATGTTATTCCTCTTTCCAATTTCTGAGTATTGTTTTGCTATGGCATTGGTTGTAGGTGCTGGAGACGGTTTGTGAAATTGAGAGGAACTACTTTTTCTTTAGCAAAAGCTTTTGAGGATTTGAATATCAATGATAAATCAGTCAAGACGATGCCCTTCGAACAGCTTGCAGTTCTTATTGAGTCAGATACGACTTTGAAGGTTGTGAAATCTTTGGTTGATCGGCTTGAAGTCCGTCTCAGGGTCCGACAGGGAACTAGTGGTTCCTTTGGGTTGGAAAATATTGATCACCTGCTGAAGCGTGTTAGCAGTCCAGTGCGCAGGCGTAATGGAAGCCATGCATCCAGGACCAGGGGACAAAAGAGAGCTGTATCTAGGGGAGACGGAACTCATGGCCCCCGTAAATTGTCAAGATATGCTGTGAGGATTGTTCTTTGTGCCTATATGATACTGGGTCACCCAGATGCCGTACTAAGTGGTAAAGGTGGGCATGAAACAGCCCTTACTGAGGCTGCTGTGAAGTTTATTCAGGAGTTTGAGTTATTGATCAGGATAATATTAGAAGGTTCCTGTGTCAAATCTACATCAGGGGAAAATCTTGCAAGCTTTAGGGCGCAGCTGGAGACATTTGATAAAGCATGGTGCTCGTATCTGTATTGCTTTGTGGTATGGAAGGTCAAGGATGCCAGACTACTAGAGGAGGATTTGGTGAGGGCTGCTTGCCAGATGGAGCTATCTATGATGCATACCTGTAAGCTGACACCCGGGGGAGACAACAGTGGCCTTACTCATGACATGAAGGCTATTCAGAAGCAGGTAAGGAATTAGCAGAACTTTATCTTTTACATTCCATACAATTCTATGATAATTTCATAATTTGATGGTCCCCTTTGAATAATTTGGATGATGCTAGGTGATGGAAGATCAGATACTTCTTAAGGCAAAAGTGCAGGATTTGGGTGGTGATGCTGGCATTGAACGTATGGAGAATGCTATTTCTGATGTGCGATCCAAATTCTTTGCATCAAGGGAGTCTGGAAGTCCATTTGCATCCCCTGTAGCTCATATATCATCTCCTGGTTATTCTAGTTCGTCAGACAGCTCACCATCTTCAGTCTCTGGTGAAGCAAGCAGCATGGCTGGTGGAAGTGCAAGACCAAGCGCTGTGGTACGGTCGTTGTTCAAGGATGATGATACAACTGCAGGCCAAGCAGTGATTTCATCTGTACCAGAAGAACGCGGTGCAGATGTCCAATTAAGCGGTGACAAAGAGCCTGTTTCTGAGAATGAACTCTTGGTAAATGAGATAGTCCATGAACATCGTCATGGCTTCGCCGACAAGCTTTACATGGATTATCAAGATGACAGTGGTATAAAGGTGTGTTCATGTTGTGTAGGTGCCTTTTGTTCTTGTATCTTTTTGAAATATTTGATGGATGCATTAGTCGTGTGCTCGTATTGGCTTACACATGTGAAGTCTTGAACCTGTCATATGTCCATGCAGGCTCAAATTAAGGAGGCGATGGAGAAAGCATTTTGGGACGGCATCATGGAATCTATGCAGCAGGAATTGGTTGACTTCAGCTGGGTTCTTAAACTCATGACAGAAGTTAGGGATGAACTGTGCGAAATGTCTCCCAATGCCTGGCGACAAGAGATTACCGATACGATCGATATAGATATCCTTTCACAGGTACTTTAATTGTTTTTAGCCCCCCCCCCCCCCCCCCCCCCCAAAAAAAAAAAAGACATCATAGATAGACCATGTTTTCTATAATTGAAATAAAGTGTTCCAACCTGAAATGTCTAAGGTCTTGTTTGCTTTCATATTTTGTTAGATTCATATTATTTGGTATTTTGTTTGATTCGCTCTATTGTGTTTTGTATATTATAGAATTCCAATTTTCATATTTTTGATTAATACAAGATTAAAGATATATGTGACAATAATTAACAAAGATGAGATTATTTTTTTTGTTGTCTGGTTTGGTATATGTTTTTATGGTCTGATCTGATGCGGTCTAATCTTAATGATGATAAGTAATAAGTTTACAGAATATTGTGAAGAAAACATAACCTTATTTGTAGTCATTTAGTTTTTTTTAGAGCCTCTTTATCATAGCTGTATTATTATATGCACGTTGATGACTGTCCTTTGTCTTTTTAGGTTTTAAGTGCTGGAACATTGGACATAACTTACCTGGGAAAATTACTGGAGTATGCACTGACAACTCTGCAAAAGTTGTCAGCCCCAGTAAATGATGATGAGAGGAAGGCTGCTCACCTGAACATGTTGACAGAACTGAATGAGGCCTCGCCGCATTCTGGAGATAATACAAAGTCTTCTTTTGCCATATCAATTATCAAGGGTCTTCGTTTTGTCCTAAATGAGATTCAGGTTTGTTTGCTCTTTGTGTCTTTGTTTAGGTTCTTTATCTCCTTGCAATAACATTTTAATTAATTCATTTTATTTATGACGTTCCTGTTGTATTTTATTTTATTAATGTAGAAACTGAAGAAAGAGATAAGCAGAGCACGTATCAGAATTATTGAGCCAATGATACAAGGGCCTGCTGGATTGGACTATTTACAAAAAGCTTTTTCAAAGCGATATGGATCACCTTCTGATGCTTCTAGTTCACTACCATTGACATTGAGTTGGATGACTTCAGCAAGCACTAATTTGGAGCGGGAGTGGGATGAATACTTGGATTCACTGTCAACGTTGCCAGATATGCAGGTAACATCTCCTCAGGGGATACCACCAACTACTCTTCGCACGGGGGGAAGTGTTTCAGTGTTGTCAAGGATACGCTCATTGGGACCCACCACCACTGGTATGATGCTGGAAATTTGATGAGCATCTCGTTCTTTTAATTTCGGACAAATTTATAAGGAGTCCATTAATTAGAGATTATATGGCATCCATATAGAGTTATCTTAAAATCAAGTACTAAATCATACTGCATTTTTTTAGAAATTCTTTCACAATTGTTGAGAAGCAAAATGTAGATAAATTGGTCAAAATTATGGTGGATTTCCATTTAAACTCTTTGATCTTTACATACTTTCAGGTAAAGAGCAACCGGAGTGCAGAGGAGATAGGACAGATTTGTTTCTCAGGGTTGGTTTATTGAAGTTGGTGAGTGAGATTGAAGGTCTGGTACAAGAATCTCTGCCTGAAACTTTGAAACTTAATGTATCTAGACTAAGAGAAGTTCAGTCTCAACTGCAGAAGATCATTGTTATTTCCACAAGGTTTGTGTAACTTCTTTCCTATCCTTCCCTTCTGCTTGCATGTAACATTGGATGGTTGCTAATATTCACTCTCTTTCTTTGCAGTATGCTGGTTCTTCGACAAGCCCTTCTTAGTGAACACTTGGTAACTAACCCATCAGACATGGAGAACATAATCTCTCAAGCTGCCAAACAGCTTTCGGAGTTGCTCGATAAGGTTGAAGATGTTGGTATTGCTGATATTGTCAAAGCAATTATTGAGCTCCCAGATGATGTTAACCATGTTATCAACTTGGAAAAGCTGCGAGAAAAGAGGGGTGTGGTGGAGAACATGCTCTCAAAGAGCTTGAAATCTGGGGATGCGATCTTTACACATGTTTCTCGAGCTGTTTACTTGGCTGTAAGAGCTGCCATGTTTGGTGGCACCGGAAGCAAGGGTAGGCAATTGGTGGAGATGGCACTTCGGCGTGTGGGAGCTACTTTGCTCACTGATAAGGTGGTAGAAATTGCAGAAGTTCTTATTGGTATGGCAGTTGTGTCTGCCAGTGTACATGGACCATGGTATGAGCAGCTGCTGAAGAATGTTTAATTTGTTAAAATAAATCATTCGATTAGTGGGGGAGTGCTTTTTTAAAATATCCCAAAATCATTGTATATATTGTAAATGTTTTATGTGTAGCAAGTAGGGTGTGGCGATTTAGTTATTCTATCAATGCTCAGTAAATTATGATGTAAATAACATTTGGCATTTGGAAGTCTTAATAAATATTGTTCCTCTGTTACTTTTATGCTCCTAGACTGCCGCTATATGGACCAAATTTGATCTGTAATTGTATTGCATTTGTTTGTGTACGGCATAGAATGTCAAGACTGTAAACCACCAAGAAAATTGTTGTCTGGAAGTCTCATTGTTGTCACACTGTTCTAATGTCACCTGGATTATATCAATTACCAAGATAATTGTTGTGGTCCTTCCTGCTAAGGAGTACAGTGATACATATTAGCCAGACACAGACAGACACATTTGATAAGTTGAAAACTGAAACTATGGGATTAATGGGAACTTGTTATATAAACGTTTAGGGGCAAAAGCGGATGCTGATACAATTTCAAAACCACGGTAAAAATCTAACAAATTACACAGACAAAATAAAAAGAGCCCTAAAGCTATGAATCATAAATGGATGGCGTCAACTGTATTTTTGTGGCTTGAGCAATAAAAGCTGATGAAAAATCTCTTTAACCTCCATGAGTACCATGACGAAAAACAAGAACAGATCGATATAGGGCAGCTACATGCAAAAAGCAGATAAGTACCAGGATCAGATCATCCACAAGGCCAATGATCCCAAGTACTCCTGAAAAAGGAAAAATTTGCACATGTAAAATTGCTCCTTTAACAGCCAATGCATACAATTGCGTAATAATAGAGAAATTTTACCTTCAGGAATAATGTCCACGGGACTCAATACATATATGGCACTGCAAAAAACCTGAAAATACAATGCTGAAGGTTACTCTATGCACAATTCACTACAGAACAAAAAATATTGTGGTTTGACAAGTTCACTTAACTGCCAAATATATTCGAGCTCTAATAATAAATGGCAGAGATCTCTGAGGATCCATCAAGTCACGCAATAACCTTCGAAGCAGAAAGGGAAGGTCTCGCAATCTCTGAGAAAACATAAGACTATAAGAGATTAGTTGAACAAGGAAATTATAGGCACCCCAAAACTATACAAAGTACAACACAAAAGTAGAAGCCACCATTCATCCATGACAAGGAATCATATTTTATATTATTCCTTTGTACGTAGTTGTGGTTTAAAAAGGGAACAAGAATTTGAGATTAGCATGCAAGTTTATACATACGTTACATCACAGTGAGGTATTCTAGTATTATTGAGGACCAACAAGGGATACTCCAATTGCAAACATACAGTATTAATCACATGTTCTACGACTACATTTCAGCAGTTTTTGAGCTCAAAATTGAAGCACCCTTAAGTGCAAAGCAATAAACCTCAATCATGCAACTCCAGCAGGAAATAACATGAGATTTAATTCAAAATTCAGGGTATAAGGTCTTAAACAGGACAAATAAACTATATCTGCAGCAAACTTGTAAAGAAGCAATGAATCATGTAAAATGATACATGAACCAGAAAATCTCCATCCATCAAACAAATACAGGTCATATCATCTCAATGATACCTACTGCCCCTGCTCAACACTATGCAAAAATATGAACAAACCAACCTAAAGAATAGTCTAATGAGTACAAAATGTCAATTTATGTATTATACTCTTTCATAATTAAAGATTCACTATAAGTTCTCTAATGTAACCTTTATAAAAATAAGTACCTGCATGAGATCACTGGAGCGTTCACCATATTGACGGTTATATAATTCAATCCTCCCTATAATATTTGCAACTTCTGGATTAGCCCGTTGTTCCCGGGAAGATTCAGTAGGTATTAACAAACTAATGGGACGGCGACACAAAGGACATAAGCATGGTCGCAGTGCTGATGCATGATCCCAAACTCGTAAAATACACCCCCCTGTATTGTTAATAAAACATGAATCAGTCAATAATAGCACTTGTTTGCAACCATGCCAAACAATGATAACAAAATATCCAGCAATAACAAAATATTCAGCAACTCCATGTTATATATACGTATCCTCAAGTTGTTTGCCGTAAGGTAAAAGGTTTTTTTAAAATAATCTGCTTTAATTCAATTCTCAACCAAAAGTGGTGAGACTGGAGTCAACTATCTGTGAAGTTTACATTTCATACATCAGATATCATATGCAACTACATACAACAATTTATGATCTACTCATGGACTTCAGTACATGATCTATCTGATGAACATGTTACCATGGTCCCAAACAAAACAACAAATGTGTTTCCTACCAGCTCTTAGTAAAGTGCTTGGTATACACAAAACCAACCCAAAACTAAGGGTGGCCGATAGGGAAACATAGCTTATACCAACCTGAAAAGGAGATAACAAAAACAGGTCTAGACAACCAACAAACATCATCCAATTTGCATCAAGGAAGTAAGCAAATTAAAAATGTACAACCACCCTCCACAAACTAAAGATTTCAACATTTATGGGATTAACTAAGTTATATCATAAAAGCAGTTCCACTCCTTGGTTAGGATTTTTCACTAGTAAGCTAACATCATGGCACGAAAATAGCGTAAACATCGGTCAACTCCAAAACCACCCTATAATAGTTCAATTTGGGGGAGCAAATTATCGCCCAACCATCAATTTACCAAAAATACTAATCCCAATAACAAACCCAATGCATCAACCCAACCTTAACAAGCTAATCATTATTGTAGTCTTGTAGAGTTGTAGTTGCTCAATCAGACAAATCACCTTCAACCATTCCACAACAAGCATTAAATAGTCGAATTCAAGCAAGCATATTACCACTCAAACATCAATTTATCAAAAGATGAAGCTCATAAGCAAACCCATTGCATCAATTGTGATCAATGTGATCTGGCTAAATCACATTTTCCACCATAATCAATTCTCACATTTTCCTTCTTCACAAGGATAATAATATTACTATATTAGTAAAAATAAATCACACCCAAGTTCAACAATTCATCCTAACATGAATTAAAACCCCCTAAGATCGCAAGATGTAAACTTTAATTATGCTTTGATTAATTCATATACACACATACAAAGCAACCCAGAAAAGTTTCCATCTTTCAAATTCATAAATTCAGAAAAAACCCAGACAGAAAACCAGCCTTCCAATTTCAATAATCAACAACTTAATTTCATGCTACACATTATATATTCATCAATTTCTTAAGCTAAATAAAAATGCAGGATTATGAATCAATAAAGAGAGAAGAAGAGAGAAAATAACCGCAAAACCAGTGAGAGCAATTAGCCTGGCAAGGAATGCTGAAGTTATCATGGCAAATCGTACAGCAATCGTTCACAGGTGGACCATCTCCCTCCATTTTTTCTCTTGTCAATCAAGTTATTCTCTTAAAATGGAAAATTTTCTATTTTTCTTGGTTATTTCTTGGTATATGATTTTGGGTTTCTCTCCTTCATTGCTAAGTAAAATCACAATCATCAATTTAATGCCTCGTGTGATTTGAAGTCTAAATCCAATTAATTAAAATACTGATTTGTAGGCGGTGGCCCAATTTAAGTGTTCTTCTCTTTAATTTGTTTTTTTTTTTTTTTCCTTTTCTTTACTGTTTTTTGGAGGGCTGTTTTTTTTTTTTTTTGGAGGGCCTATTTAGCCCAATAAGAGATGGGCATTGGGTGGGATTGGGTATACAATCATATTTTCATGAAACATTTTTGAACTTGTTTAGCACATCTCCTAAGAATTGGAAAAAAATTGATGAAATTTTATTTACTGAAACTTGAAATCAATCGATTCTTAATGTATAATACTTTGTAATATGTAAAGTTTGAATTTTATATAAGTGTGCAATATGTGTTTTGAGGTTGCTACTTTGAAATGATTGCTCTAAATTTAACTTAAATTATTACTTTGTGTATACTTCATGATAGGTCCTAATTTGTACATATTTTAGGTGCTTATCTACAGTCAATTGTTTATGGATTTAGAAGTCTAAGTTGTATTTTTACATTATTTGCTTAGGTTATGCTCTACTACTCTCCGTTTGTGTGTTTTGATGAATTTCAGGTGATTTAGATGCAAATGGACTATGGTTAGCTAATCTTGAGTATAATAATAATGAAGTATGAAGCTACGTTGCTTTAGGATATCATATCATGTCTTCGAGATGAAATAAGGATAGAAAGAAGCAAGGGCGTTGATGAAAGACTTGGCAAATATGAGTCCCGTCCACTATTTTGATCATAACTTTTGATCTACAAATGATATTGGAGTGATTCAAATTGCATTGGAAAGTAGACTTAAAGAGCTTTCCAACGATATATTACACGCCTCAAACAAAGATGTGGAGCTCAAGTTATGACCGTTTTAAGAAGAGCTACGCGTGCAGCAGCGAGATACACGAACGTGCCCTATGCTTACACGCCCGTGTGTGGACAATTCTTGGACGATTTAGCCCGAATTAGTTTCCTAATTCTATCCTAATTCCTAGCTTTATTATAAATACTCCTTGGCTTTATTATCCCATAACCCCCATTAGTTTAGAACCCTAGTTTTCTCTCTAGTTTTATTTTATTAATTCAAGTATTATATTTTCTTCATCTCTTTCGTTTATTTTATTTCTTTTATTATGTCAGAGTAGATTATTATTCTAGGGTTAGGTTTAACCCTAGCCATGATTGATACTTGATTTATTCTTTGAAATTCTCAATTAATTGTTATATTGTTCATGCTTAATTAATTGTGCTTATGCCAATACTAGATTAGAGATAATTGGTATTGTTATTATTCCTTTGTTTTAATCGCAACGAAAGTTGGGTTTTAACGGAATCGAATAGATTAATTAAGGGTTTGAAGTTCATCATGAAAATAGTTGAATGGATGATTAGGAAGTTAGAGTAATGTGCTTAATGTCTCTAATTTGCATGATTCCATGAAAATAGGCTTGATTGCGATTAGAGAAGCCATTGATAACTCGAAAGAGACCTTTGGTATTATATCTAGGGATTACTTTTCCTTGTGAACATATAATTAATTGGTTGGGGTAAGAATTCGTCTTGCATTGATTATGCTAGTGGTGATACTTAATTCTAGATGTTTTTATTATTTGATTTTCTTGTTTTAGTAGTATAATATTTTGATATTTTCAACCCTATTTTGATTGACTCGACTAATTTTAATTCATAGTAACCAATATTGATACTACCTTCTCTGTGGGATCGACCCTGACTTACCCTACTACATAATTAGGAGGTTTAGTTAGGTATTATTTTTGTTAGGTGTGCGACCGCCTACCACTTCATATGAATTATGAGCTTGCTTGGAGGCTCTTTTTAGCTTTGCATAGAGCCTATTGGTCATGAATTTTACTTATCCTAACTATACACTTAATCTACTTTAAATAAGACAAGATAAGGTGAAAATAATATAATCTGATTTCACTTTGATTTGCTAATACTATTTTACAATATTTTGCCCAAGAATTAGATTTCCTATTTGTGTTTGAATTTTGATTCCTAAAGAGTCAATAACCTAGTTTTCATTTCATAGAGTGTAGTTTTGATATTAGGCTCACTTAACGGTTCTTAAAGACTCTATGTCATACATTATTGATTTGAAAAGAAAGATTAATTGATACATTAATGATCTCCTCAATAGAAACAATGATACACTCTCAAGATCATTAAGAAATAATTATATGTTTTTAACTTCAATCTCTAGACACTCATCATTTCATCAATCATTATGGTCACTATCTATGCAGTTTAACATTCCTCTAATTTAATCATTTTGGATAGCTCAAAGCTTCTTATTAACAAAGAATGAGGTCAAAAGTAATTATACATACTTTATTACTTTGGTCCAAGAGATGTTGACATCAATTCATGAGAGCAACAAATATCTGTATTTAACACAAGATATTATTACAATTTTTTTTTTTTTTTTTTTTAAGAAAATACAAATTGTAAGTACACAAAATGAAAGGCTCAGTTTTTCTGAAAAACAAAACTTTGAAGTTCATCAATTAATTAAAAAAAGAAAAGAAAAATGGAGCTAGCTTCACAATGTTGTTCTAATTTTCCTTCAATAATCAGCATCAACAAATCCAAGTTCTCTATATTTAGCTCGTTGTGTCGTCGTTTAAGCTTGCCTTCATCATCTTCTTCTTCATTGCTTCTAACCTCTGTATGTTTCCATCACCCCATTGTTTAGTGTTTACTCTCCTCTTTTTTTTTTTCTTTTTTTTTTTCTTTTTTTTTTTTTTTTTTTTTTTTTTTTTTTTTTGTATTTTATGTTATTGAGAAAATTTTTAAATTGTTTACTGGGAATTTTTTGTTGAAATTTATATCTTGAAGTTGAATAAGCATTGGCATTCATATATATATATATATATATATGTGTGTGTGTGTGTGTGTGACATTTAACATAACATCATGGCAATTTGATTATTGTTATGTGTTTTTGCAAGATTTGGTGGATTTTTCACTTGTGATTTGTGAAGTAAGTTGCTTGCAATAGCATTATTTGTGCTTTCAGAGTAGAATTACATGCCGAATTAGACCTTTATCTAGGCAGATATTTCTAAATAATAGGTCACTTTCTAAATTTAATATGGAGTAACTTAAAATTTGAACTAAATGATATACCTAAAACTTCGCAAGAATGACAATAGAAGTATGGTGGAAGAAGTTTACTTAGTGAAATATTGGTTAGTAAATCACTTTTGTTGAAAATTCCCAATTAAATGGCATACTAAACTTTCTTCTATCAATTAACATTGGTTTACAAAGTATATGCAACGTCAGTTTCTTAACGGTGATGCTTCAGTTTGATTACAGAAAAGATGCAATTCGGCATCCAAGAAACGTGTTGTACCATCTTTCATACAAAAGAAGAGATCAAGCTCAGCAGTATGTTGCAGCCAACTTAAGGTGGAAGATGACATAGATAATGCAGAGGCATGCGAGTTGGTGAATGGAGCAGAACTTGAAATAGGAGATGGCATCGATACAATTCGTGCCTCTCTCTTCCAGGCCGTCAAGAACAACAATGGAGCTGGCATTCTACTCTTGACAGACATATTTGGCTTTGAGGATTCTTACACCAGAGATTTTGCCTATCGCGTTGCTTGCAATGGCTACAAGTACGTATGTTTCCTTATTGTTGGTTTTCCTGTCTGTATGAAACTAAGCAATACAACATGCTGAATATAGCATGTACATAGATGTCATAGGAGCATTTGTGGTGCGGAGTCTTAGAGTCATCTGTGGTCTTAACTAATAAGATTGTGAAACTTGGAGAATTCGCTAGCTATTCGCCTATGCTAACATAAACACTGGAGGAAATGACTATGTTTGGAACTGCAATATCAAACTGATTATGGACTCTATTATTAATTTCAGAGCACCACAATAAATGTTATATGACTTTGTGTTTGAAACTGCAGTGTATTAGTGCCTGATCTTTTCCGTGGCGATCCATGGTCCAAGGACCAATCACAAGCTCAATTGGAGCAGTGGCTAGCCAAACATGATCCCAGCAGGATAGCAACAGACATTGCAACAGCAACCAAATGGATGGTCGATGAGTTTATGGCAGCTGATTCTTCTAGAAAGCTTGGCATAATAGGATTCTGCTATGGAGGTGGCCGGGTACTAGACGTGTTAGCCAGAGACCAAGACTCTGTTTTTGTCACTGGTGTTTCATTCTATGGAACACGGATGAATTTATCTACTGCTTCCAATGTGAAGGTACCAGTTCTGTTGGTAACAGGGGATAATGACCCTCTTTGTCAGGTTAACATCCTAAATGAATTTGGGAACGTAATTGGGAACAACTCAAAGGTAATCATTTTTGAAGGTAGAGGACATGGATTTGTCCATAGACCCGATACTCCAGAAGAAGATGCAGATGCAGAGGAAGCTTTCATGATCATGAGAAATTGGCTACAAAATCAGTTGTTAGAATAGGTTTAATTGCTTAAATAGTTGCGTTGAGCTATCTGACGGTATCAATGAAGTAAGAGAATACATCAACCCAAGGGTTATATGAACCCTAAAAGGCAGCACCATGTACTTGGATCTCCAAACGAAACTATATGAAATGCGTGTCAACTAGAAAGATTTTATTTTATGTGCTGAGCACATTAGCTATAGAATTTTATTTTTTCTTTCTTTTCAATTTCCATTCTCCTGATTGGAACTTCAAATCATGGTAACATTACAAGACAAAAAGGAATTGTTTCATGAAAATTTTGCAGTACATTAAGGGTACAATGACCCAGCAAAACAATTTTTGGCACTACAGTAGGGATAACAGTTATGTAAAGTGAACTCAAGTAAGAAGCCCTTCTTACTTGTTCCTTGGACATATGTAACTCAACTCAAAGTCACTCTTGCACATCCTGTATAGAGAAGATATTAATTAATATGCGAGCTGAAAAACTCAAAAGGATCTGAAAACTCAAATGAATTCACAAAACAAAGATGTTATGAGAGAAATAACTAAGCAGATTTTGGATTGGCATAGTTGTATATAAAGAAGGCTGCTTGTTATGAGAGGATCCTATTGTATACTACTTCATATCTATAAAAGACACCAAAGTACATTGCCCAAAAACATAATCAGAATCTTTGTTAATTCTGCAGTTCAAATTACATGTCCAAAGTGAAGTCACATCAATGATTAATTAGAAAATAGAGATAAAGGAAGAGAACAAGGGTAAAACTTAAAAAATAGATCAAAAGCCATCATCAAATTTCTATTTAGACCACTTAAACGTTTGAAAACAGGCAAACAGGAAACCAAAAAAGTGAAAAGCTAACATCGTGAAGCAGATGAGCAGCTTGAAAACTGCATCTGCTCAAAAGTAAGAGTCAAGAGCAGCATAGTGAATCATCAATCATGGGCCAAGGTTTTCTAAGGAGCATATATTAAAAATGAAGATCTTCGCTTTTTAATCACTCCAATCAACTCCAGAGTTCTTCCAGTCGCCCTCTTGATTTTAAATTTTAGATCTTTCATCTACAGTCCCTAGCATATCAGTGATATCACTCTCTCCACTAGTTTGAGTAGTTTCTCATAAGATGAAACCCAAGCATGAAAAGCATTGAGCCATCTTCAACTTATATAATGAGCTTCTTTCTTCACTAGCCTCCAAACAGATACAACCAACTAAGAAACCTTGGGAGTCTCACACATCTACATAGCTATTACATAAATAATCTAAAGATCGAATAGCTGATGACAAGATCTCAGACCCAGCACATACCAGATTACAATGAAAAAGAGAGACATCTGAATAGTGGGAATCTCACACATCTACATCGCGCTTACACTAATGGTCAAATCTACATCAAGTTAAATAGCAGAAAGCAAAATTTCAGAGCCAGCACATATCAGGTAACCAATGAAAGAGGGAGAAATCTGACTAGCAGAGGTCTTTCATATGCAGTGACACTTCCAAAATTAAATGAGACCATTCATACCTCTTTAACCCCGGGAAAAACAAACCAAGCAGGAGAGAGCTGTACTAAGAGCACACTATCCTACTGCTCCCAGTTAGCACATTAATAATACTAGTTTCCTACATTGATGATCTCATATATTCATGCACATCATAGTGCGCACAATTCCAAGATAATTTCAGCAAATATTGAAATAGGTACAGCTCAAGATAAATACTCATCCATATAGAGTCAGTCAACTAGCAGAATCATTCCTTTGCCAACAATAATCATTACTCAAGTAAGCTTAGTTTTAATTCGCTATAAAATTAGAACATTTCTGTCCATAGTAAAACTTGTGAGATAGTGTTCCCTGTCCATATCCTCTAAAATCCTTTCCAGCTACTCTATAGAATCCTGAATTTGACATTAAAAATCGTACTAGATTTGGTTGAACCCATCAGCTACTCTGTGACATACTTGTATACCATAGACAAACAATTTTCAACTAAAGTTGTCATTACATTATGTAACTCCAATCAAATGAGAGCCAACCCACTCTCTCTTCAATCAAGGCCATACCATGAAAAGTATCAAAGTCATCTTCGCTTATCACAACACTTCAGCCAGGAACTATATGTGCTCATCCATCAAACATAGTCTCGAGTCTATTTGTTTAAAGTACATAGTGTGTACCCCATATACTAAGCATAATCCAGTCTCATGAAAATCAAAGTCATTCTCTCTTAAAAGCTCACATAATTGATTTAAAAGTATTTAGCAACTTAAGTTTTTTCATATACAAACAAATATTGATTTTGTGACCTTATAAAGATCAAGCTAATGTTAACCTATTCTGCATTGCCTCCAATTATTTAATCAATACAATAGTATACAAACAAAAGGAGATTAACTTACCTGAGAAACAGGGGAGTCAGATATGTTTGAAGACCTCAAATTTGCTGTGGGGCTGTCAAACAATCTAGAACAGTCCGAGTATGCAGATCCAAGACCCACTCCAGCACCAAAAGCCACAGAAGCCCAACGAGTCACAGGACTCCCTAATTGAAAAAAACAGCACAATCTAATATCAATGCCTAATAGTCGCTCAACATCACAAAAACGGGGAAATGAATAGTGCATAATGACTCTGGAAATAACGCGAACACTAACAAACATACAAACACTTTTACGTCATATTAATTCAATGCTACAGCTTCAGTTGCCGCAATGTCATCCATCACATATTCACTTCCTGCCTACTTTTAAGAGACAATTCTTCCATTTTTAAGTATTTATACAAGTAATACAACACAAGCAAAACCCTCAACACCAGCCAAAATATCAGTTTAGGGGATTACTAGACCACTGCAGCATCTTCATCAATCCCCATTTCCTCTATATCTATGAATTTATTACTGCACTTATCCATTAACACAATCGATTATTGCACATCACAGTTGACCTAATATCACCTTCACCACAAAATTCAACAATTTTCAACACAATCTCAACTTCAAAGCCCTAAATATCTGTTGCAACCCCACAAAATGCCCTAAAATCGAAATCCCAGAACAACCCATCAACCCAAAACCAAATTTCCACATTACCCAACAAAATACCAACACAAACACGAACAAATCTAAGAAATTATCATCAAAAACATAAAACTAGGCAGCACATTAGCATCATTAGCACAATTTATTCAAAATAAAAGTATAATTGATATAGATATAAATAAAGGGGGCAGGAAAGTAAAGGAAAAGGAGACACTAACGGAAGAGAAGAAGGCCGGAAAAAGCGCCGGCGACGGAGGAGTAAACAAAGCGGCGAAGAGAGAGATCAAGACAAGCATCCCATTTGGCATCCAAGTTGTATTCTTTTCTGTTTTCCGCCATTTTTGTTCTTCAACTTTGCTTGTTGATGGGTCTTAATTTGCAGATTGTGATATTGGTGTTGCCGATTTTGCTACTCCTTTGCTTTCGTCGTCGTCTTCGTCTTCTTCTTCTTCTGATGAGAATTTGAGATGATTCTTCGGATTTTCTGGGTGATTGATGGAGTAAACAAAGGTACCAGATGATTTTCAGTCCTTTGTGATTTCGGGCCTTTGTGGTTTTTGTCTTCAATGGTTTACGGCCCAAGTTGCTTGGGTCATGATATTTTATGTACTTGCCAAAAGTGATTCATGCTTCAAATTTGATTGCCCAACTTGGTTCACTATTGTGGCCAAAAAACATAAACCCTAAATTGATCCAATATGACCTTAAAGCATGATTAATCTAATTAACGATAATATGATCATCAATCAAACATGATCTAGTAGATCTTATACGAGTTATACCACTTATACGTATAATATTGCAATAGGTGTTAGCTAGCTTAATGAGTTGAGAGTATAAAATTCTCAATCATTTTATTGCTTATAGAGCCCAAAATGAAGGGAATGTGTATGTTAGGATATCATCTCTTGAGTGCATCGTATATTGGTATACAATTATACAATCACCAATGAGACATTCTATTTAGTGTCTAATTGGAACAGGGGTTTTTTTTTTTTTCCTAACAGGGGAGTAGGTTTATCAATTTGGTGAAGTGCATTATTAGTAATTAAACTAGTTTTTGGCCCGGGCGATACCCCGGGTCATATATATATAAATATATATATAACTATAATAAAATAAAGTGAAATGGATTGGTGATTTCATTAAAAATAAACATTTGTTAATTTTTGCAAATATTATTGAACATTAATATTTATTTAATAATATGCGATAACCTAAATGTTTTATCATAAGGACCTTTTCTTTTCAGCTTAATTTCAGTTCAGTTCAGTTCCTAATTTCTTTCTCTCATAAACAATTCAATTCAGGCCCTTCCTCCATTTCTATTTACTTGACCCATGGCCTTAGGCACAATATTTAAGGAAAGGAGAGAGAAATTGTAATATTGTGTCCCTTGTTGCACATGATTTACCTTATTACCTTCAAAAGTTGCCCTCATATGCACTTTTTGAGCATAATTTAGATAAAATAGAAACAGATGAAGTAGTTTTCAAAAAAAAAAAAAAAAAAAAAAAAGAAACAGATGAAGTATATTAGTTTTTTTTATTTGTTAACGGATTTTTATTCTTCAGTTGTCATAAAAAAAATTCCTTAATTAAACATACATTGTGATTAAAAGAAAAAACCAAAATTTTGTTACACTTTTTTGGTTTTCATATTTTAAATGAGTAATTGAAAGAAATACATATTTTAAATGAGTATTGTTGTTAAAAAATACACATGTAAGACAATTAAAATTTTAGAATTAATGAATATGAATAACTCATTTTTAAATAACTTTATTACCATAAGATGTGTTAGTATTAATGCTAACAAATTAGAATTTTTTTGAGAGGAAACATTAATGATCAATAATAACATGACATGGCACCACATGGCGAAATTAACGACACGTTGCAAGATTTCAATTTTTTCCATTGAGTTTTAATAATATATATTGATATTGATATTGATGATATTAGATAAGAGTGAATATCACATGGCGGGGTCTAATACATGATGACATCAACAATACAATAGTAAAATGCTAATAAGTTAAAACGGTGTAACATATATAATATATATCACAACCCTCATTTAACCGCTTTGAATAATAATCCGCAACACTAAACCTAATTTCTCTTTTGACGAGTCATGTAAATGGTCATTGTAAATCTAATAGCACTACATGTTATTTATATTGCGAACTAATCTTGTTATTTATCAAATAATACTGGATCTAATGGTGAGATTTATATCAACCTTAAATTTGTAGTTTCGACACACTTTTCTCCGCTCCCTATTTTGTTATGGCCAACTCGACATACCCGATTTTGTTGCTTACTTGTAAGTTGTAACTGTCAATCTGCAATACAGCAATATATTGCCAGAAATATCAAGGATTAGTTGGCCACAAACCACCAAAGTTGTACTCATATGACTTTTATCTCTACAACACCAAATTCTTTTCCTACACTGTAAAAAAAATAAAAATAAAAAACCAAAAAAAAGTTGAAAAGGGCCAAAAACGATGGGCAGACAGTAAAAACCAAAAAGAATCCGATGATATTTTCAGTTTGACTTGTAGTCAACATTCCCATCTTTCCTTTATTTTACTCCCTTACTATAAAAATACTTAAAAATCTAAAATACTCTCACTTTTTTTTCCTTAAAAATCAATAAATAAACAAAAAGTAGAATAAAGATTTCAAATTTCAATCACAATTAATTTGTCCTCCACGTGTTAATTTCCCCTTCTTCTACCTCCTTTTGTCCTGTCTTCTCAATAATTTTCCCCTTTTTTCTGCACTTTGGATTTTCCTTTCTCCGCCCTAAACGCCGCCGTTTCACTCCCTACCTCTCACTCACTATCTTTCCTCTTTCTCTCTCCTCATTCACTCCACTTTCTCTCTCCAAAAATGGCAGAATCTACTCCTCCTTCCACCACTGCCCCTCCGCCGGAAAACCCATCTCCGGCAATACCAGAATCAGAATCTCCGGTTCAATTAGCTGAAACAGAGACTTCTGTACCTAAGGAAGAAGAATCTCCGGTGCCGGAAGAAGAATCTCCGGCGAAGATAGAATCTGAGACAACCCCAGAACCACTGGTAGCAACACCGGCTGTTCAGGTTGAAGAACACACAGAATCACAAACAATTACTGAATCTGAGGATACCCAGATTAAGGAACCTAAAAAAAGCAGCTTTATTCAATCAGCTGTTTCTTTTAAAGTGGAAAGTAATCTTCTTTCTGATCTTTCAGATTTCGAGAGAAAATCCCTTGAAGATTTTAAAACCCAGCTCAAACAATCTCTGTCTGATAAAACCCTTTTGCCCAAATCATCTAAATTAGCTACTAGTTCAGCTTCAAATACTATTGAATCTGCTTTAAATGAGGAGGATGAGAAAATCCCAGATGAAAATGATGGGGAAGTTTCAATTTGGGGAATACCCTTGTTGAAAGATGATAGAACTGATGTAATTTTACTGAAGTTTCTAAGGGCAAGAGATTTTAGGGTTAATGATGCTTTTTCAATGCTTAAGAATACCCTAATTTGGAGGGAAAATTTTGGGATTGATAAATTAGTGGATGAAGATTTAGGGGATGCTTTGGAAAAAGTTGTGTTTATGCATGGACATGATAGGGAATGTCACCCAGTTTGTTATAATGTTTATGGGGAGTTTCAGAATAAGGATTTGTATGCCAAGACTTTTTCAAGTGAGGAGAAGAGAGAGAAGTTTCTGAAATGGAGGATTCAGTTCTTAGAGAAGAGTATTCGAAAGCTCGATTTCGATGCTGGTGGTGTTAATACTATTTTTCAGGTTAATGATTTGAAGAATGCTCCTGGTCCTGGTAAAAGAGACCTTAGGCTGGCTACTAGACAAGCTCTTCATTTGCTGCAAGATAATTATCCTGAATTTGTTGCCAAACAGGTATATTTCCTTGAATTTATAGATGTTGTATTTGAATCATTAATCCTCGGTTGCTGTTATTGTTGTTGCCTACACTTGGAAATGGTAGTTAGTATTGTATCAATGTTGTGTTAGCAATTTAGCATGATTGTTAGTTTGGATGTTGTACAATAGATGTTGATTGATCCTGGTGATGCTTATTGTTTGGATGAAGTTAGCTTGTATTTGTATTATAACTCGAACGAGCTAGTTGATGTTCATGTTAATTGCATAAGAACTTTGAGCCTACCTTTGGGTGTGTGGCAGCCTGCTAGTTGGCTTGATATCATATATTGCATCCTAAGTTTAGGAGGTGGCACTTACTTGAATTAGAATTATTTTTCTTAAATCTTAACTTTCATTTACCAAGTTTCCCCATTTGAAATTGTTTCTAATGTAAGAAGGAAAAATTCAAACATATATATAGTCTTCTCAAGGATGTAGGAAGTATAACTGAGAAATTATTGGTTTCTAATAAATTGTGTTACGAAATTAATTCGTAGGTGTTCATCAATGTGCCTTGGTGGTATTTGGCCTTCTACACTATGATGAGCCCATTCATGACCCAAAGAACAAAGAGCAAGTTTGTGTTTGCTGGACCCTCAAAAACTGCTGAAACCCTTTTCAAGTCAGTACCATTTACTTCTTCCCCTTGTTCTCCAGACTTCAGAAAATTTGATGGTTATACTAAAGTAAAATTTGTATTTTGGGTGCAACAGGTATGTATCTCCTGAGCAAGTTCCTATTCAATATGGTGGCCTTAGTGTTGATTATTGTGATTGCAATCCGGATTTCACTGTGGACGATCCTGCAACTGTCCTAAACTTAAAAACTGCAACGAAGCAGTTTGTGGAAATCATATGTTCTGAGGTAGGTTTTACTACAACTACTCAATTAGTCTCAAATTTCCTGCTGTGATGATTTATTTGTAAGTTTAATTGCTATTATTGGATTTTGTAGAAATGTATCATCGTTTGGGAGCTTCGAGTAGTGGGATGGGACATCACTTATAGTGCCGAGTTCGTGCCTAGCGCTGAAAATAGTTACATTGTGGTTATACAAAAGTCAACCAAGATGACCTCAAGTGATGATCCTGTGATATCCGGAAGCTTCAAAGTAGGCGAAATTGGTAAGATAGTCCTCACAGTTGACAATCCAACTTTCAAGAGAAAGAAACTCCTCTACAGGTACAAAGTGTTGCCTTTCTCTGATTGATGATGATGATCTTGCTCTAATCTAGTTCAAGACTATTGCCAACAATGCTATAAATGAGTGTTGATTTCCTTGTTCAATATGTAGATGAATTTCCACTTCAAATTTTCATTGGTTCATATCTTTGTTTTATAGTTTTGTTTCTTTTTTTCAACATTCTGCAACTTTTTGACCCATTTTCTTTCCTTTTGGAGCATACGTTAAGTGCTAACTGATTAGAGCGCTTGATTGGTTTTGGCTTGTTGATCCATTAGGAAAACAGAACCTTAGGGTTTGTGTTGAGTGTATAATGATTGTAAAAACTCGTAAAACTTCAATGTTTTATTTTATCTGTATACTTGTTTTATGGATGTTTTTTAAATGTTGGAAGCGTAATTGCCCAACTAGAAATCCATTTTATTACGAAGTAAATTTCTGGGAATATCTTGGTATAAATAAATACGTAGTGAGAATTACAGATGTTATTTCTCTGCCATTAGATGGTCCTTCAAAACCTTGGTGCTAAGTCACTTTCAGGTTATTATATTTATGGAGTAGTTCTTTCTGACATGGTTTTCGATTTAAATTTCTGTAATTCTGTCACATTTTTTGTACTTCAAATTTCATTTATATCATAAGGGTTAGTTTCTGATATGAACCACACCTCAATTAGGTGTACTGGCACTTTCAATTTATGTCATTTGAAAACTTTTCTTGGACATTATGATACCCTTGACAATTATAACATTATTAGACTAACAGTGTCTTTTGAAGGAATCAAATGATGCCAAGCCACCAACTTACTAGTCTACACACACATTATTTATTATGGAGTATTCTATTAAGCTTGTTTTCTGCAATAAAGTTAAGCTGAAATAATTGTTGCTGATGCAAGATGCTACTCTACTTTTAAGGTATAACTGTACAAGTCCCTTAGGCTTGTTTTTCACTTGAATTTCTCTTTTATAAACTCGATTTTCTGTGACGGAGCCTATGTTGCCTTGCAAGTTTGAGTGCGAGAGATGGGGAGGAAAAAAGAAGCAGATATGGAAAAAGAAACCTTAAGTCAATAGAAATTTAGAATAGCCAAGTTTAGGTATTTTATGATAATGGTTGTAGAGTTATGTTTGAGAAATCCCAGGAAAAATTATTCCCAATCAACAAATCATACTGCTTTCATCATCTGACTGAACTAACCAACCACGTAGAGAAGCTTCTGGCTCTGTATTCATTTCAGATGACACAACTCGAACTCTAGTAAGCAGCTTCTTCTTCTTTGAGCTTATATTACAAATGGCAAGTACCAGTTTCCCAGGCTCATCCACACTGAAACCCTCAGAAATTACAGGTTCATGATTAGCTGTAAGCTTCCTTGGCCTTGATATAGCTGTTGTGTAACTTTCCTTAGAGTCAGGTTCAAACTTCGCTTCGTATACAGCGTCCCAGCTTATCATCCTAAGATCCCAGAGTACATTACAGGGCTGCAGGTTGCAGCAGCAATTCATGTAAACAATCAGAATATGGGATTCCTGTAGGAAACAGTTTCTTATAGATGTTGTAAGAAATTAAACCTAGCAATTACAGTATATAATAGGTTCAGATATGAACAAATCCAAACGACTCCTTTGTCACTTTTAGATATAACAGGCATTTACCTTTGTGAAATGGAACTCTAGTCTCTGTGTGCCAGAAGGATTGATGGTAACATCAGGACTAACATCATCAGTGCTAGATTGGTGAAAATCTTGCTCGTTATCTCTGCTTAGGCCACCATATTTCACTGGCACTTGTGCAGGAGATATGTATCTGTTATGAGCGTCAAATACTGAGAAGTCTGAGATCATAAGGTAGAGCAAGGATAGAAACTGAACAAAAAGGAAACTAGGGAACAAGAGGCTATACTGACATGAAAAGGGTCTCGGTGGTTTTTGTTTGACCGGAGAATACTACTTGGTTTGTGCTCCATGCATCAAACACCATTGAACAAACCCGGCAATAATTCCGATACCACCAAGCAACATTGATCCACAACTGTTGGACAACAAAAAAATTCAAGCGCAGAACCAGGAAGAATTTGTCAATTGTCAATGATGCAGCACATTCAAGTTCAAGATCTGAAATATTAGCAAATTGGGTTTGTTAGATACCTGTTTTGCCACAAATTCTGGATAATAATCGCTCAGCATTTGGAGATACTTGTAAATGACCTTGTATAGGTTTCTGTTGCCATACCTTGTTAAGCTTTTAAGATCAATGACTAACAAGATAGAATTTTGACCTCTTGTGCTACAAACAATCTTCCTGATATTCTTCTCTGTAAACTGGATCAGCCAGCGAAAAAATTTCCTCCCTTCTTGGTCATCGTACGATGTAATTTGGCTACGATTATTGACCAAGACATCCTCCAAAACCAAGTACCATACAGGGTACCCTTCTTTGTCATAACCATGAGTGAACATTACACTCTTGTTATCATGAATTCCAACGTCGTCTTGTAAGAGTAATTCAATGCCCACTTCATTGCGCCAGTGAAGAGTGTTCATGATCATTGCATATGCATCAAAAACCTCAAAATTCCTCGCTTTCAAGAACTTTAGGATGACAGTATCACTTGTATTATCACCAAGAAGAGGAACTCCCCAAATTGTAGCATGACTCCCTTCAAAGGAGCAAAACAGATCATCTCCGGGGTCATTTTTAATGAGGCTTTTTAGATCATGTAAAGCTTTCTTTTGGTATTCTGTAAGTTTACTAGCCACCCTAAACTCTTCCCTGGAGGAGGATGTTTCGCCCGATTTATCACAAACACCCTCCATAGATTCTTTAGCTTAATTCATGCTATGTGCAATTGTGCATGAATTCTACTCCACATTTTACGGAAAATTGTAGATGTTTCAATTTTTTTTTTTTTTTTTTTTTGTCAAACTTACTACCAATGCTAGCTGGTGGGATCCACAACTCCAAAGCTTGTTGATTTGTGCACACAGTAAAGACTTGGTAAAAGTATAACTAGCTATAGCAGGCCTTCCATAATGTCTTTTTTTTTTTTTTTTTTTTTTTTTTTTTTGAAAAGCTTTACAAGGTCTTCTCCCAAGGAAAGTGGAGGCTGAATTAGTCTGAGCTACAGTTTATTTCTTTGTTATAAGGCTTATGAAGATAGTTTAAACATGGTGATTAGATCTAGTCAGTTTGGCCCAATAAATATGTGAATTGTGAAATGGTAGGTTGAAGAACCTTTGTTACGGGTATATTCCACGTCTTAAAATTAGTCTAGTAGTTTTAAAACCCCTTATAGAGCTTACAGTACGTTTGGTTTAATATAAAATGTTTCACTAATCTATTCTCAAAAGTAAAAACTAGTCTTACCATAAATCCGAAACTTAAATTTGTAGGTGGTAAAGAGCTAATAAGCAGGGTTGGTAATTATTAAGCAAATTGCATTGCGTCTTTGTTTAAAAAGTAGTTGGGCGCCGCTATTACATGAACATGGGCAGTTGGATGGACTGACTAAAAATCATGTACAAGAATAAAACATAAATCTGTGGTTACTTCCAAGACATAAATCTTTGGATTCTTCATCAACTTGTTATGTTAATGCAGTTATGCATGTGTCACACAACTTGAAAATGAAACTCAAATTGTACCTTCGACTATAAAATATCCTGCTTAATTTGTGGAATAGAGTCGTCCAAATGACCCCAAAAATGGTCCCTAATCTATACTAATTCCCAACATATGGATCTTTAGCTATATTCGGAGTGTAAACATAATATTTGGGAGAACCTTTTATTTTTTGACATGAACTTAGAGTTTAAGACAAATTTGGAAGAATCTTCAACTCGTAGACAAAAAATCATTAAAATTGGAGTAAGATTGAAAGAATTTATGTTTTTGCTATAAGTTTGCTATTGTAGTGTCACTAGTGTGTCTCATTGTGTTGGACGTTGTCCTTTGCATGTATATTAATTTGCCATGTACTATGTACTCCATATTATGTTATTACGAGGGTATGTTGAGTTATGTATTTATTTTTAGGAAAATGCTTATACATAACCCTTAAAGAGAACTATTAATGATATATTTGTAGTCATTTAAAACTTTTTTTTCGAGTGTATTTTTTGGAGTTATTATTTATAAATTATATACGAGTGTAAATATCTAAATGAATTTCGAAGTGTAAAAATCAAAATAATATTTTATCACTCAGTTGTACTTATTACTCATAATACTTGGAAATCATTGAGTTAAAATTAGAGATATGTTCTTACTTTTAAAAGACATTCTTGAAGGCACCCAAATTATAATTATGAGATACTAATCCAAAAATTAATTTGAAGGTGGTTAATTAGCACGGGGTTATGATTAGCATACAAATGCATGCAATTGAAAGTACATTAACAAATTTTATGCAAAATAAAGTGAGCATGTGTAAAATAATTGTGAAAAAGTTAATTGGATGTCTGTTGTTGTAACAGAAAATTATAACAAGTGTGGCTTTATAATCATAACTCCATCAGCCTTACTCATGTTTTTGGTCTGAATTTAAGCTGTCAAAAGCAAGTTTAATTCAATTAATTCGTGTTGTTGTACAATTTTTCCCTGTATTTTTCTTTCTTTATTGTTTTAGAGGAAGTTGTAAACTACTTGATCATTAAATAGGTTTCAATTTATTGTCAAATCATTCCAACTATTGAAATACGGAGTACTTTATTCATGGTCAAAATTTTACTAAATTTGTATTTTACAATAATATATATTTTTGCTCTAAGCATGTGAAATACTTGAGTAGTTAAGATTATTCACTATCAAAGTTTACATATTATAGAGTAGATATTAAAAAACTTCAAATGATGCTAATAAAAAAGACGATGAAAATATGCATGCGGTAAAACACTCAAAACTGATCCCTCAATCCGAATTAGCCCAAAGAGTGAATTATGCGGTAAAATGTGGGAGGCCCCTCTGTATATTAAAAATCATCAAAGTTTGGGGAGTATCATTGATTAGGAGTAACGACAAAACACGAATTAATTAATTTAGGGATTAGCCAATCAATATGGTTTAGGACATGATGAGACACTCTATTATTCGGATTCCCTAATAGTCTTCTAGGATGAAGCATACATCAGTAGCGTATTTCATGTCATAAAAGCAATTAATCACTCAAATTAGGCTAAACAACCTAAATTAATTTAATACTTGGTATATTCAAAAGGTAAGCATAAATTGGAGATAGGACCCAAATATAAAGCACAAGTGTATGATTTTGATATGGAAAATAAAAGTGTTTGATACTTTGATTTATCTTTTGTTTTCAAGTATGCTTGACAGATGGACTGACTATGTATTACCTTTGACAAATCCACATTGTAGTGTGAATCAAGATAATTAAAAGCAACCTACTCAAATTAGTGCTCTAAATCCGATTATGGTTTGTGTACAAACAAAATTTCATTTTCTGAAATATTTGCTTTTATAGATGTTTTGATAAACCAAGCGAATTGATCTTAGACTACATCTGATGCCTACATGTTGTGCCTCGGCCAAGCACAACCGCCAAGATGTCTTAAAATCCATCTAACTTAGGTTGTGCTCGTGTCAATCCACATGCTTTTATAATTTTCTACCACTTCAAAAATAAATAACTTGTTTTTACATAGTGGTAAAAAGCTATGATTATAATGACCTTGATTGAATCAATTATGCAAAGTATGATTGATACATCAACAATAACAGGTACATATCCCTTTTTAATCTATAACTTGAGTATTGAAAAATTTTCCGATTAGTGTCACTAGATAAATAATCTTACCCAATTGTAAGTTAGAAAAATATTAAATTTTATCAATGTACAACTATACAAGTACATAAGATTAAGAAGATAAGTTTGCACGAGCTGCCATCCCCATCAGATTGAAACATCAGAGAAAATTACATGAAATAATTTGTCCCTACATGATAACTTATAATATATCAACAAATTATTAGTACCAATTAGTCTCATCTTTCAAAAAGTAGTTGATCAAAACCATCAATTCTAAAGCTTCTAAATCAAACCTACTTATAATTAATTCAGAAGAAAATTCCAGAGAACATATATACTGCTGCTAAATGATAATTATCCCTTATTTTTTATTTTATTTTATTTTTTTGAGTGGGAAATTTGGACTTTAGTTTAGTAGGTTTTCAAGTCTCTATTATAGCATTAGGACCCATTTGGTCCCTCATAATGTTATCTACACAACACCTATAATCATAATGTTCATGTTGAAGTTGCTAAAGTTTATTCTTTTCACTTTCATTTTGACATTTACACCTTGTTATCATTTCCTTTGTAAATTTATAGGTATTTGATTCATTTCTAGATTAATTAATGAAAAGGTGACACTTGAATTGAAGATATTATGCCCTCATTTTTGCAAGATTAGCAAAATATCTTTTCTCCTTATGGTCCAAATTTTTGTGTCTTATATCTAATTGAGATGTCATTCATGTATCTTTTTATTAATTAGTTAAATTATCATGTGGTTCTAATTCTCTTGTAACTTCTATCTATATTGACTATATTGTCATAACATTTCATTAACTTGTTCATGCAAATTTTTCCTTATAGTAGTACTTTGTTCTACACTACCTTTAAAATTTTAAAGTATTATCAAAGATAAGCTTTGCTTTTCCTTTTAATAATGAAATAAAGATCAAAACTAACGTTTCCCTCCCCCAACATTTTGAACCCCTAAAGCTAGTTAGTTAATATGTCCTGTACTCTTACCAAAAGTTTCAAGGATTCAAAGTAGATTGGAATTATAAAAATAATTGCCAAAATAAATGTTTTGGTGTAAAAATCCCAAAAGAATAATTGCCAAAATAAATGTTTTGGTGTAAAAATCCCAAAAGAATAATTGCCAAAATAGCCCTAAAATAGTGGGGTATAGTAATAAATATTCACCAAACACATGATCCAATCATTCAGACATGCAGCCCCCACATATAAGTTGGCCACATGCCAAGTCTGATCAGTTAAAGAAGCAAAAGATTACAAAAAGTCCTAAAATATGAAACAAAAACAAACAATTTGCAAAAAATACATAACAATAATTATAATTAAAAAAAAAACCCCATAAAATTTGGAATTTTAGCACAACTCATCAACCATAATTTAAAATTTACATAGAAATAGAATATACAGACAAAAAAGAGTATCAATACACAGTTTTTGCACCCCTTTCTTCCTCTGTATATGTCCTCCAAACATGAGAAACACAAGGACCAAGGACACACACCATGAAATTTTAAAATAAAAATCCAAGAAAAAGAAACAAATAAATAAATAATAAATCCCAAAACTCCTTATATAAAAAAGTAAATTTAACCCCCAAAAATTTAAAATAAAGAACTTATTAAAAGTCACTATGATTTTTTGAATGAATAATGGTAATATTTCTGATTAAATCACTGAGAACCCTTGACTTTAGACCTGTAAAGGAGCTTCTTCTTCTTTGAACTTTGGTTGTCAATGGTTATGACCACCTTTCCTGGCTCAGTCACCTTGAATGTGTCACAAATTACTGGCTCATCTGCTGCTGTTACTTTCTTTGGCTTTGTAATATTTAGTGTGTATCCTCCTTCCTTTGCTGGCAAGAATTCCGCGCCATAGGTTACATCCCATCCAATTACTCTTAGCTCCCATACCAACTCGGTTTCCTACATCGTCACACATTACACACGTCAATTTAATTTGAAACGAGTCTAACCAAATCGCTCTTATATATGTTACGGTATGCTAACAGTAAATGTTAAATGTTAAGAACCTTATGAAACATACAAAAAGGAATTCAATTTGAAACAAATGTAACAAAATGGCTCATATATATTATATATATGTCACGGTATGGTAACAGTAAATGTTAAGAAGGTTATGAAACGGACAAAAAGTAAGGGAGGGGGTCAGGGGTGCAAATATACCTCAGTAAATGCAAACTCAATTGGGTGTTTAGTGCCAGGCTTGATAGTAACCTCAGTAACAGAATCAGCAGGTGAAAATTCATGTTCACCAAACTTACTGTGCCCACCAAATTGAACAGGCACCTGTTCAGGAGCTATGTACCTGTTTTTTTGCAGAACATACAAACAACATATTCATCAATAAATAGTTTAATAATTTGAGGAGAGAGAAAAAACAATAACAAAGCAGACAAGTTTACTGACTTGAAAAGGGTTTCAGGAGTCTTTGATGGACTAGCAAACACAAACTTGCTCTTGCTTCTTGGTGTAAACACAGTCAAGTAAATCCAGTTGTATGCCAAATACCACCATGAAACATTGATGCACAACTATATAAAATCAAAATAATAAATAAATAAAATTAGATTAACACAATCAATAAATTCTGAGTTTCTGCCTAATAATTTCAAAAACACTTCCATTTTGAGTAATACCCATGTCAAAATTCAATAAAAAGACATGAAATTTATGATAAAGTTTTCATCTTTACCCAAACCCAGATCAAAATTATCACATAATAATCAATAGAAACCAAAATAAATGAAGAAATGAGTAGAAATTATACCTGTTTAGCAGCAAATTCTGGGTAGTTATCCTGAAGAATCTCAAGAAATTTGTCAATAACCTTGTAAAGATCCCTCTTACCATACCCAGGAGAATTCTTCAAATCATTAACAAGAACAAAAGAATTAATCCCTTGAGGACTAAAATCAAGAGTTCTGATAGTTTTTTCAAGGAATTGAATCAACCATCTCAAGAACTTCTTCCTCTTCTCAGCATCAGAGAAAGTATTCTGGTAAAGTTCCTTGTTCTGAAACTCACCAAACACATTGTAACAAACAGGGCGATTATGTTTATCAACTCCATGAGTAAACACAACCTTTTCATAATCATTTCCAAGGTCTTCATCTAAGAGAGTGTCAACCTCGAATTCCTTCCTCCAACGAACAGTGTTTCTGATCATGGTGAAAGCGTCTTTCACTCTGAAATCCCTTGCTCGGAGAAATTTCAGGAGAATTACATCAGTTCTTTCATCGGCTAACAGAGGAATTCCCCAAATTGAGACCTCTTCTGGCTCCTTTGGTGGTTCGGCTTCCTCCTCCACGGGGACCGCGGTTGGTTCGGGTGCTGCTGTTGTTGCTACTTCAACCACAATTGTTTCCTTGATGTCTTCAACTGTTTTCTCTTCCTCCTCTTTCGTCGCCGTCTCGGGTGCGGGAACAGAGACAGGTACTTCCTCTGTTTTTGTGGGTTCCTCTGTTTTTTTAGGTTCCTCTGTTTTGGGGGTTTCCTCCTTTTTAGCAGGCTCCTCTGTTGTAGGGGCTGTTGCTGTTGCTGGGGCCTCTTCGGTTTTAGAGGCCTCTTCAACAGCGGGAGCAGGAGCAACCTCCTCCGCGGGCTTCTCTTCAGCAGAAGTAGAAGCGGCGGCAGGAGTTTGCTCCTCCTCCTTCTTCTCTTCCTCCTTCTTCTCCTCAACCTTAGCGGGTGGCGGGGGAGGAGGGGCAGAGAACTCGTGCTTCTCGAGGGATTCCTGAATAAGTTTCTTCAAATCCTCGAGAGCCTTCCTCTGAGCCTCAGGAAGCTCGCTGGCAACATTAGTCTCTTCCTTAAAAGAGTCCTGTTTAGCGATCTTCTCAGGCTCGCCCTCGGTTGTTGATTCCTCAACCGGCTTCTCGGGTTCAGCCGATTCGACAACCGGCTTCTCGGCTTCGGCTTCGGCTTCGGCAACAGCAACCGCAGCAGGTGGTGGGGGAGGTGGGGTTTCCATCTCAACCGGCTTCTCGGCTTCCGGCACCACCACTTCCTCCGGCTTCTTGGTTTCAGCCGCCATTGATGATGATGATGATGATGATATTTTCTTGTTTTTTTTAGAGAGAGAAAAAAGAAGTTTAAATTTAGAGAGAGAGAAAGAGAAGATGAAGAGAGAAATGAAGAAGAAGAGAAGGGAGAAATGGGTTTAATAGTAAAGAGGAAGTCCGAAAAGGGTTGTGACCGTTGGAGGAGAAGAAAAACAGACTGTCAGAAACGGATTGCCAGCTAACAACTTGGACCCACTTTTTCTCTTCCAGCCTATTTACACTATTGTTACTTACCTTAAACCATTTTTTATGTTATTTAACACTAATTTAATTTGGCAATTAGCGAATTAATTTCGAAAATTACTGATTTTTCTGAGGAAAGAAATCAATGCTACTAGGTGGCTTTCAATTTTTTAACACGGTTAAAAAGAAAGCAAATTAAATGTGTATGTTTTTGTATATAACTTTGTTATTAACAATCAATTTAGTATTCTAACCATTTTTTCATACCTCTTTCATTTCATCCTTGCCATACTAGTATTATTCTTCAACGATTATTTTTCTGTGTTTTTATTAAGAATCTTGTTAATGAACGTCCCCGAGGCGTTGGATAAGCATTTAAAATATTAGTTCAAATGGTATTAATTTGGGAAAGCATGACAAAATCACGCGTCGATCGATGTAATTAATATTAATTTTAATTTAATCTTTCTACTTTTAGCTAGCTCATCCAATGTCTCCGGGGCGTTTGTTAGCTTTTGCCTTAATAAAAACTGAACTGTTTCTACATACAATTTTAAAATTATTAGGAAATTATTACTTAATGCCTTTTCTGATTTACTGAATTGAATTGTTTATATGATACTCCTGTTGTCCCCTTAATTATAGTTGTTGTTAGTGGACCAACTCAACCAAAAGCTTAAATTGATGGTTGAGGCCCAGAAATATGTTTTATACTCTATCACTCCTCTTCACATAAAAGGCCCTTTGGGCTTGAAATGTGGATGTAACACAGGGTCACCCATACCTGGTGCGAATTAATTCCACTTTGAAGAAGGGGCAGAAGAGATTCCACTTTTTTTATTGATTTTTTACTGATGATTTTTTACATTATTTCACAATTTTTTTAATGACACAACGTACTACTCCTATTCAATGTTATTAGTCTAGTGACTCTAGTCACACTCACACATGCAACCTCAATAATCAAGATAATGATGAACAAGTTTTTAAAACAAATCCGCTATAAATTTCATACTTAGCTTTGAGATTTAAAATAGGTTTGAGACCATAAGAAAGATCATGCATGATATGTAGTGTTTTTCTATCCTTTCAACAATTTTTTAGTACATACAATTCTAGAAATTTAACAAGCTCTATCCTATCCTTGAATGGTTGGACCTTGATACTTTGAATTGGGTCAAACCTACAATGTGTTTATTTGACTTTTTTATATAGTGTTGTGTCAAATATATTTTGGATGTTTTGTTCCAAAACTGGAATCTATTTTAAATATATTTATACTTTGTAAAAACATTTGTTAAAAAGCTAATTTGGGCTAATCATATGAATATGACATGATAAATACATTACACTAAATGATGTGGAAATGAAAAAAAAGAAATCGTTGGCCCTAGCTGATGACCTAGGATACTTTTAGCATGATATAAATCTTAATGTGGTTGGGTCATAGACTCATAGCTGTTTAATTAGTAAATCTTTAATTAGCATTAGTTTATGTGGGAACCTAAATTTAATTTTTTTGTTGAACTAATAACCCTTGCCATGACAAAATTAAATAATCAATCACGCACTATTAGTAAAAAAAAAAAAAAAAAAAAAAAAAAAAAAAAAAAAAAAAAAAAACAACAATAATTACAATAAAAAAAAAAAACCAAAACTTTAGAAGTGTGCTAGTGTGTTACGTATACGGTATACCATTGATATTGGTCGATAGACGATAGTAGACTTCATTAATCATTTAATTGTACCTTTACAAACTTGTGTCTCCTTCTATTTTTACACACCTTGTTGAAAAACATATGGGGTATAATATGCTATCTACTATATCTGCTTGAATATACACCTCATAATTAATGGAGTAGTCTGTTTTTTTCTTTGTATGTCTGTTTTTTCCTTTCTAATGAAAAAAAAAAAAAAAAACATATTTACTAGTAGCATATGAAGAAACTCTTATTATTAAAAATTACAAGAAATATTACTAATTTTAGGGAATACATAGGGATCTACGGTACAGATTACAAATATATGATCGTATGGAGCACAAAGATTATTAAACAAGCTTTATCTCAACAATTGAAAATTAAAATTAAAATTAAAATTTCAATCTCAAAGATAATCATCCCTCAAGCCACAATTGATGACTATTTTTTTAAAAAATATTATTATACTTCGCATTTTACTATAAAGTCTATAATTATATAATATATTTACGTACACCAATTGAACTATAACATTTACTTTATGTTTAAAAATCAAAACTTGATTCTTCAACCTACTCTTTACTCAATGCTTCCCAAAATTTTGTTTACTCTTGTTGTTATCCTGTAATTATATTATACATCTAGAATCAATGAGGTAATGACACATCTAAACGTTTACCTTTATCAGTTAATTATAGTATAATTTTAAATAAAAAACTACCAATGAATGACCAATAAGATTATTGATCAGTACAGTACATTCTATTCGTTTCTTAAACAGATATTATAATTTGATAACTTGACTAGTTAATCACGCATCTAATGAGGATTCTGTTCACCATTATTCACGTTGATTTTGCTTCATGCTTTTCTCATCATGAGTCACAAATGTGCTCTAGCATGCGGTAATCGACTCACATTTGAAATCCATTTACCAAACAAATTAATTAGGGGAGAATCCTTTGATTTAGGTTTGTACTCTATGCATGACAATAATCAAAATCCATCTCAAACTACTTTTGAGATCATTAATACGCACAGAGTATTTTTTAATGCTACTCGTATGTTGTAAACCTTGTAATACGTAGAAAGTAGTACTCCGTACTTCCTAGTGTAGGTTGCTGATCGAAACACTACATATACAATGTCTGGTCTCTTATATGGAGTAAATACAAAATATATCACACACATTTTATTTTATAATGTACCACTTTTCATTTGAATATACGTATAAGGGTGTACCCTCGCCTTTCACTAATACGAAGTAAATTGCAAGAAGTTTGATACAATTGGGAAAAAAAAATGAATGTCTTATAATAGGAAACAAATAGATTATATGTTTAGTGTACTCCCTAGTTCCCTATTAATAATTCTAAAATTAGGCTTGCAGGTAATTAAGGAGTAATCCATATCTGTAGATTTTATTCTCTTTCTTCTTAAAAATAATAGGAGTAATGAGAAAATAAAATAGAAAGAAAGAAAGAAAAACGATTTTATTCGGAGTCACAAAATCTGATGTACAGAGTAACATGCCTGTCACACAGAAAAAAGATAAGGACCACTTCGTGCTGACCACGACCTCCAAGATACTGCCTCAGGAGGTGGACACGTGTCAAGTTTTGATACCTCCGTCTTCAAATTTTCCACACCAGGCTGTCATTTTGGTTAAGTTAAAGGATTTTATTAAGAGTAATTTTTGTATTTAATTTTTGTGAAATACGGAGTATAATAAAGTTTATAATACGAGAATATTAAATTTAACCTGTACAAAAGATTTGCAAACGAGGTGTCAGAATGCTTTAATCGTTCATGCGACCAAAGGTGGTAAAAGACTAAAAGGTGTGTGCAAAGCTGAGACCTGGTTTTTTCTTGGATGTCTTTTTCTTCTTTATTGTTAAAATTCCTTTTTTTATAATTTAAAATTTATTTTTTTATTATTTTTTTAATTCAATATATACGTTGAATAGAGACTAGAAATAAATAAAAACAAAAAAGGTTTGGTATATACTTTTACTATTGGTCAATTGGTCAAATAAAGTCCTTATACTAATGTTTTCAGAAAGCTTAATTGAAATTCTATCTTAATAGTTATATGTTAATTATGATATCCTTTGAATTTATAATCTTGAAAATCAAAATTGAGCCCTTATCAACAAAAAAAACTTGACTAATGTTTCGAAATACTCCGTATTTTGTGTAATCTATGGTTTGTGCACATAATTGCACAATTGCAAAACTAAATTACGTACGTTACTGATTGAGGCGTTACAATGACAACAAACACTTTCTAATGAGAAATTTAGAAATCTTGCTTTCATTGCAAAATATCTGATCATTTTCTATTTTTCTATAATTGGATCGGATATTAAGACCAATATTTGAGCACTTTCAAACTTTCAGTGTATTAAATATCCATGCAAGTTGAGGTCCATTGATTTCTTTGGCTATATTTCCTCATGAAATATGATTGGCTAATGTCTAAAATGTTTAAAGAAAAAATCATTAATTCATAATATCCATGAACATGTGATTTTTAAATATAGATTGTAAATTAAGGGACGACTTTATAGACATTCAATTGAAGAGTGATATCGACACTATTCATTGATGTCGGGAGATCAGATCATCACCCCGTACTTTCTCGTTTTTCCATTGCCTGCATGGAGTCGAACAAGGTAGGTTTAGTATAGATAGCTTTCATTTTCTAGTTATGTACATACACAAATAAAAACAAGGTTTAATTTGGTCTTCATAAGTGCTTGTACATCTTAATATAACATCTAAGTAACAGTACTTGTTAGAGACACCCACAATTAAAGTGGCGGAAATGTAGTTTGGCTGAAATCTTAATGGGTAGACTTGAGACTTCAATTCTTCCCCTGACCTCTCAATGCTTCATAAAATATCTTTATTTCCTTTTAACCCTAGAACTTCTAACAAAAGATAGTGAAAGAAAATTTAATATGTAAACTAACTACTACACATTCAATATTCCCTACTTGTTTCTTTGCTTTGCCCCAAAAATGGATTGCTGCTGATTGAATTTATGCTCTTTCCTAGCTAACCCTCAAATGATATTAAATATATGCAACCATACCTTTTCACGTAAACATTATCACATATTGATGTGTAAGGTGTCTTACAAATTACAATTGTGATATACCCTGCGTCAGTCACACACACCTTATATACCGACTTATTTAGGTTGTACAATGTTCATGTTGAGTATAGTATGTGCATTTTTTTTTATGACGTTGTTATCTTAATTTAAACAACGAACATGTAAATTATATGTGTTACACTTACACAGTTACACATGTTAGCTAGCTTAGTCTCTAGGCTATTATGAACCTGTAATAATAATATATGTATCAATATATGATCGAATATATTAATTGGAGTATTATTCAATCAAGGGCAATTGTAAATAGCTATTTGTCCTCGTAAAATTTATGGGTCGGATTAAAATCAATGTCTTATTCCATGACCTACCTTTTAATAACCACGTTAATTTCGTCAAATGGGTGACAATATGTAATATGGTAGTGTACTTGACCCAAATTTGGTCCCTTTCTTAGGAGGTTTCCAATCAACCAAACCCCAACTCACCAGTAGGGCAGTATATAGGCAATATATATAGCAAAACAAACAAACAAAAAATTTTTGTTACGAGAATTAAGGGTTAGTTAGAATTTTAATAAGTTAAAAGATACTCCTTTGTCTCATAATGTAGTGTGCCTAGTCGAATTTTTCTTACGAGAATTAAGGGTAGTGAAAATTATGCAATATTTCTTAAAAGTAAGGATCGATCTACAATATAGATCAAATTCAACAAAGCATCAAGAGCAATTAAGATGATATCTCCAAATATGAATTAATTTTAATTATTATTCATTATTACTTATTAATGGTAAACAATATGTTTACAATTTTACATGTACTACAATGTAGAAAATAGGTCCAATGCATTCAAAAATTTCAATTTAACAATGAACATTATTATAATCACAACGGGATAATAAAAGCGATTAAGGCTTGATAATCTATTTGCTTAAAAAAAAAAAACAAAAAAACAAAGAGGCTTTATATAAGAAATATTATAATTTCATGATTTTCATACAAGAGAAATTTTAATCAGCATTATCAAAGTAAAGGATGCAACCATCAGTTGGTGCCAAGCAACAGTTGAAATAAATAGCTTTTGATTTTTTCCCTATAAATAGATAATCATGCATGCATTGTGTGTGCCGCCTCTAAACTTGTAGCGATAATACGATTGACTTTTTCCCTATAAAAAATAAGATTAACTCCACCTTGAAGTTATTTTTTTTCAATAGTTTTGGGTATTTTTCACCCAACAAGAAGGAAAATTCCTGTTTGTTACACTTTCCTTGAATGTCGTCCCTGATATTACTCAACTAACATTGTTGAAGCCTTGAATTGGGGTATTTTAAATTTGCATTACCAAAAAAGAAATATATTCCTGAAAATACTAATTTGATTCTGTAAAATTAAAAATGGTTGAGGTTCGTGTTGCTAATGTGGAAGACAGTTTTGACTTTTGAGAGTGATGATGCTGAGTATGCTTGGTATGGCGACGAAAACGTGAAGATGAACAAGTTGTGGTCATTCTTGTGTTATAGCAATAGCGAGATATTGTTTAAAACTACAATGTGCCTTATGTTTACATTTGTTACACTCTTAATTTTGGGTGTACTTTATTTAAATCTGATATGGAACGTAGGAGGTCATGTGAGGATCATGAACAAGATAGCGCGACAGAATGATACAAGTAAGATTAATGAGAATAATATTTTGCTAGTGCATTGCATACGTGAATACGGCAATCATTTACATGATCTTGGTTGGAAGATAGTGTTACCATCATCCACATATGAATATCAGTTTCATGTTGAAATTAGAGATGATCGTTGCAATGTGGTTCAGTGCTATATGAGATGGAACGGAGAGCCCAAAGTTGGGATTATTGTGCTATGGAACATCTATACTATTTGGGACCAATTTGGATGGTCTTCCTCTGGTGAAACAACTTATTCCAACAATAACAATAAGTACAAGTTTGTTAGGGCTGTTTTTTCTAATAGGTAACTCATTCATTGATGCTTATTTATTTATTTTTTTTTCCCTATTATATGTATCAATATATGAATGCATCTAATTGAATGTAAGAATTATCAATATATGAATGCATCTAATTGAATGTAAGAATTAACATCTAAATTATATTAACTAGCTATTATTCAATCAACGGTAAGTGTAAGCTACCAGTCCTCAAATTTAAGGGTTCAATTAAAATCAATGTCTTATTCCATGACCTAACTTTTTTAATAACCACGTGAAATTCGTTGAATGGGTGAAATTATGTAATATGGTAATGTACTTGACCCGAAGTTGGTCCCTTTCTTTGGAGGTTTCAATCAACCAAACCCCAACTCACCAGTAGGGCAGTAGGCAATATAGCAAAACAAATAAACAAAAAGAAACAATTTGATAGAGAATTTTGTTGTTCTAATGGTTTCCATTCAAGTTATTAGAATCTCTTCATAAATTCCTAATAATTATTTTAGACACGTTCTAATCACTAAAGTTTATTTGCTCTGAGTTATTACTGATGTTAATGGAACATTATGTCAACATTTTATTTTTTTTTAAGAGATGCACGATTTGTATCATCTATCTTCTCTTTTTTTTTTTTTTTTTTTTTTTTTTTTTTTATTCGGTAAATCGATAACATTTTTAATTTAATATCAAAATATGTAATTATCTCCACACATCAAATCATCCCTTTCATTCTTGCTAAATCTTTAAAAAAATGTACTGGTCACTTTCAATTATAGAATTCGTAATACAAAATATTTGGTAGCAGTCACAATTGTCAAAAATTACACGTACATCACATTGAATGTTTGAAAACTAGAAGTTGATATAGTTATTATAATTATGAGAAGAAAAAAAAGTATTATCATCGTTTTTTTAGTTGACACTTTTCTTTATCACGCTTTTTAGTACATAATTTACATTGAGACGATTTAAGTAAGACCTCATATTACTATAATTTATCGTAGTTATAAATCACGGACAGTTTTCAAATGGCTACAATAAAATTGTGGCCATTGTAACTGAGTGAATCACAACCCTCCAATTAATAAAATTCATCATATCCATCCGTTTAGTTGACTTTAAAATACATTTTATCCAAAAAAAATGAGATAAAAAAAATTTTCTCTCTTAAAAAAAAAAAAAAAGAGAGATAAAAATAATTTAGCTTTTTTAATACTTGAAAATTTGATCTAAGGATGAAATTTCTAATTTATTTTATTGATGATTAATATTTTTTTAATCTTTAATGGCAATTGATTGTTTTCTTGAAAATTAGAGACAAATCTCACAATTTTTCATCATCTTCTTTATTCCTCGATTTTTCTGGTTTTCTTTTATGGAGGATGATTCATTATTTGATAAATTTGATGCAAAATCTATGGACCTTGTAATATATATAATGCCGTAGATTGGGTGTATTGTTAATAAACTATAATCAAATGCTGATTTTTAATGGAGATGGGAGATTTCTTTAAACTTAGAAATTACAAGTAAATGCATTAATGGTGGCAAAGTTCAGTTTTTTGTTTTAGAAACTGTATAACTGTTTTTTTTTTATTTTTTTATTTTTATTTCTTATTAAAAATTAAAGTCAATTGATGAATGGACAAGATTGAACATTTAAAATAAAGGGTCAAGATTAGAACTAATTACAATAGCTACAATTTTATTGTAGCCATTGAATAGTCACAAAACCTAACAAAGTGTAATTTGTGAATAATACATAAGTCAAGGTGTGTCAACTTAAAAACTAGAGGAAGTAATTAAGATAATTATGAGTGTCGCTATAATATCACTAGTTTAATGGTTAAAAAGCAAGCAACTTTTCTCACTACTTTTGTGATAGTTTAACCATACTTACCACGGAGTACAGATATTCATATACTTAGTAGTTGTAGTTGATAGTAGGTTAAATTACGTCAAAGTTATAACA
The DNA here is from genome assembly GCF_948465745.1 of Chenopodium album. NCBI lineage: Eukaryota > Viridiplantae > Streptophyta > Magnoliopsida > Caryophyllales > Amaranthaceae > Chenopodium > Chenopodium album. The sequence goes on from NC_137849.1 coordinate 50,312,338, forward strand.
TTGTGCACGATTTCTTGACTAACTAATTAGTAAAGATAAATATATCCACACGCAATGTACGTCCTTAATTGCGAAAAATCTACCAAGGATGAACCTCTAATGAAAGGAACCCTTCATTATTTTACACTAACTACACATTGGGTTATGGCTTAGGGTTAATCAAATTAAGACACTTTGTACAATGTACATACATTATCCTTACTTCAACATTTGTACAATTATATAAGCTAGAAAATTAATTTATACGGAGTAGATATTATTCGTACATAAGATAAGAGAGAGAGTATATATGAAGTAGGGTAAAGTTTTGGGTGAGACGGACTCACGTGAGTCCACTATCATGTTTTTGGTGTTGCGGGCCTCGCGATCGGGTTTAGTTAGCCCGCGCCTTTTTATTGGACTTTTGTTATTGAGCCCGGTCTCACGTGAGTCCGGTCTCACGCAAAACCTTTTGATGAAGTAGACTTACAACGATTTGTTATAAATCAAGGATAACTTAACTTGGTGTAATGTAGGCTATAAGAGACACAATGAGGAGCAATAAGACTTAATTGGACATGCTAACATGTTACTGTATCCCTCTCTTGGTCCACTAGTTCCATAGAAATAGAATGATAAATCTTGTCTTGCCTTATTCCATTTTCTTATTTTATACCAAGTATATATATCATGGTTTCAACAAAGTTGAACAATTGAAGAAAAATAACTAGATTTTTTTTTTATTATTTTTTTTATTTTTTTTATGTAGAATATTTATTATTTTGAGAATTAATTCCTTGGAGAATTCATTATTATTCTTTTAATTTTCTATCTAATTAAGCTAGAATCATAAGACAAATCTCATCTCCTTAGAAAACTTTGAAAGATAAGCAAATTTTAAGTGCCTAAAATAAATTATATATACCTTCATCACCTTATATATATATATATATATATATATATATATATATATATATATATATATATATATATATATATATATATATGTCATGATGAATTAATTGAATCCTCCCAATTACATCTGTAAATCATTATATACGAAGTAGTACCTAATCTTATGACGTAACACAATCCAATTCAAATATAAAATTGGCTGTAAATTCAATTATTTCTTTCATTCTTGATTTGTGCAAATAAATTAATGTGCCTTTTTTTAAAATATATATATATATATATATATGATTCTATATATTTTTATCTTAATAGTTGACAAATAATGAAAAAATGCTAATCAACTTTGGCTGTCAATGAAGATAATTGTGGTTTCTTTGTATCAAAGTATAAGCTAGCTTGGTATATATTATTGAATTGAAGGATGTGTTATTAAAAATAAAAAATAAAAAAACCTATATTTCTTCAATTATATATTTTTTTCCATTTAAAAATATTTTGTTCAATTTGTAGCTCCTAAATCTTGTACAAAGTTGCATGAATTAGTGGAATTTATGCGTGCCGACATGTATTCTTTTTTTCTCTTGTTTTCCTACTTAGATATATAATTCAAGTTCAATTACCAACATAATCACTTATTAATATAATAATATTGAATAATTAGATGGTCTAATATTTAATTTATCATTATCATTTGCATAAAATAATGTATATAAGTGTAGACCTGGTCTGTATATATAGGCCAGGGGCTACCCAGGTGTTGGAGTTGCTCATTGTAATTTACAGATCAAAGGTTGCTGGCAAGTGCCAATTAAGCCAGCTTATTGTACGTATATTCCTACCTTTTTTATATTAACCTAACTTCTATTCTAAGAAACTCCAATTTATCAAGTAAGTTTGTATTAATTGTATAAGTACTGGTAGTAATACAATAATAATTGTGGGTTAGAAAAGGTTTAATTTGATAATAAGTGAGGTATCCACATAGATTGTTGGCAAGGTAAAGCCAAATTTATATTCTTTCGAAGTTTACACGTAAATTCGAATAAAACATGATACCGTACAAAGTTTATAGGGCGTGTAATATGATAACTTTTTCTAAACATACTAATATAGTATACGTGACTATTATATTTCGTTAGGGATGTACATAAATGTGCACTATTGTGTAGATGCTCGCTTAAAGCTGATGACTTGATGCATTAGGCTGTGCAGGATTTGCATTGCTTGAGTGGCAAAATCATAGAGCATGAACAGCTAAACATCACTGCTAATTTAAAGGACAAATTCAACAAACTTTGTTATTGTTTAATTTATAATCAATTAACCTATACTAAAAGCAAATCCTTCCATGACACTTGTCATTACCTTGTGAAAAATTTTCCCGCCTTTTTCGCTTATCTTTTTTTTTTTTTTTTTTTTTTTTTTTTTTTTTTTTTTTTGTGCAAAATCTTAAAGTAAACTATTTATACCTTGTATAATTTCTTACCAGTTTGACAATCATATTCCATATATACTCAAATTGAATATTTTTGAATATCTTTTATATACTTTATATTTTGAAATATATAATTGTCAAAATTATTTAACAATCGTGCATTGCACGGGATTTTAACCTAGTATAATATAATATAGAATCTGAATGAATGACTCAAAAGACTTTTTTTGAGGAGGCTGATTGAATTGCCCAAGTATTATACATGATTCAGTACGTTGTTTACAGTTAATAGTCTTGTAATATTGGCGTATATATATACAATTATAAAATAGTTGACAAAAACAAAAGAAATTCTTATTATTTCGTATATACTATACTATGTACCTAAAACGGCAACAAAGTTAAGAGATTATATACTTTGATTTTATTTTATAGTATAATGAAAGATTAGGGAAAAGAATGTTCTGTTCAAATTTTCAATAATAGTAAGATTATGTTAAATTTGTATCAACCAATGATTGCGCAACGCTTTATTGTGTTTGTGATGACAGGTAAGATCTTACTGTCACAGAAATACATGTTCTACTAACTTACATGATTAACTTATTCAATCTTCATTCAACTAATTTCTACCAACCAGACAAATTTATTTGTTATTTTTAGGTCAAAGTTCAAACAATATCATAATATGATGGCATTGTTATTTGTGATCGATGGTTTGAGTAAGATTCTATCATACACCGAGTGTACAGAAATAAGTATGTAAGTGTAAATACGCTATGCATTGATAAATTGTATGACTAAGTGTAAAGATAGACATGTATGTCGAGTTCACATTTAGGCACTAAGTACATTATGGTAGATTAGATTTAAGAAATTTGAAGATCATGCTTTTGAAATGGACAACTAGATCATATATATTATATACAGCTCAAGATGAAGGGGATCGTGCTTAAAAGTACAGTGTTTGACAGTGTTGCAACTTGCTGAATGTACAAAGAATGTTGACATATAAATTTAAGTATTTATGATAAACTTTTGGTTGGCCCAAATTGATCCAATTTGAACTTGATTCAATTGTATATTGATCTTGATGATACACTGAAAATTGCTCCACTAAAATCCAATTTAAAGGGTACTAAGCAATCATCATGACCATTTTAATTAAGATACTAAGATTGATTGGGTCTAACAAAGGCCCTGGATTTCTAAATAAACATCATCCTTGAACAATGAAGAAATGTTAAAAGACATGTTAATCTAGTGATTGTTGTCGTTTGCTTTCGAGGTCCTCAACAACGAGGAGAAAATCTCCTACCATACCCGACTCTGGTTACAACAATATAAGCTTAATTTACAATTGTATAACAAAAAGGGCTAACCAGCTTATATAAGTTCGCCATTTGACATTTAAAAACTCACTTTTTCATAGTAGTAATTGGTTTTATCACCATTCAAATATCAAAGGTAATTCAGTTTAACAGTCAACACCTATGCAAAGCATAAGCAGTTAAGCACACTGCAGAGAGTACACACCCTCTACTTGAACACTTTAATCAATTTCCATCCAGAGGATCCTCTTAGATGATCCGTGAATCGAATCAATAACTCCAACCCTACATGTTTTTCTTTCAAACTACCATCATATATTGTCAAAAAATCACATAATACCACTATACTACAACAGTATTTGCCTTGAGATGTTTGTTTTCTCAAAGTATTCTATCCTTGCTCCAACTAGGAAACCAAGTCATTAACATAAAGTAGTCTATGTGATTCACTTTTTCTCAATCACCCTATTCCTCCTCATCAATAACCACAAAATCAATCAACAAGAAATCACACTTCTAAACTAGTTATTAGAATGGCCACATACTTACAAGTTACAACTACAATTTAACGCCATTTAGTTTTCTTTAATTTGCTGTTAAGCTCACTAAATTGAAGATCAACAAGAGGACATGGTACCCAGTACAGTAGATTATAAGAATCGTACTGTGGTTCACCTGAATTGACTCCTCAAGGTGTGGTGACGGGGACTAGGGAAGACTCCCCTCGGTGCAGGGACATAGTACCAAGTGTACAAAATCAGCTGTCCTACGGCAAGTATAGCCCCAGCAGAATTGCAAACCTTCACATTAAAAAAAGTGAGATTAAACAAATTTATAAAAGGGAGGAAAAAAAAAAGAGAATAATAAACATACCAATAATACCCAGAATTGCATGAAGATCACCATACATTACCATTTTTGTTTAGCTTCTACAAAAGATGTTCGAGTTTTAAGGGGCAATTTATACGGTAGTACTAGAGTAAAAGACTCAAAAGAAATTATGATTGATTAAAAATATATCGTACTGTATAAACTATAAATCAACTTTAATTTTGTGTTTTATTCGTGTTCCGATTCGAAGTCTCTATTTGGACCTTAGGGGTCCTAATCGAGCCCAGACTATTGTTAGCTATAATTAGGGGTGTTCAAAAATCGGCCCACACCGATAACATCTTAAATAAAAATCTAATTTTTCGGTATTTTATGAGTCTCATTCAATATACCGGAGTATATAAAGAAATAAAGCAAACATTTTCACGTAATTTGTTAATTTATAAGTAATTTTACGTAATTTGGTAATACTCAACTATAATAATGATGCATTAAACAAGCTTAAATTTAAAATAAACATTCTTTGTACATTCAGCAAGTTATATAAGAAAAGTTGCAACACACTATAATCATAATGTACAAAGAATGATTACCTGTGAATTCGACCCTACTTCCTTATCTATCTATTTTTTGAACTTGATCCAATTGTATATTGATCTTGATGATACACTGAAAATTGCTACACTAAAACCCAATTTAAAGGGTACTAAGCAATCATCATGACCATTTTAATTAAGATACTGGATCCAAGATTGATTGGGTCTAACAAAGGCCCTGGATTTCTAAATAAACATCATCCTTGAACAATGAAGAAATATTAAAAGAAATGTTAATCCGGTGATTGTTGTCGTTTGCTTTCGAGGTCCTCAACAACGAAGAGAAAACCTCCTACCATAACTGACTGGTTACAACAATGTAAGCTTAAATTACAATTTAAATACGTATAACAAAAAGGGCTAACCAGCTTATATAAATTCGCCATTTGACATTCTGTAATAGGAAAATAAGTTCAAATAAGAGCTAATGTATTAGGTTTATGAAAAGTGCAAGTATGATGCAATTCTGCCAACGAGAGCACGGAACAGATATCGGTAATGCTGTAATGACCCAGAACAAAGTATACAAAAGTATAAAACTATATTACACTGTCATTAACCGAACCAAAAATTGAGACTATACATTTACAAAGATCTTGAATACAAGGTAATCAAAAACTATAAAGAGCATTAATCAGGGGAAGCAACCAATCTCATCCTCTTTTTCTTTCTTTAGGCCTCCTCGGAAGCTCATAATAGAATATAGTATAACAGGCTATATGATACATTACAGAAGTGATGGGTTTAGAACTAAGGATCTTATACTTAAAGTCTAACCCTTAAGTCTTACAATTTGCTAACTAGACTTTCTACTATCATATTATATAGTCATTTTCCTATTATATATGTAAGACTTTGCAAAATACGCAAAAAGAGTAATTTCTATGACACTGAATCCAGCAAGTAGGCAATAGAAATAATCAAGATGACCTCGGTTGAGGTTGCTTGAAAACCAACTGTCTTGCCCATTGCTGCCAGTTATTTTATCGATGATGGAGACCATGAAGCTGCTCAAAAGGCTACCCGTCCCAAACACACTCAAATAGAGCGAAAGACCCACACTTCTCAGCTCGGTAGGAACTTGGTCGTAGAAAAACTCCTGCAAGCCAACCATAGTGAAAACATCTGAAATACCAAATAGCACATACTGAGGGACCAGCCACCATACGCTCATCGGGACTGTAATGTTTGGCATATCAACCAAGCTGTGTTCTAGAGCAGTTTCAAGACGTTTCCTCTCAACTACAGCTGCAATTACCATTGAGACGGCGGAAATAAACATCCCAGTCCCTATTCTTTGTAGCATTGTTAATCCAGCAGGTTTCTCGGTATAAGTTCTTGCTATAGGAACTATAATACGATCATAGATGGGAATAAAAAGAACAACAGAGAGGCTTATAAAGGACTGCAATGAAGCAGGGGGAACAGAAAAGTTAGATCCTAATGATCTATCCATGGTAAGACCTTGTTTGGTAAAAAAAGTTGAGGATTGTGAAAAGACGATAGCATATACAATGCTGGTTGCCCAAACAGGGAACAGTCTCAGTACTGCCTTTGCCTCTTCCACCTCGCTCTTACAACAAGCTTTACCATCCTCATCAGAACTACTAGTAGCAACAAGAGCTTTGTCCAAGAACCTGTTAAGAGAATACAAAAAGTCTTGATAAACGTAGATTTCTAGTAAAAAGAAGGTGCTAGGGCACGTTAGATTATGAACTAGCAAAAGTGACTGTAATTGATAATGATTTCGAATTAATGCCTTTTTCATCAGAACCACCATTTAAGATAGAACTTGGGTTGCTGATCTATAAATGTAGATAAATAGAGAAAGAGCAAAAAAAGGTGCCAGGTGCCACCCATCACAATGAAATAGTGCCAACTCCTCACCCTCTATTCCCCTGATTGAAAAAAAGAACAGGCTTGCAGAGCTGATGAAGTATAGTAGCCCTGGATGATTATAAGTAAAATTATATGCCACAGATTGTAGCCGGTTTTGGTAATTGGCCTAGGCTGAATTGCATCTTTAGACCCTTAATCTGGCTTAAAGCCATTTGGGCAGAATTTTTGGGCCAAAAAAGGTGTCTGGCAAATATCCAATGCTGAAATGGACCATACTGTTTGCCCTATGATTAGCCTTAGGACATAGCAAAGGAGAGGAGCCAAGCATAAAAAAAAGTGCAAGCTCACAACTTTCTCCCTCAAGGCCTCGACCAAATAAGAAAACCACACCCCAAGTATCTGTACTCAACTACTCATTACCACTTTGATGGTTACTAGACTAATTACCAAAAAAAGTCTACATTAATACCATGAATAGCAAGATGTAGCAATAGCAAGAAATATATCATTACCGAAATTGTTCAGAGCCTTGGGAAGGAAAGAATCCCTGAACCTCTTCTTCAACATCAATTGCTGACTGTTTTATACGCCAATTCCTTGCTGCTGTGGCAAACACTCTTCCAATCCTCACAAATGCACTTCGCTCTTCACTTGAGATTACATACCTATAGGTCTGACTCCCAAGCAAAAATATCACCAAAGCAATTGTCATAATGATGCAAGGAATCCCAAATCCAAGGCCCCAACCAACATTATCCTGAATGTAGTTTAAGACGGAGATTACTAGCAATGGACCAAGACACATGCCCAAGTACCACCAATTGAAGAATGAACTTTTGGCTTTGCTCTCCTGGGGATCTTGTCCGTCAAACTGGTCAGCTCCAAAAGCTTGGACACAAGGCTTATGACCAGATTGCCCAATGGCCACAAGATATAGAGAGAAAAATATTGAAATTGTTTGGAAAGGAACTGAATCAGACAACATGGCAGTTCTGGTCTTCAGGCTGTTCGCTCCACTGTTGAAGGGCAGCACAGCTGAAAGAGTTAACAAGCCCAGCCCCTATCAAATGAAAACATTGGATTAGAATTGAAAAATCTCACACAAGTACGAAACAAGCAACAACTTTTACCAATAAAAGGAGAAGAAATACAAGCAGATAATGTAACAAAAACCAGTTTGCATCTCTTCAGCAGGGCAACTGAAAAGAAGTGATATTCTCACATTTTAAAAAAATAGACTTGCTCCGGAAGAAGATAACAAGTAAAAGCTTTTACTTAAAGCAAGAGCATCATCCTTTTGACACTGTATTACTGGACAGTAAGTGTATTGCAGATGTACTATCATCAGAAAAACTTTGAAGGCCAAAAAGTTAACAATATGCATTGCCTGATTACCTCTTCAATCAGGGTCATCAGAAGTGATTGAAGTTCAGAAGGGATGCCCAGACATGCGTTAAAGAAAGCATGTGGTTGGGGCAGCAACCGGCCTAACCGCTACTGAACCTCAAGTTAACTGTTTAGCTTTTTGTCAAAACAGGTCAAATTTGGCCAAGCCCATTAAACAACTCAGGAAATGAGCAATAAACAGAAAAGGCATTGAATATAAAGCCACTTACATACGCGAAACAGGATAAATCTGTATCTATTATTTTAATGCGCATACTTCATATTAAAATGACCAACACAGTTGAAATCTGTTGGGGATTTTCTAGTAAACAAGTGTCACAAAGAAATGGAAATGAAATTATTGGTAAAACCTTCGAGGCGTGAACGGGATCACTTTCCCAAAAGTATAATTCCGACCCTATACTACAACTGGGTATCACGGAAATTACTCGGGAGATACAACGAAGAACAATTACAATAACTTGTAGGATTATTGCAATTCAATGTATAAAAGTGTTTGTGATTTTGTGAAAATGAACAACTGATAATAATTCTCTATGCCAAAGTGATAAGATAAAAATTATATTTCATCTCTCAACCTCCATTCATCATATGAGAAGTTTCTCATATATATAAGATAGTAGTATGCCACTACATTTTCCAAACGTAGCAATGCATAAAGTTATGCATTAAACAATGTATTAATACATACATTAAACAATGCATTAAGACATGCATAAAGTAACAATGCATTGACTTCCAAATGTTATCAAGTGATATTAAACTGAAACAATGCATTAATATATGTCTTAAACAATGTATTAAGACATGCATTAAACAATGCATTAGTCATCAATTGAAACATAAGCTATTATGCATTAAGTAACGTAATTGCCACACTAATACAAGAGATATCAAAACCTTATGTAGCGGTTGCAACATAATTAGTGACGAATCAGCCACTATCTTCCTTTCTCTTGATTAGTTAAACACTACTACCATAATCATATGTTGTCTAAGTCATGACACCTTAACCAAATAACTTATACTTAACATAACATGAATAATAATCAACTAAATACTCTAAATTCTCCAACAAAATCAACATAGAGAAGTTTTTCAATGCTGCTTCTTATTGTAAGTGGTAAACATTCTATTTAAATATTATCTCCTCTTATGTTGTTGCAATGTAGTAGGGCAGTTGATGAATTATTAACCTAGGATCTAACAGGCTTAAGTGGAGCACCCCCCCCCCCCCCCCCACACACACACACACACACCAGCAACTTCTAAGAATTGGGGTGGTGCTGGAAGTCTGATACAACCAAGTTTCCCAGACAGATTTAAGATCCAAGGTTTCTGACATGGCCCATGTAACTGACCTCACCAGGTGATACAAATAAGAATATATTTTGTCTTGTCTAACTAGTAGCATATAACAAACACTATATTATCAATCATCATGGGCACAAGCCTTTTGATTTCAATTACTTATATGAGCCAACTATCACTCAACACACCCCAAAATAAGGCTCAACAAAAATGCGGGGTAACCAATACCAAAATCAAAAGCGATAAGCTTGTATGCAAGAGAGACAATCATCATAACTTGTCTACCATATTGGACCTGTCATCCATAATTCAAAAATAAAGGGCTAGAACTCTGAGTTCAAAATCATTCAATTCATCTATCACAAGGTTGAAGGTTGCATAGGATAACGTTGTCTTAGTATAGGTTATATTACGAAAGTCAAAGATATTCGGCCTTACTTTTTTTTTTTTTTTTTAGGCAATATTCGGCCTTACTTGCAAAGGTGAAAAACTGTTTCCATTGTATCCTTGTTTAATTCGCACAAAATGACACACTATTTCACAACAAACAGGAAGCATAGCATGGTTTAGGTGGGCAATTAGGACGGACACGAACATCCAAAATTAACTAAAGCACTTTTAATTAAATCAAGTCAATACTCAATAAAAACAAGATTCTAACCAAATCCAGAAAATAACATCATGGTGATAATACCCATGATGGCATCAACTTTAATAAAGGTTTACACCCCCAACTACTTTTAAAAAAAATCCAAATTAGTTGATATTGTCATTCATAAAACAATTTCCTATTATTCATACTCGTAATCAATAAAAACATTCAACACAACAAACTTTGCTACAAATATCAACTAATTATATGACTACTCAAAGTATACTCATGGACATGTATTATATTACCCAAAAGATCAGCTCCCAAAATCAATCCAACAAAACTGCTGAAAAAAAAAAAATCAATCTAACAAATACTTCTGCAGATTAGAATAAAGAAAGACTAACCAAGATGTAAATGAAGGAAGCTACAACAATGGTGCGATATCGACCCAGAAAAGAATCGGCAATAATCGCACCAATTACAGGGAAAAGCGACCCAAATCCACTCCAAGCATTGACATTTGCTGCTGCAGTAGCTGTTGACTGGCCTAACGGTCCAGTTAAATAGCTAATCAAATTCGATGTGATACCATAATAAGCAATTCTCTCTGCAACCTCCACCCCTACAAAATTAACAAAAAAACCCAGAAAATTTACGTAAAATTCACTTCGAAGAAGTTGATAAATAATTGATTTTGATGAAATTGGAAATGGGTTTGTTGATTGACAAACCAATGATGAAAGAAGCGGATCTCCAACGACCATGTTTGGATCGAATTGCGGGGCAGCCTTTGTAGTCGACAGCGCCATCGACGGTATCTTCTTGCAAGGGTAGAAATGGAGTTTGAGCGTCAGTTGCAGAAGAAGATACAGTTATGGCGGGCGCCATTTTCTCTCTCCTCTCCTCAGCCACCATCTGGGTAAACTGAAGAGATTTAATATCTCATTTTTGGTCAAGTAGCAGAGTAACCCAACATTGACCATTGCTTCTTATTTTTTTTTATTTCTTTTACTTTTTTTAAACTAGAACATTAATTTTATACCTAGCTAAAAGTAAAAATATTAAATTAAAATTAATATTAATTACATTGATCGACGCAATTGTCATGCTTCTTCGAATTAATACTCCATCTGTTTCATAATGTTAGTTTCATACGAACTACGTAATATATTATTTTGGGCATTTTAAAAAGATTTATTCATATTGAATATATTTCATTTTTAACTTGATTTTTTTGGAATTAATTGGTTGTGGATTGATGACATAACTCCAAGTAAGGAAATCTTTATCTTAAATTATGCATGACTTGTACTTTTCTAATAAAAAAATCAAAAAAGTTAAATAAGGTAAACTAAGGGTATGTTCACATTTACTTAATTTTAGTTCAGTTCAGTTCAGTTCAGTTCAACTCCAATCAGTTTAGTTTAACTCCAATCAGTTCAGTTCAGCTCTAATCAGTTCAGTTCAGTTCCTAATTTCCCTCTCTCATAAAATATTTATTTCAGCTCAATTCAGCTCCAATCAATTCAATTCAGTTCAATTCCAATCAGTTCAGTTTAGTTAAGTTCAGCTCAGTTCAATAAATGTGAACAGACCCTAATTATGAATTATATAGTACTTTAATGTTAGATTCCAAATATATTTCTTTTTTTTTTTATTTTATGTAATTGATTCCATATGAGACTAACATTATGAAACGGAGGGAGTACCATTTTAAATAATATTTTTAAATGCTTATTCAACGCCCTTAGGACGTTCGTTAGCAAGATCCTTATAAAATACTTTTCATTACTATTTAATTAACGCATTTGTTTATTGGATTAACAGGCTCTTACATTTATTAATATAGAATTTAGATTTCATAGGCTCTCACTTTAACCCCTTAAAGGCTAATTTTTAATTTGTTGTTGGTTTAAATTTTATTTTAGCTAGTTTTATGCCCAGGCGATGTCAAGATGGTTGATGAAATTTTAATATAAACTTTTTGGCTTGCATGTTCATTAATCCATTTTGATAATGCATGATATTTAGACATACGATATTCTATCACTTATTTAAAATAGTGTATTTTTTTTTTGTAGTTTTATTTGTAAATAGATATCTATGTTATTATTGACTTTGAAATTATTGTTATTGAACTTCAATTATTTTTACTGAACTGAAAGTATTTTTACCAAACCAAAATTATTTTTACTGATTAAAACTTATTTTAACTAATTCTCTATTATTGTTTTAACTAACTAAATTAAATATATTATAAATAGATCTTATTTTAAAGAACTTTTTGAAACAAATTTTATAATGGAAATAAAATCGAGTTATAGGATATTTATTAAAAGTTATGAATAATTTTGTATATATGAAATATTAGAAGTAGAGTGATAGTAAAACATTATACAACATTTTTTATCTTAAAAAATCTATCCAATAATCACTTAGTTAGCATCATATATTCATACGTGTCACCGTGATACCTATTTGTCGTCTATGTAGCGCGACACTTGGCGAAAAACTGGAATGCCAAGTGTCGTTGTCTCGTAGCCTGGTTGCGAGACCGGCTTTATTTATTAGTGATATGATATGATATGATGTGTAATTTCTTATAGATTCATGAATACATACTGTAAAAGCTAATATAATTAATATAATACATTATACTTACCTCCATTTTTTTTAGCTGACATGTATTCCATTTTAAGAAGTTTATTTTTACTTGACGCGTTTTTATATTGGGTAAGTTTTATACTTTGTTTTTTTAGTGGCCACTTGCTTTATTATTCTCTTTCTTTCTCCCCCCTTAATTGTGTGCCTAAATTAAACGTGTTAATTAAATTGTAATGGAGGAAGTAAGTTTTTTGTAAGATAAATTTTTTTTATTAGAAAAATTATAACTTTTATTTTGTGGTATAAAGGATAACTTTAAATACTTTTAAAATAATTTTAATTTCATTAAAAAGTCTTTTTGGTTCTTTTAGGATTGTGAATTAACTTTGAGTTGCTCCCACCTTTTATATTATTCTATCATGCTATATACTTGGATAACCCCTATAAATCAAGATTTTGTGCAAAGACTTTACATCTTTAATTATTACCTCCTCTGTTTTTTTAGTTGACACATTTCTATTATCACAGTTGTCAACGCATGTTTTTAACGATTAATATCTCTAATTATCAACATTGTAAAATTATAAAAAGTGGATATTAATAAAATATACATTGAAACGATTCAAATAAGATCCCATATGAATATGTTTTATCGTATCTATGAATCACAATAGCGAGTCAAAGCGTGATGTATGAATAGTGTAAAAGTCAAACGGTGTCAACTAAAAAAACGGAGGAAGTATATTGCTATAAAGATTAGGGAGTGCAAAAAAATGACTATTTGGGACATAGAGAAGGGGTAATAACCAATTCCAATGTCATAGTGTTTTTGTAATCAATATTCAATATAGTACTCCATATAACATTATAACCTCACTATAATTTTCTTTAATCAATATATTACTCTATTTTACTAAATTTCCTTATTTTATGATTGTAATTCTTGTAAATAATTTAAATTATAAAAAAAGAAAGAGGAAAATTTATTTCTTATATGCAAGAATGCGTGATATATATATATATATATAGGAAGGCTCATATAAGAACCCAATCTTATATAAGAACCAATCTTAGCCATTTATTAATTTTGATCTAACCGCTTAGAATGAGGCTCTAATAATGGCATTTTCGTAATTCAAAGAGTTAATACAATCCTTTTTATTCTCTTTCTTCGTAATTTCATGTTTCTCAATTAACTTTCTCTCTCTAAAATTCTCAGCTTTTTCTCTCTCCTCATGTTGTTCAATACTGCCGAGAAATAGTCAGATTCTTCATGAACACTTTCTCAACTCTTAGGTGATTGTAAGATTATTAATTTCATGAACAAATTTTGTTTAACAATCGATTATTGTCGCTGTTTTGGATTATTATTATTATTATTATTATTATTATTATTATTATTATTATTATTAAAAACAAAACCTACAAAGTCAATCAAATTACAAGAAATTAGTGGGGAGCCGAGATACAATTTGGGCCCCCACTCCTCTAGCTATAGCGAATCCAATCCTGTTGAAGATGTGAGCAGCTGCACGAGCACCAATATCCTGAGTCTTTGCGAACGCCTGAATCCTCTTCAGCAACGCAACAACATCCTTCTCTAATTCCCCCAAAGAAGAAAAAGAGAAAGGAAGAAACCCATAGCCAATAGCCCTGCAACGCGTGCCATACTTGTCCCGCTTCCGCTGAGCCGCAACCGACACAACACGACCAGGAACGAAGTCAGACAATCCTGATTGTGTCAATGGAGAAGACCCCGTCAAGTCAACACATACATCAAGGCTTCTGTCCCAGGAATAAATCAACACACCTGCTGGTCGAAGAGCCCCGTCATTTCCTCCCGTTAACCCAACGTTAACCTCCTTTCTCGCAGAAATCCCAGAGCGAAAACAAATATCAACAAGGGTATCACGAACAACATTGTGCCGATGTTTATTATTATTATTGCTGCGATTTTTATCCAAACATTGTGATTATTGTAACACCCCCAAATCTCCCTCCACGGAAATACTAGTATAATACGTATAATTATACCGTAGAGATAGACTTAGGCGTATTACCGCCGTGTGATTACGCAAGGCTACTCAACTTACTAACAAAACAATACTTTGCAGCGGAAACTTCAAAACTCTTCTTTATTAATAATAACTATAAATAGAAACCAATGTTATGAGTACTCAAAAATAGATACAAAGACCAAGATTCCTAACTTAGTGAAACCAATCTCGGGACTCCAATGCATAAATTATGGATTTCAACCAGAAAATAAGCAACACTGCTTATCATTACGGTAAACAGGGCGAACCAAAACAAACAAGAAGTACGGGTTAGCAAAATATGCTAAGTACGGTAAGTGCAAGATAATTAAACTCAATTTATTTGCAAACATGCTTTTGAAATCAATTCCAATAATTAATCCAATAATTCCAAACTCATGATTCAAAACCAATTCTCAATATTCAAATCCCAATAATCAATAAAACCAATTCCAATTATTTTAAAACCAATTAACCCAATTTAACCAATTCCTCTCCCAAGTGTGCACACCCCCCAAGCTAGTCTCCTTATGTTACAAGGCTATTCTTGAGGAAAGACTCGGTCATACAAAGTCCAAGGCCTTATCAATATACCAAATCCGCATAGTGGGATTACTAACATGCTTAGGCCCCGTTCTTTAGAGCTGCTCTGCTCTACTTTGCTCTGCTGAAATCTGCTCTGCTTTGCTCTGCTCTGCTCTACTTCAATCCGCTCTGCTCTGCTCTGCTCTGCCCTGCTCTCCTCTCCTTAAAATTAATACTTAATATTGAATTATTATAATAATAATGTATATTTAATAATAATAATAAATAATTAATACTTAATGATAATAATAATTAATATTTACTAATAATAATAAATAAATAATATTTAATAATAATAATAAATATTTAATAATAATAATATATAATTAATATTTAATAATAATAATATATAAATAATATTTAATAATAATAATAAATATTTAATAATAATAATATATAATTAATATTTAATAATAATAATATATAATTAATATTTAATAATAATAATAAATATTTAATAATAATATATAATTAATATTTAATAATAATAATATATAATATTTAATAATAATAATATTATTAAATATTAATATTTAATAATAAAATTTAATGATTATAATAGTAGTAGTAGTAGTAGTAGTAGTAGTAGTAGTAGTAGTAGTAGTAGTAATAATAATAATCGTAGTAATAATAGTAATAATAATAGTAATAATAATAATAATAATAATAATAATAATAATATTAATAATAATGAAATCTGCTCTGCTCTGCTCGGCTCTGCTTTGCTTTGCTCTGCTCTGCTGAAATCTGCTCTGCTCTGCTGAAATCTGCTCTGCCCAGAAGCTCAAAAGAACAGGGCCTTATAAAGCATAAATAATAAATTTAATTCAATGATTAAATAAATCCTCTTTAAATCCAATAATTCCAACCTTTAATAATAATAATTCAAACTCCCTCTTTTTTTATAAATCCAACATGCTTTCAAAATCAATCCTTTTTAAACATGAATAATAAATTGATTAATCAAACATCTTATAAAAATCAATACTCCAATTTAATTATTAAAACCAATCCTTTAAAAATACTTTTATTTCATAAACCATAATTCAAGTCAATTTAATTCAAGCAACATAAATCATTCAAACATGTTCATTCAAATCGATCACTTTCAAGGTATTTAGCCACCTAACGTACCTTGATCCTCGCTTAGCCAAAAACACTTCAAAAGAACTCTCAAGTAGCTTGATCAAAAACACCCTACAAATAAATAATATAACCTTAATTAATATAAGGTTAACAAATAATCACAACAATGAAATTAAAAACCCCCCAACTATATGTACATGAACCTTTTAAATTAAAACAATATAAACACCATAAAAAGCTGATTTTATATAGTTAAAACTACTCATAATAATTTTATATTAATCTCTCATAATAATAATAATAAGAGAATAAGAGAAAAGGAGAAGAAGTGTAAGAAACCAAGGAGAAGAGAGGGGAGGTGGTGGCGGCAGTGGCTGCTGGCGGCAGCAGGTGGTGCCGAAGGTTGGAGGGCGGCGGCAGGTGGCGGACGGAGTGGAGGTGGTGTACGGTGGTGGTGGTGGTGGCGCAAGGGAAGAAAAAAAAAAGAAAAGAATAAGGAATTGCTTAGAGAATTTGAGAGAGAATTATGAGAATTTTGTGTGAGGCTTGATCATGAATTAAAGGGGTATTTATAGGCTAGTATGATCATGAATTATGGTAGGAAAATGTAGGAAGAATTATGGTAAGTAGGGTTTAAGGGATTACTTGGAGAAGTGAGTAAAGATTTAAGGAAAGTTTTGATATTGAAGAGATTATGTATAATTGAATATGGAAGGTATGATTGTCGTGAAAAATACTAAGGAAATTGGAATTACTTGGGGAATAATTAAGAAGAATGGATGGCAAGAAAATATAATGATTGGATACTTAAAAGATGGAGAATTAGATTTAAGGAAAATATGAGATTTTAAGGGGATAATTAAAAATACAAATTACCAAAATATTTTTCCCAAAATCTACATGGGATGGCCGAAATTTTTAAGCTTTTTCCTAAGCTCATATTTTCAGCCCTCCTATTTAGTACTTTAGGAAATTATTTTGCTAGTTTTAAGGATTTAAAATAATTGTGTAAATAATATTTATTGTAATAAATAATTAAATAATAAAATATCAAATATTCACCAAATAATTTAACTAATAAAAATCAGATTTTTACATAGGAAAATCCAAAATTTATTAGCCAAATAATTGGGATTTTTGGACTTATTAAAATAATAATAAAATGTAGCTTTTGCCTTAATTAAAATATCCAAAATATATAAATTATCCGGTTTTTTTAAAAAATGGATAATAAATCTTATCCAAAATAATAATTTCTTTTTAAAATAATTTTGGTGCCAAAATTCAAATATCGTTTTGGCTCCAAGATTTAAATAGTAAGTTAAATTACTAAAATACCCTTTTTAGAAAATAATAATTAATTAATTAGAAAAATACGTATAAAAATATGGGGTATTACAATTATGATCAAACATTGCATTTATACTGCGAATACTACTGTGATTTTGGATTATTATTGTGAATATGATCAATTTTTTCACTTCTTATATCAAATTTTGTGATTATTTGGGCGATTTTGTTAATTTAATGCGATTTTTGTTATTTTTTTTTTCTGTTCGATTTTCTTTTTTTGATTTTCTATTCGCTTTTTTTTTGAGTGTTTTGTTCTAATCTTCTTCCTTCTATATGAGGTATGTGAAATTTTGATTTTATTTTGCTGTTGATTTTTTTTATAGTTTATGAACGATGCTTTTTGTAATTGATTTGAGTTTTGTTTTTAGGGATTAAATTGTGAGTTTCTTTAAGTATGAGTTTAATTTGAGTAATTGAATTTACATTTATCAATTTGTGTGCAATTATTTCAATTTCTTCATCTATTTTTCTGAATTTTTCTTTTTTGTTCGATCTTTTATCATACATAGTATTGCAGATTGTTTCATCAGCAGCTCACCTAAATTGTTAAAATTGTCTTCTTCCTTTTTTTTTAAATAGTTCTTCCAGATTAGTTAACCTGCCCTTCACATAATCTTTTTGGTTTTACTGGTGTTTGTACATGATTTTATTCCCTCTCTGTAAGCTTGAATACTTTTGGTTTGAGGTTGATGAAAAACAATTAAATTGACTTTTTAGGATTCGAGGTAAAATGATTGGTTTCCATAGGGTGGTATAGTGGTTTTATAGGACATCTGCACTAGAAAAATTTGTGTAGCATTTATAAGATACATAATTTTCTTGCTAAAGGATTGTTAAAGTTCACTTGCAAAAGTTGACATGCTTAGTCATATGATGAGGCATGTAACGAAAGATTAGTAAATATTCAACTTTGCATACTTTGCCAAATGATGGCTTAGATCTTAAGACTAAGGACAAGGACAACTACTTATATACCATCATAGGATCAAATTCACCATGTTCGAAAATTTATATTATCCTTTTATGATCTAAAGTTAATCTTTTATATTCTAAAATTTACTCTTTATTTTCTAGAGTTCACTATATATATTCTAGAGTTTAGCTTTTATATTCTAGAGTTTATCCTTTTATGTTCTTAAGTTTTTCTTTATGTTCTAAAGTTTTCTCTCTATGTTCCAAAGTTTATTCTATATGTTATAAATTTTCCCTCTGTTCAAAAGTTTGATCTTTATGTTGTAAAGATTTAAGCATTTTCTAGCAAGGACTATGTAAGTATTGATTCTAAAGTTGAGTTCTTAAATTGGTTGCAAGTTTGAACAATATATAGTGCTTTTTGCATTAACTAAATGAATGTTTTCATTTCATAAGATGATTTGTTTGAATTAGCTGCAAGTTTGAAAAAATGTGACTTTGATTACTTGCATACTTGGGCATACTATATCATCACTATGCATATCATGTGAGCAGTACAGGTATACTCTTCTCAAACAACCTCACATAGTATGCATATCGATCATGAGTATACTTTCTGATTTAAGCACTACCCTTTATTGTTAGTCATATTTTTTTCAAACCTTGCTTGGTTAGTACTAGTCTTAACATGGGATAGTCCTTGCCATCCCAAAATATGCACTAAAGGACTACTAATGACAGTATAAGCAAACTTAATGTCTATCTTTTTAGTAATTTTTTTGGTTTGAATGCTTTATATACATTAGCCTACTAGCTCAGCGGGTAGAGTATTGTGCAAATGCACAAAAGATATGGGTTCGAATCCCACGTAGGTTCATTTTTATAGTGTCAAGACAAGAGGTTGTATGTGAGTTAAGTTGTAACAAAGTTTCCATAGTCGTTCATCATTTCAACCAATTTATTCTTGTACAAAATATAACTTATTGCTTATTTAATTTTCTTTTTGAAATTATTTATAGAGTTAACCTATGTAGGAATCGAACCTACATCTTCTATGCATTTTCATAGTGCTCTGCCAATTGAGCTAATAGGTTTAGCATATGTTCTGAAATATACTGAATTTGTTCTAAACCATGACTGAGAATATAAAAAAGATCCGCATAATCATACTACGTACTTTAGAACATAAACAAAATATTTTTTTTTCTGTGTTCTAAATTTTTTTTGCTTACTCCTATGTTCTAAATTTAGTCTACTTATGTTCTAAAGTTTTATTTTCCTATGTTCTAAATTTAGTTTACTTATGTTCTAAAGTTTTATTTTCCTATGTTCTAAATTTAGTCTACTTAGATGTTTTATTTTCCTATGTTCTAAATTTAGTCTACTTATTATGTTCTAAAGTTTTATTTTCCTATGTTCTAAATTTTTTCTTCCCTTGTCCTTTTTTTTTTTTTTTCCTATGTTCTAAATATTCTTTTTACCTATGTTCTAAATTCTTTTGTCTATGTTCTAAATTTTTTTTTTCCTATGTTCTAAATTTCTTCCTATGTTCTAAACATGTGCTCTACATTTCTTCTTATGTTCTAAATTATATTTTTCTCTATGTTCTAAACATGTGCTTTAAATTTTTTTCTTATGTTCTAAAAACGTGCCTTCAAATTTTTTTTTATGTTTTAATTATTTAGCTATGTTCTAAATTTACCTATGTTCTAAATTTTCTTATGCCTATATTTTAAATTTTTTCCTATGTTTTAAATTTTCTTTTGCATGTGTTCTAAATTTTTTACTATGTTCTAAATTATTTTCCTATGTTCTACATATTATTGTCTATGTTATAAATATATTTCCTATGTTCAAAATTTTTCTCGATAATCTAAATTTATTTTCAATGTTCTTAATTTTTTCTATCTATGTTCTAAATTTTTTTCCATGTGTTCTAAATTTTTTCTATCTATGTTCTAAATTTTGACTTATGTTCTAAATTTTTTTGCCTATGTTCTAAATTACTTTCTTATGTTCTAAACTTATTTTCTATGCTCTTATTTTTTTCCCAATATTCTAAATTTTTTATATCTATGTTCTAAATTACTTTTCTATGTTGTAAATCAATTTTTTTTTTCCTATGTTCTAAAGTTTTTAGTATATTCTACACTTACGTTCTAGTTTTAATCTGTTTATGTTCTAATTTTTTTCCCTATGTTCTAAGCTTATGTTTAATTTTTTTTTTTCCTATGTTCTAAACCTTATTTTTCTTATTGCTAGTACATTTAATAAATTGTTATTGACACAATCACAACCTTTGTTTAAAATAAGTTGTTGTAATACTTTCCTCCAAAATATACTCATTTAGCTTCTTATTCAAGAATGTTTGCAAAAGCGATGCTATAAGCTTCAAGTCCAAGACATTATAGTAGCAACCAGCTTTAAAAATGTAAGGAATGTCACAACAAGAAGAATTCCTCATAAACTAACTAATCAAAGACCTATAAGAGCTAGCAGCTAATATTAGAACAAAATAATGAGAAACAAATAGCTATCAAAAAGAACCAAAATTTTTAGAAAATGGTTAAATAAGAGTAGGCCATACTTCGCGGACTTGAATCAACATAAACAACAGGAAGCGAAAGTGCAATAAATGAAAACTTAAACTCACTTCATCATGCAACACACACAACCTTACAAACTAGGCAACCCAAACAGGCCCAACACCAATGTTAAACAACAACTATCTATTACATCTTACATGTGGAACAATACATTTCCACCCTCGATCATTATGCTAAATGTTTTACCTCTATGACAAATTTAGAACATAAATATAAACACAATACACCTACATTTAGAACATAAGCATAAATAAATTAAATCTTTAGAACATAATACATCTAAATTAAGAGCATAAGCATAATATATCTAAAATTAGAAAACAATTAATAGATGAGATTTGAACAATGAAGTAATTCTAACTAATCAAAAAGTTCGAAAAATGAATTTAATCTGACAAATTAAATGACAAATTCAAGTAATTGATGCATAATCACTGAAAACTCTTGAAAAAATTCAAGTATTATCGCTGAAACATACTAAATGCAATTCAATCGTTGCAATTTCATAACAAAAATCTCTGAAAATTTGAAAAAAAAAAATCAAACAAAATTGCAGTATCAAATCGCTGAAAATTCGAACCTTAAGTCATAAAAAATCAATGAAAAACTGAAAAAAAAAAAAAAAATAACAGCTTACAATTTTTACATTAAACTTGCTGGAAAATAAACCTAAAATAGCTGAAATGTCAGTGGAAGTTGCAGAGTGGAAATCAAAAATCAGATTAGACAAATTTGCTAAAAATGCGAACAAAATGAAAATTAGCTTAGACAAATTCGCTAAAAATTAGAACTAAATGAAAATCAGATTAAACAAATTCGATCAAGTTTTCAAAAAAAAAAAAAAAACAAATTTGAACAAACACACCTTAATTCGAACAAATTTGCTGAAAATTCTTCCAAAATGCTCCAAAAATAAAGGTTTTTGGAGAATTTGAGGAGACGTATTTAGGAGTTTGAGGAGAGAGAAAATGTTGGTAGTTTTTGGTTTGAGGAGAGAGAAAATTTGGGTTTATATATTAAGGTTGTTTGTTCAACAATTTTTTTTTTTCTTATTTCCATCAATCTTGACCGTTTATCTCAACCTAATCCTATGGCTGAGATTCGTTCCTATATAACTAGGGTTCTTATATATATAGGGGAGTTTTTTCCCGAGTTTTTGAGAGCCACGTAGGATTTAGTTTTTTCAGCGCGCCATGTAGGATAATAAATTTTAGTAGTAGCCAATTAAATACGAGATTATTAATTTCTTTTAAAATTAAATAATTTAAATGACACGTAAGCAAAATTGGCGAATGAGATTCCCGTTTTAAATTAATTAAATATAAAATACTATCTTTTGATATTAGGAATTTTAACTAAATGTATAACAAATTTTAGCACATTTATATATAAAAAAATATATTTTAAAAAATTCAAACAAACCGTGCATGGCACGGGCTTCATCTAGTATATATACATAGACAAGTTTATAAGAAAAATTGAAAGGTTTGACAAGTTAAGTGGAGCAAATTAAAAAGATAATCATGCGCGCATTGTGTGTGCCGCCTCTAAACTTGTAACGATAATACGGTTGACTTTTTCCCTAATAAAAATAGGATTAGCTCCACCTTGAAGTTATTTTTTTTCGATATTTTTGGGTTGTTTTAACCCAATAAGAAGGACCATTCCTGTTTGCTACACTTTCCTTGAACGTCGTCCCTAATATTACTCAACTAACATGGTTGAAGCCTTGAAGAGTATTTTAAATATGCATATCGTCTTGATAGATTTTACCTTACCAAAATTGAAGGAATAATATTCCTGAAAATACTAATTTGATTCTGTAAAATAAAATAATATTTAAAATGGTTGAGGTTCGTATTGCTAATGTGGAAGACAAGTTTGACTGATGATGCTGAATATGCTTGGTAGACGACGAAGACGTGAAGATGGAACAAGTGTTGGGGGTGTTATAGCAAGAGGATAAACCTATCATGTGTCTTATGTTTACATTAGTTGCACTCTAAATTTTGGCCGTAGAGGTGATCAAAGGTAGCCTGGCCCGTTGGCCCGACCCGATTTTGGGCGGGTTTTGGGCAGAATTTTCGACCCGAAATTGGGTCGAGCCCGACCCGAAAATTGAAAATTTTTTGGGCGAGTTTGGGAATGCGTTTTTATGCATGTTTAGTTGATAATTTAGGCCTGGCCCGAAAAGCCCCCACGACCCAACCATTTTGGGCGGGTTTGGGCACAAAAATCCCGACTCGATTAGTGGGCTTATTTTTTAGGCTTTGGCACGCTCCAGCCCGCCCAATGATCACCTCTAATTTTGGGTGTACTTTATTTAGATTTGTTATGGAATGCAGTAGGTCATGTGAGTATCATGAACAAAATAGTACGACAGAATGATAGAAGTAAGATTAATGAGAATGATATTTTGCTAGTGCATTGCATACGTGAATACGGAAATCATTTACATGATCTTGGTTGGAAGATAGTGTTACCATCATCCACATGAATTTTGATATCGTGTTACAATTGTAGATGGTCGTCGCAATGTGGTTTAGTGATATATGAGATGGAACAGAGAGTCCAAAGTAAAGACTATTGTGCTATGGAAAATCTATACTAAGCTATTTGGGACCAATTTAGATGGTCTTCCACCGGTGAAACAACTTACTCCAACAATAACAATAAGTACAAATTTGTCGGGGCTGTTTTTTCTAATAGGTAGCTCATTCATTGATGCTTTTGTTTTTTTGTTCTCTAATCTTTTTTCATATTAAATTTTAATTATTACTCATATAGAGCAGTATTTGACATAATGTCCATCGAGTTGTCCAAACAAATTCATTTCATTTGTAAATGCTGTTTTTTTAATGATATGATCCATTCAAACATTTAACATTTTGGATATGCATGTTTAGGTAATCTAAATAGGTCGTAATTATAAATAATGTTAAATTCAACAAATAATAATTTTAAATTTGTAGCATACATAAAACAGAGCAAAAACACAAAGTCATATATGTGGCTAGCCACACCGTGTGGCAAGGGTTGCTTCGTTAGTGTAATAGAGGTTACTTGAATTGGTCAGTGTTAAAGGGGTTATTTCGTTAGTGTTATATGGTTACTCGATTAGTGTTATAGGGGTTACTCAGCTAGTATTACAGGGGTTACTTGGTCAGTGTTATAGTTTGCTTTGTTTTTTTCATAAGTGGCCATATACAAGACGGGCTGGAGCAAAAAAAGGTTGTGTACCAAACAGAGATAGCTTCATCATAAAACGATAAATAATATCTTTTAACTGCATGAAAAAAAAGAACATCAAAGTATAGCTTAGTATATCTGCCTACTCTTGAATGAAAATGCCATCAATAATCAACTTTTTGGTCGAGAAACTTGAATTCTCTACTGCCACAAATATATTGTTATTTACCGGAACTATAAAAACTTTTGCTAATCTTTTACCCGTCAAGCTATCATCATATACCAACTTCTTCTCAAATAACAGATTTGGAAAATTATTATTATGACGACGTTAAAAAGGTATGAACTAAACGTTCAAAATAACATTTCAACCTCTTACAGTAGTTACATCTAAAATTTAAATGTTTTTCATGCAAATTCAATTTGATATTTATTTGTTAGATAACTTTTTAGCTATAAAACGGTGGCTTATCTAACATTTTATATAAGTAAATTCAAATATCATAAAAAAATTATATTAAAATTATTCATAAATTAACAAATTACGTAAAATATATATATATATATATATATATATATATATATATATATATATATATATATATATATATATATATATATATTAAAGTAATAAAATCAAAATCAAATTAGTAAAAATCAAATTTCTTTTTAGTTTCAAGTTCTTGATTTTAAATAATATCGTATATTTAAAAAAAAAACAAGATTAATAAGTCTTATAATAATTTATTCAATATGAACTACGATTAGGTCGATTACCATTCCTATAATATTATCATAAAAACTATTACTATTTTGATGATTCTCATGCATTAAAAGTAATTGAATGTAACTACTAGAAAGAATTGTAGTTCGACTATATAAATAATGCTTATAAAAATATATAGAGAAGATTAATTTTTCATACCAATATTTCCAAGAATTGTAGGAAGATCAAGATTCATCATCATCGTTGCTTAGCTTCAAGAAGCTAAGGAAAGTCAATTTTGAGAGAGAAATTAAAGAGTAGTGGCAGATATGGAAGATTGTTCGACTAGAATTATTGGTATGATCAGAAAGTAGGATAAGAGTTCTCGCCTTCTCAGATTTTCTCCTCCTTTGCCTAACTCTAAACTAACGATAGTGATTTAAAAAACTACGACTGGCTGTAGCCTGTAACTTCTAGTTACCTATAGGACGTAACAAGTCTAATGACTGACTGGCCCAGTACCAGAGAATGACAAAAATCCCCACGCTTCTTTAGTGTGGAATGACGATTATAGGTCCGGATAGACATACTAGGTTAAAATAGCATTATTATTAGGAAAAAATGACAAAAATAATTCCAACTTTCGCCAGTTCGTTCAAAATAATCTTAATTTTGAATTATTTTTAAATAATTCGAACTTTGGGGTGTACTCGCTCAAAAATGGCCCCAAGTGACCGGTAACCTGTTAAAGAGGTAAATAATTTATTTTTTTTGAGTTTAAGTGACACATGTCACCACGTGAATGGCTGAAAATTAAAAAAAAAAAAAAAGAACACCCAAACCCATCCTACTACAAACCCACCAGTCCACCACCACCCAAGTCCAGCACTCCGGCGTCCCTCCTCCCACCGGCCTAACCTAGACCCCTCCCCAACTGCCGGCACCACCTTTTCCCGACGATCTTTTCCGGCGCCCTTTCCCCCAAAACCGGCGCCAACGTGAGGGAATAGGTCACCACGACCCAGCCACCTAATCTGCTCCCATTCCCTGGAATTCACCCATGATTCCTTTTCCAACCCCCGAAAATACGAAAACCACCCTTCTCCCCAAACCGTTTCTTCTGCCAAATCAGACGGTAGATCGATGCCTGTAATTTATAAACGGCCAAGATTAAACACTCCATAAAAACGCAAGGAGAACAACATGATACAACTACCCATCTTGCCGTTGTTCCTATGGCGACTTCTCCGACGGCTGATAACGACTTTTTCGGGTTGGGGAAAAGGAAGGGGTGGTTTTCGGGTGTAGGGGCGATTTTGATGGCTGGGTTGTGGTGAGGAAAGGATTATGGTGGTTTGGGGTAGGGGATGCCGAAGAGTTAAAGGGCTGCCGCCAGGCATGGGGAGTGGGGAGGGTGGTCGTGAGCCTGTGAGGGTTATTGGCAGTTTTTCAGTTTTTTTTTTTTTTTTTTTTTTTCATTTTTTTCCATTTTTAACTTTTTTTTTTCCAATCAATTATGTAGTGAAACGTGTCTCTTTACCTGTAATAACAAGTTAGGTTATTAGTTGGGACCAATTAAAGCGAATACCCCTCAAAGTTCGAATTATTTAAAAATAATCCAAAGTTGGGATTATTTTTGTCAATTTTTCCTTATTATTATCATCACTACTCTTTAACCCGAGCAGCACTAGAATATTTACTGAATTTTTTTTTTATATAAATTACTCTAATTTTTTATTTGGTTATAGGTGTTTTTTTAATGAAAAATGCTCCTCAGCAATGAGCTAGCTCTACAAATGAAATTCCAAGACACATTACCAAGGAAACTACTAACATGATAAGTATCATCCAATACTAAATGAAAATTGCTCCTCCCACGCTCTTGTGACGAAATTGCGTTAACAACACCAAGACAATCGATCTCCACCACCACTCTTGTGAACCCCGCTTCCACTGCAGCTTTTATCCCCAAGAAAACAGCCTTAGCCTCAGCTACATTCGGCATCCAACGATCCTCTGTCATCCTCACAACAGCAAATAAAGGCTTCCACCTACTGTCTCGGACAACAGCCCCAGCACAGGACCCCAACCCCTCGCAAGTGTCCCCATCCACATTGAGTTTTACCCATCCCTCCCTTGGTGGCTTCCAACGTTGTTTAACACCCCGCCCAATACTCGCAAGTATTTCTTCCTTCCCCTTGACATCGCGCAACTGCTTGACCATATACTCCATAGAGCTAGTGTTTCGGATTGCAATGTTCATCATTAAAAATCCTCTTGTTTCTTGCGGTCCAAATAGCCTAGCTCACCGTCATCAACAAGGCATGCTCGCTCCTAGGAAGTCTCTCAAAGAAAGCTGAAGCTAAGTCATCAAAGCTTCCATAACTACCCTACACTTCATCCCTTACACCACTCTCATCCCACAACAACCGAGCTATTATGCAATCCCTCAAGCTGTGGAGTTTAGTCTCCTCCGCCACACTCAACACAACGACCAAGTACTCACCCTTCCGAGCAACCTCTTACTATAGCCCATCATGGATGGAAAAATCCCTTTACACGCTCTCCAAAAAAATAATTTCACTCTAGGGAGAGTTTGAGCATGCCATACCTTGTTCCAAAAACTCGCAGCAAAGTTCGATGGAGAAGCATCATCCGCCCAATTATCACCAAATATGGCTCTATACCCAGACCAAACTGAATATTCGCCCCTCTTCACGAGGTCCCAACACAAGGTATCATCAAGTAACCAATTGCTCAAAAGAAGGCAACATGCAATGGATTCAAGAGGTATAAGCGCATCCACAATGGCTAGCTACATGTACAGTTAGCTTTGAGTTGTCACATCATTAATCCCTAAACTACAAAATTTAAGGTACAACTTCTATAATGGTAAGCTGTATCATTTTGTAATAAATTAATTATAATAAAAATAATAAAATAAATAAATAAATACTTCCTCCGTTTTTTTTTATTGCACCATAAGGGGTTTCATGCTTGCCAATGCACTACTTTGACTATTAATATCTTTAATTATACTTTTGTAAAAATTATAAAAAATTGATATTTGAAAAGTAGATTTCGAGACGAATCTAATTAGATTCCACATGACTATATTTTTTCTAATGGATAAATCACAAAAGATGCTCAAAGAAGATTAAGTGAATAGTGTAAAAGTCTTCATGGTGCAATAAAAGAAAAACGGAGGAAGTATTAAACAAATTAATATATGTGTGTTAGGTGGAGTGAATAAAGCTATGTAGTTTGACCTAACTACAAGAGGTTGTAGCTCCACAATGGTTTGCATAGCTAGCAATTATTTAGAAATCACAACAATGGTGCGATATCGACCCAGAAAAGAATCGGCAATAATCGCACCAATTACAGGGAAAAGCGACCCAAATCCACTCCAAGCATTGACATTTGCTGCTGCAGTAGCTGTTGACTGGCCTAACGGTCCAGTTAAATAGCTAATCAAATTCGATGTGATACCATAATAAGCAATTCTCTCTGCAACCTCCACCCCTACAAAATTAACAAAAAAACCCAGAAAATTTACGTAAAATTCACTTCGAAGAAGTTGATAAATAATTGATTTTGATGAAATTGGAAATGGGTTTGTTGATTGACAAACCAATGATGAAAGAAGCGGATCTCCAACGACCATGTTTGGATCGAATTGCGGGGCAGCCTTTGTAGTCGACAGCGCCATCGACGGTATCTTCTTGCAAGGGTAGAAATGGAGTTTGAGCGTCAGTTGCAGAAGAAGATACAGTTATGGCGGGCGCCATTTTCTATCTTCTCTCTTCAGCCACCACCTGAGTAAACTGAGGAGATTATGGCCCTCAAATTCAATATCTCATTTTTGGTCAAGTAGTAGAGTAATCCAAGATTGACCATTACTTTTTTTATTTTTTTTTTATTTTTTATTAACCATTAATTTTATACTTTTATAACATACGAAGTAATTAGATTAACGCGTTTATTAATTAATCAGATTAACAGCTCTCACATCTATTAATCATATAATTTAAATTTCACAGACTCTCACATTTATTAATCATATAATTTAAATTTCACAGGTTCTCACATTTATTTTTGCTAAAATGTTTATTTTGTACTCCTCGTTCCTAAATTACATTCTTACTTCTAGCATTTATTCCTCACATAATAAAGAGAAGTAAAAATGTAATTTAGGGACGGAGGGAATACATTGAGATTGCTCTTTAGTTGGAATTAAACTAAAATGTCTATAAATACAAAAATTATACTCCCTCCGTTTCAAGTTACTCGCAACAATTATAAAAAATGGCCGTTTCACATTAGCTGCAACAAGTTTTTTTTTTCCTTTTATAGTAAGTTTTTTAGTGTGATTTTACAAAATTACCCTTACTTTTGTTTTTAAACACCTTAATTAAACTACTAATTTTATCTCATTAACTTAAACTCTACATTGATTAACTTAATCATTTCCACCAAAATCATTCCCCTCCCAATTAAATTCATCATCACTTTCAATTGCCAACCACCACCACTACAATTACCACCACCACCACCATACCCAAAATTTCTCTCTCTTTCTTCACCGATCTACCCTCAATTCGACTGCAACACCTCGCCGGAAGTCACGCCGCTGTCGGTTGTCCCCTCGCTTGTAGATTTTGGGTTCGAATCTGGGTTGTGGGTTTGGGGTTCGAAATCTGGGTTGTGGGTTTTGGTGTTCGAAATCTGAGTTCGTGGGTTTTGGGGTTCGAAATTTGGATTTGTGGGTGGTGTTGAGTTATGGATTCGTTGGTGGTGGCGGATTCGTGGGTCGTGATGGGTTGTGGATTCTTGAAGATGATGGGTTGTAGATTCGTGGTGGCAAATTATGGATTCTGGGTTTAGGGTTCGTCGGTTGTAATGGGTGGTGGTGGGTAGGTTGTAGTGGGTTCGATGTTTGCTGGATTCGTGGGTGGTGGCAGATTCGTGGGTCGGTTTAGGGTGGTGGGTTGTAGTGGGTCGGTGTTTGTTGGTTTCGTGGTGGTGGGTGGTTTCATGGTGTTAAATGGTGGTGTTGGGTGGTTTCGTGGTGCTCGGTGGTGGACTGGTGGTGGTAGGTAATGGTGGTGGTGGTAGGTGTTGGTGGTGGACTAGTGGTGGTAGGTGTTGGTGGTGGTGCTAGGTGTTGGTGGTGGACTGTTGGTGCTAGTTGTTGGTGGTGGTGCTAGGTTTTGGTTTTGGGTTGGATTAGTACTTAATTGTATCCCTAATTTTTCAATAAACAAGCTTATGATCTTTTGCCTATGAGTCCGCAATTCCCTCATTTGTTGTGAGTAACTTGAAACGGAGGGAGTATATAGTTCAAGTAGTAAAAATAACGATGTTGATTCATATTTTCAATTTTTCATTTTTCCACGTAAAAAAGATATATGAAAAGATGCTTAATAAGACTTAACTATCTCCTACAATATATAAGAAGTAGATAGAACCAACCAAGAGAAGCAAGTGAACAATTATTTTTAAAAGAAACTAACTTCATTTTCATTAGTTGAAGAAGATAATAACAAATTAAAGGCGACTCTTTTAATAAAGTGACATACAATAAATGAAGGAATAAAAAATTAAAGGAAAAAAAAAATAAAAGTGTACCAATAAGAGTAGGACACATGGCAGCCTATATGTCTGCAAAAGTTCCTGTTATTAAATATTACTCCCTCCGTCCCATAATACTTGGGACGTTGGGGTGGACAAGTAGTTTAAGAAAACTACATGTGGGCCTATTTAAAACATTTGTTTATTGTATAAAAAATTCTTTTTTATTTTTATATTACAAGAAAACAACAAGTGGGGTGGGAATGAGGTAGATGAGGAAAGAGAAAATGTGAGAAAATAGTTTTTTTTATTAGTAGTCCTATTCCATATTTATTAACATGCCAAGTATTATGGGACGGTCGAAAATGAGAACTGTGTCAAGTATTATGGGATGGAAGGAGTAGTATAGATATTACTATTGAAAATTTGAAACTAGCCCTAATATTAAAATTACATCCCTCGATTAATAACATCAATATTTTCATATTAATACAATTAAATTGGGCCTAATCTAATTGCATAGAACTAAAACAATCAATAGGAAATTAATACGCAATATCAACAATAAACAATAAAAAATTATTCCTTCACATTAATCTTCGGGCCTGTTCTCATACGATTATTTTCAGTTCAGTTCAGCTCTAATAAGTTCAGTTCAGTTCAGTTCAGTCCAGCTCCTAATTTCCTTCTCTTATAAAATATTCATTTCAGTTCAATTCAGTTTAGCTCTAATAAGTTCAGTTCACTTCAGCTCTAATAAGTTCAGTTCAGCTCATTTCAGTCAATGAGAACAGGCCCTTAGATCCCAAAATTTAAGAATTAAACTACTTGCACATATTTAAATCTAAAAAAAAAAAAAAAAAAACAAGTAAATATAACATAATAAAACAAACAGAGGCATATCCAGGATTTCAAAACACAATGTGCAAAAATTATAATTGCGATATTCAATCGAAATGATAAATTATTTTCAATTGAATTTAGGTACTCCGTATATTGGTATTCAATGAAAATGCTTTGTATTGTATTTTGTTATTTAATTTGTACTGTATTTTGTTATTTAATTTGTTTTTAAATTATACTCGTACTTTTTAGCTTTGCCCAAACTTCACGTGATGTTCAACTTTCTTATTTTATCCTTTTTTTTTACGTGACGAATATGCACACTTGTAATCTTGTAAGGATTATACCCTTACCTTTCCTTGTTTTCCATTTTTTCTCTCATTTCCTCCATTTGACACATTACACACTCTTATCTCCAGATTACTTTCCACTATCTTAATCCTTTTCCTCATCCTCTTTCATTAATTTTTCAACATCAATAAGTATACTTTTTCATTCTCTCTCCTACTTTTATATATACCCCAATATATATTCCATCTCTTATTAATATATTTAATTATTAATTGAGTATGTAAAAAATATTGATTAAGGAAAATAAGAGACTAATGAGAACCAGAGGTGGAGCCAGGGGGCTAGTGGAGGCCCGGCCCCCGATGGCCCAACTGGTGATATATGTAATATATAGTCTGGCCCCTCTAAAAAACCTAATAAATAGGTAATATTTGTCTTGCACATCATGATGTTAGTGATAGCCTAGTTGGTTTGTTGGAGTTTTTCATGGTAACTTGGTGAGAGAGAGGTCTCTAGTTCGATTCCCCACTTTGAGCGTTTTTTTTTGGGTAACTTTATCGTTTCTTGACTCCCATAGATTTTTAGCCCCTGATGAGAACAAAATGCTAAAAATGAAAGTCTATGAAAATAAGTGAATATTATACTATTTTATAGAGGATTTTTTTTTTTTTTAACTGTTTGATGATTTTTTTTTGTTTTTTTTTTAATGACCCTTGGTGATATTATTTTTAAAAAATCTATGACCATTTGGAAAATATTACCATTATAAATATTTATGAGCTTAAAGTTAGTTGTCAAACGAAATCTTGACACTTGTCAAGTTTCTGGCCGTTGGATCCCATCCAGGCCCTCCAAAAATATTACCGTTTGCTTTCTTCAACTTTTATACCTATTTTCTATTTTTCTTCATTTTATTATTGACAATAATGCCATATTCTTGTACAAAGGCCGAGATTTGTATTTCTCTCCACCAAGAGAATTGGGTACATTCCTCTTAATAAAAGGATCCTTTTAGATTAACCCGAAAAAGGATCCTTTTAGCAAGGTAAAAGGAGTTTCCTGCCTACTACTGATGCTCTTAGTGTTAGCTGCATCCGCCTATGAAAACAATAGTATGAAGTTAAAGAAAACAATAATGAAGGAAAACATTATAATCAAGCTAATAATAACGAAAGACAAATAGCAAGAAACTAAAAGGCAACGTCAAAGAACAAAATTAAAAGTAACTTAAAATTGCATCACTCATGAAAAGAAAGTAACTAAAAGTAGTGACAAAGCCGGAAAAGGCTACACATACAATGGTTGTATGTGGTGGCCCATATACAACCATTGTTGGCAATATTTAATTGGTTTGCATATTGGGATCCACTTTTCTAATCTTGTTTTTTTCCTATTTTTTCCCTCTTATTTTTTTCCTCCCTTTTGACGTGGCATACATACAATGGTATTGTATGAGGTAGCATTATATGTGTAGCATCACTCAACAAAGCCTAGCTTATTAGCTTAAAGTATTTAAAGAGCTATGATTATAATCTAAATCAAACAACAACTAGTCAATTACTAATCGCCTCAAAAACCTACGGACTACAGACTACAGTACGTACGGTCGTACGGACTACATTACAAGCTCTTTTCTATTGGGCTTCTTTTCCTTCCTTGAGCCTCTACTTTGGTCCATATTCTTTAAGGAATTGCAACTTTTATACACCAAATTGAGCCCTTTATCACTAAACTTAATTTCTCTAGCACAATCTTAATACTAGTATTTGATCATACAATATGATCAGACTTCAATGTTTCGGTTCATTCAATAAGCTTGTAATTGTCGTAAATTTATAGATTTCTATAAAATAACATTAACTCTACATAAAGACCAGATTAGTAATAAAAGTAGTTTCGTATAACTCAAATAAACACAAATACAATAGCGAGTAAAGCAAGCAAGATCCTGCCATGTTACAATATCATCACCCTCCAAAGGAAGTGGGCTAGTTTTGAGGGACCTTTAAGAACCCATATTATTCTCCAGACTTCATTATATGGATGACATTGTACGGTGGTAGGACCTTGCTTGCTTAACCAACACCCCGAACACCACCGTGTACTCCCCTATTTTTGACGGCCACAATACATGACATCTCTTATGACAGGGTAAGAAAAAGAAATTGGTAAAACTAACGCTTCATCTGCGCGTCGAAATTATCTTGAATTACCTCCACAGTACGCCTAGACTTGGTATCATGGTCAACTAAGTCACACACTCGCAGTTCCATATTACTAGTTGCCAAAGGCGAGAGTACACACAAAGAGTTTCTATATAAAAATATATACTAGACACTTAATTTTGAGACATCTTAAAAAAGAAAAATAGACACATAAAAAATGCGAATAATGCCAAAAGAAAATATACTGATAAAAATGTATAACTCGAAAAAGTACAAGTAAAAGACCACAGTGTACACATATGACAAGACAAACCATGCAATAATATCAAGATATGCAAAGTTTGAGAATCAAACCTGACCTTTTTGCTATCAGCCTATCATGAACTTTGGAACACGCTATTTGATTTTAATGTTTGTTTTATTGCTTTATATACTTTAGTATACTGGAAGAAACTCTAGAAGAAAGGAGGGAGAACAGTTTCCATAATCAATCAATCAATCAATCAATCAATCAAAGCCTTAATCCCAAAAGTGGGGTCGGCTAACATGAACCAAATTTGATTATTCCGTGTAGTCATCAACATAAATCTTTCTCCTCCATCCCTTACGATCCAAAACTTCATCCTCACGTAAATCCATGCACTTCATATCCTTCCTCACTCCTTCCAACCAAGTCATCTTTGGTCTCCCTCTTCCTCGTTTAATCCCTCCATGGTCCCACTCTTCCACTCTTCGCACCGGTGCACCCTCGGGTCTCCGTCTTACATGTCCAAACCAACGCAGACGATTTTCCCTTAATTTATCTACAATGCCCGCCACACCTACTTTCTTGCGAATAACCTCATTTCTGATTCTATCTCTTAAAGTGTTTCCACACATCCACCTTAACATGCGCATTTCCGTAACCTCCATCTTTTTAATATGCTCTTTCTTAGAAGCCCAACATTCTGTACCATAGAGCAACACTGGTCTTATGGCAGTCCTGTAGAATTTTCCCTTCAACTTTAAGGGAATGCTGCGGTCGCATAGCACTCCCGTGGCCGCTCTCCATTTAAGCCACCCTGACTTAATCCTGTGGGTCACGTCTTGATCAATGTCACCATTCTTCTGGATGATCGACCCTAGGTACTTAAAACATTCACTCATGGTCAAATCCTTTCCATCCAAACTCACCACTTCATTGCTTGTCCCCCTCTGAGTGCCAAAACGACATACCAAATATTCAGTCTTACTCCGACTTAGCTTAAACCCTCTAGATTCCAACCTTTGCCTCCATTGCTCCAACTTGACATTAACCCCATCCTTAGTCTCATCCACCAAAACGATATCATCTGCGAACAGCATACACCATGGAACCTCATCTTGAATTGGTCTAGTTAATTCGTCTAGAACCGTTGCAAAAAGAAAAGGGCTTAATGCAGACCCTTGATGCAATCCGATTGTAATAGGGAAATCTTTTGTCAACCCTCCGCATGTCCTCACATTTGTTGACACATCCCGATACATATCCTTAACTAGGTCTACATACCTTCGTGGGATACCTTTCTTCAACATTGCCCACCAAAGTATCTCTCTTGGCACCTTGTCATATGCCTTCTCTAAATCAATAAAGACCATATGAAGATCTTTCTTCTTTACCCTATAAAACTCCATCATTTGTCTTATCAAATGGATTGCCTCCATAGTAGATCTCCCAGGCATAAAACCAAATTGGTTATCTGAAATGCTTGTGCATGCCCTCAACCTTTGTTCAATCACCCTTTCCCACAACTTCATAGTATGGCTCATAAGCTTAATTCCTCGATAGTTAGAACAATCTTGAGCGTCTCCTTTGTTTTTATAAACCGGGACCAAGGTGCTCTTCCTCCAATCTTGTGGGATCCTTGTAGCCGTCCATATCTTGTTGAAAAGGTTTGTTAACCAATCAATACCAATCTTACCCAAACACCTCCACACCTCTATCGGTACCCCATCAGGGCCAACCGCCTTCTTAGGTTTCATCTTCCTCAGTGCAATCTCCACCTCTACTCTCCTAATCCTTCGCACATACTCCATGTTGATTTCTTCATCACTCATAGAGGTATCTCCTATCACAACTCCATTACTTCCATTAAATAATTCATCGAAGTACCCCTTCCACCTGTCCTTGATGCCCTCCTCTTGCACTAGGACCATTTGGTTCTTATCTTTGACACACTTCACCATGCCAATATCCTTCCTTGCCTCTTGTCTTCTCTTTGCCATCTTATAAATGATCCTTTCTCCCTCCTTGGAATCAAGCTTTTCATAAACCTCCTGATATGCCTTTTCTTTTGCTTGGCGAACAGCTGCCTTTGCCTTACTCTTAGCCTCCTTATACGCTGCAAAGGTTTCATCACTCCTACATTTTCCTAAGGCTTGATAGCATTCCCTTTTTTGCTTAATTACTGCTTTCACCTCTTCATTCCACCACGAAGTATCTCTCTGTACCGAAGTTCTTCCCCTTACTTCCCCTAAGACCTCTTTGGCCACTCTTAGGAAACAGTTCTTCATTCGTAACCAGGTCATGTCCGGATCCACCTCTCCATCCCAATCCGCTTCTTCAATTACCTTTTCTGTAAAAACCTTAGCTTTTGCATCCCTTAGGGTCCACCATCTTATCCTTGGTTCTTCTTGTCTAACTTTTTTCTTCGCCTTCTCTTTCAGACGAATAGTCATTACCAATAGCCGGTGTTGGGTGACCACACTCTCCCCTGGGATAACCTTACAGTTTATGCAACTTTGTCTATCTATGCTCCTTGTGAGCAGGAAGTCTATTTGAGTTGCATTTGCTCCATTCCGAAAAGTTATCAAGTGTGAATCCCTCTTCTTAAACCAAGTATTAGCCAAAATTAAATCATATGATTGGGCAAAATCCATAATAGCTTCACCACCGGCGTCCCTCTGCCCATACCCAAAGCCTCCATGGACACTCTCATAGCCATCTCGGCTCGCCCCAACGTGCCCATTTAGATCCCCTCCAATATATAACTTCTCTGAGTGGTGGACACCCTGCACCACCTCGTCTAGGTCCTCCCAAAATTGTCGTTTCTCTTCTGCATCTAAACCCACTTGGGGAGCATAAGCACTGATAACATTCACAATCTCCTTGCCACATAGCAACTTCAGCCTTATCAACCTATCGTTCTTCCGATAGACCTCGATCACCTCTTTTGCCAACCTCTCATCGAGAACCACACCAACTCCGTTCCTAGCTCCACCATTCCTTGTTCTGTGGCTCGTTTCTTGCCCAACATACCATACCTTATACCCCAAAACCAAGCCTCGAGCTCCTTCTCCTGTCCATCTTGTCTCTTGGAGGCACATGATGTTCACGCGTCGTCTTTTCATTACTTCTACCAATTCTGCTGATTTTCCCGTAAGAGACCCCACATTCCAAGAACCAATCCGCAAACTAAATTCTTTTCTCCCACGCTCCCTCCTGATCCCAACTCCAAGTCCTTGATTATTTGACACCACAATTGGGCAATATGGCGCGTCGCTTCTGGGCGACGACCTAGCAACCCTTACATACTTATCACTGCACCCGGGTCTGGGAAGTGCAGCGCGTCGCTCAGTAGGGAACGCCCCAATGGCACGCCCTTGCTCATTTGACACCACACTCGGGCAATGTGGCGCGTCGCTTCTGGGCGACGACCTAGCAACCCTTGCATACTTATCACTACACCCGGGTCTAGGAAGTGCAGCGCGTCGCTGAGTAGGGAACGCCCCCACGAAAATATCTGTTTGGCTCATGTCATGGGATGTGACGAAGTTTTATACTGGCTGTCACTGGCCTACCGTAACCCTCCTCCTTTATCCAGGCTTGGGACTGGCAGCGGGAAACCCACTGGCGGAGTTAGTTTCCATAATCCATAGTGATAATTAATACTAGTACAATAGATTACTATACATCATATCAAGACTATGCATTAAAAAAAAAAAAAAAAAAAAAAAAAAAAAAAAAAAAAAAAAAAAAGAAGCACCATTATACATACTATCCGAATTGAGGAAAATGGTACTACTTCTTGTTCTAAGATTTATAGACAAGAAAGTAGATAAAAAAATATTGTGCATAAATGTATAATATAAAAAATCTTTATAGCAGCATAATTCATTAATTCGACAGATTACTTTGCAGAGGGAGTAACTTTCCATTTTATTGTAATTTCACTATCAATACTTACAAATTTCTCGCCCTTTTATTCACTACTCATGACATTTTTTTTCTAAACTAAACCTAGTACTCCGTAGCTAGTTGAAAGATGGATAATTTCTTTGTTAATTGTTACTTCTTTGTTGCGAGTTTATTTCAAAATTTGTGGAGTAGGGTGGTGAGTAACCACCGTGATTTTATAGAATACAAAACAAATCAGGGCCTAGTAGAAGCAATTAGACATGAAATACAAAAAAATACCTACGCTCGAGTATGGGGTGTTTTTGCTGCTGGGTTTGGAGCGGGTGCAATGGTCTTTATGAAGTTAACTCAAAGGTTTGATTTGTCTGGATTTCCTCACAACAAAGAGGTAATTACTTTCTTAATTTATTTGCTACTGTAATTTTCTTTTTTTTTTTTTTTTTGTCTACTATCATATGTATTATGGCTTTTTAGCTTTTATAACCTTTGGGAAGGAGATTAATCTCCTAGTATGTACTTTGAAAATTAACGTAAAGAAAATGAAAGGGACTTTAGTCTTTAGATCGAGTAGATATTAACAAAAGTTTATCTTTTAACTTGGGAATCATTTGTCAAAAAATGTCAAGGAAGTTTCTTTCATACGAGTACGTCAGTACGTATTATTTTCAGATTTTATTAAATTTTTGTCTCGTGGAAAAAAACTCAATACTTTCTGTCTTATTAAGTGCAAGTGCAATGGAAAAAACTGGCATATCATGCATCACATTAAATTGTTTGGATGGTTATAATTAAATTTAAATTTATCAATTAGGTTTCATGTTTATTAAGTATTTACATATCTATCCTAACATGATTTTTATTGGTATTTTCAACGGATCTTGCATAAGTCCGCAAATTTATCCAAAGGTTAGGTGGGATTCTTCATAAATAGTTAAAAAGTTTATGATATGTTAAAGAGAAAAAATGTTTCTTACGTAGAGTAACCTGTAGACTTCCGAGCAGATGTTGGTTGTTGACTAATATCAAACAAGCCTTGCCACTTGCCACTAAAGCGCTTAAATTAAAACATGCAATAAAAACGTAGACGGGTTAATTATTATTTAGGTAATAATAACTTGAAGGTGTCTATTAACTCTGATCTATTTAATTCTACAAGGAACTAATTAGTACTAGCTGTTATTTGACATTGTAGGCAAAATAAGGTGTCATATTCTTCTTACTTGTTGGAATTCTTGGACCAATTCACATCTTTCTCATCATTGTGGGATATCGGGTGAGAACGTATTGGATTGTTCGAGTCACCCCTCACCAGGTGATAATGGGTCTTGGAGCCACGATCACTGCATTCCTACCGATCGCATGCATTATTGATGGTAGTATGATTGATGAAAAGCTAGATGGATGGGCTTTAACATGTGCTAGCCTTTTCACTCTTGAGTTTTTTTTTTCACTCACATAGCTATATTGCCGGCTTACGATTACTTTGTTGTTCACACTTGCTTGAGTGTTGTGAGTTCCATTCTTCTATCATTGACTACTACAAGCAATTTGCGACTGTTATGGATGGGTCTAATGGGAATCAGAAGTGCTTTAATTCTTGCTTTACATCATTGAGTAAACATACAATCTCCGGTGGTAGATGAATGTTTTCAAATCAATTTAGATTTTAGGCCCCCGGATCGACGAAATAATGAAGCGTGGATAACACAAAACCCAATTACTGATTATCACTCCGTTCGTCCCCATATTCCTTGGTGGAAGGTTACGTTGAAGCATAAAGTTTTTCATGGAATATTGTATATAGTAGCTTTGGTGGTTTTATCTTATGTCTTTGGAAGGAAGATTGATTCAAAACCGACTTAATTAATTATTCATATTAGTTAGTTTCCTTTAATTATTAAAATGTATTTGTATTGTTTTAGAATTTAATTAGGAGTATTCTAAGCACTGATATCCTATTTGCTTTAATTTTAGCTATGCAGTGTTTTACTTTTATCTGTTTTGTAAAAGTTAAGATTTGCATGCACTAAGGAATGAAAATTACTATGCTTTTATGTGTGTTTATTTTTTTTCTATTATTAATTAATTAAGATTTTTTAAAGTAAGGTTAGTTAAAATTTTAATAAGTTAAAAAAATACTTTGTCTCATAAGTCATAATGTAGTGTGCCTAGTTGAATTTTTCTTACGAGAATTAAGGGTAGTGAAACTTATGCAATATTTTTTAAAAGTAAGGATCGATCTACAGTATAGATCAAATTCAACAAAGCATCAAGAGCAATTAAGATGATATCTCCAAATATGATTTAATTTTAATTATTATTCATTGTGACTTATTAATGGTAAACAATATGTTTACAATTTTACATGTACGTACTACAATGTAGAAAATAGATCCAATGCATTCAAAAAATTTTAATTCAACAATGAACATTATTATAATCACGACGGGATAATAAAAGCGATTAAAGCTGATAATCTATTTTAAAAAATAAAAAAAATAAATAAAAAATAAAAAATAAAAAAAACACAAAGAGGCTTGATATAAGAAATATTATAATTTCACGATTTTCATCCAAGAGAAATTTTAATCAGCATTATCAAAGTAAAGGGTGCAACCATCAGATGGTGCGCTGCCAAGCAACAGTTGAAATAAATAGCTTTTGATTTTTTCCCTATAAAAAGATAATCATGCATGCATTATGTGCGCCGCCTCTAAACTTATAATGATAATACGATTGACTTTTTTCCTATAAAAATCAGATTAGCTCCACCTTGAAGTTTTTTTTTTTTTTTTTTTTTTTCAATAGTTTTGGGTTTTTTTCACCCAACAAGAAGGAAAATTCATGTTTGTTACACTTTCCTTGAATGTCGTCCCTAATATTACTCAACTAACATGGTTGAAATCTTGAATAGGGGTATTTTAAATTTGCATTACCAAAAAAGAAATATATTCCTGAAAATACTAATTTGATTCTGTAAAATTAAAAATGGTTGAGGTTCGTGTTGCTAATGTGGAAGACAGTTTTGACTTTTGAGAGTGATGATGCTGAGTATGCTTGGTATGGCGACGAAAACGTGAAGATGAACAAGTTGTGGTCATTCTTGTGTTATAGCAATAGCAAGATAATGCATAAAACTACAATGTGCCTTATGTTTACATTTGTTACACTCTTAATTTTGGGTGTACTTTATTTAAATCTGATATGGAACGCAGGAGGTCATGTGAGGATCATGAACGAGATAGCGCGACTGAATGATACAAATAAGATTAATGAGAATTATATTTTGCTAGTGCATTGCATACGTGAATACGGCAATCATTTACATGATCTTGGTTGGAAGATAGTGCTACCATCATCCACATATGAATATCGGTTTAATGTTGAAATTAGAGATGATCGTCGCAATGTGGTTCAGTGCTATATGAGATGGAACGGAGAGCCCAAAGTTGGGACTATTGTGCTATGGAACATCTATACTATTTGGGACCAATTCGGATGGTCTTCCTCTGGTGAAACAACTTATTCCAACAATAACAATAAGTACAAGTTTGTTAGGGCTGTTTTTTCTAATAGGTAACTCATTCATAAATTATAATTATTACTTATACAGTATTGTTTGACATAATGTCCATCGAGTTG
This sequence comes from Chenopodium album, assembly GCF_948465745.1. Lineage (NCBI taxonomy): Eukaryota > Viridiplantae > Streptophyta > Magnoliopsida > Caryophyllales > Amaranthaceae > Chenopodium > Chenopodium album. Next base: position 50,354,325 of record NC_137849.1, read on the forward strand.
TCCAAACAAATTCATTTTATTTATAAATGCTGTTTTCTTTCATGATCCATTCAAACATTTAACATTTTGTATATGCATGCTTAGGAAATCTAATCAAGTGGTAAATATAAATAATATCAAATTTAACAGATAATAATTTTAAATTTATTACATACATAAAACAGAAGATCCCTAGAGTGCAAAAAAAAAAAGGCTTTTTTTTGAAGGGGGTAGAGATGAGAGATCAATCATTCAAAGCAATAGTATCCATAAGTGCATAATCCCTAGGGACACACTTCTCCCAATGTGCTCACAGTTAAACGGAATAAATCTTACAAGATTATGTGCTACTCCGTTGCCTTCACGTCGAACAAGAGCCCAGCTAACTTGAACAAAACTAGAGCTCAGCCTCATTGCGTCATTGTGAACAAAATCAAGATCAGTTAGGTGCGTTGCTCATTTGGACAACCTATTTGTTACAACTTGACAGTCCGACTCAGTGACAATTTTATCATAGCCAAAATCCTGAGCAAAAAATGATTGTGTACCAAATAAAGCCAGCTTCATCATAAAACGATGAATAATATCCTTTAAAAGTGCATGAAAAAAAAAATACCAAAATATGTTCTGTTATATCTACAAACTCCTGCAATCAACAATCAACTTTTTGGTAGAGAAGCTTGAATTCTCTACCGTCACAAACACATTGCCATCCACCGGAGCTCGAAAAGTTCTTTTAAGCCTATTATCATTCAAGGTAGCATCATGTTCCAACTTCCTTTCAAATAGCAGAATTGGAAAATTAGTACGGCGCTGAAGAGGTATGAACTCAATCTTCATGGTCACATTCCATCCTCTCACTCTAGCAGTAATACGTAAATGTGTTTCCTGCAAAGTCAATTAAATATATGTTAAGATAATTTTTAGGAAAATTTGTCAAGAATAAGTCAATCTTTACACGGTTAATTCAAAATAAGTCAACCTTTGAATAACTAAAAATAAGTCAACATTTATAGAACATTATCTCAAAATGAGTTATAACCTGTTGATTTTACGGATAACCGGTTGTTTGAGTTAATTATGCCAAATGTCAATATAAGATTGGTTCTTAAAATTTTAATTAGAATTAAGTATTTTTATTACTTAATAAAAACAAATAACATATCTCTCCCATCATAGAGAAGCCCTCGCCGGCTACAACGCCACCACAGTCACCTCCCACAACGCCAATCGCTTCCTACCACTGACCAACCCCCTTAGACCTTTTCCCGCGCCAGCGACCACATTCCCCCCAAACAAGATTTGGAGGCATAATCAAACTTCCCAGAAATTGAACTTAATTATTCACGAGGTAATTAATCGTTTTCGGATTTCATTTTGGTTGATTTTTACATTAGCAAGCAAGCTCAATTTAACTTTCCAATTTGGGAATTAAATTCTAGCTATTAAGTTAATTTTTTCATGTGAAATTTGCGCTTATTTTGTAGTATTAAATTGTATTTGGTACACAAAACCATCCGTTTTCGTAATTGCGGTTTTCCTCAATTAAGCTCACATGAAAATGTACATTTTGTCACTTTTATAATTAGTCATTCATTCTAAATCTGAAATGTGGTTTATTTATATGCTTATGTATATAATAATTAAAACTAGTGTTTGGTATGGAAATTGTTGCAGATTAAAGATTAATGTTGGCCTCCTCACAAAGGAAGGGAGGGATGGTGGAGCCGGGTTTATTGAGGGATGCATGCTGGGTGGCGACACGAAGGTGGTAGCTGACTGGCTGGGCACGGGTGGTGAGGGGTAATTGTTGGGATGTGGTGGTTGAGGGGCTGAAAGTGGTGGCTGCTGCTTGGGGTTCATCCGTACATGGGGTTCAAAGAACTTTTCCAAAATAAAAAAAATTAAATAAATAAAGTGACTTGTTTAGTAGGTTGTAGGTCATCTAGCCTACTTAAAGACAATAGCCCTAAAAGTTTAACTTATTTTTAGTTAATTAAAAATTGACTTATTTTGAGCAAATTGTGTAAAAGTTGTGACAAATAAGCATATTTTGTTATCAACATTATTGGCCTGTTACCTGAACAATGGAAATCCGGATAGCATGAGGGACATCCACATCTCCTGCAACAAAGTTATCATAATTCGCCATGCCATATGAGCCACCGAATTTGTCACTAATAAGCCGAGCCGACAAGTGCCTGAAATTCAAAACATTAACATGAAATCAATTCAACTTAACATATTGATAGTAGCAAAGCAAGCAGCAGGGGCATGGCAGCAATAAATTGTAGCAGCAAGCAGCAGCCTACGAAGTGGGCAACACCTCTTGTTGGCATAATTAAAGCGGCAATTTCCTGTTAATCTCTTTGATTGCTTTAAAACGTTAATCTAGGGGTACTCTAGGTATTTCCATCATTAAAATTGGGGATTTGTTGGTCATTTTGCCTATGTGACATGTTCATAAACGATGATGACGCAACTGAACACGTAAGACAACTGAGTTAACCCCAATTCTTTCTGTTAACTCACTTTACCTTCTTCATCCTCTCTCCTCAAGCTTTCTACCTTCATTCATCTATGGAAGCTACATAGAAACACCACCTCCACCTTTCTCTCTCCACCAGTCTCCACCATCCGTTCACCAACACCATGTTCTTGGTCACCCCTACCCTTTGGGGTTAACCAAGCCCTTAATTTCACCTTTTATTCATAGGGTTTTCGTTTAATTTGGCGGCGAAGCCGCCGGAGGTGGTGCAGTGGCGTCGGTGGACAGTTTAACGGAGGAAGATAGTGTGTCGGTGGTAGCTTCAATGGAGGAAATAAGTGTCGGTGGTAGCTTCAATGGAGGAAATAAGCGGCGTTTACAAATCGCTTGCCTACGTGTCTATAAGCCCAGCTGACTCATCACGATCTAACTCCAAAAGCTGAGTTGGCGAATTAGATTGACAAACTAAAGCAATCAAAAAGATTAACTGGGCATCCCCCTAATTAAAGTAAATTCTGATGTAGCAATTTTTCAGAATAATTATCTGGGTTTGGGGGGGGGGGGGGGGGTGTTATGAGGGACTCAATAGGGGGAATGTGGTTGCTTCTACTTGCTTGCAGAGGAAAGGAGGTTTGCTCTGGCTTACTTTGAGACACACTCTCGGTATCAGCTCAGAGCCTGTTTTCTCGAAATTATGCTTGGAAACTAACAACCTGAAGTTGTTTAATGCTTTACACAGGGGCATGCAATGGCTACTCCACGGAATTTGGCTCTATAGTCAAGAATATTCTACAGCTCTCCCAAGCGAACAAGTTACTTCCTAAATAATAAGCTCATGTAAAGGCAGAAGATAACACTGTATGTGAAATATAATACTAGTAATATTAATGGACCAAGTTATGAGTTAGATGCTCCTCTTAGGCGACTAAGCTACCTAATAAAGTTTTTGATACTGATATATGTAATGCAGTTTAAGATTGACTCCAATCAAATTATATGTATACATTATATGTATAATAAATTCAGCAAAGATATGGCATACTCACTTAAAGAGGGGCTTATGGGATTGTTCCGGAGATACAACATTTCTCCATTTCCCACCTCTCCAACGACTGATGCAGCGCTCACAAAAATTGCCAATGAAAACCTATCATAAAAAAATAAAAGATTATGGGTCACAAACTCACAAATAAACACAACACATGCATATACTTGTATAATATATGTACTGAAATACCTCCTCCAAAAAAATATCTGGATGCTCTCTCTTTGTCTCCTTAATTGCATTGAAGAGCTGAAACTTGTTGGACAAGGATATATGTGGGACACCAGAAAAGTCAATGATTAGGACGAGCGAAGGAGGTTCATCTTGGTCGAGCCCAAGTGCTCCAATTGTCTCCTGAAATAATGCCGTCCAGTAGTTACGAAACGGCTGTGGATTGTTTTGCCGGGAAATCCAAGACATCAATCCGCGGACCTCTATCTCCAAAAAACTCATCTCTCCGAAACTATTACGGTGGTAATAGGGACGTGCACCAACATATTGCTGCTACATTCTTCAATACCTATAGTGGAATTATCTTAATTAATATATATTCCTAAGTTGAATTACAGTAAATAAAACATAGTGGTAGTTGAATATTCACATTTTCCCAAGTTATTAGCTTAGAAATAACACCCGTAACATATTGAGTAATTGCCAAATGTGGAGGAAAAAGACAGGGCTAATAAAAGTCGATGCTTTTGTAGTAGAACTTGTAATAAGGGAATAGGGTATGCTATTTTTGTGAAATCAGACTTTTTTGCTTAATCAATCATCCACTTGCTTGTTATTTCTCAGTTTTAGTTTAATTTCAGGCTATTACACATGCATTCCGCCCTTGTTGCTATGATTATCACAGCAACAAAGTTTAGATCAGATCTTAATGTCGTGAAATTCAGATTCGTCCCATATAACAGCAGTAATTAATAATTTGGAGTTTAATTAGACATACCACATACCATAATGAAAATTAACAATCCTAATTACCCAAAAAAAATTAACAATTACACCACACTAGCAATCAAAGATAAGTAGAGAACAGAAAATACCTCGGCAATCAAAGCGGCGTCGGAAAGTTAGAAAGTAAACCGGCGTCTACTGCTTCTCCAATGTCCGCATCTAATAGCAACAGAGTCTCGAGTGCACCCGCAGTATGATTCCCAAAACAGAAAATATTTGGAAACCAGAATTTTGAGAGAGAATTAATTTAGAGAAAGAAATTAAATGGGGATTTCTTCACTTTTTCTTGCCGCCGCATTTCACTTTAATACCTTCCAAAACCTTTTTTTGACCTACCTAGGCTTTATTATACTCAAGGAATCAAGGGGATTGAAAAGTGAGAAAATGAAAGAATTTGAGTTTAATTCATATGGAATAAGAAATATCTAATTATCTAGATTGTTCCGATGGGGCTTACATACGAAGTAACACGTGTTACCCCTTAAAAGTGCTTTTTTTTTTGGGGAGTACTAAATGCAGGTACAATTTTACCTAAATGCAGAATAAGTTATTTTATTAAAAAAGATTATATTTCAAATTTGCCCTTAATTTGATTTAATCCTTTACACTTTTTTTTTAAAGGATTAAAATTAAATCCTTTACACTCCCAACTATATGTCTATATAAACATCCTACCGTTTAATTTACAACCATATTCTAACGTATTCAACCTTTTATCCTATTAAATATTCAGTACTATACAAATTCATGGACAATAATAAAGTGCACTACGACGATTTTTTTGAGGTATGAAAATTATGTGTTGTAAATTTTTTTTTTTCGCAAAATCTAAGTTATAGAAGAACAATCAAACAAAATAAAATAAAATTTCCATCTTAAACGGAACATTTTATTCATGGGCATGTATCACGGTGCTGGTTGTGTTGCCAGGGGTCAACAGTACCCCCAGCTACGATTTCCGGTGGTCTCCAGCACCCCCCGGCTACGATTTCCGGGGGTCTCTATTACCCCCCGGATAAGATTTCCGGGGGTCTTTAGTACCCCCCGGAAATCATAGCCGGGGGTCTTCAGTACCCCCCGGAAATCATAGTCGGGGGTAAATGATACCCCCCGGAAACCATGTGTTTACTAGTACCCTTGGAAATCATAGCCGACCGTGAACGACTTCTTCGTCTCTAGAGCTTAGATTGAAAAAATTTTGAGGGAAATGATGAAATGAAATGAATTGTAAAAAAAATGGCGACTGAAATGGTGAATGAAATGGAAAAAAATAGCGAATGAAATGAATTGCAAAAGGGAAAATGTGAAAAATAAAAGTCTGGTGAAATGACAAACCAGTTATTTCATTTTGAAAAAGGGTATTTCAGTCTTTTATTATTTTCTTATCATTAATTAATTTCTGCATTTAGGTTATTTTGTACTGCATTTAGTACTTGCGTTTTTTTTAATTAATTAATTTATTTATATATATAAAAATTAGTTATATTTTTAAATTATTAATCTTGAAGTTAATAGAAGTATATTATATGTAATCAACTTTATTTCTTTTACATTCCCACTAATTTGAATATAAGTTTTACAACGTTAAAGATTTTACACATTTTGTATCTTACATAATTTAAGTAATGAAATAAGAGCTTGCTCTCTTCACCTTATTTTCATTTTATTTCAGTTTAACTCTAATAAATTTAGTTCAGTCAATCAGAAAAGGCCTTAAAATATTCCATCCCTTTTCTTCATTATTAGAAATAAGTTGAGCTAATTATTAGTGCACACTATATTAATATAAACATGTCACAATTCATAAATTAGAACTTTAAAAATATGAAATTCAATAAAAATAGTCATTTTATTTCCTAATTAATCTAAATAAAGTATAGCTTAATCTATATATATATATATATATATATATATATATATATATATATATATATATAATTGTTATTATTATCTTCTATTGTGACATTTTTATTATCACATATATACTTATGCATAAATCTAGCAAGCAATACACATCAACACAAACAACCTATAAATAACCACTCAGGCATCGAATGTCCCAAAAAGCTAGCTAGTTGTAATTTATTTACAAGTACTATCTAGAAAGAGGGTAAATTGTCTTAAAAATTACAATAATAGAGACTAGGGGTGATAATGAGCCTGGCATGTTCGTCAAAGCTTGATTCCTAGTAGCTCGACTCGAGACCTTAACTAAGAAAAAATAGAGTCTAATTAAGTTAATTAGAGGGTGATTAAGGAAATAGGTTTCCTCTCGCAAAAAAAAATAAAGTGGTGGTTTTTTTTTTTTAAGAAAAAAGCTTTAAGAAAGTTTTTTTTAGCAAAATGGTGATTTTAAAAGGTTTTTTCTAACAAATTTTCCATAAAATTATAGAAACTCGAAAAAAAGTATAAAAAAAACTTTTAGCGCCTTTTTTTTTGTGTATTAAGTACTCATATAATTAAAGTTTTCAAAGGTTATTAAAAATAATTTTAACCATTATCTAAGATTTTATACATAAATTTAAAGAAAAAATCAGTCTGATCCAAGATCGATTTTTATTGATTGATAGGGTACCAAAAAACACAAGCTTAGCTAACAATAGTCGGGCTCAATTAGGACCCCTAAGGCCCAAATAGAAGACTTCGGATCGGAACACGAATAAAATACAGTACGAAATATTTTTAATCAATCTATAACTTTGCCATTGGCCCCTTATTATTATTAATGTACTAGTATAAAATTCGAACATCTTCTCTATAAGCTAAGCAAAGATGGTTGATCTTCATACTATTTTGGATATCATTGGTATGATTATTATTCTTTTTTTTTTTTTTACTCCCTTTTATAAATTTGTTTAATCTCACTTTTTTTTAATGTGTTTTCTTCTTTATCACGTTTGGTTTACTTTCTTTAATCACTCAATTAATTAGTGCTAATAACTAAATTTGTTTTAATAATGCTAGTGAGGACTGATTTTGATTCGTTGATTACTTTTGCAGGCAATGTTACATCCTTGTTCCTGTTTTGCTCTCCTGCGTATGTATTCATTACTTTCGCTCATATTTGATATTTAATTAGTACTGTACTACTTAAATTGTGATAGCTATTAAATTGAACCTAACAGGCCTACAATCTGGAGGATTTATTTGCAAAAAGATAAAGAGGAATATATGTTTCACCCTATTATTGCCGGGTTAATCAATTGTTTAATGTGGATGTTTTACATTCGAACCGTGACACTCTGCTTCTTACTCCCGTCAACTGTGTTGGGGTTGCTCTCTATGTTTTCTATTTTGTTGTGTACTCGTATTACGGTGACAGCTTCAGCGGGGTTAGAATTGGAATTAATCTGAACAATTTTAACTCATTTTCAATTCTTTGCTGTTGGCTGAATTAGATTGCTGGTTTGTGTTGTTGCAATTCAGAAATCAATGTGCAGGTACTTACTTGTCGAGCTTGAGTTTCTGCTTGCCTTAATCTGCATCACACTCTTCGCATTCCACACCCATACTTCGAGGTCTGCCTTTGTTGGGATCTTTTATGTTATTGTTGGGATCCTTTTCTATGCTGCACCTTTCACTGTTATGGTATGTTATTTTTGGCGACGGTCTTGTTATATACTCTATACGAAACATAAATATATAGTCATATGCTAAATTATGGAACTTGTATGTTTAGCCTCAGGTCATAAACACCAACAGTGTAAATTACATGCCGGTGTCTCTTTCGATTGCTGGTCTCTGTAACGCAGTCATTTGGAGTGCATATGCCTGCATCGATGTTAATGCTTGGGTTGGAGTTTCTTTCTTACTTACTATTTTTGGAGCTGTTGTTGCTGATTCTTTTTTGGGAAAGTATTATACTATTGTTGTTTCTTCCCTAATTTACATATTGGTTAGTCCTTGTTCCGGGTGAGTTCCGATACCGAGATGTCTTGGGGTTGGTAAAGGTTTACCGTCCAATTTGGTGCCTGCACAGTCAGCACAGATAATCTAGCCAGGGGGTTATCCAGGAATAACCGCTCCGATGCTAAAGTTAGTAAACTGAGGAGGAAGGTTTGAAGAGAGAGAAAAAGTGTAGAGAGAGAGAGAGATTGTACCTTCAATATGAAAATGTGGCTGGGTATATATAGGGGGATAACCAAGCAGGTGCCACACGTCCTTATAGGTGGCGCACCGACCTTATAGGTGGCAGCAGGTGCCTGCGTGGTTTTAAGCTGCTCTCCACGTGGCCGAGAAACCGGCTATTGTGGATGCTAAGCTGGTTTGCTAATTGTTGGGTAATTAGTAACATTAAGGCGTTTATCGACCAAATAGCTAGGTTGTCGGTATTATCCCATACAACTAGCCCCCCAAGTGGGGACGTTGACAAAAAGTCAACGTTCGCACTTTACGGCATTGATTGCGTGTATAAGTTGGCAAAAAATAAAATGTATAGAATTAAAAATCTCCGATTTGCCCCCAAAGTGAGCAAAGTACCGATAGTGCTTTGCTCAATATGAAAATAAGTGCTGGAGCTTTAAAATCTCCGATTTGCCCCCAAAGTGAGCAAAGTACCGATAGTGCGTTGCTCAATATGAAAATAAGTGCTGGAGATAAAAAAATCTCCGATTTGCCCCCAAAGTGAGCAAAGTACCGATAGTTTACTTTGTTTTAAGCATGTTTTTATTTGGACATTGTTATGGGCGGGAAAAATTGAAAAGAAGCAAAAATTATAGGGGCACGTGTCAGACGTCTAGTGTTTTTTGATGAAGAGGTGCTTTTATCCCCACCGTTGGATTTCATGCACCAAATGTCAAATCAAACTACTGTTCGCTGGGGGTATAAATAAGGAATACGAACAGTTTCTTCATTTATCTCACTTTTGCGAAAAAATTTCTCAAAAAATTCCCTAAATATTCCCAAAAATAGAGTTATGTTGCTACTCCGAGTGATTGCCAGTGCGAAGGTACTTTGGGTTCATACTTGGGTCGACGGATTTCAGCTACTTTCAAGACTTAGTTGCTCCGTCCTATTTTTGCGATTCGTCGAAGTTGTTCGCTTCGTGTAGAGGTAAAAAACTTTGAATTTCTCTTTTTAATTTAATTGCTCGATGTTTGTGACTTGTATGTAGTGGGTTTTGATGTTTCTGTATTTGTTGAGTTGGTTATGCGTGAATCTATAAAAAATTCTATTGCGGGTGAGGCCTGTGAGGCTGACCCGTTTGTGCACTTGTCCTCATTGTCAGAAAAGGAAGCTGAAAAGCCTTCTCAGCTTGTTAACATTGGCATATTAGAAGACATTGATCTTGTTGAACTTGAATATATCAGTGTTATTGAGGACGTTGAATCGTATATCTTCCTCGACGAGTACGGGTCTAATTTTGGTAAAATCGGCGTCCAGAAAATGCCGAGAACTAAACGCCCTAGCGTTGATCCTAATCAAGCCGAGAGCGCTGTTAGGCGTCCTGGCAAAGAGCCCCTTGTTGGCCCTGAAGCCGAAGCGTCTGGTTTTAACGAAGACGACATGGAATCTACTGAACGCAGCGCAGCGTCAGGTAGGGATGAGATCTCAGATGAGGAAGGTGGAGAGAGTGAAGATCAGGGGGAGGAAGAAGAAGCTGGCGGCAGTGGAAGGCAGTCTGGATCCGATAACGAGGAGACTGACTCAGATATAAATGATGACATTAACATCGGCGATCAAATCTAAAGACCGTCGTGATTGATGACAAATGGTTGGTAACTGCTACCGAGAAGGATTATTGTGGTGTTGGGAAGAGATTTTTCAGGCTTCCTGATGACTATGCTCTTACTTTACCGCCTTCTGGTAGTACTGTGTTTGACTGCCCAGCTGGGCATATTGCCGTGTATGCTAAACACCTAGAGTTCGGACTCCGCTTTCCGCTTCATCCCTTTATCGAAAAAATGTTTAGGGCCTGGAATATTTGCATTGCCCAGTTAACACCTCCGACCGTTCGTAATATTGTGTCTTTAGTATGGACGATGATATATATGGATTTTCCGTTAACTTTGAATCTTGTGCGTAAGATTCACCGTCTTAAGAAAGACAGTCAATCATCTGGTTGGTGGTCTCTTCTCACTGCTGCCGGTAAAATTACAGTGTGGCCAAAGCTGACCAGTTGTAAGAAATGGCAGAATCAATTTTACTTTGTGAAGGTTCCTGATAACTTTGCTTTGCGAAGGACCTTCTATCCTCCTCATACCTGGTTTGACACACTTAGGGATAGGAGTTTAGGCAAGCTTGAACGAAAAGCCTTTCGGTTTTTTGAGTGTATTTATGTTAATGAAGGTAGACAAGTTAAGGCCGTTCCAAGGGAGTGGCTGCCCAACTGTAATTATATCCTGGGCAACGCTCCCCTGTCTCATGTCGGTCTCTGCCATACTGATGCAATGGGTATGATTTAAAGTCATCATTGTTGTTTTTACTGTTATTATTTATATGTACACATATTTCGTGTCTTGTAATTATGCTGTAATTCTTTCCCTTTATTTATTCCTCGGGCCGTGATTAACCTTGGGTATTTTTCCAAAATTTTTCCCTGACGTGTCATTTTTATCAGGACTTTGTGTTTTACCTGATATTTCCGTTATGCTTGTCGCTGGTTTAATCGTTCATCCATCATGACTTTAAATAGGTGTCGATATGCTAGACAACGCCCGACTCGGACTTTATCCTGACGGCAGCGTCAAGCATCAGTGTCCTCCCAACCCCCAGAAAAAGCTCGACAACCTTCCCAAGTTTGCTACCAGAGCTCAAAGGGGTAGGCGAAGAGATAGGAGAGACATGACTGCTGTTTCCCAATCGAAGCCGGCGGGATCAACTACTCTTCCCCTTAGGAGGAGTGGCGGTGTCGGTAAGTCCAGAAGGACCACTTCAACCAGCGACCGTGATCAGTCTAAGAAACGAAAGACAACTCCCGCTTCTGACCAACAAACAAATTAGCCAAAAGATTCCGCTGTCGAGTTCAATGTTGTGAATTTGGACGAGGATGATGTCGGTGGTGCTGACCTGTCGTCATTGCAGCCGCCTCGTTCTGAAGCCGAGAAGGTCATTACTGTTACCAAGGTGACCGTTGAGGCTAATACCGGCTTTTCTGGATTTAGCGGCCAGAACGCATTTGTTCCTGCCTCTGTATCGGAGTTCATCGAGGTACCGCATGTGAAAATTCCTCAAGAGGTAGCAGATGAGCTCTCGGCCTTTCCTGCTGGAAACGCCAGTGAGCCTTGGCGTCCAACACTGACGGTGAACAGAGGTGAGTCTGTTTATTCCGACGATCCGTTATCTGGGGGCAGCCTTGGCTGGAGAATGCTGAAAGATCTACCCACTCCTGCCGACAGGCCTACTGGCCGTGTTGTGGCTCCCTGCGGTGAGATAATGAACAATCTGCTGAAGGTATGTCACTTAGATTCTTTTATTCTATATTTTTTTTCTTTTCTGTTTTTGCTCGTTCTTCTAGTCATATGCTTATCTAGATTTGTTTCTCATATATTTTCTCCTCTTTTTCTTTTCTTTTTTTTTTTTATTATCATCATTTTTTTTTAAAAAAGACCGTCAACACTGCTGTTGAGGTCGTTCATATGTACAGGCATTATCAGAGGCAGGCAGATAAGGCGGAGCTTATTCTGAAAAAGGCTGATGATGAACGCAAGGCCCATAATGCTGAGATTGAAGGTTACAAGGGCAAGCTGAAGGTGATGGAGGGCAAAGCTGCTGACCGTGATGAGCTATTCAAGAAGCTTGAGGATCAGGCTCAGCTAAAGGCTCGAATTGCTGACCTTGAGCAAAAATTGGAAGCCGAGAAAAGCGGCAGGAAGAGGGCCGAGGATAGCCTTGAACTTCTGCGTTCAGAGAAGCCTGCCATAAAGCGTAGAGCTGTCAATCGGTTCTTACAGTCGAATTTGTACCACAACAAGTTGGTTGATCGCTATACCGGCGGTTGGGTCGCTGCACATCGGTGCGTTTGCAAGGCCGAGGAGTGGGATGAAGAGAAATGGCAGGCAGTGGAGGATGCTTACGGCTCTGACCGACATCTATCTCCTACTAGCTATGAACAAGATTATTTTGATGATCCTCCTAGCCTTGCTACAATGAAGAATCTTGACCCTCGCGGCCTTCCTGAAGAGGAGTTTGATGACACCCTTCTTGCTACTCCTACCCATGATGATGTTTTAGGGAAGGAGTCCGAGTCCAAGGAGAATTGAAGTATTTGGGCCGTCATCATCCAGCTGTTTATGTGTGTTTTTTTTTTTTACTGAAGAACTCATGTCTGTATAATTTTGCTTATCTGACTGTGTTTTAGCACCAAACTTTTTATTTGCTACCGGCTGTGTATGACAATCCGTCCTTTTTGGTGATTATGTTTAATTTGTTTATTGTCTGTGGTATTGGGCTTGTGGTTTTGTTAGCTGCCAATTTTGCTTATTCACATTATACTTACTCATATTATGCTTATTCATATTATGCTTGCCCCGCAGTTTTGACGAGTAAATGTCTTAACATTTATTCGTGAAACTTAATACTGTCCTTGAACAATTTACAGCGGTGATGGGTCTGGAAAAAATCCGTTACTTCCCTTCACAAATCTGTACTTTTTCGCTGCGACCTTTAGCAGGCTGAGCAACGACAGTGGATCAGACCGTCTATTCAACTCACCTTTAGGTGCATAGTTATCCAACCATCTCGGCACTTGAATGGCTGCTACGGCTAGCTAGGCCGTTTGCATGTCCATATCAAAAGTGGGCAGATGGTTCTCGTTTTGATTGCTGAGTGTTTCGCATTTCTTATTAACGGCTTTCCGCCAAAATAAAATTTGCGTACAAAGTAGTCCTTTTAAAGGATAAGTACAAAATACATATTGAATAGTTATGCCGATATCTAAGAACTTCAAATTTAGTTACTACTAGTACAAATTACATAGGACTAAGCATAGTACTTTTTCAGGACAGCTGCATTCCAAACATTTTTCAACTGGGCTCCCTCTAGTGTCATAAGACGATAGGAGCCTTGGCGTATTGTTTCGTATATTTGATACGGACCTTCCCAGTTTGCCGTGAATTTACCATCGGCATTTCCTTTTCCCGTTGCAGCTGTTCTACGCAATACTAGGTCTCCATCTTCTAACGGCCTATGGCTGACGCGCTTGTTGTAGGCTTGGCTCATTCTGTTTTTGTAGGCTGCAGACTTAATGGAAGCCGTTAGCCTTACTTCTGGTAAGAAATATAACTGCTGTCGTAATAGCAAGTCATTTTGGTCCTCGCAGAAGTGTTGAATTCGAAATGTCGGTAACCCCAATTCTTGCAGGGATGAAGGCCTCCGATCCGAACGCCAGATTGAAAGGTGATTCTCCTGTCGTCTCTTTTGTTGTCGTCCTGTTAGCCCATAATATTTCCGGCACCAAGTCTGCCCAAAGTCCTTTGGCGTCGTCAATCTTCTTTTTTAGTGCGGTTAGTATTTGTTTGTTAGCGGCTTCAGCTTGGCCATTGGATTGAGGGTGGCAAACCGCGGCATACGCGAACTTCACCTTATATATACTGAGGAAATCTTTGACCGGATTACAGTCAAATTGCGAACCGTGATCAAACACCATTGCTATCGGCAACCCAAATATGGTGAAAATGTTTCTCCAGATAAACTTCTTTACTTCATTAGCAGTTATTTTCGCAACCGGCTCCGCCTCTATCCATTTCGTGAAGTAGTCTATTCCTACTATCAGAAATTTACGGCCTCCTGTTGCCGAAGTAAAAGGTCCGACAATATCCATTCCCCATTGGGCGAATGGGATAGGGTTGAGGATAGGTATTAGGTCATTAGGTGGTTGATTTATTGCTGGACCAAATTTCTGACACTTATCACACTTCTTGGCGTAGGATAGAGTATCTGAGCTCATTGTCGGCCAATAATAGCCTCTTTTCATTGCTTCTAAGGACATTGACCTGCTGCCTGAGTGATTACCGCAATTGCCCTCGTGTATTTCTTCTATTAATCTCGCTGACTCATATCCCGTTAAACACCTACGCAATGGCAACGAGAAACCTCTCTTGTACAGCATGCCCCGAAACATAATGAACCAGACGCTATCCTTCTTGATCTTTTGTGCCTCGCTTTTATTTGTCGGAAGTACACCCTGCAACTTATATGCCAGAATATCGTCATACCATTCTCGGCTTTGCGTCACACAATTTACTTCTTTCTGTTCTTTTTCATCTATACTTTTTTGTTCCAGAACCTCAACCATCACTGTGCGTTCTAAGTTATTAAAACTGGAACTTGCCAACTTTGCCAACGCATCTGCCTGAGTGTTTTGCCCACGGGGTATTAGATTGATCACGAATTGATCAAGTGTTGTTGTCGCATTTCGGAGTTTTTCTAGATAGGCCGTCATTGTCGGCTCACGTGCCTCGTACGTTCCATCAAAGTGGCTTGCTACTAACTGTGAATCTGTGGAAAGCTCTACTTTCTTTGCTTCTGCCGCTATGCATAATTGGACCCCGGCCAGTGCCGCTTCGTACTCAGCCTCATTATTGGATGCCTTAAACTTGAATCTTATTGCATATTCGAATATATCTCCCTGTGGGGAAGTCAGGATTATACCGGCCCCGGATCCTGTTGCGGCTGAAGAGCCGTCAACGGACACTATCCAGATGCCGATTTCTTCCTCCTCTTCATTGTAAGAGGTCTCGACTATAAAATCTGACAAGGCTTGGGCCTTGATCGACACCCACTAC
This sequence comes from Chenopodium album, assembly GCF_948465745.1. Lineage (NCBI taxonomy): Eukaryota > Viridiplantae > Streptophyta > Magnoliopsida > Caryophyllales > Amaranthaceae > Chenopodium > Chenopodium album. Next base: position 50,369,518 of record NC_137849.1, read on the forward strand.
TAAAATTCGGCCAAATTGCGACCGTCTCTGACGGTCGCAGATTATAGTAAAAACGGTCGCAATTAGTAATTGCGACCGTCAACGGTCGTAAGGTGGAGGTCGTTATTCACGTGGTCGCAAAAAATCATTATTGCGACCGTTTGGCGGTCGCAGATTTTTTGCGACCGTTTTTATTAATTTCAACGACCGGTTAGACAACGGTCGCAAATTTTACAAATTGCGACCGATTACAAAAGCAGTCGCAAATATGGATTTAGCGACGGTCCTAGGCGGTCGCAAAAAAAATTAAAAAAACAAAAAAAAAAAGAAAAAAAAGCAGCCACCTCCTGAACTTCGCAGCCTACCCCACCACCACTTCCCACCCAAACCCTCTTTACCCACCACCACTGGCCACCCTAAAACACCACCGCCCAGCCTCAACCACCTTTAACCACCACCCATATTCAACCGAAAAATTGTATAAATTTATAAAAAAAAAATTCAACCCCAAAAAAAAAACCCACAAAATTTCGAACAAAATTACACAAATCAAACCGAAAATGTATCAAAAATTAAATCAAAATTCGAACAAAATATAACCCACAAAAACTAATTAAAATTTGAACAAAAATAAAAAAAAATTAAACCCAGCAAAATTGAAACCCACAACGAACAGAAATCACAAAAAATTACGAACAAAACTCGAAAAACAAATCAACAAAATTTGAAAAAAACTTCGAACCAACATTCAAACAAAAATTCGAACAAAAACTGAAATAAAACAACAAAAATCGAAAATAAAACAAAATTATTTTAAAAAAAATCAGAAAATCAACATACCTTTCCTAATATTTCTTCCTCATGGGGTTTATATGGTCAAATTCGACCATGAAAACACCAGATCTGGAGTTTTCATGGTCGAATTTGACCATGAAAACCGAAATTCTTGAAAAGGATGGTGACGGCGCGTCGATCTCGTTCATTCGTTGCTTGCTGTGACTGTGGGGCTTGATCTGATGTGATTTAATGAAGAAAGGAGATGAAGAGAAAGAAAGAAAGAGGAGATGAGAAAGAAAGAAAGAGGAGAAGAGAAAGAGGAGATGAAGAGAAAGGAGGGCGTGAGAAGGGAGAAGGAAGGAGAAGATGGAGAAAATGAGGAGAGAGAAAATGATGAGAAAAACGGCTGCTTCAACAAAAATTAGGGTTAGAGTGGGTTGGCAGCACTTTTATACTGCATTTTATTAAAAAAAATCATTATTTTATTACGACCGCTCTTAGCGGTCGCAATTGGTCGCAAATTGCGACCGTTTCTATAACGGTCGTTATGGTTGCAATTTGCGACTGGTTTTGGCGGTCGCAAATGGTCGCAAATTGCGACCGTTTATGTAACGGTCGTAAATGTCGCAAATTGCGACCGTTTTTGACAGTCGCAATAAAATTGTTTAAATTTAGAATTATTTTTAACGTGTATATTATTTTAAAAAAAATTTAAATACTTTTGCGACCGTTAAATAGCCTAAAAACGGTCGCAAATCTGCGACCGCCTTAAAAACGGTCGCAAATATTATATTTTGCGACCGTTTTAATGACGGTCGTAAAAAAACGATCGTAATTTGACCGAATTTTAGTAGTGACCCTTGGCTTATAGATCAGCGCATATTCCGACAATTCAATTGCCCACTTCAGCAGACGGCCAGAGGTTTCTATCTTTTGAAGAGATTTCTCTAATGGTTGATTTGTTAAGACCTCAATGGCATGTGCATCAAAGTACGGTCGCAGTTTTCTTGCCGCTATTACGACTGCATATGCGGTTTTTTCTACCAGGGGGTATCGTCGTTCTGCAGCATTTAACACATGGCTTACAAAATATATAGGCATCTGTGTTTTCTTGCGCTCCACTTATAGTACTGCCGCTACCGTTTTTGGGGATGCCGAGATGTAAAGTTGTAGTGTTTCCCCCGTTTTCGGCCTTGCTATTGTTGGTAATGATCGTAGATGGTTCTTAATGGCCTCTAATGCTTTGACCTGCTCTGGCCCCCAAACAAAAGTCTTGTTTTGTCGTAGAACTACGAAGAATGGCAGAGCCTTGTCGGCAGATTTGCTGATAAATCTTGTTAACGCCGCCATTCGGCCCGTTAACTTTTGTATATCTTTAATTGATCTCGGTTGTGGAAGGCTGAGGATCGCTTCAACTTTATCGGGATTAGCATCTATTCCTCTTTCGCTAACCATGAAGCCCAAGAATTTTCCGAACTTGACTCCAAACACACACTTCTCGGGATTCAGCTTCATCCGATATCGTCGGAGAGTATTGAATGTCTCCCTTAAGTCTTCAACATGATCTGCAGTTAGACGGCTCTTTACAATGGAATCGTCAACATAAACTTCGACATTTATTCCTTTTTGGTCGGCGAAAACTTTATCTACCAGTTTTTGGTATGTTGCTCCCGCATTCCTCAACCCAAAAGGCATGGCTTTATAGCAATAAACTCCGACATCTGTGATAAATGCCGCTTTGTTTCGATCCGGCTGATGGAGGCTGACTTGGTGATATCCAGAAAAGGCATCCATAAAACTTAAAAGTGCATGGCCTGACGTGGAGTCAACCAGTCGATCTATTCTCGGCAATGGATAGCAGTCTTTTGGGCAAGCCTTGTTTAAATCCGTAAAATCAACGCACATTCTCCACTTTCCTGACGGCTTTCTAACCATTACAACATTGGCTAACCATTCTGGATATGTGCATGGCTCTATAAAACCGGCCGCTAACAATTTGTTCACTTCTGCTTGTATCGCTTCGATTTTTTCTGTTGAAAAGTTTCTTTTCTTCTGTCGTACCGGTCTAGCTCGCCTATCAACATTCAACTTGTGCACCATTATATCTGGGTGAATACCTGGCATTTCATCGGCCGAGAACGCGAAAACATCCGCATTCTCCCTCAGTAGTTCAATCAAGTGGCATTGCATATCGCTATCCATATCGGAGCCAATCTTCAATGTACGATTAGCAATTCCGGGCTGCAATTCAACATCAATCGTTTCTCCTCCTGGCAGCGGTCTTGGGACAGTTACGGGCCTTGTGTCAAAATTCGTCATTGCCAAATCTTGGGTAGAAGGGGATCGTTCTCTTTTCTGATTATGCAAGTTCGTTGAACTTTGTCGGCCAGGTTGCTTTAATGCCGATACGTAGCATTCTCTTGCCATTGTCTGGCTGCCTCGGATACGCTCTGTCTTGCCGACATTGGACACATAAACCATCATGAGGTGATATGTCGATACCACTGCTTGCACATCATGAATCAATGGTCTACCAATAATAACGTTGTATGCTGACGGCACGTCTACAATCAGGAATTCCGTCATTACGTCCCGTGCCATCGATCCTTCCCCAATTCTTACTTTTAGTATTATGCTTCCCTCGGGTCTGACCGTTGACCCGTTAAAACCGATAACCGGGTATGACACCGGCGTTAGGTACTTTCGACCTATCATCATTGCATCAAACACTCTTGCGAACAAAATGTTTGTCGAGCTGCCCCCGTCTACCAACGCGCGCTTGACGTCGCACCCATTAATTGCCAGTATCAACACTAACGGGTCGTCATGAGGAAAAACTATACCCTTTGCATCGTCTTCGGAGAATGATACATGTGGCATCGTCGCGGGCCGAGGTCGTTCATCCACTCCTAAAGCATTCACCACATGTTTGAACTCCGACAAGCTTTTCTTTGCACCGCTAACGGAACCCCCATGCACGGGCCCTCCAGTAATTACCTCTATGGTTATCTTACGTCCAAGAGGCGTAGTACCTTGCCGGTAAGAATCGGCATGACCTGGACGGTAGGTATCATCTTGTGTTGACGAGTCTCCTTGTTTCCGATATTCCGTTTGTCGGGCCAATGGTGCGGGTTGTCGGCTTGTTCCTCCCTGAGACCGGTATTGGGAGAGGTGTCCCTTTCTAATAAGGTCTTCAATGTTTTCTTTCAACTGGATACACTCTTCAGTATAATGGCCGACATCTTTGTGGAACATGCAATATTTCTTTATATCTCGGCCCTTCGTTATCATTGGTGCTGGCCGAGTCCAATCTTCCTTGTGCTGATTTATTGAATAAATAGCAGCCCTTGGTGTGTTTAGTTGAGTATAATTATTATACCGTCCCAGACCCCTGGCAGGTCTATTTGCTTTCTGCGGGTTCTGCCTTCTAATCCCTTCCACCGGGGTTTCTGCTGATACATACGCGTTTTGTCGCCGAGATGGTTCTGCCGAGATCGCCTGGTTGCCTGCTTTCAGAAGTTCTTCGCTCTTGATGTATTCATGAGCTTTGCTAAATGCTATCCCCGGGTTGGGGAAGGATTTTCGCGCCATGTATCTCTTAAAGTCACTGTCGGCTAAACCACTCATCAAAGCCATGACAGCTATCTCTTGCTGTAATTTTGGAATGGTATTAGCTTCATTATTGAAACGCCGAACGAAATCTCTCAGTGATTCGTCCCTTCTTTGCCTGATAGACATGAGTTCCCCTGAGGTTCTCTGTCTTGCACTGTTGCTCACATACTGACTTGTGAACATCTCGACAAGGGTCTCAAAACAGTCGATAGACCTGGGCGGGAGATTAGTGAACCAATCTGAAGCAGCCCCCACCAACGTTGTAGGAAAAACTTTGCACCACACAGCATCAGTATCGGTATACAACAGCATATGGCTTTCAAAGGCCGCTATATACCTCTTTGGATCACCCTTGCCGTCATAGGTACATGCCGGCATTTTTATTTTTTCCATTTGCTGATCAAGGACCTCTTGCGTAAAGGGAGACGTCCTTGGTCGAATGATAGCCCTGGCTAAGTGCCTTGGCGGCCCGCTACTGGCCTCCTGTCGGTATGATTCTGATTCCCCCCTTTGCACAGTTCTTGTGACCTGTCGCTCAGAGGGCATCACCGTTTCACGCGGCGATGGTCGTGGCTGAGGCTGCTGCTCGGCCTGGTTGAACTGATCTTCGAGGTTGATGATTACGGGCGGTGTCGGCCTTCTCTGTGGTTCCTTCGTGGCCGCAATTCCGGCCTCTTTCCTTTTCCGGGACATTGCCTGCATGACTTTGGCCGTTATCTCTAACTCCTCCGGAGTGAACTCTCCCAAAGGATCCGGGAATGGTGCCTGAGTTCTTTCTGGTGTTAGCGGTACGTTTATAGTGTCCTTATGAAGGTGGGTTTCGTCCTCCACCATTATTTCTGGCATGGTGTTTACGGCCTTGTTGGCGTCAGTGGCCAGGATGCCGCTATCAAAATTCCGGTTTTCTGATTCTGGGATGGGTGTAGTTTCGGTATTTCCTTCCATGACTGTGGGAGGTCTTTCTTGGACGATTGAAGTTATTACACCCTCCTTCTAGCGCCAATTGTTCCGGGTGAGTTCCGATACCGAGATGTCTTGGGGTTGGTAAAGGTTTACCGTCCAATTTGGTGCCTGCACAGTCAGCACAGATAATCTAGCCCGGGGGTTATCCAGGAATAACCGCTCCGATGCTAAAGTTAGTAATCTGAGGAGGAAGGTTTGAAGAGAGAGAAAAAGTGTAGAGAGAGAGAGAGAGAGAGATTGTACCTTCAATATGAAAATGTGGCTGGGTATATATAGGGGGATAACCAAGCAGGTGCCACACGTCCTTATAGGTGGCGCACCGACCTTATAGGTGGCAGCAGGTGCCTGCGTGGTTTTAAGCTGCTCTCCACGTGGCCGAGAAACCGGCTATTGTGGATGCTAAGCTGGTTTGCTAATTGTTGGGTAATTAGTAACATTAAGGCGTTTATCGGCCAAATAGCTAGGTTGTCGGTATTATCCCATACAGTCCTCTTACTTTATTATTCTAATTTTAATTGCTCTTTTGATTTGTGTGTTTTAAATTAATTACTTTTTTAATTGCCCTTTTAGTTTGTGTGTTTTAATATTTGATGGGTATTTATGATACTAAAAAATTATTTGTGGGATGTGTGATTTCTTGCTGATTAATTTTGCTGTTGTTTTTGTTGTTATTGATGAGGAATAGGGTGATTGAGAAAAGGTGAATCACAGAGACTACTTTATGTTAATGACTTGGTTCCCTAGTCAGAGCAAGGATAGAATACTTTGAAAAAACAGACATCTCAAGGCAAATATTGTTGTAGTATAGTGGTATTATCTGATTTTTTTGACAATATATGATGGTAGTCTGAAAGAAAAACATGTAGGATTGGAGTTATTGATCCGATTCACAGATCATCTAAGAGATCCTCTGGATGGAAATTGATTAAAGTGTTCAACTAGAGGGTGTGCACTCTCTGCAGTGTGCTTAACTGCTTATGTTGCATAGGTGTTGACTGCTAAACTGAATTAAAAATATTTGAATGGTGATAAAACCAATTATGAAAAAGTGAGTTTTTAGACTTGATTGATTGAAAATTATAATGCTCTTGAAAATGCTTAGCTATATTAAACTTAGATAGATCCATTTTTGGTAAGTGGGGTTAAGTCGTTGATATATAGTTGATAATTTGGGGTAGGTTAGTCTTCAATGTGGCTAATCTGACTTGTTTTGTACTTTTGTTGTTGTTTAAGAGTCTTCTGCTGAACGATTATCACACTTTCAAATGAGGCCCTGTGAATTGCTTGTTGGTTTTGTTTATGTGCGGAAACTGATTTACAAGTCCTTGAAGATAGTCTCCCTCGAATTCATACTTCATAGTCTGAAGTAATGTCGTAACTACATAATTACGAAGAGCGAAGTGTTTTTTATGTAGCGAAGCATTCTAATACCTTCATTAATGAGCCTTGTTTTTGTTATATGTGTATGATTTTGCAAAATATACGAAAAGAATCAATTCTACTGAGCTAAGGCCAGCAAGCAACCAATAGAAATAATCAAGGTGAGATCGATTCAAATTATCGGAAATCCAACTACCTTCCCTACTTCTGGTTGCTTTGCTGATGAATGATACGAGGAAGCTACTTAAAAAGTCTCCTAAGCCGTGTATACTTGCATACAGCGCAAGCCCAACACTACCCAATTCATTTGGGACCTGATCATAGAAAAATTCTTGCAAGCCAGTCATGGTAAATATAGTAGTCATTCCAAACAAGACATGTTGGGGAATCAACCACCAAATGCTCATTGGCACAGTTGCATCAGGCGAATCAATCAGCCCATGTCGCGAAGCAGTTTTAAGCCTTTTGTTCTCTATGACAGCGCTTACTACCAGTCTACCATAGTAATAATGGTTATGAAAAACCCAATTCCAACTCTTTGAAGTATTGATATTCCAGCAGGTTTTCCAGTCAATTTCCTGGTTAGTGGCACAATCATATAATTGTATATAGGGACTAAGATAAGAATGGTGATGTCCATAACACATTGTAAGGATGCTGCTGGCAATGTAAAGCTAGACCCAATTTTTCTATCCAATGTGACACCTTGTTTGGTAAACAATGTCCCATGTTGGGCGTAGACAATCGCAAAGATTAAAGTTACTGCCCATATGGGAAACAGCCTAAGTAGAGCCTTTGCCTCTTCAACCTCACTCTCACTGCAAGCTTTTCCATTTCCTTCCCCATCAGGTGCAACTAAAGCTTTGTCGAGGAATCTAAACTGACGAGGTTGGGGTTCTTGTGCCTCTTCTTCGTCACAAACCACAAGAACAGGAGGTGCAGATGAATTCCAATTTCTGGCTGCTCTCACAAACACTCTTCCAATCCTCTTGAATGGATTTTCTCCTTCAACTTTGACAGTGTAGCGATAAGTCATAGTTCCGAGCAAAAATATGACAAAGGAAATTACCATGATAATGCATGAAACTCCAAATCCGAGGCCCTAACTGAGGTTATCCTGAACATAACTCAACAATCCAAGACCTAGCAAAGCACCAGTAGCAATACCAAAACTCCACCAGTTAAAGAAAGAGCTTTTGGCTTTGCTCTCCTGTGGGTGTGCTCCGTCAAACTGATCAGCACCAAAAGCCTGTATACACGGCTTGTGCCCGCTTCTGGCGACATCCACTAGATAAAGGCCAACAAAAAATACCACTTTCTGCAAAATCTGTGGTCGTCCAGAACTCTCCTTGCTCAGGGAAGGTAGCCCTGCTGATATACTTAGCATGCCTAGCCCCTGATATTATGTGATTAGTTATTAGAATTCATCATTTTCATGTACATATTAACAAATCTACAAACTCGAAATCTAAAGTCCATATGTACGTATAACTAAAAACAATTTACTAACACAAAGATTACCATTTCTCAAGAATGGCAGGTATACATACAAAATAAAAATGAGTTTACAAATGGCTTTTTTAGTACTAACCAAGATATAAATGATGGAAGAAGCAAGAATGGTATAATACTTGCCCATAAATGTATCAGCAATAGCAGCCCCTAAGAAGGGAAGCAAACAACCCACCCCTTTCCAAGCATTGACATTAGCAGCTGCCGTTGCCGTTGACTGACTCATTTTCTCTGTCAAAAAATTGATCAAGTTTCCTGATATACCAGAATATGCTACGCTCTCCGCCACCTCCACCCCTTAATTTATTCAGACAAGAATACATACATACCGGTTATTATTATTATATTTATGTAGTTTAAGCCCATGCATCGTTTAAAAATTATTCCACATAAATTTAATTATACTACAACAATTGACAAAATATACAAAACATAATGAAAAAAATAAGGAGTTGATGTAATATTGCAATGAACGTCTTATTATAAAATTTTGTTATTGTTACAATTAAAATACTAGTGTATCATATATATATATATATATATATATATATATATATATATATATATATATATATATAAGGTTAGTTCCCGTGCCATGCACGGTTGTTTTCAATAACCATTATTAAACTACCATTGTAATTACTATTTTATAAACAAATTAAATTCTAAAAATGTAGTTGACAAATTTTGATCAAAATAGAGGAATACAAAAGATATGTTAGATATAAAATGATGTAAAAAATTATTAAAATTATGTTAAGAATGTATTTTTAAAGCTAGGTGAATATTTATGTTATATATATATATATATATATATATATATATATATATATATATATATATATATATATATATATATATATATATATATATTGAAAAAAAAAATTAAAAAAAAAAAACATTACAAAAATTGCATGCCTTCCAAAAAAAATTCAACTTACATATAAGGAAGCAAGAAGATATCCAGCGTCCATACTTGGATCGAACAGCAGGACGATGCTTATAGTCTACAGTGCCGGTTACGGTGTCTTCTTGTTGATCTTCCATGAGAAGTACGTGAGCTAGCTAGTGTAGGTGTAAAATTGTATGTAGGAAATGCTCTTTTAATTTAGTGACCTTAACAACAAATTAAAGAAAACCAAATGGCGTTAAAATTGTAGTTGTAAGTATGTGGACATTTCTAATGCACAACCTCCATATGGCCATCCGCAATTCATGGAGTGAATACCAATGCAAGACATAGGGAGATTAGAGAGCTATAGTATAGGAAGCTGACTGTAATAATTCACTCAAACAAATTTGATTTAATTATTTTCTACTTGCTAATTTAGTATAAATGACATGAATTATATAACCATTAATATAATCTTTATTAAGAAATCAACGAGTCTAGGAAATTGCATTTACAGTTAAAAGGAAAAATATTCATATAGTGCCCTAATCCATGTATATATACTAACAAGAATTAAGCATCTAACAAGAGGCAAAATGTCAACAACCTTTTGGACATGTAACCTCCTTTCAATTAGTTTCTTGACCAAATTCATAGACCTTGACAAGGAAGCAAAAGGGCCTAGCTCTGTTTGACCCGGCCCCAAGGTACTACACGAGAAGCAGTGGAACGACCCAGTGAGACTCCGAATCTTCTGCAGAATGCTCCTTTGATGCCTGGATTCCTGCATTCCACCAGCTAGAATCTTAGTAAGACCTTGAACATACATTTAACATTACAATTTCTATACTATATGGGGAAGCATTTTATCACCTTTTATAAACGAGTTTTGTTTTGATTGTACATGTATGATTTTGCAAAATACACAAAAAGGGCCAAGCCTAAGGCACTTAGACCAGCAAGTAACCAATAGAAGTAATCAAGATGAGCGTGATTCAAGTTATCTGAAAACCAACTCTCTCCCCCACTTCTACTGCTTGTTTTGTTGATGACAGAGACAAGGAAGCTGCTTAAAAGGCCTCCGACACCAAATATGCTTAAATACAGAGACAGCCCGACAGAGCGTAATTCATTTGGAACCTGATCATAGAAAAATTCTTGCAGTCCAATCATGGTAAATACCTCTGCAATTCCGAACACAACATATTGCGGAAGCAACCACCAAATACTCATTGGGATTGTAACATCAGGCCAATCAATCAGCCCATGTTGCAAAGCAGTCTTCAGCCTTTTTTTCTCGGTGACAGCAGCAACCACCATAGAAAAGATGGATATGAACAACCCAGTTCCAACTCTCTGAAGCATTGATATCCCAGCAGGCTTACTGGTCAATCTTCTGGCAACTGGCACAAGCACACGATCATAAATCGGGATACAGATAAAAACACAAATATAAACAGCGCACTGTAATGCTGCAGCTGGTATGATGAAGTTAGATCCGATTGATCTATCCAATGTCATTCCTTGTTTGGTGAACAAAGTTGCAGGCTGTAAGATGACAATTGCATAGACCAATATTGTTGTCCATATAGGAAACAGCCTAAGTATTGCTTTTGCTTCTTCAATCTCACTTGTGCTGCAAGCTTTTACACTTGTATTTGATATCTCAGGCCTAAGAAGAGCTTTGCTGGGGAACATGAATTGAGGAGGTTCATCATGGAGTTTACTTTCTTGAGCCTCTTCATTGTCACCAACCTCTGTAAGTGAAGCATTCCAATTCCGTGCTGCTGCAACAAACACTCTTCCAATCCTTTTGAATGGGCTTTCTCCTTCACTCTTCATAGTGTAGCGATAAGTCATAGTTCCGAGCAAAAATATGAGCTGAGCAATTACCATGAGAATGCATGGAATTCCAAATCCAAGGCCCCAACTAAGGTTGTCCTGAATATAGCTCAAGACCCCAGTACCAAGGAAAGCACCCATGCAAACACCAAAATACCACCAGTTAAAGAAAGAGCTTTTGGCTTTGCTCTCCCTCAGGTCTTCTCCATCAAACTGATCAGCACCAAAAGCTTGAACACAAGGCTTGTGCCCACCCTGCCCAACACCGACCAAATAAAGGGCAACAAAAAACATTACTATTTGCAAATGAGACGAACATGCAGCACCCTTGATGCTCCTTTCTTGGTTGAGACATTCAAAAGAAGGTAGCATTGCTGATAAAGTCAGTAAGCCTAGCCCCTGGCAAGTGGTAATCCATGCAGGTGAGATGTATCGGAATACATTATGTAGTACTTAGCATACTAACAAGTTTAAAACAACACTTGTTTGACAAAGCTAGATCACTCACACACACTCCATAAAAAATACTTCGCTCTTCGTAATTATGTAGTTACATTACTTCAGACTATGAAGTATGAATTCGAAGGAGACTATCTTCAAGGACTGTAAATCAGTATCCGCGCATAAACAAAACCACCAAGCACTTCACACGGCCTCATTTGAGAGTGTGATAATCGTTCAGCAGAAGACTCTTAAACAATAACAAAGCAAGTCAGATTAGCCACATTAAAGAATAAACTACCCCTAATTATCAACTACACATCAACGACTTAACCCCAGTTGCCAAAAATGGATCTATCTAAGTTTAATACAGCTAAGCATTTTCAAGAGCATTATAATTTTCAATCAATCAAGTCTAAAAACTTACTTTTTCATAATTGGTTTTATCGCCATTCAAATATCAAAGGTAATTCAGTTTAGCAGTCAACACCTATGCAAAGCATAAGCATTTAAGCACACTGCAGAGAGTGCACACCCTCTACTTGAACACTTTAATCAATCTCCATCCAGAGGACCTCTTAGATGAACCGTGAATCGAATCAATAAGTCCAATCCTACATGTTTTTCTTTCAAACTACCATCATACATTGTCAAAAAAATCACATAATAGCACTATACTACAACAATATTTGCCTTGAGATGTTTGTTTTCTCAAAGTATTCTATCCTTGCTCCAACTAGGGAACCAAGTCATTCACATAAAGTAGTCTATGTGATTCACTTTTTCTCAATCACCCTTTCCTCATCAATAACAACAAAATCAATCAACAAGAAATCACACTCCTAAAAGAATCCCACAAATAATTTTAGTATCATAAATACCCATCAAATATTAACACACACAAACTAAAAGGGCAATTAAAAAAGTAATTAATTTAAAACACACAAATCAAAAGAGCAATTAAAATTAAAATAATAAAGTAACAGGACTAACCAATATGTAAATTAGGGAAGAAGCAACAATAGTATAATACTTTCCCAAAAAAGAATCAGCAACAACAGCTCCAAAAATAGTAAGTAAGAAAGAAACTCCAACCCAAGCATTAACATTTGAAGCCGCCATTGCCGTTGACTGTCCTAATTTCTGAGTTAGAAAGTTAATCAAATTCCCACAAATCCCAAAATATGCAATCCTCTCCGCCATTTCCACCCCTTGATTTTGAAAAATAAATTCAATTAATACTAAAAAAAATCATCAATTGAAATGAATTAATGGGAGTTGATGATCAACTTACAAATGATGAAAGAAGCAGATAACCACCGTCCATGTTTTGATCTGACGGCGGGGCGGTGTTTGTAGTCAACGACGCCGGGGACGGTGGCTTCGTGCGGTGGTTGTTGCGGTTGCTCCGCAGTCAGAAGGGGTGTGTATGGGAGAAGCTCAGCTGAAGTTGCCATTTTTGCCAACAAGAAATCTTTTTGGGATGAATTTGGGGGATTTTTTTTTTGGATAAAAAGGTGATTCTAAAATTGATTTTTAATAAGCTAATATCTTTTGTTACTTTCTGTCAAAAAAAAAAAAAAAAAAAAAAAAAAAAAAAAAAAAAAAAAAACCTGATCTTTAAATAAGTTAATAAAGTTCATTAATAAACTAGTGCAGAGATTATGGTCATTAAATAAACTAGTGCAGAGATTATGGTCATTATAGTCATTAAATAAACTATTGATTTTATTGATTTTTTTTTATTGATTTAATAAGTTAAAAATAAAATGTGAATTGGTATGTACTGTACTTTGTAATAAACTACTTGTAGTAAAATGTGAACTTGGTACCATAGTATGTGAGCTGATTCACTCAAATATACAATTTTCACTCCAAGCATTGGTCACTGATACCTTATCTTGACATTTTGCATGTAGCTTACAATATCAGTTCAACATTGAGAAGCATATCAGCATCTTGTTACATGAGCTAACACTTGTTTTTATTGTATACATATGACTTTGCAAAATACACGAAAAGAGCTAAACTAAAGGCACTAAGACCAGCAAGCAGCCAGTAGAAGTAGTCAAGATGTGCACGATTCAAGTTATCTGAAAACCAACTCTCTCCCCCATCTCTACCGGTTGCCTTGTTGATCAATGAAACGAGAAAGCTGCTCAAAATGCCTCCTAAGCCAATTATACTTAGATATAGAGACAATCCAACACTACGCAATTCATTTGGCACCTGATCGTAAAAAAACTCTTGCAGGCCAATCATGGTGAATACTTCTGAGATTCCAAATAAAGCATATTGTGGAAGCAGCCACCAAATTCTCATTGGGATCGTCTCATTAGGCAAATCTTTTAGCCCATGCTGAGCAGCAGTCTGCAGCCTTTTTTTCTCTGTGACAGCAGCTATTATCATAGTAAAGATGGATAAAAACAACCCAATTCCAATTCTCTGAAGCATTGATATGCCAGCAGGCTTTCTGGTCAATTTTCTAGCCATTGGCACAAGAACACGATCATAAATAGGGATAAAGGATATTATGCAGATGCCATTAAAAGACATTAATGTTGCAGCTGGTATTGCAAAATTAGACCCGAGTGATCTGTCCATTGTAATGCCTTGTTTGGTGAAGAAAGTTGTGGGTTGTGAGAAGACGATTGCAAAGACCAGAGTTGTTGCCCATATAGGAAACAGCCTGAGTACCGCCTTTGCCTCTTCAACATCATTCTTGCTGCAAGATTTTACACCTCTCTTTACAATGTCAGGTGCAAGTAAAGCTTTATTTAGAACTCTGAATGTCTGAGAACTATCATAAGGTTCGGTTTCTTCAAGCTCTCCTCTGTTAGCAACCACAGGAAGTGTAGCATTCCAATTTCTTGTTGCTGCAACAAATACCCTTCCAATCCTTGTGAATGGACTTTCTCCTTCAACTTTCATAGAGTAGCGATAAGTCATAGTTCCAGCCATAAATATAAGCAGAGCAATTATCATGATGATGCATGGAATTCCAAATCCAAGGCCCCAACTAAGGTTGTCCTGAACATAGCTCAAGACTCCGACACCAACCAAACCACCCAAGCAAACTCCAAAGTACCACCAGTTAAAGAATGAGCTTTTGGCTTTGCGCTCCCTAGGATCTTCTCCATCAAACTGATCAGCCCCAAAAGCCTGAACACAAGGCTTGTGACCACCTTGCCCAACAGCTACCAGGTAGAGGGCAACAAAGAATAATATTATCTGCGAATTGGGAGAACATCCTGAAGTTCCCTCGTTGCTTGTATCTTGGTTAAAACAACTAAGGGATGGTAACATTGCTGATAAAGTCATCAAGCCCAGCCCCTACTAAGCCACCTAGATTAGATAAATATCGGATAGAAAAATAACAGCATATTCACACAACATATTCTCTGCTAAAGAATGTAATTGTAGTAACTCTATTCTTATGTAGGTGTGGTAGTATTTCGATTCTCATATGGGTGTGATGGTTTAATTTCATGGTGGTCGATTAATGATTGTAGAAGTATATACCTTGGATGATAGTGGTCATATTTTAGACAACTGCTGAGAATTTCAGAAGTAAAATAAATCAAGCTACAACATACCCATGAGCATATCAGTCAATCTCACTATATTCATATTCATATGCAGTTACCCTTGAGTCAAAGCTTTTGCAATAGTGTACTCTAGGTAATTAGGAGTATTTCATGTAATTAACTTTTTCAATTTCAAACTCATCATCAACTAATCAATAATTCTTGCAACTTACCAAGATGTAAATGAAGGAAGAAGCAACAATTGTATAATACTTGCCCACGAAAGAATCAGCAATAACAGCCCCCAATATAGTAAGCAAACAACCCACCCCACTCCAAGCATTGATATTAGAAGCTGCTACTGCCGTTGACTGCTGCAATTTCCCCGTTAAATAGCTTATCAAGTTTCCTGATATCCCATAATATGACATCCTCTCCGCCATCTCCACCCCTTAACAATAAATTTGATTAAATTTTGATCAAAGTCAACAAAGATGTTAGTAGTTTAATAAACTTACAGATGATGAAAGAAGCGGAAGTCCACTGTCCATGCTTGGATCTGATGGCAGGACGGTGCTTATAGTCAACTGTGCCAGGGACAGTGTCTTGTTGTTGTTGTTGTTGCTGTTGTTGTTGATGATGTTCCGCCATAAGAAGGGGAGTGTAAGGAAGAAGCTCAGGCTCAGCTGAGTCTACAACAGCAGCATTGGATTTAGAGTTGGAGGATGACATTTACAATGTAAAATACCACTTTCCAACCAGCAGGCAACTCAGAATCTGCAGGTTGCAGATGCAGAGAGCGAGATTGCCTCTGTCAGTGCGTGTGTCGGTGTGTATGTGTGTCAGTTTATGTGAGACAGATGAAGTTTGACTTAAAGAGATTTGAGCATGCATCACAAAGGCTAGTGTACAGATTGGGATTTGATCCGTGGTTTTAAAACTTAACCAACTAAACTAGCTACAGACTAGTTGGCTTGACATTCCGGACTCCCTATGATGATTCTAATTCCACGTTTTTAATTATAAATACTTGTACTACGTATTTGGTAGCAGGCCTTCATATGATTGGGGAGAGTCGGTTGAGGTGGGGTAGGGTAATAAGTAGATAATGACCCTGGAGATAATAATATTCACACCCTTTCAAGGGTAGACGCGGAAAAATGAGATTCACAAACTAACATTTCAAGCCCATGTCCATATCAGTTATGGGTATCCGGACGACCCGACTAAGCAAAGCCCGGCATGTTTAGTTGTTAACTACCCTTCTACTGTTCAAAGGTAGACAATTTATAACAAATGAAATGAATAACAATGTGATAATCAGCTAGCTAAACACCAAATTTAGCATGAGAAGTAGCCGAATCCCTCATGTATCGCCTTTCAAGACTCCCTATACATACATCAAATAAATAAAATAAAAAATTGACCAACACAAAAGTGCTTAAACCAAATTTATGCACTTATATTTGTTTTATATGGTTTAAATGTCACATTTTGAGTGCAAGTAGAATTTGATTATATGCTTTACGAAAACTCAAGAAATTCTATCCTAGAGGCTGGTTCTTACAAGCACAACAGAACCATGACTTTTCATACATACAACCTAAAAAACCTGTAAACTTGCAGTTGCAGTAGTGCTGAATTTACTAGCATCTAGTATACATTGAGTATTACAAGTCAGACTTACTATTCTAACCAAAGAAGAAAGCTAGCCCTTGTATAAAGCATGGAAGACCTTCTCACGAAGAATTGTAGACGGCACATGGACCATGCCTCAGTGCTGGTAAGGAAAGTTATCAATCAGGCAAATGTCATTTGAAGCAAACCACAAAAGCGCCTTGGTGTATATTATTATGACTTGCAGAGGGAAAAAACAGGCATGACAATTTATAATACCTGTATGGTAGATACCAAGTCGGTAATCCTGCCCCTCACATGCCTGTTGGGTAGGTTCCGAATAAGGCTAGCCAACACATGCTCCATCACCAAGCTTAATACAAAGGAGTGAGTTCAGCATTATCTGAAATTGACAATCAGAGCAAGGTATCTGTTGTATCTAGCTAAGGCACTACGAAAAGGACTGATAATCAAGTGATGTTTTTGTAATTAGATTGAAATAAACGTATAATGTACACAAAGCCTAAACTTTGCCAGTCATTTTTGTATTAAAATTGTAAAATACACCATCTAATGATATAATTTTTCAATTTTATTGTGTAGTAAAAAATGCTAAGGAGTATTCTTAAGTCTCATTTTACTTGCTCCATTTGACTAAGTTTTGTGAGTTTTTTTTTTTTTCAATTAAAGTGGAGCAAGTAAAATGAACAAAGGGAGTATTTGGTTGACAAAATTCGCCAATCAAGGATATTGCCCATCAATTCCTCCACTAGGAGGAGGTCAGAGCCAATCAAAGATATGAATAATGATATGACAACTCAGGTGATGTGTCCCTCAAATAAAAAAAAAAATTGATGTATATGGTATCTTTTGATGTGACTATATTTGGATGTCTAAGATGAAAGGAACGTTTGTACATAATGTGATTTTGGTATATACTGTAATAAACCACTTGTAGTATAATGTGAGCTGATGAACAACTCAAAATATCAATTTCACAGCTTACAATTTCCATAACAACAATGAGAAGCATAATCACCTTCTATATACGAGTTAAGCCTTGTTTTTATTTGTATACGTATGACTTTGCAAAATACATGAACAGAGCTAAACTGAAGGCACTAAGACCAGCAAGCAGCCAGTAGAAGTAGTCAAGATGTGCTCGATTCAAGTTATCTGAAAACCAACTCTCTCCCCCACCTTTAGTGGTTGCTTTGTTGATCAATAAAACAAGAAAGCTACTTAAAACGCCTCCTAAGCCAAGTATACTCAGATATAGAGACAGTCCCACACTGCGCAACTCCTTAGGCACCTGATCGTAAAAAAACTCTTGCAGGCCAATCATGGTAAATGCCTCTGAAATTCCAAACAAAGCATATTGCGGAAGCAGCCACCAAATTCTCATTGGGATAGTCTCATTAGGCAAATCTATTAGCCCATGTTGAACAGCAGTCTGCAGCCTTATTTTCTCTGTGACAGCAGCTATAATCATAGTAAAGGTGGATAAAAACAACCCGATTCCAATTCTCTGAAGCATTGATATGCCAGCAGACTTTCCGGTCAATTCTCTAGCCATTGGCACAAGAACACGGTCATAAAGCGGGATAAAGGAAATAATGCAGATGCCATTAAAAGACATTAATGTTGCAGCAGGTATTGCAAAACTAGACCCGAGAGATCTATCCAATGTAATGCCTTGTTTGATGAAGAAAGTTTTGGGCTGTGAGAAGACAACTGCATAAACCAATGTTGTTGCCCATATAGGAAACAACCTAAGTACTGCCTTTGCCTCTTTAACATCATTCTTGCTGCAAGCTTTTACACCTCTCTTTACAATACTAGGTGCAAGTAAAGCTTTATTTAGGTATCTGAATGGTTGAGATCTATCTTGAGGTTCGGTTTCTTCAAAATCTCCTCTCCTGTCATCAACCACAGGAAGTGTAACATTCCAATGTCTTGCCACTGCAACAAATACTCTTCCAATCCTTGAGAACGGACTTTCCCCTTCGAGTTTCATATTGTAGCGATAAGTCATAGTTCCAGACATAAATATGAGCAGAGCAAGTATCAGGATGATGCATGGAATTCCAAATCCAAGGCCCCAACTAAGATTGTCCTGAACATAACTCAAGACTCCGATACCAAGCAAACCACCCAAGCAAACACCGAAATACCACCAGTTGAAGAAAGAGCTTTTAGCTTTGCGCTCCTTAGGATCTTCTCCATCAAACTGATCAGCCCCAAAAGCCTGAACACAAGGCTTGTGACCACCTTGCCCAACAGCCACCAGGTAAAGGGCAACAAAGAATAATATCTGTGACTGTGGAGAACATCCTGAAGTAACCTCGTCGCTTGTATCTTGGTTGAAACAACTAAAGGATGGCAACGTTGCTGATAAAGTCAACAAGCCCAGCCCCTAGCAAACCACCCAGATTAGATAAATATTGGATTGGAAATATTACTGCATATTCACACAATGCACTCCATTACAAAAAAAAAAAAAAAAAAAAAAAAAAAAAAATGCATATGTATGTATACGCAACATGTGATTACCACCAAGTCCAAAATAACAAGCTATATCCAAGGTGAGAAAAAATTATTATTCTGCTAGGTAGAGAAGGTAGTTGTAGAATCATCATAGTAAATTCAGTAATATGGGTGGTGGTATCTATAATCTCTTGTGTGTATGATGATTTACGTTATATATGGTGATCGACATATGATTGTAAAGGTATATACCTTGAATGATTGTGGTCGTATCTTAGATAACCCCTGACTTGCCAAAACAAAATAAAACACAGAATTTCCTAAGTAAAATAAAGCTACTGCATACCATGAACATTAAATTTATTCAATCACTTTTTTCATATTTATATGTAGTTACTTTTTTTTGCGGCCAATGTTTTTGCAACAGTGATTAAATTCACTAACAGTGTAGTTCAATTACATATTTCATGTAATTATGTTTTTTCACTATTCAATTCATCATCAATCAATAAATCAATCATACTTGAAAACTTACCAAGATGTAAACGATGGAAGAAACAACGATTGTATAATACTTGCCCACAAAAGAATCAGCAATAACCGCCCCCAATATAGTAAGCAAACAACCCACCCCGTTCCAGGCATTGATACTCGAAGCCGCCATTGCCGTTGACTGCTCCAATTTCCCCGTTAAATAGCTTATCAAGTTTCCTGATATCCCATAATACGCCATCCTCTCCGCCATCTCTACCCCTTTAACAATAAATTAGATTAAATTTTGATTAAAGTCAACAAAAATGGTATTAGTTTGATAAACTTACAAATGATGAAAGAAGCCGAAGTCCACTGTCCATGCTTGGATCTGATGGCAGGGCGGTGCTTATAGTCAACAGCGCCAGGAACTGTGTCTTCTACTTGCTCTTGTTGCTCCACCATGAGAAAAGGTGTGTAAGAAAGAAGCTCAGGCTCAGCTGACGCTATTCCGACAACAACCGCATTGGATTTAGAGTTGGAGGTTGACATCACAATATAGAACCACTTTCCCCCAGCAGGCAAGCCAAAATCTGCAGGTTGCAGATGCAGAGAGTAACAAAGATTAGTGGACATACTAGGATTCAAACCAGAATTTTGAGTACTACATCGTAAAACTTTACCAAGTAAGCTAGCTATAGAGTAGTTGACATTCCTTCCCTAGGATTATTCCAACTGCACAAATTTATATAAATAATTGACAGCAGCCCTACTGAGTCCTGACTGTAATGAAGGATTTTAAGGAAAATCATTTGATTGGGCCGATTGGGCCGATTGGGGAGAGGATCAGTTAAGGTGGGGTACAGGAATAAATAAATACTGACCCAGGAGATAATAATAGTCACAGCTTTTAAAGGAAAGACAAGGAAGTATGAAATTCACAAAGTAATATTCCAACTTTCCAAGTCCTTGTCCATAATGATGGGTATCCAGACGAGGAAGATATAATAAGCGAACCCAGGCATGTTAAGTACCCTTCTACAGCTCATAAAGACAAGTGTAGTATGCAATAGGACTGAAAGAGACGTAACTGATGTATAATAGGACTATATATAGCCATGAATTGAATAACAATGTAATTGTCAGCTAGCACAAGTGGCTGAATCCCACCTGCTTCATCGCCTTTCAGGACTCCCTATACACCAAAAGTAGATTAGAACAACACTAACTGATAAACCAATTTTTTGCAATTATATTTGGTTTATATGGTTTAAATTTCACAGTTTGAGTGCGAGTGGAATGTGAATGTACGCATGATGAATAATAACAATTTCTTGCATGTATCCTGGATTCTGGTGCTCTAGGAACAAGAAGCGCAATGAAAACCCAATTTCTTGCAGTTGCAGCAGTGCTGAATTCACTAGCACATAGCATTTACAATCTGCACCTAACAAGTATTGGATACATAGAGTATTTTAAGTCAGACTTACAACTCCAATCACAGAGGAAACCCAACCTTTGTATAAACCTTGGAAGACCTTCTTACGAAGAACTGTGGACGGCACATGGACCATGCCACTGTGCTGGTAAGTATACTTCTCAATCTGAAAACACAGGCAAATGTCATTTGAAGCAAATTACAGAAGTGCCTTAGTGGCATATTATTATAATTTACAGCAGGAAAAAAAACAGACATGGATGACAAAAGATAACGAGATCCGAGTACAAAAGACAACTATACTTGGATGACAAAAGATAACGAGATCCAAGGACAATGAAAGGAAAGTGGAAAAAAAAAAAAGTTAAGTACAATCTAATAAGCCCGTACGATGAAAATTTTTCTCATTACAAATTTACAGCTTCTATATCTGAATTAGTATGCCAATATTAGTAAAAAAAACGTAAGTAGTAATTCATAAACTCCACCATGTGCTGATTTACACTCCAGCATTGATCACGAGTACATTTACTAATTTACACACATGGGGAATCGACAGAGTACACAAAGCATTAAAATGATTAGAGCATTAAATATATAACAACACCTTGACTTCACATCTCACACTTCACTTAAAATTTACATACAGCAGGAAGAAGCATTCTATCACCTTCTATAGACGAGCCTTATATTTATTGTATATGTATGATTTTGCAAAATAGACAAAAAGAGCCAACCCTAAGGCACTTAGACCAGCAAGTAGCCAATAAAAGTAATCAAGATGTGCACGATTTAAGTTATCTGAAAACCAACTCTCTCCCCCACCACTACTGGTTGCTTTGTTGATCAATGTAATAAGAAGGCTACTTAAAAGGTCTCCTATCCCAAATGTACTCAAATACAGAGACAATCCTACACTACGCAATTCATTAGGGACATGGTCATAGAAAAATTCCTGCAGGCCAACCAAGGTAAATGCCTATGAAATTCCAAACAAGGCATATTGTGGAAGCATCCACCAAATACTCATTGGAATTGTAACTTAGGACAATCTATCAGCCCATGTTAAGAAGCAATCTCGACCCTTTTTTTCTCTGTGACAGCAGCAACTAACATAGTAAAGATGGATATAAACAGCCCAATTCCAATCCTCTGCAGCAATGATATGCCTGCAGGCTTTCCGGTCAACTTTCTGGCTATTGGCACAAGAGCACGGTCATAAATGGGAATAAAGACAATAATGCAGATGCCAGAAAAAGACTGCAATGCTGCAGCTGGTATAGCAATATTAGATCCAAGTGATCTATCCAATGTAATGCCTTGTTTGGTGAAGAAAGTCGCAGTTTGTGAGAAGACAATTGCAAACACCAATGTTGTTGCCCATATGGGAAACAGCCTAAGTACTGCCTTTGCCTCTTCAACCTCACTCTTGCTGCAAGATCGGACACCTACCTTTACAATCTCAGGGGTAAGTAAAGCTTTGTTTAGAAATCTGTACTGTCGAGGTCCATCATGAGGTTCAATTTCTTCATGACCAGCCTCTCCTCTGTCACCAACAACAAGAAGTGCATTTCTATTCCTTGCTGCAGCAACAAACACTCTTCCAATCCTTTTGAATGGACTTTCTCCTTCACTTTTCACTCTATACCGATAAGTCATAGTTCCAACCGAAAAGATCACTAGAGCAATTATCATGATAATGCATGGAATTCCAAACCCAAGACCCCAACTAAGGTTGTCCTGAACATAGCTCAAGACTCCAACACCCAGCAAAGCACCGGTGCAAAGACCAAAATACCACCAATTAAAGAAAGAGCTTTTGGATTTGCTTTCCATGGGATCTTCTTCGTCAAACTGATCAGCACCAAAAGCCTGAACACAAGGCTTGTGCCCAGCTTGCCCAACAGCCACCAAATAAAGGGCAATAAAAAATAGTATTATCTATGAGTGTCGGGTACATCCAGGAGTGCCCTTGCTATGTGTTTCTTGGTCGAGACAATTAAAAGATGGTAGCATTGCTGATAAAGTCATCAAACCCAGCCCCTGATAAGCCATTCAGATGAGATAAATACTAATTTTTTTTTTTTTTTTTTTTTTTTGAAAAGAAGATAAATACTACTGTATAGTAAACTAAAGGAAATAATATATATATATATATATATATATATATATATATATATATATATATATATATATATATATATATATAAAATGAATTAAGAAAAAAAAGAATATACACTTTCTATAGATGGATTTCAATGCCATTCATGTACCGGAAGTACTTTAGTTTAAAATCTAGGAACTCAACACTTCTGCAAAAATCCCTTCACTTAAAGATTACTAATCAATTACCAAATCAAGTCACTCACCAACTGACATAGTGACACTGCGCAGCTAATTCATGTGATTTACTTTATTACTATCATCCAAACCAAACCTTCATCAATTAAGCATGCAAGTATGCACCACCAAAAATATCGCACTTAAAGAAAGAGTTGTAAATTAATCAATCATTTTACAGTCTTATTCCTCATAAAAATAATTTTAATTCCCTTTTATGTCTATTTAGATTCCTACAATTTATGTTCTGTTTCATAAATACCCATCGAGATTTAAAGCAAATAAAGGAAACTAAAAGCTTATATTGAAAAGTTTTATAAAAACCTCCAAATGAATAACAGAGAAATAAAGTGAGAGAACTAACCAAGATGTAAATGAAAGAGGCAACAATAATAGTATAATATTTTCCAATAAAAGAATCCGCAATAATAGCCCCTATAATTGGAAGTAACGCAGCTATTCCACCCCAAGCATTGATGCTTGAAGCCGCCATTGCTGTTGACTGCCCCAACTTCCCCGTTAAATAGCTAATCCTCTCGGCCATCTCCACCCCTTTGAGAACATATTCAGTCAAACATGGGATTAAAATGGCAAAGTGGGTACTTGTTTACTTGTATTAAATTAAAGAGAAAAGAAAGCTACTTACAAATGATGATAGAAGCGGATTTCCACCGTCCATGTTTAGACCTGACTGCAGGACGGTGCTTGTACTCAACAGCACAAGGAACAATGTCTTGTCCTAGTTGTTGTGTACGTTCTGCCATGAGGAGTACGCAACGGTGTAAGGGAGATGCTCAGCAGCAGTTGAATCAACAACAATAGCAATAATGTTAGAGTTGTAATTTTCATTTATAATATAAACTATTAAACAAAGCACTGCCCCAAATGGAAAATCCAAAAATCTGCAAGTGGTGCACTGCAGTAAATGCCTCCGTATCTGTAATAGAAAGAGATGATGTTTGACTTTGATTTCTGATTTTGGTAGATTATCCAACGGCATGTGAGTACAAAACTATATAGATTTAACAATCCATTTCACATATATGTAAATAATAGTAAAATAAAAGATTACCTTCCTGACTCTCTCGAGTAAATAAAAGATGAAGAAAGAACCTTCCTTTCCCTATTATCTGTCAACTAGCATCTAACAGAGTAACAGCTGACAGCAAGCACCTACCGTACAAGCTGTTTTTGCTGCATAGGCCCCAAGATGCATGAAATCTTCTACTGCTGAGTGCAATTGTACGCGAGAACGTAAGTATGCGAGTGGTGTAAAGTGTATGCATGGTGAAAGATGAAGAAATTCAATCCTGGAGTCCTGGTGCAATAAAAACATCAAGGAATAGAATTATAATTCATAACATTTTCAGTTTAAGAAAAAAGTATGATTTGCATATTTTCACAAAGCAACTAGTTGTGCAGTTCACTTCAACTTTGCTCACATCTGATTTTACACATGGGTGAAATATAATACGGAATACTTCGTAGTACAATAAGCTCTAATATTTTTATAAAGAGCATTAAATAAGTCACCAACAGTTTGTCATTACATTTTGTCCATTGCTTACTAATTGCATACAACATGAAGTAGCATTCTATTACCTACTATAGATGAGTTTTTTTTTGTTGTTGTTGTATATGTACGATTTTGCAAAATAAACAAAAAGACACAAACCTATGCCACTAAGACCAGCAAGAAGCCACTAGAAGTAATCAAGATGTGCACGATTTAAGTTATTCGAAAACCAACTCTCTTTCCCACCTCTACTAATTGCTTTGTTGATCAGTGTAACAAGAAAGTTACTTAAAAGGCCTCCTAAGCCAAAAATACTCAGATAAAGAGACAATCCTACACTGCGCAATTCATTTGGGACTTGGTCGTAAAAAAATTCTTGTAGACCAACCATGGTAAATGCCTCTGAAATACCAAACAAAGCATATTGCGGAAGCAGCCACCAAATACTCATTGGGATTGTCATATCAGGCAAGTCTATCAGTCCATGTTGAGAAGCAGTTTCAAGCCTTTTCTTCTCTATGATGGCAGAAAGTACCATAACAATAATGGAAATGAACAGACCAGTTCCAATTCTCTGAAGCATTGATATGCCAGCAGGATTTCCAGTAATTTTTCTGGCAACTGGCACAAGAACGCGGTCATAAATTGGGAGAAAGATAACAATAAAGATGCCAATAAAAGACTGCAATGCGGCTGCTGGTATAGCAAAGTTAGATCCAATTGATCTGTTCAACGTTATGCCTTGCTTGGTGAAGAAAGTTGGTGGTTGTGAGAAGACAATTGCAAACATTAATGTTGTTGCCCAAATCGGAAACAGCCTAAGTACTGCCTTTGCCTCTTCAACATTACTTTTGCTGCAAGATTTCCCACTTCTCATTGAAATCTCTTGTGCAAAGCTTTGTCAAGGAACTTGAATTGTCTAGATTTATCATGAAATTGAGCCTCTTCATTGTCGCCATCCTCGGGAGGTGCAGTATTCCAATTCCGGGCTGCTGCAATAAATACTCTTCCAATCCTTGTAAATGGACTTTCCCCTTCGACTTTCATATTGTAGCGGTAAGTCATAGTTCCAAGCAGAAATATGACCACAGATATTACCATGATAATACATGGAATCCCAAATCCAAGGCCCCAACTAAGGTTGTCTTGAACATAGCTCAAGACTCCAATACCTAGCAAACCACCCACACAAACACCAAAATACCACCAATTAAAAAAAGAGCTTTTTGCCTTGCGTTCCCCTGGATCTTCTCCATCAAATTGATCAGCCCCAAAAGCCTGAAAACAAGGTTAGTGCCCACCTTGCCCAGCAGCCACCAAATATAGAGCAATAAAGAATATTATTGTCTGCAAATGTGGTGAACATTCCTGGCCACCCACGATGCTTCTTCCTTGGTTGGGACAACTAAGCAAAGGAAGCATTGCTGACATTGTAAGCAAGCCTAGCCCCTGGTGGCCATCCAATTGAGATGAGTAGTAAACATAATTAGTATAAAATGAGAAAATATCAATATCTTAACATTCAATTTCAATGAGACCTACAAACTAAAATTACAATTTCCCTATATAAAAGTGAATACAATCTTGAACTACTCATATTAGTCATATATTAGACCAAATCATAAAAACTGAAACAACGCAAATTCCACTAGTCACTTCACACTAATTTACTAGAGAACTCTCACGGAGTCGAGGGAGAGCAAGTTTACCACAGTATAACATTATTAACATATGCTATCTAATAGAGGAGAAAGCTCAAAAGTTTATTGTCATACTTGAGGAACTTCATTGGATGACCCAACTACCGAAAGAAAAACCAGGTAGAGTAGCTCTAACCCCCTCACTTGAAACTCACCCTCAACTGGACAAACTCCACTAGTCCACTAATTGACCACACACTAAGGGAAAAAGAAACAGCCTCTCAATCTTTTGGTCATCAAATGATCCTAAAAAATATCACTTAATTAACACATTTTTATATGTAGCCTCACTACAAGGAAAATGTTTGCCAGTCAACAGGTACTACTACTAACATCAGTTCCACTGTATCAACAATTCAACATAGTCCGATTTCTCATCATCATCTAAACCAAGTATTCATCTCAATTCTACACATTATAGTCAATTTAGCCTTTTCCCCTAATCTGAATAACCAAACAAGCAAGTTGATCAGATTCCATACAAGTTATTTTCAATTTTATGAGATACATTCTTTTATTCTCAACAGTATGTTCTTTCCAGAGTGCGCATCATACTCTCGAGTGCTCTAGGTGTACTCTGAGCATCAAAACCCCAAACAAGCTAACAATTGAAGCTCCAAACAATTTTTGTAAGAAAAACAAAAACAATATAAAAGACAGAATTCAATTAAGTAGAACACTAACCAAAATGTAAATGAGGGAAGATACAACAATGGTATAAAACTTTCCAGCAAAAGAATCAGCGATAACAGCCCCAAAAACTGGAAGCAAAGAAGCTACTCCACTCCAAGCATTAATATTAACAGCCGCCATTGCCGTTGATTGCCCCAATTTCCCAGTCAAAAAACTTATCAAATTCGATGAAATCCCATAAAATGCAATCCTCTCTGCCATCTCCACCCCTTCATCAAAAATCAAATTTCATTCAATCCCACAAAATAAATTGAAAATTAAAAAGTGGGGTTATAATTTTGTTAAAAATTGTAAACTTACAGATGATAAATAAAGCAGAAAACCAACGTCCATGCTTAGATCGAACAGCAGGACGACCATTGTAATCGACGGAATTGGGGACTGTGTCAGCCATTAAAAGGGGTGAGTGAAGGTTTGAAGTTGCAGTAGCCATTTTTATAGCAAAATACTCGGGGGGGCGTTTGGCATCATATTAGTAAATGTAGGTGAATGGAAACAAATTAGGAGCGGAAAGGGTAATATACAGTGTTACCCTTACTAGTTGTTTGGTATTATTAAGGAAAGGTAAATAATTATAAATTTATAACCAATCTCTTTTCTCTTGTTTGGCATAGATAACTTGGAAACAAATAGTTTTTCTTCTATTTTTTGTTGTTTTGGCTAACTTTTGTTATACATTATACAATGTAGAGAAACACTAATTACCATAATATATATATATATATAGAGGAAGGCTCATGTAAGAACCCTCCTCTATATAAGAACCCAATCTTATATAAGAACTCATCTCAGCCGTTCATTGGTTTTAATCTAACCATCTAAAATACTCCATTAGTAATGGCATTTCTGTAATTCTTTATAATTTTTTTTTACACTTTTGATAAAATACCCTAAATCTTATGTTATTCTTTCTCTCACCTCAACACTTTCTCTCTCCTCAGCACTTTCTCTCTCCTCAGCATTTTCTCTCTCCTCACTCTCTTCTACATCAACGAGCTTCTTCAAGAATTGGTAAGTTTATCAATTGTTAAAAAATTATGATTTAACTTTATTACTTGATTGCTTTGATGTATTTCCAGATTTTTTATTTGATTTTTCATTAGATTTGTTTGTTTTTTTTGTGCGATTTTTTAGAACTATTTTTTTGATTTTTTTTTGTTCGAATTCCATAGTTTTTTTATTTTTTTTGTTCGAATTCCATATTTTCGTTTTTTTGTTCGAATTCCATGATTTTTTTATTTTTTTTGTTCGAATTCCATAGTTTTTTCGAATTCCATATTTTCGAATTCCATAGTTTTTTTGTTCGAATTCCAGATTTCATTTTTTATTCAATTGTTTTTCCAGATTTTTTTTTCGACTTTTTTATTTGATTGAGTTTTCCTATTTGCTTGAAGTTTTTTGGATTTTAATTTCAAATTGTTTTTTTGCTACAATTTGTATTTTTGATAATTAGGTTTTTGCATATTCATGGATTTAGATGATGTTGAAGATAATTCTCCTTCTTCCTCTATCACTCATTCAGGTAATTTTCATTGTTTTAGTACTTTAATTTCAATTTACTTACATGTTCTAAACTTTACTTGTTGATTATGTTCAAAAGTTGTTTTAATGTTCTAAATTATTTCTTGTTATGTTCTAAAGTAATTCATTATGTATGATATATAGTAATTCACTATATTCTAAAGGAATATGTTATAAGTATGTGATTTAATATGTTTAAACCCTTGTTTTAATTCTTTAATTTCAATTTACTTACATGTTCTAAACTTTACTTACATGTTCTAAACTTTACTTATTTACATGTTTTAAAGTAATTTTGTGAATTTGTTGATTATGTTCAAAAGTTGTTTAATGTTCAAAATTAATTCTGGTTATGTTCTAAAGTAATTCATTATTTTCTAAATTTTTTCACTTTATTCTAAATTTTATTATGTATGTTATAAAGTAATTCACTATGTTCTAAAGTTTATTCTTAATGTTCTAAACATTTTTTTGTATGTTCTAAAGTTTTCTATGTATCTTTCTCTTCATATTCTATGACTTCTATAGTAAGTTCTAAAGTTTACCTTCTAGTTTTAAATTTTACTTTTTATGTTCTAATGCAGTTGGCGTTATTTATCGTACTCCTGATGTTGTTGGATCATTTAGCCCGGGTGGTACCACTAAGGAATGGATTCCAAGTGTTCCCGAGGAGTTAAAACCCCGTTTGAGGAGTTTGTGTCTTTAGTGTGACCTCATTCCTATCCTCTTCCTTCTTTATTGTACAAAAGAAAAACTTCAACTTATTCCAAATTAGAAATACTTTAGAACATTATAAAAATAATGTTTCAAATTAGGTTAATGTTTCAAATGATATTAATATTCCTAATGATACCCATGTTCAAAATAGTCATCTCCATATTTATACAAAAAATGTACTATATATTGTTTTAAATATATGTCTAAAGATATAAACTTAAGATTTACACAATCATATATCAATTTTTGTTCAACTTTGACCACTTTCTAGCCATCTTCATCACTCTTTTCCGTTCTTCATTTACTTCTGATGTTATAATCTTCCCACAATACTCCACTCGTAACTTTTTCATTTGCTCAAACTGCAAACAAAAAAAATACAAAGGCATTAAACTTAAAATATACATGTAATTCAGAATATAATAAAAAATACTTTAGAACATTTCCATGTAATTTAGAACATAATAAGAATTACTTTAGAACATAGAAATCTAACTTATAACATAATCAGAATTACTTTAGAACATAATCATAATTACTTTAGAACATAATCAGATTTACTTTAGAACATAATCTATCTAACTTAGAACATAATCAAAATTACTTTAGAACATTATCAAGTAATCTTTAGAACATAGACATTAAACTTAGAACATAATCACAATTACTTTAGAACATAATCAGATTTACTTTAGAACATAATCTATCTAACTTAGAACATAATCAGAATTACTTTAGAACATTATCAGATTAACTTTAGAACATAGACATCTAACTTAGAACATAATCAGAATTACTTTAGAAGATAATCAGAATTACTTTAGAACATAATCAAGTAATTTAGAACATAGTTATTAAAATTAGAACATAATCAGAATTACTTTAGAACATAATCAGATTTACTTTGGAACATAGACATTTAACTTAGAACACTTTAGAACATAATCAGATTAACTTTGGAACATAGACATTTAGCTTAGAACATAATCAGAATATGGAGATGTAATTAGAACCTAATCATCTGTCTTGACACTTACATTATCCTTCTCTAGCCCCGAGTTCCATTGTTTTTGACATTGTCCTTCATAGGTTTCCATGTGCTTCAACAAAAATACTCCACAATCATGATTGTTTGCATTGCTCTTCCATTTCATCTCAATATTTCTTGTTTCGAAAGTGGAGAAAACGGCACTCTTGTTATCAATTTCTTCATAAAATTCACCAAATGCCTTCAACTACAAAATTAATGATATGTACTTTAGAACATAATCAGAAATTACTTTAGAACATATACAAGTAATTTAGAACATAGATATGTACATTAGAACATAATAAGAAAATAATAATTAACCAAGTCAAAACTCTAAACCTTACCATCTTTGTAAAATCATCTCCATATTTATCCTCGATAGAAACATTCGGTGGAAGAAATCTATTATCAATGACATCGAGAGTTCCTTCCAAAAAGTTGAAGCACAACAAATAATAGTGATCCGGTAAAACAGCCGGAAAGAAAACCTACGTTTAGAACATAATCAGAAACTTTAGAACATAAACAAACATGTGTTTAGAACATAATCAGATACTTTAGAACATAAACAAACATACATTTATAACATAATCAAACATGTGTTAAAACATAATTAGATACTTTAGAACATAAATAAAAATAATTAGAACACAATAAAAATTGAAAAAAAAAATTTGTTACCAATTGGAAGTTGTTAAATGTTGTTATTTCGGCATTTGTCATTTCTTTTCTCATTTGATGAAACAAAGCTTTCTTTCTATCTTCCAAACTTTCTGTATTTTTGATGTATTTTTCAGTGCAAAGAATGAGCTGAAAAAAAAAAATTAAAAATACTTTAAAATTTTGACATGTAATTAGAACATAATTAGATTTAGAACATAATTCAAAATACTTTAGAACATTGACATGTAATTTAGAACTCAATTAGAACTACTTTAGAGCATTATTAGAAATAATTTAGAACATTGATATGAATATTAGAACATAATCAGAATTACTTTAGAAAATAGACATAATTAGAACATACATAGCATTCAGTTGAGAAAAAAAATCTACTCTTCTTGTCTACACCCCGCCTTTTGTTTTCACAATTTAATATGGAAACAAAAGCATCTGCAATGTTGTTGAACATGTGACTACATGCTGAAAGACTATCCATCTCATCTCTCCTAATCACAATTGCCGCTTTGTCAGCATACAAAACCTCCCTAAAATGAGAACAAAAAAATATATTAAATAAAAACCGCATTTAAATTTAGGGAAACATGTACTTTAGAACATAAGTACATGTTTACACCAATCCAACTTCACTATATTCTTTATATCCTTGCAACTATACAAATACTTTACGTATAGTTGGTTGCTATTCGTTGAACGAATGCAACTATTAACTACACATACAATGAAGTTGTAAATGAATTCATCAGAAACTTGATCTCTTTCTTTATCTATCGCTTTCACCTTTTCGATCCTACTAATCAATTGTCCATTTGTTGGAGCACCCTGTAAGTAATTTAGAACATGGACAAGTAATTTAGAACATGGACAAGTACTTTAGAACATGAACTTATATACTTTAGAACATAATCAGAAATACTTTAGAACATGAACTTATATACTTTAGAACATAATCAGAAATACTTTAGAACATGAACTTATATACTTTAGAACATAATCAGAAATACTTTAGAACATGAACTTATATACTTTAGAACATAATCAGAAATACTTTAGAACATGAACTTATATACTTTAGAACATAATCAGAAATACTTTAGAACATGAACTTATGTACTTTAGAACATAATCAGAAATACTTTAGAAGATCATAAAAGTAATTTAGAACATGATTAGAAATACTTTAGAACATTGACATTTAATTTAGAACATAAATATATACATTAGAACATCATTAGAAATACTTTAGAACTTAAAACATAATAAGAATTACTTTTAGAACATATTCGGAATTACTTTATAACATACACAAGTAATTTAGAACATAAGCCAAATAACAAGTTTAGGATACAAGCACACATAAAAATATTCATACCACTTTAAGGTCTAAGTTTTTTCTCCATTTTTGCATAAAATTTGCACATTCCACATTCTCCTTATTTTCCGAGCTATCAACAATTGGAATATCTCCCATTGGCAATCCATATGTCATGTGAACATCAATTTCATCAAAGAATATTTCTTCTTCTCTCCCCGGTAGCATCAAGCAACATCTTTTGGGATCAAAATTCGTAAGAAGTTGTTTTGTCAACCTAGATTCAAATTAAAGGTTTAGAATACAAAATACATATAAATTAGAATAGAAATAAAAATAAAAATAAACAATATAATTTAATTTTAGAACATAAGAGTCGATCTTAAAATCATAAAAATAAAACTTAGTGCTAGTGCTTACCAAGAATCGGCATGATGTGGTGCATTCAATTTCAAAAAAGCTCCAAATCCAATGTTCTTAATTGCTTGCTTATGCTTTTTAGAAAGATTTACCAACACTTGTTTCATCAATTCCTTAGTTGTAACTCTTTGATAAGCTGTTTGCTTATTTTTTTCCTCTTTGATTACTTTGACATCCTCACCATCATTTTCTTTTTCAATCTTTCTTTTCACATTTTTTTTCTGAACCACCTGAATAAAGTAGAACATTAGAAAGAATTTTAACATAATAAAAACATGAACTTTAGAACATTAGCACAAAGTATAGAACATTAGCATATAATTTAGAATACAAGTACTTGTTAAAAGCATATACTTTAGAACATAATCACATAGTTTAGAACATAATTCAAATTAGGAGAAAAAAAATTTAAATTAGAACATGAACTTTAGAACATAAGCTGATTATTTAGAACACATGTATATACTTTAAAACATAAACTTGGAAATGAAAGAATGTAACTTACAAAAATAAAGTTACATATTATTTACTTTAGAACATAAGTATGAATATAGAATATAAACATGCAATTTATAACATTAGCATATAATTTAGAACATCAACAAATAATTTAGAACCTTTTTCTTATCATCCTTCACATCCTCTTTTGAATCATCTTTTTCCTCTAACTTTGGTCCATCCATCTCTTCATTAGTATCATCTTTTTCCTCCAACTTTTGTCCATCATCATTCTCATCCTTGTCATCATCTCCTTCTTCCTTTTTTTGCATTTTTCTAGGTGGTTGAATCCTTGTTGGAAGCTTGCTACCTCTTTTTCGTTTTAGACTTTGCACATGTTTCTCAAATTCATCTTTGTCAATTACTTCCGCTTCATTTTCAACAACTTTCCTTTAAAATCAAATATAAATAATTTAGAACATATATGATAATCTTTAGAACATAATAGAAAACTTTAGATCATAATAGAAATACTTTAGAACATAGTAGAAAACCTTAGAACATAATAAAAATACTTTAATTACCTTTTTCTTCCATAAGTAATTTTTTCATCTGGTATAATAGTAATAGTAAGTTCTTCTGAATTTTCTTCATTTTGGCCTTGCATTTTGCTGCAATTTTAAAATATAAAAAAATATTAGTAACATTCCAACATTAGTAATATATTTTAAACATAGGAATAGTTTAGAACATGCTGAAAAATAGTTTAGAACATGTTATCATAATTATATCACTAACAATTAAGAACACAACAAGAGTAAGAGAATGCAGCTACAAGCCTCATTAGT
Source organism: Chenopodium album (assembly GCF_948465745.1). Classification (NCBI taxonomy): domain Eukaryota; kingdom Viridiplantae; phylum Streptophyta; class Magnoliopsida; order Caryophyllales; family Amaranthaceae; genus Chenopodium; species Chenopodium album. Next base: position 50,403,672 of record NC_137849.1, read on the forward strand.
GGAACACCATAGCTAAGGCACCATACATATTCGGACTATCTTACACATGTCAGCAGATCAAAAGATTAAAAGCCAGAAATTGCATTGGGAAGGAGTTCAGAACATGCTGAAAACGAATCAAGAATAAGGCAGAATCTCATTTTAGAGTGGAACTCCAGTATGTGGCAACTTAGCCTCAGACTGTGACGCACTGGCTATCCTCAATTTGATCAAGGAACCGAATCAGCTGATACAAATGGGCTAGCAACAAGGCCAACAATTTATCAGATTGCAAAGAAGTGGTCCAAGAAACGAAGAATAAGAATTATTTCCAACTTGGATACTGAGAACTTATCATAGCATACCTAGTGGTAGCGCTAATCTTTGTAAACATAAAAGTGAGTGTTCAGATGCCATCATTCAGAGTGGCGATTTCATCATTCCAAAAGTTTACATTGCCACCAACTCTATTTACAAGAACAAGGGTACCATAATTAATCAATTATCTAGTCTAAACTCAACCCAATCCTTTCTCCTAATCCACAGCCCCAGCATATCGATTCATAATCATGTTCCATGGAAGGTGGGTGCTGCTCCTGAAAAGTTGAGGCAATACAGGATTTTACGAAGTGCCTAGATTCAGAATAAGATTTCTGATATTGTACAACAGTTACACGGATAAGACACATTCAACAAGCAACACCAGCCAACATGTTATGTTGTATCTTGGACATGAACAAGCCAAACATGGGATCGGATAGCAATTTATAAGAGGCCCTTACTGTGTTTCCTAAGTTGGAGCACAATTCAGCATCAATGAGGTAGAAGTAAGCAAGTAAGAAGGGGCATCCTGCCATTAGGCAATAATATTTATCTGGTTGATCTGTGTGTATAGCAATCTTCCAGATATGCATTCTGGCCAGCTTATGCCAAACGAAAACCATGACACAGATTGTCAATTTTCTAATTAAGGCAGGACCCTAGACGCCTACTACTGCAGCTTAGAATTATGGCACTAAATAACTCATTTGTCCTGGAACCAACACAATTTTAACCAATCTCCCTGCTACACCACATTAGCAACTCCAAAGACACAGTGTAACTTTGTTCTAAGTTCTACACATGACATTAAAAAGTTGAATAAAAAAATAATGAACAATAATCGAACGAAATAATGAACAAAAATCGAACAAAAATCGATCGAAATAATGAACCCTAAATTTGAAATAATCGAACAAAAATCGAACAAAAATCGATCGAACAAAAATCGATCGAACAAAAATCGAAATAATCGAACAAAAATCGATCGAAATAATCGCAAAAATCAAACAAAATAATTCACAAAAATCCGAACCCTAAATTTGCTAAACCGAACTCAAAATAATCAAACTCCATAAGAAAAATCCAACTCAAAATCGCACAAAATAAACTGCAAAAATCGACTCATAAAATTGCAAAAATAGAACCCTAAATCCGAACCCTAAAAATTGCAAAAATCACCAATTAAAACTTCAAATTCACTTGAACATCATGCTAATTTCATTAAAATTTGAACAAAATCGAAAACAAAAACATACCTGAAGCGAAATCATTCAAAATTGCAACTTCTATCAGATTTTTGGGGGTTTTAGGAGAGAGAAAATGAGAAAATCGGGAAGTAGAGAGAGAAAGTTAGAGGAGAGAGAAAAGGTTGGGAGGTGGGTAAGGGGGTTGAAAAAGTTGGACAGGTGTTTTAATCTTAGCCGTCTAAAACAACTTGATCCTACGGTTAAGATGGGTTCTTATATATCTAGGGTTCTTATATATCTAGGGGTTCTTACCGGATCCCTCCCCTATATATATATATTTGAACCGATTACCATAATATATCATACGCTAGATGTAAGCAAAGTCACATAAATTATTGATTACAAAAGCATTGAAATTCTAGTATTCTCAAATAAAAAAATAAAAAAATAAAAAAAAAGTATTTAAAAACCATTGAAACATTAACTCCAATAACAACTTAGGACAAAACTTTCTACTTCTTCTTAAGAAGATCAATTGCATATTATTTCTTCATATTAGTTGGCGCTTGATAGAAGATGCGAAACTTATGTTCTTCCGCCATGAGAATTGTAGCAATCTCTAAAGCTTCGGATGGAGAAATTTCATCTAACTTCATCACCTCATCCAAAACCTTGTTCACTTTTTCATCCATCCTTTGCTCTCTTTCTTCCGCTTTAGACCATGCACTAGCCATAGTCCCAAGATTAATATTGATATTTTCAAAAATCTTCCCAAAATTGTTAGAAACATCATGGAGGGAGGCCACCAAATCATCATCATCATTCCTACACAAACTCTTCAAATCTACCTTGTTCTTTCCCTTTACCTTAGCCTCCTTCGCCTTTGTAGAACGTTTTCCGGATTGAGTAGTGGAATCACTTGCGGAAGAATGAATCGTAAAAGCCTTCAATTTTGCCATTTTTGAAGGAGTTGAATGATCATCCTCTATCTTCATGGGACGTTTTCCGGATTGACTTGTAGAAGAATAAGTGTTCGAATGAGTAGAATTCACATCATCTTCTTCATCACTCTCGTCATTCAATGGTTACTTATCAATCTCTTGATCCATATCTTCTATAGCATCAACAAACGACTCACTTGCATCTCCGATAACTTTGTTTTTTGCATAAATTTCTGCTAGAGTGTCATAATGAACGAATGGAACTCCAAACAACCCCTTAGCTTTCTTATGAGTCTGCAATATAAGAGAGAATACAACAAGATTAATTCACAAGGCAAAATTGTACTGAAAAAGACAGCAGTCCATAAAAGACAGTAGTTCATAGATAGCAGTTCATAAACTTTGATAAATTTATGAATTATGACAAATTTTGCCTATTACAGGACCACTATTTTAGCAGGGTTAATCAAGATTTAGGTAGTGGTAAAGTGTTATGGCGATCAAATGATAAACTTTAGTTTGACAGTGATAGCTAGCCACATGATATCAAATGATTTAGGGAGCCTTTTTCTGCAATAATAAGAAAGGAAAAGAAATTACTTTGGAGACACTACAACCATTCTGGTCCAAAAACATGACACTGGAAGAAGCTGCAAATAAAATTGGAAGTATGTTTGCATTTTGTTTATAATAGACTTGTTAATATCCGAGACCATGCATTTACATACAAATTCCAAATATATACTCTTGCTAAGACAGTGTAGTGTGCACTCATTGATGAATATTAAGCTACTTGCTGTTAAAACTATTATATTATTATTAATCAGCAAGTCAGACCACTGATATAACAAAGGGAATAATAATGTTGTAGGCTACATGGAACTTTAATAAAGAACTTTTTCTGCAACAAACGGAGAGGGGCAGCAGTAGGGAAGCAACAGAAAGGAGAGGGGCAACGGCAGGGGAATAGCAGAAGGGAAGGGGGAAGCAGCAAGGTAGCAGCAAAAGGGGGGCAAAAGATAAATAAGCAATTTCAATTCTGCAATGTACAGATCTTCTTTCCTTTCCTAGTCCAAATCTCTTGCTATGCAATAAATACAATGCCTCCTGCTTATTTTCAAATTCATGCCTAATTGCCAGAAATTATGCCCTTTGTAGAATAATACCAAGATATATACAGTAACAGTGCAGATCTAGCAGGAGCGCAAAATGACTACAAATATTCTTACAGAACATGATAAGACCATAGTCTTGAGGTGCTTGTCACAACTAAGCAGTAATTAACTTGGAAGCAATTGTGTAATACCCCGTATTTTTATACATATTTTCCTAATTAATTATTATTTTCTTAAAAAGGGTATTTTAGTAATTCAACTTACTATTTAAATCTTGGAGCCAAAATGATATTTGAATTTTGGCGCCAAAAGTATTTTAAAAACAAATTATTATTTTGGATAAGATTTATTATCCATTTATCATATTTTAAAAAACCGGATTATTTACATATTTCGGATATTTTAATTAAAGCAAAATAATCTTTTTAATTAATTAATTATTATGGCCGAAATTACCTAATAACTAGCTAGGATTTTCGGATTTTCCATGTATGGAAAATCTGATTTTTCTTGGTTATTTATTGGTAAATAATTGGTATTTAATTAATTAATTATTTAATTATTATTCTATATTATTTATACAATTATTTTATTCCTTAAAAACCGAGCAAAATATTCCTAAATATATCTAGAGGAATCCGAAAATTAGAGCAATGGTAAGCTCCATATTTTCGGCCCTCATGAAATATTTTGGGGTAATTTAATTCGTAAAATTATATTTTTAATTATCTCCCAAAATCTCCTATTTTCCTTAATTCTAATTCTCCATCTTTTTAATATCCAATCATCATATTTTCTTTCCATTCATTCTTCTTAATTATTCCCCAAGTAATTCCAATTTCCTTAATATTTTTCATGACATACATGCTTTCCATATTCAATTATACACAATCTCTTTAATATCAAAACTTTCCTTAAATCTTTACTCACTTCTCCAAGTAATCCCTTAAACCCTACTTACCATAATTCTTCCTACATTTTCCTACCATAATTCATACACATGTTAGCCTATAAATACCCCTTTAATTCATGATCAAACCTCACACTGATTCTCTTCTTTTCTTCTCCTCTTTTTACACAAATCATCCCGTTTATCTTTGAAGCCAATTTTCAGGCACTTCTGGTCAGTTTTTGAAGTATTGCTGTTTCACAGAATATTGTTTCTCTCGAAAAATCCTTGAGGTTAGGCTCAAAAATCACCCAATTCGAAGTTATATCAAAGGAGTTATAGCCTCTGCAAGTTCTGCCTATTCTTTCCAATGAAAATCCAATTCTTCTCTTTTCCTTGGTTTCTTATCTTTTCTTCTTCTCTTCTCTTCTTCAATTATTATTATTATTATTATTATTATTATGGGGTATTTATAAAAATTATTATGAGTAGTTTTAATTATATAAAATTAGATTTTTAATGATGTTTATGAAAATTAATTTAAAAGATTCATGTACATATAGTTGCGGGGTTTTTAATTTAATTATTGTGATTATTTGTTTATATTGATTAAGGTTATATTTATTTGTAGGGTGTTTTTGATCAAGCTACTTGAGGGTTCTTTTGAGGTGTTTTTGGCTAAGCAAGAATCAAGGTATGTTAGGTGGTTAGATACCTTGAAAAAGATTGGTTTGAATAAACATGTTTGAATGATTTCTTGTGATGATTGAATTAAATTGAATTAAATTATGATGATGAAATAAAAGTATGTTTAAATAAATTGGTTTTGATAAATAAATTGGAGTATTGATTTTATATCATGTTTTAAATAATTAAAATTATTATTCATGTTTTAAAAAGGTTTGATATTGAAAGCATGTTGAATTTAATAAAGGAGTTTGAATTAATTGGAATTATTGGATTTAAAAGAGGATTTATTGAATCATTGAATTATATTTTTATTATTAATACTTTATAAGCATGTTAGTAATCCCACTATGTGGATTTGGTTTATTGATAAGACCTTGAACTTTGTATGACCGGGTCTTTCCTCAAGAATAGCCTTGTAACATAAGGAGACTAGCTTGGGGGGTGTGCACACTTGGGAGAGGAATTTGTTTAATTGGTTTATTATTGAGGAATTGGTTTTTAATATGAGGAATTGGTTTTAAAATAATTGGTATTGGTTTTATTGATTATTGATATTGGAATATTAAGAATTGGTTTTGAATCATGAGTTTGGAATTGTTGGATTAACTATTGGAATTGATTTCAAAAGCATGTTTGCAAATAAATTGAGTTTAATTATCTTACACTTACCGTACTTAGCATATTTTGCTAACCCGTATTTCTTATTTGTTTTGGTTCGGTCTGTTTACCGTAATGGTAAGCAGTGTTATTTCAGGTGGAGTGAATAAATTGATGCATTGGAGTCCCGGGATTTGGTTTCATCTAAATTAGGAGTTTTGGTCTTGTATTTAATTTGAGTACTCGTGACATTGGTTTCTATTATAGTTATTATTAATAAAGAAGAGTTTTGAAGTTTTCGCTGCAAAGTATTGTTTTATTTAGTAAGTTGAGTAGCCTTGCGTAATCACGCGGCGGTAATACGCCTAAGTCTATCTCTACGGTATAATTATATGTATTATACTATGTAATCCCCCGTATTTTTATGTATTTTTATAAAGTATTTAAGTATTAATAAAATGTATTGTTAAGGGCTCAAGTATTTTAATTAAATATTTTAAAGGGTTAAAGTATTTTAAATATAAGGTTTTATAAAAGTAAAATATATTTTGGGCCAAACTTTTATTAATTATTGGGCAATGTAAATTATTCCTACATACTCTTATTGGAATAACCCATTCTAAAACCCATAACTTAAGCCCACATCTTTATAAGCCCAAATTTAACCCTACACTTTCTACTCTATAAATACACCATGAATCCCCAAAAATTTCCCACACAAAAAGGTTAGTCTTATTTTCTCCTTTGTTTTATTAATTTGTGTAATTATAATTATTGATTTATGGGTTTTGATTTTATTGTTTGAAATTAATTTAATTAGTATCAAATTGTATTTTAATGATTAAATTTTATAATTTCAGATTTTATAAATGTCATAATTTTCAGATTTTGTAAATTTTATAACCTAGAGTTTTTAATTATTGAAAATCACGATTTTAGGGTTTTTACGAACAATTGATTTAGGGCTTTTATAGTAATGATGTTTGAAATTTTGGTATTATAACTACTGATTAGTTTAACTTAATTCCAGAATATTTTGAACACGTAAATTCGTGTTTTAATTTTTAGATTTTCATTCGTTAATATTAATCCCGTTTTAATCCCGATTAGGTTCTGAACTCATCCGATTTTGACAAAAAAAAAGTAGTGTTTTCCATGTGAAAACAAACTTTTAAGAAAGAATTACTACCTTCGGTAGTATGCACCACCCTCTCGTGGCCAAATTCATCCTCTAAATATGATTTTCGGGCAGTTTTTGATTTTAAACGAAGTTTTTTTTATGCATTAAATTTTATCCTTGAGTTTTAAAGGGTTTTTGATTAGTTTAAAATGCTGGAAATTTTATTTAAAGTAGTATAATTGTGATTTTAATGAAAGGGTGTGATTACCCATTAAAAAGGAGTTTAATTAGGGGTTTTAAAATAATTTTCAGATTTTTTTTTAAGTAGTCTAAAGTAAATTTAAGTTGCTGAAAATTGTGTATACAAGGAGAATTAATATAGTATTATTGTCCCTTTATGTAGGAGACTTGATTCGGGAATTGTTGTAGTGTAATCGGCTATTTTAAGGGCTTATTTGAGGTACGTTCGCGTACTTAGTATAATTATGTTGATGTAGTAGCATGCTAAATGTGTTTGATTGATTACAAGTAATATCATGCTAGGTTTGGAATGGAAATTATGATTTGAATGTTATTGGTGATTGGATTATGAAGCATGATTTATTTGTGATGGATTATTGAATGGAAAATAATAGCTTGGAATATTATTTATAAACCACATATTTATTTATGGCATGATAGAGAGCATGTTTAATTAAACTAAATGTTTAATTTGGTTTGGAATATTGAAAAGGAATTTTATTATGGTTCATATAATTTTTATTGATGCTATAAGCATGAGGAAAGAGCTATATAAATGTCCATGTACACGAGGAATGAATTGTAAGTTGGTGCCTTAGTGCACTTAAGGTGTTTTTAACACCGAGGGATAGGATTTGTGGCGCTTTATGCGTTTAAGGTGTCATTGGCACCGAGGTAGAATTAAAAAGGGTTCAACATTAAATATTATGTGGTCACTAATTTAAATTGATATATTTGATTGTTTGAATAATTATTGTTGATTGAATGATTATGGTTTGAGAGTCATCACCAAGTTTAATAATCGGTAAATAACGTAAAGTGAAAGAGATTACACACCAAAACTCTTGGAACGTATATACCTTGAGTATGAACATATGGGGGGGAGTTATGGGGTTTTATATTTAACCATAACTTTTACTGGAATACAGGACGCTGTACATTCCTTTTATTATTATTATGCGCAGGAATTCCGCCACTTACGAGTGGTTTTTGATGCTGGCACGGCTAGCTCCCGTGTCAGTAATCTCAATTTATTGAGGGAGGTTAGTGGGAAACCCGTTCGATGCGTAATCAACGCCAAATAAAATATTTAGTATCTAGTGAGAACTTTTATTGAATGTTGTATACTTGAAAAACAGGTGCAACAAGGTAAGTCGTGTGTTGATAGGAAATTGTATGCTAGTGTGTTAATTACGCTTATGTACTCAGCTTTGCTGATTGTGTGTTTTGTGTGTTATTGGCCTTGTCTTTATTATGGCCTATGATGACCCATTTTTAATGGAGAGTAGTGGAAATAGGTAGAGATAAGCTTTTCGGGTGATGAACCATTTTCATGAATGGTCATGAGTGAAGAGCGAATCATGCTAGTTTCTATAAGTATATAATGTGTTTATTGCTTTATTTATTTATGACTTGATTATTATGCGTGACTAACGAAAAGAGTTTTGAGTTCAGTTTTGGTTTTAATAAGGGCCTATAGTGGTTCCAAGTTGTAGGTTGATTTTATTTTACTTCGTTTGACTTTGGTTTGACTTTATTTTTTGTCAATTGACTTTTTCAAGTTGACTTGTTTTGAAAGGTTTTGAAATTAGTCTTCCGCTGTGTGTCTTTGATAGTTGCCTTAGCCGTTTTCACGGTGGCGGTAATGTCTTAGATATTCCTATTTAAAGTTTTAAATAGGGCAAAATAGGTAATTTAAAAGAAAGGAATTTCTAGGGTGTTACATACTAATATTTCCGTAGAGGGAGATTTGGGGGTGTTACAAATTGAGTATCAAGTCTCGACCAACACATCTTAAAACCAGCTTTGCAAGCATAAGTCATTGCAACCACAATGTCTACAAAGCCTCAGCTTTCACTTACATTGTTTATTGTTAAATCCAGAAGCAGATATCCGTAGACCACTCAATTGCTTCCAAGTTAATCCAGAAGCAGGTAACATGTTATTTTCCAAGACCATAACACAAAACATCAGGACCTTTCCACTTAAAACAAATGTCACCTTTTCTTCCTTCTTATAATTTCACACAATTATCAACCAAAAGTGGATCAGTATGACTAAGTTAAGCACAGACTTTTGGAAAAATAAAAGTACAGCAAAACATGAAACATTTGTATCTTATAGTTCAGTTCCCACAAGTTTAATTCAACAAAATAGCCTAATACAAAAGCAGAGGACAGATTCAAAGTAGAGAATAATTTCACTACAGGAGCAGATAATACAAAAGCAGAGGACAGAACAAAAAATTGCATCAGAACAGAATAAAAAAAATTGCAGTTCATACCTTTACCCATCCGTCGAACACCGACTTATCTACTTGTAGAATCTTCTTCTCAGCATCCCATCCAAATCCTGAGGTGGATAACATTTTCGCCAATGCACTATATTTCTCCGACCAATGCTTGATCCTCGACTCAATGTGGGGAACCGCTCTCAAGGCAATTAGGAAGTACACCATTGATCATCTCTTCCAACTTATTCATGTAACCATTCTTAAACCCATTTTCACACTTCCACTTCGGATCGCAACTCAACTCATGCAAATATCTTATTAGAACCGCATCTTCTTCATACGTCCAATACCTTTTATTTTTACCTCTGCCTCGATTGTTTGCCTCACCCTTAGCTTGACTAGCCTCCATCTGAAAAAATTGCTGATTAAAAGGCATATTAGAACTGAACAGAACAAATTACAAGGCTGATTATAATAGAACATATCATACATAACAGATTATAAGGCATATTAGACAAAACTTAACATAATATATTATAAGGCATATCATACTTTTTGTGTTATTGACCATGTCTACCTCTTGCCCTCCAATCGTTAAACATATGTTGGGCTAATGTGTTTCTAAAATTGGTCCAATGATCTGAAGTAGCAACACTTGTAATAAATTCCCTCTCATCATCAGAATCACTCTCGGAATCATCATCGGATTCACTCAATTCATCTTCTTTTATATCATCCGTAGGCATGAATTTTCTAATTAGATTATGCAATAAGCAACAAGCCATCACGATAGGTCCATGAGTTCGAATAGGGAAAAATGAAGGACTTATAAGTATACTCCATCTTCCTTTAAGTAGGCCAAAACATCTCTCAATCACATTTCACGCTCTAGCATGTTTCATGTTATAGAATTCCTCGGCACTATCGGGTTGTTGATCCGTCCATTCTTTTAAATGGTATATTTGACCTCTATATAGAGCAAGAAAACCCTCACAATTCGTATACCCCGCATCAGCCAAATAATAATTACCTTTAAAAAAAAAAAGATCTTTACTTACCTCACAAAAACTAACAAAACATATATACTCACAAAAAAAAGACCTTCATTCACCTCGAGGTACCCCAAAACCGTTTGGTCTAGAAAGAGCATTTCGAAGTACACACATATCATGGGCCGAACCTTCCCAACCAGGAAGAACATAAATTAATTGCATATTAGGTGCACAAACACCGAATACATTTATAGCAGTCGTTCCTTTTCTTGTTCTATACTTTGGTCGTTCTTATGAAGGCACATTTACATTAATGTAAGTCCCATCTAATGCCCCTAAACAATTCTACAAAAATAGGAAAAAATATTACTTACAAACAAGCAAAAATAAGAAAATCATAGCAAAATTTAGGGGCTTTGAAAATACCTATCCCTTGAAGGATTTCCACCTTTCATCTTCACAATCATCCGATATTGGTGTGGGATTGTAAAGTAGTACTTCATGCAACTTAAGAAAATCCCTTAGACAAAGGTGAAATTGTCGGCTCACGGTTTCTCCACTTCTAAAGAAGTATTATCCAATAGACCTATTCTTCTTATGATGAGCCAACGTGTATAAAAACATGGCTACTATCTCTTGAAGCGACATGTTTTTTGTTCCACTCAAACCCTCAATGTCTCTAAGCATCTCACAAATAATGTTGAAAGTTCTTCTATTAACGCGAAGCTCACTCTTGCATTTCACATCACTCTCCCTATAAAACCCTCTCAATACTAACATCCGTAACAATTTTTTGTTTCTTTTCCTTTCTTTTATTTGAACCCCCCTTATTGTAACAACGCAAATTATATACCACATCCAATACATCATCAACATAATAATAACCATTACAATTACTAATTGTATTTGTTTTAGTTTTTTTCTTCCTTATAGAACGCATAAGTCGATCCATTGTACAAGAAACACAGAAAATAAATGGCAATTGAACCTGATAAACGGCAAAACAATAGTTATATCAATCTCTAGTTAATCAAATAACATATTGTCAACCAGATCATGAAGAGTAAACTAGTCAAGAAACAAGCAAAATTAAGCAAAATAGTAGCAGCAACAAAGACATGTTTTACTCAAACAAGTGATTTTGGCACAGCAATAACTAAAGAGAACAACAATGAAAACGAATCAATAATTTCATTAGAAATCAAACGAACAGCAATAACATGTTATACAAAACTCTAATAGTCTAATGTTTGTTAAATAATTTCAAATGAATCGCCTAATACGCAAGTAAAAAATTCAAACATCAAATATTGATACTACATGAACACGCATATGCACAAAATCAGATTCAAACATTCAACTCCAACAAACATCAAAAACCTAAATCAAATATTGCAATTGAACACGTAAGTAAAAAATTCAAACCAAAAACGCAAAAATTGATACTACATGAACCCTAAAATTGAACGAGAGAAATGAAATAGCAAACCTGTGATAATTTCTGAAGATTTGCAGTAGAAAATTGAAAATTTAGGAGCAAGATTTGGAGAATTGCAGCTTTCCTTGTAGAATCGTCGAACAATTTTGGGAATTTTCAGAGAATTGTCGAGCAATTTTGTCAAGCAATATCGAGCTTTCTTTATTTTTTGTGTTAGAGGAAGGAAAGAGAATCTTTTTCCTCACTTATTACGGCGGAAACAATTGGGTGGATTGGGTTACCCCTTACTAATGGTTTGTGTTACTTTAGTCCGTAACCAAACACAATGTAACGGAAACACTAACATGATTCTATTTCCATCCCTCTAAAAAAACCTGTACCAAACACTCCCTCAGAGTGATGAGCTGAAATTCCGGAAAATTAAGTAGAATTGACAGCAATTTGAAGAAAGAGAAAGAGAGGGAGTTTCACGTTTGAGCCTGGTTTCCAGCTGAAGTAGTAAGTTGGAAACGTGTTTGGAATTTCATTTGCTATCTCTGGTAAGAATGATTGTTTCTGGGATTGTTATTGTCTACTTAAACTTGTGACCTCATTAATGATGAACAAGGAAAAGGACTTATTGACTTAATTATTGAGGCAAATCCGCAAATTTGATACGGAGTACTCCCTCCGTTTTTAAATACTTGCTCTATTTCTCTTGGACACGCATGCCGATGCTAATCTTTGATCACTAATATCTTTAATTATCAATAAGTATAAATTCTAACAATTGAAAATTAATAATCTATTCATTGAGATAATTCCAACAAGTACCTACAAGACTATATTTTTTCTTATGTATAAATCATAAACATTAGTCAAAGTAGGACAAATGAATAGTGCAAAAAATAGAAATAGAGCAAGTATTTAAAAATGGAGGGAGTATGACATAAAAAGGAAACATTGTTATAGGCTTATAGTCAATAATTTCTAAACTAAAATTTGTAAATAAAAAGGATACAAAGTAAAAGCATCTATCTATCATTAATCATTAAATATATGCTAAAGGCGAATCAAGAATGACATCATTGACATGTGTCATCTCCTGATTAAATATTTTTCCGCTTTTTTTTTATTCTTTCGGTCAAACCTCATTAACTATAATATTTTATTTTCATATTTGAGGTACTATATAATTGGAATAATATTTTTAGCCAATGACTATATATTATAATCATTTTGTTCTTTTCTCCAACCTTATTATTTTTGGCAATAAAGTCTATTTCAATTAAAAAAGAAAATATTTTAATAACATGTATAACGGTATACTATTTGTTTTTCTACTCTTCATATTAATAATATCATGTGTCAAATTTTTGTGCAAAAATATTTTCAACTAAGAAATTTATAATAATGTAATAATCTTAACTAATCAATAAAAAAAATGTAATTTGTTATATTAATAAAAATTTATATATACTACTAATATATTATGTAAAAATCCTTGACTACTCAAGAACTCTAAATAAAACAAAAAAATGGTTATTAATTATCACAAAATAAAATAAAATCAAATAAATTTGCATAAAACATTGTGTTGAACAAAGTATATTAACAAATTAGGGACCAAGCTAAGGGTAAATCTACGTATGTATGTATCATATGGGTACTAATCTAAAATTTTCATTTTTAATAATTTAAGGGGTAGCATAAAACCTCATAATCCATAAATTAATTTTAGTTCATTTCATTTTATTTGTTAAGTCTTTTGCATCAATAATTTTGACGTTTTTGGCATGGATATAAATTTAAATTGTAGCTATTTTATTTCCTTTAAAAATATACTTTGTTATATTTTTTTGGTACATAATTGTTGCAAATAATTCATTATAAAATTTAGTAAAACTGTGCATGACACAGGAGTTAAGCTAGTTTGAGATAATAATCAAATAACTATAAAAATAGGTTGAAGTTTTTTTTTTTTTTTTTTTTTTGGGTAACATTATCATTACAATATGATATTTAACGTATGTAGTCCAGGCCGGGTTGTTACTTTGATTAAACCTTGTGATTGTAAGAAGTTGGGTGTTCGAATCTCCTTATCCTTATAGATCGAGGTTGACTATGTGATTCGGCATAATATAAAAGGAGTCTCATGTAGGGGTGCTAATTGAGTTAAGCAGCTTGTAAGCAACTCGAACTCGACTCGGTCAAAGCTCGATCAAAATTCGACTCAATAAGCTCTAACTCGGCTCGATAAGCTCGTGAGCAACTTGACAATGTATTTTATTCATATAAAATTTACAAATAAAGTTATCATGTTTAAGTAAATTTGACGCTTAATAAGAGTTAATTAAATTATCAAAATAATAAGAGTAAATCTTTAATAATAAATAAATTAATTAAAGAAAAATATATAAAGTAATCATAAAAAAACGGCATATAATTTTAGAAGGGTCAAAACTACTTTCACGAGCATATCGTGAACTACTCGACTCGATTCAAAACTTTAACGAGCACGAGTCGAGCAAGTTTTATTGGCTCGAAACTTTAGCGAGAATAAGTTGAGCACATGTAAAAAAACTTTCGAGTCTAGTCAAACAACTCTTAGCTTGTGATCGACTCGCTCAATTAGCACCCCCTAGTCTCAGGGCAGAGGCGGAGCCAAAGGGGGGGGGTTGGGGTGGGCCATAGCCTCCTCCTTGGCTCAAGATGAATATAAATTTTTGCTTATACTATACTTGTTATAAATTTAGTGTAGAAGAGTTGGTTTTTGCCATATAATAGTGGACAAAATGTCAAGAGTTCAAATCTTGTAATTAACATTTTGTAGGTTTTTTTTTTTAATTTTTTTTGGTATATATAAAGTAAATGTAATCAACGAACTCAATAATAGTTGCGAAATACATAGATATGATCTTGGCCCCCCTCACTTGAAAATTCTGGTTCTGACACCGTCTCAGGGTACATAGACATTCTTAGAAACGCCTTTTAATATACTTCATCCGTTTTACAATAATCACAACACTATGATGTGCACAAAGTTTTAGGAAAATTATACGAGGGGACCAAACAAGGGTTTTTTTTATAATATAAAAACTTTGTAGTTGGTAAGTGAGATAAATAATTTTCTTTTTTTTTTTTAGAAAAAAGTAGTGTAAGTAGAGTTAGTATAAAAGAAAAATAATAAAAAAAAAAATATGAAAATAGTGTTAGTAAGAGAGAGAAATTATAAAATAATAATAGATCCTTACCAAATAAGAAATTGTTGCGATTACTAGGAAATTGAGGGAGTATGAGTGTATCTATAGATATTAAGCGATGAATGTGGTGGGGCTTGCATCCACTTTCCAAGCCCAAGGAATTCTTGTGTAAAAGGGGATGTTAGAGTATATCCTTATCCTAAAATATTAACTTAATTTTTTAGTTGAAACTCAAGATCAATTTATATATTTAATTAGTAAAAATACGAGACAATAAATACTAGGTTCAAGGAATTTGGGGAGTATATGCCTTGCACACTTAAATTTCATGTGTTTCAGACTAATTTGATAAGTTGGAAGAGCTTTAAATGAGAGAATAGGAAATGAAAATGAGTTTCTATTCATGACAACCCAAATGTATATTGTGCATAATGCACAAAATCAATCACAATATAGATTTTAGTATTGTATAATTTGATATAAATGAACAAGCTACGAAGTATCAATTATCGATTATGTAATTTGACATTTTGACATATACTCATTTATAATTTGTTGTTGAGTATTGTCAAAAAAAATAAAAAAAATAAAAAAATAAAAAAATAAAAAGGTTATTTTATTGTATTATTATCCTTGTTTTGGTTATTAAAACGGCCATACACTACTTTGGTCCTTCATCAAATGGACTGGAAAGAGATACCAGTAATAATTTTGACTACTTAATAAAGGTACGTAGTATCCTTTAACATTGACGTTTCCAACGATAGAGGATGCTAGCCTGCTAGGAGGTTACAAAAGTACATACATTATGATGTCACTTTCAAATTAGGAATAAAAGGGTTAAAATCATCATTATATTCAAGTCCCTTTATGACTAAACTGGTTGCTCTTTATGAATAATACTCGTAAAGTCGTAAGTGGTAAGCCGTAAATCGTAATTGTGTAGCTATCCTATCAGCTATGGGCTTATTATTGGAGGAGAAAATTTGACCGTTTTCACACCATTATTAGTATTATACTCTATTGTCCACACTCCATGATGTTTTATGACACCATGGGCGGAGTCACAGGAGTTGTTGGGGGCCGCGCGGGGGGTGGGGGTTTCGGATTTTAAGGAACAAGCGAAGTATGCAATTCCAAGTTCGAATCCTCTTAGTGTTATTTTTGGTTTTTATTTTGCCTACTTTTATGTAATTCGACTATTACTTTTACAAGTATTATTTTTTTTAACTGAGTATAATCAACAAAAGCTAATATAGTCATGTTCGGTAAGATTCATTTTCTTTGAAATAAGACATATATAATCTATAAGTTTAATTTATAAATAATTTGAAAAAGAATATCTTATTTGTCAAAAAAAAAAAAAAAATATATCTTAAATTATGATAATTAGACAAGAAAAAAAATATAAATATAATTCATATGATTTGATAAGTTCAACACGTGGTTTGAACGGGATAAATACAAGTAATATGTTATAATAAAGTAAATTTTTATATTGTTTATCCTAATACAAGTAATATGTTATCCTAATAGATTCTTTTTTTTTTTTTTTTTTTTTTTTGCTTCAAAAAAAAGTAAATCATTATTCCACCACTAACAAGATAAAATAATAAGGAAAAATAAATCCTAACGAAAAAGAAAATAAATCTAGACTAAGATATATATATGTTGATTGCGATTAATGAAACATATTTATTTCGTTTTTTATTAATTTCAAAAGGCATATTCTGATAAAATTGTTATAAGTGATTTAGGTGTTGGTAATATTGATAAATGATGATTACCAATACAAAAGAACTTTTTGTTGTTATTAATTGGATAAAATTTGAATTTATAAGATGATTATCATATCAGTTTTTACGAAGCTATTTGAGTATTAGATGATAAATATCAGTTTACATGTAGCTTATTAATGTGTCGATCACTGATCTACTGACGACAAGATTTAGACCATCATGAAATTTAACTCTGAACATCATCATTATTAAGTTATTCGGAGCAACATAAGCTATTAAAAGTTTTTTTTTTTTTTTTTTTTTTTCTCGTCATTAGAGATTTGTTTTTAGAATAGTACTGACAATTAAATGCTACTGGTGAGTTTGCAGATTTACCTCTATCCAAAATTGCTAATATGCATGTAGTTACTTTATTTTCTTCCCTACAAAAATTTCCTCAAGTAGTGATTTCTTTTCAATGGTTCTACATACAGATCCTGCAACAAAGTACTCGGTATTACCTCTATCCAAAATTGTTATTATGCATGTAGTTGCTTTATTTTCTTCCTTACAAAAATTTCCTTAAGTAGTGATTTACTTGAATGGTTCTACATAGCCATACAGACTCTGCAACAAATTAAAGTACTATATTACAGTTGTTATTTCAAAAGATGTTTGATTTTTAATTCGTCTAAATATTTGTCGATAAATTCAAGCTAAGGTTCATTGTTCTTGTTCCAATAACTACGTAGTTTCTGTTTCTTTTACCAGCAATTATATTCAACATCTTTCCCTTGCACCAAAAAACATCTTTTCCGCCAAAAACCTATCATGGACGAAGACGCGTCACAAAGAAACACTTATATCGAACAATTCAGAAGATCGATTGCTCCCACTGATAGACGTCGTGATAGGGTATTGTTCAATAATGTTGATTTATTAGAAGAAAGTGAAGGATCAAATAAGATTTTACGCAAAATTTTAGAGTCGGTAGACTTCAAGATAGCTGGTGCACTAAAAAAGCTAGAAGAAGTAGAAGCATGGAGAGCAAGTAAACTCCGAGGGATGGCGCTTGCAGAAAATGAACGTCCACAACCTTCGCCACTAAGGACGATAGGGTTCGATAATCATAGGCGACAAGTTTTCTACTTAAAGGTGGCGTTGGTTGACAAAGACAGAACCACTAACATCCTTTTAAAGGTTTTCTGCTCTGAATTAGAAAGATTAATGGAACAGCGCAAAGATTTCTTTTTGGTCGTTGATTTCACCGGCAGAAATACTCATATGCAAAGGGTGCATGTTCAGGAAGCTCTTGACACAATTAAAAAATATTATCCAAGATTTATTATGGATAAGGTATGTTATTTAATTAACAAATATTATATGTTGTGTTTTTCTTTTTAAACATGTGTTAATAATATATATATTTTTCTGTTCTCGTCTTCTGTTGGTGAAGCTCTACATCGGTGAAATTTATTTTAGTATTCCTAGGAACATGGCCCGGTGCAAGTCAATTGTATCTTTAGACCAGGCTCCAAATCAACTTTTTAGGTACAGTAAGTTTTTTTTTTTATTTTTTTTATTTTATTTTTTTTTTTTAAATATATATAAGCTTTTACATTTGTGTTTTTCAACTTTATCCTTACGTTTTTTGTTTTGTTTTTTTTTTTTTTTTTTTTTTTTTTTTTTTTTTTTGTTTGTTTATTAGAATTATTCCGGCTCATCACGTCCCCGTTGAATATGGAGGTATTCCTTCCATGGTCCCCGTTGAAAATTATGATATTCCTTCCATCGATGGACAAGAAAAGTCAAGCTCGGGGTATGTCGACATTGTTCATGCCCAAAGGAGAAAACTTGAGCTACATTGTTCAGAGGTAACACTACTACATATTCATTTAATTTATTCAATATCACAACTTAGAAATAATTGCAAGTTCAAACCACTACCTATATAGGTAGTCGTACTAAACTACTAATCAAAGTAAGTGTTTTCCATCATATAGTTAATCAAAAGTCCATAATTTCTTTTCTTTAGTCCATGGTCACCACTAAATAGGCTAAATAAATGATTGACACACCATGTATATTTGTGCAATGTAAATAACAAAAAGCAAGATTAATATAAGTATAGAATTGAACCAGTTGAATCAATAATCTGAATTTTATAACCTGAATGGTTTATCCATAGTAGGAAAAATGGATCAAAATAATTTTTTTCGTGTTTATTAAACTGTTATTTTAAACAATGTGATGGATAACCAAAAACCTGAAATTGTACGTGAACAGTGAACTAGGTAAGACGTGAACAGTGAACTAGGTAAGACAGAATACATTTCATAATTATAACTCATAGTCATTTGTAGGTGGCAAGTTATGTTCTTGGCGTATAGACTAGATGATACAGTATAACTATGGTGTAATTCACTCATTCAGAAACTAAAGAATTTACCCAGCAAAACCAGAGTTTTAAACACTTATACAAGTCTACAAGTAATTGCAAGCCTAGGTAAATTGCCAATGAGATATTAATGGGCATTACCTGTTTGATAAATTGCCAATGAGAGAAAACTTATTTACCTATTTTAATTTATGGGCCTGTCATATTTTCTTCTTTTGTTTAATTTGTATTTTTTTTTTTTTATCTTACTTTTCCAGGTTGAGATATAAAGTTTGGGTTTGACACTTGGACTAATAGGATGTGGCCAAGCCACTGTTTATTAACCAAGATGACCAAATGGCCAATGTTTCAAAAAAATTAAAATGATAAGAATAATAATAATGAGATGGCCAAATAGGGATGTTTTGAGATAGGGCCGTTAGCTATACCTCATACTCTAATACAAACTGCAGAAAATTATTTCATGACATTTTGTTGAGTTGTGTTGTCTAATGATTCAAGGTTTATGCCCGCTTTTTAGGATTGTCCATGATTTTGGGTCAAATTTGAATACCTAATAATATCATCAATTCCGATCCTTGATTAAGTGTTAGATTTAAAAATTTACAATGTTGTGGACCTATTAAATATCAATGCACTGAATGCTTGACTCCATGATGTAGTTGTGGTTGTTATTGACATTAGGATTAAGGTAGATAAATATGATTAGGAGATAGTAATTTAGGAATCTTGTATGATTAGAAGAGCTTGATTGGAAAACAAATATCATGAAATTGTACAAATATGTGATTGATTAATGATAAATAAGTGCTACTAATATTGAGATTAATGAAGATATGTGAACATAACTAGAGTATTTTATATGGTCTTGGCGTATATCCTAGATTCCTAGGGCATGTTCTTTTCAAATTATTTTCAGTTTACTTAAACTCCAATAAGTTCAGTTCAATTTAATTAAGTCAATCAGAACAAGCCCCTAGATGATATAAATATGGTCTATGGAATACTTCACTCATTCAAAATCACAAGAATTTACACAGCCAAAAAGAGTTTTTAAAACATTTCTACAAGTAATTGCTCACTCACCTAAGCGGCTAAGCACCCTCCTCATATCAGGGTATACCTGCAATTTAATGTACTACACCTTACACATAAATGCTTTAGATGAGTTAATATAAAATAATAAAGAGTATCTTATTTGATTAATTTTAACTATAGCTTTTTTATTTTGTAGATGTGTTAACTATTTTAATAATTATTTTTATTAGGGGTTTGTAGTGACCGTTCGAGCGCGAGTGATTGGGTGGGAGGTTTCTTTTGGTGCAAGGTTTGTGCCGACAGACACAAACCCACCCGCCCGACCCATCAATTACCCCCTTCTTCTACGCGAGTTCAAATTTATGCCTCCAGACGGCAATGATTACGAGGAGATGATTTTAAACAATGTTCCCTTCGGAAAAGGCTACACATACATTCAATGTATGTGGGAGCCACATACATTATTGTATGGCATCATTTCATTGATAGTTGATATGGGCCCCAAACTCCACTAATTTTGAATTTTCATTCAAATTTGAATTAAAATTTCTGATTTAATTTCATGTTTAAATTTCAAATATTTTGTCATTTCCAAAGCTAGTAATTTAATATATTTTTATTTTTATTAAAAAAAAACTGTTCATTTCTTTTATGAATAGCGTTCCAGAGAAATAGCAAAAGGGCGACCATGGAAGATGGAAAAAAAACTTTGAAGCTGCTTCATTCATGTCGGTATAGAGTGTTGAATATACGTCCTCAAGTCAGATTAATCAATGTAATTGGATAAATTTATCGAGTTTAACTGGACAAATTAAACCTCCTGAGATTGTTAAGAATTTCAAGTTTTAATTAACAATGTAAACTAGTGTAATTATTTGCAATTATGTATGTATGTATGTATGTATGTATGTATATATGTATGTATATATACACACACGTAGTAGTGTAGTATTGTTTAATGGGGTTGATGAATATGGTGAATGATGAAGAATAGAACCAAAGTTCAGAGATTCAGAGTAGACAAAAAAAAAAAAAAAAAAAAAAAGATAGAAAAGGCGAGAGAAAGAGAACGACATTGTGGAAACTAGTGTAATTATTTACAATTAAAATGATCTATTTTTCCCACATACATGCATATTGTTGTATTTAATCATCTACAACAATTGAAATTAGTTTTTCACCTTTTTCTATTGAAATTGGTCATCTGCTTCTTCTTCTTCCCATGATCTATTGAATTTGAAATTGTTTAGAAATACAATAATTATTAAAGTAACAAAAGTGGTCAAAGTTGTATTCGTTAGTAAAAAAATGGAGAGTCGATTGACCTCAACAATGGCTGAAAAAGATAAAAGGTCGACGAAAATGTGAAAAAATTCTGATAATATTAAACACTTTAAATTACTAATTTAATTAGTAACACAACCAGATTGTTTAGTAACACAAGCTGTTATGTTTGGTAACCAAATATAAGAGACGTATCACTACTTATTATTAACAAACAAACAAAATAAATCCTACAAATGTCGATGTTTATCTTGCAATCTTGATTACTAACAATGAACATAAATTTGCACCGATGAAATATTATCTCCGAGTTCGATCCCTCACAAGTACATAAGTTATCTTTTTTAATTTTCAAATTTTATTTGTCCTTATCCTCCAATTGATATTTACAAAGATAGTAATAAATATTGCATCCTAAATCTTATGATGAGTAAGAGCCTGTTCTCTTACGTTGAAATTCAGTTTAGTTCAGTTCAGCTCCTAATTTCCTTCTCTTATAAAATATTTATTTCAGTTCAGTTCAGCTCAGTTCAGTTCAGTTCAACTCAGTTCAGTTCAGCTGAGTTCAGTCAATGAGAACAGACCCTAAGTTATATTTTATAAATACACTTTTATAGTAACAACAAAACCCAAAAAAAATTGTGAACATATAATTATTAGTAATAAATTGATATATTGAATATAATTCTCAATAATTATTCAAACTTTGAATACTATACATAGCCCATGGTTTAACTTAATTTCAAAGTTACCAATTTACCCTTAATAACTTAATAAAACATATTAATCGTTATAGGAAATAAGACAACATTATATTGATTGCGTGTAAATGGTTTTTGTTTAAATTATTTTCATGTTCGAGAAAAAGAGGCGACAAGTGTTTAAACTTATGGATGATGTGAAATAAACACAGTCACTGAAAAATCATAAGAAATAAAAGTTGAATAAGTAAATATATAGTAATCGAGTTTCACATCAATATTAACCATTGATTTGAATACTAAAAGTATATGATTAATTATTGAATATATTTTGTTTGCTAAGCGTTTACATGGTGAATATCAGAATATCTCACAATGTTGGTAACTAACACGTTGCTCATAAATTGTTACACATTAAATTTGATACCGGGTTCGTATCTCATCCTTAATCACAACGATTTTTTATTATATTTTCTTTAATCACATGATTATATGGTAACAAAAAATGAAAATATAGTATTCGAAACTATATATTTATTCTTATATGACACTTTTTTTAGTAACAACCTTTAAAAAAAAAAAAAGTAATAACTTATTATGTCGTAAACACATTGGATATTTAGTAATAAGTGACAATAATTATATTATGTGTAACCAATCATGATTCGATTTAAACTCTTAATTATTTTATATAAATCTTCAAATCTATAATGTAAATAATCTTAATTATTTTATATAAATCTTCAAATCTTCAAATCTATATAACACTTAAATTGTAAATCTCAAGGCCTCAATATTGTTTCAACGTTGATGTTTACAAGCAAATAATCCATCCTTTTTTTTAAAAAAAAAAAAAAAAACATCCTTTTTTTTTAAAAAAAAACATCCTTTTTTTTTAAAAAAAAAAATCCTTTTTTTTTTAATAACACTTTGTATTTATTTTATTAAAACTTGTATCTAATAGTACTTGTTTTTATTATTAACACTTTGTATTTATTGATACTATACACAGACTAGTCTTTCTTCACATATTCAATATGAGTTAATTTTTTGTTGAAACATAATATGAGTAAACTAGTATATGTAAATATGATAAAATTAAATAAAAAAAATTAAACCTACTTATTTAGTAACCCAAATAAAAAAGATAAATTATAAACACACGGGAGTATTATTTAGCAAGAAGTGATAATTGTAACCTTAGCTTTTGTGATTTCATGTTAGTTGTCAATTATTTGATTAAAAACCTTCATAAAGAAATGAATAAAACCCTCCAATATATGAATTAATCCGTACAACACTTGATAATTCTATAATTGTAGCTAACACCTACTTAATTTTATATAGTTCCTTATACGTAATAAAAATATAATCTGCTCTTTTCTTGGTATGTTTGAAATTTTTGTAGTAATAATAATGACAAATTACTAACACTTCTTTAAAAAAGTTAACAAACATAGTAAGGTTAAAATTGTCCAACTTCATAATTTTTCTGAAAATATATTGATATGGATGTCTACAAAAAAATCTTTAAAAAATAATTCCATTGGTTTTTTTAGAATAATTTTTTAATTTGTAGTTTGTAAAATATCGTCAAATGAAGTATGATTCGATTCTTATAATAAACATCTCTCTTCATTAATGACATTGACTATGATGCTATTTTCTCAGTAACAAAATTATATATTTTAGTAACCTAAAATATTTTTTTAGTAACAAGAAAAATTATTTGGCGCCAATGAAATTTGTCCCGCCTTCTTATGGTAAATGGCGCTAAAAACCAAAAAATTTTCCCTCTCAATTTTCCCTCTCATTTTTTAGTTAATGATGTGTTGTCTCTTTTTAATTGGTAATGTATGTTGGGACCACATACATTCAATGTATGTGTATCATTGTCCGTTCCCTTCAATGGCAAGATTTGTATTGAAGTTCAAAATAATAGTTTTAAAACAAAAAAATTAGTGTATTTGTGTGTTGCCCGTAGGCAAAGTAGTTAGTGTATGTGTGTGATTTGATTTTAATTAGTATTTTATGTTTTATTTAGGTACCCACTTGGTTTTACCCTACTCTTAAAGTAGGGGTTTTACAAATGGGTTTTATTTATTGTATTGTGTTATTAAACTTATTTTAGATGTTATGTATTTTATTTTAACTGGTTGTTAAAAACTCCATACTAATGTTAGTATTTAGGTTTATATGATAATTTATAGATGGAAAAGAATGGGGTGAGTCATTATTGTTTAATCTATCATTAAAATGGAGTTTAATAGTTTCATATGCACTCAAATCAATTGAAATGTATTGTAAATAAATTAATTAAAATGTGTAAATTGCAAACAAAAGAATTAATTATGACTATATTTTATTATTTTTATATTCTCTCTCCTCCAATTCTCTCCACAATTTTTGTTTTTTATAATTTTTTATTCTTCCACTTTCCCCACTACCTCCATATATAATTACTTTCTCCAATATTTAAAAACGGAGGAAGTACATTCTTATTTCTAGTATTTATTCCTTACATAATAATAAATAAAAAAAGTAGAAATATAATTTAAGGACGGAAGGAGTACCATATTAAGAACTTGAAAATTGTTACTTTTCTGTTTTTTTACAAAAAAAAAAAAAAAAAAAAAAAAAAAAAAAAAAAAAAAAATCCTAATTAATTGATTTTGTTACAATCAGGTTGCTCTTTTTGGATGCATATTTAATGGCAAGGCCTTTAGGGAATTGGTCAGCCCTGCAGTTAGTAAGCTTAATTACATTCCCCTCCCCACTTCATAAATAAATATCTAAGGTGATGTTGTTCGAATTCAATTACTCGTGTTTGACATGGGTATATGTACTTAGACCATCATCACTCATGGTATAAAAATTTATACCATCCCTCTCTCTTGACTACTTTTTCACTTTTCCACATCATTTATACCACAATACAATATATTTTCTCTAAAAATCATCCCACCCATCTATAATCAATACTAAAATAAAAATCATTGACATCATCTTTTTCTAAAATTGTACACATGTCACCTTCTCCTTATATTTTTTCCCGGCTAAATTTTTTTTATTTTTCTCTTCCAATTTTCTTTATTTATTTTATTTTTATTTATTTTTAAAAAGCTAAATATTGACTATAAAATACTTTTATCTTAAGTTACATATAGTTAATCTTAAGGAAAATAAATATTAACCCTGTATATATGTGATTACTCCGTCTAATTACAAATTCCACTGAATTTTGTTGTAAACATGAATTTTTTTTTTTTCATTATACAAAGTACTATTTTAAATTTTGTAGTTTGGTGCTAATTAATACAAAGGTTTTACATATTTTGAGTGATAATATGACTTGAAAATGCATGTATACAATTATAAATTCTTTTTATTATATCCGTGCATCGCACGAGAGCAAATCAAGTGGTATAAAAAAAGTTTACCACCACACTTTCTCTCTCCTATTTTTATTAATAATACACTTAATTTAATTATGATTATATTTCATTTTATTATTGGAAATAACTAATTGATGTTTGTAAAGTTAATTAAATAAAATAAGCAATTTAGGTAGTAAAAAGCGAATTCGAAAAAAAATATAAAACTATATCAATATAGGTGTCTATGTGTAGGTCTTGAAAAATTATGAACAATAGTAATTTTTTTTAATAATTTTTTACTTTATAATTTTTTCTTAAAATACAATTGAAAAAAAAAAAAAGATACATGATAACCAGGCCATATAGCGTCACCTGGTTGGTTCATGTTTCACGGGGACCAAAGCAAATATTTACCATGAGATAGTATATAGCATCACTAAACATGGGCACGGGCCGTGCCCGTGCCGCCGCGGGCCGTGCCTGGCCGTGCCGGGGTGGTGCCCGTGCCGTGCCGTGCCGGCTCCGCGGCGTGCCGTGCCGTGCCGTGCCTGGAATTGGCACACCCCAGCCCACGGCACGGCACGGCCCACGTGCCTAGCGGGCCGTGCCGTGCCGGGCCGCGGGCCAAACCGTGCCTACCTTAATTTTTTTTTTTTTTTTTTTAAAAAAAAAAAATAAATGTTAAAAAAAAACCGAATTAAAAACAAAAAAGCATATAATAAAAAAAAAATACTAGTGCGATAATCCGAAAACACAAAAAATTGAAGAATAACTTATTTTATTATATGACGGTAGCCGACTAGCCGGTACGAATATACGATAATTCAATAATACAAAATTACAAAATAAGTAATGATAATTAAAAATCGTACAATAGTGTATGAATATTGAATAACTTCATTTATTATACGGAATACGAAGTTCGATAATACAAAAAGAATACAATAGTGTATAATGTAAATATGTAATCATGTAATTATTATTGGTCGTCTTCGTCTTCGTCTTCGCCTTCGTCTTCATCTTCGTCTTCGTCTCCTAGAGGTTCAAGTTCATCCGCCAATTGAGTGGATTGAGAACTAAAAGAAGTCGACGTTCCTTCATCGTCGTCGTTTTGTGCATAAGTACGATCTTGAGAACGAGTTTCGGCATCCAACCAATCCTTGAAGCAAACACACATTTCAAGTGTTTCGGGTTTTAGTCTTGTTCTTCTATCGTCTAGAACTCTTCCCGACGCACTAAAAGCTCTTTCGAAAGCAACGGAGGAGACTTGGATAGCAAAAATATCACGAGCCATTGCCGACAAAATTGGATGTTTCACGGCTTGTGATTTCCACCAATCGAGGATGTCGAGGCCAAACTTCTCTTCATCGTCCATGCCTTTCATGAAGTCGTAACTTAAGTACATTTGCAACTCCGAAACATCGCTTTGAGTTCTCCTAGATGATGATGATTCTGTACCTGAATACTTAGACATCAAGTTAGCAGCTTGTGCAAATAAACCTTTGGTCCGTTTACTTACATTTTTGGATGTTTGAGAAGGGGCAAATCGAGACACGGTTCCATATTTACTTTCATAAACATTATATAAATTAAAAAACTCATCTGTCACCTTATTCTTAAAAGTTTCAACATCATCTTCAAAATTCATGTTACTATAATAAATATCAATTAATAAAAAGGTGCCATCATATTTTTGTCTAGGATCTAAAATGGAAGCAAAAATATAAATCATAGGAATATCGGTGTAATATTTACGCCATTTATCCTCCATGGATGGAAGATATCCACGATAAACATGTTCTGATCGGTGTTCCGCAAAAAGTTGTGCAAGTAAACATGCATTGCTAAGAAAAGAATGAGCACAAGGATTATATACAGAAGAAAAACAATGTGTCATACCATATAGTAATCGTAAAAACTGCATATATTTTTCACAATTAGCCCAATCATCTTCAAGTAAAGCATTTTGTGGATATTTCATATTATAAAAAAGTGTTAAATGAACCTTGTACTCGATTGCCCGACTCAACATTTCATAAGTGGAGTTCCACCTAGTTGGACAATCCGGTGCTATTTTTATGGTTTTAATCCGTTGTTGCCTGCAAAAACCTTTCCATTCTTGATATCTCATGTTAGAGCTATTAATAGTGCAAATAGCACTCCGTATTTTGTGATAAAATGGACCAATTGCTTGTGTTCCATCCTTCACACACAAGTTAAGAACATGACAAATGCATCTAACATGAAGTGCATCTCCATCTAATATAACATCGTTCAATTGGGATTTGACCAAATTCGCACTATATGTCATAGAAGTTGCATTATCGAAAGTCATAGACATGATTTTATCCCTAAGACTATATGCATCAATGGCTTCCATTAAATGATGTGAAATGTTAAGACCGGTATGAGGGTATTCAAGCATTTTGAAATGAATGATGCGTTTTTGTAACATCCACTCATTATCTAACCAATGACAAGTAACACATAAATAGTGAAGTCCGTACCCACCATCCCATGCATCGGCGGTTAAAGAAACTCTACTAGGAAGATTAGCTAATTTATTTACTAATCTCAATTTGTACTCTAGATAAGTCTTCATGGCAGCAGATCGAACGGTTTTTCGGGAGATTTTTTTGTGTTTTGGTTGTAGTGCTCGGTTAATATAGTTGTTGAAGGCATCATTTTCGGCGAAAAGAAAAGGTTGTTCTGCATGTACAATCATTCTCCCAAGTTCATCCCTATCTCTCTCGTAATTGTAAATGAAACCTTGTGGATGGAATTGAGAAATTTTAGGTTGGGTTGGATCACTAGATGGTCCACCACATTTTTTTGTATGTCTACTAAGGTGTCCCGTCCCTCCCTTGGTATCGGCCGAGAAAATTTTACCACAAGTCCGACACTTGCATTTTTTTCCATCTTTACTTAATTGATAATGTGCCCAAACTTCACTCTTTCTTTTGGTTTGAGCAAAATCCTCTTCGGTACACCACTCTAATATGTTAGGATTTTGGGTGTTGGGCATGTGAGTGGATGGTTCACTCGACCCGGAAGCTTGTGTTTGGCTACCTTGGGAAGGAGGAGAAGGAGGAGGAGGAAAAGGAAATTCATATTGTTGATATTGGGTTTGTTGAAATTGGGTCCAAGGAGCCATATCATCCATTTGTTCTTGCCCTCCCATGTTTTGGGGATGAAAGAAAGGGGTGGAAGTGTTTGGAAAGGGCATGTTAGAAGAGGGAAAGGGCATGTTAGGGGGGGCATAGACATTGAAGTGTTTGGGTTTGGTGATTCTCTACGTGTTGACTTGGCTTTTCTAGAGGAGGAGGAAACGTTCGGGTTTGATGCCATGATTAATTAATAATAATAACACAACTAACAATAACAAAGTAACAATTAACAACAATGAGATCAATGAGAATTAATTAGTAAGTAGTTTTTATATAAATTAAATTTTCAAAAATAATTATAATAATAGTAGATTATCTAAATCAATGAGATCCCAGGTAGGAGAGGTTAGGAGCGACGTTGTCCAGAGCCCAAATCCCGCCTTAGACAGATTTCAACAATCCAAATAACCCATAATTAAAATAGAAAGTAGTTTTTATATAATTAAGTAGTTCCAAGTATACAATAATAATAATAATAATAATAATAATAATAATAATAACAATAACAATAACAATAACAATAACAATAACAATAACAAATTAAAAAAAAGTTGAGTTAGATCTTACAATGACGCTTCAATGCTTTCCCAAATTTATAATTTCTCGAATTTATAATTTCCCGAAATTTTAATTTCCCGAATGTAAATATAACAATTTTTTTTTTTTTTTTTTTTGGTAGTAGACTAATAATATTAAAAATGTAAAATTTATAAGAGAGTAGGAATTTTTTTTTTCTTTTTCACAAAAGAGAGGAAGATTGTATGATTTGTAGGAATTTGAGAATTGAGAATTTGGGAGTAAGAAAATTAGAGAATAAGAGAGAAGAGATGAGTTGATGAATTGTGAAAATTTTGGAGGAAAATATGAGGTATTTATAGGGGATTTGGGTGGGAAATTGGGTAGAAATTGGAGGAAAATATGGCCGTTTATAGCTGTTGGAAAACGGCCATAAACGGCCATATTTCCAACGGCTAGTAAAAGGCACGGGCCGTGCCGTGCCGTGCCGGGCCGTGCCTGGCTTCGTGCCGGGCCGTGCCACGTGTCGTGCCGGCGGGTCGTGCCGGCCGCCGTGCCACGGGCCGTGCCCGTGCCAGAGCTGGAACTTTTGTTCACGGGCACGGCCCACGGCCCACAGGCGTGCCACCGTGCCGTGCCGGGCCGTGCCGGGCCCGTGCCGCCCGCGTGCCGGCACGGCCCGTGCCCACCTTTAACCATCACTATGTAATAGGTAGTGGGGTATAAGTTTGAGGAGAGAAAAGAAAGAAATGAGTTAGTGGGGACTATTAATTAGTAAAAAGTAGAAAGAATAATATTAAACAAAAGAGAGAATTACTATAACATGAAATGTTTCATTTATTTAAACACGACCTTGAATTATGACATAAAAGATCCCAAAGATGACATAAAAGATCCCAACAAAGTTAGACCTTGAAGTATGGGTGTGGAATGCTAAGAGTGTGATGCAGATTAAGACAAACAGAACCACAACCTCGGCGTATAAGTACATGCACATTGATTTCTGTGCTACAACAACAGAAACTAGTTACCTTTATAAATTAAATGACAATTCAGTAAACAACAAATAATTGAATATGAATAAAATTCAGGTGATTCTCTTCGGATCAATTCTTACCCTACTGAAGCTGTCACCATAGTACGAGTATACAACGTAGTAGAAAATGTAGAGAGCAATTCCAACACAATTAACTGGAGTAAGAAGAATGGTGTGCGGATTCGAGTGCACGAACGGCATTGAGTATAGCACCCACATTGAACAACTGATTAATCCAGCCACAATAGGGTGAAACTTATATTCCTTATCATCTTTTTGTAAATATATCCTCCAAATTGTAGGCCTGTTAGTTAATTACATACCTATATCTTAATCAATATCACACTATATGTATGAAGTACAAAGTATTATATTACCGAGTGACAAATTGTATACAAAAATTATAAATTAGATTGATCATGACTTTTAACTATGTAATTAGCACGTACTAGCATTTAAATGGGTGAAATCATACACATCCAAAGACATCTTAGAAAATACAAGCAAAACCAAATTAATCTATATAAAGACATTCATAATTATTCAATATAGTTTTAAGCCGGTACAATTTAATTAATTTACTAATTATCACAATTAAAGTACTAATTACATATGAAAGACAGAGAGAAAGTATAATAAAATATAAATAAAAACATACGCAAGAGAGCAAAACATGAAAAAGGATGTAACATTGCCTGCAAAAGTAATCAATGAATCATTATTAGTTATCACTAGCACTAATTAATTGTGTGAAATAACAACATTAGTTATTAGCACTAATTACTCTGTAATAAGAAGAAAGCACACAAAAGTGTGATTAAGCAACTTATAATTGCACTCTAGTACTCCATATTAATAGATGCATATTAAAACATCCTTCGCCAATTTTTCTGCCGTTTTACTGACAGATACCTAAGCTCCACCATATTTATTTTAATTTAAATTTTTTACTTAATCATTATCAAAAAGTAACTAAAATTAATATAATTACACTTTTTTAAATCAATATTTATTAGCAATGACTCAATTTTAGCATAGCTTATCAAGTTTGTTGACCCTAAAGTTTTGATGATGACTCAACTCATGAGTAATCTAACTTGTTTACAAGTTGGTATGGCTTAAGGTTTCATGAGAAAGCTAGGATTGATGATCTAGAATAGGAAGTAGCAGATTGCAAGTCAGAGGCAAGAATGAAGAATATATTAAAAAAAATCAGAGCTGAGTAACTTTGGAGAAACTAGATGGTTCAAAGTCGGAGAAGATTCTATAAGCATACCAATAATTCCAAGAATTGTAGGAAGATCAAGATTCATCATCATCGTTGCTTAGCTTCAAGAAGCAAAGGAAAGTGAATTTTGAGAGAGAAATTAAAGAGCAGTGGTAGATCTGGAAGATTGTTCGACTAGAATTATTGGTATGATCAGAAAGTGGAATAAGAGTTCCCGCCTTCTCAGATTCTCTCCTCCTTTGCCTAACTCAAAACTATTAAAAAAAACTACAACTGGCTGTAGCCTGTAACTTTTGGTTACCTATAGGACGTAACAACTGACTATGATTATAGGCCCAGATAGATATACTAGGTTAAAATAGCATTATTATCTCTATCCTTTTAAAAACCAGAAGTTGTGTTACTTACTACTTCGTATTTCAATTTTACAGTGTAGTGACGATTATACCCTTGCTTCCTTTTTTTCGTTAATTTTTTTTCCTTGTTAAT
This sequence comes from Chenopodium album, assembly GCF_948465745.1. Classification (NCBI taxonomy): domain Eukaryota; kingdom Viridiplantae; phylum Streptophyta; class Magnoliopsida; order Caryophyllales; family Amaranthaceae; genus Chenopodium; species Chenopodium album. Next base: position 50,435,548 of record NC_137849.1, read on the forward strand.
TGACTTTGGTCTTCAACTTCAGTTGCTTTTTCCCCTTTTACTGCTCCACCGTTTAATTCCGCCTTTTGGTTTCTCTCTCCTTTGAACCAATCTTTCTCACTCCATCTCTCCTTTTTCTTTCTTTCTGCCATATGCTTTCTCCATTGAAGGAACTTCTAAGCTATTCCCTCCATTGAAGCAGCTTGCGAGGTATGTCATAATTTGATTTTTTTTTACTGATCATAACCTACCTCTTTATCGTGAGCTATCTATTTTAAAAGATTAATGCTTATCTAATTATATTTAATTTGGTCAGTTGATGTAAAGATGCTATATTGAATTTGATAGTTGGGTGAAATTGGTATTTAGTAGGATCAATTCATTTGTTTTAATTGCAGAACAAAAAGGTTACAAATTTTTGCCAAAATCTGTAATATTTCGAATGGTTATAGAGTTATTGTTAATATGTAATGATTTGGGAAGTTCATATAATATGAAAGATGAAGGATAAGAGTATAGATATTGGTTTTTTTGGACTATAGTATTGGAAATTGATCAATGGGATTAATTTATTTCATCTCATATTCGATGAAATCTCTTATAATCAAACCACATTTGTAAATTTCTGATTTCTCCACTGCAGACACATACACTACACAGTTTGTGAGAAGGAATGTTGAATTTTGCTTCAACATGAAAGACCTCATCACCAAGCATAGAGATTTCAATTCTGAATAGCAAAAAGTTTTACCAGATCGCTGCCATCTGTTGTATTCATCTGCGGTTCTAAGAACAGTGGCAAAAACACTTTCTCTCGTTACCTCCTTAATACTTTTCTTCCCAGGTTAGATTGCTCTTTTATATTATTTTTGGCAAATATATTCATGTGAGCAGTCATAAGTTTCACTTTTACCTCTTGAAATTATATGGCATTTTTTGGTAAGTTGAAGATTTTCTATTTTATTTTGTGATTGTTCTGCTTAATTGCTGGTTTTGCTCCAGAGTATTATTTGTGTACTGTGTCAACTTGAATACTCCCTCCGTGTTTTTTTAAGTGTTACTGTTTGATCGACACATAGTTTTAGGCAATTTAATTGACTTAAATAAAATAAGAGGTAAGTGGGTAGTTGGAGTAATAAAAAATTGTAAAAGAAAGATAGTGGGGTTAATAGTTTATTGAAAAGTAATGAATGTGAGAGGAAAGATATAATAAAAAAAGTAGTAGTGGGTTTGGGTGGGGACCATGAGAGGAGAGTGATATAATATTTTAATGTAGCTTTTTGCCAAAAAAGGAAGTGTAACACTTAAAAAAACACGGAGGGAGTACTTTGTTCGTAAAGTTGGAATTTTTTTTTTTAAAAAAAGGAAATTGCTAATCGGTTGCTGCTGGCGGAAAAAGTGGACTGAGTCCCCTACTTTTGACAATTGAAACTTGAGTCCCCTGGTTTATAAGACACCAAAACTTTAGTCCCCTCCTTTGTGCTTTACTCCTATATTACATTATCAATTAATTGATGTTAGTAAAGTGTTCAAGCTATACCCTAGAATTTAGACTCAATCAAATTGAGATCTTTGAAGTGATGATGTCTTAATTTTGATTCTTTGAAAATGAAACTTACTAGGAATTTGTTTAAATTATTCTGATTTGACGTGGCGAAGAGATTTAGTTTAATTTCATATTAAGTACTGTTTAATCTATTGATTCTAAACTATTTATAGTATAAATGGTCACTACGTACTAATTTAAAGAGCATCCATCAAATTCTTGAAGGAATGGTGCTACTACCATACATGGAGGGCTACACTGATGTTCATGCTATGTCAGATTATGACTAAAACTCATCTAAGCAATTACCCTGGTTAGGATTCAAGGCTGTGTTTTTATCCTTCAGTTGGGTGATCATCTGAATGAACCTCTAAACAATTGTCATATATATAGCACCAAATGCCGGATACACTTTTCCTCATGAAATCTCGCTATACACTATCTTCTCGTGTTTCCTTGTGTATTTTTCCCCTTTTTGATTGTTTGAACTTTGCAATGATTAACTTGTTAGTAAGTGGTCACCCTCTCTGTTGATAATATGGCACATATAAACAAACAAGAAGAAAAGAATACAAGGGCATTGGGGGGTCTATAAATATGTGTAAAGTTATTAGATGTAAGAATACAAGGGCATATTTATAGTTTACTTTTGAAAAATGCTATGTTATACGAAGTATGATTAATTTGAAATTCATCTGTTTTATATGGTAGATTATGTTGATATTGAAATTATAGCTATTGAATTTTATATAGTTCATATGATAGCTCCAATTTCTGATATTAGCAGACAAGATAATTTTAGGTTATTTCTAAAGTGAGGTTTTTGTTGGGTTTATTTGGGGTTTTTGCTTTGAATGTCCTCTAATCATGTATTCATATTAGTGGTTATTGATAGCTTGGTAATTAGCATTATAAACAGATGAATTCTTTATTAAAAAACAATCTTCTATAGTCAACATTAGTGACACAAACAAGTACTTACTGGAAAAAATCCTCCATCACGTCCATAACGATTAAAACCAGAGCTGCCCCTGAATCCATGCTCTCCTACCAGAGGGTGCCCTGGCTTTTCACCTCCAAAGGATTCGCCAAAGGGTAGATGACGTGGAAAATTCCCTGCCAAAGGGGGTTCTCCCATCCGTGAATGACCCCCGGGGAGTCCAAAAGAAGTCCCTTCTCCCATATGCATATTTCGAGGACCCATATGTTCTCTTCGTAAATGATTAGGCAACATATCTGGATTACGTGGGCCACCAGCCAAATGATCACTTAGCTCACCTCTTTGTACATGATTTGGTGGAATCGGAAACCTGTTCTCGTGCATTGATTTCCCAAATGGTTCAGCAGGAAAATTGTAGGGTCTGGAACCTTCAAAACGTCGTGATTCATTTCCCACATCATCCCCAAAGGCTCCAAATGTACGAGAAGGAAAACCTGGAAAGTCCCTACCTGAACTTCTAGGCGGAAAACCATCCATTTGGGGCCGTCCAAATCCAGGACCAGGAGCTGGTCCAGGAAAATCAGGACGATGCCCCCCTCTCCCCATGTCATCATCAGGAAACCCTGCAGCTCTGCTCCTTTCACCAGCATCATTAAGATGAAATGGAGGCAGAAATATTGAAGGACTAGAACCAACACCAGAATCCCTTTTCAGTCCAGAATCATGATTGAGTCCATGTGGCGCCTTGTCAAAGGGCCTCGGCATTCCATCTCCACCAAACATATGAGAACCATGATCAAGTGGTCTAGATGACGGCAAATGAGTACCATATTTAGATGAAGGCCCAGCTTCAAAATGAGAAGGTCTAGGGAATTTCCTCGAATCGTCTTCAAAGTCCCTGTGAGGAAAGGGTTTCAAATGCTCCTCAGGAAACATCTTACCCCTTTCATCCCTCATACCATGCTCCACAGGAAATTTCATACCTCCAGGCTGGATCCCAGGATGAGCAGGCCCATAAGGAGCTCGATCCATGGACCCATGAGGGAGGGAATCTGGCTTTCTACCATCAAAATAGCCAGGCCTGTGAGCCTGAAACTTTTCATTTACCATCATATATGGAGGACGCTGCTCAGCATTTGCACGTTCTCTACCCCCTACACCAACAAAAGGTTCCCCTGGAAGATTATGAGGTTGTCCAGCTTGGTAAGGTGGCATATTACCTTGATGATAACCCATATTACCAGGTCTAACAAAGGTCCTGATGAGGAAGGGCCCAGATTTCCTCCGGATGCAATTTCATGAGGGTTAAGACCATGAGGATGCTTAGGAATAGATGTCTGGGGAATATCAGCTGCATTGAAAGGCGGTCTAGGGGGAGCTTGTCCAGGTCCTTGAGGCCTTAATTGACCAGGTTGAGAACCCAACTCAGGCTGCTGAGAGATTGAAAGTTGAGGTGTTGACTGAGGCATAGACGCAGCACCAGGTCTGTGTTGGGCAGAAGGCCCATACTGCATTGACTGCATTTGATTTCTTCCCTGGTCAACTGCAGGAAATGAATTAGTGCCATGAACTTGCGAGTTTAAATGTGAATGAGGTATATTGGAGACAGCAGCAGCTGCATCTCCTGCACTTTTGGCTGCATGCTTTAAGTCTTGTACTTCAGCCTTCTTTCGGGCATCTTTATGGCCTTATGTGTATCAGAACCAATATTAGTTGTGTTATTACCATTTGCGAATTCTGATGCATCCTCTGAATCATCTCCCTTCATCCTTTGTTTATTATCACTTCCTAATAAATTGGACCCTGTAGCAGCTAACTTACTTCAATTCTCCTTCCCATTATCATCCAGGGCATTTTCTGATTTTAATTTATTTTCAATCACCTGAACCCCTGCGCCAGACTCCTTGTTAGGATCATTTTGATCACGAGGCTTCTCACCCCCCGTTGCTTTTGGAAATTGTTGAGGATGACCAGCCTTATGTTACTCTGCAGTAGATAGCTGACTGTCTGTTCTCATAGGGTAAGCCTGATTAAGCTGTGGAGGCCTAACCTGACCAGTACCAGCAGCCTGGAGATGTGGTTGTGATCCAGCTCCTTGTGCGGTCACTGGTCTAGCTGCATAGTTTTGAGCAATATTAGGCTGAGCAATATACCCTGGTGCATAATTTTGCTGAGAATGTTGTAGCATTTAATAAGTTGGAATGGTTATTTACAAGGGCTAATTCTGGGGTTTATGTCCTCTAATAATTTGGAATTGATTTCCCTAATATGTTTTTGTGATATCGTTTTTTATTTTTATTGCTGTTAGCATAAGTGGTTTTTACAACTGGTTATTTGATGCAATTTTTTCTCGTTTCTACGCGTCAGCTGAGGAAAGTTGTTTGGCTTTTTTCTGGACATTCTTCTATTTGCTATTGCTGTTGTATCTTTAGACAGGTAGTTCTTCTTTACATTGTTATTGTTATGTCTATAGCTGAGCCAAGTTGCTTTATATTTTGCTTATTTTTCTTAGTAGACCCCTTTTTATTGTTGAGTGAATCATGTGATGAGCTTTTGATAGATTTTGAAAACCTCTTGAAACCTTCGTTAGAATAGCTTTCCTATATTTATAGCAACTGGAGCCTTGCTTAGATTTAAAGCGAACCTCTTGTTGATTCCAATTTGTATCTGGCTTTCAGTTTCTCATATCTGTGTATATGAATACATGCCAATTTTAAAATTTATAAAATGTACATTATTGCATGTAGAAAGTTAGGTATCGAACTTCCCATCTACCTTTGTTTAAATTTACTCATTTCTTCTGTCTCCCAAGCATCTGCATCTGTGTTAAAGTTCCCACGCCTAGCTCTGTGTGCCAGTTTTGGTGGATCTATGAGCTCTATGTAAAGTGGTGGAACTGTGGGTGGAGGGGGGATATTGGATGGTGGATAGAGTCTTGATGCTGAACTTTCTTGCTTAGTGGTTTTAGCATTCTGCGTCTGTTCTTCATCATAACTTCATAAATTGGAATCCTTTTTACAGATGGACTTCTTCTGGTGTAGGGAATGGTTGGTTTCAATTTTTTTGGCATCTTCTAACTCTTCATCAAAAGCTGGGACTTTTCAATGTAATTGTAGGGCAACCCGCTATCTTCTTGCAGCTCATCAGCAAAGGTTTGTCTTTTCTTTGGCATAGTTGGAACTCTTTTTATTGATGGATAGTTTTCTCTGGTATTCTGGCTTCATGATCATCTAGCACGGTCATGAAAATGCTTCAACTAATTGTATATAATAACCATGCAAATCAGTTATATATGAGGTATCAAATTTGTGTCTTGAGCTTTTACCATTGTTTCTGTTCAACGCTTCATCAGGCTGTGCTGCTGCGGAAATTCTGTGCACAATTCCGCTTATGACTTATAGAAGAGGGAATTGTGGTCCTGCTTCTGGTGCTGTTTGATCCGAGTTGTTAGTATCAAGCAAAGTAATGGCAGATGCAGCTGCTACAACTGCTGCAGCATACTCTGTGTCCTCAGCTCACTATTTGTTACTCATTTGGTGTGAAAACTGTCTCCTGAGCCACTTTTGAGGTTTCCTCTCTGCATTTGTTAATAGATTTCATTTTTTAAAACTGCTGATTTTTCATTTTCCTTTACTCAACTGTTCTGCAGTTTGGAAAAGCATAAAACCTTACCTTTAAATGATGAAGTTCTTTGGTCCCTTGTGTTGCCAAGCTCTTCTCTCCCAATAAATTTCGACCTAACAACAGAGATTATTAGTCAAAATGCCTCTAGATAACAATTAGTCATAAAAACTCGAAAATATACACATTTACCCCTGAGGATAGAAATACTGTATTATTGGGAGTAAATGTAGAGGTAACTCACTTGATTGAGAAGATCTTCCATAAATGGATGATATTGTTCAAATATGTGATTTCAAAGAGATTATTTGTACGAGCATTATATGTTGTGAAATGCAGGGGACGGCAGGACACTTTATAATTAAAGATGGGTTACTTGGGAAAACTTGGAAGATGTTCTTAGGCAATACGACTCTTTAAGGTGAATGGTGTTGGGCAAGTAAAGATAAGAATATTCTTTGCTGCAAGAAGATAACCTTTATTCTTTGTTAGACCATCTTCTTACAAGAAATTACATTTCCTTTTATCTTGATGCATGCTCTTCTGTTGTTAAAACATATGAAGTATAAAAAGGACGGATTTAATTACTCCTATTTCTTTGACCCTGTTTTGTTCTGGCGATTATGATTTAAAAAATGCTCCGAAAGTATAAAAAAAGAAAGAAATATTCCGTAAGTAGTTAAGGGGTCTAATAAGTTTTGGCATTGAGCTAAATGCATTGAGGTAGAAAAAAATGATTTAGAGTTTCTGTAACTCTTTGTATCCAGATACTTCTTTCTGATAGTTACCTCCCCCTTTTTTTCTCATGAACAAAAAATGATAAAAAAAAAAACCTATAAATAACTCTTCTTAGTCTCGCTGGATTTGTAACTTCGTTGTTACTCTGAATCGTTGTTGCAGACATACAGGGAAGCGAAAGATGCGAAGAGTAGTGTTCGTACTATAGTGGGACAGCAAAGGGGATGGCGATCAGGTACTACTTAGAACTTGCCCACGTATATCTAACTATTTTTTTGAACTAATTTAAAGATAAATGACTCCTTACTATCGTTAGTTGTAAAAATTAAGTATATGACAAGTTTCATAATTTGCAGTGGGGAACTCGACTGCCTTGTGATTGACATGCCACCAGGTGACATTCAGCTAACTTTGTGTCAGGTTCTTGTTGCCTGTGCTTATTCTAGGTTTAAAGGAAAAAGTGGAGTAAAAATGGAAATATAGTTCTTTTCCCTTGCATTTGCTGATTTTTGTAGCATAATTTTGTCAGGTTGTTCCATTAACAGCAGCAATTATTGTTACACTCCTCAAAAGCTGGCATTTATTGATGTTGCTAAAGGAGTTCACATGTTCTCAAAGCTCAAGGTTTGAATCTTAAGTGCAGAAACCTATTGTACAGTTAATTAATAATTACCTTCTGCTTTTCTGTTTACAACCTGTGACGGGACTATATATGAATATATTTAACGTGAACAATTATATTTATTTACAGTCCTATCACAGCTACTTGCAAGAATGTTCTATCTTCTATCTTCTTCGGAATCAGTATTTAGTCTACTCTCAAAACTGAAAAGTGTGTTTTCAATTTTCCCTTTTCTTTCTAGCTTTAGGGTTTTAATTTTTGGGTTTTGATTTGAAGTAGTACAAAAGTAACGTGAATTAATAATAATAATTGCTACTGTAAATGGAAATTAAGTTGTGTAATTTCTATATATCTGGAGGTTGTGCTTTGGTACTTGCATTGTTATCTTTTCTTATTCAAGTTTGCTACTTATATGATTTTAGGGAACAAAATGTGGTTGTTATGCTCTAGGAATTCCAGTCTTGAGGGTGCTGTCAACAAGATAGTTGAATATGAGAATGATGCTGACATTGATCAGATGCCCATGGTACTCATGCTCTTATCAATACCCATTTTATTTCCTATTAAATGTTCTTTGTTCCAACTTTGTTATGTCCTTTCTCTCCTACTATGTGCATTTTTGGCTGAAAAACGTATAAACTCCATGCACCATTTAGGCAATGTTGCCAATGTTTTTTTTTTTGTTAATTTTTATCATAATTTTCGATTTGTGTCCTTGGTAATTACTTATCTCAAAATTACACTAGAAATGGTTGGGTGGAGCAGAAACCTCCTGTTCCCCTTACCCCTTAACAAACATGGGAATTTGAGAGTTGGGTATTAAACTTTTCAATCCCACCTTCACTCCCTATCAAACATATACCCCGTGATAGGTGTTGGTTGCATGGCTAAATATTTTCACTTTGTCCATTGGTCCATCTCTTAATGGTATTACTGATTGTCATTTTAGGCCTTGGGCTTTGTTCATCCTCAAAATTTACTGCTTATTTTAGTGCAGAGAGAGAGAGAGAGAGAGAGAGAGAGAGAAAGAGAAGCATTATTGAGGAGGTAGTGTGTTAGATAGAGAGAGAGAAAGAAACATTTAGGAGGTAGTGTGAAACTAGATTAGATGAGCAAGATAGAGAAAAACACGAGGATGTAGTGTGTTACATAAGCATGAGAGAGAGAGAGAGAGAAACATGATGAGTTTGTGTGAAACTAGATTAGATGTGTGTGTGTGTGTGTAAGAGAGAGAGAGAGAGATGGGGAGGCAGTGTGAAACTAGATTAGATGAGCAAGAGAGAGAGGGGGGTGGAAGGAAATGGAGTGAAAATTTTAAACAAAAGGTTGGAGTTAGAATTAGAAGTAAAAGAAGGAAATGAGAATGAGTAGAATCTAAATGATGCCTGTCGCACCTTGATGACCATTGTGTTATATCACCTTCCATAAGCTGAGTCCTTTTCTTGCTCTATGGTCTTTTTGCTGTACATAAAAGGATAGATTTGATGTGGTTATAATAGGTGTTTTATTATGGAAGATAGATATCATGTATATTCTTGTTGGCTTTCTTGTTATGCTCAATTCATCAATTGGATATTTGATGTATTGCAATCAAGAAAGGATACGTCAAATATTCTGGTGATCCTAGGAAAGCACAGGTGTTACAAAATAGCTGTTATACAATCATATATAACTGTATTCTGTTTAGGGGTATTATGTATATTAGACATTCATTGGTCAATGTTGTTAAGGAGTGTACTATGGGAAGTTAATTGTGTTGTATGCTTGCTTAGCTTTACTTGGAATTCATATGAATGTTATATCATGTGTCCTTGTAAGTCTTGTTAATATGTCAATCCTTTTTTGCTCCTTAAGCAGGGCGTTCAGTAGAGGGGTGTGTAGAATAGTGAATAAGCTTTGGGTATCAATTTTAAAAGTTGAACCATGAGTGCTTGCCTGTCTATACCCCTATACCCTTAACTATGGCTCTAATTAGATAATTAATGTTATTTGGTGATTATATTTATTTTATGAATAGTGTAGATTATTGCAGATTTGCAAGTGCTGAAAATGTCTCATTTGGGTAAAATTTTGCTTACCTATTCTGCATATGTTTTTTTTTTTTTTTTGTGTGTGTTTTTCAGGAATAATTGGCTATTTTCTGACCCAAAGACTTGTGTAAATCACCTACTAATACCATAATATGAGTAGTTGAGTACTCTTCTATCTTGTGATTTTGAGAGGCGACTCAAATTTCCATCTTAATTGGATGACCGTTTTGTATGAGGATTTTTGGCGATGTCTATTTGGTTTATCAATGCTACAGAACATTTGAGAAAAATGTGTATCCAATTGCTTTCAATTATTTATACTATTTATTTGCTACTTAGAAAATATACTTAACCTGTTTAATTGTCGTTAACGAATGTATTGAACCAGCCCATAATATCATTTATCTTGATGATGTCCGCTGCATTTTGTAATATTGCACTGTGTATGGCTGAATACAGTCAATGCCACTCTTGGTAGATGAATTTTGTTCTTGCCTTTCATTATTACATGTAGATCTGATATCTTGTTTGAGTTTTAATGCTTGATACTCTTAAAAATCTTGAAAAATTAAGAAGAAAATGGTCTATAATTATTCTGTAGAAAACTGGACACTTTTAATTTTTTTTTTTTTTTTTTTTTACACTATTATTTATAATGCTGGTTTATTTCAAAATTCCCTTTACAGTTTATATGAATACCACTTTATCAAACTTTAATACTTGTAGTTCATTTGGCTAGATATATTCATATTATACTTTGAAATTTCCTTTTGTATTTTCTCCATGCTTTAGCTAATTACAAAACGCACCTTATTTTTTTTTCACAATAGCAATAATTTTTAACAATAACTATAGCAATTACTATTACACATTTGCTTATACTACAAATTATCAACACTCGGTTCTACTTTATTGGCTTATCGCGCGCATAAAGAATTTAACATCAATTCTTAAACTAAACCAAAAACCCAACCTAAGCAAATAAATCGAATTAGTAACACATCTATTATAAATTAAAATTAACTACACTCCATTCGTGTTTATTGGGCTATCACGCACGCGATGGCTCAACTAGTTAGGAAAAATTGACAAAAAAATTTTAACTTTCGCCGGTTCGTTCAAAATAATCTCACTTTTGAATTATTTTTATATAATCCGAACTTTGGAGTGTATTCGCTCAAAATGGTACCAAGTGACCGATAACCTATTAAAGAGGTAAATGTATTTTATTTATTTTTTTTTTAGTTTAAGTGACTCATGTCACCACGTGAATGGCTGAAAATTAAAAAAAAAAAAAAAAAAAAAAAAAAAAAAGAAGAACACCCAACCCCATCCTACCACAAACCCACCAGTCCACCACCACCAAAGTTCGGCACACTGGCGTCCCTCCTCCCACCGGCCTAACCTAGACCCCTCCCCAACTGCCGGCTCCACCTTTTCCCGACAACCTTTCCCGACACCCTTTCCTCCAAAACCGGCGCCAACGTGAGGGAATAGGTCACCATGACCCAGCCACCTAACCCGCTCCCATTCCCCGGAATTCACCCATAATTCCTATTTCAACCCCCGAAAATTCAAAAACCACCTTTCTCCCCAAACCGTTTCTTCCGCCAAATCAGACGGTAGATCGATGCCGGTAATTTATAAATGGCCTAGATTAAACACTCCATAAAAACACAAGGAGAACAACATGATACAACTACCCATCTTGCCGTTGTTCCTATGGCGACTTATCCGACGGTTGATAACGACTTTTTCCAAGTTGGGGAAAAGGAAGGGGTGGTTTTCGGGCGTGGGGGCGATTTTGATGGCTGGGTAGTGGTGAGGGAAGGATTCTGGTGGTTTGGGGTGGGGATGCCGGAGAGTTGAAGGATTGCCGGCAAGCCTGGGATCTCCACCACCAGGCTTGCCAGCAGCCCTTCAACTCTACTAACATGATAAATATCATCCAATACTAAATGAAAACTACTCCTCCCACGCTCTTGTGATGAAATTGCGTTAACAACACCAAGGCAATCGCTCTCCACCACCACTCTTGTGAACCCCGCTTCCACTGCAGCTTTTATCCCCAAGAAAACAGCCTTAGCCTCAGCTACATTCGGCATCCAATGATCCTCTGTCATCCTCACAACAGCAAATAAAGGCTTCCCTCTACTGTCTCGGACAACAGCAAATAAAGGCTTCCCTCTACTGTCTCGGACAACAGCACAGGACCCCAACCCCTCGCAAGTGTCCCCATCCACATTGAGTTCTACCCATCCCTCCCTTGGTGGCTTCCAACGTTGCTTAACACCCCGCTCAATACTCGCAAGTATTTCTTCCTTCCCCTTGACATCGCGCAACTGCTTGACTATATACTCCATAGAGCTAGAGTTTCGGATTGCAATGTTCATCATTAAAAATCCACTTGTTTCTTGCGGTCCAAATAGCCTAGCTCACCGTCATCAACAAGGCATGCTCGCTCCTAGGAAGTCTCTCAAAGAAAGCTGAAGCTAAGTCATCAAAGCTTCCATAACTACCCTGCACTTCATCCCTTATACCACTCTCATCCCACAACAATCGAGCTATTATGCAATCCCTCAAGTTGTGGAGTTCAGTCTCCTCCGCTACACTCCACACAACGAACAAGTACTCACCCTTCCTAGCAACCTCTTACTATAGCCCATCATGGTTGGAAAAATCTCTTTACACGCTCTCCAAAAAAATAATTTCACTCTAGAGAGAGTTTGATCATGCCATACCTTGTTCCAAAAACCCGCAGCAAAGTTCGATGGAGAAGCATCATCCGCCCAGCTATCACCAAATATGGCTCTATACCCAGACCGAACCGAATATTCGCCCCTCTTCACGAGGTCCCAACACAAGGTATCATCAAGTAACCGATTGCTCAAAAGAAGGCAACATTGGGCAATGGATTCAAGAGGTATAAGAGCATCCACAATGGCTAGCTACATGTAAAGTTAGCTTTGGGTTGTCACATCATTAATCCCTAAACTATAAAATTTAAGCTACAACCTCTACAATGGTAAGCTACATCATTTTGTAATAAATAAATAAATAAATAATAATAATAATAATAAACAAATACATAAAAAATTATTAAACAAATCAATATATGTGTGTTGGGTGGAGTGAAGCTATGTAGTTTGGCCTAACTACAAGAGGCTATAGCTTTACAATGGTTAGTATATAGCTAGCAATTATTTAGAAATTGTCAACGGGTCTTTATGGACAACCATTAAAGCACTTTATCATGTAATATTGCTATATCATTTTTTTTTTTTATTTTTTTTTTTTTTTTGAAACCTAATATTGCTATATTATTGAAGGCGATAAATCTACCTTTAAAATGAGCAAACGCAATCCATTCTCATTGGCTTCTTTTAATTCTCAATAGAAAAAAAAAAAAGAGGCATTTGGAGACTTACATAATAATGAGTTAATTTTGTGTGCCCTTCTTGTGAGAAGCTAATGAGTTAATTTTGTGTGCCCTTCTTGTGAGAAGCTTGACTTGCATACGGGAGCTCAATTAAGCAATTTTACCCATTTTGTGGGAAGTTGATCACTTGATCATAGAAAGTGCTATGTATCTATTAAGCAAATTTTACTTTCGGAGTAGTTTACATGTCACCCAAACAAGCAGTCATGTTGGAGCATCATAACATGAATGAAAGACTCCAATCTCAAGGGTAAAATAATTCTATTGGATCCTGTCAAAAAAGGAAAAAAAAAAAAATTAAAACTAATGGATGGGTTAAAGATTACAGTAGAAAACTAGTGAATCCAAAGACAAAATTGTCAGTTTTATTACATTAATAGTGCTTAAAATTTCTTTTAAATCTATGGGAACCAAGTTTAATGAAGTGCTCCTCTTCATAAATCTCCAAATAATGCAACAAGCTCTTTCAAAATTATGCATCAGTGAGAGAATGACAAGGAGAGGCCACTGTAAGACATAATAGGGTGACAAATTTCATCTATTTCATTCCAGTATAGCTAAAATTACAGTGAAAAAATTGCATCTTCTGAGACAAAAATTACATAATCTCACAAAGCTTAGCTTCGCCATATCTACCCTAAAAACCTCTCTCACAATTCTAGATGAAGCAATTTTCTCGTATTTGGGACCTATGGGATTCATCAAATGAACAGAAATCCCCTTTGACAGCATTAGAGTCGGCACAATACAAACATGTTTCTGAGACATACTGCATAAATTAGTCGCATTTGATGTTTTTGTAGATCCTTCGTACAAAAAGGTTGGAGCCCAGGAATCCTACAGCCCCTGATATAAAATATAGTAAAAAAAAAATATTAATTTCACAAGAAAATAGCATAACACCTCAAATTCAAGCTAGAAGCATTACAGTGGAATTTAATGACCATCAATCTCAGAGACCCTGCCCTGCCGTGGCAGGAACCTTTATAGAAGCATAAAATGTGATAAATGAGAATAACAATGTATGATTATCAAACAAAACTCGTGTATTTCACAAGTAGAATCCCACGATACATGAGGATCTCCAGGAATTGAGCAAGGATTAATCAACAGAGAAGTCTTTTTAAAGATGCTTACCACAAAGAATTCCTAGCCCAAGGCAGAACATCAAAGTGTAACCAAAATAAAAGCTGATCTGGAAGAAACCCGTCATCTTGGTCTTCACATGATAGTAATAAACTGCATATAGGTAGACATATATGGCAGTAGACGCAGCAGAAAAGAATGAAGTCCATTGCCAGTGGTAGTTTTCAGCATTCAACAAGAAATAAGTTCCCACAATCGTCACACAGACAGTCACAATGACGAGAATCAGAAATACAAGGAGCATGAAACCATAAACATAGTACACCTGCAAGTGTAAAACAACATAAATAAATAAAAAAACAAAGTAAAATAAAAAGAAGCATGATCAGCTGGACAAAAGTACAGGAGCAATTATCAAGACAAATAACTATTGAAAAGAATGGAGCACCTTGTAATTCCAAAAGGATGTGAAAACAAAATACATCTCAATGAAGATGCTCCCAAACGGAAGCAATCCCCCCATAAGAGATATCACTGAAGGAGTCAGATACCATTTCTTCTCAGGGATAGGTCGAGGAATAGTCTTAACCCGACATGGATTGTTTGGAGATCCACTCCAGTTTCTTCCAACAACGGTGCCAAGGAGTGCAAGGGGGAAGGAGATGAAAGCCCAAATAACAAAAACTACAACCATAGTTCCGAAGGGAATAGCAGCCAGAGAACCATAGAATATAGCAATAGTGTTCAAGATGAACCCAATCCCAAAGCACAAAAATGGGAATAGGGAAGCTGTCAAAATCATCGTCTTGATCCAACTTTTGCCTGAAAATTCAGAGAGTACATTCCATCATCATTTTATTAAAACAATTAGCATTAAAAACTGAAAATGATAGGTAGGTTGATAGTTTATTAAGTTACAAGAGAATTATCACTTACCACCATTACGAGAGTACATTCCACCACTCACATACCCTGATATAAATGATGTCAAGGCATAACAAACAATGAATGTTGTGACAATGGCTCCCCTCCTGAAACAAAGATAATAGTACTGATTTTAGAAAGTAATGTGACTAGATGTAGTGATATAAAAGTCTTGTACACAATAACAGAGTACAAATGTCAACACTTCTGATGTAAAAGAAATAGAAGAGTAAGTCATTCAAATTATTAATCTAGTGGTGCAGAACAGATGACATAGAGATCCTTGCAATTATATAATTCAAGCTAAGATGACTCGGATTATCAAGTATCTCATACATACCCTATATACAGCATTCCAATAATTGCCAAATTGATGACAAGGAGAACCAGAGTTGCCAGCTGGGCGCCATTACCAACAACAGCTGAAAGCAGAGCTAAGTTGCGAGGAGAACGGAAAACGTCTCCATGAACAAGTTTCCAACCAGACTCTTCACTAACATCCCTTTCCTGATCATAAAAATCCAACTTCAGCTAATATATATAATATAGTGCAGCAAATGATAGAATGAACAAGAAAAGAGTCTCACCAAGGTTTCCAAGTCATCATCCTCCCTAGCATACTTCGCATAATCATTTCTAAGAGTACGCATCAATATCATAGATACCAACCCAGTCAAGAAGATAACCATCATGAACGAATTGAAAATGGAGAACCAATGGATCTGCCAAAAAATTAAGTAGATAAGACCACTATCCTTAATATGAACACAAGATTACAAGATACTTCTTTTAAACCGAAGAGAGCATCTAACTAGTTGCAAAAGGTATTAAAAAATTAAACATTTAGAACCTCAACCACATGCCACATGAAACTAAGAAAAAATCCCAAAACAACAAAGGCAGGACTTTCAATTCAGCAAGCTAATAGTAAAAACTAAAAAGCATAATCAAACTTCAGTTAGATTAGGTGTGCAAACCTGGTGCTCAAAGAAGGGATAATCCAGGTATACATCAAAACGCTTGGCAAAGGTAACATTTGTAGGAATCCATTTGACAGTGTATGTCATGTCATAGACCTTCCCCTCTTCCACTGGCTTGGCACCGTCCTGAGTGAGATTAACATGAATGATCTACAAAATAGGCATAGCATATTCATAAGTTATTTATAAATGGTAAAATAAAGTCTAAACAGGAAAGTCGTAAAGATGAGATACAAAGGGTAAGTAGAGTCACCTGATTGCCATTATATTTAATGACGAAGTTTTTGTTTGTATACAGAACATGTTTAGCATTCTCAGTGTTTTTATCAAAATGCAATTCTCCCACAAAACCTGTGCCGCAGTAATAAAAGTTAGAGAAATGAAACAAGAATTAAATTTTACATTAATACTGAGTAGGCAGGGAAGAGCAAGTGCATACCCCATAGTGGTAAATCATCTGAAGTTTGTTGAGCAGACAGGATGGTTAGATGGAAAACAAAAAATCAGTCAAGTAATCAAAAGCCACAATTGGTGCATCAATGAGAAACAAGGGAAACATATTTAAAACATAAGCTGCTCCAATGTTGCTTGACATCTGAGTGTCACTAGTAAATGAAAGAAAGTGAGGACTGAGGAGATTTCAAGGGTATAATAAATATATCACATACCGATAAAGAATTCAAACCAGTAAGAATTTTCAATAGCATCTTTGAACTGTTTGGCCTTGGTAGGATCAAGCTCAAGTTCACATATGGTTGTCTTGTCAGTACTTTCTGCCAAATCAAAATAGAAAAACATCATTAAGTAATATCTGAATTCACACCCAAATTCTAGTGTACATTTCACAGAATTCACACAGCCATAGAAAAATGAACAGAACAGCCAATAGCAGACATAATATCTGAATAGGGAACCAGGACTTACTTCCAAACTTGAAATCAATTTGGCTATCAATAAGTTCATTTCCACCGAGAACCTCACCCAAGCCACCCCACCTGTGGCCAGAATACCCAGATGGACGGCAAAATGGAAGGCTGAAGTAGTTATAAGTTTCTTGAGGATTGTTATATGGACCAACTTTGTTCACCCAAAGAGTTACATGTTCACCTGCTTCATACTATATGAATTCAAAATAAGAAACAAAAAAAATGAGTTTTAACTTCAAGGAATCCATCAAGAAAGTAACAGACACCTGCACGCTTACAAGCTGATAAAAACAATGTACGTCATTCACACAACCACATTAATCTCTAGTTCTCTACCATAAATTAAAAATAAAAAAAAATATGAGTAAAAAAAATAAATAAACACTAAAAACCTTGATTGGAGAGGAAGGAAGGGGATGCATCAGTCAGATGAGGATAATAAAGCCGCAGATGGGGAAGGGAGTGTCAAAAAGGAAAGATTTTAAAATCAGAGTCCATTGTGGACAAAGTAAGAAAGATGCCAATGATTTATTTCCAGCAATAGTTTCAGAATCAACCAGTTTACCTAAGAGTCCTAGACTGAGACACTTACAAGAACAACTAGCGCAAATAAGTAGTGCCTCTACTAAACCTTCCAAAATAATGGAAACAGCTAGACACAAAAATTTCAGGCTGAATGGTTTCGTCAAATGAAACCATCAATTAAAATTGGCTACGGTACATCACTGCTAGTTGCCAGGCTCGTATCCTCTAACAACCTCAAGCGTGATAGGGTACATCACTGCTAATTGCCAGGCTCATATCCTCTAACAACCTCAAGCATATCCAATTAGCGATGAAACTATGGTAACTTCTCCAAACCAAACCCGTCCTATTGCCCCAGATTTACTTCAAATTCAAAACATCACAAGCCGGGGTTTACGGCCACAGCAATGACTCGAGATCATCTAACCTATGCTTAATTATGAGATTGTACACCTAAACTGCTCCACAATGCCGAGAACTGTACTAATACTGATACATTGTTGAAATAACAGCCAAAAATTCATAGGATCATGGTAACAAAAATTGAAAGCATCGTAAATTACTAATGAAATCCACTTATTTTGACTCCAGCGGTCCAGCATTGCCTTCTTTTGCTTCAATTATCCCCATATTAACAAGCCTCCAATTAATCTCCTCAATTTCCCACAAAATTGCCGAGAAATTTATACATCGGGAAATGCAAACTAATTTGTTCCCGATTTAATTATAATAATGGGCATCACAAATTTCACATTAATTAATTAAATCAATCCAAAAAACCCCACGATCACAAAATTCAGCTCATTTTTCCCAACCAAATTAATATCAACAAGATCTAAATCAACAGCACAAAAATCAAACAAAAGATCAAATCAAACCCATAATGCGAAACAATGCAACATTAAAGATGAAATAATTAAAACCCAGAAACCCAAGTACCTTGTGATCGGACTCGGATGCAAAAACGGGTGAAGAAGAGAATAAAACAACGGTGAGGATGAGGAGGGAGATAGATCCGACGGTGGAGGAGGGCATGATTGCAGGGGAGAGAGAATGTGACCTCAGCTAACGGTCGGATCTGCTAAAAGACGAGTTGATTTGTGGAGAAGAACAACAACCAACTTTGGAGAAAAAAATTTGATGAATTAATTTTTTTTTATTTTTTGAGAAAATTAATATACATGGTAGGATTACGCAGTAATAGTATCATAGTTTGGGTGTATAATTGTGGATCAGTATTGGGTTGATCTTTGATTAAATCTGGAAAAATATTAAAGGGCTCTATGTTGCTAAATGCTAATTTATGGTGGAGAGGTGCTAAGTACCGAAGTACGTCGAACTTTGGAATTTTAAAAAAATAAATAAATAAAAATATACGGAGTATAATTTAAGGAAATAGTGTTTTTTGGGCTTCTATGTAATGGTAAGAAATATAGCCCAGCCCAATGCAATGGCCTATATCACAAAGACCTTCCAATCATTCAAAGTCACAATGAGAGATTTCCTGGCTATAGTCTACTAGAACAAACGACAAATTAAAGGTTATTTTTTAAGGGGTTAAAGTTACCATTAAAATAGTTGAAGTTACCCTTAGATTGACTGTTTTACAATTAAATTAACATACATCCGTCTTACACAAGATTTATTGATAAATGAAAAGTCTCGGATTTGGACTTTGGGTAAACACTATTGTATACTTGAATTTGGATAGCCTTTATCAAATATATTATAAACTTATACCTCCAAATTAGTAGAACTAAACAATGTATTCATTTGTACTTAGATTTTCATATAATATATGCACAGTTTTAAGTAATTACAATACAATTTAAGCTCCACATAATTTATTTGAAATCATTTTATCAAAACTTTTTTGAAAAGAGATTCAATTAGTTGAGAAATGAAATGTTTACAACTTTTTTCATAAGAAAAAAAAGAGTTGTGCCCAATCAATCAACTTGGTTGCTATTTTATGTCAATCTTGTTTTGCCAACTCAGTTTAACGAAGTTGTAGTATACAGGTATTTAAAACACCTGTATAACACCGCTTTCTTATAACCTTTACAGCGTGAGCATAGAGCTAACATCGTTTATTTGGAGTGATATTGTTTTGTCAATTATATATCGTAAACAAAATACCAAAGTGATCAACTTGAAAATGAAGTGAGAATGTAGAAGAACTCAAACAATAGAGTGATTGAATTCGATGTAATAACCTGATAGGTTGATATCGACAAATTATAATACCAGTTTGAGGGGACCTTAGCTTAAATCAAATTGGGGAAAATTCGGAAGAACCCTAAGGGTCGTAATTGAAATTGAACTAAGAGTATGGAAGGGGTCAACTAATGGAAAGGCATATTCTCTGTAATTTCAACAATTTTAGATACAAGTTTGAAGGTAGCTGAAATTAAATTGGGAAAAAGTTTGAAGAAACCAATTGGATGTAATTGAAAATGAACTGAGAATATAGAAGAACTCTCACAGTGGGGAACTGTATTTTAGAAAATATTTAGAAATTGTTTTAAAAAAAAAGATAATACCCAATTTTGATAATACGATTTTGAGCAGAGCTGAATTGAAATTTGGTAAAACAATGAAGAACTCTAAGAAATTACATAAATGATTAATGATACGTTGATAGAGCATGTTAACGGAGCAACTAACCGTAACAATAAATGGTAATGAGACGTCAACGATTAATTGCGTGGACATGGCCAGCGTAGGCCAATTAGCATGTCATAACAATGAGTCAATGAAAGTACAAAACTGACTCCGACCAAAGTAGGTAAAATTCCAGCAAAACCTAGCAATAAAAAAGATTAACATGAATTTGACGAATAAAATCTTAATCATATTGAATAGGAAAAATTTTGGAATATTACATTGATCATCTCTAACAAATTATAAAAGAGAATAACTTGTTACATCTAAACAAACAACCACTAATGCATGCGGAATATACATCTTTCATAACTCTACCCATTAAACTCTTAAAAAAGAAGTGGGCCACAAGTAGTATCAAACACCGAATAAACCCAATTAACCCATACTAAAATCTCAATCCTAATCCAGGTCAGATACCCAAACCCATAATACTGTAAGAATTAACAATCCAACTCGAACATGAAGGTAGAGAAAGAGAAAGAGAAAGAGAAAGAGAAAGAGAGTGGTACTCATGCCAACCCACATGCTCCCCTTTACACATAATAAAATGACGAAAATTCATACACCATGTGCATGTGCATCCTTCCGCCGCTTCCAAATCTTAATTTTTTTTTGAAACCTCCCAAATCTTAATTATTTATTCCTTCCACTCCGTATTTCTTTTCCTTCTTCTACCAGAAAAGTCATCCCAGAAAACAAAACCAAATTTTTAAAAAAAAATGAAGAAGAAATTCCCGATTATCAAATAATGACACTGAAAACTCTTCCGGTAATCTTCCAACCACCACAACAACAACAACGATCTTCATCATCTTCGATATTATCCCCATTTTCATGGATTTTTCTCAACTGTCGTCGCCGATTCATCTTCCTTACCATTTGTTCACCACTTTTACTTCCTCTTCTCTGCCTATCGTTTCCCGTCATTTGTCTCTGTCAACTGTATTTCTGTCTCTGCCGCCGTCTTCGCCGCCGGCGCCGGAGAGATGACGCCGGATTACGGCGGTGTGAGGAAGGAAGAGGAGGAGAGAGAGTGGAAGTAAACGAAGATGATGAGGAGAGAGAATTAGGGTGGATGTTGTTGCAGAGGTATTTGGAAGATCAATTAGGGCTTGTTGGATCTGTGATTTCTGTTTATGATTGTGGCGATGATGATGATGATATTGATCATCATCAACACATTCCTGATGATACCAGAACACCTTTTCTGAATTAATTTGAAGTTTTTTTTTTTTTTTAGGATTTAATTGGGACTTAATTTTGTGTAAATTTAACTCTTTTTTTTAAAAAAAAAATAATAATTTTTGACATTGGTATACTGTAATAGGAAGGTAGAATTTCATTTTTTGCTTGATTTGGAATGGGTAAAGAAGACTGATAATTGTGCAGTAAATTTGGACTCTTTTAATTTTATTGCTATGTTGTAAATTTGTAAATTGTAATTGGTCAAATGTATTGCATGTCTATTATGATTATTTAATTTTAAAGAATGTGCTCTGCATTAGAGCACTTACAACGGGTGACTCAGTCAAAGCATTCATATTGGTGAATTAGCTCACAATTTCACTCGCTAAATTTTAATTTTTCCACCTTATACTCCACTAACTTCAATCATTATTATGAGTCACACATATATTATTTTCACAATGTACATTACAATTAAAATAATTGTTTTATTAAAATTTTGGGCAAAAAATTAAATGAAAATGCAAAAATTGCTACTTCTCATCTTCTTGTTTGTCACTGAACTCGTGTGTCGAGGCGGTTAGTGACTTGGAAGAAGAAAGGGTCTCACCCCATAAATCACTTTTTACAATGGTAAACTACCTCAAA
The DNA here is from genome assembly GCF_948465745.1 of Chenopodium album. Taxonomy (NCBI): domain Eukaryota; kingdom Viridiplantae; phylum Streptophyta; class Magnoliopsida; order Caryophyllales; family Amaranthaceae; genus Chenopodium; species Chenopodium album. The sequence goes on from NC_137849.1 coordinate 50,457,404, forward strand.
ATAATAGCGAGATTATTATGGAGAGGGTCTTGAGTCACTCATTGTGAACAGTGGCGGAGCCATGTTGGAATATAGGGGTCCCCCAATTTATTTATTTATTGTTTTTAAAAAAAAATTGATTTACTCTAATTTAAACTGATGCAATAAATGAGAATAAATACATTACATATACAACTCACATCGCAAAGTTACACTATGGTCTAGTGGTTGGTGGGCCTTGAATAAGGCTTGCTTCTCTACTACTGAGTAGCTCTCAAGGTTCTATTCTATATCCATGCTTTTTTTTTTGGAATTTTTTTATAGTGATTATTAACGTGTTACGAGTATTCAACTATTTGTAATGAATACACATCTCGGTATTTTTTTTTTATCTCTTCAATGATTGTGCCTACATTCTATATTTTTAAAATTGTTTGGAACTAAGTTTTATATATTATTTTTACAAAATACATTGTAATAATTTATTAGTAAAAAAAAGTTGTGTTTTTTTTTCCGAATGTAACCCAAATCCCTTTGTATATATAATCAATTTGTCTAATGCTTATTACTTTGATAAATCGTATTTATTGATTATTAGGGATTACATAATAACTTAAAATTGGGGTTTTTCGATAACAATTGATTTTTTCGGCTGATTATTTTCTTAATATGCAATGGAACTTTTAACAACTCTTCTTTTACTGTAGAAGAATAATAGTCATGTCTCATATGCAATTTCAAATATATACTCGTATTAAAAGTTTTGTCAAAAAATCTGAAATTTGTCCCCCCGACTTACAAATACTGGCTCCGCCACTGATTGTGAGTGCTCTTAAGACCCATAGGCGCGTTCTGCGCTAGCTTTGGTTTGACCACTACTTAATAAAAGACATTAGTGTGTTGGTAATGTAGTTGTTGGGGTAGCTTTTAGTGGTGGCGCCGTTGAGGTAATTTTATTAAAAGTTATAAATATTAGTTTTTGAAGTTAGAGGTATTTGTTAAAGTATCGCTTGAATTTTAATCTATAATTTTTAATAAAATAATATTGATTTTTATATAAAACAACTATTCAACTGCTACTTTACCAAACACTAATACTTAAATTATCTGTTGACAGCTAATAACTACCTACACAGCTAACAACTATATTTTGCTAAACACGCCCCCTCTCCACAATAGTATCTCTCGGTGTCTCCTATTTTGAGGTAGCTTACCATTGTGAATGGTGATTCATGAGGTGAGGCTCCTCCCCGATAATTTGGCATAAAATATATCGTTCATTTAAAATCGGAATTTTGCTTATGATATGTCATTGTAAAGTTTATTTCAAGAGTTCTTCAATCAAATCGGATTTGAATCAAAGTTAAGAACCACGAAAATCAAATTTGTTTGGTTTTTGACCGCGGTCACGAAGAGAGAAAATTGGGTTTTGGTTTGTGGATTTTGAGTTAGGAAAATGATTTGATTGGGTGTTTGGGATATGAATAGATTGGATTAGGTGAATTAAAATAAAGATGACTTAGGATTTCAAGCAATTCTTAATTTCGATGCGCAATGCGACTAATTGGTGATAAAAGGTCATTTATCCCCGAGTTTGGGTCGGGGAGACACAATTAGGTGTCTACAACTTCCGGCGACCCAACCCCCTAGTTTCCCTTGCTAATTTTGCTTGTGATTGCAGGTCCCAGATTGGCAAAAAGTGGAAGTTCGTTAATCGCCTTTTGTCCGACTCTCCAAGCTACCTAAGAAAGAAATTTATGTCTAATGTTAGTAGTTATAGCTGTAATTCTATGTCCATATCATAGAATCAGAACTATTTATCTACTTAAGCGTTTCAATAAGACAATAATATTAGTCGCCTAGTGTCATGAGTTTGTAAGGTTTTATTTTTTATTTATTTATTTTTTTTAATAGTGTAAGTGTCTCTTTTTAATAAAACTTGTTTCCCATTTGCCAAATTTTTTATAAAAAAATAAAATAAAATAAAAAAAATAATAATAAAAAAAGAGGTGATTTAAGAAGTGGAAAACTAAACGTCGCCCTCGAATATCTAACTAACGCCCGCAGAATGATGTAAAATTACATACTTATCCTTATAATAACAATTATAAAAAATAATTAATTTTACCTCAACTTAACACTTTTACCGTACACAAAAAATTTAACCGTTCTCTCTAGTGGTTAACGACCACCAACGATCTCTTTTTGTTCGTGCCTGCTACCTTTACATACACAGGCAAATTTTAGAGAATTGTTCTCTTCTTGTTTGCTATATTGTTCAATTCGTCGGTCAAAATTACAACGAAAATTACATTATAGAATTGGAATTATACCCAAGAATTAAGATTTATAATAACAATAACTACAACAATAATAGTGGGCACATAGGTCTCCAAAGGTTCAAGCTTTTTCCAGATTGACATACACTATCAAGGGGTGATACAAATCAACATTCAATCCCAGCTTATATATTTACAACACAATGAATTAATCTCAAACAACAACAGATTTTTAATGCTTAATATAATTCAATATCAAACATAATCATAATTAACGCCTAGTCATGATTAATTCGTATATCATGATACTACTAAGATTAACATCATAGATTAATCTCATGATTCACATCATAAATTAATTCGTTACTTTGTCCCTGATATTTCTGAGTCTACCCTTAATTTACATAATAGATTAATTCGTATATTATCATAGATCCCAGTAGACATTATATATATCAAACAACAGTAAAAACCATTTAATTAAAAATCAATTTCCAAAAAAAAAAAAAAGGGGGAACCGCCCATATTTTTCGAACCACCTAGGCTCAAACGCCCAGTTCGTTCGAAAAACCGTATGATTGTTCGAAATTTCTAGGCGTTTCGTCTCAACTGCCCAGAAATTTCGAACAACCATACGGTCGTTCGAACAAACTGGGCGTTTAAGCCTAGATTGGTCGAAATTTTTGGGCGTTTGAACCCGATTTCAGAAAATAAAAAAAAAATAAAATTCTTGTCTCAGGTGACCACCTTTCCTTTGTTCTTCCTCGTTATTTCCGCGGCTAACTGTGTAGATGGAGAAATCGGAGGTAAAAGGAGGTGGTGGTGGGTGGTTAAAAGAGGAGGTGGTGGTGATGGTAGTGGTGGGTGATAAAAGGACGTGGTAGTGGTGTGGAGAGAGAAATGTTTTTAGGAGAGAGAAGAGGGAGTGAGGGTTTTGGGGGGGGGTAAATTTTTTTTTTTTTTTTTTTTTATGTAAGGGTAAATTTGTTAAATGTATTTTACTTTGCGGGCGTTAATTATAGGTTCGAGGGCGATATTTAACAACCCTCGAAGAAAAAGGAGAAGATATGAGATAGGTCAATCCTACCCAGTACATGATTTTCTTTCTCTCTTCCTCCTCATCATCTTCCACTTCCAGAGACATCGAGGAAGAACATTGTCTCTGACTAAGGTAAACGACGACTACCTACCTTCAATTTTAACCCTATCTTAATGCATTCATAAATCAATCACCTTTAATTCCTCTGTTTTTTCTTCTATTTCATACTCTTGAAGATCAATTTCTCACCGTTGATTTTGGCTTGATCTTCTCTCCTCAGCCATGCCCTCCACCGTACGATCCACCTCCATCGTCGTCTTCCTTATCTTGTTCATATTCTCTCTCTTATCTTCACCATCTCTCGCTTCTGAGTCAGATCACAAGGTTGGTACTTCTTCACTGGCACTCCACTTTTCCTTAAAATTGAAATTAAATGATTTCTTGGCTGTGTAGTCATTTTGATTTGATTTTCTGACATGGGTTTTTGATCTTTTGTTTTGATATTTGATTGAGCTCTGATTGTTTGTCTTAAACTGGGTTTTAGCTATAGATCTCAGTTTAGTATGCTGATTTTGTGTTTGTTCTTGTTGATGTATATTGAAATTATGTTCAAGCGTAGGGTTTATGTTAATTTCACAAATAAAGTTGATTGCATTATTGTTTTGTTGAATTCATAGATGCCCATTTTGCTTAATTGGAAAATTGTTGAAACTTTGGTGTTTTTGGAATTGGGGTTAGGTTTCTATAGATAATAAGCTGCTGGGTTCTGGCATGGCATTTATATAGCTTCTTGAGTGATGGGGGATCAAAATGAGTGTTTTTATTTGTGTTTGGGATGAAGAATGAAGAAGCAGGCATTGAGTCCTGGTCACATACTCATAAGTCACAACACCACATCACGACTTTGTTGTAAAAATTGTTGAGCTTATCGTGAATTCGTGATGGTGATTTTAGTCCATCAATTTTCAGAATCCATCCACATTACCCTTGAAAGTAATTCCAAGACTGCAATCACGAATATTATGATGGTGACTGGTCTGCCTTTAATTGGTTTATGTTTGATTCTTTGAACCATGATGAAGATATTGTGTGAGATGGACAGTCTAAGAGTCAAATTACCTTCTAAAGGGTGAAAAATATGTTTTGGGGTGTTGGGACTTGGGAGTGTGTGTTTGAACTTCTTCACCTTTCTGTATTTACAGTGTGCTTGTAAACACTGAAATGGTTAACATCAGTGGAGGAAGTAGAGTGACTTATGGAAGCCAATTTCCTCCCTTCCTTATCATGAATTCATGATTATAACTTGGATAATGATCAACACGAAATAAATCATTAAGACAGCTTAATCATCTTTGAATTTACACTGTGATCTTTTGTACACAGTTAAAAGTAGCAGAAATCATTGAACGTGTCTGATACTGTGGTCATGTTCAAAACTTAAAACCAAAGGGGATGAAATTAAACACCATGAACTTTTTTGTTTGTTAGGGTCAGATCTTCTATGCCTTCCTCAGGTTTTTTTTTCTTCATGTTGTGTCTTCATGTCTTTTCTCTGTGCTTTGTTTTCTGTATCTCATGAGAAATTGATGTGCTTATTTAAAAAATTGTAGTATGAGCCAGATGAGAAGGTAATCCTGTGGGTGAACAAAGTTGGTCCATACAACAATCCGCAAGAAACCTACAACTACTTCAGCCTTCCATTTTGCCATCCAGAGGGCAAGGTTGCCCACAGGTGGGGTGGCCTGGGTGAGGTTCTTGGTGGGAATGAACTTGTTGACAGCGGAATTGATTTGAAATATAGAAGTATGTATACCTCAAGATTTATCTGAATTATGCATGCTAATTCTGATGCTTTTCCCCATATTTTCACCCCTCTTTTCCATGTTTAGATGCCCTCAATCTAGAAATTGCAAGTTCTGACATCTATAACATTTTTTTTCTGGCAGAAAACGTTGATAGTACTTCCATATGTGAACTTGAACTTGACCAGTATAAAGCAGCACGATTCAGAGATGCAATTGAGAATTCATATTGGTTCGAGTTGTTCATAGGTATGTTAATTAGTAAAGTTGTCACTGAAATCGTAGCATTGAATTCTTTCACAGCTATGCATTTAAGTCAAAAGAGGTTTCACATTGGAATTTGACACTCTTGTCTTTGCTATATCTATCTTGTTTGCATATTTTTTATCACTTTTTGGCTTGACCACTTTATGCTGACATTTTGCTTTCTCTTTGTTGGTACCTGGCTGCTCAATGCACCTCAGACGATTTACCTCTGTGGGGTATGTCTGTAACATCTTTATTTCAGCTATAAATGTAAAATGATTCCTTTATTCATATTAGCTTGTTTATTTAATTACTAATTGTGCAGGTTTTGTGGGAGAGCTTCGTTATGATAAAAATGGGGAGAATGCTAAGCACGTACTGTACACACATAGGAACTTCATCATAAAGTATAATGGGAATCATGTAAACTAATATTTTTTTCTTGATCTCTCTTGATTGATGTTTTCTACTTTTCTTTCTTTTCATTTTTAGTTTTTACAAGTCAAGCTTTTTATCAACACCCGTGTGTGCAGATCATCCATGTTAATCTTACCCAAGATGGTGCTAAGGCAGTAGAGGACGGAAAGGTGTATGACATGACATATTCTGTTAAATGGATTCCAACAGATGTCACCTTTGGCAGGCGTTTTGATATCTACTTGGATTACCCCTTTTTTGAGCATCAGGTTCTTTTCCACCTTTTTCTGAACTATATGTTTGGTATACAACAATATCGATGGGATAAAACGAGAATTATCGAAATGATAGTATTTGCTGATCTTAAAAGTAACGAAATTTTAATGTCTTGTAAAATTCAATAATTGGCTTCCCTCCTTAATCCACATAAAAAATGGAAGAAACCACTTTTTCTTAAAACGGATGCTTTGCTTGTTGCAGATTCATTGGTTCTCCATTTTCAATTCCTTCATGATGGTCATTTTCTTGACTGGTTTAGTTTCAATGATATTGATGAGGACTCTTAGAAATGACTATGCAAAGTATGCAAGGGAAGATGATGACCTAGAAAGCTTGGTAAGACTTCTTTTTATATTAGGTGATTTTATGTGCTCTAAGCACTGGGGACTTGGGATCATGCTAAAGCCTAATATACTGTGGATTATCAGGAAAGGGATGTTAGTGAAGAGTCTGGTTGGAAACTTGTTCATGGAGATGTTTTCCGGCCTCCTCGCTATCTAGCTCTGCTTACAGCTGTTATTGGCACTGGAGCTCAAATGGCAACTCTTATTCTCCTTGTCATCCTTTTGGCAATTTTCGGAACATTGTACATTGGGTATGCTCTCTCTCTCTCTCTGTCTCTCTCTTATTTTATAATATATACCGTAAGATATACGGGGAGCCCCCTTCTATCACAGGAGGGGGGATGAGGATTGAACCTCCGTCACTGGGGGGAGGGGGATAGAGGGACTAACCATCCCTCGTCCCTTCACTCCTAGATCCTCCACTGGGTATGTTCTTATGCACATAACTCTACCATATATTAATTCTATACTGCAATGCAAGACTTTGCTGATCATTAAGAACCTATGCTGAATAGGCAAATAGTTGCTACTTGAATGTGTTTATGTGTTAATGTAATTCTTCAGTTAATGTGTCCCTTGCATACGTAGTGAAGACTAGTATGTTTTTAAAAGTGTAATTCCTTCCTGAATACTTTCCTTGGTTTCGTAGTAGTGAATGCCCATATATGAGTACTATATATATATATTCAATCCTATTGATTTAGAAAATAATTTCTGACTGTGTTTTGTCTTACAGGAGGGGAGCTATAGTCACAACTTTCATTGTGTGTTATGCCTTGACATCATTCATATCAGGATATGTCAGTGGTGGAATGTATTCACGTAATGGCGGTATGTTGCAAATCATGCTTGCTTGTCACTATTCTTTTGCTCCTATCAGTTTGTGATTATTCTTAGCTATGCTCTTTTAAGGTTATTGATGATTCCCCTCCTTTCTTGCTTCAGGTAAAAACTGGATAAAGGCAATGATTCTTACTGCTTCCCTTTTCCCGTTTATGTGCTTCGGAATCGGATTCATTTTGAACACAATTGCTATATTCTATGGGTCTCTAGCTGCTATTCCTTTTGGGACTATTGTAGTAGTATTTGTCATTTGGGCTTTCATCTCCTTCCCACTTGCACTTCTTGGGACTGTTGTTGGAAGAAACTGGAATGGTGCACCTAATAATCCATGTCGTGTGAAGACTATTCCTCGACCTATTCCAGAAAAGAAATGGTATCTAACGCCATCAGTAATATCACTAATGGGGGGATTGCTACCCTTTGGAAGTATTTTCATTGAGATGTATTTTGTCTTCACGTCTTTCTGGAATTACAAGGTAACTGTTCCTATTTACTTCATGTAGTTTCTTTAGTAGTTGTTATTTTATTCTTAAATATTCCTAAAATGCTTAGAGGTGTTGATTCTCTCTTTGAAGACTAAAGACTCTAAACCCTGTTCTGACCTCACGTTTGTGGAGGTACCCTGAGGTATTATAGTTTTTGTTATACAACATCCTATGAAAAATGAGTGTATCTTAAGGGTTAGAATGTTGTTTACTATTGGAGGTTATTGAGAATTTTTTTTTTTTTTTTTTTTTCTTTTCTATTTTTTCTGTCATTGTTTTGCTTGAGTGACATTTAAATGGGATCATGCTCTGTCTCTTGGGGAAGGGGTGATATGTTTCAGTATACATGTTTCCCTTTGTGAGTCTTTTGAATTTTCAATTTCAATATTCCTATTGTTTGGTTCATGACCAACAGAATCAAGAATCAGAAAATAATGGAATGACATGAAAACCCTTCAGTTCTTCATTTAGTTTGTTTTATGAGAAAGGTTTCTAAACCCTCTGTTGTAACAGAGGCTCGGTACCTTTATTCCCTCTCTTCATTTTTTTCCCATCCCTGAATGCTGTGTTACTCTCCACTGTGACCCTGCCCAGTAACCCATATTGCTCATTAATTTCTCTCCACCAACATCCATTTCATCCACTTCACCTAAGTAGCACCGAGCCGGATACGGGGACAAAAACGGGGACGGGGACATAAAACGGCAAAATTAAAATTTACAAAAACGGATACGGCATGGATACGACAAAAAATTCAGAAAATTAATTTTTTATAGTTAATTTTTTTGTAATTTTTTTTGTTGGCATTCAAATTTTATAAGGTAATTTATTTACTACCAGCTAGAAAAAAAGAGAAAAAAATAGAGATTAAATTAAATGAGAAAATTACTTTAAAAAAAAGTTCAATGAAAAGAGTCAAAGGCTGACATCTCAGATTTAGACAAATGTAAAAGAGAAGGATTAAAACCAAAGTAAAGGCAAGTACGTGGAGGTATTCCCGCACCTACCCCCAACCCACATAAAGGTATTTACCCCCACCTACTGAAGCACGAAGAAGCCGGGGAAAAAGAGGGAAAAAGTTGTTTCAGTCGACTGAAGGTGAAGACCACCTGGACGGATGACCTGATCTGACTGGTGGTTGTGGGTGTTGAGTCGGCAACTGATGGTGGTTGCTTTAGTTATCTCTTCAAAGAGAGAAGAGAGATGGAGAAAGTGAGAAGATGGAAAGAGACAATAATGAACTTGGGGATGCCAAATATGATCGGATCCGTACCCAAGACGTATCCAAATGTTTAGCGCGCCGTACCCAAAATCAAATGCCGTCCCCAATTTTGTGAAAACGTCTCGGGAACGTATTTTAGGCCTTCCCCTATCCGTCCCCGGTACGGGAAACGCCAATGAGTTGCCGTCCCCGTGCTTCCTAGCACTTCATGTCTTCACCCCTGCCGCATCCAATTTTCAGCGCTCTTTCTTTGTTATAGTCATTGTTTTCCCTCTGCCTTCTATCTACAACCCTTGTTGCTTCTGTTGCAATGCTGCTTCATAGAGGTTTTTTTTAAAATTTTTATTTTTTGTGTGGTCAAGTTTAACCATGTAATGCCATATTTCTACTGTGAATCAGTGTTGTGGGGATGACCAGACAGAAAATTGGGGGAATGTATTAACCAAATAAATTAACCTTATTCCATAAAATAAGAACAGAGGTCTTGACACCTTTCCCTTTCTTAATACCAAGTACTGAACAGCCCCTCAGCTTTTGCCTTTTTTGATTTCAATTATCTCATTCTCATCTTCAAGACTACAAGTAATAATTTACCCTCTATCACAAACAAAAGAGCTCATTCACGCATCTCCACCTAGCCTGTAGTGGTCAGTCTACTGGTCACTTACTAATGCCGGACTGCTACCCCAATCTTATCCTAGCAATCAGCCCGCCATCGTTCTCCACTCTGGCTACCATGCCCGTCTATCCCACTAATTCTACTCATTGTTCCACTCCTCCCATCAACTCCTCTTCAATGTATTTATTACCATCACTACAACAGTGAAATTTGTGGGGGTGAATTAAATCTTACCCTCCCACAGACCAACTCCATGCTCAGCTAAGCTCTCAACAAATGAAACAAAAAGAGTGAGCTAGGCATGTGAGTGAGTGGTAGAAGCTGGAACAGATTCAGCTAACGAACTGCTGGTTCATGATTTACACCTCTCTCTGGCGCTTCTTAACAGTTGACTGCGAGATTAGCACTTTCTTCGGTTGTTCCAGGACGAGCCTGTAATAGATCAACCTAAGGAAGGGTAGTATAGGTATTCTAGTAATATTAGTTCACTAGGTTAATAGTCCTTAGTATAAATAGAGAGGGAAGGACAGGAAATAGGTAGGCAAAAATCAGATGAAACTTGTTGAGAGTTGTGACCTCAAGTCACTTTTGGAGAGTTGTGAGCTAAACTCACTTTTGAAGATTGATAGCCTTAAGCTATTATCCTATCTTTTGTAACCTTTCAACCATATTATCAATCAAAATCCAAGCTTTAATCTTCAATTACTTACATTATTAAATCAGATTATAATCCCAAAAAGTCAGTGCATTACAATTGGTATCAGAGCAGGCGGTCTTGCAGGCTGCCGGTGACCGGAACCACCAGTCCAACCACCGCATACCAAAAAAAAAAAAAATGGTCTTTGAATCTGTTGAAAAGAGTGTAACGCAACTGATGCAGAAATGTATTTGTGATGAGTATGCACACATTTCCAGCAAGAGAGAACAGGGGATTTCGGATCTCAAGGAAGAGCGAAGAGTCCGATGCGAGCTTCAACTTCCGGAGTTCAATGGGAGAAATCTGGAAGACTGGGTCCTTCAACTTGAGGACTCCTTCCATTTTTTCCAGCTGAATGAGGAGACAAAATTGAAGGCAGCCATCATTGGACTTGATGGCAAAGCGTTGCAGTGGTTCGAGCGTGAACACCGATGGCTACCATTTCGTGACTGGCAAGAATTGAAGACTTGGCTGCTTCAAAATTCAGGGAGGTGGCTACCAAATAAAAAGGAAAGGAGTGAGATATCTCTTGAATTATTAGAGAAAGAATCCATTAGGACAGTGGTGGAAGTGGCGGTCGCCCAAGCAATGGCAGCGGAAAGGGAGAGGGCCGAGGAGAAGAAAGGCCATCTGGAATCCAAACCCTCGGCCGAGCAAGGCGTTGCAATTGAGGGCACGTAGAGGAAGGGTGAGGAAGGTTTCACAGACAACCCAACTGAAGTTTCCTTCCAGTCTGACGGTGCTTTGGTGTCGGTGAAGGGCAAGCTGGAGTCGCCGGCGACTCTGGTGGTGGACGGTGGACCTGATGGGCAAGGTGAGTTGAGTGGTGTGTTAATCTGTACTAGTGAATTTGGTTGTGAGGTGAGTGTTTTCGAAGGTGGCCTTGGTGGTGATTTCAAAAGCAAACCCACCAAAGTTTTGTTTGAGAGAAGCGAAGATAACAAAGGCAGGTCTGAAATCGACTGTTCACTACCGATGGTCGCAAGAAAGGGGGGTGATTTCTCAGGTGGATTTGCGGGTGGGGGTCACGATGGAGTGGACGGCCGAGCTCGTGAAAGGTGGGCGGTTTTCTGGACTGTACAAAGGGCAGAGGTCCATGTGTTTGACGGTGGTGGGATAAAATATTTGTTTGAGAAAGGCGGCGCTGACGGTAGTGGGTCCGGTGGTGGCCCAGGTTTCCTAGCCGGAAAAGGAAAACGTGGCTGTATGACCACCATTAGCGGTGGCCTGAAGAGGGACAGAGACGGCGTTGTGAAAGGAGGGGCTGATGCGTGTGAGTCAGGTGGTGGTCTGGGGTTTAGGGTCGCCGGAGAAAAAAGTGGGGGTTTGGCCGGAAGTGGAGCAGGTGGGAGGTCTCAAGAGGAGTGGTTAGACTGCTTACTTGGTGGTTGTCTGGAAAATGCAGACATAGCAGCTTTTGGCAGGAGTTTGACTAAAGTCTTTGGCTTGGAGAGGAAGCCAATAGTGGAAGGTACTAGTAAGGGTAGAATTGGAAATATGAGATGTGATGATGTGGCAAAGGATGAACATCATGCTGAGATTGCTTACTGTGCGTTGGAAATGAATCTATCATTTTTAGAAGGCAAGATTTTATTTGGGCCCATTGCAACATGGCCCAATTTCCGAATTCATAGCCTGAAGCCCAACATTGCCCAGCAATCCTTATTTACATCCAACCTCCCTTGTTTAAAGCCCCTTGCCTTTTATTATTTCCTAAAATAATCAACATTGCCCAGCAGTTTTTATTTGACTTATTTCCACACTTCTTGCTTCAATGCATACACCACTCACTCTACCCAAAATTCAATTATCCCACCTGACAAGCTACAACAATTTTCAGTTTCTTATGCCATGTTAAGAGTACTAACCTTCAACAATGAACAACTCTCACAGCAGCTCACTCTCAGTTTTGGCTCTTTCAAGAGTTGGAACAAGCATCAATGTTGCCGAGGCCGGAAATTCAGTGCAAACTACTATCCACCTTGAGGACAAGGTGGAAGTTTAGGGGGCTGGTATTGTAATAGATCAACCTAAGGAAGGGTAGTATAGGTATTCTAGTAATATTAGTTCACTAGGTTAATAGTCCTTAGTATAAATAGAGAGGGAAGGACAGGAAATAGGTAGGCAAAAATCAGATGAAACTTGTTGAGAGTTGTGACCTCAAGTCACTTTTGGAGAGTTGTGAGCTAAACTCACTTTTGAAGATTGATAGCCTTAAGCTATTAACCTATCTTTTGTAACCTTTCAACCATATTATCAATCAAAATCCAAGCTTTAATCTTCAATTACTTACATTATTAAATCAGATTATAATCCCAAAAAGTCAGTGCATTACAGAGCCAAGCCTGGATCTGGCTGAAAAACAGAATGGAATACTCTAAGATGTGATCCAGGTTGCGGCAGGCTCCAATCTAAAGAAATCCCGCGATTTTCTCCGGTTCTTTTGCTACCGTGGGCTTTACGCAATTAATCGGCTCATATAGATATCCCTTTTAACACGTAAATTTCTGTCAAAGCAATTATAGATGAAATATCTTCCTATCAAGCGCAATCGCCTTGGATATGGGAAATATTGCCTAGTAATATCATTACCAATCTATGTAGTGGTGACAAATTGACTGTTTATTTCGGGTTTAGGTTTGGTTCCGGGTCCATTTGGCGAAGAAGTCTTTTAGGTGTATAGTGTATTGCCAATTAGCTTTTCGTTGAAAATATTTTCATTTATATACATTTTCAGGTTGAGTTGATTTTTAGGATCTTCCAGTATTTGGTTTGGGTCGTTCATAGGTCAATATTGCCAGGTCTACTAAATTTATCATCACAGTGAGCCCTAAGAAAAATAAATCAGCAACCATAGTAATAACCGCTGCAACAGCTGCATCCTTTACTAGATGTTATAGAGAGAGAAAAAGGTTCTAAAGAGTGAGTAGATGTCCCACAAGTCCACAATCATGTCCTAAACCGGTGCTAAGCCCGCCTCCTGTTGGTAGTTTACTTTCTTGATCAATAGGAGAAAATTTTCCAGGGGAAGTACCAATGCTTGAGTACTTGATCTGGGGGTTTGCTTGCCTTCCAAAATGGAGAGATGCTTGATGCATCCTCAAATGGAGAGGTGTTTGTTGGATTGGGCAGTCAAGTTCCAGACTTAGGACCTCTGGCCATTTTTGACCACATAAGACTCGACTGCAGTCAGCTGTGAAAATAAAGTTGAGATAGACCCATAGAGGATAGAGGTAGGGTCTGTCATCACTCATCAGAGTTGGGGGAATCTGAGAGAGTGGGAGAGCTGTGGTGATATGTAAGTGTTGGTGACATGAGGTGATTGTGATGGAGGCTCTAAGACTTAAGGTGCTGTTTGGGTTGTGGGCCCAAAGCCGAGGATGGAAGTGAGAAGAGAGACAAACATGCAGTGTACTTTTCTTTTATTAGATCATTCTACAAAAGTTTCTTTATTTCTTCTCTCTTTTACTTTGCTTTGTTGATTCATATCCCTTAACCTGTGTTAATGTCCGCTTCTATTCTCCATGTTTCTTATTATGGTGCTTTATATAATCTTATGGTAGTGATCACTATGCTGCGGTATATATTTTATGTATGTGCATCCTCTCTTATGGTTACTTGCTATGTCCCTTTCAGGTGTACTATGTTTACGGCTTCATGCTGCTTGTTTTTCTGATCTTGATCATTGTCACTGTTTGTGTGACAATCGTGGGGACATATTTCTTGCTGAATGCTGAGAATTACCATTGGCAGTGGACTTCATTCTTCTCCGCTGCATCCACTGCGATTTATGTCTTCCTGTATTCTATATATTACTATCATGTCAAGACCAAGATGTCAGGCTTCTTTCAGACCAGCTTTTATTTTGGCTACACAATGATGTTCTGTCTTGGCTTGGGAATTCTTTGCGGTAAGTCCATGCAATAATCTGAAACTGTGCATAGTTTGGTACCCTTCTTGTTCCAGTTTAGTATGTAAGTTGCTTACATGGGAAACTATGCCATTCATTGATACCTTCACATCTATTTTATTGGTGGTTCGGTTCAGTTGTCAGTTGCCTGTGAATTGGTCAAGCTGGCTCCTTCCTTACACCAGAACTCTTGGGGTTTGACCATTTGAACACAATCCTGCCAGACAGTAAAATAAGCCAATGAACCAGTTTGCTAAATTATACGCTGTATTGTTTCATTGGTCGGTTCTATAGTTACCTTTTTTCTTTTTTCTATTGCCACTGGAGAAGTAATTACGATTATATGTTTCTAATATCCAAAAGCTTTTGGGGTAGAAAATTGGAGTAACTTTATGGGAATCCCTTAAAAGAAAAAAGAAAGGAACTTGAAATTCAGAAGGAATATGGAATTTGATTATCATAAAATTGTACAAGACATCTAATTTTTAAGCTGCAATGATGCAATTATAGGTTTGTTTGTGCTTTGTCATCTTTTTAATGTTTCTCTTTTGGCCTTGTGCTATATTAACTTGTTTCTCAATGTCAGGAGCGGTTGGCTACCTGGGTTCCAATCTATTCGTACGAAGGATTTACAGGAACATCAAGTGTGATTAGGTTAATCTTTTAATTATTAAACTGTTCACCCTATAAGCCCCTGTTTTGGATGATCGATGAAGGATGGGATTTGTACTCAAGTAGAAAAGATGGTGAGACAGAATTGGGCAGTTGAGAATAGTTTATAGACACTAGAACATTTGTGGGAATGTGCAATTTTGTTGGGAAATCCAAATTTTCACTGTAATTTAGTCCCAATACTGGTCTGAGATGGTGGATCTTCACGTTGTGCTAGTTCTGATATTGATACTTCTCTTTTTCACTTCACTTTAGTTCTATCTTCTAGGGCATAATATCGCGGTTGTTATAACTGAATTATTTTTTTAGTTTTGCCCTTCTAAATACAGCTACTGGTGCCTTCTACTTCCAATTGGCGATAAGTATGGCTGTGGTAAAGTTGTTCAACGGGGTGGAATCATGAAGGGTTCATTATGCTTTGATTCATTTGATTATGTACTTCGTATGTTAAGCTCTGTTTATATAGTATTGCAACATCATATCTGGCATACAAAAGCAACACAACTTTATTCATTGATATCTGGCATACGTGTAGTAAACTTGGGAAAAAAAATTTCGTAACATAGAATTTTTGTAAATGTCAAACTCTGCAAGTACTTATTCTAAGATCTTTTACTTAAATGACTAATTTAGCAAAACTATTTACCCAAATGCCTTTCTAAATTCCTAAAGTAGCTAAATTTGAACTAACTACATTAATTTCCTTTATCCTTTTTTTCTATAGATTGATTTGTGATTTTTATTTGTTTTTTTAATCAATTAAAAAGGTTCTAAATTTTGTTATCATCGTATTAATTTGCACAACAATTGTTTGGAGTACAATGCAACTTGAAATTTGGGGTAAACTAAAATTAAATATACAAAAGAGGTGTTAAATCGCACTAGATCCAATTCGATTCAGATTTTGGTTCGCGTAGACATAATAATTTAACATGATCTTAACTTTAAAAATTGACCCAATTCGATTTCATTGAACTCGATTGGAACTTCCGAGTTGACAATTTCACGTGCAAACAAAACAAAAAAGTGTTATATGGAGGATTTGATGAAAAAAAAAGGAAATTTAAGAGGGTGACTTGGAAAATAGGAATGGTTGATTACATTGTTACTTATGCTTCTAACTTATAAGTCAATATTTTAACCACTTTTGGAATAAAAATATTAAAATAGTCTTAAAATATTAAGATAGTCATTTGGGCAAATAATTTTATTAAATTAGAAATTTTTGTAACATACCCCCTTTTACTTTTGAAAAAATTACATTTGATTTCTTTTTTTCTAGGTATATAAATTGGTATGTGATTCTTTAACTTTTGATCTCTGTCGTATTCAACTATGGGAAAAAGCATATAAATATGGTGTAAAACCCTTTCATCAACGTTCGTCAATTATCTTATTTTAATACAATAAAAAATCTCAAATTCTGAAAGCATCTTATATGGTAAATTGAAAAAGAAAAACAAGTCGAACTAGGTTTGGTTGGAGGATGAATATAGAATTGTTTGTATCTCTCTTTTTTAAAAATTGAAAAATTCTGAAAGAAATCTAACATATAATTAATATAAGACTTGTTGTGTAGAAATGATATTTGTTTAATTAAAAGAGTAATAGGAAAATTAATCTAAATAAAGCCTGACCCGTTTCATCAAGGATCCGGTCGTCCATTTATTAATTGGACGAATCTCCCCCATTTTTGAATTGTTTGAGCACCGATTAATCGCTCTCACTGATCGCTCCCCTCTCTCTCCTCTATACCCGGTGGCCGGTGTATTTCTTCCCTTCTTCGCTCTTTCTCTGAGTTCTCCATTGAAGGGCACGCATCATCGCAAGCGAAATTCGCCAGTTTCTGAGGTACATTGTTTCTTTTAGTACAATTTATCAATTGATTCTTAATCACTGAAATTTGATTCTTAATCAATTTCTCTACCCAGTTGCTTCGCTCTTTCCCTGAGTTCTCCATTCAAGCGCACGCGACATTCGCCAATACCTGTATCCCCCTTTCTGAGGTAAGTTGTTTCAATGCACAGGTTACACTTTTTGTTTATTATTAGTATTATTAAGTTTTTTATTGTTCATTTGCATATTGGAATTACTCTGTTCTTGAATTAAATTTAAACCAAAAATACAAATTGTTGTGTGTAGTAGTTGAAAGTAAGCATAATGAAAGGATTCAATCTAATACTAAAATATATGGTAGCAAAATTACATTGAATGGGTTGAATTTTTGTTAATATTTTCATCCATGGAATGTTAAATTGCATATTGGGATTATTACCCATGGATTGTACTAATTCCAATACTTTAACAGTGTAAAACGACTGTTTTAAGTCTTCTAACTATGTTAACATGTATTTCTATCTTGTTATGTTCAATCTCTCCCATTGAATTCCCCGTTAGTGTCTGTGCCTTGAAGAACTGGCAGTTGAGATGTCTCCCCTTTGTAAGCTGCTAGAAATTGCCATACTCATGCATTCATATATTGCCATTTTCTCTAATAGAAAATCAATAACATTAACCCACAAAGTCTCTGCCAAATTGCTACTTCAAAAATTCAATAACATTAACCCACAAATTCTCTGCAAGATTGCTACCCCAAAAATATGAATTCAACTTTTTCCAAGACTTAATTCAAAAGTACAGTAGCTAACACCAATACACTATGTATGGCGTTAAAAAAATCAATGTTCATAGACTTTTCGGAAACCATAAGAATATTTCCATTATCTCTATTTTTCTTTCTATTCTTTTGACGAAACCCACATCCAATTTGAAGACAGTATATGTCTTCTTGCCTAAGATAAGCAAATATGCACTATAAGACTTCAGTTCAACTAAAACAATGCAAGAATGAAATTGAAGTGTGACATTGCTTTCCTACTTAACAAAAATATGTGGCTAAAAAGAATTTCATATTTTAGTGTAATGAAGCTACACATCTCCCATATGTGCATGTGTGATAGCAACCGCCAACTAAATTATTGAGTCTAATATACTACATTACCAATCATGTCCCACAATTCGGAGAACTCATATAACTAAGATCTCACTCCATTATGACAAATACCATAATTGAGGTACTATCTCACCATTCATTTTGCCATTTGCCTCATTGTGAGGCGATTGAACATGGTATTCTGCAAGGTCAAGTCCAAATCATATAAGGAAAAGAAGTTAACACATTGTGTGGGTAAGGAGGTTGCACAAAATACTGGAAAATTAAACCCCAATAACACTCCTCTTTGGATGAGGAATTTTGATTCAATATTCTGCATCTTTCTGTCATTCAATATCATCCAAGGAAATTTTTATTAAATTGAAAGAAAACATATAAGATATAGCACTAAAAGAATTTATTCTCTAATAATAAAGATTTTGACAGTGATATACATATCAATGTTTAAGCAAAAATTATCCACATGAAAAACACCCACCAATGCTCCTAATTCACCTGCAACCCCAAACCAAAAAAAAGCAGACATCCCAAATATTCAAATACCAATAGGAATGAACCTATTAAATACAAATATGCCATGTAATTTAAGTAATAATAAATGTACATAACAATAGTCTTTTGGTGAATAATTTTAAACATGTTGGTTTATACCTTTAATTCACCTCACGTCTTCGTTTGTAACCAATTAACCATAATTACTTATATAATAAGCAGAGATTTATATTCAAGAAAACAAAAAGTGAATTGAAACAGAAGGCATGGAAAAAAGATACTCAATTGAGAACAAATTATGTTTTTGTATTTTCAATATTTTAGATTTTTCCTATCTAATTGCTATGGAGTATGCATCATAAAATGAAATCTAAACTCTTTTCTTTGAGTACATGATATACCTGAGTCATATCTACTAGCATTATGCAAATAAATACTACAGTATAAATCAAAATCCACAACAAAACCAAACAAAAAAATTACAGAATCCTCCTGCTCATATTTAACCCAAATAAAACCTGCACAAACTTGTATCAAATTTCAGCAAATAATTAATAACTCCATCATAAATCAGGTGAAAAACAGAGGGATACCATTAGGACCAAGAGAAGAGTGAGTAATGTCGCAAAGCTTTTCACAAGGTTCAATAGTTCGATATTCTTACAGACTGCTTATCCGACCTAGAGAGATGGCATTTGAGGTTGATTAAACATTATATAAAATGATTGAAATCTATGAAGGATGTGTCTTTGTTGACCCAATTTCATGTTTTGTAGTTTGTACAGAGTATTAAGTATAAACCTGAACGCCTCAACCTTTTGCAACGTAGCTTCATATTCTTCGATACTCAAACTTATCTTTTGCTTGGTTAAATTCTCACTCTACTCGCTCCCTCTCACCACCAATGACGACATCATTTTGTGGGCACACTTCCTAATCAGAAACCGAATGGTAATTATACAGAATAAGCGGGAAAAAAACGGGATGAGAAAGTACCAATTTCAAACAATAGTTGAATAGTCCACCGATGTAGAACCCTAAATTGGCTATGCGTTCAATTTAACAATGTGAAATCGAACTCACATGTTTTGTTTTTTTGTAAAGAGGGAAAACCTCATAAACCATTCTGTAAAATTTACAAACCCCATTTCTTTTTTAAAAAAAAAATATATGTATATAAATAAAATTACAAACCCTATAGCCATAATTTGCTAAATCATTCGAGAAACAATTCTTAACCTTTCTGCTTCTCTGATGATTTCGGCAAACAAAAAACAACAGCAAAATTGAGTATTAGATCTAACCCTAATGTGGTATCAAAGAACACTTCACAAACAATAAGATCACCAACAAAGCAAACCCGGGAAAAAAAAGGGTACTTTGGATTCACAAAACCTAGGATCCTTGGTGAATTAAAATACAATTTCATAAAGACCGAAAAAGGGGCATAAGTAAAGAAACTGAACAAAAATTACGACAGAGATTTGGAGAAGAACCACCTTGATTGATGTTTTATTTTAGGATAAATGAAGGAAATAGAGAAGTAGGGCTTTAACCGTTGTTAGGAGGTTGCCCAACTGGTGTCGCAGGAGCTAGGGTAACCGCCATGGTCGACCTTCTCTGAGTTCAAAAATTATGATTCATTCCTCTTCATTTTCTTTAATTTATGCCCTAGAGGAGAGAGCATTAGGTGAGCAACATTGATAACTTACCGAGCAATTCCGTTCTTCATCAAAAGAGGAGTGAGAATTAGGAATTGAGTATGGAAGAAGACAGAATTGAGAGAAGTAATTCTAGCAGCAAAAGAGGAACTGAACTGAAATGAAAACTGAACTGAACTGAACTGAAGGTGCCAATGTCATTTAGAGGAAACCTTTAGAGCAATGCCGGTGTACGCATTTGGGCATTACTGGCCTTCGTTTTTTTCGGCGGAGCGGCTTATTATTTGCACAAGGTTCGTGAGCATCGGATTACGCTGGGTGGCTCGGTACGTTATTTGTTTGCTGTATTATCTTGTAAATATTTGTTACCCCATATTCCATTCTATCCTGGATAGAGATATGCTGATAGGTTATGAAGTCCTTGTTAATAGACTCCTTAAATGATGAAAATTGTGGTGGTTTGAGTTTTCATCAATTTGGTTGGCATGCAACTGAGCTTAGCATTTGAATGTCACTGTTTTGATACTTAGCTGAAAAATGTAGGTGGTATTGGGCATCTTATTGCTGCTTTAAGGTATTCGACCCAAAAATAATTCACAAAAAAAGTCTTATGAGACAACATCTATGGCGGCAAAGAGAGTATAGTGTAATTTTTTTAAAAAGTGGATTAAAAATAAAGCTAGTTTAATTATCCTTATTTATAAAGAATTCAATCAAGTTTAATGTTTTAATAAAAAAAAAATTAAATAAGGTTAGGAGCTTAACTGAACTGAACTTATTAGAATTGAACTGAAGTGAAAATAATCATATGAGAACAGGCCCTAAATGAAATATTCAAGCAATATTCAATGAAAAAGTAAATTTATGAAATACTTCATTCGTTTTTTATTACTTGCAACACATGGCCCGAATTTGGTCGGGTTTTGGGCATAGTTTTCGGTCTGACTTAATTTTAAAATTTTTATGGGCGAGCTTGGAAATGCTATTTAAGTTGTTTTTTTTAGGGATGGGTTGATTTTTTTTGCCTTGTCCTGGTCGGTCCGCTCAATAATCACATCTAAATACACGCTTTTTCATATTAGCTAAGAAAAGTGGGTTTCACATGTTTTTAGAATTTAAAATGGAGTTATGAATATAAATAATTGGGCCATGATGTTTAAATAAGGATAATAGCACCATTTTAATTAAAATAACACTCCAATTATAGTGTTTTGCAAGTAATACGACATTTTCATTTTAAGGAATTGTTACAAGTATTATGACATTTTCATTTTAAGGAAATGATGCTAGTTTTAACACGGAGAAAGTAGTTAAAAAAATAAGCTTAACAACTATCAAGTGACATACTTTACGAGATTTAATATTTTTTTTCACAGGATGCTACACGAGATGTCTTGTTGTACTTCCTGCTTGTCGTGCTTTCAGGAGTGCACCTAGTTGTGCTGCACTTTCCACTCTGGCTTAGGAGGTCTCGGATCACTCGGATGGTTCCACCCCATATAATTCCACCCCCATTTCATATGGGGCTAGGCTGCACGGTTACAGCTCTGGTACCTCTAGCCTGCACTGTTGATGGCAGCTTGTCTGACGAGTCAATGACTCGCGATTCACTGTGGGTTACTTTGTTTTTTACGGTGGACTTCTTTTGCCTTCAGATGGTCGTTCTTCCGGCATTTGAGTACATGTTTGTTCACACGTCACTCGCACTACTGCAGACAGTCGTGTTGAGCGTCACTCGAGTACAGGCGTGACGACCTCTTTGGCTTTCGGTCACCGCATTTGGTTGCTGTTGTTTTTTGGGTCTGCATCATTGGCTGACGACATCTGCTCCTGCTCGAGATGGCCAGACGGTTATCGTTGACCTTAGGTTCGGACAGTCTTTACCTCCTGTAGTAGCATCCGACCTTCGACAGCCGCCTCCCCCATCTACCTTGATAGAGCGGTGTCTACAGTTCGCGTCAGAGCACTTCTTGTCTTAATTCTTGAGATTTGTGTATGTGATTATAGTTGCATTAGTAGTTCATTTGTTTGTTATGTCTAGGTGGTAGCATTAGTACTATTTGTTATGATATGGATTGATTTATTGTCTTGTAATTTCTTTTACAATATTTTTTGCATAGAAAGCTTTTTAGGTAAGTTAACATATATGTATATAATTAGTTTGTTGCCCTGCGATACCTGGGTTAATTGAGTTTTTGTCCCAAATGCCAAATATAAACACACTTGAATCTTGATAATCAAATTTTATAAAAGGCAAATGTAGAATACCATTTATAATAGAAGTATACGTTATAGAATTATACTCCGTATGAGATAAAACAACGATGCAATTTCTATAGTTTCATTAGTAAAATACATCTATGTTATTCAATTTAATACCCATGAATTAATGATCACTCAAAAATTGTAAACTTCTCAATTTTGTTCAACTTTTTAAAACAAATTTTATGGTATAATTAAAAATAACATATTTATAAGACAGTTTTTGAAAGTTACTATTATTTTATTTTATAAGATAGATTTTGAAGACTCTGAGTCAGATGACACCCATCTACTCCAAATTATGATCCCTCACCTGCACTTGACACCAACTCTCCTTTCACACCTTACAATACACCTTTTCCCACTCCTCCTCCAACCAACTCACCAAATAATTCTCCCATTCCTCCCCCAGTAAGAAAATCCACCAGAGATCACAGTCTTCCTCTCTGGAGCAAAGATTACATTATGCTCAATAAACCAAGCTTCCACATTTCTAACCTTGCTTTCACCACTATTCAACCTGATTTCAATTGCTTTCCATCATCTTTAACCAAAGAAACTAATCCAATTCACTTTAAGGATGCAGTTAAACACCATCACTGGGTTAAAGCCATGAATTCTGAGGTAGAAGCTCTTGAGCTCAATGATACTTGGGACATCACCTCTTTACCTGCTGGTAAAAGTGTAATTGGGTGTAAATGGCTGTATAAAACAAAATACAATCTGATGGTAGCATTGAAAGACATAAATCAAGGCTTGTCATTCTTGGATGTAAGCAACAGTATGACATTGATTATTCTGAAACCTTTGCTCCAGTTGCCAAAATGACAACTGTGAGAACATTGTTAGCTGTTGCAGCCCTGGAAGGTTGGCATGCTGTACAAATGGATGTCACCCATGCTTTCCTGCATGGTGATCTTTCTGAAGAGGTTTACATGAAAATGCCACAAGGTTACACAGGTCTTGGAAGCAGAATTCAGACTGTTGCAGAAATCTCTCTTGTTCCTAAGGCTGACTCTTCTTTGGTATGCAAGCTTAAGAAATCATTGTATGGGCTCAAGCAGGCTCCAAGACAGTGGTTTCACAAGCTGTCCTGTACCCTACTGCAAATGAGCTTCACTCAATCCAAATCAAATTACAGCCTCTTCACTAAACTACAGAACAATTCTCTTACTCTCATCTTAGTTTATGTAGATGATCTTCTTATTTATGGTGATAGTATGTCAGAAATCAATAATCTCAAATCTTTGCTATCTACAGCTTTTCATATGAAGGATCTAGGTCTTGTTAGATATTTTCTTGGTATTGAGATAGACAGATCAGATGCTGGATTTTTTCTTTCTCAAAAGAAATACACTACTGACATTCTCAAGGAGTTTGGTATGCTGCACACCAAGCCCTTACAGCTCCCTATGGACAGTCATCTCAAGTAAATTGTTGACAAGGGTGATTTCCTTTCTGATCCTGGAATATACCAATGGTTGCTTTGCAGGATCATTTATCTCACTATTACAAGGCCTGATATTGCATTTTCTGTTTAAATATTAGCTCAATTCATGCATCAGCCTACTGCAGTTCATATACAGGCTGCTAAACGCTTGCTTAGATATATGGTTGGTACCATTTCTTAAGGAATTTTACTAGCCTCAAGCTCTGCTGCTACTCTAACAGCCTACTGTGATAGTGATTGGGCTGGTTGTCCAGAAGATCTACAACTGGTTACTGTATCATCTGAACAGGTAGAATATAGGGCCATGGCTTTTACTACTTGTGAAGTCACTTGGCTTACAACTATTCTTTAGGATCAAGGCTTGAAAAATTTGCCACCAATTGTGCTCAAATGTGACAATCAGGCTGCACTTGCTATTGCTGCTAACCCTGTTCTACATGAGCGCACAAAGCATGTAGAAATTGATTGTCATTATGTTCGAGATCAAATTCATCAAGGCACCATCAAGACTGAGAAGATTGCTTCTTCTGATAGATTGCTGATATCCTGACAAAAATTCTTCCTGTTCAGCTGCACAATCAACATGTTCGCAAGCTAGGAGCTTTTTCCTTGCCTCACTCACCAGCTTGAGAGGGGGGGGGGGGTATTAAGGATAGCACACCAAATTATTGGATATTAAATATTCAATGAGCTGTCATTCTGTTATTTTATTTTGTCCTTTAGCTTTCTGTTATTTTGGTGCATGAATGTATTAGATTCTTGCCAGCTAGCTGAGCTGAGCTCCTTGGTTCATGTATAAAGGCAGTGATGCTGTAACCGTTTTCTCTCAGAATATCTCTCTCTCTATTTTCCTCTCCCGATATTTTCTCTAACAATTCCTCTACATTGAATTAATCACATTTGATTTATTTCTGTCATCACCTCCCAACCAAAAAGGGGCTAAAGCTCTTTCGTAAAATAATCCAAGAACAACCTATTTATGATTTTATGTTAGTTAAAAATTAATCTTGTGGTAATTATTTAGCATATATAAATTATAATAATCATAAACTAGTTAATTAATACGTAATAAATATACAACAAATACATTTTACTAAATAAAATTTGCACAATTAGGGGGTTTACTGTTCGTTCTACATATCACCTTGAACTCCAACGAAGCAAGGGGGATGCAGGGCCCTCTCTTAGTCAGAGGATGATCTCATATGGAAGAAAATCTGGGAAGCAAAGGTACCCTCAAAGGTGAAGTCCGTGATTTGACGAGCAATGAAAAGAGGCCTACCTGTTCGTGAGGAGCTGTGTAGACGTGGAATGCAAATTGATCCCATTGGTCTCCGTTGTGGTGAGGAGAGGGAACCTTTAATGCATATGGCTGCCTTGTGCCCTAAAAGTCAGCTAATTTGGAAGATCTCACCACTAAGACTTGATACGGGTCCTTGGGAAAATGTTTCAGTTCGTGAGTGGTGTGGTGATATGGTGAAATCACTCACTGTGGGAAATAGTTGGGAGATTTTTCTGATGTTTTGGTGGAAGATATGGGAGATGCGTAATCTGTGGATTTTTGAGAAAAAGAAGACTGATGTCTCGCTGGTAGTGTCTAAGACTCTTAGTCTCCTTGGCGAATTTGAAGCAGCCACTTTACGTGAGCCTAGTGATCCTCCGCCTGCTAGCAACGACAATCCCTCATATTGGATAGCCCGTCCCCCTAATAAGTTTAAGCTCAACACAGACGCGGCCATATCGAAAGAGGGGAAAGTAGGTTTGGGGATGGTTGTGCGCGATTATCTAGTGGACGTGTTAATGTCTGGGGGTAAGTCCCTAGAGGGTCTAACTGACGTTTGCTATGCAGAATCCCAAGCTATGTATTTTGGCCTCAAATATGCATACGGTGCTGGTCTTAGAAGTTTGGTGGTTTCTTCGGATTGCCTTCAACTCGTCAATATGATGTTGTCAAACAAGAAAGAGAGGACTGCTACCCAACTTGTAGTGGATGATATTCTGAGTATTGCTAGTATTTGTGCTTTTTGCTGTTTTTCTTTTCAGTCAAGATCTTGTAATAAGGTAGCTCACTTTGTAGCTAAACATTCCCTTACTCTAAGTGAGGAGCAGCTATGGATGGAGGACTGCCCATCTGTTTCGTTACCCTTTGTCACCTCTGACAAAGTGGCTATCTTGATATAATATTAATGCTAATATTAACTTAAATAAGTTAAATTTGAACTTATCCTAATTAGCATATTCATTATATGCTTACTAAATTTGGCGTGTTAAAACACTAATAATTAATTCAACTCTAATTCGATCTTAGATACTTCAATCTTGTCTTAACTTTAGTACTCTACATACTCGTCTTACTCGATCCTAGCTACAATATACGAAGTACGATACAATGTAGATTTCTAACCATATCCACATTTAAAGTAGTGTATATTTTATTGTATATAGCTATATACTTCCTCAGTTCTAGTAATATTACAAAAAATAAACTTTTGCACTGTTCATCATTTTTGTTGACCATATAATATGATTTATAGGTTAAGTAAATTATAATCATGTGGTGTATTATTAGATTCATATCATAAAAATACTTTCATAAAATTAACTTTTTACAATTTTTTTATTCATATATAATTAAGATCGATATGCTACCTTCGTTAATTATTATGTGTAACAAAGGAGAGCATCAAAGCGCATAGGTACTATGTATTTTGCATGCATATAGGAGGGTAATCTGAGATTTGGTGGTACATTTTCTCTCTTTTAATGGTACAGTTGAACATTTTTGTGTACTATTATGCACATATAATGTACTATTAAAATATATATTGTTTGAATAGTACTTTATATGTACTATTATGCATGTAGTGGTATTTTTGCCATCATATTTTCCACAACCACTTCTTCTCAAGTTCTCATTACTTACAAAAATGTCCTCCTATTTGCAAGTGAAATATATAGGGCCTATGCGCCAATACTTCTCCGCAGCAAAAGGATATTATTTGTGAGACATAAAATATTTCTTTGTTGCACATCATATAACTAATATAAAGGTACAAGATAGCGACACTTAGCATTTCAATTTTTCCCCAAGTGTCGTGCCACCTTAGATGGATTTCAGAGGAAAATAGTTAGTTTAAAGTTCTATTTTCAATCAATTTTAGATAGAATTTTAGGACAAAATTGTTAGTTTAAAGTTTTATTTTTGATAAAATACCAATATTTTATATGTACAAATTGAATTTTAATTCTATTTAAAAAAAATTAAATTATAACTCTCAATAATTATCATCTAAATTTATCTCTTATATCATAATTTTTTTTGAAGTGAAGTAGTTCAAAATGTATAACATCCATTTATATATAATATATTCTATTTAATTCAAATAATATACATCAGGTTAACCCAATGTGATTAGAACAATTTTTATTTGCTATTTTATGTATTTAGTTGAACATTTTCACTAATATTATTATTAGTCATTACATGTCTACTGCATAGTTTAAATTGTCACATAAGCACATCAATTTCTAAATAATTTTGAACCAATAATTGTATATTTTAAAATTTGACATACATTTTAAAATAAATTAATCTTAAAAATCAATAAATAATGCAATCTGGGCATTGCACAAGACACAAAACTAGTAATAATTAAAGGAGGTAATATAACATATAAAATATGCATTAAAATGTGT
Source organism: Chenopodium album (assembly GCF_948465745.1). Taxonomy (NCBI): domain Eukaryota; kingdom Viridiplantae; phylum Streptophyta; class Magnoliopsida; order Caryophyllales; family Amaranthaceae; genus Chenopodium; species Chenopodium album. The sequence goes on from NC_137849.1 coordinate 50,484,751, forward strand.
AATTTTATCTTACAATATTATTGAAACAGAGAAAATATATCATATAGCGACGCATAAAATGTACACGCAAATAAATACACTAACCTATGAAGTATTCCGTATAAGTTTAATAATCTAGCATAGAATACGATATAATTTATGCGAATCACTGCATAGGGTGGGCCCTCACTTAAAAACCAAACAATTGGTACGTGAAACTCACGCTCAATGGTTGCGAGTAAGAACATCTAACACTTAGATCCTAATTCTTAAATCACAAAATCATTTCACTGTCATTTTCCACCCAAAACGACACCGTTTTAACCCAAAACCCATTCTCACTCCTCACGCGCCAAACCTCACCTCCTTTCTTCTTCTTCCTCCTCTTATCCTCCATTTATTTATTTATTTAATTAATTAATTTATTATTTTGTGAAAATAAAAAAGCAAGTGGACTTCTCACTGTACCCAAAAGCTACTAACTTTGAGATAGAGAGAGAGAAAAAAAAAGACAGAAGAGCACCAAACTATGCAAGACACAGCTGGCGGCGGAGGTGGCGGCGGAGGTGGTGGTGGTGGAGCTAACGAGTTGACTCGGACAAGTGGACTCGCTCGATTCCGTTCAGCACCAGCAACATGGTTAGATGCACTTCTAGAAGATGATGATTCGTTGAAACTTTCAGGCCCACATAATACCCACCAAGGTGGGCTAACCCAACTCCTCACCGCCGGAACTAATACTTCTTCTTCAGCTGCTGGGCCCGGCCCAAATCCGGTGTCTCGGCCCAATACTTCCTACAACATCTCGCCGGCTGATCCGGGGTTCTTTGAAGGAGGTGGTGGGGCCCAGCAGCCGGGGAATTCGGTGGCGTTTCAGAGGATGAATAGTTCTCCGGCGGAGTTCTTGAGTGCGAATATTGATGGGTATTTCTCGAGTTTTGGGATTCCGTCAAATTATGATTTTGGTGGTAGTGGAAGTGGAGGAGGAGGATCTTCTGTTGATGTTTCTGGTTCTGGTAAAAGATTGAGGGAGAATGATTCAGAGCAACACTCCCCTAATTTCTCATCTCATAGGGTAACTTTTAATTTTCTCTCTCTTCTTTTTGGCTTTTGTTAATGGATTCAAGTGGGATTTGTTTATGCAATGACTTTTATTAGGCATTGGATCAAGTGGGTATTTATTTTTTTCTAGTTTTGTGGAATTTTATGATTTTTTTTTTTGGGGGAAATTGACTTTGGATAGAGCTGTTTGTGGAATTTTAGAAAGTAAATTGGTTTGATTGGATGATAAATTTGTTGATAACTTGACTTTGGGAATTGTAGAGAGGGGAGCACAGTGGGCAATTGAGTACAGCAAGTAGCTTGGTGGAGATGGAAATGGAGAAGCTGTTGGAGGATTCAGTACCTTGTAGGGTTCGGGCAAAGCGGGGTTGTGCTACCCATCCTCGTAGTATTGCTGAGAGGGTAAGATATTGATTTCCATCCTTTCAATTGGGTGGTCTGTGAATATATGAAACTCCATAGCAGTTGTTTGATGGTTTAGTATTTCCTTTTTTGCTTATTTGATTGGTTTAGGTTCGAAGGACGAGGATTAGTGATCGTATAAGGAAGCTTCAAGAGCTTGTGCCCAACATGGATAAGGTAGGGTCTTTCTATTCATAGCAACAGTATTATGATTTGTATGTTTTTGTTAAGAAGATTCAGAAAATGCAAACGTTGTTGTTGTTGTTGTTGTTGTTGTTGTTGTTGTTGTTGTTGTTGTTGTTGTTGTTGTTGTATGTTTGATTACCTTGTTTGTAGTCATTTATTTGTGTTTTGGTATCTAATCTCATCGTGGATCATAAGATTGTTGCTTTTATGAGGTTATGTTGGGTAAAGAGGGATGTTGTAACTTGTAACCTGTTGATAATAGTTTCAGGGGTAATAAATTGTCAAAACGCTTTACAAATGAAGTTATTTGATCAATATAACATGTATATATCATGCTTTGACTATTGGTATTAGGTCATTGTCATGCTAGCTTGTGGTGTTCTCAAGTCCTTGTTTATCATAGTTTCATGTGACTGCTACATCCAACTATTTTTTTTTCCGTATGTACAAAAGAAATTAATGGATGATATGAAAAGAAAATTGCCAGCTGCTGATACATTGGAATTTTTTTAATATTTTCTTATTGATCTGTGTTGTCCTATATTCTGTGCAACCCTTTCTTTAAAAATCATCAATTTTATTGTTCGTACTATTCACATTCAAGTTTAATGAAAAATTCTATGCATACTATGTGTGAGAACTTCAGTTCAATGCAAAATTAACAGTAGTTCCGAAATGATATGCTATATATAGTTGAATAGATCTCTGTGTGTCTAAGGACCTCTCTGATTAAACTGCTCAATGGAATTGGTGGCTCAGATTTGGATAATCTGAATCCCATCTTTTTGACAACTATAGCAGCAGTAATATTTGTATACATAGTACTTGATTTGTATTAGAGGAGATAGAGGCTAGCATGCTTTGCACTGGTTGACTGTGGGTTTGCTTTGGCTCTTTGCCCTTTCCTTTTGTCTTCAGTTCCCGAAAGAGAGGGGTCATATGCCTTTGGTATACTTTTTTTTATTGGTTGTTTCTCCCACCTCTGGTTTAGACATCATCTTGCTTTGGGGTTGAAACTTGGGGCTTGGAAGTGACTACAACACGAAAAACTACCGTCTCATTATATATATTAAGCTAATTTTGGGGTACTGGAGATCGACCAGGACAGTTCTTCAATACAGGAATACAGCAGAATGTATTTCAAAATTTTCAATTATCAGACCATGGGTAACATTGCTACCAAGAAAGTGGGTGACAATTTTATTGCATATTTTACTACTTTTCAGTTAGGATTACTGGATTAGCTTTGTAAAAATTGTGTTGGGAAGCATATAATACAACTGTTAAAATAACAGCCATCAGGTATTCCTGCCAGTGGCAGAGTCTAGGAAGGCTCCAACGCATATGCCTTACCCCTACCTTTGATTAGGGGTAAGGCTATATTGATCCATGAAGTAACTTAAATTGCTCAATAATGTAAACAACAAAGCTGTGAAATTTGGCTGAATCTGAAACTGCTTTGAGTTAGAGGAGCTATGATGCTTATCCTTTGGGCTAAAAGCTGCTGTTAGTCAGCACGGTATGAGCTGAGTATGGACAAGGGTATGGTTCTGATTTGTGAAGAAATAAATGGACTTGACAATTGGTCGGAAATGATATTTGCCTTCTTCAAACCCTAGCGAACATTGTGGACCATCCATCAATCTCTCTATTCAGCCAAAATACTAAATTTGTTCTGGTAACAAAACATTATATCTTAAATGCCATCAACCAACAAGAATGGAGTGACAGTTGAGGTCATTAGTTTCTTACAGAGGGATTCCTCTGATACAGTTTACTTGTAACTGAGGGGCAATTGCAGATTTGCAGTAGATTGGGTCTTTAACAGAAAAAGGTATACGGTAGAAGGTTAGAGAAGAGAATTGAAGAAGATAAGATGAAAAATACAAATAGAGAGGGTGGGGAACCAATCAAGAATAGAAAGGAGAACTGTTATTCATTGGAGATTGCTCAAATTGTTGATTAAAGGGATTGCTCTTCATTATCTGGCAAAGGAAGATATTTATAGATTTGAAGATCTGTAAGCACTCATGTTAAGCTTCACTATCATATTTATGTAGGGATAAGGTCTTGCATTTGTAGGGAAAGGTTTTGCTGTATGTTTTTCTTTTGCTTCTCTATTTTTGGTTGAGATAGGCTTGATAGGTTATGAAGTCCTTAAATGATATAAATTGTGGTGATTCGAGTTTTCATTAAGTCGGTTGGCAGGAAGAGAACTTAGCAGTTGAATGTTAATGTTTTGATACTTAGCTGAAAAATGTAAGTGTATTGGGCATCTGATTGCTGCTTTAAGGTTTTTTATGTATTGCAGTTTGCAGATTAAATCTCGAGGAACATGGTCATTGGTTAAAAACTTGTGAACTGATCAGGATTTTATGATTTTGCATCAGTGTGTTGGAAACTGTGCCCTGTTAGCACTCCTTAATTCATCCTTTCACAAAAGTACAAAAAAGCTGCTGTCTTTACCGAATGCCTTGTCCAACCTCCAAAATTCTTGTGCTAGACTTTTTATGCCTTGTGTGGTAGTATTTGCTTGTGAAAGTGAAGGTTGGTTCTGTCTACCATTGGTAATCAAGGTTTCCACTGATATGGCTGATAGCCTGTTACTATAGTCATATGGGCAGATTTTCTTTTTATATCATTTGATTTTCTTCTTCATGTGTGACACAACTCTTTGTCATGTATATTTAGTGGTGTGATTGACAATCACATGGAATCCAAATAGACTTCTCTGATGTAACTTTTTCTTTAGCCATACCTACTTCTCTCAAACAAACAATCAAACAAAAGAATTTCTAGATTGATGTCGGTATCTGCTGGTTATCTCATCACCCTGTCTTGGAAAAAAGCTAGTTATCATCAGATTTTAATCTGATTACTAGTACGAGCGTTGCTTTTGCTTGAACAGGTGCTACCTCAGGAAGCTACAATTGCCACATCAATAGTTTCTTTCTGTGATAGTTGATGCTTGCATGACTTTTTGTCATCCATTCCTGTTAACCAATGTAAATTTATCTGGTAGTTTATTTTTTATAGGTCAACTTGTGAGGAACAACTTTCCTTTTTATGGAAACCACCTTTAACCAAATTTTTTGGTACACAAACCTACCTTTTGCCTGTATTCGGTGGAAAAGTTGATTGTTTCAAATTATTTGGCATTGATCATGAGGATAAGGCACATGCTTCATATATATTTGTCTTTTTCTCTCATTTTGCTTTCTAAGGACTCCACACTAAGAGCACTTGTGGAGTTGTCGGATTCGATCTCCTGACCTTTGAACTGTGTGGGATGTTCTAGCTACCTCAGATCCCCTGTGCCTCAACTTCCAAAAGTATAATGTAAAGTAGTTCCAAACAAAATATAGAATTTTATGTTCCTCTCAAAGTAATCTTTTTCAAGGATATTATCTGACAAACACTCTTTTGCTATTTAATTAACATCCTCTTGTTCTCTTTATATTCTACTCCCTGTGCTCTTAATTTATCTCGTCACTTGGGTTTGCACAAGTATTGCATATTTGCAGAGCTTTTGTGAGGGGTATGGGAAGTAAAAGTAGTATTATCATAATCTAAAAATAGGGATGGAAAAGTAGTATTATATTACATAAAATTGGGGCAAGTGGATACATGAAGGGGAAGAAAAATAATAAAGGTGTGTCCTTTCCATATTAGGAATTAATGCAATTATTAAGAAATGGCTGGGAGGAGAGAGTGAGAGGGAGAGAGAACATAGCCCTACTGGTTTCTGACTGGCTGAAGGAGTTCATAGATGATTCGAGTAATCGAGTTTTGCTCAATCTGTTTAATAGTGGTACAAGTGTATAATCCAATAGATGTAATAAGGCTACAGATTTTGTAGTTCCTCTCTCTAGTGACTAAATGAAAAAGGATTGAATGAATTGCAACATATGATCACTGTGATTTTGGGATAACAAAGTGGATTGATCAACTACCACTAAAGATATCTTCAAGTAAACTGATATAAGGTCCAGTGATTCTACTACAATGAGCCATATCAACACATATCCAGTAATACAAGTAAACTGATATAAGGTCCAGTGTTTCTACTACAATGAGCCATATCAACACATATCCAGTAATATTGGTTAAACTAGACCTATCTTGTGCATTGGCTATGTTCTTCTATGCCCATTTGTATTCTTTTTCGCTGTCTTTCTTCAAAGAAGATGAAGGATGAATAATTTAATTGATCACCGTGTGTTCTTTCTTGTGTATGCATGGTCAATGTTCCTCTCAATATCAAACTTTCTAGCATTATATGATTCGATCAATTTTGATCTTTCTGAAGCTCCTTTTAGGGTTTCATTCCCCCTCATCTGATACGCTCTATCTTCTTGGCAGCAAACAAATACTGCAGACATGCTAGAAGAGGCTGTGGAATATGTGAAGAATCTGCAAAAGCAAATACTGGTATGTTTATTATTGTCATTTTCCTCTGTACTTTGGCAGACTGGAGAAAAGGCATGACTGCGAATCTACAAACTATATCCATCATCCTGGCTTCTATTTCCTGATTTGTCGGAATCAAAATATTCTCCTTTAGATCTTACATCTGCAAAATTATTGAGTTTCCCAAATCAAAGCCATAAATTTGTTCATCCTCTTTATTGCTGGTTTGACTGACCAACGACTTCTACGTCTGCAGGACCTTACAGAGCAGCAGAAGAAATGCAAATGCATTGCCAAAAGCTGACTTTGAAAGAAGATCATTGAGCAGCTTCGTTTTTGTTAGTGTACACTAAGTTATGATGTCCCACCAAGGTTTCTGATGCTATAATTCATTGGTGCTACATATTTGCAAGAAATTAAGCTCGGTGCACAGTATGTTGCATTGTGAAACATGTAGAATTTGCTCAAGGGAAACCGAGCCTCATAACAAGTGTCGAATTTCATTGGCGAAGCCCCCCACAGTTTTTATGGTGGCGACCCCTTCTCATGTTGTATAATTTGCTTGGTGAGGTTGTACTTGTTAGTATGTTGTACACTATGATTCTAGCTTAGTATTGTAGGAGCTTCATAGATTATTCAAGTTTGGTGTTTTTGTTACTGTAATGTCTGCACTGCACATATGTAGAAGCTCCCAAATGGGGATTAGATAGAAACATTGTAAAACATTGCCATGATGCGTTCGGTTATTATGCACCTGAAGATAATCTAATAATCTTTTGGCTCATCAAGGCCAATGTAATTTATTAAATGATTGGTAAAGTTTTTTGAATCAAGATTTTGTAAATCACATGGCACATTCGATCTTACTTGGCTACAGCCACTAACCCACTGTACTACATGTATCAGTCAATGGTTAGCAATGTGTTGCAAATTCTTAGTTATTTTCGAGTGCACCTAGCCACCTAAACTAGGTTTATTCGTGACTCCGTGAGCAATTTCTGGTGGACATTGGGAATAAACTGGCCCTATAGGCTATAGAGGCAAACTATATGGAATTATACCTAATAATGTAAGCCTGGCCATAGGCCTTAGCCCTTATCCGATTATCAGGTCAGGCGTAAATTGTGCAATTGGCACAAATACTATATTGTGCATATGACAGTACACACGAATTTCACTTCTAGTCCAATTTTTTGAAGTACACCACTCTTTAGAATTTTTTTTTTTTTTTTTTTTTTTAATAAAATAGTCAACTACCCATTCATCAATCACAACTACTACTTCGTAATTTTTGCTCATCTCAAAAGCCTCACGTCATTAAAGTATTTTCTTATATAGAGTAGTGTTATTAATTTTTAAATCAACTTTATACCGACACATTGGCCATCTATACTAATATATTAAAAGACGTTTTTTAAAACGTCAATGTATCACATGATCTTTTCTTTACCATTACTCAAAATGGAATATTTTAAAATTGTTGAGACATGACTATTTAAAGACAGTGTAAATACTAAGTAATGCATAAGGTCAAAGCAATGCAAATACAAAGTACGAGTAGTACTTAAACTTGGAGAGAGTATTGAAATCATAGTCCGTAATCCTGTGTCATCCACTATTACGTACTGGTAGTGTATTACGGAGTAGTAAACCCTCAGAAATTAGGCCTCCAAACATTAATCAAACAAAACATGAGTCATCTCACAACCCCATGCTATAATTAGAAAGTTTCTTCCAAGCTTCCTTTTTTTTTTTTGTCACAGGAATGTTTGACCAACTTCTCCTACTCTGTTCCTCTGTTTTATCCTTCTTCAAACTTTCATGTATATTTTTATGTCAAATTCCAATTCCATTCACCAAATCCCAAAATTCCATTAATCCCAAGTTCAAAATTTATAATTCTCAAACTTCATTACATAAAATCCCCAGATTTTATCTATGTGTTTCTCTATGTTCCGATCAAAATCTAAGAACTCTGACATCATTCAACCCAGAAAATCTGCCCAGAATTTCACCTCTTCTGATATTAATTCTCCCTCAAGTAGAAGCAGAAGCCAGAGTAAAAGCAGAAGCAATGAATTCAACTCAAAATCATCCTCAATTTCAAGCAGAAATTCGTTATCTAGTCTCAAAGATTCACTCCCAGAAAATCCTCATATTTATGATCTTTCTGAAATTCGATCTGCTACTAAGAATTTTCTGCTAAAACCCTTTTCATCTTCATCTTCTTCAACCTCTTGGAAGTGTTTAATTAATAAGAAACAATCAGTTGTTACCCAGCGCAAACTTCGGCGACCCATTGATAATTCGGAGCTCCGACGAAAACTCTCTCTCCTCTGTAAGTCTCATCATGCTAGCTTGGTTAAGCTTAATGGAGCTTCTGTTAGTGGGAATTGTATTTATCTTGTTTATGAGTTTATTTCTGGTGCTAGTTTGAATGATTGTTTGAGAAACCCTAGAAACCCTAATTTTACTGTTTTGTCGAATTGGATTTCCCGGGTTCAAATTATTGCTGCGATTGCTGATGGGTTGGATTATATGCATAATTCTGCTGGATTTAAAAGTGGGTTTGTTCATAATCATATTAAAAGTAGCTCAATTGTTGTATCTGAGGAACCTGCTTTAGTTGCTAAGATTTGCCATTTTGGGACTGCCCAATTGTGTGGGGAGGTTCCTGAGGCCATCATGGAGGAAGATGATGAGACTTTGGATTTCCAGGTTCTTAAACGGGTGGGTAGTGCGGTGGGGAAGTTTGTGGGGACGAGAGGGTATATGTCGCCTGAGTTTCAGACAACGGGGATTCCCACGTTGAAGTCGGATGTTTTTGCTTTCGGGGTGGTGCTATTAGAGATATTATCTGGGGAAGAGCCTATGAAGGTTCATGTTGATTCAGACAAGGGCATTTTTCGGAAGGTTTCATTGATTGAAACAGCAAGAGAGGCGGTGGGGGATGGAGCTGGGAAATTGAGGCAGTGGATTGATAGGAGGTTGAGAGATTCGTATCCGGTTGAGGTGGCAGAGGGGTTGGTTCGGGTGGCATTAGGGTGTTTGCAAGAGGATCCTGACAGAAGGCCAGATATGGGTCAAGTTGCCGGTTGGATATCTAAGTATTACTTGGAGTCTAAGACCTGGGCTCAGGGTATTGGTCTTCCTGATGGAATCACTGTTTCATTTGCTCCCCGATGATACTTGAGGATTAATGTGACACTGAATTGAAATGTCCTGTTTTATAAAGAGGAGAGTCTTTGATCTCATATATAAGAAATATCAGTTTGGCCTGAAGACAATTATAGGGTATATATGTATAGGTCATTTGTATTGTATGAACTCTTGTGAATTAGTGTGGAGAATAGTGTAGTGCATAATGATAATAGCAAGGTGAAACAATTTCTCTCAAGCTGGAAATCCTCATGACATTGTGAAGTGCCTCAAGGATCAATTCATACTCTTTAATGGTGTGGAGTCATCACCGAGACAGGATTGTGTATCTCTACTCTCTAGGTTATGGCAATTGCTCTAGATTGTCCTTCCCAAGAAAGCTCATCCCCACATGGACAAGGTGACATCAAAGATAATGATTACTTATGAAGCTTTTATGATTGTTCGGATATTGTTGTTGCATTGGATTTTTTTTGACATAACTTTCAAGCAAGATATTGTTTCTTGGCAACTGTGATCACAATGTGGCTAATGTGGAGAGCATTAACCTTGTGTGTCCCATGTGAAGTGCAAATCTGATAAGTGTTATCTTGTGTACATGATGATCTCAAGTCATGCACATCGTGAATGCAATATAAGGTCTTGAATCTGTTCAAACTGACTAAAGAACATACTTTCCCTTGATCACATCATTTTTGTTGGAGTTCTTACTGCTGCTTGTCATGGGAGCGTAGTGGAAGAGGGTTTGAGGTGCGAATTGAACACTTTATCTCTTTGTTTATTTTCTGTTTTGCTTTGAATATATGTTGTAGCATCAATTTTTTACGCAAGACCTTCTTATGGACCTTATCCATCCATGCTCCTCAAAATGCTAAATAAAAGAGTTGAATGGAGTAACAAAGTCAATACGAATATTGTCTTATGAAATAAATTGAAGTTATTATGCCGTTGCATTTCTGGTTTGTTTAGAAGTACAGCATTAAATTGTAGTTGCATTATAAACTGAGGGTCAAACTAGAAATAGCTTGTGTGAGACTACATGCATTCAAAGTGCTTAAGGGTCGTGAGGGTTTGGATTATGTTGATATTGTAGTGCGTATGTGTACCTTATCCTGCCCTTCTTATTATACTAGTAATTTATGGTTGAAAAAAAAATGACTCCCAAACTCCCAGGCCAAGAAAGGACTCTTATCACTTAAGCTTTCTCAAATCCTACTATTGCTGATTTTGTAATAAACCTACATTTCTGTAATTCAAAAGGTAATTTTTGGTTTTGTTCTACAAGATCATGAGTACTGTGGTTGGCAGCTGAGATCGCGGATTAGAACAGGTCCTTTAATAGTTTAATGTCCCCATCGTCCGGTAGGTTAGTCCACAAAGAACTTAGTTGGTATTGACTTCATACAAGAGCTTATTGCGTCCTGGACTCTCTTTGGATTCTGCTGTTTCTTATCCAGCCCCTTTTTAAAGAATTTTCTGATCTCTATGTTGCTTACAAAGGCAAATGCGTAATATTTTGTGCATAAATTTGACCATCTCCTAAATATATTATTATATTTGTCCTTTTATGAAGGATTTTCTTATAACCATAGGAAGCTGTTGTGGATGATAACCTGATACCTTATCGATCTGGAGTTTGGTAATTAACTGATTTCTTTAACCCCATTACAGGAAAAACGTAAGCATTTGAAGTTCCAACTGAGTAGGGCATCACATCAAATGAAAAGCACTTAACCTATGTTGCTGACCTCCTCCGTTACTCAGAGTTCCTTACGACTTCAAGCTTCTGAAATAAGGCTATAGTTATCCGATTGAAGTTCAAACCATACCGGTGAGATTTTATCTGATTACTAGATTGTTCACTTAAGGAGTGTGGTTTAAGTTGGGGCGAGACATGGTAAGGGGTAACTGGATCATTCACGATGTCAAGATGTTTGGAGTCTGGTTTTTGTTGGTTTAAGATCCTCTCTGGCAATTGAATCGAAATTTTTTCAGGACATAAAAAGAGTGTGTTGGTAGTACAAATTTTCTTACATTATACTAGTACTGTACAATTTTTTATTTCTAGCAGTTTTTAGGAATTCTTATCTGAAGCTAAATGTACAGACTGACATCTTATATTTCATACTATAATAAGATGCTCTTTTGATATGAACTGCTTCATTCATTTTTGTCATTTTTAGAAATGTCAGTTGATAGCAGAAGATGTAAGATTGCTACTTGTACTTCAATTTAAATTTCAATCCTGAAAAGTTGTACTGCATTACAATCCCAACAACAAGTGTTATTCTACACAAACTACTACATTAAGCTTGTTAGATTTTACAAATCAAACAACATCATACATTCCTGATCCTTGGATTAAACCATCTACAAAGTAATGACAAAAATATATGGACATCCTCGAAGTCACGGCTACCAGAAAGTTACTAGACTAACTTTAGCTAATACTATGCATACTTCATTCATCAGCAAAGGAAATTCAGCAAGTGTTTGCGCGAAGGTGCTGGCTAAGATAAACAAGATGCCAAGTGAGACCCATTAAAGTTGCGATATTCAAGAAAGATGACAATGAGTTGAGTTTCTTCAGTCGGTCATTAATTTTTGCTAGCTTGGTCTTGGCTTTATCCTGTTCAGACCTTGAGGTTTTTGATGGTGCAGTCGTTGTCGTGCCAATCGTGGTTGTAGTCGTGGCAGTGGTGGTTGGAGTGGCACCAGCAGAATCACTTACCACAGTGTCTATCACTCTGGTAGGCGTACTAACGCGGTCTCTTCCCCTCCCTTCCTCTTTATCTAGCTTCATCCTTTCAAACATCGCCTGCACAAACATCTCATATACATCAAATTCACATTACACCAGACAAATACTCGAAACGAAGAAACCAAGTAAGATTAACAAGTGTTACCTTGGTAGCACGAGGCTCCAAGAACAGCAAATTACCCAAAACAAACAGCAAAGAAGACATAAGATTATAAGCCTGAAGCATATGAGCCTTATTCTTAAACATGTTACCCTGATGCCCTAGCAAATGTCCAAGCAATGCCAACCCAATACTCCCAACCATTGCCTTAAAATAAACAGGATAAATCTTACTTTGAACCATCCCAAATTGTTGTCTTGGCAAAACTCCTGCTAATACATGACTATTTATAAATGTCACCCATATTGCCATTCCATATGCAGTTGCAATCCCTAGTAACTCACTCACACCCATCAATGTACCCATTGTTTCCTTCACTAAAACATACCCAACTCCATTAACATACCTTACTACATCAAACACCACTTCCTTCCCTCGCTTCGCGATATCGATAAACTCTTCTTTCCCCTTCTTGCTTTGCTCCTTAATCTTCTCCCCTGTTTCTTCCACCATTTCCCCTGTTTTCCCCTTCACTCTCTCTGCTTTTTCTCTCACATTTTCCCCTGTTTCTCTCATTTTCTCCCCTGTTTCCCTCACTTTCTCCCCTGCTTTATCTCTCACTCTCTCAGCAGTCTCCCCAGCACTTCTTGCCTTCGCTTTCACATCATCTCTAACACCCTCCGCGGTCTCCTCAGCTTTACGCCCTGCCTTCGAGGCGAAACCCTTGGCTTTATCCACCACATCATCCACAACTTCCTCCACCGCCTCCTCGGCCTCGGCAGCCTTCTCCTTTGTCTTACCCCAAACCCCAGCAATCTTATGCTTACAGTTCCCAAAAGCATCACATATAAGCTCCCTGGGCCGAGCCCCGTGCGGCCCGGTCTGGCCCGTTACCACATCATGGGCCTTCCCCTTCACATCTTGGGCCACTCCCGCCACCGATGCCGCTGCCCTGGATACCTGCTCATCAACCGGGCCCGGGCCCGGGTCTTTGGCATGTTCTTGGGGTGATTTGATTAAAACCTTTGTGTTTCCGTCGCTGACGTCGTCGCCGTACTCAACAACAACCGCTCTGTGGCCACCTTTAACGATGACTTGATCACCTTTTCCGTCATTGTTATGTGGGTTTGGAGAGAATAATCCAGAAACTACAATTGAAGTTGCGATCAAACTTATGGCAATCAAATTCATCATTTTTGCAGGGTTTTTTTTTTCACTCTTTTTTTTTCTCTGTTTCAGTGTTACTGTTAATGTTTACAAAAGCGGTTGGCTTAATCCGGGTTTTTAATTGGGTTTCAGAGTTACGCTTTGTCGGGTAAGATTTACTGAATGACGCGTGGCATTCTGGGGTCTTAGGAAGTGCCACGTACTAAAGTACGTGTCAGTTTTTCTCTTTTACTTTTTTTTTTTTTTTTTTTTTGGTATATCGTATCAATCCTTTCACAAAAAAAAAATAAAAAAATAGGATAGCCATTTTGAGGATGGGGCTTTCTTTGGGAATTTTCATTGGAGTTAGTGTTGGGTTGTTGTTTCAAAATGTGACCCAATTATATTTCTACAAAAGAGCCCACTTTTGTCCCCATTTTTGCTTAGTAAAGATCCGGATAATACAACTTGGATTATTTTGCATTATTTTGACTAGACATGCTTGATAATGTATAGTCAATTTTAACTGTTAATTTTTCTAAAATATGCTTGTAAATGTGATGAAAATATTTTGAAAACATGCAAGAGGTCAAATCAAACATCTTATATACTACGAAGTACTTTATAGTAAGAATAATAAGATGGATAAAGTAGAGGTAATTAGAATGATGGAGTAATATGGAGTTGAGGGAGTACTTGGTTTGATCTGATACATTGATAGATAGTGAAATAGATTATCTAATCATTAGAAGAATTACAACTAGATTTGAAGCGATCTAATTAACTTTGTGGTAAGTAAAGTATTGTTCTAAATGAGAGGTAAATATGCAATAAGTATGCTTCAAGATTAGCTTGAGATTTTCCTTTGGATTCATAAACCATAAGAAACGGGCATAGAAAACAAAGATTCTGTACATAAAGGTGGTTTAGGTAAGAATACATAATAATGGAGATTTTATTTACATGTCTTACTCAATCCTTTTCTTTAGGTTTAAGAGTCCTTAACCTATAAGTAACATAGAGGGTGTTACTTTAAGATCGTTAATTGTTAGTTTAAGCAAGCTCATAGGTTGAATGATCTTAATGGCCTTGATTTATTATATAATTAAACAACATCATATATCAAATCAAATCAAATTCAACACCACCTTTATGATAACGCACAATAAAATTTTGTTAGAAAACTTATAAAAAACACGAAGGAAAAAGTTTCCTAACGCCCATAATATTGCATAGCGAAAATTGTTGAAAAAAAGTAGAACTTCTTGGATCCATAAATAACGTCCAACATTATTAACCGAGGTTTAGATCTACCACAGTAATTGTGTGCAAATTGTACACTTCTAAACGACTAAACCCAAAATATTTATGCCTCTTTTGATTTGAAGCCTTAGCTATTACTTAGACTAATTTTTGAGTTCCATGAGAGACGAACTTAATAAGAAAATGATATTTAATGGAGAAACCAGAATAGAACAGTTCACCTAAGTATTCCAAATAACTAATCAAATGGCTAGTGCTATTATTAGGCTATTGATGACTCATAACCTAAACTAGTTATCATGGACAAAAAATACCTAAAAGATCTAAATCAGAACATCCTAAAGAATATCTAAAATTATTTTAAGGGCAACCCTTATTTAATAGTCACATTTCCTTCCCTACTATATAATATGACTATATGGGTAATTGATTCAACAATTCAAGTAAATGTTAGGACACTAATTATTGAACAAATACAATATACTCCTTTTGCCCTTAATTATTCCTTAATATATGTACTATCTCTGTTACAAAAGTTATTTCCTTGTTGCACATAATAAGAAACAGATTTATGGAGGTATTCGTTAGATTTTATTATACTTTTCTACTAAGGGTGCGTTCTATTCACTTGATTTTTACTTATCTGAACTTATCTGAATTTATTAGAACTTATTTTAGTTATAAATTAAATTGGGTAGCCTTGATTAACCCTTATCACAACTTATCTGAACTTATTTTTCCTGGACTTATCTTATCTGAACTTATTAACCCTTATCTGAACATATTAACCCTGAAATAAGTGGAAATAAGGTGAATAGAACAGGGCCTGAGTATTAGTTGAGTGAAATAAACGAGAGTGAAAAATGATCTGATGAGATTTAAAGTAAGGTTTTAAGAGTGAAATTATGGTCTTTATATACATTTAATAATAATAATAATAATATCCATGATTAAAAATAAAATAAAAAAATAAAAATAAAAAATAAAAAATGAAAAAAGCATCTCAATGCTATACCTAACACTTCATTGTTTTTCCATTTATCACTCTATTATTCTCATGTGATAAGATCCATATCATATGTGCTAAATTAGTAATTTATATATACCTAATTACCTCTAAATATCAAGGTTATTCCAAATCATAATAGCTAGAATTGCCCATATCGAGTGATGTTAACTTACACTTAACTCGTTACATATTTTATTTTCATAGCTTTTATATGAGAGTGGTCAGAATGTGGGTCCCTTTTGTTGCTACTTCCTGTTGTAAGATCTCATTCATGCATAATTCTCTATATAGTGGTCCATAAAACTCATGAGAATCGGCCACTTCTAGTTAATGAGGTGGGAACTTTATTGTCAATTTTGTCATTGATACTTTTGAAAGTTGGATCCAAGGGTTTATTGTTATGGTTAACAATTGGGTAGTCATCCCCTATTTCGATAAACGTAGGTAAATAGGAAAAAAATGAGTTGGTGAACGTACTGTTAAGCATTCAAGCGGGTTTATGTAAAAGAAAAGATAACGAGGAAAAGACGTATTTGAAATTGAAAATGATGTTAGTAACTTAATTGCATGAAGTTTTTAAATGGAAGGTTTTAATTTTGACATTGAGTAGAGGCCAGGGATTTGGATATCAATCATATTAGTCAATTAGTAGTGACTTAGGGCCTATTATCTTCAGCTTAATTTCAATTCAGTTCACTTCAATACAGTTCCTAATTTTCTTCACTCATAAACACTTCAGTTCACCTCCAATCATTTTAGTTCAGTTCAATAAATCAGAACGGACCCTAAGATATGGAATAAGAGGCTTTATTGAATGAGACATTTGGCAAATGATTTGAAGTTTAAGAAATAGTTTGTTTATAGTTAATGATTTGATTAATTAATATCATACTATCATTATGGGCCTGTTCACTTCAGAGCAACTCCAATCAGTTCAGTTCAGTTCAGTTCAGAACAACTCCAATCAGTTCAGTAAATGTGAACAATCCTTAGCATAGAATATATACTCTTGTAACATCAATATTTAGACTTTAAACATTAAATTTGACAAGTTTTTTGAAAAATAAATTGGTGTAATATTATTGTAATCTACTCGCATATTAAAGTGTAAAAATCGATTTTTAGAGTGAGTACATCAAACCCCCCTCCCCCCCTTCCCCTCTCTCTTGATGGGTTGGCCCCTTTCACAGTTGCACACATCTTTAGAATATGGTTTAGGTGGACCTTAGCAAATTGACATTTTAACATGGGGTGGACCATCTATACTCAATACTCTATTACTCCCCCATATTTGTACACAACTTCTGTGCTTGGAAGCACTAGACATATACCATACTTGATGCTACAAGTAAGAGGCTATGTGGACTAGAAGAGGAGGGACCGCTCTAATTGAATAATTGTGAATTGTGATCCTTATGTAGACATCAAACGTCGTTTTTAGGGAAACAGGTAAACTAATATTACACGACAATAAACATAAGGGATTATAGTAATAACAAAATATAGGCAAGATTGAATATTAATTTCAAGTTACCAACTATTTAGTTAATTATATTTTAATTTAAAAAGTGATAACCACCATCTAATATATGAGATTAAATTCTATCTACGTATATTAACAAAAATAAATTAAGAAAATACACCCGAGATTAGTCAATATGAAGTGACAAGTCTACCTTTTTAATTTTGGGTGGATGCGTCATTTTATTTCTTGTACATAGAGCATATTGAAATTGTAATGATTCACATCATTAAATCACAAACACCCCAATTGATTTTTGAAAGGAAATGGAAGGTCTTATGGTCTTACGGAAACTCAAAACCAAAAAGAAACAAGTGGGACATGAATGAAAAGCAATAGAAAAGGCAATGTCACATTCTCCTACCATTTTGCATGTCGTTCCAAAAACCTATAGCCCACTCAGACCTTCACTGTCCTAGATGAGAAATGATAACTTAATACTTTACAAATACCTTATTTACATTTACAATCTTCCTCCATTCTTTTAACTTGACCTACTCATGTCATGTGTGAGATAAAAAAAGTACTTTTATTTGTATAATTAGGGCACAATCTACTCATATCATGTCCTATAATCAAACATTTTAAATTAATTTAAAAGGTAAGGAATTCTCACCCTATTTATAGTAGCTAAAAGGATTCAAACTTAAATTACAAAGTGAATCACGAACTACCCTTACTCAGTGTAATCACTATGATGATTAATCACATTCTGTGCTGGTGTACCTTGCATAAAACAATCCTCAATAAACGAGTATCATATGTAATACGAATATACGAGTGTTAGTTTCACAAATACTCATACTATCAACCGTTACGTTAACAACTAAATCACCTCTACCCTCTACCTTAATAACTACCTATGACTCAACCGCTAAAAGCAGCTCACTATCACTAGTTTTGACAAACAAGACATACGAGTGTCATATGTAATATGGAGTACACTAAGGGCCTGTTGTGTTCCACTTAATTTCAGTTTATTTCACTTCAGTTTCTTCTTTCATAAATAATTTTTTTCAATTCTATTCACCTTAGTTCAATTCAACTCCAATCAATTCAGTTGAGTTTAATTATTTTCAGTAAATCAGAACAGACCCTAATATTGTATACCAATATACGAGTGTTGCAATTTTAATGAAAGGGATGAAATACACATAACCAAACTACTCCACCATGGTTCAGGGGGAAAGGGGTAGAAAAGATGTCACTGTCGGTAAATGTACGGACAGAAGGCCAGGGGAATGAGCTCTCCCCAAAGAAATACAGGACTAGAGTGGGACCCACGTCCATACCTGATGGGACCCACTAAATTGATACTGCTCCGTCAGAGATGGAGGGCGCTACATGGGGCCCACCTCCTTCTCTTCCTCCTCTCCTACTCTCAGTCCCTAGCCTACTACTACAACAGTATCTTTATTTGTTTTTTTCTTCCCACTTTTCATTTCAGTGACCTATTTTTCCTAAATTATTTAATTTAAATCAAAATCTCCTAAAAAATCTGGGTCACCATTGTCTCCAAAAGTGGAAAAAGGAGAGGATGAAGCAAGGTTGTTTTGTTTGTTTGTTTGCATTTTTTTCAGAGTGATTATTTTTTGGAATTTTAACCAACAAAAAATTTGAAAGAAGAGAAAAAAGTGGCTGATTTTTTGTTAACCTCTCATAATCTTTCTTGTTATTAGCCTTTTTTTTCTCTGTTTTTATTTTTTACTTGCTTTTCTTTCTGGGAACTGAACCTTCATTTTGTTCTTCTTCACTTCAGGTATTGATTCTCTATTTCTCTCTCCTTTATTTTTTTTTTTCTGGGTTTAAGTTTTTTATTTTTATTTTGGTTTTGTTTTAAGTAAATCTAGGGTTCTGTTTCTTTTGTAATCTTGAATTTTGTGTTGTTTATTTTGTTGGGTTTCTAGTGATTGAACTTTTGTTTGGAGTTTTGTTGTTTGACATACGTAAAAAAGGCCTAATCTTTCTTTCTGGGTTTTATGTTTTTTTTTTGAAGAATTACTGTTTTTGGCATTATTTGGTGTTCATTGTTCATTTAAGGTTATATTTTTGTTGGGTTTTTGAAAGTTTGTATCCAGCTGTGTGCTAGACTATGGGTTGATGATTTATGTTTCATTTTCTGAGGGTTTTGAAGGATTATGATTGCTTTGATTTTGATATTTAATGCGGATGTTCATGTTGGGTTATGTGCATTTTTGTTAAAAAATCTGGTCAGAGATTGCATTTTGTTCTCCGGCTAATTTGTGCAAAGTTGGAGGATCTTGTTTGATCTTATGTTACTAAAGACTTGGGTACTTATGTTGGCCATTGGCAATGTGCCTAAGTGTTAGACTCGGCTATATAATGAAAAAAGTTCATGATTTTGGTATAAAAATTAAGAGTACAAGTAACATTGGTGGGATCTCACCCCCATTGAAATGTCATTTTTTGTGAAAGTAATAATTTGTTGGGTTAATTTGTTGTGTTATTTTGTTCACTTATCCCATATAAGCTTAATTTTTGTGTCAGATTAGTGAATTATTTCTTCTGGCATTTTTGTAGGGGTGAAATTTCTGAGAAACACTTATTGCGGGTGGTTAAGTGAATTGGAAGCTGTTGTTGAAGCTGAATACTGATAAGTATGGAGAAGTGTAAAGTTGATGGTTATGTCTCTTTTAGTGGTTACATTAGTCATGGACTCGCTTCCTCGACTGGTGAGAACAAAACAATTGTACAGAATCCTAGAGATGCTGAGGTTTCTACTGTTTCGTCTGAAAGGTTTCACTCAGCACAGCAGACTTCTGTCAGGAGCGATCTGAGCTCAGAAACTGGACAAACCTCTAATGGAAAGAGGAAAGATCCAGATTATTCATCTGTGACGGCAGAAGTCTGTCATGAAAGTCATACCAACAAGGGGCCTGACCATAATAAGCTACTCAAAACTGATTCAGCATCATCTAAAGAAAGTGGTGAAGTGGTTCAGCTAAGTTCAGTTGATTCTACTGATCCAAAACCATGTCAGTCCTCCAATGAAGATTTGGTTGAGAGGAAACCATGTCTAACTCAATCACATGAATCAAAAATTGTTTTTCGAGAGCATGAGTCATCTGTTGTAACTACAAAATCAGATTCTACAGCTATTAGTTTGCAAAGCTCACGTCATTGTAACTTTGATCTGAATGAAGGTATGGAGGAAAATGGAGCAGAATTCCACAAAATTCCACCATTATCAGTGGTAGCAAAGGTTGGGGTTCCTATGGGCTTGCCTCAGAAACCGTTGCAGTTTGGTGGAGAGCTTGGATGGAAGAGATCAGGAATTATCAGTGCTTTCCGTCCCACTTCTGTAAAGAATCCTGAAAGAGGCAGTATAACCAATAGCAATAGAGGGTTCGACCTCAATGTTGCTGCAACAATGGATTCAGAATCTCCTGGTGATGAGACTTCAATGGACTTCACTTCAAAGAAGCCTGAAAGATTTCTCCTTGACCTGAATTGCCAAAGTGCAAGTGATGTAAATCATAAATCTAGTGCATCAAGTTTTGATCTAAATGACAATCCTGTGATCGAGGATACACGGAATTACATTCATCATAATCAACACAGTGAAAACCAGCTGCTGCTCAGAAAAAGTGTTGCAGCTGACACAGCTACTTGTTTCAGAGGAAATGCCAGTCAATCCAATTTTGAATTGAGAAGACCTTCATACTGGGTTGATCTTAGTTCTATGCGAGGCTTTAGTCACGTTCAACCCCACCCTTTTCTTGTGGCTGCCCCTTCAGCTGAGCAAGTGCAGATGATGATACCTTCTGGACTTTATATCGGAAAAGTTAACAATTTACCCCCTACATTATATCCTCCTAGTCTCCCACCACACCTTAACAATCAGCATGGTGCCGCTGCACTTCCCCAAATATCGGGTTCTGTTCTTGCAACCTACCCTGGGGCTATCCAATTCCTGGAAAGTCCTCAAGGACTGAATCCTCACGCTTTAACAAACATGAGACCGACTTTCTTTCCCAATGGTAGTATACCTCTTATGGAAAATGGAAGCAGGGGAATTGGCAACCCGGAGCTTTTGATTCCGTTGAAGAATGGATTTTTCGAGGCAAGAGAAAGGCCAGTTGAACAGGTAGCTTTGCCAGCTTCTCAAATTAATTATAGACAGATGGCCTCCTGGAACTAGGATCAAGTTTGAAAATCTTATTTATCTGATCTAACAGTTCTAGTAATGCATTGTACATAAGTGGAGTAGCAACTAGATTCTAGACTGTTGTAGATTGCTTACGGGAAGTCTGACAACAGATATAACTGGGATTTACTACACGATTGGGTCCTCGTCAGTTCATCTCTTACACTTGCTTCAGATTGGCAGATAGGCGTTCATATATGTTATGTATTTGATTCTCAGAGACGGTGAAGTCACAGTTATTGAAGTTGACTTAACCATAGAACTGCAAGTGTTTGAATCTTGTTCTGACATTGAGGTTAGTTCTGTACAGATTACTAGTTTGCTGAAGGTTTGCATTCTTCAATTTGATCTAGCAATGTTTTGGGATTTATTTGATGTTTGTAAGCCTTTGCTATCCATGTTTCCTAGACTTTTCTTGTGCCTATTATGATACATTCTTTGCTTATTGCTCTCAAATGTTTGCTTTGCAATTAGTCGGACATCAATAGCATGTCTTTCTGAGTCATCGCTTTTTAAGTTTTTATCACATGAAACCTACTTCATGTATGTTCATTGTTTGTGTTTTTTTGTTGTGAATAGTTGATGTTGAAGCTCACAATTTATAGCTGTAAGATGCCCCTTTTGATATGCTTTGATAGAATGAAAATCCTCATACAAAGTTGAGTGATTAAGCATTAGCTGCTATTTAGGGGAAAAAAAAAAAAAAAAAAAAAAGCTAAATTGAGAAACTACGACTACTACTCTTTGAGACCATCGAGTTTTCATTGAGCTTTTGCCTTAGTGAAAATTTCAAAATGGTGACTTCTGATTGAGACTATAGGCATACAGTTATGTCCAAGGAAGTAATAGCAACCTTCAAGAACCCCCATAGAATCGGCTTCATCCACTACATTCATCGATCAATGATCTGTCAGTAGTCGGCCACCTTCCCCATTCTCCCCAATGCCTTAGAAATTTCAGAATCATCAAATGAACTGAAGGTTTGTTAATTGTATCCTTGGCTCCTCAGTGGCTCAGTATAAGCATGATTTTCAGACGCGTTATACTCTGCATTTCTTGTTACCTTTGGGAGAACACTTCCAAAGGTTGGTTGATAACACACTGTAAATCCCAATTAACTAAACTAATATTTGGTATGAAAATTTTCTTTAATCCTAATGATGCTTTCTGTTGTTTTGGCTATCTGCCTTGCAAAAACACCAACATAATGTGTTGAAGCTATTTGCGGATTACTTGAGTAATGTTACGATTAAAAATCTAACATGTTAGGTGCCTAACACGTTTGACAAAAGTTCCCTTGAAACAGGTATTTTAAAGAATTGACTGATCAAATACTACCTCCGTTTTTTATTAGTTGACACGTTTTGACTTCAGCACTATTCACATATCTTCCTTTGACCATGTTTTGTGATTTATATATAAGGAAAAATATAGTCAAGTGGGATCTTGTTAGATCCGTCATAATGTATGTTTTCAAATTATCAACTTTTTATAATTTTTGCTTATCGGTAATTAAAGATATTAATGCTTTAATTTGTACATTAGCAAACGTGACTAAAGAAACGTGCCAACTAAAAAGAAACGGAGGAAGTATAAAATACACAGCTTTTTGATTGAATTGATTACAGTACTTTAACAACTAAAATTTACCAAGATTGACAAGGGGTGGAATACCAATTTTCGCAATGTACTTTATAAACTATGGGACACCATCCTTTTTTAGAAAAAAAAAAAAAAAAAATTAATAAAAAAGGCTTGTGAAACATGGACCTTGGGCTCAACTTGCAGTTTGTCCTTTTTCTTTGGGCCCAGTAAAATTACCAACAAATTTTTAGTGGCCAGGTAAGGAGAAGCATTATACTGTACTAGAATCTCACACGTATCAATCGGATTCAATCTAACAAACAAGACCTCGTGTGAGGGGGGAGGTTAGGGAATCCCAATCCAAAGAGTCGTTAGTGTGAATGTAATGAGATAACAATGCTAATGTTTTAAAATTTAATACGAAGTATTTATTTATATGATTAATTGATAAAATGGAGGGAAAATAGGGGAATACGTGTAGTCATTTCAATTCATCAAGTATTAAAGAATATTTAATGAATTGCAAATAGTGATTTAGGTATTTTCTGAATTATTGAAATTGTTGCAAAAAGGTTGTAACATTATCATTTATTTTATATTTGACAAGGTTGACCCACCTAAACCATTTAAAGTGACATTAAAATAAAAGTAGCTAACACTATTTAGATCAAATCAAACAATAAGGAAACATCAGTAGAAAAGTAGAAAGTATAGCATATTTATTTCACCATAAATTCATTATATTTTTTAAGTCCGTAAAACAATAGATGAAGGGCCTATTTACTTCAGCTTAATTTCAAATCAGTTCAATTCAGTTCAGTTTAGCTCCAATTAGTTCAGTTCAGTTCAACTCAGCTCAGTTCAATAAATGTAAACAGGCTTGAAATCATAGGAATCAACAGTATTATAGGCAAATATGTTCATATTATATATCGTACACTAGCTAGTTACTGATTTTATGAATTTAATAGTAACATACATTTCTGAGATTGGAAAGTTTTGTTTACTAAATCTCAAGAGTAAATTATTCCAACTTCCTCCTACAATAAGCAAAAGACAGTGGAAGTCTCAGTTCTTTTCGTACTTTCCTGGTCATATTTCACACTTTATATTATTTTCATAAAGCTGTTATAAAGCAGTTACATGCTGCACTACAATTCATCCACTTCCTTCTCTTTTTATTTCATTTTTAATATTTATTAATTTTGTTTATAGGAATTGTAATAAGTATGCTTTAGAATGAAGAAATGAAAATGATGGGTGTAATTCACTAGTTTTTGCATGTTATATTACGGGATGTAACATGTACTTTGGACCATCTAGCTAGGCTGGTTTTCACTACAATTTCACTTTCCTTTATCTCAAATTTACAAATAATTTAATTTTTATATTTTTAGAAGGGATTTATTTGCATAGCCATATGTCTTATTATGTTATAGATGTACCCATCTACCAAGTAACTGGTTTCCTATGATAGAATTAGTAATTAGATAGATAGATGATTAAACAATGATGATAATATCCCATTTCGATCCCTTTGTTTACAAGACCGAATCCTTATGATGTACGTAACTCTCCAAGGCGTATCATCATCACCTCCATTGGCAAAGTTGGGAGAGGACAGAGGAGGTCGTTGGGAAACCTAGTATTGTGTATCGCCTATTAATCTAATTATTAATCTAACTATTTACAGACTTAATCTTATTGCATTATCTCTTTTAGAGAATTATATCGACCATGAGTAATAATAAGAAAAAGCTAAAATATAATTTACATCATAATAATTTATTAAACAACTTAGGGACAAATAGAGAAATTTATAGAGTACCCCTTTTGTAAATCTATATTAGTAGGCAATTAGGCAGGATGTAGAACTACTTAATTACCACTTAAAAATAAATGCAAAAAGGTGAGCAATATTCTACTCTTATGGTGTGAATGTGATACTTGACAAACATCCATCTTTGACGACAGAGGTCAGACCGTCAGATCTACACGATCACACACCAAACTTCAAACATTTTTTTTTTAAAGTTTATTTTATTACATTATTTTTTTATATTTATATATATATATATATATATATATATATATATATATATATATATATATATATATATATATATATATATCTTTTCGGAGGGTTGAATAAATAAAGATGAATATTGATTATTGAATAATAAAAGGAGGTAGGGAATATCAGCGCAGACCATGGCATTAGCATCGGTAACGCAAGGATCTTCGCTAGCTTTTCAGTGAATCTTTGTTTTATTTTATTTTATTTTATAGCACTTTCATAATTTATTACTTGAAGGCTAGACCATACATGTCAACAAACTTGGTAAAAGTTTTTGGATAGGACATAAATTTCTTGTCTATAACATTGTCTTTACAACGGTGTCTAGGCAAAAACAAGCTAAATTTGAAATCATTAGACTAGACCATGCATGAATAATTACGATACATACACCCTTAAAAAAAAATTAATAATAATAAATTAAATGGTGTTCTCATAAAGTTGGCCATTATACAACACATTATCCACCTAAAAACGCTCTCATGGAAAACGCTCTCAACCAAAATTCCTCCCCTCAAGAACAAGATCTAATCCATCGTTCCACAAAGAAAACAAAACGCAAAATCACACATTTAATTTTCAATAAGGAATCCAATGCTGGAATTAATCCTTCTACTGATTTGGAGGATAATTCAAACAACCACCATTTCCCGCCCTTGATGTTTTCAAAGAACCCTCCTGGAAAACCCCTACAGAACTCGTTCAAAGAAATGGTTCTCTCTGACAATATCATGGCAAACTTTGCTGCTGCCCTGCATACTGTGGAAGAAGATGAAGTTTCTGATGATGACGAGCCCCCTGACCATGTTATTGATGATCCAGTAATCCTTTTTTCCAAGGAGGAAAAGCGTAGAATGAGGAAACCTTGGCAGCATACCCTCATAATCAAGATGTTCAACAGCAAGATAGGGTATATGTCTCTGATGAAACGTTTAAAAAAGAAATGGGAGTTAAATGGTGGTCTGGTATTAACAGATATAGGCCATGACTATTTTATAGCAAGGTTCTCAAATCTTGGGGATTATAATCATGTCTTAACTCAAGGCCCTTGGATGTTGGATGATAATTATCTGACCATCAGAAAATGGATACCCAATTTCATACCAGATGATGCTCCTTTGCGCTTTCTCACTGCCTGGGTTAGAATTCCACATCTAGCTGTGGAGTATTTTGACAAGGAATGCTTGCAAAAAATTGGGGAGAAGATAGGGAAAGTAATCAGAATAGATAATAACACTGCCTTGGCACAGCGTGGGCAATTCACTCGTCTAAGTGTGGAATTGGATTTATCCAAACCAATACTTTCAAAATTCTGGCTGCGTGGTAAAACTTGGAGGATTCAATACGAAGGTCTCCGTATGATATGCTTTAATTGTGGCAAGATTGGTCACCAGGGTGAAGCATGTCCACTCCATAAGGCTGCAAATATGGATGAGGATGAGATGCACATCACAATGCAGCTAGCAACAAACAGGAAAATACACCAATTCCTACTCATGACAGGAGTGACTATGGAGATTGGATGATGGTCAAGAAACCTCCACCCCGGAGGCGTGCAGTTAGACAAGAAAAGAGTCAAGCTAGCCCTGGCATGGTGGTGCAAAAAGTCAATTCTGTTGTGGTTCAAAATCAAAAAGTCAACAATCAAGAAGTCAATGGTCAACTTGGGAAGTCAACAGGATCTCGTTTTGCAGCTTTGGAGGATCAAAATTTGGAAATTTCGGATGCTCTGGTGAACAATTCTGGTGTTTTGAATAAGGAATCACTGAATTCAAGGGATGTTAATGAAGAAGTTATCAATTTGGGGGAAGATTCTCAAAAAGATAATTTTCTTGTCAAAAATATTCCTTTTAATTTGGGAAAAGATAATCACAAAACAAGATCTTCTAGCCAATCTTTAGGAGGTTCAAAACAAAGACAGGAAATTAGGAAACAAAATCCTAACAATTCAAAAACTATCCTAACAGATAGAACCAATTCATCCCAATCTTTGACTCCTAATAACCCGCATTCTAAGGCAACAGCTGGAAAAGAAAATTCGAATATTGTCTTTCAAGCAACTGAAAACGCTACACCTTTGATGCCCACAGTTGACCTTAGCAAGCAATCACAAGCCACACATGTCTCAGCCACGCCTAACCTTGATGCTGCCCCTTTCGAAGCCAACCATACTGAACATTCCCCCGGAGAAAATAATTTGTGCAAGTCACTTGATGGAGGACCCATACTTGGGAGTGGCAGACCCCCTGACTCACCAGTTGGAGATGGAGATACATTCATGGTCGGTGTCGAGGCAAATGACACCGGAACTAATGGTGACACTCAAGTTACCATTTGAAGTCAAACAAGCCTTGCGTTATTTTTCTAATGCATATCAATCCAACTTTCCTAATTCCCCGGATCTTATGAATAGTTCACACAATCTTAATGTTGATTCCTATCTCATCACGTGTATGGTATGGAATGTGCAAGGGGCTGGAAGTCGTGAGTTTACTTCTGTAATCAAAGAATTAATTCGAATTCATAAACCGTTGGTCCTGACTCTTGTTGAAACTCACATGGGTGGTGATCGAGCACAACAACTTGCTGCTATTTTGGGGTATGATGGTCACACTCGTGTGGATGCTGCAGGCTTTAGTGGTGGAATTTGGGTTTATTGGAAACCCGAATTAGTTACTATTGATCCAATTGTGAAAAACAGTCAATACATCACAATGACAATCACAAAAAGAGGAGAAGTACCCTGGTATTTCTCAGCTATTTATGCAAGTCCCGACCCCTCCAAGAGACAAGAGTTATGGCGTGATTTAGCTAATTTTGCACGTAACAACAATAAATCTTGGTTGCTCGTTGGGGATTTCAATGAGACTCGTTATGATTGGGAGCGTAGTTCTAGCAGTGCTAGTACTTCCAGACGTAGCCGCCAATTCAATCATTGGGTTCAAGAGAATCAACTCCTAGAGGTTGAGTTTTCAGGGCCTTCTCATACATGGGCTAGAGGGAATTTTGTGGACACTCGGAAAAGTGCTAGATTAGACAGAGCACTCTGTATAAGTGAATGGGGCATACAATTTGACAAAGCTCGAGTAAAACATCTTCCAGCTCTCCACTCGGATCATTGTCCCCTACTTATTTCTCCGAATGGATTTGCACCTTTGACCTCGATGGATCGCCCCTTTCGCTTCCAGGCAGCATGGATGACACACGAAAAATTCACTGATTTTCTCTCAGAAAAGTGGGACTCCTCGGCTCCTTTAATTCCTTTGCTTCATTCTCTTTCGATTGACCTTCAAGACTGGAATCAGAATGTATTTCATAATATTTTTCGTGAGAAAAGGACTTTGATGGCTAGAATTCAAGGAATTCAATCGAAACTTGCTCATGAAAGGAACTCGGGACTGCTCAAATTGGAGGCAAAGTTGCGCAGGGATCTTGATTTGGTACTTCAACAGGAAGAACTCCTATGGTACCAAAAAGCACGTGTGAACTGGTTGCAACATGGTGATCAGAACACTTCGTTCTTTCACCTTAGCACTGTGGTCAGAAGATGGAGAAACAAAATAGTGGCTATTAAGAATGATGATGATCTTTGGATACACGACAAGGATGAGGTAAAAAATTTAGTAGCCAATTATTTTGCTAAATTGTTTACTGATGATGGGGAGGAGGGAGAGTATAATATTCCTTCGGGGGTGTGTACTGATATTTCGAATGAGGATTGGATGAAGTTGAGCAGGCCTTATACAAAGAGTGACATCGAATTTGTAGTGAAAAATATGGGATCACTTAAAGCTCCGGGGCCGGATGGTTTTCAAGCCCTCTTTTACCAGAAAAATTGGGATTTGGTAGCACCAAACATGACTGATTTAGCCTTAGCAGCACTAGCAGGGAAGGGGTTGCCTCACACTCTAAATGAAACATTTTTTGTCCTTCTACCAAAAAAGGACAACCCGGAACTACCCTCCCAATTTCGTCCTATCGGACTATGCAATGTCACATATAAAATCATCACCAAAGCCATTGTGAACCGCATCAAATTAATTCTTCCAAAAATTATTGCACAATCACAATCGAGCTTTGTTCCGGGAAGGCAAATCACGGACAATATTGTTATAGTTCAAGAAGTCATCCACACCATGAAAAGGAAAAAAGGGGGCAAAGGTTACATGACTGTCAAGATAGACTTTGAAAAGGCGTATGATCGTCTTAAATGGGCTTTTATTCGGGACACCCTTGTAGAAATGAATTTTCCTTTGATCATGATTGAGGTGATTATGGAGTGTGTCACATCCCTTTCTATGAGAATACTTTGGAATGGAGAAAAAACTGATTCTTTTTTTCCGTCTAGAGGCATTCGTCAAGGCGATCCTCTCTCTCCCTATCTCTTTGTTCTTTGTATGGAGAGACTTAATCAAGTCATAGAGGCTGCTATTGTTGCGGGACATTGGAAACCGATTTATGCAAGTCGGGGTGACCCATGCTTTCCAATTTGTTCTTTGCAGACGATCTAATCCTCTTTGCCGAAGCTTCTTTAGAGCAAGCTAATGTCATCACAGACTGCCTCACTAGATTTGGTAAAGCCTTGGGTCAGAAGGTAAGTTTGCAAAAGTCTAGAGTTTATTTCTCTAGAAATGTCTGCCAAGAACAGCAAGTTGCAATTTCTGATGCGTTGGGGATGGAGGTCACTTCTGATTTGGGTTTGTATTTGGGCATGCCAACTTTAACTAGTCGAGTAACAAGGGAAACCTATGCTCATCTCTGTGAAAAGGTGGATAGAAGATTAACGGGATGGAAATCTAAATACCTCTCGTTGGCTGGCCGAATCACATTAGCCAAGTCTACGCTCACCACTCTTGCTAACTATTCGATGCAAACAGCTAAGTTACCCCGTACAATCTGTGATGAAATAGATAAAAAAGCTAGACGTTTTGTATGGGGTGGGAATGAAGAAAAAAGCAAGATTCACCTCCTTTCATGGGAGACCCTCTAACTCCCTAGAAATAAAGGTGGCATTGGTTTACGTTCTGCTAGACAATCCAATTCGGCCTTTTTAACCAAGTTGGGTTGGAGAGTTATCAAGGAACCCACAGCCCTTTGGTCTAGAGTTCTTCGCTCAAAGTATTGCAAGGGTCGATGTGATCTTGACATGTTCACTCCTACCAATAACATGTCTAATGTTTGGCGAGGTATCACGGACAATGCTTGTTGGTTGAAGAAAGGCTCGAGCGTAGCTATTGGTAATGGCCGCACCACATCTTTTTGGGATCACTGCTGGGCAACAACCACTCCCTTGCGCGAAATCTGCACATCTACTATCCCATCTTCCATTGATAAAGCATCAGTTGCTGACATGTGGGACAGTGAGGTGGGGTGGAAATGGGATCTTTTCTCTAGTCTTATACCAGCCTATGAGATTAAATGCATTGCTTCTCACGTTTTGGTAGAAGATACTGCAGCATGTGACATTATATATTAGAGAGGGGCAAAGAATGGTGGCTTCTCTGTCAAGTATGCGCTGCAATTAATGAAAGATCATGAGAATATCCCTTCAAACTCAAAGTGGAGTTTAGCATGGAAAACACCAGTCCCTCAGAGAATTCGCACCTTTCTTTGGTTATGCTTCCATGACCGTGTGCTTTGCAATGCCAACAAACTCAAAAGGCATCTTACAGAAGACCCTTCTTGCCATAGATGCAATCAACACACTGATGAAACACTCTTACATCTGTTAAGGGACTGCCCTGTAGCTCGAAAAATATGGGAAAATGTAGGTGGTACAGCTTATTACCAATCCTTTTTCACTGGTGACCTGAGCACTTGGCTAATACGTAATCTGGAAGCTGATGGTTTGATCTTTTCTGAGAAATGGCCTACAACATTTGCAACTACCCTTTGGTGGATTTGGAGGTGGAGGAAGAATGCTATGTTTGGTAATTTGGAAGCAATTCCTGCTGACATCCGTACTTTCTTGCACTCTAAAACTGATGAAACTTGGAAAGCTATTTCTGGAGAACAAGATTCAAGGCTGCCAGGTTCCAGCACTCGAGGTTTGAAGTCAGCAGCACTCATCAAATGGATAGCTCCCCCAGTTGGCTGGTTTGCTCTAAATACTGATGGAGCAGCGAAGGGAGCTCCAGGCCTGGCAGGAGGAGGTGGAGTCATCAGGGATAGCACAGGCAAATATGTGCGTGGCTTTGCAGCCAACTATGGGATCTGCACAGCCTTCAAAGCTGAACTTCGTGCTGCGGAGATGGGACTTAAGATGGCATGTATTTTGGGTATCTCGAAGCTAGTTCTACAGATGGATAATCAAACCTGCATTTAAGCTTTAAAAAATCCCGAGCACATGGGAGGTGAATGTGTGCACATTCTTAACAATTGTCGTAGTCTAATTAGTTTTCTTGGTTGTAATTTTAACATTATGTTCTGTTTTAGGGAGGGTAATAGGGTGGCTGATGGTTTAGCCAATTTGGGGGTCCATCTTGAAGAAGGGATAGTTTATTTTGATACTCCTCCGATCGAAATAAACGCTCTTCTAAGGGAGGATGTCATAGGTGTGGCTATGCCACGTTTCATTTTGTAACTCGTTTTGTTGTTTTGAATAAATGGGCTTGGCCCTCATTTGCACCAAAAAAAAAAAAAAAAAAAAAAAAATAAAGTTGGCCATTATAATCCTGTCAAAAAAAAAAAAAAAAAAAAGAAAAAAGGCCATTATAATGCTATATAGGTTGAATTAGCATTTATTTGCATGTGAAATATATTGAGTATGATGCTCTCCAGGCTCTAGCCATTCAATAACCAATAAGACAACGAGGCAACGAAATTAATAAGGATTGCAAACACATGTGGTTCTTCTCTTGATGGGTTTATTCCCTTACTTTCCATTTTAGTCTCCTTACTTCATCATTTCTACTTTAGACTAGCTTTATTAATCAATGGATATAGATCAACGTTTAATCCATGACTAAGCTAGAGAAGAACATCTCTAACACGAATCTCAACACTCCCCTCCGTTCTTTTTTTATTATTATTTTCAATTCTAACGACTTTATTTGTCTCATAAAGAAAAATTTCAAACCAAAAAATCTAAAAATTAATAGGCTTTATTTCCATGCACTAATGCGTTTCGCTACTTAGCCTATTGTTTAGAGTCAATGAAAATCTACATGTGAATGGTCACGCTTTGGATAATATTTAGGAGATGATTAAACCGACTTTATAAGCATAATATAGGATTGGATTTACATGTATACTTCAGAGTTAATGTCAACTAAATTTGGCATCGAACCTCTCATTTCTTATTAACGGGTGTACTTATCTCAAACCCATATAATCCCATCCACCTTTTAGAGTCATTGTTTCTTAAAGTGTCTCAAAACTATTACTCCATAGTACGAATAGTAAGAAAACTAAGCTTTACCTACCTGATAAATTTGTTTTGTTATACTCCAAATCAAACTATATATTCGTGCATCATCATCATATTTCATATTCTGCAAGTCCCTAGATAATAAGGTTCAATATAATTCTATATTCCAGCTTCGTACCTATAAACCAGTTCCATTTGACAGACTGTACAATTTCTTGCATGCTTTGTCTCTTTTGTTATTGGAGACAACATTTTAGATTTAATTATACAACTTAAATTGTTTTGCATGATAAATGCTACTCCAAATCAAACTATATATTTGTATTGTTTTGCATGGTCATGTGTATTCCAAATTATAGCGCTTAAACAACTTCACAAACGTCTTTGAACATTTGTTTTTGGTGGGCCTATGCTACATCCACACTTTAGGTCAAATAAGCTCTTATATGAGGGGTCGTGATAAAGTATATAAACCGATCTTGGGCTTAGACTATCAATTTTTATTTTTTGTTTTTTGTTTGAGTGAAGTGTGTACTTATATGTTTATAAGCTAGTTGCGAGTTTAGACAATACTTTGTTGTCAGAAACAGACCAAACCATTTCCCCTGGTCTCTTAGCCAGCCTATGCCTTGTTTGCTACCTAGTCCTCTTTTTTAATCAACATCTCATTATTGCACATTTGCATTGGCGTGTTGCGGCATTGCAATATGCTACTAGTAGTGAAAAATACGTAGTAATTGATTTCCGTCAACAATTTTTTACATTACATTTTCAATACATAGTAATGTAGTACTCCGTATCAACTTAAATCACTTAACTATAGCTTTTATTGTTACCTTTTATAACATGTTCCTCTGCGCTAAGGGCATTCCCAATGCGTAAGGGACTTTCAATTTTAAGATCCATTACATAATGCATGTGTTTTCATATTAAGAAATACTAATAAATTTATCATAAACAAAAATACGGATATGTTCTCATCTTCAGCTTAGTTCAGTTCAATTCAGTTTTTAATTTCCTTCTCTCATAAGCAATTCAGTTTAATTCATTTCACTTCAGTAAATCAGAACAGGCCCTACTACTCCAATACGGAGTAATATAATTAGAATTTCCAACATGAATCGTTTTAGCAAAACGGTTACAAGCAAATATATTCGAATCAAGATGGAAATTGGTATTCTAGATCAAAAGGGTCTTGTGATATAGACTTAACTTGGACACCCACATGCATATCCTAGAAGATTTCTAGGACCACCCTCTTTATATTAATATTATTATTGGGTGGAAAATTAAACTCCCCTCTGTCTTTTAGCATATTCCTTATCTGCTTGCTTTGCGTCGCCGTTGATTCTTGTGGATATCCATATTCTTTGCCCGTTTACACAATTTTGGCCCGGAATGAAAGGGTTTTATAATTGGATATATACGAAGTACGTAGTATACACTTGGAATAGTTGAAGCTTAAGTTAAACCGACAAGATTAATTAGATGCCTAACACTTTAGTTATTGATATCTTATTAACTTAAAGCAAGATATTAATACACGTAATATAATCATAGACTCATAGTCAACAATCAATAGGAGAATGGTCCAACAGGAAGGTAAAAAGTATTAGGAGCAAACCCATTACTCTAAATGTTTAGTACAAAATTCAAAGTTTATAAATTTTAACATTTAAAACTTAAAAATCAAAATTAATATAGTGATCAAACATTTTAATCTTGTTCTACTTAGCTTGTAAATAAATTCGATGTTAACTTTTCATTAAAAGTAATACGAGTTTATTTTATATCTATCTAGGTCAGATAATTATTAAATTCATTTAACGTATGCATTTATAAAACCCTCGTAATTAAGAGGAGCCTAACTCATTTGACGTAAGACATTGGAAATCCATCCCAAACAGATATTAATAAACAATAATGATAGATTTGGATGAGAGCACAAATGTCAATTTATGAGACTGCGTTATCATGGGATTACTCGAGAATTGTTGATGATGTACGTATTAGCTTAGGTTTTGGTCCAAACGGTCATCAAATTGTTATATTAGTATTAATTAATATTATTATGATTCATACTAGTGAATGCTAATGCTTGACACATCAGCACTTTAGGAGTGATAATATTCATAGATATTCTTGTTGTATTATTAAAACATGAAAAAGATAAAGATAAAAAGAAAAGGGAAGGAGAAGTTTCCCGGAGTTTCCTTCACCATAAGCAACCAAAGTATAAGAAACATCAATGTTATGCAGAGAAAGTGGCTATTAATAGAAACATACTTACACAGTAATTACTTAGCAACTACGTCTCTATAATTTTTTACCCCATAATAAGGATGTGCATTTTCATCCGCTTTATCTATTTTCACCTATCTGAATATATCTATTATTATTGTACTTATTGATCATTAGTTTAGTCATTGTAATATATGAAAATAAGATGAATAGAATAATTGAACTAGAAAGTATATTATTGTTAAAATTATTCATATACAAAAATATCTGAAATCGAACGTGTACGTTTGTTTTACATTCAAATTTTAATTTCTTCACTTTTTCTTAGAAGATTCAATTTAATGCTACCATAGAATATAACTATCAGTTTCTACTTTCCATTTGAAGCCACAGTGAAACACAAAATAAATGCATATTAAAATTATAAAAAGCAAAAAGGTTGTTGGAAAAAAAAAGTAAGGGGAGCCTTCATCCAACCTGTTTCACGATAAAGCAAAATTAAAGTTTGGTTCATTTATTTAATTTGAAAAAATTTATACCCTTTACATATCCTTGTTTGTCAATAAAATTAAGCAAATTGAAATTATACAATCAAAATGTTGAACTTTTTGGCTAAAAGTCTTGACAAATCTACACCGATAGCATATGGATTTAGTATATCTTCCTTTAACCAACTTTGGTCCTTTGGAAAGTAACTTAAAATGTCTCCTTCGATCTTCATGCTAGACCATGGATTCGTATATTCAAACCAGCATCTTACTATTTGAATTATTCAAACTAGCATACTTCATAGTTAGGGCCTATTTTGATTTATTAAACTGAATTAAATCGAACTGATTGAAGCTGAACTAAACTAAATATTTTATGAGAGAAGGAAATTATGAACTAAACTGAACTAAAAATAAGCTGAAGAGAACAGACTCTTAGTAAGATCTTTGATGAAAATGATAAGACTGAAGCTCAAACTCATTCATATAAATAAAGACTTGTGAAATTACGTGTTATAAAAAAGAATGAAACAATCCTTTCTTTTTTTTTTGTTATACACTATATAACATAAAACTATATACTACAAAGCGTTGGCGATATTTAACCTAACCAGATACATCAATAGGTAGTGGGTCGAGTTGAAAATTTTAAATCAGACTTTTATCTAAAAACAAAGGGAAAAAATGGGTATTTTTCAAGAGTACTCGGTAATCACTATAGTAGTGAGTAAATGTTTTTACAGTGTACTTGTACTAAAGAACAATTGAAGATTACAGTGTGCAATTTCTTTCCTGATTGATGAACAAGAACAAGAACAAGAACAAGAACAAGTAATTGTGACACACAAATTCCAGCAAGTTAAAAGCTCTCTTCTAATTTTGCTCCACCAAACAATTAAAATCACAACCTACTCATTTCATAATGACAAACACCACATTCTCTCTCTTTGTCAATCAAACACATTGATATTTGATACACCCCCACTTTCACCAAACGACACCTTAACCTCTTCTCTGCTCTTCTTTCTCTCTCCTCTTCTTCTACTCTCATGTGTTCATGTTCCTTACTCTCAACTTTCTCTCTCCTCTGTTTCTTTCACTAAAACATTCAACTGATTCTTCTGATTTACCTTTAAAATAGCTTGAACCATTCTACCAGGCCACCATGGCTAGGGTAGTGGTGGAGGTGCTAGATGCATCCGACCTCATGCCGAAAGACGGCCAAGGCTCCGCAAGTCCGTATGTGGAGGTTGAGTTTGAAGAGCAAAGACAAAAGACACAAACCAAGTACAAAGACTTGAACCCCGTGTGGAACGAGAAGCTCGTTTTCGAGGTTTCCGACCCACAAAACCTCGCCGACAGAACCATTGAGGTTACTGTCTATAACGATAAGAAATCCGGACACGGCCATCATAAGAACTTCTTAGGCCGTGTCCGGATTTCTGGGGTTTCCGTTGCGACAACGGAAACCCAAGCCTCTGTTCAGAGGTATCCCCTTGATAAGAGAGGGATGTTCTCTCATATCAAAGGGGATATTGCTTTAAAGATGTTCTTGGTCAATGCCAATGACCCATCTTTTCAATTTTTTCCACCTCCTAACAAGGAAGATAGGAGAGAGAATGAAGGCGAGGTTCCGCCATTGGAAGAAATAAATCCAAATAATGTTACCTCTAATTTTGGAATTAATTATGAACAAGTGGGGGAGAGAGATTTCGGAAATGAAAACCACCACCATCATAATCATCATGATCACCATTATCAAAAGCAGACTAAAAAGCAAGAAAAAGAGAAACCTGAAGTTAGAACTTTTTACTCAGTTCCAACTAAATCTCACAACAACTCTTCACAACAGCAACAACAAGGCCCGCCCCCTCAGTCTAACCACCAACCTCAGCAATCGTATCCGAAGACGGAAGTTCGGGCGGATTTCATGAAAGCCGCCCCACAGCCTGCTATGATGATGCAGGTTCCGGGGAAGAAGCCGGATTATGAGCTGGTGGAGACTCGGCCGCCCGTAGCGGCGCATATGGGATACAGAAAAGGGGATAACATTGGAAGCACCTACGATCTGGTTGAGCAAATGCATTACTTGTATGCAAGTGTTGTTAAGGCGAGAGATCTTCCTGTGATGGACATTACAGGGAGTTTAGACCCTTATGTTGAAGTCAAGCTTGGAAACTATAAAGGGGTAACTAAGCATCTTGAGAAGAATCAAAATCCTGTTTGGAATCAGATTTTTGCCTTTTCTAAGGAGAGATTGCAGTCCAATCTGTTAGAAGTTATTGTTAAGGATAAGGATTTTGGGAAGGATGATTTTGTAGGGAGGGTTATGTTTGATCTGACTGAAGTTCCTCTTCGAGTCCCGCCTGATTCGCCGTTGGCTCCGCAGTGGTATAAGCTTGAGGATAAGAAGGGTCAGAGAGGGCACAAAGGAGAGATTATGCTTGCAGTGTGGATGGGAACGCAGGCTGATGAGGCGTTCCCTGAAGCATGGCATTCTGATGCACATTCCATCAGTCATCATAATCTTGCACACACTAGATCAAAGGTGTACTTTTCGCCGAAATTGTATTACTTGCGCGTGCTTGTGATTGAAGCTCAGGATTTGGTGCCATCAGACAGGGGTCGTGCGCCTGTGACTCAGGTCAGAGTCCAGCTTGGGAACCAGATGAGGGCAACAAGGCCTTCGCCGATGCAGACATTGAATCCGATTTGGAATGATGAGCTGATGTTTGTGGCTTCAGAGCCATTTGACGAATTTATGATATTGTCAGTGGAGGATAAAGTTGGGCCTGGAAGGGATGAGATCCTAGGGAAGATGATCATCCCGGTTAGGGAGCTTCCGCATAGGTTGGAAACAGCTAAGCCTCCTGATCCGCGGTGGTTCAACCTCATGAGGCATTCACACGGCGATGAGGATGGAGAGAAGAAGGAGAAGATGAAGTTTGCTAGCAAAATTCACCTGCGCCTCTGCTTGGAGGCAGGGTACCATGTGTTGGATGAATCGACCCACTTTAGCAGTGATCTCCAGCCCTCGTCCAAGCATCTGAGGAAGGCTCCTATTGGAATTTTAGAGCTTGGGATACTGAGTGCTAAGAATCTCTTACCCATGAAAGGGAAAGAGGGGAGGCTTACTGATCCTTACTGTGTTGCCAAGTATGGTAACAAATGGATTCGAACACGAACCCTTCTTGACACTCTTGCTCCTAAGTGGAACGAGCAGTACACATGGGAGGTCTTTGATCCCTGCACTGTGATCACTGTCGGAGTATTTGACAATAATCATGTCAGTGGGAATGATGCTAAGGAGCAGAGGATAGGAAAGGTTAGAATCAGGCTATCAACACTAGAAACTGATCGGATTTACTCACATTTTTACCCTTTACTAGTGCTTACTCCTGGAGGATTGAAGAAGCATGGTGAGCTTCAGTTAGCAGTCAGATTTACCTGCACTGCTTGGGTGAACATGGTTGCACAATACGGAAGACCACTTCTGCCCAAAATGCATTATGCACAGCCGATTCCTGTCAAACACATAGATTGGTTGAGGCACCAAGCTATGCAAATGGTGGCTGCTCGGTTAGCTCGAGCAGAACCACCCCTACGGCGAGAGGTTGTAGAATACATGCTTGATGTGGACATCCATATGTTCAGCCTGAGAAGAAGCAAGGCAAATTTCTTCAGAATCATGTCAGTATTATCAGGAATCTCAGCTGTTTGCAGATGGTTTAACGACGTTTGCACTTGGAGAAACCCGATTACAACATGCCTTGTTCACATCCTGTTCTTGATATTGGTCTGTTACCCGGAACTCATACTGCCCACAATCTTCCTTTACTTGTTTGTGATAGGAGTATGGAACTACCGCTTTAGGCCCAGGACTCCACCCCATATGGATGCTCGGATTTCACATGCAGAGCATGTCCACCCTGATGAGCTTGATGAGGAGTTTGATACATTCCCAACATCCCGACCCAACGAAGTAGTCAGGATGCGGTATGACCGTCTTCGGAGTGTGGCCGGTCGTGTTCAGGCTGTGGTTGGTGATCTAGCAACCCAAGGAGAGAGAGCTCAAGCATTGCTGAGCTGGAGGGATCCAAGGGCAACTGCAATATTCATCTTCTTGTCTCTGGTATGGGCTGTTTTTCTGTATGTGACTCCCTTCCAGGTGATTGCAGTGCTGGTGGGGCTATTCATGTTACGGCATCCACGGTTCAGGTCCAAGATGCCTTCAGTGCCAGTCAACTTCTTCAAGAGATTACCTGCAAAATCTGACATGCTTCTATAACACAGCAGATTGGGTCAATAAGTTTTCCAAGGTTCAGTTCATGGAGAAAGAACTCACTTCTCCAAGAATCGCTTCGCTTATTTCCTTTTATATTCTTGTAATGTAAAGAACCTAGCGATTCTTTTCTTTCTGTTATTATTCCATATTTTGTACAATTTTAGTCATAAATTGATGAATAACGTCAAATTTTGGCAATCAATGAGTAAATTTGGCAAGATAATCTAAATGCAACTGGATATGTCAATAAGTAGTCAAGCAAGCCAAAAATGCCAATATATTAGTCCACTCTGAGTCTCTGAGTGCGGAAAATTTTATAACATCAAATGCCAGAAAAATGAGTTACCAATACAATGTAGCAAAATTCGGGTCACTGTGTCCTGTGACAGCCACTCTAGTTTGCAAAATAAATAAAATGTGTTAACCAGACATCACCTTTCTTAACCAAAGTTGAGAAAGACAAGCTACAGCGATTAAAAAACTTAGAAAAATACCGGCAACAAGAGATTTATCAACAATATTCCACTGCAACGTGCTAGCTCTTGCCTTGTTAGACTCTTCCTTTAGAGTAGGTTCCTGAAAAACTGTATTCTTGGAGCTCTCAAGTATAACGCTGTTTCGCTTCCTCAGTCCAAAATTTTGATCACCTGATCCCTGCTTGCCATTGATGGGAAACGCAGCCGCTTCTGAAGTATCAACACACTGCACTGTACTACAGCATGAATCTGGATCTTTAGAGCACGCACAAGGTTCACCGCCAACATCACATGAAGAAACTCTACTACAGCTCAATTTATCCTTATTTAAAGTTCTGTCTTGAGCATTGTAACTGAGAACCTCGATCACTTCACCGAAAACTGACCATCTTCCGACAGAAGTGATCCTTACAGTAGCTGAAGCACCCAGAAGGCTTTCTGGAGCATTGACCAATACTTGTATGTATCCTTTGGTGTGTCCCACCTAATAAAGGAAAGTCCCAAATCATGAAATGAAGCAACTATAAGATCACCATGGTAAACATTAAGCAATTACCAGATATAAAAGGGAAAATAAGCTAAATGCCTGATTTCGTGAGAAAGATACATGAATAAAGCTCTATATCAACAAAACCCAAACCCAAACCCAAACCCAATTTGGTAAAAAAAAGAAAAATTAAATGGACAACTAGCAGCAATGACAGGTATCCCAGACTCCCTGTCAGCAAAGCAATAGAGGTATAGAACAAAAGAAAAGCAACAATCTTGTTGCTATATTACCAAGTGAGTTCCATCCGCAGCTACATCAGTTACCCATATTCTCTCAATCAGCCCTTCCATTCCGTTATATGGAGTGAAAGATTCAAATACAGCAGTTAATTCACGACTCCGCTTCTTTACTATAGCACTTGGAACTTTCTTCATCCTCGCAGCAGGAGTACCTAAATTAAGAATAACACATCAAAACCCAAAATTTATGTGATATGAGTCCAGAACTTTGTTCAAATTTCACATAATAAGGAGAATCCTGAGTTGGAGGTTCCACAATTTCACATTATCACATATCTCAGTTAAATTCTCAAAATAAATAATATGACTCTCCATATGATATTTTCTTTATTACTATGAATAAAATAAAATGATTTATGTCTACAAAATACCCTACTCACTAGTCTCAGAACTGTTAACTACAAGTATGTCCTATATGCATTGAGATGACAGCTTATGATCCCTCATTTGGAGACGTGAAGTGGGAGAAATAAGTAGTGATCCAAATTCTTTGAAAACTTGATTATGTGGATCCATAATGGTCTTGGTCAACACCACCACTCTCAATCTACTTAGAAAGAGATTATTTAGGACTTACCCACACGTAACCTTAGAAATATAGCTTTTGATTTTGAAGTTCTGAGATCCCAACTCCAATCATCTGCAAACTTAGTATTGACCAATCTCAAGCCTGTATATTAGATTAGGAGTCTTATTTTTTTGGCTTTTATATTAGCTTTTGATTTCGGTGTTCTGAGATCCCATCTACAATCTTAACCTTTCAAGGTTCATTGTTAAGTCAAGTGAAATATAACTAATTAATCTAAAACCCAGCTTAAATTTCCATGTGAATGAAGCTTATTTATTGCTGTGTTAGTGTGTAACTTGGATTACCACAACTTTTTTTTAAAGAATCCAAAAGAATTGTGAGACTTGAACACCTACCCAGCATTAGATGCAATCTCTCATTTTGAGGTTGTAAGTGCATTCAAGCACTTCCCTACCTACACCCCAAAACACAAGTTCAAAGTATTCTCTCAGCATCATCCACCACTAATTCACCCAGATTAGACCCAAGTGTGCATCAAAGTAATTTTCAGTGTTGCTAATCCAAACTGCCCCCAAAGTATCCAGATTAACAGTATGGCCAGCCTTCTTTTAACCTCAGAGTTGATGAATCAGGACAACCTACCATACAGCATTAGCTTTACCCTAAGATTTTGAACATTTATGGACTAAGCCCTACTTTCTCATACTTAGCCAAATCATGAAGATTCATGTATGAAGGGGCTTGAGTCTCATGGAAAACTCACATGCTTTAGTGGTCTTATTTAACACATGCACAATAGCATGGTGAGAGACTTGAAAGACACTGTATATTGACGGCAAGTTCTAAGACTTTAAGCTATAACTACACAGCAATAAAGATCAGCATACCAGGTCGAGGGTAGAATTGTGAAATATGAACTTGAGCAAGCTTATAGTCCTTGATAAGCTGAACAGTCTGAGCAAAGTCATCATCAGTTTCACCTGTAGAAAAAAAAGGACCGATTTTTAGGTAAAGAAAGTACCAATTGGTTAAAATGGCAATTAGCAAAAAAGACTCATCCAATTATATAATCAAGAATTTCATCACACCAAGCTGTGAAATGGATGTGTGCCAAAGTTCCAGATATACTGCATGCCCTGAAAGCCTGAGATACCAAATGCTATACTTCATAATACACACAAGTATCACAAATAGTCTAGACATTTCCTTTCCCTGACCTCCACCCCAAATTAAGTAAGAATGATTCATCTTCAGTCCCCATACATGAGCACTAAAATATTAAATGCAATTTAATTTTATAGAATATGATAATAAGAAGAGAGAGACTTTAACAACTCCTTCAATTAATATTTTTATTGGTTTCTATTCTATAGATCCAATTACCATAACCCCCCCCCCCCCCCCCCCCCTCTCTTGAAATAATAAGGCTAGAAAAAATCCAATAGTTACCAGGAAAACCACATATAATATCAGTTGCAATCTGCATCCCAGGTACCAGTTTGGTCAATGTATCCACCACAGTTCTGAACTCTTCTACAGAGTATTCTCGATTCATAGCCTGAAACAATGTCATGACAACATTTTAAAAAAATAAAATAAAAATTCCAGCATCAGCATAATAGAGCACACTAAACTCAAAGCATAAGACCTTTGCTATTATATTCTGTTATAGATAAATTTACAAGAATAAAAAGGAAAATTTGACACAACTTAGAGAAAAATAGCCTAACAAGAAATACGTTCACATACAGTTAAGACCGCATTGCTCCCAGATTGAACAGGAACGTGAAGAAAGGAGTACACAGAAGGATGACACAATACTTCAGCTATTTCTTTCAGGTGTTCAAGAATATAAGGTGGATTAGTCATCCCGACACGAAGCATTGTACTTCCAGTGGAGGGGAGCTCCGCAATCATCGCATTCAAAAGAATAGGAAGATTAACTCCAATGTCACGGCCTAAAAAGTTCCAATGTTATAATTTTAGCACAAAATCAAGATGTAGAACCTTAGAGGCTAAGGAATTGAAAGTTGCACAGATACTTGAGCAATCTATTTCAAGACTTAGAGAGTAATTTGAGAAAAAGGATATCAATATGTACCATATGCTCCAGTATCTTCACTGCTTAACCATATCTCCCTAACTCCCTCAGCTATGACAGTTTTTACACGATGAACCTGAAGCATTGCAGAATGTCAGACCTCAGGACATTACCAACGTCAAACCAAGCAGCTATCACAAAAAGTCCAAGGTACTTACAAGGCTGTCCACTGTATAGCTTCCTAAATGACCACGTGCATGCTTTGTCTTGCAATAAGTACAAGCACCTAAACAGCCGACGTTAATAGGAAGAATCTCAACAAATTTGTTCTTCCTCACCTGTATAAAGAATTGTAGCAAACCATCTTCAGTTGCTAAAAGGGCAGTATTTCTCATCAACTTAACTTATGTTGTTTGGTATAAGCAATGACACAACTGTGAGAGCTGCAGAAAACAATGACAAAATTACCTTTGGGAGATCAAGAGCAGGCAATGTTTTCCTATTTAAAAGCCGCACCTCATGGCCTTTCAAGGTCTCTTCAACAACTTCCACAACACGATCAATTTGTTGCACACCAACTATACTAACTCCTTCAAGCTCCTTTATGTTCCGGCTTCCTTGTGGCACACACCCTGCCACAACCAAAGGTTTTTTCGCATCTTTACCTTTTGAAATTATAGTATCCATGGCAGATTGACTAGGTGATTTAACAGTGCACCTGAAATTAATCCAAAATCACAATATGTAATCTGAATGACAAGTATAAACCATCAATATTCAAGTATCTCTGTTTTTTTAATCAACAAAAGGAGTCTGTAGTGATCCAAACTATATCAAAGAGTAAGAAGGTATCCTCACGTATTAATCAGCCACAAGTCAGCTTCCTCAGGATTGTCGGTTAAGGTATACCCATAGGCTGACAGCTGACCGGCCATGTACTCACTGTCACTCTGATACATCAAGATATGTCCATAAGCAATTGTAAGTTGCAGAAACTACATTAGCAAGTTCCAGTAGCTCAAGGTTATCAGTCTTTAAGCATGATGAAACCTGTACCCTGTTAAAAGTAAAAACAGTAACTCCATACTAAGAACACATACTCCTACTCATTTGATCAGGCACAAAACTTCAAGTGCAAGACATCCTCACACGTGAAGAAAAAATGAAGGGGAGTCATGAAAAATAAAAAATGTTCAGCTCTCCCTATACACCACTTTGTCATCTTTAACTGCAAAAAGGATGGCACTTCATGTTGTCTAAAGATATCCGAAGCTGCGATACATCCACTTTCACTCCAAATAATATAAGCAAACGGTTCCCTTTCTTCTTGATAGTAGTTCTTTCCTAATGTCATGAATGGCTACTCCAAACAGTAACTTAAGCTGGAGAATGGCTGGAGTGTTGCGCAAATCTAAGATGGGAGACAGTTTGGGCAATGGACTTGTAGTCACTTAATCCCTGAATGTAATTTAATAAAGAATGACTGGTACTTTCAATTAGAGCTCAATTTTAGGTGTCATAGTCATCACTCGTCGGATTAAGGCTTTAAACTTATTGTCAGGAATCAGGATGCCTTGGAGGCTACTAACTT
Organism: Chenopodium album; assembly: GCF_948465745.1. Lineage (NCBI taxonomy): Eukaryota > Viridiplantae > Streptophyta > Magnoliopsida > Caryophyllales > Amaranthaceae > Chenopodium > Chenopodium album. The sequence goes on from NC_137849.1 coordinate 50,529,388, forward strand.
GCTATTCACAATAGTCCCAAAACATCCAATGTTGAGTATTGGCCCTTTTTCAAACTCAGTAGGGTGCGTTAATTTCATTCTGGAAGGACTATAAGAAAATGAAGGATCTCTCGGATTATAGGGTTCCTCGTAATTTTTCAGGATTTAAAGGCACCCTATGGGTCAGAACTTCAATTACAGAAATCCTTGTGACAAGGAAGTAGAAGGATTTACCTAGAGATAATTCAGATACTCCTCCATTGTTAATGAGGGGATTGAGGGATATCTCTTCATTTTTTTCACCTTAAAAATCTTTAATCTGAACTTGCCCAAAACTTACTTTGATTCTGCAATGAATTTGGTATCCTTGTTTGAAATTAATTTTCATAATACTTGTTTTGGGTAAGGAGAAATGAACAAACCCGCAGACATAACCACCTCCAAATCATAAACCCTTAACTATTCAGAATTCTCCTACATTTACCTCAAGGTTAAAGCCCTTACCTAGGTTAAGGATTAGAATAGATAATGATAGTTTCCATTTTAGGTAAGAAGGCATTATAAATTCCATATTCCCGTAGCAAGGGCAAGTCCATATGTGTTTCACTCCAAAACAATTGTTTGACATAGGTAATGAATTTTGGTTCACCTAGACACTGTTCTGAACAAACAGTCAGTATTTGGTTTTGAGATATTCATGGAGAAGATGTTGCCCCTATGCTGTTATAACATTTTTTTTTTTGTCCTTTACTGTCAAATATGTGTCTATACATGTATATTTCTAAGCATGCATAAAAAGGGCTTTTGGGAGAATTCAATAACTCCTACATACAGATATATCATATATGGTCATTTTATTACATCCATAATTATAAATTACTGTACTAGTTTAATTCTTCTCTTATATGAAAAACCACTCTAGAAACCTGGAAGCACTGAAAACTTATGAGAAAGAAATTTCACTCATTAATATATCAATCTCCTGCATATCCAATTAGGAACACTTCCACATTCCCACAAGCATAGGACTTCAACTCACAAACAAATCAACTAAACCATATATTCCACAAGTCCACAACCCCCCCCCCCCCCCCAAACAAAGATAAGGACTAATCAAACTATGCAACACTTCCTGGTAATGGCCACCCCCGAATCCAAAGACATGAAAGGTTATATTCAAGAAAGTTGATTACAACTACATTCATCTAACCCTCAATATTATCGAAACAAAGCAGATTGAACACACAAACGAGCTCAGGAAGTAATACAAACATACTGTAAGCACCTATATACAGCATAAACAAGGTTCACTAACAACAAAACTGAAATTAAGAGCAGACTATACCATATTAGCAAGCAACAATACTTCCAACAGCTACAGGTTTCTAATAATCAAAGAAACAATAAAATCACCATGACAAAGCAGAAATTGAGAATTTCAATACTATTACTGACCTGATTATGAGAACACCCAAAAGTTTTGATATAAATTATCTGCAAAAAAGACATGGAATTTACATTAATGAATGTAAACAAAAACAAAGATAATAATAATAGAAATTACAAAAAAAAAAAAAAAAAAAAAAAACAAAGTGGGAGTGAAAAAAAAGACCTGGGTTCCAGGAATTTTAATGGATTGAAGAGGGTGTTGAAGAAAAGATGATTTAGACTTGATGGGTTTTTTCTTAGGGTTTAACCCAACTGAAGAAAGGGGCAATCGAAACCCAGGAGCAACGCCTCCATCTCCGACCAATAAATCTTCGATGTCTTCCATTTTTCAATGCAACGGAGGCGAGTCGAGGAGAGAGAAAGAGAGCAGAGGTTTTGGTGCTTCAATGGAGGTTTTGTTGTTGAGCTCTCTTTGGTTTTACTGGACCAAACTTAAAATTGCAGGATTCCACTTCCACTTTTGTTTATTCTTTCACCATTATTTTTTTTTTCAAATAAAAAAATAAAAAAACTTTTCAATATTACTCCATCCAATTTTATTTAAGTGCTCTAATTTGATTTTCACATTACAACTATTAACTATTATCTCCGTTTTTTAAGTTGACACGTTTTGATTTTAAAATATTAATTTTTTATAATTGTTTTTTATTAACGTGACTAAAGAAACAGAGGAATTTTAAGACAAATCATAATTAATGGTGAGTATAATATTATGATTTATCTTTCTCTTTAGATTTTTTTTTGTGTGTGTGTGTTTAGAAAGCTACAAGGGTGAGTGGATGAGAATTGATCTCAAGATTTCTTAAAATCGAAATGAGAGCTCTAATTACTTGAGTTATCCCTCACTCCCTTTTCTCTAGATTATCAACATGGCATGTCATATTGTTATCGATGTGACGGTTTACATTGAGAAAATGTAAAATAGACCGTATATGTGAAATTGGAACATATTCTAGCAGTATTGAGGGAAAAGTGCTCTCAATTATACAAGGTATACTATTAGCATTTGGGCCATTTTCATATTGTATTGATTAATGAGTACCAAGTCGGTCCATTATTAATATTGCTCCGATGAGAGATTTCGTGGACCAGCAAAACCGTAAGCTAATACAACTCTAGTCTTCTCATTTGTTGATAGCTCTTACTCGATGGCTCGATGCAACTTCATTTGTGTTGGACAAATATTGAATAATTTGATGATCACTAACTTTTGATGATAGAATTCATTCAAACAAAATTTGCAATGAAACATTAGATATATAACATTCAAGTACTCCGTATTACCGAAATTTATATACTATGCTAAAACAGGGTACACTAGCTCCATGGCTGACACGTGTCCCTGTTTTAGTTTAGTTTATTTTTGGTTAAAAATTGTTACGTGTATATTTGTCAAAAATCCTATTCATATATATTATTGCATATTTTTACATAAGAATATTATATTATACTACGTAATAATTAATTTTATAGAGTACTACATAATCTTTTCCAAAGATAACACATGTCTCTATTTTAGTTCATTATAGTTTTTATTTTAGGCTAATAATTGTTATGGTGTATTTTTTTCAAAAATCTTTTTCATAAATATTATTGCATATTTTTACATAAGAAAATATTAGTAAAGTACTTATTTTATGGAGTACTATATAATCTTTCTCAATTGTAAATAAACATGTATAAAATCTTTGTCAATTAAATATTATATCTTTAACAAAAAAAACATATATTTTGTTTGTATTAGTTTAATATAGTTCCTTTCATAAGCTCTTTATATCATATGTGTAGGATATTTTATACTTGAATTAACTTAAATTTTTTAAAAAATTCTTTTACGCATTATATTAAGATTACATTCTATTTAAATTAAGAAACTAGCTTAGTTCCCAATATACTATGATTTAGGGCCTACTCAATTCAGCTTAATTTCAGTTCAGTTCAGTTCAGTTCAGTTCAATTTAGTTCAATTCCAATCTGTTGAGCTCCTAATTTCCTTCTCTCATAAAATATTTATTATAGCTCAGTTCAGTTTAGTTCAGTTCAACTCCAATCAGTTCAGTTCAGTAAATGCGAACAAGCCTTTATTTAATAAATATAAATACTATTATAATTAAATTTTAATAAATCAATTGACACAAAATTATGACTCTCATTTTTAAAGTTATGACATTGATCTTAGATTAAACATTAATATACCCTACTAATTAGATTTGTCACGAATATTGTTTCTATAAGCCTACCTGAGTCAAAAGTACTAACTGTTGAAATATTCTCAAATATAGACATTACTATACAATTGTTAGGCACAATTAAAATTAATCATTGGTCTAATAAGAAAACATAAGCACATAACTTACAATGATTTGTTAAGAAATCCTAATAACTTTTTTTTTTTAACAAATATATAAATCCTATTGATAACTATTTATTATTATATAATAATCTTTATAGCCAATAAAAACTTCTATCCTACATATTTTAGTCAACTTTATATTACAATTTAGTAAAAAAAACTAGGTCAAAGGATGTTAACTAATTTTACTTTTGAGGACAACGACGGTTATGGGGTAGAAATTATGTTAAGGGATAATAATGGAAGTAGTTCTTCCAACAAAAGGTAGAGATTGAGTATGAGAGAATTTTTTAGCTGCAATATTATTGATGTCAAGAAAGTTATTTGAGCAATTTTTAGCTAATGTCTACACTATGATTGAGGCTAATATATTTAACTACATTCGAACACATTAGAAACAATTGAGGTCAAAATTGTATAAGAATTTTGCTGATGCAGTTTTGAGAGGAGACATTGATCCTTAATCTATAGGATTATAATTGTCTTATCTTCGTCATTTACTGATAGTGCTAGATATATGATGCAAAATTTTTAGGATGCCATGGCTATATACATACAGGTTGTATGGATATCTAGATCTATTTATCACATTTACATGCAATCCAAAGTGGCCAGAAATCACTAGATTTGTTGAAAAGATAGGACTTAGAAGTGAACCGAGCAAATATAATTTTAGTTCAATAAAAATAATTTCATTTAAACAACTATAAGGTGAAGTGAACCGGGCTTAGAAGTTACTCTATCAATATAATAGGGGTTAGTTTGTTAGTGTCATATGGGTTAATTACTCCGTTTTTTACAAGCGGTCATACAGCGTGACTAGCCACACAGAAAATACGTTGTAGATTTTGTATATGTCGTCATAGGTGATATGTAAGAATGATATGCATTTTTTTTGCATCTCTTATATGCATCTCTTTAAAAAAAAAAAGATAGATAATCAAACAATTGACAAGCGTAAACATCATTCCAAGATTAAAATTTTAGAAGAAAAAAAAATTATACTTCGTACTAAGCTTTTAATTTTAGACAGGTAATTTTTTGTTACAGAAGGTGCAATAGGTGTGTGATGATCAAGTGAATTTATCATGTAATAAAATTAAGGTAGTAAGTAGGGATGAGATCAAAAATCCCATTTTAAAAAGTTTCATGTTAAACTTAAAGTGTTTTTTAGAGGCCAAAGAGGAGAAAAAAAAGATACGAAATTATTTGTGATATATGAAATACAATATATAATGATCATATTGTTATTATAGTGGTAAAATTTTCCAAAAATATTTTGAGTTAGAGAACGGAGATAGTCATTTAAAAGGCAAATTTCTATATGTGGTTGGCTACACCGTGTGGCAGGAGTTACATGAGTTACTTAATCAAGGGTTACTTGAGGGGTTTAGTTAGAAGTTACTTGAGGGGTCGGTCAAGGGTTAGTTAAATACTCGGTCATGAGTTATTTAAGAGGTTACTCGAGGGGTTACTCGGTCATGAGTTACCCGAGTTACTCGGTCAGGGTTTACTTGAGGGGTTCGGTCAGAGGTTACTTGAGGGGTTCGATCAGGGGTTAGTTACTCGGTCATGGGTTACTTAAGAGGTTACTCAGTCAGAGATTATTAGAGGGGTTACTTAGTCATGAGTTATTCAAGTTACTTGGTCAGGGGTTTACTCGAGGGGTTCGGTCAGGAGTTACGAGTTACTCGGTCAGGGGTTATTTAAGGGGTTACTCGGTCAGAAGTAACTCGAGTAACCCCTGACCGAGTAACTCGAGTAACCTGGACTACACGGTGTGACTAGCCACACAAAAAAATCCTCCCATTTAAAAATGAGGTGGCCAGTGGCGCAAGTAGAAATGAGGGAAAAAATATGACTTAATGTGGGTATTGATTGTTAGTTCATTGAGTTGAATCATTTTTCAAATCTTTCCATACAATTTAAAATAAAAAAGGTTGTTTTCAAATAGTACTTCGTACATCATTATTTTGAGGGTTAAAAATATATGATTAAGTCATATTTATAAGTAAATTCATTATTACTCATTAAATATTTTTATTTTAAAATTTTTGTGAAATGAATATAAATATCAAGATTTATAAGCCGTGTATCGCACGGGTGCTATACTAGTTTCACACTACGTTTAAAATAAGAAAGTTGAAATAAATGACAACCCTCGTTCAAACACTATCAACTTGATAGCTACTTCAGGGTGGAGGGAGTGTTACAATGTTACATTTATAGTGTGCCATATATTATGAGGCAAGGAGAATGAATGATGACATTATTTTATTCATCATATATCATATGCATTGAAATACTCCATATATATAGTACTAGTTATACGCCATTGGTCGAGTTTTGTGTCTCTAGATGGTCAGATATGCTCAAGGAGTAGTAATACCTGCAATAAATATAAGAGTAACTTAGTTAATTAATATAGACAATATCTAATTCAGTTGTTCAAACAAAGATAATTTAACGAATCAAGAAAAATGAAAAGAGAGGAGAGAGAAAAAATTTTACTTCCACATTTGAAATGACGAGGGACAGGACGACCACACCGTTGTACAACCCTAATAGCATAATTGACATCAATAAGAGGTGCAATTTTGGGAGTAATCTCTCTACACACATACTCAACATGAGTAACCCTTAACCTTTGGCAACAAAAAGCACTTGGTGGAACCCTAAACACCACTAGCTTACATGCCTTTATCAAAATATTCTTTTCTAAAGAGCATTGTGCAGGGGTTACGGCCCCTACTTGCTTAACATTATAATCAACAACTAACACAACTACTAATCCTATTATTAACAAAATTAAGTTTCTATTTGTGGAATCTTTTCTCTTGATCATCCCCATCTTAAAAGAAATTATATACTTCCTCCGTTACGCATTATGTGCAACAATTACCAAAAAGTCAAAAACGGATGTTACACATTATGTGCAACAAAGTAAATATTTCCTTTTTAGGTAATTTTTTTAGTGAAATTACATTTCTGCCCTCACTTTACTCTCACTAAATGCAATCAAATTTTCTAATTAGATTTAATTAAATTATAACACAACTTATTATCCTTAATCATTCCCACCAAAATTAATTCATCCCCACCTAACCAAAACGAATTCAATCATCAAAACCCATATGCATCCCACATTCATCAAACCTTAACCTTTTCCGCAAAATTCCAGAACTCCTTCTTCCTCCCTCTTCTCACCGTTTTGCTTTCACTTTTCATCTTCTCCACCCTTTTCGTTTCTCACTCTTCACTTTTTATTTCTCACTATTTAATTTTCCTTTGTCACTCTTCAAATAAAGTACTCGTTCCTCCTTGTTCTTACTCAGATCTGAAATTGAGTCCCTAAAAATGGCTGATCTGACCCCTATGTACGATGCCTTTTTCGAAAGTGTAGACGACCATGAAACGAAGGTCCTGGCAAAACTTTTGCGGTCATTGGAGGATAAATCTTCTTCACCCAAGCGCTTTTACGAATCATAGGAAGCTAAGAAGGTGTTGTCTGAAAAATCTTTCGAAGCTCTTGGTACGGTCCTTAAATCAATTGAGGACGAACAAAATGGTGTCGATGATATGACTAATGCTGAATACCGTGATTGGATGAAGACTTTGCCTAGGCCAAAACCTAAGGCTAAGAAAATGAAAAGGGTTTCTTGTGAGGTGATGAGGAGATTAAGGGGAAAAGGGGCGAAAATTTCAGATGAAGATGATACTTCAGAGGTGGGTGAAAAACCAGATCAAAACCCGGAGGAAGAAGAGTTGTACGGTTACACCATGTCCAACCCTCCACCGAAGATGATATTTCCTTCTGAAGAGGCCAAACTCGGCTCCAAGAGGGTCCGATTTGGGGTAGTCGTTGAGGAGGACAAATTTGATCCTTGTTACCTTGAATTTATAAAAGATCGCGACCGCAAATTTCATCCTTCCAACTGATTGTGTGACAGCGTAACGATTTCTTAACCTTAATCTTCCTTTTATTTTATTGTGCATTGTTTAATTACTGAAATTGGTCTATGTTGGAGTTATTTGGTAACTAAAATCTATGATCTTGCTTTCAATTTATAATCTGCCCACTTTTCTTTTTTCTTTTTTTTTTTTTTTTTTTTTTTTTGTGTTGGATTGCATATTTGATTGAAATTCCCTTTCCTGCTTGCCATGAATTTATAATGTGGTAAAAGTTGCTTGTTGTTGGATTGCATATTTGATTCAAAATTCCCTTTTCTGCTTGCTGTGAATTTATAATTTGGTAAAAGTTTTGGATTGAATATTTGATTGCATTACCCTTTTCTGTTTGGTTGCATATTTGAATGCATATCCCTTTGTTGTCTGATTGAATATCCCTTTTCTATTTGAATGCATATTTGCAATCACCCAAACCTAGGTTGTATCCCATAGGTGATGTCATAAGTTGGAGTTGTTATGAATTGACCCTAAACTAATGTGGCTAGTTTTCAAAAGTTAATGTCATATTTGATTGCATATTTGCAATACCCAAACCTAAAATGTATTCAAAATTTCATGTCATAAGTTGGAGTTGTTATGAATTAACCCTAAACTAATGTGGGTAATTTTCTCTGATTCATTCTTGTCATAATTTGGAGTTCATGTCAAACGTTCATGTCATAGCTTCATATTCATCATTATGTAAGATTTTCATTGTAATTGTGACTAAGCATCACTTTATGTAATGAGTAAGAAAAACTATAGAATTCTATTTTATGGCCAATTTGATATGTCCTTGTTGGAGTATGAAAAATTATAGAATTATGACTAATCAGTTCTATTTTTTGGCCCTAGTTGTTTTATCCCTGTTGGAGTAATTTGGTGACTGATTGTAGTTTAGTCTCTCAGCTTATGTTTGAAGTTTATTCTAATTAAGACTAAGCATCAAATATTCAGTATTGCTTCTGTTTATATTTATTGCAGATCTTGGCTATTGTTGTTTTGGTTGGTTGCTTGTTACATGTTGGTGGCTTCTTGTTGTTGGTTGCCTGTTGTTGTTGGTTACCTGGTGTTGTTCTTGGTGGCCTGATGTTGTTGGTTGGCTGTTATTGTTTGTTGGCTGGTATTGTTTGTTGGCTAATGTTATTTTTGGCTGGTATTGTTTGTTGGATGATATTGTTTGTTGGCTGGTATTGTTGGCTGTTATTCTTTGTTCGCCGGTATTGTTGGCTTTTATTGTTGGTTGGCTACTGTTATTGTTGGTTGGTATTGTTTGTTTTTTGTTGGGTGATATTGTTTGTTGGTTGGTATTGTTCCCCACCTGACCTGTTTTGGTTGCCTAACCTCTGGCTTGCTGGTTTCTTGTTGCTGATGTTGTTGGTACCCTGTTGTTGTTGGTTGTGTTTTGAGTCCCTAGTTGTTATTGGTATTGATACTTGATTGGCAGCCTTTTGTTTTTATTTTGGATGTTGGTTGCTGTTGGTTTTAAATCATGGCCTACTGTTGATTGCTTATTGTGGTGTCCTGGTAATAACACCCTTCTGCTGGCTTAGTATCTACATTGTTGTGGTTTCTAGTTAATTGCTTACTTGTTGGCACTTGTTATTGGTATTGGTACTTGATTGGCAGCCTTTTGTTTGAGGTTGTTGTTGGTTTGCATGGTGGCCTGTTGTTGATTGTTGTTCTGGTGGCCTGTTAATATTATTGGTGGCCTGTTGTTGGTTTCTTGTATCTATTGGTTGCCTGTTTTTGTTGGTTGTAGTCTGAGTCCCTAGTTATTTGAAGGGTTTGCTGATAGGTGAATGATGACTTTATGTTACATTTGGGTTGTGATCTCAATGATCATTGTTGAGAGATCATTTATTATGCATCATGTTCCACTGACATTGAGTCTTTATACAAGCTATCTAAGAGTCCCCCCCCCCCCCCCCCCCCCATTAAATCTAGGTTTGCATTGTGTGTTTCATATGATGAAAGGACTCATATGATCAAAATACACCATTTTGGATTTACTCCATCAATGTTTTAAGCCATTGGTGTTGAGGTAACCAAAGTTAGTTTGTATGTTGTGATTTACATGTAATATGTAATACCCCGTATTTTTATACGTATTTTATTTAAAATAAGTATTTGTGAAGTATTTAAATAATTTGAAATGTTTTATTTATAGTATTTTAATTATTTATTTTAATAAGTTCAGAAATATTTTATAAAAGGAAAATTTATTTAATTAATTATTTTATTTAAGTTGGGGTTTAATTTAAGAAAATTTTATTTTAGTAAAGTTTTATTAGGAAAGGGATTAGGAAAGATTAAAAAGGAAAAGTTTAAGAAGAAGGGTTTCTAGAGAAGGGGTATAAATATTCAACACTTGAGGCAAATCAAATTTTGCCCAGAGTGGAGAAAACCTAAGGTAAACTTTCTCTCCCTTCTCCTTATTTTTCTTTTTCTTTCTTTTTCCCCTTCCCCTTTCTTTTGGCCTCACCACCGCCAGTCACCACCACCACCGGTGGACCGCCGGCCATCAGCAGCACCAGCCACCAGCAGCAGGAAGCCACCGGCGCTGGCATCAGCCGGCAGTGGCTGTCGGCTGGCCGGTTTTTTCGAACAAAAAAAAAATTAAATCTTTTGTTTTTAAAAAACCAATTTAATCCTAGATTTAATTATTAATTATGAGATTTGTGATTAGATTATGATGTTTGATTATGAGTATCATGTGATTTAATTTTTAGATTTTAATTTTAATTAAAAGCCCTAATTTTGAAACCCTAGATTCATAAATTATTAATTATTGAAGGATTATAATATAGGATGGTTTAAACCTTTGATTTAAGTGTTTTAAGGCCTAATTACAGCGAGTTTTCATTGAAATATAATGCTGGATTTTTTGGTAGTACATTAAAAATCAAGTTTCTTTAAGGAATTTTAATTACCCATTAATTGGGATTAAAGTATGATGTTTTAAATATAATTTCAGCTTATTTTAATTAAATTATGAGAGGTTTAATAATATTATATATTGCTGGAAATTTGTGTAGAGAGGATCTTAATGATCTTCTATGATTTTAAATTGTGGGAGACTTCAAAGTGAGTGATTTCTATTAGTCGTGGCGATTTTAAGATCGTATACAAGGTACGTTCGCGTACTTAGCATAATTTTATTGATGTAGTAGCATGCTAAATGTGTTTAATTGATTACAAGCAGTATCATGCTAGATTTGGAATGGAAATTGTGATTTGGTTGTTATTGGTGATTGAATTATGAAGCATGATTTATTTGTGATGGATTAATGGTTGAAAAATTATAGTTTGGAATATTGTATATGAACCACACTTTTATTTATGGCATGATAGAGAGCATGTTTAATTAAACTAAATGTTTAATTTAGCTTGGAATATTAAAAGAGAATTTTATTATGGTTCATATAATTTTTATTGATGCTTTAAGCATGAGAAAGGAGCTATGTAAGTGTCTATGTACACGAGGAATAAATTGTATGTTGGTGCTTTAGTGTGCACTTAAGGTGTTTTTAACACCGAGGGGTAGGATTTTTGACGCATTAAGCATTTAAGGTGTCTTTGATACCAGGGTAGATTTAAAAAGGGTTCAACATTAAATATTGTGTGGTCACTAATTATTCAGGAATTAAATTGGTATGTTTGATTGTTTGAATAATTATTGTTGATTGAATGATTATGGTTTGAGATTCATCACCAAGTTTAACAATATGTAAATAACGTAAAGTGAAAGAGATTACGCATCAAAACTCTTGGAACGTATATACCTTGAGTATGAACATATGGGGGAGTTATGGGATTTTATATTTAACCATAGCTTCTACTGGAGTACAGGACGCTGTACATTCCTTTTTATTATTATTACGCGCAGGAATTCCGCCACTTACGAGTGGTTATTGATGCTGGCACGGTTAGCTCCCGTGTCAGTAACCTCATTTATTGGGGGAGGTTAGTTGGGAAACCCGTTCGATGCGTAATCAACGCTAAACAAATTATGTAGTTGTCTAGTTGAAAGGTTTTGTTCGATGTTGTATGCTTGAAAAACAAGTGCAACAAGGTAAGTTGTGTGTTGATAGGTAAATGCATGTTAGTGTGTTGAATACACTTATGTACTCAGCTTTGCTGATTGTGTGTGTTTTGTGTGTTTATTGGCCTTGTCTTTACCTTGGACCTATGATGACCCATTTTTAATGGAGAGTAGTGAAAACAAGTAGAGAGAAACTTTTCAGGTGATGAAGCATATTCATGATGGGCATGAGTGAAGAGCAAATCATGCTAGTTTCCATAAGTTTATAATGTGTTTAATGCTTTAATTATTTATGATATTATTATTCATGAGACTAATGCAAAGTTTTGAAGTTGGTTTGGTTTTAATAAGGGTCTACAGTGGTTCCAAGTTGTAGGTTGATTTTTATTTTACTTTGTTTTACTTTGGTTTGACTTTACTTTCGTGAGTTGACTTTTTAAGTTGAGTCGTTTTGAATTATTTTAAAGGAAAGTCTTCCGCTGTGTGTCTTTGATAGTTGCCTTAGCCGTTTTCACGGTGGAGGTAATATATCTTAGATGTTCCTATTTAAAGTTTTAAACAGGGCGAAACAGGTATTTTAAAAGAAAGGAATTTCTAGGGTGTTACATAATCCTTCTGATGGAATTGTTCATAAATGTAATTTTTTTTTTCAATTTCAGACACACATTGCAATAACAATATTGATTCATTCTTATGATCTGATACACCATAGTTGCCTTACAAAAGGGACCTTTTTCTAACTGCCACAGTGAAAAAAAATAAAATAAAAAGGAAAAAAAAACCTGATCAAAAGTTACACATAACCATCAATGTATTTGAGTCCCTCACATATGGTTATGTGTGGCGGTCTGATTGTAGGCCCTACTACACTAAGAACTTTCATTTCAAAAGACACACAAACTTGCACCTAATTTGCATCAACTTCCATGTCACATTCATTGACTTGTTGTTGGTTTGAAGGCCTAAACCTGTCATTCAGGTACTTCACAGCAGATTGCACCAATTCATAAGGCACTTCTAGGCTCTCCGGAAGAATCCCTTGTCTGTCCAATATTCTTTTCTTCATATGCTGCAATATGTAATTGTTCCCACTATCTTTCTTCAGAATCTCTATCATACAACTCTGCAATGACAGCCAAATGTATTTGTTTGCAGTAGCATCAAATGTATCGAATGCCTCTTCTACTTTCTCAATTAGCTCATCCACATTGTTTGGAAAGTGTTCATATTGAATGGATTGAATTGTGTTGAAAAGCCCCAAATCTAAAACATTCAGGTCAGGGGATTGGGGGGGTTGATATACAATTGTGATGTTGAACCCTTGTTGTGTTGTTGCTGCGAGAAACTCCTCATCTTGGGAGATTTTGTGTGGCCTTGCATTGTCCCATTGTATACAAATATTTTTATCCATGAATGATGGCCACTTTGCAATGATAGCTGGTATGACTTTGTTAAGAAGCATTTCTCTGATTGCATCCTTGTTGACATTTTGGATTGCTTTTGTGACAAGAGTCCCTGCTTGCCTATTCTTACTTGATTTCTTGGCTAGTTCCTTTATCACAAATGGGAAAATCCCATACTTTCCATCATGAATGACAACACCATTTCGGTCACGAATTGGGTGTCCAATGACTGCCTTAAACATGACCTTAATCCTAAACCTTTTGGATTGTTGAAATCTGTATGGATCTTCTTCTTTAGGTAACAAGTAGAACTTTCTTGTTTTTGGGCTCAAATAGAACCACTTCTCATCAATGTGAATGACATTATGCATGTCCGCAAATGTTGTATCTTCAGTAGGTGTAGCAAGGGTAAGATGGCTTAATACCCATTGTAGCCTAGCCACCTTGTGGTTATCACTAAGAGCTGGATGATTAGTGCTAGTGTGCACTCTGAGTTTCCCTCTTTTTTTCAGTCCGTGAATTGTGACATGGGATACCTTTAAGGCTGCAGCATATTTTCTTTCTGTTGTTCTCAATCTCAGTGGAACTGATTGAAGCCATTCATTAGAGTACTATCTTGGTTTAAGACCAGTTTTCCCCAAATTTTTTGTTCTGACATCTATCAGCTCACCCTTCTGTCTTTATTTCATTACATTTGCATATAATCTGCTTATAGTGCATATGTGAACACCATGCTTGGCTGCTAATTTTGTTTGTGCCCCTCTTGGTAAAGAGTCTTCTTGTAAAGTTGATAAAATGTCATTAACAATCTTCCTTTTAGCATCCAATGTAAGCTGTTTTCTGCTACTGATTTTTGCCTCATGTTCTGCTTCTGTTCTGTTGTTGTTATGCTGCAAATCCCCTTCTTCCATCAATATTTGATCCAAAACAAAAAACTGATCATAATCTTCATCTTCCATTTCTTTAGACACCTTTTTTTGCAGTTGATGAAGAAAAAACGGAGAGAAGTGGTGAAGCTTTGTCCCGTCAAATGATGCTGCTGGAACTACCCTAACTCATGATTATTATGCTAATTTTGTATTTTATGAAAACTGATTGTATTAAATGCTAATTTGGTAGACTGTTAATGATGGTTGTAATTTATGAAGAGAGAGAGGATCTCCTTGAATGTACTGCTGAATATATATGCTGCCTTATGTAAGCGAAATTGACTGTTGGAGCCAAAATTTCAAATTTGGATGAAAATTTTAAAATTTCCCCAAATTTAAAGTTTCCTCCCTTTTTGTAATTTCAGTTTTTTGCTCCAATTTCAACGGTCCCACTAGCTTTTGTTACAAACTAATCACATGGGCTTGTTTTCTCTCTCATCAACTAATCTCCACTTAAGAAATTTCTTCTTGGAGTTTGTGCAAGCAACTTTATTGCACATAATACATAACAGAGGAAGTATATGGTTTTTCTTTTTGTTTTGATATAATGAAAGAAACTCTCGTTGATCTTGTTTGTGCTTTGAGGATGTATTATTTATAGAATTATAGAGTTTGCCTTCAAAAAAAAAAAGTTTATATAGAGGTTGATGAAATAGTTACTTGGTATCTCTCAAAAAAAAAAAATAGTTACTTGGTACGGTCATGTCATTTTCATTGAATTTAATTGAGCATAATTGTAGTGCATTTTGGATTGTAATCAACTACAAAGTGTACTATTTTTATCCCTTAAAATTTTTCCATTTTTTTTAACGTCGTTAAAAAATTGTCCTATACCTGTCCATGATCAGTAGCATTCCGTCAAAACGTTAATTGTAAAACATAAGATAAAGTAAAAAATACTCGTAGTTTGGTTGTAAGTTACCAACCAATTGAGAACGGAGGGAGTACTTTCTTCGTTAACAAACTATGCACGATTGCAAGTCTTGTTTATGAATGTACATTTTAGCTAGTTTGAGAGCTCATAATAAAATAAACATACTATATAGAGGCTTGGATAATATTGTGTAGATAGATTAGAGCAGATGTGCAATTGTGGAGATAGAAAGGAAAAAAACAATAATAAAAGAGGTATGAGGCAAACTCAAAAAGTGTTAAATGGGACAAGGCCATACCATTCACAAGGAGATAGTCCATTTTATAAGTTTAAGTAGGTTTCATCATAAAATCATGTAGTAATAAGGGGAGTAACACAATTAGCCTTTTAAATACACAACTTTCTATTGTCTTTAATGTATAATACACGTCTCGATATTCTCCTTTACTTTTAAATTTGTGGAATAACATTTTCCATTCACATGGGACCGAGTTGGTACGACTGGTCGACCGGTACCCAATAGTCCATGCCTAATACTCTAAAGTCTAAAGTAATAATGCTAAGGCTTGATTTCCAATTTTTTGACCACATGCACCCCTTGTGACACAGGCGCCGATTTTATCGTAATGATCCAAGTTCGTCGTCCAAAATCATCATGCTATGTAAGTATGCAACCCTTTTATATGTTCGTATTGGCACTCGAAATCGGGTTTAGTGGAGTATTGCGTTTTCAGTCAACAAGTCAACCAAGTAAACGATTACTTTATTCCACCGAAATTTTAAAGATATTAACAATCAAAATTGTTAAAATTCTACAGAAATTGATGAAGGTTTGTCTACAAGAGGTGTATTTTGAAGGATGAAGTGAGGTAAAAAATTAGAGATCAAAATATGCCTTTTGATTACAATTACAAATTATTGACTCAGTTATTACAATGACAGAACTATACAGCATAATTACTTCCCAACAAAAAAAATTAATTACCTACACTTTCCAATTTTCCTTCAGTGACTGACTGAAGTCACTTGAGATGCAAAAAATAAAATAAAATACAATATTGATATTTACAAGGGGAAGAAAAATGGAACAAAATCCCGTCATCTTCAAAAAATAACTGACGCCTCTTCAATCTTCAGATTCTGTACAATTTTTCTTCTCCAATTATCCATCTTGTTAATTGGCTAGGGTCTCCAGCTAGAGATCTACACATAGCGGAAATGCCAAGATCAGCAGCAACTTGGTCATACTCCCTTAAGGCGGCCTCCATTTCAGCTTCGATCGCAGCAACATCAACATTCTCAATCATGCTTCCATGTAAGACATCAGCATAATGCTGCTCCATCTCCAGATCATTTTCAAAGGGTTCCATGCCAGGACCCTGCAGACACCAGAGAGTTGTCATTGACAGACGTCCAAATAGTTTGAACTCTAGTAAGGAACATTTCACTATATAACCACATAGGTAAATAAAAATCACTGGGCATACACTCCCCCCACACGCGAAGTTATAGTGCTCTAAATTTAAAGACTTGTAATTTAACCTCCTGTATGAAACATTTGGCTAGAAGTAACTAGTTTTATGTTTTAAAGTATGTCCAGATTAATAAATCAGCTAATGCTAAGCTGCAAGAAAAGGAAGCCGAAGTCATTCTTATACATCCTTGTACTATCATGCAATCTTGTCAAACATAATTACTGTGTAAGGAACAAATAATATTTTCTGATGAAAATTTAATAACAGCTTATCCAGATAGATATTACTGAGTCAACAAAGGAGAAGTTAAAGACTGATGGTGTTTCAGCATGAGAAAAATCCGTAAATCATAGTTATATGGTACCTCACAGAGCTGGGCATAGTGCTTGTATATATCGCTGTTTTCATCAAGATCACCAAGCAAAGTACCACCATACCAGCCATTGTTTTCATCCATAGATGACATCGCAAGATACCTAAGCAAAGAGAAAGGGAAAAAGTCTTTTGTTAGCAAGACTGCAAGATATTAACAATCAGCTGCAAAGGCCATACTTTTTTCATCTGTAACAAAGTACTACTTGCTTTCATCTAAGGCCATATTATGTTATCCAGATCAACAAGTGTCTGTAGCCAATGATGCTCATAGTTCATGAATAAAAAATCCAGCGTGTGCATGTCAAATGTCAAAAATATGTGTAGATTTGACAATCAACTAATAATACCTATTTGTCAATCCTATTTCAAAATTTAAATCAGCACACAAAAACATTACAAACCTTTGGAAGATACTCTCTTCATTGCAATCATCAACTTGAGAAAGCATATTGAGATCACAGATACCATTAGACATGCTATCATTTTCTGAGACACCATTTGTGTTTGTGCTTGAGGCCACCTTTGGAGTAGAACCATTTTGTTCGTCTTTCCTTAAGCCAAATATCCAGTTTGGGCTCTTGAGTTGTATCTCTCTGCACAAAAGGTATAAATTCAATTCGGGAATCAGACATGCATTGGGTCAACGAAGCAGCTAATGCATTAATTGCATAAGATCAACTTTTGTTCTCCGAAAAAGAGTATTTCACAAATTGAACATGCACCATCATCTGAGGACAGAATGAGTGGGGAAGTTTGAAATTAAGAAGATTTATCTTTTCAACCAGAAGGCAAAGCATAACATCTTCAGCAAATTGCTTTCTCACAATGAAGAACAGAAAATGTAGAAAGCTTACATTGCATCAGGTGCCACTCCAGAAGTTCCTGCAATGCCAGCAGGCTTTTGACCTGGTTCACAGCAGAGCCTCACATCTTTTATCAAACTGCATGTCCTCTCAATGAGCTTATCAAAAGAGGTCAATTTGATCCTTGAGAAGTCTTCTCTACAAGCAGGCACAGGTTCCAAAGAAGCCTTTTGTCCTAAGGGAATGGCATCAGTTGGAGAACTGCTGAAGCTGCAAAAAGCACATCAAGATCATACTGGATAAAGGCATTTCTCAGTCAGAAAAATACAATACAGCAGGTAATCCAAGTATAATTAAAAATATTTATAGCCCAAACGAAAGCAAGCATACACAAGTTAATAAGCATAACTACTTCAATATTCTGCAGCCGATTCAATAGATTAATTTCAGGGACAGGAGGAATGGATGAAAAGGTGACATGTTACCGCTTATCTGAGATGATATCATCTCCAACACCTACAACATGAAGATAATAATCAGAATCCAGCTCCCAAAGAGCAGGCTTTCCTTCTTTTGGTCTGAAGTAACCCAAGAATCTGATGGTCAAAATGTAAAAGAAATAACAAGTTAGAATTTAACTATTTAGCTAACTGCCTTTACAACACTCTCGCATACAAAGAAATAGAAAGGAAAAAAAAGAATAAAGAGCTATCAATTCCTCAACCAACTAAAAATCATAAGCAGATAATCTAGTGTACCAAAAACCAAGGCCTTGTTCTTATTAACTTATGAAAATATGTTTCAAGCCTTATAAGTAAGGATTGGGCTAAGTTCTAATAAGAGCTAGTAAACTCAATTCGCAGCTAAAGATAACTTCAAATAAAATCAAATTTGTTGTAGATGATAAAGTCCGGTTATTCAGGTGAAATTTACAGGCCCTAAGGCATCAAATTTCCAGACTGCAACAGAGGATAATGAGGGGGAAAGAGAAATAGAGTACAGATATACCAACAAAATCAAGGCAATTCATGATTTTTTCTTTCTGCCAGTCATGTTCATCCTCTTCCTCGCACATTGAAGTTCATGACAGTGTTTCAAAATGCGTGCCTACGCGCAAAGCGTTAGGGGTCATGCACTTTTTGTGGTCTAGGCGAGGAAATTTGATGAGGCACACCAAGGTGCAGCTTAAGGTGCATTGAGGCACACAACAGTTTTTTCAAATAATTTATAATTATATGAGCCTCATTGAGGCACGTCTAAGGCACAGGAAACTCTGAAATGCCTCGGTGTACCTTGAGCCTTTTATACATTGGTTCATAACAAGAATGTGATGAAAATATAGAGAGGATATGAATCGAAAAACAGAAAAGTTATGAACTCTCAATCTATCAGGGTGGGCGGCTTAGGACTAGCCAAAGGAAGTATCGAAACAATTCATGTAGCAATCAAGGGCAATGTTACTCGAATCTTCAGTTCACCTCAAGTACCCAAAATTATGTACACTTTGATACACAACAGTCCAACATGAGTTTGAACATGATGTATCTTTCATATTGGACTAAATTACGCAAAATTTTCACAAAATAGCTAAGTCAGACACTTGGACACATACCGGTGTCCAACACGAGTACTCGACTTATACAAAGGATGAAATCAGCAAACCTTCAGCAACCAGTCCCAACTCCCAAGCCACCAACTCTGATAGACTATCACGCATGGCAGTAAAAGTATCCCCACGATTGTGTAAATAAATAAAAAATGAAGAGTCTAATGTTGAGAAAGAGAGTTTACAGATTTATTGCATCCTGCTTTTCTCCATCAGTATAAGCATTGCTGTAATATCTCTTGATAGACTTCAGAAACTCCCGCGATTGAGTTGTAGCTTTCCATTTCCCCTGCTTATCTGGAAACACCTAACATCATAGAATTTCGTATTAACCATGAGAGGGAAAAGGATCTATGATTATAAGAAGACCAATGAACCAAGTTCAAAAGATGCATACTGTATTGTGAGCAGCAGAACCACCATATTGCTGTGCAAGAGCATCACCCATACTCCAGTACATGTCCATGAGCGCTGTAGCAATGCTACTATCTGGATCCACTTTTGACTCAACTGACATTTGCATCGCCTGGAGCTGACGACCCAATGCTTCTAAACCATAAGCATATTGGGCTACATTTGTGCGGTCTAAACAATCAATGCAGTTAGTCCGAAGGACTCCACTCTGATAACGTGGTTCAATGCCATTATAAAAATCTTTCTTGACAAGCTTGCCAGCATCAGAATCTCGCTCTCTATTTGAAGAAGTAATCAATTCATTGGTGCTTGCAGTCCTTGCAAGGGATCCTGAATTGGCTCTAAGATCATTTAAAGAAGCATCCCTAGAGCTGATAACAAATGATGCCACATGAGGATAATTCCAAATTACTAGACAGGATGTGCGAGGATTTTATAACAGAGGCTTAGTGATATTAGTAACTGTATGTTGTGTTAGAAAAATAAACTGCATTCCAACGACTTCATTTTGTTTTTCGGGGAGAAGGGGGGGAGGGGGATACAGTCCCTCTTCTCAAAACAAAGACAAGAAGATACATTTAACAAGAATCCTGAAGAGGAAACATAAATCCAAACATCACGTTCATTTACACTCAAAAGCTTTAAATATTAAAACAATTATCCACATTTTATAACATGGAAACCTGTCTGACCTATCAACCTACCATGGATCTTGATTCACCACTCAATAACCTATAATCTTGATGCTCCGTATTTAATTGGCAGTTTGGCACAAATCATTACAGCCCCCATTTTCTAATTATCCGAAAGCATTAACTTAAAACCAAATTCCTGTCTTAGAATATGATCAGTTCAATTAATTTAAGTAAATATTTGCTTATGTCATAATTGATCAGATGAGACCATACCAAATCAGACCATATCTCTTTGTTTGCATGCACTTGTCACTAGATATCTTTAATACCATGATCAAAGAAAAAAATATGAAAAGCATGCTGTGAAAGCAGACATTAATACAAATCTAATGACATCTCAATAGAGAATATAATTTGTTTATTAAAGATCAATGTAGAGAAAAGGTTAATGTTTAGTCAAATCGGAAAATTAGGATCACATCATAGCCTAAATACAACACTAAAGACTTTTATAACCAAACCCTTTAACTAACTAGTAAGTGTTTGTAATTAAATAATACCGAATCCATGCTACACAATCATTAACGTATTTTCGTAGATATTGTTAGACCAAATTCTACATAAGCAACAATAAACGGTAATTGCACAAAGGTAAGAGCAAAACAATCAAGTCCTCACACCCGCAGAATGCTTTCATAGATGCTGAACAGATACAGTATGTACCTGAGAGTACCAGTTCTGCTTAATGGAGTAGCTCTTTTTTTCACAACAGGTGCTTTTCCACTGAAGTAAAATCCAGTCCTATCAAGTGTTTGACTAGCTACACTAGCTAAAACTCCCAAAACATTAGCAGTCTTCCTGTTTGGCACCATAAAAAAGATAGAACAGTGAGCCATCAGCAGGACTGATTTTCTTTAACTTTTCTTTCTTTTTACACAAACATATCATTCTTACGTCTTTGCAAATTTATGGAAGTCCCAGTGAATAAAAGTAAGATACTTTTCTTCAGAAAATATCTCATTTAGATATGTAACTGCATTTGCAAACTCACGTCGAAGCATCATTTCTCTGGGTCTTTTCTCAACAGTCTGCGATGAAAACTTATGTGAGCTTCAAGAAAGAAAGAATTTCTCAGTTGAGCAGCAATAAGGCAAAATCTACAGGAAAGGCAGGAGGGAAAATTCTAGAGGATGGAAGACTTGTTTGTCATAAATATACAAGCAGGAAAAATGAAAATTTAGAATGCAAACCAGCTAACTGTAAGCCCTAAAATACAGTACACATCACAAAAGGATGTGCTCTATAAAATCATCAGAAAAGCAATTTAAGGACAAGGGGAGGGAAATTAGTGTGAGATGAGGAACTGCGGAAGGTGTAGCATAGTGGTGAGGTAATAAAAGAATGATTCAAGGGTAAATGCCACTGTTAAGATCAGGAACTTTATGCTTTTCCAAGCACTCCCTATTTGCTCTGGCTAGTTACCCAAGTTGGTTTTTACTCCTAAATTTAACTATTCAGAGCTGGCATCTGTGAGGTACATAGCTGAAAACATGACAGTTCCCCCCTTAGCACTAGCCTATGAAAAATTGATAATCTTGTTGTTTGAAATGCTCTAGAAAGGATGGGAAGGGAAGATTACAAAAAGGATGGGAAACTACATTAAACAGTAATTCTTTAGTGATTACAGTAAATCGTCTGCAGCTTGTGCAGCCACTACACCCTTACAACCTCACTCTAACTTTTTCTTAACCCTCACTATATAATTGCATAGAGGTCCAAAAAGAAAAAGTCCATCAGACCATCACTAAGGATACTTGTTGAAGAATGAAGAGAAGAAATTTATATTGACACTATAAGAAACCTTAATTAGGTTAAGCACGATTATAGGATTTCCATATCTCTCAACAAGGTCTTCAAAATGCAATCTGGTCGCCTCATAAGTAGGATCATATCTCTGCACTGAGATCAAAGAGATGAGCTAGGCATTGTTATGCAAACAAAAAAAAAAAACACCAATAAGTTATATAACAAGCACGACAAAGGCTTTACAAATTATATCTGGCTTTGGACTGAATCTTGAAGCCTCTTGAGACCAGAAAAGAGGAATAGAACCCCGCATCTGCACAACAGAACTCATTTTCCCCTTACATGAACCAGCATCTTCATCAAGCACAATTTGTTCTGTTTCAACATCATTTGCTACCCTTCCCCTATCATTTACTCCCCTTTTTAAGTACCTAAAAAATATATATATATGTATCAGGATAGCTCACATAAATCTCATAATTCTCTAGATCTTAATGAGAAACAGAATTTCAGATAAAAGTGGAAACACTTAGGTAGTTGAGAACTCCCACATAGATACACATATAAAAAGTTCTTTTGTTTTCTTCCATAATATCTTTCTATTATACTGAAGGAGAAAATGCAATAGATAATCACAAATGCATGAGACCTGTGACTAAGTAGCAGCAACCTGTAATAGACATGCTCACATTTGCACATTCATTACCCTCCCCACGCAGCCCTGCCCAAGCAAAAACACATGCAAGCAAACACTGTCTCAGCCACCTTCTTGCACACAATTCCCACAGGAAAAACAAAGCATAAAGCTTATGCAGATCAAATTTCAGCTTTCACTGAAACAGGACAAAGTTCACATGGATGTACACACAGCAGCAAATGCAAACAAAAAAAAAAAAATGGAACCAGACAGCATAACACTACCGAAAAGATGGATTTTTGGTTTATCTCAATAAAAAGATCAATTCGAACTGATTATAATTGGAGAAAGAAAAGAATCAGGTAGTGTATAACATCATAAAGTAAAGCAAAATGCAATTAGAGTATACCTAGTCCCTGCAAAATGACGAGACCGTCTAGACACCAAAGCAATACTGAAATCACGTCCAAAAATTGACATCCTCATCTGCCAAGAAAGTTTTTTATAAAGATCAGGTGTATATAACATGACGAGATGTTATCTTGCAGGTAGGCAATAGTGATGATAACTAAACTATCAGAAATCTAACAACCACTCAACTAAATTACTACATTCAACAAATGACTACTATAAATATAGTTCTGCAAGATAGAGCATATTCATAACAGCATTTACACTAAAGAGGGAGAAAAATAGAAGCAACCAAAACCAATTTCCTTATTCAAATGAAAACCACCACTTAAAATATGCAATAGATCTTAAGTCTCTTTGCCAAAAAATAAATTGACATGAAACCAAACCTTGCATAAGAACAAAATATACCATAATTCCCTCACCGGTAATAATGTCATTTCCTAGACTACTGAATAACTAAGGGCACATTTAGTATGACTGTATGAGCTTTTGAAGGGCGGTAAACAGATTCAATAAAGCAATCCCACCATATATCGTTTGGTTTAAGGGATGAAGTAACAGTTAACGTTCCTTGGGAGTAACCTTTTGTACGGTTGTACCCATACTAAACCCATTCCAACCCTTTTGTAAGCCATTAATACGTTGTTACCCTCCTCCATTCTTTATTCCAAATATCATGGCTCTTCAATTGCAATCTCCCTCCTCCTTCCCCTTTCCTTTCCTCTTCAATCTCTCACTCAAATAAATCGATAAAGTCAATCAATTTGTTCCTTGATCTCAGATGTAAAAAACTCTTCAAACGAATGGAAAATTTCCGGGTTCACTTTTAACAAGCTCCCATGAGAGATAATAAAAATGTAAAAGTTCTATATAGAACACAACCTCAATTGTAAAAGACTAATTTGTATTAAAGATTTATTGTTCTTTAATTTGAAGTTTGACCCCAAAAACTGCAAGTACTAGAACAATATTTCCAATATGAAGCTTTGTTGATCCCTCAGACCTTACATTCATACTTTTGGGATTGAACTTCAATTTTCTTCTCATTCAATAATTGTTTTCTGGTTATACAGATGTTTTCTATGCTCTCAAGATTGGTGACTTTTGGGTAAAATTTTGTATCGATAAAGTTTCAGCACATTTTGGTGTTAATTTAGATAATCCATCAAATTTGTAAAGAAAATTACAGTCACGGTATTTGATTTATTTACAGATTTATGATAGTTTCCAGATCTTCCTATAAACACAACAATATGTGATTTCAATCCAAATATGTTTGAAAAAATTGAGACAATATATCTTGCAAATATAAAGAAAACAATTAATAAAACCAAATATAAATAAAAAACAGAGTAAATAAAATTAAAACAAGTACTTCGTACTCTATAAGTAATTCTACCCCATTAGCAGAACCAAACAGTCCATAGAAGCAATAGTTATTGACAGCTTTTCCCCTCTTATCTAATTCGATTTCAGTCTATTTCTATATTATTGAACCAACACAGCCAAACTGCGAGTACTTGAGATATTCCAAGGTGTTTGCTACTATATCAGGCACACATCCTATAATACTGTAGTACATGTAAATTATTTCCAAAAAGCCCTTATGAAAGAATTAATGGTCCAAGACCATTCCTAAAAGTATATTCCATGCTATAGTCGCAATTACTAATGTCAACAAGAAGTAAATACTGAGAAGCAATTTCATCGAGGACACATTAAGAAGAGACCCTTTTCAAATATCTTAGCTTGAAGATTTAATCACTACTCATCACTAGCCTTGGTGTATTATAAGATACCAACATCCAATGACACACAAATGGCTTTTTCTAAAATAATGTAGAGACACATAAGAAAGTAAGAGTTACATACTTGCTTAAAGTGCCCATGAACCAATGCAACAGTCCAAATATTATTTTTGCATCTTGTACGAACAGCTTCAGTCAAGTATGAATTCCACACAAATCTGCTGTCATAATGAATTCCAACCGAATCCTTGAACTGCACATTTCTTTGCAAGCTTTGCATAATTGGGTATGTATAGCTGTAAAAGAAATCCTTTGTCAAGTCAACACTTGACAGAAGCTTCTTGTACCTGCAATCAAACAGTCACAGAATTGAAAACCCAACAAAATTTCAAAGATGTAGCATGAGAATTCTAACTCTCTAAGGCATTGAATTTACCTCAACTCTGTCTTAGAATATGCAACATCAGTCTGAACAGACGCATGAGGAATTGTAATCATCTGACTTTCATCAATAGCAAAAACAGCATGCCCACATATACATCCAATTTGCCGGCGCTTGGTGACCAAAATCAAATAATAAGACTCCATAAATTTTATACAACCAGCAACACCATAGACCTTTGCAACAAAAGTCAAGCCTCCAGTAGCCCGATTACCCTCTGCAATCCTCTGCAACAAGTTCTTCACCTCCTGTGGTGAATACACCACTGGATCTTCACTGATGTTCAATTCTGATGGCTCGCAACGATCAATCTTCAATACTCGGAAGAATCTCTTGTTACGATCACTCCCAATAAGATAAAACCTCTGCACGAAACAAATTCAAAAAACCTGAATTAACTAAAGATCAGGGCTTAAGTGAATTAAAATAATCAGATGTGACAATTTCAGTACCGCTCGAGTTTCATAAAGTTTGAATTTCTCAAGCAAGTAAGAGTTTGGATCAACTTCAGAGTCAACAGATGCATGAACTTGACCCGAAGATTGAGAGGAAAGTGTAGGATTGGGAATCGAATTGTTTTCCGGCTTAGTAGCCATTTGTGAAGCCCTGAAATAGAATCCAAAATCAGCCAAACAGTAAAGGAGAGCATAAAAGGAATGTTTGAATACATCAAAAATAAGGGTATGTTCTTGAATTTATACTGTTACTATACATAAAAAATAATACTGTAGTAATACATAAATTCTTCTATCTATACACGATAATGTTTGTAAGGAAACAAATTCTCTAGATAACTAACAATTACTAAAATAAAGTGCATGATAATCTCCCCCTCCCTTCCAACTCTCATCATTGTTATAGTGACACTAGGAGTGTAACCTCAAACCAGGCTCGATATCAAGCTCCGCTCCACCAATACCAAAATCTCAAAATATTGTGAAATCTCTGAGCTTAAGCTATCCCCAATAGCCACACCAATAATTGACTTGCGAATTGAGATGAAACCGAAGCAATTCCACAAAAAAAAGAAATTTCACATTCCAATTGAACAATCCCCGAACCTAGCAGAATAAAAGGAAGCATGTGCATAAACATAACAAAACCCAGAATAACAACGATTATCTATACTTTTCTTCAAATTGCTGACAAATCTACAGCAGAGAGCTGAATTTTGATTCCCCCAAATTGTATAATTGTCATATCGAGAAACCCTAATTTTCGAATTACTCCATAAACAATGCAACATTAAAACCCTAATCCTACAAAAGTCACTCATCTTAGCCCAAATTGACCAACAATTCTCACCAATTAACCCAATAATTCCCAGAAATCAACAACAACTGAATTACAAAATTAAAGTAACAGGCAAATTAAACAAAATGATCAACAAATTAAAACATAAAATTGCAATTGCACCATAAATTTTGATTTCAGAATTACAAACAAACTGACCTTGTACAATGACGGAGAGATCGTCTGGCGGGAGAGAAATTCGATGATCAAATCAGAAAAAACAAATTGAAGCAAATGAAGAGAGAGAAAATCAGCAATCAAATCAAATTGAGCAATGATGAATTAGTAGGAACTGGGTTCACTATTGTTGGTAGAATCATCAAGCTTGCTGCTTGCCATTAACCAACCAGGATTTCATTTCATTTTTCTTTTAAGTTTTATTTGTTTTTCAAGACGGTAAGTTCTTTACTTTTTTTGTATTTGTTGTATGGTAGGTTTTTTTAGTTGGGTGTAAAAGGGGAAATATCTAACCCAATTAATTCTCCATCTAAAATTAAATTTGTATATCCATCAATCCAAAATTATGGATATTAGAATTGATTAAATATGCAAACTATATACTAGTAAATAAATCTTTCGTATATTGAAATAATAAATGGATTAGTTTTACTATGTATAATAGTACACAGTTGAGTTATATAATTGCACAATATATATAATCTTGATGTGTTTTGCATGTTGATTTCATACATTTTAGATCAAATTATACATTTCTAGTAGAAATTGTGTCATTGACATGTCTTCAAACGTAACAAAGAAAGGAAAAAATTAACTCAGAGCGAGCAAGTGAGTCATTATTGTACTAAATTTAGTTATAATACAACAGAGACTTAATCCATATATTTCATATTCTGTAATGATATGCATATTTGACCAATAAATAAAACTACAAGGTAATGTGATTGATGGTTGATATGAACTACAATAGTTTGTAAGATCGAATAATCAATAATAGTCTTAATGAAATTGACAAATTAAACAAGTATTTCAACTATTCTCCTATATATATTTTAGAGTTCCAAATAAAATACATTTTGTTTGAGTTTATGACATCGAATGCTCTTAGCCACCAACATACAAGGTTACAACATAAATTGATCAAAGCTACAATCAACTTAAATATGCATGAGAAAAAAATTCAATTAATCAATAATTTTATCATTAATCTTATTTAATTAATAATTTTATAATTTTATTTACAAAGGTCTATCATCCATTTTCTTTCTCTTAAATAATTCGGGCCCACGTGTAGTGATACCAAGATTTGGATATCCATTTAACAAGTGGTGGTGGTAGTGCACAAGAAACATATGAGATGATAATGTTGTTGCCACACTTTTCTTGCTCTCTCACAAGCTTGCCTTCTCAACACAATCATCATAATGAACTATTCCATCATATCTGTTGGAGTTTTTACAATTCTAGTAATGCAAATCGGAGGTTTACCAAGTGAGTGTGCAAGGAGTTGAAGTGAGTGTGCAAGGAGTTGATGATGGAGTGGTGTGTCAAGCAAGTTAGTGAGTTGCGCGAGACCGAGCTAGCAATGGAGCTAGCGAGAGATCGCTATAGATGGCATGGCAAGTAGACTACGCAAGGTCGAGCTAGCGTTAGAGCTATAGCTCACATGGCATATGAGCAACTGCAAGTCCGAGCTATAGCTCGGATGGTAGCTCGTATGGTCGCTTTGCTTATGGCAGGTGCGAGCTATAGCTCGCGTGCTAGCTCGCTGCGCTTGTTGCTTGCGGTAGGTGCGAGCTATAGCTCGCGTGCTAGCTCACTACGTTTATTGCTTGCGGCAGGGCCGAGCGATAGCTCGCTCATATGAGAGCGAGAGCTCGGCCGCTTGTGGGCTTATCGTGGAGGCCATGTTTGCTTCATTTATATCCTTTCTTTGTACATATATATATATATACCCTCCTAAACCCTCAAATTGATATATACACAGTTTTGTTATCTCTGGAACCCTAAACACATAAACACAAACCTACCCTTTGAGATCTGAACAGTTCTTGAGTAATTCCACGCTTCGGGTTCGGGTACACGAATTACGAAGGAGAGTTGCGTTAAACTTGGGGGGCGTGCGTCATCAGGAAACCTGTACCGGTGGTGGCGTATTTCGCTTCTAAGGCAGTGGATTATGTTCCATGGCGCAACTGTGAGTTTGAGATCTTCGATCAAATATTTTTCCTTTTCATCTTATCTATTTTGTCATTGGAATCAACAGGTATTTTACCAACAATTTAGAAGCGAAATAGTATTAATTATTATACTGTTGATTCCTGGATTATTCAATTATATATATCGTTTGATCGGGATGGAAATTATCATTTGGTTCGGGATCGTCGTATGAAATTCATCCACATTATTCGAAGTTCAAGAACCCTATTTTATGGGGATTTTTTCTTAATCGGCAGTTTGTGAAATCTGTTTACGTAGTTGATTTGACTTTCTTAAGAAATTAAGTTCGATCAAGCAATTTAATTAAACCAATCTATTAATGTCCCTGGAGATCAAGGTGGGTCTTGGTTTATCAAAAAAATATTAATCTTATTGTGATTGTGGGACAAGGAATTAAAGGAACGTTAATCCTTTATCTTCCAAGGCTTGTAGACTAGTTGCCTTATTATTTAATTCCTAGCAAAAGGATTTTTAATGGATGGGTAAATGTCAGAGAATGAGTACAACTAATGTACAAAGATCAAAATTCTCTATAATGTAAAGATGGAGTACCAGAGTGGTATTATGGTGGCGAGTAGTTAATTTAAGTCAACTGAGATAAAGCACATCAGATAAAGTGGTCGGCCATGGGAGCATGATTCAGGTTCATTGATTGTCTATGCCGTCTATCGACGAGTATGTGGCAGCGAGATCGATTAAGCCTCGTAGCTGTACAAGCATTGTACAACAATGAAAGTCACAACTCGAAGGAGTCGATCATGCTCGACATACCAGGGAAGTTCCTTCTCAGCTCGTATATTAATGTTTATCAATTTCTAACTTTACATAATATTGGTGTCTATTATTATGTGCCCCTGTTTTATATGCATAAGTTTATTATTATGAGCTATTACAATGCAATGTGGGGATGAGATGAGTTAGTTCTTGAGACTAACTAGTAAGTTAGTTGTACTCTTGTTGATGAGTGGCATTGAGGAGGAAGGTCTCCGAAAGTGACGTTTATCTGTGGCCTTTTGCTTGTTGGTTTGCAAATAATTTACCTCTGCTAATGTATGTTTGTCCAATGATAATTTACTTATGCTCATGGACTTTAATGTGTTTTGTCCTAGTAGATTAGGGATGATATGTGTTCTATCTTACGATAGCGTGTTGTTGACCTTATTCCTAATCATGGACAATGTTTTGTTTAGCACGGAGTATGTGATAAGCTTGTAAGTGTCCCTTTTTTAGATTAAAAGGGGATTTAGAATTATTGTTTCTTTTAATTCTTGTGATCTTAATTAGCTTTATTCACGAACTTGAAATGTATTTAATTTGCTAGAGGTCTAGCAATTATTTTCTTGTTGATGGTCTAGATGAGACCAGGTTGATTTCCGTGCTTATTAGCATAATTAAAAAGGCTTGACGTAGCAAAGCCAGAATGGTCGTGCAAGTTTAAAGTGTAAGTGCCCCACATGAGGTAAGGATGGAAATTAACCTTCCATATGTCTTTAAGATCTATTAATATTCTGTGAATGTTAGGACTGTGGGGGTTGCAGATATGTTTCAGTTGTATTTTTGTTTAAGTAAGTAGTTCACCCAAGAATTTGGTTGATACTCCCTTATTTGTCACCCGATGCATGATTATTCTCATGTGGTATCTGTGATGTGGGGGTTTCCAATAATGAAGAATTGATTTCTATATATGTTTCAC
Organism: Chenopodium album; assembly: GCF_948465745.1. NCBI lineage: Eukaryota > Viridiplantae > Streptophyta > Magnoliopsida > Caryophyllales > Amaranthaceae > Chenopodium > Chenopodium album. The sequence continues at coordinate 50,559,887 of NC_137849.1, forward strand.
GTAAAGCAAGAAGGCTTGTGGGACTGTGGGTGATATGTATACTGAATATCTGCTACGTTTATCATGCATGACCTTGATATGCTAAATCCTGTGAAATATCTCGAGTATATGTTTTCTTCTGACATGACATGTTAGTTATGCTCGTTCATATATTTTGTTCTTGCTTCCTAAGCTTTTTTCTGCCAGAAAAATTGATGAGTTCATCAGCTAAGGTGTATTTGATTAAAGCTTGAACTAGTTTTGTATCATCTTGGTTTTACTTTCTTGATCGAAAGTTGTATGTAGATGGTTTGTCGTGTGGTATGTTTTCATGTAGTGGTGGATGATTTAATCCTGAAACCATATGAATACACCTTGATTAACTAGTTGTTGAAAGAAGCATGTTAATGCGAGTGTGAGCTCCTTTGAGTCTTATATGCTTGAGAATAGTATTTCTTTCCTTGCTATTATAAATCCATCAGTTACAAGTATCTTTCAAGGTGAGTTGAAAGGTGGTTGATTGGATATAAGCTGAAGGTAAGGTATTGTGATATCAGGTTTTATTCTGTAAGTTTGGTGCTGACCCACATTTATGACTCACCTGGTTTGTTCTAAGTTGTCTGTTTTGCAGTATGGTTGCTTAAGCTTCCTAGCATGATTGATTGTAAATAAAGGGTGTGTATTTAAAACGCATGCACAGGTGACAACTTAGAAGATGAGGTATTTTTGCTCATGATGTTATATCCTTTGTGATATGTATGGTGAGTGGGGGTTAGATTTGAGTACCCTAACTTGTTATGTTAAGTTTTTCTTGGCATGTGTGTTGAATTTCTTGATGCATGTGTGATGTTACTATGGTTCGCATTGATCGAGTTCATATGCTAGAATGATCATAAGTTGTTAACTTCACATGCATGTTGTTTATTGAGATAAAGATGTATATGTGTCTCAAAGCCAAGAAACAAGTACAAGATAATGAGATAAGCAGAATGGTTCTAGGCAGTAAGCCAATGAACTAATAAAGGTACGCATTAATCTCATTTTTGTGATGTAGAGAAAGTGTTTTGGTAAATTATATTTATCATGCTAAAGCCATTTTTTATGATTTGGCCTTGATGTTTGATTCAAATGTGCCAATGTTTTGCAATCTAAATGATGAACAAATTATTCTTGACGTGTAGTGGTTTTGTTGTGAACTATATTGTTCATTCTGGTTGCCAAGAGAGAATTACTCAATTATTGTTTTGAGTTTCAATTAGTACAGGGATGAAGGTTAAAGTGAGAAAGTTTCTCAAGTACCTGTCCAATAAGTTCTAAAAGGGCAATGATTGAATGAACAACGGGGTGGTGCTCTGTTTCGAGCGAGATGCAAAACAAATTGTTGTACACTATCCATTATGAAGCAAAGGTTCATAAGATTGGATGACGTGTGTCAAGAAGATGATTGTTGCAAAAATTAATCTCTGGAAGTTTGTCCAGTGTGGGGGTAAGTTAATCCTCATGTATGTTCTCTACATTATTTTTTCACAAGTGTCTATGTATGTTGTTAGGAACTACGGACGTAGTGATAGAGTTAGACAGATCTTGTGGAGGTGATACTCATGTTAGAGTATGTGAAGCAAAGAAGAATCAAGCAAGTCCTTATACAAGGATGAAGCACAGGTAAGTGCTTGTTTGTCTAAGGGAATATAGTTAAGATCCTGTGTGGTATTTTAAATTATTCCAGAGACGAAAATTTAAAAGATGAGTCTACGTTTGGAAGTGATCTGGCTTGATAACCCTCTAATTTCTATGGTTATGAGATGCTTTGGTAGACTTGTTGCTTGATGTTTACAGGTTGAGCTTTAAGTGCTCTTAATATGTCCATAACCCAGGTTGGGTGGTCAGTTGAGACGGCTCACATGGACACACCGAAGTGTTTTGATTTGTTGAACTTTTGTTCTGAATGGGTCTAGAGCCTTGTTTTGGTTGACTCATTGTTGGATTTATACCATTTATGTTTATTGAATCTATAACTCTTTTTAGTGGTTTGTTGACCAGGTAGATTCAGTAAGGTTGAGCGTGGCTCTTAATGTCGTTTGTCCAGTTATTCTTTGAGTAGGGATTGATAATGGTTCTTAAGTGGATTTAAGACCATTAGCCCAGTGGCTCTTAGAGTAGGATTGATAATGACACCGAAGGTGGAAGGCTGAGCATTGCTTGCTCTTAATACTACTAGCCCAGTTGCTTGAGAGTAGGGAACGATAGTGATCCTTAAATGACTTAGAATCACTAGCCCAGTTACTACTCAAGTAGGGAATGATAGTGGTACCGAATGACTGAGGTTGGGAGTATCCCTTAATGCATCTAGCCTAAGAGCTCGTTGAGCAGTGGATTGATAGATGCACCGTCGAGTTGATAGGGTTGAACTTTACGTTCTTAATGTTCTTATTCCATTGCATAGAAAATTTTGGGTTTGCAAGGTGCTTGAATGTGTTTTAAACCTGCATGGAAATACCCTAGACGTGCTGGGAATGTGTATTTTATACATAGACGGAACACCTACGTGAGTACGAGGGGTGGCCTCCTTCAAGGGAAAATGTGGTGTAGTTTTCCTGAAGTACTCATGAGAGCCCAAGGTGTTGGCCAAGATTGGCGGAATTACTCAAGTTCAAAAGGTGAAGTATGTGATACATGTTCCTTCCTCGCTCCTGGGAGTTCAAACCTTTGGATACTCACCAGAAGAGTGTTGAATACCTGTGTCACTAAGGCGTTAGTTCAAACCTTATGGATACTAGTGCTTAAGTACCTAACCTTTCATTTTACTGTTCAGATTTCATGATCTCATGTCCGTTTTGCATTAGTGGGGGATTGTTGGAGTTTTTACAATTCTAGTAATGCAAATCGGAGGTTTACCAAGTGAGTGTGCAAGGAGTTGAAGTGAGTGTGCAAGGAGTTGATGATGGAGTGGTGTGTCAAGCAAGTTAGTGAGTTGCGCGAGACCGAGCTAGCAATAGAGCTAGCGAGAGAGCTATAGATGGCATGGCAAGTAGACTACGCAAGGTCGAGCTAGCGTTAGAGCTATAGCTCACATGGCATATGAGCTACTGCAAGTCCGAGCTATAGCTCGGATGGTAGCTCGTATGGTCGCTCTGCTGGTCGCTCTGCTTATGGCAGGTGCGAGCTATAGCTCGCGTGCTAGTTCGCTGCGCTTGTTGCTTGCGGTAGGTGCGAGCTATAGCTCGCGTGCTAGCTCACTACGTTTATTGCTTGCGGCAGGGCCGAGCGATAGCTCGCTCATACGAGAGCGAGAGCTCGGCCGCTTGTGGGCTTATCGTGGAGGCCATGTTTGCTTCATTTATATCCTTTCTTTGTACATATATATATATATATATACCCTCCTAAACCCTCAAATTGAGATATACACAGTTTTGTTATCTCTGGAACCCTAAACACATAAACACAAACCTACCCTTTGAGATCTGAACAGTTCTTGAGTAATTCCACGCTTCGGGTTCGGGTACACGAATTACGAAGGAGAGTTGCGTTAAACTTGGGGGGCGTGCGTCATCAGGAAACCTGTACCGGTGGTGGCGTATTTCGCTTCTAAGGCAGTGGATTATGTTCCATGGCGCAACTGTGAGTTTGAGATCTTCGATCAAATATTTTTCCTTTTCATCTTATCTATTTTGTCATTGGAATCAACAGGTATTTTACCAACAATATCAAACCGGTCTTCAAAGAATCATATGTAGTTGGTCCGATTATACAACCTAGCAGATTCACGCCTTGTGCTACTAAATCCAGTGCTTTCTCTTCGGTAAGTATTTACATACTATACTACTATACTCACTCCGAGAAACATCATTTAGAGACGGAGGGAATATTATTGTATATGATAAAGGATGATTATTGATTGATTAGCTATATGCAGATATTTAAGAAGTGTGAGGCATGTCGAGGCCAAGGTGCCATAGAGTGTCCTGGATGCAAGGTATACTTATCTATTTAACTTTATTAGACACCGTAACTATTATTCTTTATTAGTTGTATTTGTACAATCAATACCTTTATTTTGCTAGTGAGTAAGTCCTTAATAAGGTGAATTCACTTCACTCCATATCAATATATATGATATTTCACCACAAATTATTGTCGGCCATTAAAAATTAACTTCTCAATTTGAGAATTAATTAACAAATTCATTTTGAGATGACATTTTTGTACATGTTAAGCATGTACAGAATTATACCTATATATACCAAAATTAAACTTTTTAATTAATACAATTACACTCTACGTACGTATCACCTCCTAACTCCAAGTATGCCAAATAATCAATCATGATGAAGTGAATTTGAACATATACAGTACATAAGGCAATCACATATGAAGTACAGAGTATATTTTTGTGACATTGGCAAAATATAGAGTTTTACATAGTACAATAATCAAACAAATTAAGAACTAATTAATTAATAATAGGGGCATTAGAATCCCTCACACAACCACTTCGTCTAGGGGCATTGGAAGCCTTCACACTTAAGCTATTACAATTAACAAGTGAGAACATAATAATTCAAAATAGTAGGAATTTGGAAGACATTAGTTTAGTACGTAGTTATTTTATAATTTAAAGATTCCTCTTGTTATAATTAATTAGTTATAATTATTATGTGTTGATCTTGTTTATTACTCAGGGGACTGGAAGGAACAAAAAGAACGGCAACATGGAAGTGAGTTAATCATTAATCTCATTTTTAATTAATGTCGGTGATTAAATTAGTAAAGTATTAATGTTGGTTGATTACTCCCACTAATTACTACAGAGTATTAGCTCATTTAGCTGGAGCGTATTAATTAATTAATCAGCGTTGCTTTTCGCATTTTGTAGGTGTTTTGAATGTCAAGGATTTGGATTAAAGAGCTGCCCTCAGTGTGGTAAAGGAGGTCTTACGCCAGAACAAAGAGGGGAGAGATAGCTTATTCCATCTATATAACCTTTATCTTGCTTCTAAGCATGTACATAAGCTCGAGTGAACACACAAGCACTCCTGTACTAAACTAAATGCTCATATGATCATATCATATCATTTTCTTTCCATGTTATCTGATTACTTGACTAACTTCTTTGTATTCATATTAGCAAGAGTGAGTATATATAAATATTGGTTCGCTTCATCTTACTTATATCATCATAAATTGTTTCAATGTAATCTAAAATTAAGTTTTGAATATCGATGCTACAATCAATTAACAACTCATTAGAATGGTCTTATGGTTGGTTTTGTTAGTATCTATTTACTGAAATTTTGAGTAACACAAGAATAAAAAATGATTGAAGAATAAAGTGAACAAATATTTAAGTAGGGCCAAAAAGTGATAATACACTAATTCCTTATCCATAAATCAGTGCAAATAATATCTGGTAGAAAATGATTCAAGACTCCTTAATAAACTCACATAATTGAAGCTTTGTAGGTTAGTAGTTTGCAAGGCAATTCACCTAAACATTATTATTTTAAATTATTTAGTCAATTTTCTAATATTAGATTCCTTAAACATTATTATTTTAAATTATTTAGTGTCTCTTTCATATTGTCCCCTTCTTGACCTTAAATCAAAATGGCCTATTCAAAGAATTGAACCTATCATCTTCCCCCAACAACTAGCACCTTATAAGCACATATAAATATCCACTTTTAATATCCTAGTCAAATTAATCATAATTTTATTAACCATCTAAAATATTTGGAATACAATGTTTTGGTTTCGAACAATCTAAAACAAATGATGAAAACGAAATTCGATATCAGATTTTAAGTAACACCCTCAATACTAGTAAATTGTAATTAAACGGTACATAAAATATCCAAACAAGTAGACCTCATATACTCCGTATGGGGTATGACCATATATCTTACATTAGTTGATGGGAAATTTTTGTAGTTTGTACAAAAGGATTCTTTTTCTTTTGTCGATTTATAAATAAGGGATATTAATCATTCTTTTTGGGCATCTCATATATCTACCCTTTTTGAATGCAAAAATAAAAACAAGAGGTCATTCTTTTGCCAAGAAGAAGCGGCCCACTTTGAAATTCTTATCCTCTACCCACTAAATTACAATAAGATAGCCCATTCTATTTATCCAATTCACCCATTTTCGGAAAGCATATATGTTATAAATAATCTACACTTTCCAAATCAAAACCAAGACATAACACACACACAAATTAAAAAAAAAAAAAAAAACACACACACAACACCAAGAGAAAAAAAAAACTATACTTTCCTAGACCTAAAGGATGATGAGACATGGTAATGGAGGATTGAAGGGAATACAAAGAGTAGGCTTCTTATCGTCGTCGTCGTCGCCGCCATCTTCTCGTCGTATGATTAATTTTCCGGTGAAGTGTTTATCGGACTTTAATGATTATGCTGTTTTGGGTTTATCTCCTTTTGCTTCCAAGACTGATGTTAAGTTTGCTTACAAAAGATTGGCTTTAAAGGTTTGATTTTTAAGAATCCCCTGTTTTTCCTCTGTTTTTTTATGTTTCATTTTGTTGGTTCTTTCTTTGAAAATGGTGGTGATTATTGTTGTTGTTTTTGCAGTATCATCCAGATGTAGTCAAAGGAGATCATATTGCTGAAAAGAATAAAATGTTTCGAGACATTAAAACTGCATATGAGGTATCAGTTTATTAATATTATTACAATTTATACATCCTCTGTTTTTTTTTCCTCGATAATTTTCTTAGTTGATTGATTATATTTGTAATTATTCATTTGGGTAAAACTTGAATGAATATGATTGTGGATAATAAGATTGTGTTTGCTAAAAAAAATGATCAATTGAATGGTGTTGTGTTTGTATATCAATTAATTTGTTTTAGGTACAAATTTATGATAGCCATTAATTAAAAAAGAGGAAAAAAAAATAAAAAAAAAAAAGCAAAGGTTGCCATTGCTTTTGATGGAAAAAGGTCACCATTATAATTTATTACAAGAAGGTCACCTTTAATTTCAGAATGGGCAATCAATCAATCATTGTTTAGTACACGGTAACGTATAGTGGACTTTTTTTTTTTTTTTTTTTTTTAGTGTAGGGTACCAATTTAGTTTTTTTTGCTCTGGTAAAAAAAAATAATAATAATAAAAATAAAAAAATATAAATAAAAAAAAAAAAAAAGTTTGTTTGCACATTTGACTATTTGTATTTTTGGGTGGGTTTCAACATAGCAAAGTGAATTAATATGTTAAATGTACACATGGTGCAACGTTACATTGAACACCACGAGGTCCACGATGCATAGGAGTGCATGATAAAATTTGTAATTATTTTACTGTAATATTTTGATAGAGATTGGATAGAAAATATTACGTAGTAAATTGAAATTAAACAAATAATGCAAAATTTGAGTACGGGAAATATGTTGATGAGATATTTTATTAAATTGAGAGTACTCAGAGTACACCTAACACTGTTTCACTTTAATCAATTACTTCATTTCTAATATGGTAAATAATCAATGAAACAAATTTATAGCATGTTCAAAGCGTTTTGTGATAATTGTGATAATTAATTAATTTATATCCAGCATTTTTTTTTTTTAATTGTGATAATTTTTAACAAAGTGTTTTGTGTTCTTTTGTCATAATAATATTTTATTTTTTAATTAAATAGTATATGTTTTAAAAATATTTTTAATATATTTTCCATAAATATTTTAATTATATAGTATATTTTTCTTAAATATTTTAATATGTATATTTGTATATACACATATGTATAATAATAAAAAATAATCAAAAATTACTTAATCCGTAGTTAAAAATCACTAATTAATAAGTTCGGTTCAGTTCAGTTCAACTGAGTTCAGTCAATGAGAACAAGCCCTTAGGCCTTTTATATTAATTGAAAATTCTAAACTGTATTAATGAGATGTTTGAACAAATTAAGTGAAACAAGTCAATTAATCCAATGAAACATTGATGCATTTCATGAAGATATTGGAATAAAATTTAATTATACACATGCCATTTGACCCATAACCACTTATCACATTGAATTATATGTTGATAATTTAAACTACGTTAATTTGTATAAACTATAAACTATTTTGTATAATAACATAATCATTTCTATTATATCTCTATTACTTTGTTGTTTTAAGTATAAAACACAAGAGAACATATTATATATTTAATTTGAATAGTGACATATTGAATAATCGAATTTGATGCATTGATTTATAATCATAAAGATAACAAATTTATGCAAAAAATTGTGCTATTTGTATACGAAAAGTGACATCTAAAAGACTAAACTATCACATAAAAAAGGTAGTATGAGGTATGACCTTATCTTATGAGATTTTGATAAGTAAACGCCAAGTTGAATGATTATACCTTCTACATCTCTATCAACTTAAATGGGCCCCATTATTGGCCCCATTCATCTTCTGATTAAACTTTTATTGGTCCAAAACCCGAATTGTATTGAGATTTCTTCTTTTGTTTTACTTTTTGGATGTTTCTCTTCTTTTGTTGCTTTGTATTTTTGGGCTGTCTATTTATAGACCTTATCTCTCGATTTTAAATACTTTCTCCATATTATTTTTATTACGGTTATTTTAACGACTGTCTACAAGCACTTGTATGTTAATCTTAGAACTCAATCTATTTGACTGTAGCGCTAATTGTCTTAAGTGGTTAGCTAGTTTAATTACACTAAATATAATTATTGTTGAATGAGATAAGCATTTAATTTAAATAAAGCCATTTTCGCTTATAAATCTGTTCTTAATAATACAGACATTGATGAGAAAGTTTGAAGAGGAAGAACAGATGCAGACAATGCAAGACTGTGGTGATTATGATGAATGGGATGAGTGGATGGGGTTCGAAGGAGGGATGCCTGCTACTTATCATTCTTGCTAATTAAATTTCTTGCATGATGCATGCTAAATATTACTCTTTGTTTCAATTGCTACTACTAAATACTAATTACTGTATCAATGTATATAGTTGTACATTACTTTCATTTCCTAATCAATAACAAACAATAAAGCTCAAAACATGAGAAGAAAAAAAAAAAGACGTGATAAAAGTTGTAAAGATCGTTTATTTGACGTCGCTTCTTGTGAATGGTAAACTATTGAAATATGATAAACATACTTAATCATATGAGTCTTGTTTAATTCATCTCAATAAAAACTGTAAAAGTATTAAAGTGTTAAATTTTTGGATAGTACGACTAATAGAAGTAATACATAGGAGACTCAACCCATGTAAACGGTGTGAGCTTGCCAAAATTGGTTAAAAAATCATTGTGAAAATCAGTCTCAAATACCCTCTTTGCTAAATTGTAAACACAATAATCTCTGCCACCAGGTCCAACTCCCCTGCTCTCAACTCCTCCCCAATTATTGATATAGTATATGCAATTAGGCTTAAATCCATGACATTGAGCAAGAGAAGGCGATACCTCGACAGAAAATGAAGAATTTGAACCAATGAAAATTGATCTGTTTCCCAAACTCAACACTTCCTTGAACGTTGAATTCTCATAATCCAACGCAAATACTCGAAATCTTGTAATTAGGGGGAATCTGCGATAAAAATCTACATATTGAACCACCTGACAGATAGCCAACAATTGGCCAAGCGATTCTGCCAAGTAATAATAATACTTGCCCCCCTCCGCTGCGTGATTAAGTAGCTTATGCGTCACTTGAAAATGAGAATTACCTAGTAAAAATCAATATCTATTAGTAAAAACTGGTACGACTTCTACAAAAGATATTCAAATTTTAAAATGAGAATTTCGTAAATACATACCTTGGACTGTCTTGAATCTCACAATCAAACCAGCTTCATTAGCGCCATAAAACTGAATGTTTGGTTCTTTCCGATAACACGAGCAGCCAACCATACGCAGATAACAACCTTTTCTTGTCATACTGAATGTTTAGAGAACTACTCGTTGGAAGCTCAATGTGGCAAACCTTGTGCTTAGATAGGCTGTACAAACGACGGATTGTCGTCGACTCGGCTATTTCTGGTAGCATTAGCAATGGAAGTGTATGCTCCTCTGAGCATGATGTTTTGACACAAGCTCGAAAGTTTGCATCCTTTGCAGCTCATCTCCAATGTGTACAAATATTTTGTAGTCTCACAAAGTCTTCGTAGAATTCTACATGCTCCGTAACTTTAGTCACAATCTCTTTTGGCATATTACCCCAATCTCTCATGTTTGATGAATACTACGTTTATATTTGCAATAGTTAGTTTTTATGAAATACCATCACACAATCAATAAAAAAAAACAAAAAATTGAAAGCAAGATAATATAATGTTCGCGTCACCTAAATACCATGTATCTTATTTGAGCTATTAGCCTTGAAAACATAGTATACAATTTCCTTTGTTCTTTTAAGTATGTTCTACACTTCTACTCCATTCTTTTTGAAATATGTTTGATAAGGGTAAAAACAGGAGTAGTGGTAGCAAGGAAGTTCGATTGAGTTGTACCAAACATGATTACTATTGATTCTTAGTTTGAGGAATTTCAGAGTTTGCTAAATGTTACTCCCTCCGTTTCATAACGATGTTTTTGTTTGGAATGTTTGACTTTTTTAAAAAAAGAGAAAATCTTCTAAATTTCTGTTTATCTATAAGAACAAATATAGTCATGTGGGATCTAGTTTGATTCGTCTTGATGAATAGATTATTAATGTCTAACTTTTATAATTTTTGCTAGTGTGAGATTAAAGTTATTTGCGGTTAAAAATGGATAAAAATTTGCATCGATTTACGAAACAAAAAATCATTTTGAAACGGAGGGAGTACGAATTCATTGTTTGGAAATTATGATGTTTCAATTTATGTACCCCGTCTCCAAAATTTCGATTCTAATGGGTAATTTTCAATGGGTATTACAAAAATTAAATAAGTACTCGTAGTAAAATTACATTGAATAGATAAATTTACATGAAAAAGCAATATTATGCAACACATACCAACCAGATTTTGACTCAATAAAAAAAATCGCTCTAAATTCTTCACGCTTATATTTGTGTCAAATTCAAGCAACGAAATTCCTCGTTATAATCTTTATTTGTTGAGTAATTATAATTAATAGTTCAATTATTCACATTGGGGAACCCTATATTGACTATACTGAAAATAAAATTGAAAAATAGTACTCCACTCTGTACAAGATTATGATTTTGATATTCGATGATTTATTATAGAAAAAATAAAAATAAAAAATTACCTGGGAAAGTGGTTCAATGGAGGAGAAAAAGCTCAGAAGCCACTTTAATGGAAAACTCGGAGTACGATTCAATGGAATAGAATAGGGGTGCAGCGACGCAGCGAAACCGGACTCGTTATAAGATACCCCGTATTAGTCATATTACTGTTCCCAAATAATTTATTAAGGGTAGTTTTGACTTTTGAGATATATCAGTAATTAGTTATATATTTATCATGCTAAACATACCTAAACTATACTCCGTACCTTCTATTGTCTAACTTTCCAAAAAAAAAAAATATTTAAAGGCTAATCTCCTACTTCTTCTTCCTAGGACATATTACTATCCTCAAGATATGAATCAAATCTCGTTTATATCATTTGTCTTTGCAATCCACTCTTTTACGTACAAAAAAAAAGTAGATACGTAACGACTTTATAAATCAACTAGGCCAAAATCTATATATGGTGTACTAAACCAATCTTATTAGACTTTTGTTTCATTTATGATTGATCCACACTCAAATTCAAAATCAAGAACAGTTATATTAAATTATACTAGCCTTCTGGCCCGTGCAATGCACGGGTTATTCATATAAAATTGTATTGAGAGATAAGTGAAGAAATATCAGTAAGTCATTATAGGGTATAATATGTAATCGGAAACATGATTAAAGAAATAAGAATTATGGAACTTTAATCGAAAAAAAGGCTTAAATAGAAGGTGGAAGGGCTAAAATTAAAGAGAGAATAGGAAAAAGTTGAATTAAAGGGGAGAGATGAAGATGAAGATATGAAGTGTGTATGAAAGATTAAGTATAAGTTTAATGAAAGAATTAAAAAAAATGGTATAAAAAAAATTAATAGTGTAAGATGACATGTGGCACTATGGTTAGAGAAGTGTAATAGAATGAATGAGGACATGTGTCTTTCTTAGTTTCTTGGTTATAGTTTTTAAATACTAACTAATAATAAAGTATAGATTTTTCAAATAATAACTTATTCATTAATAGTACAAGCCGTACAACAATACGGTTAGCATACAAACATTACAATGTAATAAGGAAACAATTAAGTCTAATGCATGAACGTACATAATTTCGATCATTTTAGCTATGATCATTATTATAATTATAATTATTACGAAATAATAATAGCAATTAAGACTTGATAATCCATATGATTATTTCATTATTCAAGGCCAAGCTAAGCTTAATTAGCAAACAATGGGTGCATCTCCATTGTTAAAGTAAAGGATGCAACCATCAGTTGGTGCCAAGCAACAATTGCAAGAAGGAGTAAGCTTTTGATCTCCTGTTGAAGGGCAAGTCATATAATCCAGATTATTATAGCAAAACTGAGGACATATTTTGTCATCATCATCACTTTGAGCATCCACCTTTTTCATGTTTCCGACTCCCAGCATCAATATTAGCCCTGCAAATAAGAAAACGATAGAACATTAGGAGACCCTAATCACGAGTCATCAGAAATACTTTTAGTAAAATTACATACGTCGTACATATTATACTAGCTAGATACCAGAAATATTAAGGAACACCACATGGTATGAGGCAGGCGTAGTTAATTATGTTAATATTAAGCAAGATTATAACAATATGAACTTACCAAAAACCAATAGAAGAGCAGAAACTTTAGTATTCTTAGTCTCCATTGTTGTATTTCTTGATAATATAGTGTATAAATAATTTATGTGTTTATATATGTTGTGATGGAAAAGGAGAGGGATGGTTGTATGTATTTATAGGTAGCAATTTCGTAAATTTAATAGATAGCAATTACGTGCAAGTTCTATTATTATTACGTAGCAATAATGTGCAAAGTCATAGCGGCCTTTCTAGGCTTTGCCAATTTTCAACGATTGAATTTTGACACTTCATACGAGTATTATAGAAATAAAATAATAGATAAACTTCTTAAACTTCAAATTATACAACAAAAGAATATGATGAATATCAAAACATAAGCAAAGTGAACTTATGATAATTTAACACATAGTTTACACCAAAGAGTTAATATTCATCATCAATATATAAGTCTCCAATTAATTTGGTATAATTTTTTCTTGTTTTTTTGAAAGCATAGTTCCTTCTTATTATTTGTAGGACATATAGACTTTTTTTTTTTTTTTTTTAATCATTAGACCAAATCTTGCTTGATATTTTTATTAGGTCATTTATTGATGATTGTATACGTAGTACTTGTATTATATTAGTATGATACAACAAAAGTATTATTACTACTTCTCTTGTCATCCATATTGATTTTAATAAAAATTTATTAATAGGTGGACATATATATTAACCACTACTTTGACATTTGAGTCATTATTTCTCATTTTCTAATATTAAGGCCGATTTTATTTATGCAATATATCAGTTCACCTAATGAGAGTATAAAGTATAATACACAAAATGTAAGTAGTGTGAATATGTCTGTGTGTATTTTTGAAGTCAATGATGGTTATCTTCATATGGTGGCTTTGACTTTAAAGAAGATAACGTTTTAACGTGGATAATTGGATATTATCCTATTTCAAAGAGAAGATGATTAGGATCTTACAATGCCTAAATGAGATTGTCTAATTTCTACATTTATTTAATTAAGTAGACATGTGTGTTTGGGTGGCCAAAGGGCATCTTACTTTGGGCCCAACTGCAAAAGACTAAATGGAGGCCCAATAAACTACTTCTATTAGTCTATTAGCACAACCCATCAAAAGGAAATTAACGACCAATTGTGACAATGTTTCCATTTGTGTATAGCGTGTGCACAACACATGTTAGTTGGTTATAGTGTGTGCATAAAGTCGGGAGAGGCATTGCTAAATGGATACTTTTGTCATTAACGAGTAACGACCTTGCCAAACATAAGATTCATATTTGATTACAGACAAATAGACAAGTCATGTAGACATTGATGTAAAATACAGCATGCTCTACATGAACTACAAATCTGTCCCTGCCTTGTTTAGGTAATAAGAATGTTTAATTATACCAAGCATATGATAATCAAAAGAAGATAAAACACACAAATTCAAATCATGTTTTTAAGATCCCTCATTCAACTCAGTGAAGCTACGATGTCAATGCTAAAAGGGGAAAACATTGAATCGATGATCGAGAATTTGAGATAATTTCAATCATCTAACATTACATATAATCTCTGCAAAACAGAAATCATTTTTAAAAAAAATACTGCCTTTTGCTCCTACTTAATAGTTTAATACTACTTTAACAACTAATCCATAATTATTCTTCCACTAAAAAATCATACAACATCAACACATGCACCATACTTGTCGGTAAGCATATGATGTCCATGTATCGATCTCACAAACCCGGGGAACACCAGTTCAAGCATCTTCTTTAGATTTCTTTCCCCTACAAGAAACTATAAACTCTACAAAATTATCCATTGCCTTAACAGAAGATCCTTTGTAATCTCCCTCAATTTTCCAAGCATCCCTCAACTTCTCCCCAATTTCAACAGCTTTTTTCTTCATCTCCCACCCACAACTCCCCTCCTTTCTATCCAACACCATCTCCACCACACTCTTCACCCACTCTTTCTTCACCTCCCCTTCCAACCCCCTAGTCAACTCGACCGCCACCCCCATTTCCTCCACCATCATCTTCGAATTATACGCTTGCTCCGCCGCCAACGGCCACCCGAGTATTGGCACTCCTTCTCTTAAACCTTCCAATACCGAATTCCATCCGCAATGACTCAAAAACCCACCAGTAGCCTCATGCCTCAAAATATCCAACTGAGGCACCCAATCTCTCACCAACATCCCCTGTTTTTTCTCCATCATTCTTTCCTCAAACTTCTCAGGCAGCCATTCGGGTTTAAACTCCCCATTG
This sequence comes from Chenopodium album, assembly GCF_948465745.1. NCBI lineage: Eukaryota > Viridiplantae > Streptophyta > Magnoliopsida > Caryophyllales > Amaranthaceae > Chenopodium > Chenopodium album. The sequence continues at coordinate 50,574,991 of NC_137849.1, forward strand.
AAATCAAACCCGAATGGCGGCCGAATCACCCACAAGAACGGGATCTTACTCTCCTCCAAACCTTTCGCTAACTCCATCATCTGAATCGGAGTCACTGTATTCTGTGACCCGAAACAGATGTACAAAACAGAGTCATTTTCAAATTGATTCAACCACCTCAAACAAGCCTCTTCCTTCTCATCATCATCTTTTTTCGAAGATGTCATAATCAAAGGACCAATTCCCCAAATAGGAGATTTCGTGAAATTCTTAAAAACTTGAAACCCTAACGGTTCAATCTCCTCGATAGAATTACACAACCACCCAGAACAATTCAAGGAAGATTTAATCTGAGGTTGGAAAAACCTCGACCATTCATCGGACCCATCAGCAAACCTTAAAAACCGATGAAGCTGATTACGTCGGAGTTTCCGATCTTCCGGAAAACCAGCCAATGAAAACTCTTCATCATCACCGACATTCCGGTGAGGTAGATTGCTCCAGATTGAAACATACGCGCCGACACCGTAGGCCCCACCAGTGTTGAAGCAGATTCCGGTGGACCCAACTGATCGGGCCACGTTATCGGCCCAGCCCAAGAACACGTCGAAGATGATGCACACGGGTGGGTCGTGCAGGTGGTGGCGCGTGAGGTAGTCACGGACATGAGGTTCGAGTGAAGTGGATGCGTGGAAGAGTTTGATGATGGAGGTTAATGGGAGTTTATCGGTGTTTTCGGTGTTGGGTGGGAGACCGTGGTCGGTGCTGGTGAAAGGGAGTTCGATGATGTTAAGGTTGATGTTGAGGTTGTCGGATTGACGGCGGAGATTAGCGGCGTTTAAAGGGGTGGTGAGGAGAGAGAGAGTGAAGGGTGTTTGAGAGAGAAGGCGGTGAGCGAGGTGGAGGAATGGTCGGAGATGGCCTTGTGCTAAAAATGGGAGGAGGATTATGTGTTGTTGTTCTCGTTCTTTTGTTGATGACTCCATTTTTGGGTTGATTTTTTTTAGTAATTTTAATGAAGGAATGATTTGATAAAGAAATTTGGTGCTTTGGAGTTAAATTTGTTGTGGGGATGGTTCGATATATAAGGGGAGTGGTGAGTGGTTGAGAGATAATTTATCAAAGCGATGAATTAACAACGTGCATTTTGTTACATACGGAGTATCAGTTTTAAAACTTTAATTAATTAAGCTAGTTGAATCGCAATATCTATAATTAAATGTAGAGGATGTGACTATGCGAGAGTAAATAAAACGGCATAAGTGGTCCTTTGGGTCAATGTTGAATCTTCAATAATTTGTGTTGGGAGTATACTAGGGGAGTGAATGAGTGAGTGAGTGATCACTCTGGACAGTAGTGGATGTATGGATGTGAATTTGTGGAATTTATTAATTGGTCAATGGAATGGTTGTTCTTTTGCTAACCACTACTTTCTTAAGCGTTTTGATTTTTAATTTCTAAGGAAAGTTTTTGAATAAAAAAATTGTAATGAAATTGATTAATTTTATATTTTTATGAGACTTTGTTATTAATACTCGTAGTCTCTTCAATTAATCAATTTCATTACTGATACTCAAAAATTGATTAATGTATGCACTAAACATATGTAACAAACTGACAGAGAATGATAGAGGTCATGTACCTGAGAAAATGACAGTACCTAATTAAGCTGATTAAACAATTTCAAATGACAGTACCTAATTAAGCTGATTAAACAATTTCAAATGACAGTACCTAATTAAGCTGATTAAACAATTTCAAATGACAGAGAATGAGATAAATCATGTACTCGTACGTACTATGAGTAATGAGTCTAATGACTAATTGATAAATGTTATACTTGGTAGTAGAACAGATGAACAGAATATATATAGACCAAAATTTGCAGGAAATATTCCCTGTATCTCAGTAACAAAAATGATCTGATGATACACAAGAATCTGATTTCTGATCTAGCTGCGAGAGCCCGTTTGGGCTAGAAGTGTGGATGCAGCATGGGCCTCCCTCATACCCAGCGCTTAATATTCCACTTGAAAGTGGGGGGTGGATGAGATTCGAACCCGTGACCTTTTGTGTCACGCTGGCTCTTGATACCATGTTAGAGAACCATCTCAACCAAAAGCTTAAGCTGATGGTTGAGGCCCAAGAATATGTTTTATACTCTATCATACTGAACATGGAAGTAATGATCTGCAACTTTGCAAAAACGTATACGTTAGGATACCGTTGGTCTTTTAAAAGCACTGTATTTCGTTGAAGTACACCGCTGCCTATAAGAAGCAAATCCTTTAAAAATCTTGAAGGCAAATTAAATAATTGGAAGTAACAAAATGTCTGTTAAAATCAAAAGAACGAGGAAAATTGTAATGCAAAAGTCGCTAAGTGCCTTTTGGGTACATACAATATGCTCGAATGATAAGGTCTTACATACAGCATGCTCGAATGATAAGAGTCGACGACAATCCGTCGTTTGTACAGCCTATCTAAGCACAAGGTTTGCCACATTGAGCTTCCTACGAGTAGTTCTCTAAACATTCAGTATGACAAGAAAAGGTTGTTATCTGCGTATGGTTGGCTGCTCGTGTTATCGAAACGAGCCAAACACCACTTTCTCTTCAACCCTTTCACCAATGCCGTTATCAAACTCCCAAGACTTAACCTCTATCGCAATGATGCATCGGATTTTAAATTGTGCTTATCAGCCAACCCTTCAACTAGTTGTGATTTCACCGTCTTCGTTACATTCTATTTTCCTCTTTCAGTTTTGGTTTATTGGAGGAATGGTGATGATGGGTGGATTCATGTCACATGTCCCAATAATTCTCCATGGCTGGGAAAAATATCTTTTTGCTACACTGATGCAACATTTTATAAAGGAGAGTTTTATGGCGCTAATGAATTTGGTTTGATTGTGAAATTTAAGGTATGTATGTAATTCTCATTTGAATATGTTTGTACGACTTTTTATTAATAAATTGATTTTATCAAGTAATTCTCATTTTCAAGTGACGAATAAGCTACCATGCCTACCAATTCAAGTGGCAAGGGGGATCAAGTATTATTACTTGGCAGAATCGCTTGGCCAATTGTTGGTTATCTGTCAAGTGGTTCAATTAGAAGACTATTATCCCGAATTCCTGCCCCTAATTACAAGATTTCAAGTATATGCGTTGGATTTTGAGAATTTAACGTTCAATGAAGTATTGAGTTTGGGAAACAGATCAATTTTCAATGGTTCAAACTCATCATTTTCTGTCGAGGCATCGCCTTCTCTTGCTCAATGTCATGGATATAAGTCTAATTGCATATACTATATCAATAATTGGAACAGGGGAGTTGGACCAGGTGGCAGAGATCTTTGTGTTTACAGTTTAGCAAAGAGGATATTTGAGACTGATTTTCACAATGGTCTTTCATCGGATTTTGGCAAACTCACACCGTTTACGTGGGTTGAGCCTCCTATCAAATTTTACTCTTGTTGAATGTTAGTTTTGATAAAATCCATCTACTTCTTCCAAATGTTTACTTTCTATTTCCCTCGTATAAAAATCACTTTCTATTAAAATCAAAGCAAAACATTTATACAATTCTCCATTAGGCTTAATTGTTGTCAAAACACGATTGTAAGGGTTGTTAATTGTTATATTGGTCACCAATCTAATCACTCATATTTTTTTGCAAAATAAAATCCTGATTAAGGACTTATTTTGCGTTGAATGTCTAGGTATCAAACTATACCAGAGATCATTACCGATCCTAAATATAAGTTTCTCATCTATATTTAAAACAACAATAATAATAAACAATAACAATAGTTACCAAGAGTTCAAAATTTGTTGCTTGTAATAATAAATTTTAGAAGTTACTTAGTACTCTGTAAGTCTGTAGTATGTTTGGAATAAGTAGTACATGTATGATGTATGTAGACATGTATTAGTTGGGAAGAAAATGGATACATACTCATTTAGAATAAAGTGAGACAAATCAAGTACTCATATTTACGTCCTATTCAATTCACTTTATTTTTGTTGAATTGAAATTATTTTAATTAAACTGAAATTATTTTTGTTACTCTCCCCCACCCCTGAGTAGTGTTGCTGCTACTGTTTTAGTTAGTTATTATTATTATTATTATTAATGTAATAGTTGAGTTAGCAAGTTAGTTACATCATAAAGCTACTCGTAATAGAAGTTTCTTCTTGTAAGCTATATATTTTCATTATGATGATTTCTTAGTAAAGGATTTTTTGACTTTTACCACCAAAAAAAATCACAAAATTGTTTTTTACTACCAAAAATTTTAAATTTTTATTTTACCACAAAAAAAAATTAAAAATTGTTTTTTACCACATGCTGTAAAAAACCTAACGGAATATTTTAAATTCTTCGATTTTCGTGCCAAACACATCATATTTAGGGGTTTTGGGGGGCATTTTAGTCCTTTGGGACCAATTTGAGGTCGGAATCGACAAAAAATGATCGAAAATGCTTCCTTTTGCGTGTTTAAAAATACCTCGGTTTGCGTGAAATACGCAAAACGAGGCATTTCCGATCATTTTTTGTCAATTCTGACTTTAAATTGGTCCCATAAAACCAAAAGGCCCCCCAAACCTATGAACAACATGTTTTGCGCACGAAAATCAAAGAGTTTTTTTTTAACCGTAAATTTAACGGTTTTCTTGACGGTAGGTGGTAAAAAACAATTTTTAGAAATTTTTTGGTGGTAAAATACAACTTTTAAAATTTTTGGTAGTAAAAAACAATTTCGTGATTTTTTTTGGTGGTAAAAGTAAAAAAATCCCTAAATAAATTTCTCTTGATTTTCTTCTTCTTCAAGCTATGAATCCGCTTTCTTCATGGTATAGAACTAAGGTTGCAGAATTTGGTTTGATTTCTTCTTCTTCTTTGATTGTTTCTTCATTTATCAATTGATATTGTTATTTCTTGTTAGATTGTTCTTCGCTGCTTAGAAATTTTCTTGATCTTTTCTTCGAATATCATTGTTGAATTTCTTCTACATTTGTTCCAAAATTCTGCATCAATGGCTCAAAATTCAGATAGTTCAGATAATTCTATGTTAGAAATAGTTTACAGAGTCTAGAATCTGGTTTGATTTCTTCTTCTTTGATTGTTTTTTCATTCATCAATTGATTTTGTTATTTTTGCTTGTTCTTGCAATTTTTCTGGAAGTTAATTGTTCCTGCATAATTTAGATTTTGTTGTGCTTAATAATCATGAATTAATGACTTCACTAATTAGTAGCAGTCTTCTCATTACAATATCTTGGAGAAGTATCACCTTGCACATCACTAATATATGCGCTTTCATATATAGTTTAGGAAAATTTGTCAAAAATAAGCCAACCTTTGTCCGGTTCGCTTAAAATAAGTCAACCTTTCGATTAACTCAGAATAATCCAACCTTTATAGGGTATTCACTTTAAATGAGTCAAAACCTGTTGTAACCGGTTATTAAGGTTAATTGTGGCACGTGTCAGATTATGGTTCGCCATTTTTCTATTAATAATTAATTACGAATTATTATTATTATATGATTAATTATAAAAAAACTAATAATTATAAATTTCAAAAAAAATTAAAAAAAAAAGGAAAAAACCCCAACCCCCTCACCCTCCCCTGCCAACTCAGTAGCTCTCCCCCTCCCCTACCAGGCCGCCGGTAGCCAGCAACCACAAATTCCCCGGCGCCGGCACCGACGGCCTCTCCACCCACGACGCCCCCACGCTTCCCCTTCCCTTTCCTTTCCCCACCTCGTTACCCCCGTCCCTCCCCTTCCCCACCGTTAATCAACACCCCAAAACCCTTGAACCCCGATTCCGATTTTGTTAGGGTGGGTTTAAGGGTTTGGGGGGTCGACTGATGGTAAGGAAGGGAAGGGAGGGGTCGACTTCTACAGGGAGACGGGGGAGGGGGGTTGTTTCCGGCAGGGGGTGAAGGGGAGGGGGTGGTGTCGTGTCTGGGTGGGGAAAGGTGAATGGGGAAGGGGAAAGGAAGGGGAAGGGGAAGGAGTGGGGTTGGGTGGGCGGTAGAGGCCGTCGGTGTCGGCGCCGGGGAATTTTGTGGTCACCGGCCATCGGCGGCCTGGCAGGGGAGGGGGGTGAGCTGGCAGGGGAGGGGTGAGGGGGGTTGGGGTTTTTTTCTTTTCTTTTTTTTAAAAAAAAATTTATAATTATTAGATTTTTTAATAATTAATTATATAATAATTCCTAATTAATTATTATAAGAAAAATGACGAATCACATTCTGACACGTGTCACAATTAACATTAATAACCGGTTAATAAACGGTTGCAGGTCACTTGACTCATTTAAAGTGGATACCCTATAAAGGTTGGATTATTCTGAGTTAATCGAAAGGTTGACTTATTTTGAGCGAACCGGACAAAGGTTGACTTATTCTTGACAATAGTTTATGTGACTTGAGAAAATAAATTTAGAAGTTTGAATTGCTGTCAAGATACTAACTACAAACATCAAATTGATTGATTTACAAACACTCTGGAAACAATCAGTGTTGAATGATTCACTAGCTGTTGCTGTTTCGCTCACGTCAACTGATGACTACCCTCATAGCAATATCTTTATTACTTTGCCTTTAGTGGTTTTCTTTTCTGTTTTGGTAAAGCTATGCCTTTTGACCTGCTTCCCCATGAGTGCATATTTTGCTGTTGTTTGCTTCATGGGGTGCACTTTATGACCTTAAAACTCTGGTTGGCCAGACATGCAGGCTGCACCGGATGGATTCACAGGCTCTTAAGGGTTCATGATGCGTGGAATGTTCCCAATGCTTCCACCTCCTCAAAGGTATATTTTAATATTTTGATGTTGACATAAATTAAAGTTATAATTGATATAAATAAATTGCAACATGTCTCATCAACTGTTTTGCCTTTCTGGAACCCTTTCAGCACTTAAGCGTTTTTTTTTTATTATAAATAATTCATTGAATGTATATGAATCACAAAACTACACCAAATTTAACATGTTAAGGTTGGTGAGTGTATAAGTAGTAGAGAATTGAACACACAATATTTAACGTGGGGAAAATTATAAAAAAATCCACGAACGACGTGCGTCGAAAAATAATCCACCACTCCCTCCGTGTTTTTTTAAGTGTTACACTTCATTTTTTGGCAAAAAGCTACATTAAAATATTATATTTCTCTCCTCTCATGGTCTCCACCTAAACCCACTACCACTTTTTTATTATATTTTTTCTCTCACATTCATTACTTTTCAATAAACTATTAACCCCACTATCTTTCTTTTACAATTTTTTAATACTCCAACTACCCCACTTACCTCTTATTTTATTTAAGTTAATTAAATTGTCTAAAACTATGTGTCAGTCAAACTGTAACACTTAAAAAAACATGGAGAGAGTATATGAAAAATAGGAGAGTATAATAATCCTTGAAATGGTGAGTATTACAATCCTTGAAATGGTGAGTATTACAAAAAAAAATTCTCATAGTAGGAATAGTGGATTAGGGATCATGATAGATATTTTAGAGAGCGGTATTTGTAGGTAAATTCTCTTTAAGAATGGAGGGAAACTCATAGAGTGTATGAGGGTATCTGATTGAGGTCATAGAAGGTAATGGGAACGAGATAACCAAGTTTGTTAGGCTCATAGGAATGGAAGATGAGAGAGCGGTTGCTGAGGAAATCATATTCGAATTTTTCGATGGTGCAAGGAAAACTAACAGCAGCGAATATCATCCAGAGGCTTAATCAGAAAAGGTGTAGAAGATTGATAAAAGGCACTGAAGTGGTTCAGTTGCTGAAAGGGGATAAAGGAGTGAATGTTAGAATCATTGCCAAATGGTGTAGGGTACAGATTAATCTCCTAACTGACAGCTCTCCCCAAACCACTATTGAAATGGTGGTAGATACTCTAGATATGGAGTTGGCTGAGAAGGTCATTAGTTGGTTTCTTAGGGTTGGCAGCTGTGGCAGGGTTGTTTCTCCTGATGAGATAAATCGAGCTATTGAAGACATGTACTTACCTATAGTTGCAGATGCAAACAACATCCACGAGGATTTTATTTTCCCAGCACACTTGATGGGTAGAATACTTGGTCCAGGCGGAGACTATCAGAGGAAGCTTCAGAATGAGTCCGGAGTTCGGCTATTTCAATTAATAGACAAGAGATACCGCTTAATTGTGGCAGTAAGGTTGACTGGTAAGCAGTCACAGATTAACAGAGCAAAGAGATTGATATCAAATTATATCAATGGTCTTAGAGGACTAGTGCATTCTAGTGATAACACTGATCCCCTATAAATAGGGAAGAGGCTTCTAATTGACACTACTAAAGCTCGAAAGCTGTTGGCTGCAATGGGAGAGTGCTTAAGAATGTTGAAAGAAGCTTTTGAAGTTAAGATGTATGTAAAACTCAACCCAAACTCTCCAAAGAGTGTAGTTGAGATGGTGGGTAATATTACAAATGTTACACATTCTGAAAGAATATTAGAGCATGTTACTGAATCTATAACCCCAGAAGAGGTATGCTGCCAATCCTTAGTTTTTACATAAGCTTTTCACACAATCACACGTATCCTAACTTTACTCTTTATTTTTTATATTTTTGTTTTGCAGTTAAGGAGAATAATAGAACAAGGAGCATGATAGATGGTTGGAATCCCCAAGGAGCTTGAGTCCTATATTCAGTGCTCTAATCATTTTAATGCTTTGTGTATTCTGTTGATTCCCCATGTGTGTAAATTAGTAAATGTACTCGTGATCAATGCTGGAGTGTAATCAGTACATGGTGGATTGGTGGAGTTTATGAATTACTACTAATATTGGCATACTGATTCAGATATAGAAGCTGTAAATTTGTAATGAGAAAACTTTACATCGTATGGGCTTATTAGATTGTAAACTTTTTTTTTTCCCCACTTTCCTTTCATTGTCCTTGGATCTCGTTATCTTTTGTCATCCAAGTATAGTTATCTTTTGTACTCGGATCTCGTTATCTTTTGTCATCCATGTCTGTTTTTTTTTCTCTGCTGTAAATTATAATAATGCACTAAGGCACTTCTGTAATTTGCTTCAAATGACATTTGCCCGTGTTTCCAAATTGAGATATATACTTACCAGCCCAGAGGCACGGTCCATGTGCCGCCCATAATTCTTCGTAAGAAGGTCTTCCAAGCTTTATACAAAGGCTGGGTTTCCTCTGTGATTGGAGTTGTAAGTCTGACTTAAATTACTCTATGTATCCAGTTCTTGTAGGTGCAGATTGTAAATGAACCAAACAAGGATAAATGTGGTATGCCCGATTTATAAACCAAACAAGGATAATTGTAATAGCCATATGAAAATAACCATTGGTGGGCCAAGGGAAGCAAATACTTCATTATCATATAAAACACACTTAAAAACAAATTGTAACTTGATTTTGTACATGATGCATATTATACAACTCATTTTCGTTCATTATACTCTCATTTAAAGCTCTTCCGACTTAGCAATTGACTAGAAACACATGAAACTTAACTATTTAAGTAGAATGCAAATACTCCCCTAATTCCTTGAACCTACCGCCTCATGTTTTTCATCACGATATCACAAAGTTTGCATTGCAAAAGAGCCTAGTTACAAACTTTTTTTTTTTTTTTTTTTTTTTTTGTGGCAAACTTGGACTTAGTTAATACATTACGAGCCAATTCCTTGGCAGTTTCATAAATAACAAACACATAAATGGTAATTTATACTCCGTATTAAGAGATATCATATCTTGATACTTCGATTATTATGATAATTGCGTATCTTAATGATTTTTGATCATTCTAGTCTTTTTTTTTTTTTTTGAAAAAACATTAGCCGGGTAATATATTAAATCAAATCAAGATCATTCTAGTCTTTAGTACTGCTTCGTAACATTTATAAGCTTTCAAACACTTTTGCAAAATAATCATTCTTACCAATTATTGCAAAACAAATTACAAACGCATTTCCTACTCACTTCTTCAACTAGAAAACAGACTGAAACGTGAAACTCCTTCTCTTTCTTCAAATTGCTCTCAATTCTACTCAATTGCTGTAAAAATTAAAAAAAATGCTGTCAATTCCACTTAATTTTTCGGAATTTAAGCTCATCACTTTGAGTATCTTGCTATAAAAATGGCTACTTCAACCTCAAACCTTCACTCACCCCTTTTAATGGCGGACACCGTCCCCAATTCCGTCGATTACAAGGGTCAACCTGCTGTTCGATCTAAACATGGACGTTGGTTTTCTGCTTTATTTATCATCTGTAAGTTTACCATATTAAACAAATTTATAACCCCACTTTTTAATTTTAATTTTTTTTTTTTTGTGGGGTTGAATGAAATTTGATTTTTGATGAAGGGGTGGAGATGGCAGAGAGGATTGCATTTTATGGGATTTCATCAAATTTGATAAGTTTTTTGACTGGGAAATTGGGGCAGTCAACGGCAATGGCGGCTGTTAATATTAATTCTTGGAGTGGAGTAGCTTCTTTGCTTCCAATTTTTGGGGCTGTTATTGCTGATTCTTTTGCTGGAAAGTTTTACACCATTATTGTATCTTCCCTCATTTACATCTTGGTTAGGTTCTATTTATTCTCTCTTTTTGATTGTTTTTATTGTTTGGAGCTTCAATTGTTAGCTTGTTATTATGTTCAGAATTAAAAAAAAATGTATGTCATGAAAGTGAAAATAAGTTGTATTGACTCTGATCAGCTTGAATGTTTGGTTGATCAGTTGGAGGAGAAAAGGCAAAATTGACTATAATATTTAGCATTGAGATGATTGACTTACTTTAGATGATGATGATGATGGGAAATTTGACTAAGTTGAATTGTTGACAGTGATACTGATGTCAGTAGTAGTGACTTGTTATGCTGGTTAATTAGAGTAAATAAGGAGAATACCCGTTGAAGTGAGGCTACATGCCTACATGTAAAAATGTGTTATGAGTGGATATTTTTTATCATCATTTGATGAACAAAAGATTTAGAGGCTGTTTGGTTGGGGGTGATTTGGTGAGGGAAAGCCGGAAAGGTAATAAAACCCCCCTTTCCCTTAGTGTGTGGTCAGTTTGTGGAGTTTGTCCAGTTGAGAGTGGTACCAAGTGAGAAAAGGAGGGGATTGGAGCTACTCTACTTTGTGTTCTTTCGGTAGTTGGGTCATCCAATGAAGTTCCTTCAAATATGTCGATATAAACTTTTGAGCTTTCTCCTCTATTTGATAGCATATGTTAATAATGTTATGTTATTATACTGTGGTAAACTTGCTCTCCCTTGAGAGTTCTCTAGTTATTTAGTGTTCAGTGACTAGTGGGATTTGCATTGTTTCAGTTTTTATGATTTGGTCTCATATATGACTAATATGAGTAGTTCAAGATTGGATTCATTTTTATATAGAATATTGTAACTCTGTAAGTATAGTTTGTAGGTCTCATTTACATTGAAAGTTTAGATTTTGATTTTTTTTTTTTTCTCATTTTATACTATTTATATTTACTACTCATTTCACTTGGATGGCCACCAGGGGCTAGGCTTGCTTACATTGTCAGCAATGCTTCCTTCACTTAGTTGTCCCAACCAAGGAAGAAGCATTGTGGGTGGACAGGAATGTTCACCACATTTGCAGACAGTTATATTCTTTATCGCTCTATATCTGGTGGCTGCTGGGCAAGGTGGGCACAAGCCTTGTGTTCAGGCTTTTGGGGCTGATCAATTTGATGGAGAAGATCTAGGGGAGCTCAAGGAAAAAAGCTCTTTTTCAATTGGTGGTATTTTGGTGTTTGTGTGGGTAGTTTACTAGGCATTGGAGTCTTGAGCTATGTTCAGGACAACCTTAGTTGGGGCCTTGGATTTGGAATTCCATGTATTATCATGGTAATATCTGTGCTCATATTTCTTTTTGGAACTATGACTTATCGCTACAATATGAAAGTCGAAGGGGAAAGTCCATTTACAAGGATTGGAAGAGTATTTGTTGCAGCAGCCCGGAATTGGAATACTGCACCTCCTGAGGATGGTGATAATGAGGAGGCTCAATTTCATGATGGATCTAGACAATTCAGGTTCCTTGACAAAGCTTTGGTTGCACAAGAGATTTCAAAGAGAAGTGGGAAATCTTGCAGCAAAAGCAATGTTGAAGAGGCAAAGGCAGTACTTAGGCTGTTTCCAATTTGGGCAACAACATTGATCTTTGCAATTGTCTTCTCACAGCCACCAACTTTCTTCACCAAACAAGGCATAACGTTGAATAGATCAGTTGGATCTAATTTTGCTATACCAGCAGCCGCATTGCAGTCTTTTATAGGTATCTTTATTGTTATCTTTCTCCCAATTTATGATCGCGTTCTTGTGCCAGTTGCCAGAAAAATTACTGGAAATCCTGCTGGCTTATCAATGCTTCAGAGAATTGGAACTGGTCTGTTCATTTCCATTATTGTTATGGTGCTTTCCGCCATCATAGAGAAGAAAAGGCTTGAAACTGCTTCTCAACATGGACTGATAGACTTGCCTGATATGACAATCCCGATGAGTATTTGGTGGCTGCTTCCGCAATATGCTTTATTTGGTATTTCAGAGGCATTTACCATGGTTGGTCTGCAAGAATTTTTTTACGACCAAGTCCCAAACGAATTGCGCAGTGTAGGATTGTCTCTGTATCTGAGTATTTTTGGCTTAGGAGGCCTTTTAAGTAGCTTGCTTGTTACACTGATCAACAAAGCAACTAGTAGAGGTGGGAGAGAGAGTTGGTTTTCAAATAACTTGAATCGTGCACATCTTGATTACTTCTATTGGCTGCTTGCTGGTCTTAGTAGCATAGGTTTGTGTCTTTTTGTTTATTTTGCAAAGTTGTACATATACAACAAAAAAAAACTCATCTATAGTAGGTAATAGAATGCTACTTCATGTTGTATGCAATTAGTAAGCAAGGGGAAAAATGTAATGACAAACTGTTGGGTGACTTATTTAATGCTCTTTAGAAAAATATTAGAGCTTATTGTACTACGAAGTATTATATTTCACCCATGTGTAAAATCATATGTGAGCAATGTTGAAGTGAATTGCACAAGTAGTTGCTTTGAGAAAATCTGCAAATCATACTTGTTTCATAAACTGAAAATGTTATGAATTATAATTCTATTCCTTGATGTTTTTATTGCACCAGGACTGCAGGATTGATTTTCTTCATCTTTCACCATGCATAAACCTTTACACCAATTAAAATTACGTACTAGCATAAAATTGCACTCAGCAGTAGGAGATTTCATGCATCTTGGGGCCTATGCAGCAAAAATAGCTTGTACGGTAGATGCTTGCTATTAGCTGTTGCTCTGTTAGATGCTAGTTGACAGATAATAGGGAAAGGAAGGGTCTTTCACTCATCTTTTATTTACTTGAGAGAGTCGAGAAGGTAATCTTTTATTTTACTATTACCTAAATATATGTGAAATGGATTGTTAAATCTATATAGTTTTGTATCTCACATGCCATTGCGTAACCTACAAAAATCATAAATCAAAGTCAAACATCATCTCTCTATTTCACATACAGAGGCATTTACTGTAATGACCACTTGCAGATTTTTGGATTTTTCATTTGGGAATTGCTTTGCTTATAAATCTACGAAGTATAATATAAAAGAAAACTTCCAACTCTAACATTACTGCTATTGCTGTTGATTCACCTTCTGCTGAGCATCTCCCTTACACCGTTGCGTACTCCTCATGGAAGAACATACACAACAACCTGGACAAGGCATTGTTCCTGGTGCTGTTGACTACAAGCACCGTCCTGCAGTCAGGTCTAAACCTGGACGGTGGATATCTGCTTCTTTCATCATTTGTAAGTAGCTCTCTTTCCCTTTTAGTTTGATACAAATAAACAAGTACCCACTTTGCCATTTTAGTCCCATGTTTAACTGAATATGTTCTCAAAGGGGTGGAGATGGCCGAGAGGATTGCAATTTATGGAATATCAGGAAACTTGATTAGCTATTTAACGGGGAAGTTGGGGCAGTCAACAGCAATGGCGGCTTCAAGCATCAATGCTTGGGGTGGAATAGCTGCGTTACGTCCAATTTTAGGGGCTATTATTGCTGATTCTTTTGTTGGAAAGTATCATACTATTATTGTTGCTTCTTTTATTTACATCTTGGTTAGTTGTCTCACTTAATTTCTCTGTTATACATTTACAGGTTTTATAAAACCTCAATATAAGCTTTTAGTTTCCTTTCGGTGCTTTAAATCTTGATGGGTTTTTATGAAACAGATAAAAAATTTTAGGAATCTGAATAGGAATAAACGTGAATTGAACTATTCTTATATAAAATGATTGATAGATTTACAACTCTTTCTTTAAGTGCGATTTTTTTGATGTTGCATGCTTAATTGATGAAGGTTTGGTTTGAATGTGGATGATAGTAAAATAGTAAATGACATGTATTAGCTGCGCAGTGTAATTATGTTAGTTGAAGAGTTGGTAATTGATTAGTAATCTTTAAGTGAAGGGAGTTTTGCAGAAGTGTTGAGTTCCAAGATTTTAAACTGAAGTACTTCCGTTACATGAGTGGCCATGAAATCCATCTATAGAAAATCTGAAAATGTTTTATTTATTTATTTATTTAATAAATATTTTATATTTTTTTCCTTTAGTTTACTATATAGTAGTATTTATCTCATCTGAATGGTGTATCAGGGGCTGGGTTTGATGACTTTGTCAGCAATGCTACCATCTTTTAATTGTCTCGACCAAGAAACAGATAGCAAGGGCACTCCTGGATGTACCCAACACTCACAGGTAATACTATTTGTTGTTGCCCTTTATTTGGTGGCTGTTGGGCAAGCTGGGCACAAGCCTTGTGTTCAGGCTTTTGGTGCTGATCAGTTTGACGAAGAAGATCCCATGGAAAGCAAATCCAAAAGCTCTTTCTTTAATTGGTGGTATTTTGGTCTTTGCATTGGTGCTTTGCTAGGTGTTGGAGTCTTGAGCTATGTTCAGGACAACCTTAGTTGGGGTCTTGGGTTTGGAATTCCATGCATTATCATGGTAATTGCTCTAGTGATCTTTTTGGTTGGAACTATGACTTATCGGTATAGAGTGAAAAGGGAAGGAGAAAGTCCATTCAAGAGGATTGGAAGAGTGTTTGTTGCAGCAGCAAGGAATAGAAATGCACTTCTTGTTGTTGGTGACAGAGGAGAGGCTGATCATGAAGAAATCGAACTTCATGATGGATCTCGACAGTAAGATTTCTAAACAAAGCTTTACTTGCACCTGAGATTGTTGAGGTAGGTGTCCGATCTTGCAGCAAGAGTGAGGTTGAAGAGGCAAAGGCAGTACTTGGGCTATTTCCCATATGGGCAACAACATTGGTGTTTGCAATTGTCTTCTCACAACCTGCGACTTTCTTCACCAAACAAGGCATTATATTGGATAGATCACTTGGATCTAATATTGCTATACCAGCTGCAACATTACAGTCTTTTTCTGGCATCTGCATTATTGTCTTTATTCCCATTTATGACCGTGCTCTTGTGCCAATAGCCAGAAAGTTGACCGGAAAGCCTGCAGGCATATCATTGCTGCAGAGGATTGGAATTGGGCTGTTTATATCCATCTTTACTATGTTAATTGCTGCTGTCACAGAGAAAAAAAGGCTCGAGATTGCTTCTCAACATGGGCTGATAGATTTGCCTAAGGTTACAATTCCAATGAGTATTTGGTGGCTGCTTCCGCAATATGCCTTGTTTGGAATTTCAGAGGCATTCACCTTGGTTGGCCTGCAAGAATCTTTCTATGACCAAATCCCTAATGAATTGCGTAGTGTGGGATTGTCTCTGTATTTGAGTATATTTGGCATAGGAGTCCTTTTAAGTAGCCTTCTTATAAAATTGATCAAGAAAGCAACCAGTAGAGGTGGGGGAGAGAGTTGGTTTTCGAATAACTTGAATCGTGCACATCTTGATTACTTTTATTGGCTACTTGCTGGTCTAAGTGGTTTAGGGTTGGCTCTTTTCGTCTTTTTTGCAAAATCATACATATACAATAAAAATAAGGCTCATTTATAGAAGGTGGAATGCTTCTTCCTGCTGTATGTAAATTTTAAGTAAAGTGTGAGATGTGAAGTCTAGGTGTTGTTACATATTTAATGCTCTTATCATTTTAAAGCTTTGTGTATTCAGTTGATTCCCCATGTGTGTAAAATAGTAAATGTACTCATGACTAACGCTGGAGTGTAAATCAGTACTGGTGGAGTTTATGAATTAGTAGCTGTAAATTTGTAATGAGAAGATTTTACATCGTATGGCCTTATAAAATTGTACTATTTTTTTCCCACATTCCTTTCATTATACTCGGATCTCGTTATCTTTTGTACTTAAATCTTGTTATCTTTTGTCATCCATGCTTGTTTTTTTCTGCTGTAAATTATAATAATATGCACTAAGGCACTTCTTTAGTTTGCTTCAAATGACATTTGCCTGTGTTTTCAAATTGAGATATATACTTACCAGCCCAGAGGCACGGTCCATGTGCCGCCCACAATTCTTCGTAAGAAGGTCTTCCAAGCTTTATACAAAGGCTGGGTTTCCTCTGTGATTGGAGTTGTAAGTCTGACTTAAATTACTCTATGTATCCAGTTCTTGTAAGGTACAGATTGTAAATGCTATGTGCTAGAGAATTCAGCACTGCTGCAACTGCAAGTTTACTGATTTTTAAGATTGTAGATATGGTAAGTTATGGTTCCATTGCGCTTCTCGTTCTTAGAGCACGAGACACCAGGATAGATGCAAGAATATTCATCATGCATACATTCACATTCCACTCGCACTCAAACTGTGAAATTTACATTTAAACCATACTATAAACCAAATGTAATTGCAAATAATTGGTTTATCAGTTAGTGTTGTTCTAATCTACTTTTGGTGTATAGGGAGTCCTGAAAGGCGATGAAGCAGGTGGGATTCAGCCACTTGTGCTAGCTGACAATTACGTTGTTATTCAATTCATGGCTATATATAGTCCTATTATAGAGAAGATGACTAAATGTACTACCTAAATGCCTCATTACCTTTTTCTCATCGAAGGGAGCTACATCAATTACGTCTCTTTCAGTCCTATTGCATACTACAATTATCTATGTGGTCAAAATAAAATAAGTTTGACGACATTTTTTGGTTTATACACTAGAAATAAATTAGCATGTATCAAACTTTATAATTTTCACTCATACATAGCCGAAGATATTCATAGTCGAAAATGTTCATTGGAGACCACATAAATGCCAACTGAGTTGAACTTTCAGGAATATTACTAACTACTCCTTCCGTTTTTTTAAATGCGCACGAAGTTTTTAAGAAAATAATATAATAATGTGAGTTGGGAATAATTTATTATAGTAAAAATAAGATAGAGACTATGAAAGAGAAGGTATGCGATAGAGTAGATATTTTTGCTATTTAGGTGAGGACCATGGAAAAGAGATAAATGATAAAATAATTTAAGTGGAGTTTAAGGTAAGAGAGAAATAAGATAAAATATATTTCTACGAAGTTTCCAAATATAGAAGTAATGCATTTAAAAAAAACACCCATAAAAGAGAAGTGATGCATTTAAAAAAAACGGAGGAAACATTATTATTATAATGATGATAACAAAAACAGCAACAACAACAATAATAACAATTTCCAATAAGTTTTACTCCCTCCGTCCCCGAAAAAACGACCCTTTTGGGTTGATTTCGCGGGTATTAAGAAAGTTAAGTAAAAAGAAGTAAAAGTATATTGGAAGGATAAATTTATATGGGTTTTTAAAAAAGTAGAGAGAGAAAGTAATAAAAGTACATGAAAAAACAAAATTTTATATGGAGAAGCTAATTTTGCACAAATATTGTTGTAAATTGGTGGGTATTTTAATGCAAATGGATCGATCATTTTAGGACTAAAATTTGGTCAAAAGGGTCAAACTTTTGGGGACGGAAGGAGAATTTAAGTTTTAATAAATTCAATAAGGTTTAATAAATTCAATCAGTTCTACTCCTTCCGTCCCTTTTTTACATTCCTGCTTTTCTTTTTGGGTATTTCAAAATTACATTCCTACTTTCCTTTTTTAGTAAGTAAATTTATACCAAATATCCCAAATTATCTCTATTTTTTTTTTTGTTTTGTAATTAATGCTTTCTCTATTTTTCACTCTTATTTTTTAATTCTCACTCCTATTTTCTCACTCTTATTTTCAAAATCCATGTGCATCAATTTAGATGAATATAATTGATCCTTTTTTTCTACCGAAAAATGTTATTGGTCTTTTTTCTTTTCAAAGGATTGATGACATACGCAGCATTAAATATAATTCTATCTTTGTTTTACTCAAAGACATCAATTAATGTCTTATAATTCCCATTGTACTTTGTTTTATTGATCTTTGTTTTATTTCAAATTCCTTAATTCCCGTGTAATTTTACAAGTAAGAAAGTAAAAAGGGATGGAGGGAGTAATAAATTTCAATAAGTTTAATAAAAAGTTTAATAAGTTCAACTTAGGTAAAATAAATCAACGTTTTAAATGTAAGCCCGCTTCCGGTGTCGATAAAGAAGTTTTCCCAACGTTAACGTCAATAAGGAGCTACAATACAAATGAATAAATTTGCTCTGACTCATCGTGTGGGTCATAAATAAGATGAGTTGGCAGTTAAGATTGACAAACTTTGTCAATGAAGAAGATTAACTGGGCAACGCCCCATATTGATGTTGTGTCTTTCACATTATGATTCATCGGACATGATGCGGTTTTTGTGATTGGAATGTTATAAATGTGATTTTTTTGTAGGGAACTTTTAGGTGCTGTGACAGCAATATCATGGTAGTAAAGGGTTTGTAAGTTGTAACTATGGTCCGGGGAGCAGAGAACAGTGTTGAAGACAAGAAAGGCCAGGCTACCTAAGTGTTGGCCAAATCCAAACAATACTTTGCCTGTCCCTTGTAATAATAAACTCAATACTCTATATCAACTTCCAAGTCAAGCAACACCGTTCCTTCCAAATCATGATATTGTTTTTAATTAATTGCATGAGATGCACGCCTATAGAATTAGCTCGTTACTATTAATATCTTTAATCTGATTTATTTTGGACTCGTTCGCACGAACTATGAATAATTACTTATGCTAAAAACATTTAAATTACTTAAATAACTTTCAATTTTTTGGTATCTTGTTACATTATATAATTTTGTTAAGTTATAATGTTATTTGTAATTAAAACTTTGCCTAACTTAAGAGTTTTTTTAGAATATTTGATACAAAACATTATATTGTCTAAGTTTGAACTACAAAAATACTTAATAGATCGGATGAATTATTGTGATTTAGATTGGAGAAAAAAAATGTTGAAAAAGTCATTATAACTTGTGCGTGCATTTGTTGTCTGTGTATTGGTGATCCCTTGTTATTGTCACTAGTAGAAAATATCAAAAAGGCACCCCCTAATTGCCACCGGTTCAGTCCAAACCGGTGGCAAAAATGGCCTAAAAAATTGGTGGGAAGCTGAACCAGGATATGAGGCACCGGTTCACTTCAAACCGGTGGCAAAAACATAAAGGCCACCGGTTTGAACCGGTGCCTTTGTGAACCGACCCTTTTATTTATTAAAAAAAAAACGCGGCCCTTTCTCTCTCCCTATTTCTTCTCAGCCCCAACCCTATTTCTTCTTCTAGCCGATTCTTTCTCCTCTCCTCCTCTTTCTCTCTCCTTCTCCCTCGTGTCCTCCTCCTTTCTTTCATTCGAAGACCACCACTTTCACCACCACGAAGACCACCACATGTAACACTGACTTTTCCACCACCACCAAGACCACCACGAACACATGCATAAGCAAGGTTAGGGTGTAGTCCAAAATTATTCGAGGTTTAATCAATTTTAATCGGTTTTCTTTTTTTTTTTTCTCGGTTTTTGTTTTAATCGGTTTTTTAATCGATTTTTTTTATGTTAATCCAATTTAATTCGTTTTTTTTT
The DNA here is from genome assembly GCF_948465745.1 of Chenopodium album. NCBI lineage: Eukaryota > Viridiplantae > Streptophyta > Magnoliopsida > Caryophyllales > Amaranthaceae > Chenopodium > Chenopodium album. Next base: position 50,594,988 of record NC_137849.1, read on the forward strand.
ATTTTCTGGGTTTTTTTTCTTTATTTTAATCGATGTTTTTTTATGTTAATCGATTTTATTTCGTTTTTGTTTTTTATTTTCTGGGTTTTTGTTTTAATCGGTTTTTTAATCGAATTTTTTTTTATTTTAATTGATTTTAATTCGTCTTTTTTTTATTTTCTGGGTTTTTTTTTTACTCTAATTGAATTTTTTTTAATTTAATTGATTTTATTTTGTTTTTGTTTTTTATTTTCTGGGTTTTTGGTTATAATCCACCTTTTTTTTTTATTTTAATCGATTTTAATTCGTTTTTTTTTATTTTCTGGGTTTTTTCTTTATTTTACTCGTTTTTTTTTATTTTCTGGATTTTAATTCGTTTTTGTTTTTTATTTTCTAGGTTATTTTAATTCTGAGCGTAGTCTATTTTCTTTTTTTAATCGATTTTTATTCGATTTTTTTTTATTTTCTGGGTGTTTACTGTAATTTCTTTTAATCGATTTTTTTTTTGTTTTAATTGGTGCAGGTATATTGATGCAAGAATCAAGATGCAAGTATGGGCTTATTTTTGATTTAGATGTTGTATGGGGTTATTTTTGATTGTGATGCTGTAAATTTTTTTTTTTGATTTATATTGTAATTTTTTTTTTTTGATTTATATGTTGTAATTGATCTATTTTATTGATCTATATTGTAAAATTTTTTTGATTATATATTGTAGAGATTCGATTAAAATTGATTGATATTCGATTTACATTTTGTGTTCTTATTTATTTTAGTTTATTTAATTTTTAAGTGAAAAAGTACCAAAAAAAAAAAATAATATTTTGGGCATTTTTGGCACCGGTTAATCGGTGCCAAAAGCAATGAAATTTTTTTTTGGGGTCATTTTTGGCACCGGTTAATTGGTGCCAATAACCATTTTTGCCACCGGTTTGAACCGGTGGCTTTTCATTCAAGTAATTGGCACCCCCCACATTGGCACCGGTTCAAAATCGGTGGCATTGAGGGGTTTTGAACCGGTGCCAATTTCGTTTTTACACCTAGTGTGTTATATTTTTGCAAGTTACATTAGCCTAGCCAAAAATTTAGCAATTGCAAGATTTAATCTCTTAAAAATAATTAGCAAAATACCAATTGTAGAATTAAATTCTATAACTGCATAATAATTAAAGAACTAGCTTAAGGCCCGTGCCATGCACGGTCAACAAATAAAATTTGATAAAAACATACAAATCAAATATATAGAAATTATAATGTTATAATATATATTAATAGTCAAAGCAAAAAATATCTAAATATGGATTTTTTAGGGTGCCCAAACCCGAGAATTTTTCAAGCAGGAATTGGTTTGATCAGATTTAGTGGTCATATTAGCAAATACTTATTAATGAATGCATTTTTAATAAACATCAAAAATCAATCAAACAACAAACTAAAATTTCTTTCTCAAAAAAAAAAAAAAAAAAAAAAAAAAAAAAAAAACCTAACTAACTAACTAAAATTTTCACTAAAACTATTAATAAAAGTGCAAATTTTTGACAAAATCTAACAATACTCCATTTAAAAGATAATTAGAAAAGAAGAGGAGTTTTGGAGGGAAAAAACAGCACCACGACGTGATACGTGTCACTCCCAATATCTGTTTTAGTATTAAGTTTTTTTTTTTTTTTTTTTTTGAAAGAAGTCCTAAAAGACATTAAATTTCATTAATAATAGCCATACGACATCTACAATTGACAATTAACGATAATGAAAACGAATTTAACAAAATCAAACAAGAATTAATCGGGGAAGGGCTAAGAATCCAAATACATAAATATAACAATTCGGCACATTCTCGGTTCGTTGTCTCATACAACTTTTTGAGTGGATCCGTCGCCGCTTCGCAATTTTGTGAGAAAGTAAATTCTTGTGTTGATTCCGTAACCCGAATCCGAGCCATAATCAATAGTAGCCCCGCACAACCAGAGACCAAATTAAGCGCAAATAAAACCTTGTCTTTTTCGAAGGAAATCGAAAAAACCTTGTCTTTCGAAAGAGATAAACCCATTCTTTCGAGGGAGACATTATTATAACCTAAGAAACAAAAAACTTAAAAGAAAATAAAGATTGGGGCTTTCCACCGGTGAAATCCGATGGAAGCCCCTTCAAAATTGACAATAGAGGCTAAAGTTTTAGTATTAAGTTATTGATTGATTAATACTCTTTATCAACTAATTTTAGACCAAACCGTTATTATATTTTTTACTAACGCACAAACTTTCGGAAAAAAATCTTTTAATTCGCTTAAAAATTCAAGGGAAAAGTCTAAATTGTCCCCAAATGTCAAAAAAGAATCAGCGAGCCCACCGGCCACCTCTTCTCTTTCTCCCTCCTCAACTTCCACACCATTCCCAACTTCTCGATCGATCAACCTAGGGTTTTTTACTTTGATCAATTCCCAATTTCTAGCTTTAAATTCCAATCAAATAAACTAGGGTTTCTGAAATTGACACAAAAATGGTGGCAAATCAGCAAGAACAAATCAGCAATTACTTCCTCGAGCAAGCGAAACTGAGCGCATCTTCAAGCGAAGAACTCAACAATGAAAACGAATCAATTCCGACGGAATTGAACACCATTAACAGTTCCGGAGGATTCTTGGTGGTTTCGACTGATAAGCTTTCGGTTGAATATACGGGTGTTAATTTGCACGGCCACGATGTCGGTGTTATTCAAGCGAATCACCCTGCTCCGGTGAAACGACTCATGTATTACTTCGAAATGAAGGTGATTAACGCTGGTGCTAAAGGTCAGATTGCTATTGGTTTCACTACTGATAGCTTCAAGATGCGCCGACAACCTGGGTTTGTATTTTGGATTCTTTTCTTTAATTTTCAATTGCAGTGGAGTTTTTATGAATTAGTATTTGGTAATTGATTATTAAGTCGGACATGTTCTTGAGATTTAAGATCATTGTTGATAATTGTTTGTTGTTATATTAGCGGTATACATAGAGGATATGTTCAGTTGCATTGGGACTCAGAATGTGCACTTTTTTGTGTATGATGTATTGTCTCTTGATATCTGATACGGGTGGTGGTAATTATTGTATGATTTGGGGTAGTATCGTAAGTAATTGTTGTGTTTGAAATGTAGTGATGTACAAAGTTTAGAGGAATCCATCATGATCATTCTTTGCTCGATAGGATTCTGTTGTTGATTGTGGTAGACAGGTTTTTGATACAATAATGGAACTAATTTTAGGATTGGGAATTGAAATTGATTTGCATATGTATCAGTGAAGTGCAGTTGTGTTGCGTGATAGGCTATGGACTCAATGGTCCATTTATTGTGTATGATGTATCACACCTCGATATGTAAGATGCTCATGGTTGTATTCTGGATGAGTGTGGTGTTTGTAATGTGTAAAGCTTGGGAGGAACATATCATGATATATAAAGTTTTGCTTACTTGCTGGGAATCTATTGTAGCCTTTGTAGGGGTGTGGTAGATCGGTTTTTGGTACATTAGGGAAGCTATTTGTAGGGTTGGGAAGTGATATTGAATAGCCTATGTTTTATTGTGTTGTGCAAGTTATTACTATAAAGTAGAATTTGTTTGCTGTACGTGATGGAGACGAGCCAGTGGTACTGTATTGGGATCTTTTCAACTTGTTAGTGGTACTGTAATTTGTAATGGACTGCTAGCAGCAACCCACAAGGCCCACAACAGACTAATAAGACTAGAAAACAGAACAAAATAAAGAGAAAGGTTGAAGCTTTTGATGACTGCCCAAGAATTTATACAGTAGCGATGGAGGGACACTATAGAACTAGGAGATAGAGAAGAAAGATTGATGCTTTAACAGAACACGAATTAAACAAAAGATAGGTTTAGCGTATTAAGCTTCAAGTGTGTTTAGTTCACAACTCCCTATTAATGGCTTTAGGCCACAACTCTCTCATGGGTTCACCAAAATTCTGCCTACCTTTTTCTTCCCCCTCTCTCTCTATATACATACTAAGGACTATTAACCTAGTAAACTAATATTACTAGAATACCCATACTACCCCTCCTTAGTTAGTCTATTACATGTAATTAGGATCTCCTTACCTGTTAGTGCTACTGTTATCAGGATCTTCTTAACTTGTTTTGTTTTTTGTGGGAAACTGTCAATAATTAACATTATGTTTGGATAAAAAGGTTTGGAGAGAAGGGAGCAGAAGGGAAGGGAATGTGATGGATACATTTTCCCTTTTTTCGATAGGACTTATAGGAGAGATTTGGAAGAAAAGTGGAAGGTCACTTTTACCCTCCCCTCCCTCACTTTTCCCTCTTTTTTCCTTCCTTTCCCGTCTTTTCAATGTTGCTATCCAAAATCAGCGCAAGAGACTGCAACAAGCTTTTTCATTGTTTCTTTTCAAAAGAGAAACTTGTGTAATGTGTGAATTTCTTTTGATCCTCTGATGTTTTTATAGCATTTCCTGAATTTTTAAATTTTATTTTCATCATACACTAATCAGATTAGTATGATTAAGGGAAAATCGTCTGCGTTGGTTTGGACATGTAAGACGGAGACCCGAGGGTGCACCGGTGCGAAGAGTGGAAGAGTGGGACCATGGAGGGATTAAACGAGGAAGAGGGAGACCAAAGATGACTTGGTTGGAAGGAGTGAGGAAGGATATGAAGTGCATGGATTTACGTGAGGATGAAGTTTTGGATCGTAAGGGATGGAGGAGAAAGATTTATGTTGATGACTACACGGAATAATCAAATTTGGTTCATGTTAGCCGACCCCACTTTTGGGATTAAGGCTTTGATTGATTGATTGATTGATTGATATTCCATCAAATCATCAATTTCTCAAAATGAAGAATTTCGTATTCTTTTACCAAAAAATTCTTCATTGTGTACGAAAGTGATCGAATTTGTTTTTGCTGATGAGGATTCTTAGAATATACGAACTTAAGTTTTACATACTTTGAAATATTTTAGATCTGATAATTGGTGAAAATTAAGGATTTACATGCTTCTAATGCTTCTAGCTAGTAGCATTTTGTAGCTTTTTTGAAGTCACATGTGTAGCTGAACCTTATATCTAAACTAAATGAAAACATTGTGAGCTTCCTAAGTTCTCACTTGCACATCTATGTATACTCATTACCTTTTGAAACATACCTATACAACACCACTTACTTCACTTCAAAACCTCACTGAATGAACATGATGTTTTTTTTTTTTTAAAGGAGATAGTGGAATAATGGTAAATGTGAAGTTACTTGCATTTGGATTTTGTTTTTGTTTTTGCTTACCGAGTTTGACTGCAAGGCTTTACTTTGTATCCCCCACCCCCCCCCCCCCCCCCCCCCCCCCCCCCCCCCCTCCTTTATCCCCTACTTGGTCATTAAAGAGTTGGTTTAGCAGTATCTTATTTATTGTTTTCCTTACTTTTATTGACAGGTGGGAAGCAAACAGTTATGGTTATCATGGAGATGATGGATTACTGTATCGTGGTCATGGAAAAGGAGAGACGTTTGGCCCTAGCTTCACTACTGGTGATACAGTTGGTGGAGGAATCAATTATGCTTCTCAAGAAGTCTTTTTTACGTAAGACAGCTACTACTTTGTACAGCATTAGAATGAAAGTAGAAGTTCCATCTCAATGAAGTTTGCAAGTAGTTTTATTAATTGGAGTTGTAAGCAATTGTTTTCTGCCTGTTTGTAAATGTATTTTTTAGTTTTAGTTCCTTACTTGCCATTGGTTTCAGCTTTTTAAGCACCTGGTGCTAACGGATATTTACTATGTTGAATTTCCAGCAAAAATGGGATTGTTGTGGGAACGGTGTACAAAGATGTGAAGAGTCAACTGTTTCCTACAGTAGCTGTTCACAGCCAGCGTGAAGAGTATGTTTGCATCTCAACCATTCACCTTCATTTATGAGCTTGGTATTAAATGATATAAGAATAGTAGAGCTAGTTATAATTAGATTTTGTCTTTACTTCATTTTAATATTTGTTTTTATGTTTTGTGTGTGTATGTGTGGGGTGGGGGGGGGGGGGGGGGGGGGGGGGGTGGGGTGGGGTGGTTGTGTGATGGAAATGGGGCTTGGGACCTCTACCCTGGTGATTTAAAATTTGCTCCTCAATACAGAAACTTTGACTTCAGTGCCTGGTGACCTGAAATTTTGCTCTACCATAATATGTTGAAGTTATAGTTTTGTTTGTCTGTTGTGATTGATCATATGCTGATATAGTGACAGTAGGCTATTGCTCTCTTCTATCATCACTTTTGTGCCATTACAAAGCAGATATTCAATGCCTGACCTCTGTTGCCAAAGCATAGATATTCAATGCCTGACCTCTGTTGCCGAAGAATAGATATTCAATTCATGTGACCTCTGTCGTTTTCTATTCCTTTTGTCCTGTCCTGCCTTTCTATTTTTTTTTTTTTTTTTTTCAAATTTTATGCAACCATGCCTGTTCTGTTCTCTTAGGACTAGCAAGTTAGTAGTTCATGCAAATTCTAAACTAGTGTATGACTGTATATATATATGGATATTATGTTACTTCTATATATTATGATATAACTATTTTTTGTGTGGGGGTGAGTTAGGACGGAGTTAGAAAACTGAACTGTGAAAGTTCTGTGTTCTGATAATGGAGTGCATGACAATATAATTTTTTTTCAAACTGTGCAGGGTTATTGTGAACTTTGGGAAAGAACCTTTTCTCTTTGATATCAAGGCAAGTCTTCTCTGATGCTATTGTTTATAATATTTCTCTTACTGGATTCAGTTATTGTGCACATGCTTATTAGTTTCCCTATAAATTTTTAATCTAAAGAATGTCTAGAATGTGCCAGAGATGGTTACTAAATAATTTAGCTTTCTCACTTAACCTTTTCTAAAACCTTTATTTTGTTAGTTAAAATAGATTGATTACTATTTTTATCCTTATTTTTGTAATATAATATAATTGATTACTATTTTTGTAATATAATAATATAAAATAGATTAATGCTTAAGACTTCTTGTTAGTGTTTGTACTTATGATGCTCCCCATATGAACACATAAAAACCTTCCCTGTATGTCTGTTCTTTGTAGCCTTTCTGTACATTATAATTTTTTCACTCATTTGTATTCCATTCATTAGGCTTATGAAGCGCAGGAAAGGTTGAAGCAGCAAAGCATGATCGAAAAGATATCTCTGCCGCAGAATGTTAGTTATGGGTAATGACTTTATTCAAGGAACTGTCATGAACAGAATCTTTGTTAAGCATGTTGTGTTTGGCTTTGACTAGCTATAGCCTTTTTAAAATAGAAAATACATAAATTCTGTAAGTGCTTGTATGGTGTGTGGCTTACTGCTTATATATGTCAGACTGTCTTTTGTGTCATATTGTATGGCTTCTGCAAAGCTTTAGTGAGATAGATCATTCCTGCCTTCAGACCTGTCTTGTAGTCTTGTAGATTGTCTTGTTATAGATTTGACAGTTATCAACTTAAATCCTCTGCTTCTCTCATTATGTTTCCCATGGCATTATAAGAATATTATGCCTTGTGTATCATGATATATGTGTTCAATGTTAGATCTTTGTCTAATGCGTGGTTATGGAATACCAGAATTGTCCGCTCATACTTGCTACACTATGGCTATGAAGACACACTTAATGTGTTTGACATGGCCACTAGTACTTCAGTTCCACCCATCAGTTTATCTCAACAAAATGGATTTATTGAGCAAGACGACATGTATGCACTCAACCAGAGGAAGACTCTTCGGCAGGTATCATTTCAACAAATCTGTCGATTTTGATTACCAATTCTGTGCACATTTTAAATTATTTGCTCAGTTTAACCTTTCGTATATCTAGACAAAATGCCTTTCTAGAGTTTGCATCCATTAATTCCTTATACTATTAGTAATAATGCGACTCCTGGTTTTACTGTGCTCTATACTTGATTAGATAGTATACTTGCTATACCTCGAATCTAGAATGCTTTAGCTTTGACAGAATCCACATTTATACAACTATATTACGGAGTACTATATTCAAAAACAAAAATACTGTACATTTCATCTTTTCTTGCTTAATCTGTTGAAAAGTGGGATTTCTTTACTAGAAGAATTACCTTGTTTGGTTGTTTTATAATTTGTCATTCTTTCTTAGCGTCCAATTTGTTGCCAGATGCTCTTTGAGTCTTGGTATTGACATGTTCATCTTGGTTATGAAGTTGATCAGAACAGGGAAGATTGATGCTGCATTTGATAAACTTCGTGACTGGTATCCTCAGACTATCCTGGTGAGTTGTTTGAGTTTCATAGTTTAGCATTAAAATCCTGTTGTGGTTTAATTCCTTATTGTAGTCTTGTAAGTTTACTCTTCTCTACTCCCCTCCTTCCAGAATATAATATACCCATTATGCAACCTTTTTTTTCCCTGCTCTTCAATATCCTTAAGAGGAAAGACGTGTATCTTCCTCCCTCGGTTTTAAATTAACGGTTGTACTTCACTTTTCGTTATAACCAAGGAATTGTAAAGTAAGAGAGAAATGGGTAAGGTTGAATCATGAAGGAAAAAAATAATCTTATGAAAAACAATAACGAAAAAAATAATTCATGGACCCAAAAGTGTAATGATATTATGATATGTATAATTAGGGTAAGGAAATGAATAAAATATGTGGGTCACATCACATGTCATAAATTGGAAAAAGGCAATGTTTAACCATTATTTTTAAACAGCCAAATTAGGAAAGTGTAACCATGATTTCGAAACGGTAGTACTTGTCTGTTTGCAAATCCTTTGCATGCACAGAACTTCCTGTTGCTCTGTTTGAATACATATCAGATTCTAATTGGTTTATGGTCAATATTTTCCTATTGCAGGATGACAACTCTCCCATTTGTTTTCTGCTTCATTCTCAAAAGTTCATAGAATTGGTTCGGGTATGTCCTTTCTTCTGTTTATTTATCATTACGCTCGTAGCTGTTTGCGTGAAATCATCTTGCATTATTAACCCCCCCCCCCCCAAAAAAAAAAAAAAAAAAACCGGCCTGTCATGAATAGTTAAAAATACTTTCTTTTAATGCATTCTTATGTGATGTCCAACTTTGCAATGTAGGTTGGGAAGCTGGAAGATGTTGTCAAATACGGAAGGGTAGAGCTGGCCAAATTTTTTGGTCAAGAAGAATATAAGGAACTTGTTCGGGTAACTCTCTGTTTTGAAATTTTTATACTTATTTTATCCCTGTGGAATTAATCTTTGATATGCATAGCCTTTTGGAATACGGAATATAATGGAGTCATGTAGTAATTGCATGCTTATTACTTTCCTGCACTATTAAATTTCCACTTACCTACCTCATGAGAGGCTGAGAATCCATTGGTCATTTTGGACAAATCTGTTGTATACTTCTGTCTTCTTTTAAGTTTAAGACTCAGAAGAGTCTTTCTTCAGCTATTATACTTCTGTTGTTTTGATTTCTGAATTTCTAAGATTCTTAGATCTTCAATTTTCCGTAGGAATGTGTTGCCTTGTTGGCCTACGAAGAACCCTTGAATTCTCCGGTTGGACATCTTCTCAAAGAATCACAACGAGAAGTTGTTGCTGACGCAGTGAATGCCATGATCTTGTCAACTAATCCTGGCCTGAAAGATTCATTGAGTTGCTTGCATTCGCAGCTTGAAAAGTTGCTAAGGCAGCTATCTGCTTGCTGCTTGGAAAGACGATCTTTAAACGGAGATCAAGGTGAAGCTTTCCATCTGCATCGGGTGTTAACTAGCAGTAAAATGGAGAAGCATTAGATTTAAGAATAAAGATCATTGTTTATAGTCTCAAAATCCCGATGCTGATTTACTGATGGGTGCTACAAGTGGGAATATGGAATTGGCATTTGGGAGAGCAGTGGACTTGTGATAGAGTCTTAGCCTTGGGCTAGGGAAATAATCTTACACTTGTTCCACTTCACTGCTACTTTGTAAAGTTGTTACCATAATATTGATCTGATTTTTTTCATTGGTTATCAATATACATCTTGTTGAATTTCACAATCAAATGTAGAAGGCAAATGTGCAATGAATGAATAATCTTTCCTTTTGATAATACGACTCTTTGTAATTTTTATGTTATTATTCGATTTCTGTAAATCATCCAAATTTCATCTCCAGAATTATTTCATACGGAGTAGTGATTTCTGTAAATCATCCAAATTTCATCTTTGAGTACGAAGTTAAAACATAAAGTATGATAAAAGAATATTAATCAAATCATTCACGTGTATCATTACTCCCCCATTGTATCTATATATTAATGACATTAATGTGAAAAAGATTTAAACCAATTATACTAACTAGACATCCACTTTTTTCATAAGATTGTTAAACCAAATTGCATTTTAAGATTCATGTATGTATTTTTGCTCATAGAGAGTTACACGGAGCAATGTTGTAAACAACGTTTGATTTTTACAACCTTGATATTATCCTCACATTTTTACGGTTTTACCAATTAAGTTAGTTGACAACCGTCATTGAAGATAAAGACAATAGGCAATGGCTATTCTGTAGCTTAATTATACACCTCAAATCTATCTAAACCTTAGAATGCACTCAACAAAATATGAGGGAAATCTATAAAACGAAAATGGTGGATCACATTAACAGCTTTTAACTTTCATTGCGGGAAAAGCGCCCCTTTCTTGCTTTCTCATTAACCAAAATTCTTCAGTTTTTCATTTTCTTATAATTTTGCTTATGGCAATGGCAATATAGGGAAGTCACGGCAACGTGCAAGAAGAGATCATCTGCTGCCCGAACCACCGTGACATCCCACCTTTCTGCTTTCTGGTACACCTCTTTATTAAACAATGTGGTTTCCTGTCCTTAAAGTTCTTATCATTTATTTGCAATTTACGCGGTCTTTAATCATGTTTAATTTTTTAGACGTGTACTTGTATTATTTAAGTGTTGGATTTCAATATCTCAAGCTTAACTACAAAGAGACCTCTTCCTCTTTTGTAATATATTGACATCTTGTATGATCTCGAATTTCTTTCAAATACATTAATAAATTAAACATGCATGATTAATGTAATAGGTAATGTCAAATTATTACAGAGTACTATATAAGTTGATGCAACATATGAACGGAAGATGATGTCTAAAGGCCAAGAATGTACGCGAACCCAATACAAGGGGAAAATTTTCATTTAGAGAGTCATCAGACTTTTGGAAATTATTAGCTAAGATAGAAGTATTAGATTTGCTGCAGATTTCTGAATATGGAAAAATTTCGATATAATTAGGACTTTAGTTTGCAACAGCCAACAGGCATTCCGGGTAGTTTACCTTTTAATTAAATTGCCGTATTTGGTTGTGTACTGATTTTTGTGTTCATGACATCACCGTTCTAGATATATTCTGCTGTAGTGATAAAACAATACTCTTTGAATTGTCTAAATGCGCGTTGCATGTTATGGACTTGACTTATGAAACAGATTCAACGCGATGTTTGAGTGACAAAGTATTGAAAGGAAAAGGAGATTTCATCTGCTAAAACTTTGTTTTGATGAAATATTTGCTTCATTTAATGCAGTTACTTGCCAAGACATGACTATAGTGAAGATACATACGTAGGGTGCTCTCGAGGTAGGCAAGCATCCATAGTTGATAGTTCCTTACACCTACATCAGTCCGTTAAGATTCTTCAGAATTCAGATTCCTCTGAGAACCTGTAAAAGGTAATATCATTATTCAAAATTTCATTTTAGATGAATATGTTTGAATGTGCATATTTAATTTAGCGAAATTTGGATTTGGTTGTTTGGATTTATCATTCATGAATATTATGATCCCTTCTCAGGAGAAAAAATGCTTGCTGAATGTATGGCAAACCCCCAAGAAGGGTTCTCAGACATCCAAAGTGGCCCGTGCAGGGGTCCAATGTCTCTTCCTCCGAAAGGTCCTTCTCAAGCTCTATACTGTGGTCCAATATCCTCTGAAAAACAGGACAATGTGCAAAAATCTTGTTTCACAGATATTTTGTCTGAGGAGCCACCACCTTGGCTTGAGGATCTCCTAAATGAGCCAGAGAGTCCGATTAATAGAACTCATCGACGTTCTGCAAGTGACTCTTCTGCATACTTTGCTGTAGATAGTAGCGCGGATGAGTTATGGTTGAGGAACGTTATTGGGGCACTTTCTTGTAGTAACCAAATGCCCCGCAATTTCAATAGGATCCCTCAAGCTTCATTTAACACCGAGAAGTCAAATGCTGCAACTGCAAGTAATAAGCAACAGCAAGATAAGTTGGGGAAATCACCCTCAACTTCTACTCATCCATCATTACCAAATGGCCTCATAAATGCTAAGGAAGATGCTGATTGTCAGGCCTTAGGTATGTCTTGTTCACCAGAACCAGATGTAATAAAATCTGTAGGGAATAAACCCGAAATGGAAAATTCTTCTGGTGGAGGAGGCGACTGCTCTCACTTGAAACCACCTGCTGCATTGAATTCTGATGCAAAACGTAAACAGTAAGAATTAGTTCCTTCATCATATCAGTAGTAATGATTTCTCTACTGAAGGATTGCCTAAGTATAAGCATGCACACTTCAATAAAACACTTCAATAAGATGAAATAAAATAAACAATTGAGTGCCTAAATTCACACTATACTTTCAAAAGGTGTGTATGAGTTGCTTGGAAAACATTCGTTCTCAGGTTTGCAAAAATGATGTAGGCATAATGCTCGAAGGTCACGTGTCCGGAAGCTTCAATATATTGCAGAACTAGAGAGAAATGCTCAAGTTTTGCAGGTACTCTTTCTTTTCCCTGCACATACCCCTGTCTGACATCACTAATGAAGTACATTAATGTGTACCAAAGTTTGAGTAACATGTATTAGAATAGAGCATTGTGCAAAATCTCATAATACACCTCTTACATAGTATACATCTCCTAATGCAGGCAGCAGGAGCTGAAGTATCAGCGCAGCTAGAATTCCTCGACCAACAAAATCTCATACTTGGTATGGAGAATAGAGCATTAAAACAACGGTTAGAGAGTTTGTCGCAGGAGCATTACATAAAATCAAGTGAGTAATATGTCACTAATTTGTATAACCAGATCAATTTCATCTGCTTGGTTCTATTTTCTGCATCAATGAAATAACAATATGCCTAAACATACAAAATCATGTTTCAGTGGAACAGGAAATCTTAGACAAAGAACTTGCTAGGCTTCAGTACTTGTACCAGCTCCAGCGAAATTTGAGCCATAATCAGCAAAGGCCACGACAGAAGCAGAATCCTGCAGTTCATCGTCGTGGCAAGAGTTATAATGACGTTGATTCTCAGCTTTCCAAGCTCAGTTTACACCCTCCAAAACCTATTGCTCCCAGCAACGCGGCTCTTGAGTAAATGCTCTAGACCCTGATCTTTTTTCTGTATGTATAGCTCTTGTGGTTCTACAAACTTAAGTTAATTAGTTTTAGGTATATCCCGTGGTCATTTGCCTGTGTAAATCATTGAAGATCTCCTACAGAACTAATTTACAGTAATTCAGATTCTAAGGGAAGGAGATCATATTCGAGTGAAGTGTTATTATATATTTACTTGTGTAATTATTCTCCTAGTACATTGTATTATTTGAAGGGACGATTTATTATGTGTTTGTTGTGTGCTTGGCTTCATTTTTAAGCTGAGAATAATTGTCTAGACACAATAAATTTCATTTCAACAGCTTGCAGCGAAAACTGGCATTCAAATGTGCTATAAGCTGAAGGGACGATTTACTATGTAACTTGCATTCAAACGTGCTTATGTATCTAAAACTTCTCATATGAACCCCCATCCACAAACTTCTCTCTAATCTCATTAATCGGACAAGGAAATTGATCTCTTGCACATAAATTTTTGGCACCAAATGAGATGTTACATCCTACAAGTCTACAACCCTAGCTCGCAAATTTATTTTTACATATTTGACCTGATTATATAAGACCTTAGACATAGTAACACCACAAAATTTTACTTCATAATAAACAATTTGATTTAAGAGAGTTTAGAATGACTTTGACATACAACGCCTGTAAATTTAGTGGTATAAGCAGTCCTCCACATCTTCTACATTCCATTTCACTAGAATGCCGAGAAGAAAAATATGTTCATCACCATACATATCAAGGAAAGATTAATCATAGGACATTAAACAATCTACATAGCTCACAGAACTTCCAAATGCCGAAAATAAGAGTAGTTAATAAGGTATAATTAAATGTTCTAAATAACACTATCATTCAGTCCTTACCAATCATCTTCCTACTTGCAGCAAAGTTCAGCAGTTACGTTAAACCCATAACAGTGAGTTGATTCAAGAGTTCACTCGCGTGAGTTTTCCTCTCACAGTAGTTTCCCTAAATATCTAGAGTCCAGAGACATCCCATTGTGAGTCCAATATCCAATCACGTTGAGTCTCTATTGCCGTTGTTAGTGTTAGTAAACTGAAGCAGAAGCAGGCATCTATCAGAAACATTTTCTGTGAACAACAGCAGGTCCATGTTCATCGTAGTCTGCCTTGGTTACATGTTGATTCTGAGGGAAAACAACTTTGGCAAGTATTGCGCCGCCTACCCATGCTGAGTACTGGGCCAAATTCTCTGGCATGTATTCTGGAGGCTGTATTTGGATGAAGAATTCAAAACAATGAGCAACGTTAAATGAAGGTCCCCAGTGGAGAAATATTGTCAATAATACAAGACATATGATATATGTCAAGTACACGGATTCAAAATGAAAAAGGAATGGATTACCTTCACCACCGAAGGATGAATAGCTGATGTGCTCATATTAGCTTCTTTCTGGAACCTACTCTCAAAACCTGCAGTAACAGAGAAGGTAAATCAGATCAGCAGAAGCAATAACAAACCCTGGACATTTCTATTAGCTTTCGTAGGACATCTAAAGTCCATTATAAGGGCTACCAGATAGAATTTTATAAGACGTGAAATACCAAGTGCCTAGTTCTAGCAGTATATGCAGATCCATTTTTTGGAAGGAATTTTAACACTAACATGATACAGTTCTCAATAATCACAACAACAAACAATATTTTGTACGAGTGGTTTATAAAAGACCTACTTCCTGTGTCCCAAAATTGTTACTATAGATTAATGTCTTGGGCATCCCAAATTTTAATAGACAGGAAAACAGAAATATAGAATTAAGGAAGAAGAAGAAGAGAATTTTTTTTTGGGGGGGGGGGGGGACCGGGAAATTGATGTGGGTGTATTATCAAAGCAATTAAATCACCACTGAATAGAATTACAACACCAGATCTCCCACCTTTACTTGCATAGTACAAGATAGAACAAAGGCAAAATAAAGTTCTCAGTTCACTGGTTATCTATTCTATCCTTATGCTCCTTTATTAATAGTTGCTACATGCGTTCTTTGGCAAGATTTTATACTTTTAATTGAAGGTGTACAAATCTACAGACATACTCAAATTTAAATCATACACAGCAACAAATACTAAATTTCTTAACTAAAACACAACAATGAGGCCTTGCAACAATTTTTGATAAGAAATGGCAAAAGTTGCTGCATCAGCTTGCTTTTAGGCTTTAGCAAAGCAAAAAACATATATGAAGATCGAAGGCAAGTGGTAATTTACCTGTCATAGAGGATGCGGCACCACATAGTACAGTGCTCTCCAGCAACTGCCGATGATTCTCTGATGATACAGTAGATATACAACGAACAAGTTGCTCAACGATGCCATGTGCCTCTAAACCCAATATAGAAGGCTGGAAGAGAGCTTCACCCACAGCATATCTTTCTTTTCCAATTTTGATTACCTATAACATATTTAATCGATTTACACAATCTATCCCAGAGCAGATGTATTTCAAATGCAAGTTGAAATTCATTCCGGCCATATTCTAGGATATCTAAATTTCAAGTCATATCATCATAACTTCAGAAAGGGACACCACAGTTTTATAAAAGTTGTCCAACAAAAATGAAATGTGAAATTTGAAGAAATAGTATGAAACAATCCATTGGAAATGAGCATACTCCCTGTGAAAAACCAATGTAAATCTAAACCAAGTAAAGCATAGCAGGGTACACCGAACAGCACTTTTTTAAATGTAGCATCAAGCATCAAAATGAATCTAGTAGTCCAAAAGGATCACACACAAAATGAACAGATACAAACCTGACCATCAGGCAGAATATGCTGTTCATTGGGGCATGATTGCTGGATTTTTTCATAGGCAAGTTCATCTTCAGCACAGCTTGCATATTGCTCTTTAAGTTTCTCCACATCTTGAATCCGGAGATTCACCAGTGGATTAGACTTCCGAAGTTCCTCGGCAAGTAGCTTGGTTAAATCAGCACCCCCAATTTCAAATCTTCTTGAGGCAATATGATGGACCGCTCCTTCAATAACAGGAGCAATATCTGCCAATCATGCAGAACCAAAGCGTCTATCAGCTAAGTCTAGTTCTTTATGAATCTGGAATCATCCAATGCATCAGGCTACTGCATGCAACGATAATTTACCCATGCTTAAAGCCACATATGCATGTACTTGTACACACACCCGCGAACATATATAGATGCAAACACGAGCCCATACATCCATATCAGGAAATTGTAAACATAAAGACACACATACATGCACAATATTGTCAGTGTGAATCAGCAAAGAGCCTAGAGTCTAAATATTTATGAGCAGCATATTAAAGTACCCCACAACTAAAGATCGATGAATGATATTAAGAGTAAAAAGTAAAGAGCTTTGCTACTATTAAAAAGGCACACTTGAGCACACCTATCTTGCCATGACCAATATCAACAGTGCAACCAGAAATACGCCCAGCTGCATAGAGTGACAATACAGCTTGCTCGGTAGCATAAAATCCTGACACGTTGAATTTTTCAAACATCAGTTGGACCAATCGTTCTCTTACAGCCTGTAATCAACAAACATTAGCTGTGGGAAGTAAGAATATATAAAAACACATGCAAATAGGCAATTGTAATATTGAATGAGCACTTTTCGAGTTAGGCTACAAAAATAAGCAAAAAATTGGTTAGAAAGGTTAAGACAAGGGGTTTATCTATCAATTAGCCATGCACACTAAGGGAACTCACTGACTCAATCCCATCCCAATTAGCCATGAACACAAAGCAAAAAAAATTCACCTTCTCTTCCAGCAAATTTGGAGAATTAACATATGGGAGATGGCAGTTTAGTCAAAGAATTATATGCGGTAGCAGATGCATAGACTAGTACAGTTTGGTTTCATTCTTTCAAACAGTTTGAGATTTCATAAATTTGGAAAAAGACATGTGGTAAGGAGGAAGAGAGTTCGAATTCCACCTATAAGAAATGTAAGACAAAATTTTGTACAAATAGATTTGCAATAACCTTGGGAGTTAACAGCGGGTCAGCAAATAAAATATGGCCTTCGTTGCCAATCTCCCATCCAAGGCTTGAATACACAAGATGGTGCAATAAATCTTCCATGGCATCCCAATCACTCACAAAACCACGAACAATAGGATCAACAGTGATGTCCTCAGCCACAGCCAAACCATTTAATGATTCCTCTTCTGGCACACACTTCATTTGTGTAGGAATGATCTGAATCACAATATAGAAATTAGAATGAATCTCACTGAGATACACTATAATTCTCATAATGTGAATGCCGTCTACTTTAGTTGATTAAAGTCGTGGTACTTACCAGTTACAAGGACCAAATAATGTCTACATCAATGTCATTAGTGACACCCTAAAACCATATAATTCCATTAAACTTCTCAATCCGATAATCCAAAGAAGCACTCAAATTTTAAAAAAAAAAAAGGTACAATTTTTTTACACATTCCAAAACCCTTCTTCAGAACCCAGATGGAAAAGCTTCTTCTTCACAAATACTATAGTACCCAGCTCGAATTAACAATTAATGAGGTAATTCCAAAAGCTAAACTGGGATTTTGGTCCTTCAAATTCAATTCAATCCCAAATCTTGAATAAAAATAGTGGGCCTCTCCCAAAAAATGACATAATTATAAGCCAATGTAAGAGGGAATTAAGATGGCCCACAGTGATTAATCAGAAATATGTCAGTATCCCATAAAAATAGTTTAAATTTGTGTAATTTAGCTTCAACTCCATCAAAATAGTTTAAATTTGTGTAATTTAGAAAATGGAGAGTGAAAACAAAAGGGGGGAAAGATGAAAAACATACGACAGGAGGAGGTTGATCGGGAATGGCGAAGCCAGCTTTGAGGAGCTTGGATCCAGCGTCAACCACCACTGCTTCCATTCTTTCTCACTCACTTTCCGCTTCTCTCTCCGGCAGCCCTCTAAATCGTATCACCCAATAATTTTATACTTACGGAGTATTTACTCAAGCTCTAATGACCCGTGCATTGTTTTACTTTTAGAACGATTTCCTTATAAATGGTTGAATTGTAAATTAATTTTCCTACTGGCAGTGGTTTAAAAACTTATTCCCACGATATAGTCCACGTAGGATTGGTAGAAGTTTTGTGTTTTTTTATTTTTTTTATTTAGCTTCAGTAAAGAACCGCTAATGTCGGTTCTTGCATTCATAAAGGCCGGTAGACCTGTCAATTCCTTACCCAAACAAAGTAGTACATTAGCATATGTACCAAACAAAGCGATGTTGATAAAATAGAGGAAGTGAAAACTATGGAAATTGGTGAATAGTTGGTTGGTTGACAAAATAAAGGAAGTTTGAATTCACAAAACATACTCCGAGGTAAAATCATTGTTATAATACACGAAATCAAAGCAATTTTGGAGGTTTTGGGACTTGGTGTCAAAAAATCTTAAGATACTAGGTGATACATCCTAAAATCATATAATGTCATTTGGAACCATATATGATCATTATATGTTGCCAGTGTTCGTGGTTGCCTTGAGTTTAGAAATTGACGAAAGTTGTAAACGGGTAAATTGACAGTTTAAAGGCAAAGTGGATAGTTCCACCCACCCAAATGGTCTCCCGGAGTGTTTTTAGGTCTGTGGGAAGCATCTCGTCAATTTCTTTTTCCTGAGTTCAAAAAAGTCAAAATTGTTAAAAATTGAAGGCTATAATCCACGTTTTTTGGCCAATTTCGAAAAAAATTTCAAAAATGAAATAAATGCACGTGGTGATTTCCGGGGTCATATAATTTGATTTAGAGTCATCACAAACCTATAAAGATTTCTACAAAATTCTACGGAGAAAAATGAGTTTAGTATGATTTAGTTATATTATGTTGCATTGTTGTTGTTACTGTAGTAAAAGAGATGGTTCTAATAATAACCACGGGATCCTATTAAGGTGTATAAAGTTTTTCATCTTCTTTTACATGCTTGGTTAAATTTATTATAATATTAATTAATATTATATTATATTTACGTAATTATTATAATATTAAACTGAGTATAACATTACATGCATATTAGGAGTAAAATATTTTAGCAATTTTTTTTTTCTGTGTCAACCAAACAAGACATCAATTTTCATCGTTAACACGAGTAATCAAATTATCAAACACGCTAATAATTTACTTTTGAAAATCCAAAAATATTTGCCCGCCATTTTAGTTATTTCCTCCCATTCTCACTCAATCAAACACCTCCCCAAAATTATTCAGCAAGCGTTTTCGTTTTCCACCCCTTAATTTCTTCCTCCAATTCAATTTTTTCGATCTTCTGCGAACAACAATGGCTTCTTCTTCTGTTCAATTAATCATCGACGACGATGAAGAGGTACTTTCTCTATCTTTCTTCCCCATTTTTCATTTTCATTCATTTTATCCCCAAATCAATTTTTTCCCAACAATTTTGCAGGATTTCGATTGGGAAGCAGCAGTTCGAGAAATCGATGTTGCATGTCAGAGCACCGCCGCTAAAACCCTAGAAACGCCGCCTCCTCCTCCTCCTCAACCTTCCAATGTTACTTTTGGCGGCAATAATTTATGGAAGAATCATCAATTGAACAAAGTCCAGAATAATTCCCGTCAATTAACGCTTGATAGATTTATTAGTAATGGGTCTTCGAAAACGGGTGTCGAGAATGAAATTGAATGTCGAGGTGATGATGAGCAAATTAGGGTTCAGGAAAGGGCGTGTTGTGTAGATATTGATCTTGAGGCTGCTAAAACTTGGATTTATCCAGGTAGGTTTTCGGAAAATCTTAATTGTTGAAGTGTTAGGGTTAGTAAATTGGGGAAAAAAATACAATTAGATAATCTGGCTATTACAGTAGCACATAATTTGTATATTTTGAATTCACTTTTCAATTGTGTGGTTTGATCACTGCATCTTTATTATACATATTCCTACCATAAATACCCATGTATTATGGATTCAGCTGAGTATGGAATTCGGATATTTGAAATTTTTGTATAAGCCATTCTTCTTTTAATTATGAATGTTTTGGTTGAAATTGAAGTATTTAAGTGTTTATCTCTATGCCTGGTTGTTGATTTTTTTTGACTGTGGTACATGTACAATCGCAGCGTGTATGTACTTGGCGAATGGTTCCTCTGATTATTCTTACTTCGGGACAGGGAAAGTTCCTGTTTATGTTATCTTTATGTGTAATGATTTAGTTACTACGTAATATTTGTGATATGAGACCATCAAGTTGTAGATAGCTTGGCTCATGGAATCCCATCTCCTATCTGTTTTACAGAAAATGTTCCTCGTCGTGAGTATCAACTTGAGATAGCCAGGACAGCTTTATTTTCAAACACATTAGTGGCACTACCTACAGGCCTGGGAAAAACTCTCATTGCTGCTGTTGTTATGCATAACTACTTTAGATGGTTCCCTGAAGGTAATGCTCATTGGGTTCAGCACTTTTGCCGCGTGGACTTATTGAGAGGATGAAACCATGAACCTTTTGGAAGTTATATACTCTTTTTTTTTTTTTTCCTAAAATCCTCACGTGCTTTTTATGACATTGATACCTTGACTCCCTCTTCAATCGCAGGTAAGATAGTTTTTGCTGCTCCTTCAAGACCCTTGGTTATGCAACAAATAGAAGCCTGCCATAATATTGTCGGTATACCACAAGTAAGTTCGTGGCTTTCTTTTGCACTTGTCCCGAGAATTTTGCTGAAAGTTCACATTGCTTCATATATAGACATGTTTTGAGAAGAATTAAATATAAGTGATTGCAGGAATGGACAATTGATATGACAGGTCTTATAAGTCCCCCCAAAAGAGTATCCTTGTGGAAAGCTAAACGTGTATTCTTTGTCACACCCCAAGTGCTTGAAAAAGATATTCAGTCAGGTGATGTACTTCCGGTGTATTGCTTGTGAAAATGTGATCTAAAATTTATGGTAACAATTGGTTTAAGATTGTGTGCTTTTTCCCATCCTTGTTTTTAGGTCGTGCTGGGGGTGGGATTGGGTGTGTGTTACAAAAACATCTTTTATTTTTTTTTGCTGCTCTAGTTTGTGTGCTCTAGGAACAGGTGCTGTCTTTTCTAGTATTTCATGAGATTTATTTTCCATTTGCATTCTTTTGCAATCCATACTTGTCTAGAAAGTGATGCTAAAGCTAGACAGTTGTTAATTGGGGATTTTTATTTCAGTCTTGTTGCTTTCCGATTCAATCTCTATCTCTCTCTCTCTTCTTCTTCTTTTTTTTTTTTTTTTTTTTTTTTTATAATTTTCTGTTTTCACAAATCCTTTCCTCATTGTGCTATTATTTTAGACAATTTTGTCAAAAATGCAGTTTCATCGTATAATTTTGCACCAACTCTTGCTCCCTCTTTTTTTTTTTTTTTTTTACTGTGCTGTATGCTTGTTTAACTTTCTCGAGGTCATCATTGTTAGTTACAATATTTTGTTACGAAAATCAGGGGCTTGTCTTATGAAGTCGCTGGTGTGCCTAGTGATTGACGAGGCTCATCGTGCAATGGGGAACTACTCTTACTGCGTGTCTGTTCGTGAGGTTGCTTAAAGTTTCCTGTATATTTATGATTTATGTCCAGTACGTTTGCACATTATTATTAACATTGACTTGACGCTTAGGTGCAACTTCTTTGTTCTGTTCACAGCTGATGGCAGTTCCAATTGAGATGAGAATATTAGCTTTGACTGCTACCCCTGGCTGTAAGTTTGCTATCCATTTTTTTCCTATAAGTTTCATTGGTCTTCCGTAACGTTAACATATAGATTTGGTTTCAGCAAAGAAGGAAACTATTCAGCAGGTAATTGATAACCTGCAAATATCTACGCTTGAATATCGCAATGAAAGTGATGCTGATGTATGCCCTTATGTACACAATAGGAAGCTTGAACTAATCGAGGTATGAGAAAGCAAATGGTAATACGGTATGCTACTGATTTTGTGTGGTTAAAATTCCCATTCACAGTTGGCCCCTCCCTATGTAGGTTCCAATGGGGAAGGATGCTGATGAGATACATAATCTTCTCATGGAGGTTATACGGCCACTTGCTGCCAGGCTTTGTGCAATGGGAGTGCTACCAGGCAGGGACTTCCAAACAGTATGTCCCCCCCCCCCCCCCCCCCCCCTCTCCTCTTTCCTTACTCCATATTTGTAATGAGAAAATTAAGTTAAAGTGCTGAGATGATATAGAGTACCTATTATAAGTATGAAACCCATTGGACTATTCGAGATTTTTAATTTTTTTTTAAAATGCTTTTAATGCTAATACTTAGTGTGAAATTGATGAAGTATATTATCTAGTACTCCCTCTGTTTCCAAAAGAGTATCCATTTTATGTTTTTTGAGGTTTATTTATCTGATATACCCATTTCTACATAATTCTACTCTCATACCCCCTCACCCCACAATATTTACACCTTTCCACTCTCTCTCACTTTATTCCCCCTTTTCTTATACTCACCCATCCTTTTAACCTCTCTCTCTTTCTTAAGCTACCTTATTATTACACCCACTCAACTCTTGCATCCTGCAAAACAAGAGTCAACAGAAAATAGATTCCTCAAAAGAAAAAGGAGGGAATATGTTTCTTTGTGTGGTAATCTCATCCAATTCAACTTGATTGTTTTCCATCAAACCGAAAAAACCATTCACTAGCATATCTCCGATTAACTTTGATCATTGAGCTTGGTGAGAACTGATAAGATGATTATCACCTAGACCAATTAAGCCCACCAGTGCATAAATTAAGCATTTTGAAACCTTTGTGGGCTTAAGATCAAATATAAGAAGAGCACTTATTTTAAGTAGAAACACATTCAAATCCCATGGTTATGTGGTGTTTACATTCATTATATTCGGATATTCCTCTTTTTAGGTATTTTAATCTGTTTGATTTGACACCCTTGTTTTCTGCCTTTCTCCTTGGGCACTGAGCTACTAATTTAATATTTTCCCTTCAACAGTTGAGCCCTTGCGATTTGCTGAATTCAAGGGATAAATTTCGACAAGCACCACCGCCAGAACTTCCGCAAGTGAAGTATAGTGAAGTAGAAGGTTACTTTGGTGTTCTTATTACACTCTACCACATACGCAAGCTACTCTCTAGCCATGGAATAAGACCAGCACATGAGATGCTTGAAGAAAAGCTGCGACAAGGGTATAACTCTCTTACCATCTATGATGTCCACACAGTAGATAGTTGTATGGTAGTTAATGTCTTTTTATATTGGAGACTGGACTTCATATCTGAAACTGTAGTTTTGAGAGAAACCAAGCAATGTTATATGGAAAATATAAGCCACGTATTCTTATTAGGCTACAAATTTTCTTTGCCAGTTGCCATTGCTGGCTTTAACCAAGCATTATTTTTATTGACACACTGGTCTAATGTACTGTTTAGTGATTTGATAAATTTTGCTCGAAATTTTAACTTAGATCGAAATTGTTACTTGTTTTTAAACACGTTTTTTTTTTTAATGGTGGCAGAAGCTTTGTTCTCTGAAGATGTTGTTGTTTGATTGACTTGTGGCAGGTATTTTGCAAGACTTATGAGTAGAAATGAAGCCATTCAGAGTGCAAAGATTTTAATGCAGAAGAGTCTGTCGCATGGTGCCCCCAGCCCAAAATTGTCCAAAATGATAGAAATTTTAGAAAGTCATTTCAGTATGTATCTCTGCTTTGTTTCATTATTTGATTTACAATTTATATTCTAGCATCACCATGTGTTGGCATTAGTGTGTAGAATGGACCGAGCTAACTGTAAAAATGCTTATGGATCACACCTTGTGGCATCCATCCTCTGGTAAAGTAGGGAAGCTGCGTTCTTTAAATAAAGACGTGTGCTGTAAATTCTTGCAGAACAGAGATCATTAGTAAATTGATTGCATAGTATAAGGTGCTTTGGTTAGCAAGAAGCACTTTCCACAATTGCTTTTACGCATGTCTTCACTCTGTCTGTTTAGAATATCACTCTTTTTCTTGAGATGTTCTACAAATTTATTTGACAGCTGATTCTTCTTAGGTATAAAGCATTTAAAACACCGCTTTCAATTTTATTTGGTACCAACTGAAATCAATAGTAATGTAGGACAAACAGCGAAATTGCAAACCAGGAAGTTAGAGAGGGATTAAAATACAGCAACGATGAGTATTATATGCAAGAATGAAATGTTGAGAGAACTTTTCAAGCTCTTCATTCCAGACTTGAACGCTTAGAAAGCAACTCCAGAGTCCAGAGAAGCTTATCTCATTCAAATTTGCCTACATGCATGTATCAAATTTCTCTGAAAAGAGAGGGTAGAGAAAAGGGTTAAGTGGTAGTTCTAGGAATGAGATCCTATCCTATCAAATATTAGATGAATCACTTTTTTTTTTTTTTTTTTGTGTGTGTGTGTGTTGCTTAGCAGCTCTTATCTATTCATGATAATAAATAAAGTAAGAGACATGGGTGCTTTAAACTAAGTGCCTCATCTTTACTTATGTACTAGAACATACCGGTGCTAATGCATGGATTCAACAAATTTTGAGTATTAAAGGTTTGGAGGCTTGTGGTGTAAAGTTAGAAAATTAACTCCTGAATTATTATAGGAGATTTATTATTAATATATTTGTAACATTTTTTAGGGGAGGGTTTGGGGGAAGATTTCCATTTGGCATGAAAAGCAATTTTATTGCTTAAGCGCACTCCTCGACTGCTCATGATTGTTATCTTGTTTCGTTTTCAAATGTATATCAATATGGGGGATATGATATGAAAATTTTTGCTTTTTTTTTTGCAGCAACAAATGATCCAGCAAAATCAAGGGTAATCATTTTTTCAAATTTTAGGGGGAGTGTCAGGTAAACAAAACTATATTTAATAAGAATTTTGAAATTTTCTTTGGATTTTGGTTTACGTTTGCTTTCTCTATTGAATTTGATATCTTATAGGTAACTGACTTCTCCATTCTCACATTGATTTTAACAGGGACATATTAGATTCATTAGCCCATGTTGGTTCAGTCAAAGCAACTCAATTTATTGGTCAAAGTTCAGGTTTGTACAAATAAGTCCGGAAATTCCTTGCTTTATTTTGATGGGATGTAGGATAAGCTTTAAAGCTTTTAATTATGATTTCCTTAAAGGCTGAAAGAAGTATGTTGATTAATGAACCATAGTATCTGCTAGTATGTTTGAAGCCTTAAAAGTGCATATGTGCCACAGTGATAGATGCTTTTTAAGTAAGTATTCTTTGGTGTGAGTAAATTGTAATTGTGTTTGTGATGTCTACTAGGGAGGCCTTGGGCTTCTTTTGTACATAAATAAGGATTTCACGACTTTGCTTCTTGACATTAATATCATTGCAATTGGTTTCAAAATTCCGAAAGTTGTTCCAGTTTGAACAATTTTCACTTGAAGCCATATGTAACCATAAAGTGACTTTAGTTGCTGCTTGCCTCACTCTCTCTGGAGTTGTGTGTGGTGGGAAGTTTCAGATGAGTAAAATATCAGATGGAATTGAATCTGTCAGGGTATATAAATATTCTGCATGTAGTTTTTCAAAGCACTCTAGGTGCTATGATCACCTATATGAAATTCATTGTCTTCTATCTCTTATCCAAGTAGTATAAGGCTCTTAGCCTACCGGGCAGAAGTTGAGGTTCACTGAGATTGCGTCTTTGCCATATTTTGCTTCTCTGATTGAGGCTGATGAATGGTTTTATAGAGCTCTATCTCGATTTGCTGGTGCAGAATTTTACAGTTTTCTAATTTCTGATAATGCCATTGGTTTTGGTTTCGTTTCTGTATGTCTTCTTGTTTTGTTGTGAAATCAAAATTTATGATTTCTTTCCTGAAGTGGATCTTATATACTATGCTATTTTCCAGGAAAAACATTGAAAGGCCAGTCACAAAAGGTTCAACAGGCAGTTCTTGAGGTAACAATCGGTATGCGACATAAAATCCAGAGTTTCTGCTCTCAATCTTATAATTGCTTTGCCTTTTGGGACAGAAATTCCGTTTGGGTGGATACAATGTTATTGTTGCCACATCAATTGGTGAAGAAGGGCTTGATATTATGGAAGTTGATCTTGTGATATGTTTTGATGCTAATATATCTCCTTTGAGGATGATTCAGCGGATGGGAAGAACAGGAAGGAAACATGATGGTCGAGTTGATATCCTTGACTAGATTCCCTTTCTCTCTATGGTTTCTTTTGTGCTTGTTGCCTATGAATTTTGTTTATGCTTGTGAATGTTTGTGATCCTTGACCTGCATTACTTGTATTAGCTTGTGAGGGTACTGAGCTAAAAGGTTATAAACGGAAACTAGCAACTGGTAAGACTGTTGGGAAGCACATGCGAAATGGGGGCATGAATAGTTTCACTTTTCATTGCAGCCCAAGGATGGTAAGTTTAACCACAGGCATTCCTGTAGATTACATGTTTCAGCTGTTGATCTGATGTCTGTACTTTTTTATTTTCTGCGTGATCTGCTGCAGCTTCCTCATCATCTGAAACCAGAACTGCAATTTGTAGAACTATCAATTGAAAAATTTATTCGTCCAGTGAAAAAGGTTAAAGTTGATTCCCCCCAACAACCAAAGTTCAGGGAAAGGCTCACTGAAGCTGAATCTGCATTGTTAGAAAAATACTTTTTGTCTAATGAGGCAATAAAACCATCTCTAGTTGCCTTTCCTTTTTTCCAGACGTGTCCCTCCAGGGTGCACAGAATAATGCATTCATCTCGATCCAGATGGCTCATTGATGCAATGCAGCTTCTTCGAGGGTTGCCATCCAATACTGTCGAAAATTTTGGGCTTGATGTATGTCTACAGACTACATCTATGGTCTTTGTACAACACTTTTTAATTTATCCTTTAATCAGCCATGGCCTTACACTTTAGCTTTCATTTTTATATTGCAGTTTCCGAGGAGTACTCGGTGCTTGATAACTGGGAGTGTTGAAAAACATACCGAAAATGGAAGAGGTAATACACTTTTGTTAATTTATAAACATATACAGATATACTCCCTCTGTCCCTAAATATATGCCCCATTTTCCATTTTAGCTCGTCCCATGGTGAACCCTCTTGTCAATATGCTTTATGAATTTAGATCTTGGCAGAGTTAAGCATAAAGATTGTCCTCTACTTTTTTACTTCTTCCTATCTGAATCATTTGTCATACATGGTCTACAATTGTTTATCCCCCCTGTCTGGCTGATGACTTAAACGCTGAAAATGAGATTGAGACAGTAGCATTTTTGTCAACGATGGGTGGTTGGTGGTGCTTTTTATTATGTGGTTTAATCCTTCATCCGTATGGGCTATAACACTTGACAAATACCTAATATCAGATGCATGTATGTACTTCATTACTTACTACCTCCGTTTCTAAAAGTCCTTTACACTTAATGTTTTCCTTCATTTCAGAAAGAACTTGGCTTCTAGAAATTTTGGTTTTTCATGGGACTTTACAAAGTGTAATTTTAACTGTTTAATGTATGTGCTTCAAGAAAACATTGACAATTGATGAAAACAAATTCTTGTGCAGATATACTTGATCCTTTAGATTATCCTGCTGCACCGAAAGAAAAATCCTACTCTGAGGTCTCTTCATTTGGCCCTTCAGTGGCTGAGGAGAAGCACATGCTCAATTCTTGTCATAGATTACTCGAAATTCCAGCTCCTCTTCCAGCTATTTTGCCGTCTAACAAAGTTACAATGCTGGATTCTTCCGCTCAAGATGTATGCGAAGCTCATTCAAGAGTCAGGTCTCACTTACCAGCTGGTGACAAGAATTGTGACGCAGCTGAAGTGGATTCAATAATTGTCCTTACCTCACCTGATGACCAGATTTGTGCAGATGAAAGTATTGGATGTGAGACTGCTGATGCAACTGAACCCAAATCCCCAGCTACACCAGCTGCAGAATGTGACTTAGATAACGCATACTCTGATTTCAGTCCTCGTCTAACCAGCTTTATTGAAAGTGGTGTTGTTCCAGAGTCTCCTCTGAGTGATGCTGGTAGGTGAAATGAAAAGTCAAGTTTTCATCTCTTCAGTTTATTTGAAATCATGAATTTCATGTTTTCCTCTACTCACTATCTGCAGGAGAAGGTATTATAGTATCTAAGAAAGAGGACAATGCTGTAGACTGGAACAGTGGTGAAGAGAGAGATAAAAGTCATTTCCAAGAGCCTGTATTATCTCCCAAAGCTTGTGGAAATTTGTTAACTATTGCTAGTAAAGGGATTACTGTTACCTCATCCCCTCAGACAATAGAGGTCAGACCTGGTGGAAGTGAAATGTCATTGGGACTACCTGATGGTCTCTTGAAATTGGGAGGCTCCTTTCAACCCCTATCTTCCCCAGAATTTCAAACTCCTTCGCGAAATAAAACAAAGAGCAGCTGTGCCGAATATTGGTGTATGAGTCCTGGAAAATTAAGGGAAAATCGTCTGCGTTGGTTTGGACATGTAAGACGGAGACCCGAGGGTGCACCGGTGCGAAGAGTGGAAGAGTGGGACCATGGAGGGATTAAACGAGGAAGAGGGAGACCAAAGATGACTTGGTTGGAAGGAGTGAGGAAGGATATGAAGTGCATGGATTTACGTGAGGATGAAGTTTTGGATCGTAAGGGATGGAGGAGAAAGATTTATGTTGATGACTACACGGAATAATCAAATTTGGTTCATGTTAGCCGACCCCACTTTTGGGATTAAGGCTTTGATTGATTGATTGATTGATTGATTGATTGATTGAGTCCTGGAAAACAGTCAGGATCCAATAAACGTCCTCTTAGTTTAAAAAGATTGCGCAGGATTGGGGATTTTGCCAAAGAGAAACAACAAATTAGTGTAAAAGAACAGCCAACTCGCTCCTCTGTAGAAGTTTCATTTAAAGTCACTGATGATCATCATAAGACTGTCAGGCATAACAAAGGTATTCTATATATTATTATTTGTTGGCTTTACTACCCTACTTATCATATTGTGAAATGTAAAAAGGATTTTTTGGTATCATGTACTTCATGCATACCTCTACTCACTATCTGCAGGTGAAGGTATTGTAGTATCTAAGAAAGAGGATGATGTTGTAGATTGGCACAGTGGTGAAGAGAAAGATGAAAATCGTGTCCCAGAGCCAGTATTATCTCCCAAAGCTTGTGGAAATTTGTTAACTATTGCTAGTAAAGAGATTACTGTTGGCTCTTCCCCTCAGACAAGAGAGGTCAGACCTCCTGTTGAGAATGAAATGTCATTGGGACTACCTGGTGGTCTCTTGAAATTGGGAAGGACCTTTCAGCCCCCATCATCCCCAGAATTTCGAACTCTTTTGCGAAATATAACAAATAGCAGTTGTGACGATGATTGGTGTATGAGTTCTGGAAAACAGTCTGGGTCCAGTGAACGTCCTTTTAGATTGAAAAGGTTGCGCAGGATTGGGGATTTTGTCAAAGAAATGCAACAAATTAGTGTAAAAGAAAAGTCAACTCACTCCTCTATAGAAGTTGCATTTAAAGTCACTGATGATCTTCATAAGACCAGGCATAACAAAGGTATCCTATAAATTACTATTTGTTGGCTTTATTACCCTCCTTATCATATTGTGAATGTGAATAGATTGTCTCAGCCTAAGTGTTTGCAGGGAAGCATCTCCTCTGATGCTTGCATAGGTGCATGTATGCAATAAAATTTCTCTCTGACATACTAAGAAGTCCTCTTCCATTGATTACTACTGCTGCAGTGAAAAAACCATTTGAAGATGCCAGAGACTTC
The DNA here is from genome assembly GCF_948465745.1 of Chenopodium album. Taxonomy (NCBI): domain Eukaryota; kingdom Viridiplantae; phylum Streptophyta; class Magnoliopsida; order Caryophyllales; family Amaranthaceae; genus Chenopodium; species Chenopodium album. The sequence continues at coordinate 50,625,169 of NC_137849.1, forward strand.
ATTGATGAAGAAGCTGAGTAAGTGAATAGTTGAAATTTCTGTGCCACACTGCCACCCCTTTGTCCTCCCCCCTTGCATTTTATTTCTTTTTTTTTTTTTAATGAAAAGAGTGAATAATTTCAAATCCAACGCTTTTTTATATTCCAGTTGTCCTAAAATGCAGCTTATATTTCTTTAAAAAAAATTTTAAAAATAAATTAAGCTTAAATGGATCTGTGGACTGTTACATAGTGTAATTTATCCTGTGAGAAGATCTAAAATTTAGTGGTAATGCAAGTGTTACTGGAAACCAATTGACTTAATTTAATTGTTGATTCTCAGGGTGTCCTCAGAAGATGTGGTACCAGATTCGGAAGATGAGGTTAATAATGAAGATAGTGATGCTTATGAAGAGAGTTTTATAGATGACCAATCTGATCCAGCAGTTGGTAGTGGTCAAACAGAAGATAGTAAAATGGATATGATGGCAATTTACAGGTTCTTCCTATAAACTCAAGACTGTCTGCACACACATATATATATATTTGTTACATGCATCTTTCTCACCGTTCTGTAAGAACAACCTCTTGACACCATGGATGGTTAGTTAAGGCCCATACAGTGTGAAGACAACTGTTTAAATATGTTCTTGGTAGTTCTATATCACCCATGCAATTATCTGGTGTATTATAAAACTACCATAAACATGATTGCAAAGTCAGTGCCTTTTGCTCAATAGGCTTGTGCTTTATGCCAAAATCTGCTCAAAGTGGGTCTAAATGCTCTTAATGCTAGAAATTCATAGTGTAAGTCATATCATTTGACATTTTATAGTCCCCATTTGAAACAGGCGTTCCCTACTCACTCAATCACCATTTCAAGAACAGCAGAAACATTCTAGTGTAGTAACTCCAGAGTCTCTGCCTTCTGTTACCACAATGACAGAAGGTGGAGAATCCATTGGGAAGACTTGCACTCTACAAACTCCTCAAGGCTCTTTGAAATCTCCTAATATATCTACAAGGAACTCAGTAGGTTCTTGTTTGAATTCAATAGCATGTGAAGGTACAAAAAGCGGCAGTAGCAATGCTTTGATAAATGTGGCTAATACTGAGAGTTCAAAAAGAAAAATGATTTCAAACAGAGCTTTTACTCTTCCTGCAAAGAACCTGGAGAAGGAGTTCTGCTCTGATTCAGCACTTCCAAGCAAAGAAGCACCGTTACCATATCAATGCAATGGTATTGATGCAGGATGTGCTTCTTTCTTGGATGATCAATTTTATGAAGGCCTTGATCTTGATGAATTGGAGGCCCAGGCTGCAAAACTTCTAAGTCAAAGAACAGGGTCATATGTGCAAAGAAGAAAAATATCCGAACCCTTGCCACAGGACTCTGCTCTTGTAAATCCTCCATCATTTGATCTTGGAATCTCATGATAATATACAAAGTTCCATTGTGTTACTGGTTTGTGATTGGTTCAGTGCCGCTAGAAGCTTCCTTTCTAAACAGAGAAGTTACAGAAATAAGAAGTGTCATATTACCCTCCTAAACTCGGCTCCAACATGATGAGATTCGTTAGCTTCAACAGACCATCTTTAGTTGCTAATGGTATTACATTTGTATGATATAGCTGCATTAACATGAGTTAATGACTGTCTAGAAGCCCAATGGCCTTCTATTAAGTTATGAAAATGTAACTCTATGTTTATGTGAGAAAGTTATTGTGTATATCCTACCTGTACAGTCGATGAAGATAGTACTATAATTTTTTTGTACTTGTATTGAAATTTTGAGGTGTATTTTGAAATGTGTTCCGGAATAAAATGCTCGTCTTTCTTTAAAAATTTATTTGACTATTGTTGAACATCATGACGATCATTGATCAATGCATACATGATACGCCTTGTTTGTAATCTTCAAAAAACAAATTTATGGTGGAAAAATATTCATTTACTTAAATTTGCGCAGTTTATGCTTTTTTCTAAATTCTAATATTAGTACTAATTCCGTTTTTATTTAGTTGCAACACACCCCTTCAGCACGCATTTTAAGGAAGATATTAGACTAGGTAAACAGATAAATTAATTTACAAAATTTTACCACCTATAAGAAGAAAGTGATAATTCGCTACAGTTTAAATTTCATAGCTTAATTCATTCGTTTACCTACTTTAATCACCTCCTCGATAAGCGAGATAGAAGGTGTGTTGCAAGTATAAAAAAACAGAGTAAGTATTATTTAGTGAAATGTGCTCTAGAGTAAAAACGATTGAAATTTTCACCAAACTGATCGTCTTAAATCTTCAGAAAACTATAAATTTACGACGGAAATATACATTTACTTATATTTGCACAGTTTGTGCTTTTCCAATATTGCCATTTAAGCTAGAGTGGTCATTCCATGATTTGAATGCCAGTGCAGAGGTATAAAAAATAAACTTTTATTAATTTACCTCAGAAGACAAATAAAATAAAAGAAGGCAGGATTACAACTTTGACAAATATTGCACCCCATAACATACTTAGAACTTAAACTTTAGACCAGTGCAATTATTTTAATGATATTATCTTCTTTTTTTTCTTTGATACTAATTGTTTAATGAATTTTAACCGAAATGTTATTATTATTTATATTAAATAGGATTAGGAACCATTTAAGGGGAGTAGGAGCCTAGGATGTGCCAAATCAGAAGTAATTATCATCTTTAAAAAAAATGGCATCAATAATGTAGGCATCTTTAAACTATACCAAATGTTATTCTACGTGCAATGAAATAGTCAACCAACAAGCTGCGATTTGGACTACCATCTGCAGAGCAGGAAAGTGCAGTTCTACAATGTACAGAACATAACATCTATAAACCAAACCATCTACTATGAACAATGCTTGAACGACGAGGCAGATAAACATCGAACGAACATCACAGCATCCACGACCAAAACAACCCTATCTACATCGCTCCGACACAAAGGTTAAGGGTTAGAACAAATCATTTAACATGTAGAAAGTAGTGTCATCTTAAGGCTCCATACTACACAAAATTGGTGCCTCTCAACACCTCTAAAAGTTCAGCAAGACTGATTGGAGAGATATTAGCCAGAGAACAGTGACATCGCCTGCCTAAAATCCAAGGATTGAAGAGCTGACTTGGGAAAATGTTTTCCTCCAGGCACCCATAGATCATCATTATTGGGAAGAAGAACCTGTGGCTTGCCAGCTTCTTCACCAACTTGGGGAAGAGGTTGAAGCTCTTTGTTTTTCTTCACAAACTCGAAAAACTCGGCAACTTGTCGGGCATAGCTGCAGAAGATTATGAATTGAACATATTAGCATGTGAAAGGGAGCATTCAGTGCCGTAATATTATGATTTGAATGCATAAAGGTTAGTGTTATCTTTGACAGGCATAGGTACACAGAAAATTTCTTAAATTGACCAGTAACAAAGATATTGTTAAAAGGTGTTCCATCTAAAGGTAAAGTACAGGGACAACCTGCTCAGTCTACAAAACACATGAAATTACAAAAGTAAAGTACTCTTCAACAGGCATATACAATCATATACACAGATTCTGGAGAGAAAAAGTGATTAGCCAAGTACAATTATTCCATAAATCAGCTGAGAGAGCAAACTAAGAAACGGAGTGATTAAGGAATAACAGAAGAAAGAGTCTTACTCTCTCTTTGCATCAATATCTCTGTTAAAATCAATGTCATTCTCACAGTCAAGAATTAAAGCAGGAACCTGCATGACAACAAACAAGGGGAAATTCTTTAGCTTTTATTTTGCATGTTTGTATCTTGGAAAGAGGGGGGGGGGGGGGGGGGGGGGGGGGGGTCTGAGAGACATGTACATTATATTACCTTTTGAATGCTAGAATGCATGTGAGCACCCTCCAGAAAGCATACACGTTCATTTATAGTAGGATATGTAGTACTATCCAATTGAAAGAAAGGCTTAGTGACCGAGACAACTCCATGATTTCCAGTTTCTAAGGGAAAAAGCCAGCTCTCATGCTTTTCATGCAGACCTCGCAAATAATCCAAGCTAACTCCACCTTCTTCTTCTCTTTTACGTAGCATCATTCTTTTATGGCAAGTGTCAGGGCTCGCTCTAAGGTAGATAAAACCATCAGGAATAAGCCCCGGCAAACATGAAACAACTGGATCAAACCAAGAGTCGTATATGCTTATCTCCATCTCATTCATCCATTTTGCTTCATGGACTGCTCGTACAAAAACCTACCGCAAGCAACAGTGAGAGTTTGTTTTAATTAGGAAAATCATTTATCTAGCTACTCCACTATAACTAAGTATTTAACACTCATACTCGATGACATAATCAATTTTAAGTTACTTAATAGTTCCAACTACAATGATCAATGCCTCTCCATAATCCCATTCACCGACAGCATTATCCTAGATTTAAATCAGTTGATACATTACTTCACACACATCCTAATCATGGCAATTTCATAAAGATTAATTCAAAACAGAGTGAAAATTCATGAAGTCCTTACCATCCTATCACTGAAGATACTTCTCTCCATCAGCCTCAAGGGCTGAATTCCAGCAGATGAATCTCTCTCTTGCATGACCCTTGTAACAAATACATAGTTCTGAAAGGTGTAGGCATACCTCTGAGGGTCAGCATAAAAGGCATCCAGAATATTAAAGTGATCAGGTCCAATATCTTGCCATTTATCAATGGGCTCAGGAACAATCTCAACAAGGTCACGTAGCTCAACTGTTTCATTAACTATTCTTTTCAGGAAGGTTGTTTTTCCAACACTGATATTCCCCTCCACACAGAGGGTGATTCTGTTTTGTGATCTAATGCCTGAATCAGATCTGTCGTCCTTTAATTCCTCATCTACACTCTTTTTTATATAGGTAGTTATACTTTCAGCATGGTTTCTGTGAATAATTCCCACTGAACTCTGGAGATATTCAACCATCGTCTGATTGGACTTGCCAAAGAACTGAAGAAATAAAACCATGATACGATCAAATAAAGAGTTGCAAAAACAAAACATTAAACAAGTGACATATGGACGAGAAACCAAACTGGACGAGGTTCCATATAGGAAGTAAGACAAAAGGAATATCAGCAGAAACCAACTAATAGTGACAATATTCACTACAAGTACACAGATTTGAGGACCTTTTCTTGAAAACCCATTTATAATGGTAGCAAATTTAACATACTGGAAAAAATTAACTGCACTGGCAGCAACTAATGAAGGAGAAATAAAAACATGAAACACCCCATAAATCCACCAAATTACTGGTCTCACAACATTGATCATATACAAACAACAGAATAGGAGATTTTACAGAGACAACAGACAAAAGTACACGTTTGCAGCAAAACCATTCACAAGTTCCATAATTCCCTTCATGCAAGAAATTTCATATGCAATGTTAACATTCACAAGTCAATGAACAGCAAAACCATCATCCATGCATAAACTCTACAATAAACTCCTCATAGTTTCAATTTCATTGACCAATTGAACTATATCAAATATCAATACCAAACTGCCAATAATCCCATAAGCAAACTATCCACTTGGACCACTTCTTCATCTACTAGTTACTACAAGCTTCCACAGACCACAATCATATTCGCAAGGACAAATAAACTTACACAAAAGCAACAACAATAGCGAGGACTAGCACAACAGCATTAAAGACTACCAGACATTAACCTCACAAGATTAAGTTGTACTCAGCCCTACCCTTTACCAATAATACATGCATCAACAAACTAGGTCCTCTCCTTTAAAGTATAAGTTCCGATAACTCAACCAAGTTCAGCTTAGAGCTATAAGTTCAATATAGAGCTACAAATAATCTAAACAACTCTAATTCAAGGCTTATAAGTTCATAGCTCTCACACGAATTGAACTCACTTCGAATCGATACAAAAATTATACAATGATAACCATATATAATGTCACGTTCTCTATTAAACAAATAGACACAAAAAATGTCCCGTAATTAGCAGTAATTGACCTAATCTCAACACAAAACAGAGCCAAAAACAAATACAGAAACAAAGCTTAAAGATAAGAGCAGTAACCTTATCTCTATAAAGCTGCTTAAGATCATCAACACCACCAATACCCTTCTCAACCAGCTTCCTCAAATTCCTAGGCCCAACACCCGGTATTGTCAACAAATCAGGGCTTTCCACGAGCCCGGAAACCGAGCTATTACCACCTAAACCCCTTGTTCTCCTTTGCATCTTTGCCGGCTTCTCGCCTTCCTCCGCCTTATCTTCCCTCTCCTCCGCCTCAGCTTCAGCTTCAACTTCATCCGCCACCATACCCTTATCATCTCCACTCCCAGCAGCATTGTGCAACCAAGCTAAGCGAGACCCGTTTCGCATTCCCTTCAAAACAACCCATGGCCGCTGCAAGTCCCGCCCATCTTCCACCGAACACCGGCATACCCGGCAACTCCCACCTCCGCCGGAAAAACTCTGAGAAGAGAATGAAGCAGTTTTAGTGGAAAACGACGAAGTGGGGATGAAATTAATACACGGGCGAGAGTAAAAAACGGCGGAATTTGAAACAGGCATGAATTTAGAAGCAATAACAGAGGTGGGTTTAGCGTAAAACCCTAGTGGGAAATTGGAGGAGATAGAAAGGGGTTTAAAACAGGGTTTTTTGAGGGTTTTTGAAGGATAAGGAGAGAGATAAAGGGGATTAACAGACGAAGAACAGAGAAGGAGAGGAGAGCCAGGTGGGCTGCGACGCAGTAGCTTCTGCATTGGAAGACAAAATTAGCATTTCCTGCAACTTTTTGCAGAATTTTAATGACAACCCAACAAAATCATCAAGAAGAAGAACCCTAAAATGGCAGGAAAAAGGTCCAATTGTAGAGGGAAAGGGCGGGAAGATGAAGAAGAAAAGGGGATGAGGAGGAGAGAGAAAATATATACTAGAAGGGGTTTTACGTAACGGCGGAATTTAGGGTTTTAGGCGGAATTAAAAATTAAAGAAGATGGTCCCAGAGTTTTGAAGCAGTACAAGTTTAAATAATAATAAATTAAAATGGGGTTTTTCAAATTCAAAAAGCTTCCATTGATTTGCAGATAACTGGGGAAGAATGGTGGGTTTGTAGAGGGAGAAAGAGATGGGAGATGAAGAGAGAGAAAGTGAGGTTTTAGATGAAAGCGGTGTGGTAGAGAGTTTAGGAGACAGCATCAAGCATGGTTTATGTACTTACAAAAAAAAAAAAAAAAAAAAAACACTCACATTATGCATTTTGAATTTTTTTTGACGAAATATATTCAACATTTATACGTGATTAACCACACTATATGACCAACCATCATAGCTGGTTACTTAATCAGTGTTAAGTGAGTTACTTTTTTTTTTTTACAATCGGTCACTTGGTGTTGTTTGTCGCATACAAAATGAACTATTTTTTGTAATGAAACTTGATTTTTTCCCCTTTTATCAATTAAACTACAAAAAATACCAAACCTAATATTGATCTAGTTGAAAGGAAAATACCTTACAATTATAAAGTTGGAGGCTCAATCTCCACTAGTGACAATTTGGAGATGAGATTTCCTTACCTTTCCTTCCACCTTCTCAAATTGTCTAGCCTGTTAACTAAACAAAGTTAACCAGTGAAGAATTTCGGCCCCATAAAGCTCTTCATCTAACCTATTAAGGAAAAAAACACAAAATTATAGTTTGCAAAAAAATTAAAAATAATTTTATGTGGTCTAACGTAATATTATGCCTCATATTTATCTCATGTAACAATGCCCCTACCTCGAAGAATCATTATCATATTTTCACAAGTTTTGAGATAGTATTATGTTAATTACTACATAGCCATAGACCCATAGCTTATAGTAGTTCTTTTTATGGACTCGGGTCACTAGAGTTCTTTTAGTTGTAGTGTAGACCAAAACCAAGAGTTATATTATCTATTTTTAAAGTACACAAAAGACAAATCCAGCACCTTATCGACTGGTCTTTGGGCCCATTTGGAATTGGTCATTTTGTCTTTCCATCATAAAATTATCAGTGGGCTGCATTATTAAATTTGGGCTGTTATTATTTAATTTGAGTTGTTTTTACTTTTTAGTGCTACACTCGTGCAGGGTGCAGCCCACCAAAAAAAAAAAAAAAAAGGAAAACATTTTTTATGATTGGTGAGCTGTGTTTCAGCATTTGCATGCTCAACAAAACTAAAATAAAGGTGGGATAATTAGGTTTTAATTGCGACATAAATGTTAATGATAAACAAAAAAGGATATTTAGATTCTCTTAAGCATATATGAATTACACTTGGTGTTTGTGTTATACTTTCATATATATAATATAAGCTTTCAAAATTATTTTTTCAGGAGGCAAGCTTCTAAGTTATTATGTATTATTCAAACATGCAAAATGTTAGAAATTTTTGTGAGCAAATGTTTGTATTCCAATAAACCTTTGTACTTCATATATGCTTTATCTGTTTAAATTTTATTGAAAGTCATATTTGTAAATTGAAACACTAGTCCTATGATGAAATCCAGATACAATCAAGTAGACTCTCCTTATTTAAAACAATGATTTATTATTTAGTTGCTTCTCTTTAAGTTTTCACCATTATTATTTTGAGATTGGAATAACACGGAGCGGTATAGCTTTTTGTATGGTAATCCCAAACTTATCATTCATATCCAAATCTTCTGGCTTTAAACCATCTCCAATTTTCCAATCAAAACCTTGAAGAAGACTCCCTAACATAAGATTCAACATTCGAAGCGCCAATGTATCACCAGGACATGCCCTTCTTCCTGTTCCAAAAGGTATAAGTCCAAAATCTTGTCCTTTTAGATCAATTTCACGCTCCAAAAATCTCTCCGGCAAAAACATATCTGGATTTTTCCAGTGATTGGGATCTCGTGAAATAGCCAAAAGGTTAACGAATACTTGTGCATTTTTAGGCACAATGTAACCATATAATTCAACATCATTGCTTGCTTTACGTGGTAGCAGAAACACAGTCGGTGGATGCATCCTTAATGTCTCTTTCACTATTGCTTGTAGGTAAGGAAGCTTTGAGATATCAGACTCTTCAACTACCTTATTCCCACCTAGCACTTGTTTGAGTTCATCTTGAGCCTTAGCCATTTTTCTAGGGTTGCGCAATAATTCTGTCATTGCCCACTCCAATGTGCTAGAGGTAGTATCTGTTCCTGCTGTAAAAAAATCCTGTCCAATCAACATGCATAATTAGTTAAGTTAACAAATTAACAACCTGAAGTTTCACAACATGTTTTTCATATCTGTTTCTTTTCAAAGTTATAGTATGAACGAATATAAACATATACATATACATTTTTCTTAATTATTACTCTTATCGATGAATTAAGTTTATTTTCTCTAGTAATAGAAAAAAAAAATTGTATTAGTTTCCAACTATATTAGACCTATCTTGTTTTTCAATTAAAAAAAAAAAAGGTATAAATAAAGCTCACCATGAGAAGATGATTAATATCATCAAGACTTAACTCAGACTCATTCTCTTTCATTAGTCTAAGAAGGGTGTCCAATACATCACCACCACTTCCACTAACGGCAGAATTTCTCAACCTTTTTTGTATAATATCCTCAAAAAGCTTATTTAATTTATTCCCATAAACCATCAACTTATAATTCACACTAAACACACGTAAAAACCTTAACATAGGAAAACAATCTACCAAATTAGGTTTTCCAATCTCCACCATAATCCTCCAAACAAGCTCCTTAAACTCTCCTGAATCACTAGAATTATAGCTAGCCAAATCAAAAGAAAAGAACGTGTTTGACAACAAATTTAACGAAGTTGTAAATGCTACTCCTCCAACATCAATTGCTTCCCCTGCCTTACTACACTCCTTAACATACTCCATAAGTTTAGACACTTTTTCTTGTCTAAGGGCTTGACTCGCGTCAAGCCTTTGACTAGAAAATAAATGAATGGCTGAGATTTTCCTTAACATTCGCCATTTTGGACACATGGGTAGCCATGCCACGGAGTACTTGTCATGCCCATTTGCACGTACCGCAGCAGAAACTTGCCTATTGGAGAGTGCAAGGTCATGTTTTTGGAACATTTCTTTGGCTACTTCCGCAGAAGATATAACAATAGTTGTGATAGTTCCGAATTTAAGAGAGATTAAGGGGCCATAAGTTTTGGCTAGATTAGCCAACGTATGATGAGGTAAATCTCCAAGATGTGGCAAATTCCCTAAGATTGGTACAGGTTTAGGCCCCGGAGGAATCCTTGCATTTTTATTTGTGGTGAGAGTTGAATTGAGCTTGAAAACATACAATAAAACCCAAAGAAAAGGAAGTACAATCAACAAAATTGTGTAGTAATAATCCATTGGATTAATTATTGTTGGTATTATGGCTTAATTAATGTGTGATGATCGACTATGTTGATGGACGGCTTTATATGGTTAGTGAGTAGCTGAGTATTACTTAGTTAAGCAATTAGCTAATCTACACATATAACACAACTATATAGTAAGGCTCTTGGATTTGATCTTGGTTTGAAATTAAATCAAGATAGTCTACTTCTATGACTTTATTATTGAAAACGGATATATATATACTCTCATTTTCTTTAATCAATTAATTATATTTACATGGATTAGGCAATCATAATAAGGCTCTTGGTTTGAAAATCAAAATGGTTAACTTAGTTGTCTTAGTCATCAGATTTCTCAGTCCTGTAACTTGGTAAACCAAGAGAAAAGAATTGGGAAAAATGTTGTTGAAAAATTGTAATTTACTCTTATTATTATTATTATTGTTGTTATTACTACTACGTAAACACCAAGTAGTAGTCGATACGTAAAACACCAAGGTTGTTAGAATTATTTATATCTACTCATATATAATGTGGTGTTTAGAAGCTCGAGCATATACTAGTCATCGTTATTAATAAATTATACTCCGTATGTATGCAAGATTGTCAAAATTAGGATTGTATGATCAACTTTAATTTTTTTCTCAAATAATACGAATTCCAACTCTGTATAAATATACATGTAAGATGTAGTAGAATAATAGAGTAATTTGTCTTAATAGGGTGATCAATCAAATAATAAAATTACAAATAAATATACAAGGAGGTTGAAAAGAAGGTTACGTTAGTGTAAATAAGGAAAATATTCGTCTATAGTTATATTGACAAAGTAAATATGTTGACAACTTAACATGCAAGCACGTCCACATTATCTCTATACTCGCAATCAACTGCAACAAAAAAAAGTACGTGTCTTGCTTCCAATTTTGATCAATTTGAAACCTTAACGTAATATTATTCTTCCTAATCAAGCTATTTGATTTCAAAATGAAAAAAAAATTAATTCATCTTCCATTTGTCAACTACTAATGGAAAGTCAAATATCCAACATCTAGCTAATCGCTAAAATTATCGTTGGGAATTTTAATTATTCCCCGCGGCCCGTGTGAAAGTACATACATCTTGCGTAAAATGATTTGTACGAATGTAGTTAATAAATACAAAATATAAGATTGGTATGCTACTTTTTCTATTATTAGAATTTGTTAAATATACCCGGGTGTATGTTGTACCGTACACCCACCGTATACGCGGGTAATTTACTCTTTAATCTTTGCTCATTTAATAAATAAGCAAATTTTTTTTTTGCACATTTATAAAATGAGTAAAATTTAATGAGTAAATAACCTGGATGTATAGAGAAGGCTCTCTTCTATTATTATATGTAATATCGAATTTTTCGTCCACATTCAACCTATACTTATAAGGCTAATTTTGTTGTAATCCGTCTTTTTTATTTTAATATTCATTGGAATGTTCATATACATCAGACATGAAAGTAAAGTAAAGTATATTCTCCTTTATCTAGTGGAAGTAGTGTGGAAGGGATTATCTAATTTCAGGTAGCTAAAACCAATCAACTGTATATTATAGTATTTCTTTTTGTAGTCCACACTCTACATACTCACTTAATACACTTTATATACTGAACAGATTGCCACTAATTTTTGTTGCTTTATTGGGCCTTTTTGTTACCTTTCCAACTATTATAAAATCTTTAGAAATGGGTTGGTATTATTTTCTATTTGGGCATTATCTCAGTGCTATACTCGTGTAGTTCCTAATATGAGGCAATTAAGTATATTGCACACTCGCACCCACCCAAATTATACTTTTTTGATCATTGATGAGTTGCTTGTTGGAAGCTAAGCCAAAATAAAAAGTGAGGAGAATTGTTGGACGTGCATAAAATACTACTCGTACAATTTCTAATAAAATGTTGTGCATTGTTTTATATATGCAAGTTTAGTTTATTTAATTTTTTAAACGGATCATCATCTAACACGTAAGATTAAAGGATTAATTAACTTTTAAAAATTGTGTTTAGTCTGATATACTTTGTACTTTATTAATGTATAATTTTATAGATGACAACAATTACGGTTTAACGTATAACGCGAACAAATATATTTGAAAGTAGAAGGGGATCGGATCACCCAATAATAATGACATAGTACATGAAACTATGCAAGATACATTTCAAACTATTGCAAATTTAACAGGTACACTAGGCAGTCTCTAATACTCGTCCCTTATCATCTTATATTCTGATGTGACGTTTACAAAATACACACGTACTATAACTTCTATTCCTCGTACGTGTTACCAAGCCGCCATCTTAGACTTCGCTGCCACTCGCATTTAACGGACCACGCACCTCTGTCCTCTACCACTAGCTATGAGTTATATTGCATTATTTATTTATTATTTTTATTTTTTTTTTGAGAAAGAGTTATATTGCATTAATTTGGAAGAAAATTCATCAATTATTGCATGCACTTTTTTATTTTTAATTTGGAAAATTCATTAATTATATTGAAAAGTCATACACTTTTTTATATTGAAAATTCATACACTTTTTTATATTGAAAATTCATAAATTATATTGAAAGTTCATTAATTATACACTTTTTTATTGCATACACTTTTTTATTTTTAATTTGGAAGAAAATTCATTAATTTTTTATTTTTTATTTGAGAAAGAGTTATATTGCATTAATTATTGCATACACTTTTTTATTTTTAATTTGGAAGAAAATTCATTAATTATCTATTACTAGCTATTTAATGAGTGCTAAGAAAATTTTGAATGCAAGGATTACAAATTTATTTTAGTTGAATGGTTCTAATTAGGTGTTGATGTACACATAATTAGCAAACATATATACAACAATGGGAGTTACAACAAATATGATCATATATATACAATTACATAAGAAATAGGATATGAAATTCAATTTTACTCCAAAGTTTTCTTAAACTTAAAGGAGTATTCAGCATTTATGGCGCAACTTCTAACGTAACCAGGAGTCCAAGATAAACTTTTTCAACATAAAATTGTAAGAAAGTTGTGTAACATGACTCCCCATTATGGGAATGAATCTAGGTATATAAAATGTAATCAATTGAACCAACCCTTTTATTTCATTTAGCCTATGCTCCATGTCTTTCCTAATTTTTTTATTTTTAAAAAAATTTACTTAGACAGTGGAATGGCTCGAAGAGGTATAGCTTTTTGTATAGTAATTCCAAATTTATCAGTCATATCTAAATCTTCTGGCTTGAGCCCATCTCCAACCTTCCAATTAAAAGCGTGAAGAAGATTCCCCAGCATAAGATTCAACATTCGGAATGCCAATGTATCTCCAGGACATATCCTTCTTCCAGCTCCAAATGGGATAAGTCCAAAATCTTGTCCCTTCATATCAATTTCGCGCTCCAAAAACCTCTCGGGTGAAAACAAATCCGGATTTACCCAGTGATTGGGATCTCGTGAAATAGCCCAAAGGTTAACAAATACTTGAGCATTTTTAGGCACAACATAACCATACAGTTCAACATCACTAGTCGCCTTACGTGGAAGTAAAAACACAGTTGGTGGGTGCATCCTTAAAGTCTCTTTCACTATCGCTTGTAAGTAAGGAAGCTTTGAAATGTCAGATTCTCCAACAATCCTATTCTCTCCTAAGACCTGTTTCAATTCAGCTTGAGCCTTTGCCATTTTTTCCGGGCTATGGAGAAGTTCGGTCATTGCCCATTCTAATGTACTCGAGGTAGTATCTGTTCCCGCAGTAAAGAAATCCTATATCACATAAAATATTATCATAATTAGTTAACAATAAAACTTAGTTTATGGATACCAACTACTTAAGACTAACACGCGCTACTAACAGTACACTCTAATTAAATTAAATTAACCATGAACAAAAGGAACCGAATGTACTAACATCCGATGATCCGAGTTAGTTGACCGATTATGAGGCCATGACTATGACAGTATGACCATCTGAGCATATGCAACAACAACCTAATATTTGACTATATACTGATTTGGTGATGTATGTTTTATACTATTGTTTATTGTTTACTTGGTATTATTCTCTTGAAGCAACAAACTATATTAAAAGTTAGGTCAAATGATCGAGATACTCCCTCAATTTATTTTCCCCTCTTATTAAGACGGTGATTATCTCATAAAAAAATTAATTCAAAACTGAAAGAACTTTTAAAAGAAAGGGAGTAAATATTTTTCTTAATTATAATCCGAAAAATTAAAGTTTTTTCTTATGATCAACTAATTAGGAAAAAAAAATGTTTATAATTAAGCAAGATAATTAACTTATTAAAAATGAATTTAAAATTGGCTTACCATGAGAAGATGCTTAATATCATCAAGACTCAATTCAGATTCATTCTCCTTCATAATCTTAATAAGTGTATCCAACACATCACCACCATCATTATTTCCACTAACTCCAAAACTTTCCAACCTCTTGTTTATAATATCCAAAAAAACCTCATTTAGTTTATTACCATACCCCATTAAATTGCAATTAACACTAAACACACTCAAAAATCTTAACATGGGAAAACAATCAACCAAATTAGGCTTTCCAATCTCCTCCATAATCTTCCAAACAAGCTCCTTAAACTCCCCTGTATCACTAGAGTTATAACTAGCCAAATCGAACGAAAAGAACGTGTTAGACAACAAGTTTAGCGAAGTTGTAAATGCTACACCACCAACATCAATAGCTTCCCCCGACTTACTACATTCCTTAACATACTCCATAAGTTTAGACACTTTTTCTTGTCTAAGGGCTTGGCTCGCGTCAAGCCTTTGCGTGGAGAACAATTGGAGGGCGGAGATTTTTCTTAGGGTTCGCCATTTTGCACACACGGGTAGCCATGCAACGGAGAACTTGTCGTGCCCATTGGAACGTACCGCGGCAGAAACATGCCTAGTAGAAAGTGATAGGTCATGTTTTTGGAACATTTCTTTGGCTACTGTAGATGAGGATACAACAATAGTTGTGATACTGCCAAATTTGACCGAGATCAATGGACCATACGTTTTAGCTAGGTTAGCTAAGTAACGATGAGGCGAATCGCCTAGATGAGGCAAGTTACCAAGAATTGGTACGGGTTTAGGCCCCGGAGGAAGCCTTGAATTATTATTTGAAGTGAGTTTTGAGGAGTTGAAATGTTTGAAAAGAAATAAGAAAGCCCATACAAAAGAAAATAACAATAACAAGGTTGAATAATAATCCATTTTTTTGGGAGTGATAGATTATATTATGTGTTAATTTTTGAGTGTTTATTAGCTTATCTTTATTTTGATAAGCTTGAAGAATTTGGAAAGGTTATGCATGCATATATATAGGCAGGAAATTAAAAATGTTTAAAATATAAAAAATGTTATCTAAAATAATGTAGCAAATCAAGGAGTTTCCGGTTGTTGACTTAAATAATGGTCAACTTCGACGTCTTTTATTATTGAGCTCAGCAGCCTTGTATATATGCAATTAAAGGTCAAGAAAATTTGCTGTTCTACGTACATATTGAGAGTATTATTATACGCGTACATTTAACACTCTTTGTTTTGGACCGTATATGTATGCTTATCTCGTCTCTTATATACCTAGAAATCTTACAGTAACTTACTATGAGAAAGTCATACAGTAACCTTAACAACTCATATCCTCTTTATCTTTACTTTCAATTATTTTGTAAGTTTCATACTCCATAGTAACTAATCTTTAGCCATTGATTCTCCCGAGAGGCTACAATTATCAGGAATTTTAATTAACAAGGTTTTGGAAATTTGTGGACAACGTTGAGACTATTATTTATTGACTATGTACGTAACGACAAAAGTAATAATGTATGGCGGGGTTGGATCTAAATAGATTGTCCTTATGAAACTAGTGAAACATGTTATTAGTGCTAGACTGGTTGATAACCGCAGCGAGTACATGTTGCATGGATGGGTAGCCAAAGAAGTTATTATATGAGTGGCTTGTGCTAAGTTTTGGGTTGATATACGCAATCAATCAATCAATCAATCAATCAAAGCCTTAATCCCAAAAGTGGGGTCGGCTAACATGAACCAAATTTGATTATTCCGTGTAGTCATCAACATAAATCTTTCTCCTCCATCCCTTACGATCCAAAACTTCATCCTCACGTAAATCCATGCACTTCATATCCTTCCTCACTCCTTCCAACCAAGTCATCTTTGGTCTCCCTCTTCCTCGTTTAATCCCTCCATGGTCCCACTCTTCCACTCTTCGCACCGGTGCACCCTCGGGTCTCCGTCTTACATGTCCAAACCAACGCAGACGATTTTCCCTTAATTTATCTACAATGCCCGCCACACCTACTTTCTTGCGAATAACCTCATTTCTGATTCTATCTCTTAAAGTGTTTCCACACATCCACCTTAACATGCGCATTTCCGTAACCTCCATCTTTTTAATATGCTCTTTCTTAGAAGCCCAACATTCTGTACCATAGAGCAACACTGGTCTTATGGCAGTCCTGTAGAATTTTCCCTTCAACTTTAAGGGAATGCTGCGGTCGCATAGCACTCCCGTGGCCGCTCTCCATTTAAGCCACCCTGACTTAATCCTGTGGGTCACGTCTTGATCAATGTCACCATTCTTCTAGATGATCGACCCTAGGTACTTAAAACATTCACTCATGGTCAAATCCTTTCCATCCAAACTCACCACTTCATTGCTTGTCCCCCTCTGAGTGCCAAAACGACATACCAAATATTCAGTCTTACTCCGACTTAGCTTAAACCCTCTAGATTCCAACCTTTGCCTCCATTGCTCCAACTTGACATTAACCCCATCCTTAGTCTCATCCACCAAAACGATATCATCTGCGAACAGCATACACCATGGAACCTCATCTTGAATTGGTCTAGTTAATTCGTCTAGAACCGTTGCAAAAAGAAAAGGGCTTAATGCAGACCCTTGATGCAATCCGATTGTAATAGGGAAATCTTTTGTCAACCCTCCGCATGTCCTCACATTTGTTGATCTGTTTGGCTCATGTCATGGGATGTGACGAAGTTTTATACTGGCTGTCACTGGCCTACCGTAACCCTCCTCCTTTATCCAGGCTTGGGACTGGCAGCGGGAAACCCATTGGCGGAGTTTTTGGGTTGATATACGCGTATTAGAAAAATCAATGCAATTAATTAGAGGAATTCTTGGCTTTTGAGGGTTGCTTGTTTGAAGTTATCTTTGCCCAAATCAAAATTTATGGGAGCTACAATCCGACACGAGTAACATTTGAAGTCCGATCATTCGCAAAACCAATTTTCAAATCAAAATTTATGAGAGGTACAATCAGACAATTAATAGCATTTGAAGTCTGGTCATTTGCAATTCCAATATTATGATGTTTTGTAATTTGAATTTAGGTGTAATTTTAGGAGCAATTTTTGTATTTAGGAAAGAAAATAGATGAAAGTCCTCGATCATACCGTCGCTTACTTTTTATTATTTTATTTTTATTGTTCTCTAATGGGGCCTGGTTTTGGTGATTGGCAATAGCGGCTTGCCACCCTACCTTTTGCTTATGGTGGTTTGGGTGTCTATTCGGCGGGTGATGTACGACTATGCTTTCCTTGCGTCGCATCTACAGTCTTCTGGTCTTTAGGCTACGCTTCTTCGCAATTCTGGTATTGTTGGTCCAGGATCGGCCTTCGATGGTGCTCTTAGTCTTTTTAACAGGACTGTAGAGACTGATCTTATGAGTAACCCTAGTGAGATTGCTGCCCCCAAACTCATGAAAAAATTGGCAGATATATATTTCACGAAAGTCACTGCATCTGCGGATTCCACTTTCTTCTTATCTCCACGTCAGATTGCCTTATGGAAGTTCCAGCAGGGGGATCACACTTCGGCCTGGTTGCAGACGGTCCCGATATTGGGTTTGGGTCAGACTATGAATGATAAGACTTACCGTTGTGTTCTTTGCTACCGGTTGGGTGTTCCTTTGTTCTCCATTTCAACACCGTGTTCTGCTTGCTCAAGGGTTTTTGATGAGAATATTTATGGGGATCATGCAGTGTCTTGTGTTGGGATAATGGGTATTAAACATCGGCACAACGTTGTTCGTGACACCCTTGTTGAAATTTGTTTCGGTCTGGGATTTCTGCAAGAAAGGAGGTTAACGTTGGGTTGAATGGAGGGAACGACGAGGCTCTTCGACCAGCGGATGTGTTGCTTTATTCCTGGGATAGAGGCCTTGAATCCTTGATGTATGTGTTGACTTGACGGGGTCTTCACCTTTAACACAATCGGGGTTGTCTGACTTCGTTCCTGGTCGTGTTGTGTCGGGGGCAGCTCAGCGGAAGCGGGACAAGTATGGGGCGTGTTGCAGGGCTATTGGCTATGGTTTTCTTCCTTTCTCCTTTTCTTCATTGGGGAATAAGAGAAGGATGCTATTGCGTTGCTGAAGTGGGTTCAGTCGTTCGCTAAGACACAGGATATTAGTGCTCGTACAGCTGTTCACATCTTCACTAGGATCGGGTTCGCTATAGCTAGAGGGGTGAGGGCCCAAATTGTATTTCGGCTCCCCACCAATTTCTAGTAAATTGATTGACTTTGTTGGTTTTTTGGTCAAAGGGCAATTTTGAAGGAAACTATTCCATCATTTTAGACGCTGACGGATTACAAATACTAAGTTTTTTTTTAGGGTAAACAAATATCGCATTTATTATTTAATTTAATATTACATAATGTTCTCTTTCTCGTAAATAAAAAAAATAAAAAAAATTAAAAAAAAATAAAAAAACATAATTTTCTCTTTAATATTTCTTACTGTATAAGAAATTGGGATTTTTTTTTTTTTGAGACATAAAAGAGAAAAAGAGAGAAAGTTGTAACATTTGCCAGACTCGCGAGTGTCAATAAATGTTTAATTCCTCTAATTTAGCTAAAGTGTTGCAGCAAATGATTGTAAAGTATAGTGTATACAAAAATATGAATAATTATATGTATCTTGTTAACGAACGTCTTTGGGGCGTTGGATAAACATTTAAAATATTATTTAAAATGGTATTAATTTGGGAAAGTATGACAAAATCACGCATCGATCGGTGTAATTAATATTAATTTTAATTTAATATTTCTACTTTTAGCTAGCTTATTCAACGCCTCCGGAGCGTTCGTTAGCATTTGCCTAATTTATATATATGTCGGGAGTATATTTCGCGTGTTGTTTGCCTTGTCTTTCTATGAAATAATTGTAAAGTATAGTACAAGTAGTAATTTAGTTAGTAGAGTAATAATAAAACAGAAAACCAAAAAAAAGCAAAGATATTTATTTTAAATTTTTAGAAAAAAGTTAAGTAAAGTATGGCTTCCAAACAACGAACTAACAATCATAAATATCAAACTGCACGAGCACCACTACGGTGCTTACCAAACACGGCCCCATAATATTTTCTAGGTCGATAATTGCTCTAATTTTTAAAATTAAAATTATAAATTATAAACGTGAAGCTAAAGCTAGCTACTTTCAATCTAATTTTGATACTTATCTTTAAACTTATTAATACGAGATATATTTGTAAAGAATAAAGACAATCTTTAATTATCGTTGTCAATAGAAAATTTATTAATGCTAGAATTTGAGAATTGAGATTTTAAAGAGTACGTTGTTCTTAAGACAAACTCCTCCATTATTATACCACCTTAGTTCTTTTTATTGATAATTGCAATAAAAGGTTTTTTTATCTCCCAAAAATAACCCTATGTGGCAATTCATAAGAAAAGAAGATAATATAAAAATTAAATATTATTAGTAATAATAGTAGTAAAATTATTTATTTAATTGGTCTGCGCAGTTCATACACATTAAACTTTATTTAGAATCTGCCCACCAATAAGAAGTGTAGGCTACTTTTCTTTGTCATCTTCATATCTTTTTCAATCGAGTTAAAATAATTCTTCTCCACTTTTTCAACAAACAAACATTCTACTTTTTAATTATTAGGTGGCGATTCTTGATTCATGCCCCTTGTTTGATCTAGCTAAGTCTTGTTAGGCATATAGCAATTACTTGCAAGGATAGGGACTAGGGTTGATTATAACGTAACTAGGTTACATATTTGTATTATACTACGTAGATATAATCGATCTTTAACGAGAATAATAGTAGTTCTGGGGTCAAATTTTGACATCCCATCAAATGATAAGCGAGCCAATCTAGCTCAAACCAATGTAGAAAAATAATGTTACTCCGTTAGTAAGTTTATATTTGTTTCTGCAAAAGAATTTCGGATCTGAGTTGTAGGGGAGCTCGTTCGTCTGGTCCAACCGAGTCCTGCAAAACAATGGAAGTCAACTGCCTCGGGGGGTGTTCCCGAGAAAGCCCCTCCGACGGTCAAGTCAGTAAAACTGTGTTTAGAGAGAGAGAATTCTCAGAGAGAGAGTATATGTGGAAGAAATTAATTACCCGGTTAATCTGTCAAGATTAGTATTTATAAGAGAGGATTGGCTAATTTGATTAGGGTTAGGATTAGGGTTTCTGGCCGTTCTGGGCCGTGTCAGGCCCTGTTGGGCTGTATTAGGGTTTCTCGGGATGCGTGCTGTGCATAATGATTGAATTTTCCTGTTTAGGGTTCGACTAAGGGTAATTTGGTAATTTATGTATTAAATGACCGTGGGCCCACAGGGGGTCCAAACATTAGCCCCGCGACAAAGTCGTAAAGAGCACCCTGCGGTTTGGGAATTTGTCGGAAAAAATCGACGAAATTAACTGTGTTCGAGGCACGTCTTCGTAAAAGTATAATAATAATATTTTTTTTTTTTTTTTTTTTTTTTTTCGACAATCAAGCCACCTGTTGGGCGCTGATGCTGCCTGGCAGGCATCGAGCACACCTGCTGGGCGCTGATGCTGCCTGGCAGGCAGCTAGCTGCTGCTGGGCGCTGATGCTGCCTGGCAGGCAGCTTGCTGCTGCTGGGCGGTGATGCTGCCTGGCACGCAGCTTGCTGCTGCTGGGCGGTGATGCTGCCTGGCACGCAGCTTGCTGCTGCTGGGCGGTGATGCTGCCTGGCACGCAGCTTGCTGCTGCTGGGCGGTGATGCTGCCTGGCACGCAGCTTGCTGCTGCTGGGCGGTGATGCTGCCTGGCACGCAGCTTGCTGCTGCTGGGCGCTGATGCTGCCTGGCAGGCAGCTTGCTGCTGCTGGGCGCTGATGCTGCCTGGCACGCAGCTTGCTGCTGCTGGGCGGTGATGCTGCCTGGCACGCAGCTTGCTGCTGCTGGGCGGTGATGCTGCCTGGCAGGCCTACGCTTGCTGGGCTATGATGCCTAGCATGCTTGCTGGGCTATGATGCCTAGCATGCTTGCTGGGCGCTGTTGCCTAGCATGCTTGCTGGGTACCAGCACGCTCCAACACACGAGGGTCGATGAGACTCATGGATTCAGAAGCATTGAAGACCCAGAAAGCCCTTGCCCTGCAAGCTGCCGCGGTGAGGAAGCTACTAAAGAAAGGAACCAGGAATATACCTCCCCCACCCTTGGTAAGCTATCTTTGTCGACTTTGATGCATTTGATGGTTTGAATCTCATTGACCTGTCATTTTTGTAGAGAGAAAGGGGGAAAGTTGCTTCAGCTCCGGTGGTGATACCAGGGCACAGCTCTAGTACGGCCCCTGAAGATTACCAAGCACAGCCTTCAGTAATGCTTGAAGGCAATGACCAGATGGTGCCATCCCCTCAGCAGATGGCGCCCTCCCCTCAGCGTCCGCCAAGCCCTAAAAGGAAAAGGCGCAATGACGGGAGTGGCTCATCTAGTAGGGCCCTGTTTTGGGACCTCGACAGCTCCGGAAGAGAGGCTCGCGCTGAATCGGCACTAGGTCACCTTTACTCGACTGTTGATGCCGACCACTTCAAAGGCTTGGATCACGAGGAAGAGTTCAAGATTATGCAGCAATCATGGGCTGAGGTTTGTGCCCGTCCTTTTCCTTACTGTTAGTTTTACTGTTTTGCCGTGATTAACATGCCTTTATTTCATCATTTTCAGTATTCGGTACGGGCCGCCGCGTTTGCACAGCGAGGGCTTATGGTCACAGGCCTAGCTAAGGAAAACCATGCACTCATGCAGGAGGTTGATTCGCTTAAGGAGCAAGTTGCCAGCCTACGGTTGCAGCTTGAAGAGGTGACGAGCCTTAAGGCCAAGGCTATCACGAAGAAGCTCCAGCTCAGAAAAGAAAAGAATCAGCTCAAGGAACAGCTGAAGACGGCTCTAGGGGAGTTGGAATCTGCCAAGGAAAAGTTGGCCACTGTTGAAGAGCAGTTGAGGGCGACTGGTGCCACCCAAGAAGAGATAGCAAAGGCTTGGCTCCAAACAACTGACGGTCGGGCCCACCTTGAAGAAGAGTGCGTCGAAGCTAACGAGTTAGGGCAAGAGACAGGAGTCCGTCGTCTTCAGGCTGCCTTTGAACTCGTTCACCCCAACCTTCAATTTGAGCCTCTCTACGGCAAATACCAAGAAATCCTCCAAAGCGAGCTTGATGAGATGATGAAGAACTTCTCGTTTTGTGATGAGGGCCAAGGTAGTCAAGCCCAAGAGCTTCAACCAACTGCTGATCAACCTCCCGTGGGCGGCAATCGATATCATGTGCTGAAACAGGGTGGTTCTAAGGATGATTCCGAGGATGATGCTTCTCGCTCTCATTCTCATCATGACTAGTTTCCTTTTTATTGCTTTTTCTTTCTCCTGTATCCATTTATTTATTTCTAAGTAGTTTTGTATTTAAAGAAACATCAATGAAGAAACAGATTGTTCTGGCTCACTTATGTTTACTTGTATTTATTATGCTTGATGCCCTTTGGGGCGGCCGAGCCCCTTGAGTGGGCGATGATGTGTTTGGTGCCCCCTTGGATGGGAGATATATGTTCGGTGCCCCTTGGGGCTAATGAGCCCCTTGGATGGCCGATGATGGTAAACTTGTAGTTTAGTGGTAAAATGGTGGAAAATACGAAGTTTGCTATTAATGGAAATTGATTACTATCGTGGCAACAAATGCACTTATTCTATGACCAAACGTCTTACGATGATGAAATGTTCACATAGCCTCTATATTTAGTACCCATGCCCCCATTACATCGTGTAAGTGTTGAAAATAAACCAAATTGAATACCGAAAAATATGAATTCAAACATAAAACCTTCTAAGGTTCTCCGCGTTCCATGGCCTTTCTAAGGCTTTGCCTTCGGGAGACTCCAGGCGGAAGGTCCCTTTTGCAACTTGTTCTGTGACTTTATATGGCCCTTCCCAGTTGGGGGATAACTTTCCTAGCTCGGGTTTGCGGCCTGTAGCTTCTATATTGCGTAGCACCCAATCTCCTACTCCAATCTGCTTCTCCTTGACCCTCCTATTGAAGTGACGGGTCATTTTCTGTTTTTGTGCAATTGATCTGAGTAGGGCGTTGCCCCTTATTTCAGGCAATAGGTCTAAATCCATGCTTTTGTTTGCTTCATTCATCTTATAATCGTAGAATGTGATCCTGGGCGATGGAATCCCTATTTCGACTGGTAGCACAGCCTCGCTGCCATAAACAAGAGTGAACGGGGTTTGGCCCGTTGCATCTTTCGGAGTTGTTCTAGCTGACCATAGAACACCTGGTAGGTCATCGACCCATGACCCTTTGGCCCCTTCTAACATCGTTTGTAGGCCGTGGAGTACGATTTTGTTTGCGGCCTCAGCTAGGCCATTCGCTTGAGGGTGAGATACAGCACTAAAGTTTGTGTGTATTCCAAACCTCTCGCAATACTCAACAGTCGGTCGACTATAGAATTGTCTTCCATTGTCTGATACGAGACTTCTGGGAACGCCAAACCTTGTGATGATGTTGCGCCATATGAACTTTTGAATTTGCTTATCAGTGATTGAGGCTAGGGGTTCGGCCTCGATCCACTTAGTGAAATAGTCTATGGCGACCATGAGGAATCTTCTCTGCCCCGAAGCTGCTGGGAATGGTCCGAGCAAATCCATGCCCCACTTATCAAACGGTAGGGTGGCGATGATAGTTTGTAATGGGCTCGAGGGGAGCCTTTGCACATTGGCGAACTTCTGACACTTGTCACACTTTTGCACTAATTTGGTCGCATCCTCCCTTAGGGTAGGCCAATAAAATCCCGTTCTTAGTGCTTTGCCTGCTATGCACCGAGCCCCTTGATGACTTCCACAAGCTCCTTGGTGTATTTCTCGTAGCACATAGTCTCCATCTTCTGGGGTGATGCACTTCAGTAGGGGATGAGTATACGACTTCTTGTATAGATTTCCTTCGTGCCAAACGAACCATTCAGCTCGTTTCTTAATTGTGTCGGCCTCTTTAGGATCTTCTGGGAGTTTGTTGTCTCGCATGTAGTGCACTATTTGATCCATCCAAGTATTGGACCGGTCCAAGTAGTGAACTGCAGGTGCATTGATGCTTGGTTGTTTGAGAACTTCCCAGATTATAGAGCGAGGGCCGAGCCCCTGGGCGGAACTAGCCATTCGTGCAAGGGCATCAGCCTGTTGATTATCTGCCCTTGGAAGATGCTTGATCTGAAATTCCGATAACGGTGAAGCAGTTTCTTTGACCTTGTTGAGATACATGCGCATGCTATCTTCCTTGGCCTCGAATTCCCCTAGGACTTGGCTCACGATCAATTGGGAGTCAGAGAAGGCATGAACTGCCATGGCTCCTGCCACCTGGCACAGCTCTAGGCCCAAGATGAGGGCCTCATATTCAGCCTCATTGTTTGAGGCGTTGAAGTCGAACTTGACTGCATACTCAAACTTTTCGTTGCTCGGCGACATGATCAGAATGCCGGCTCCGCTTCCTGTCTTGGAAGAGGAGCCATCTACATATATTTGCCATGGTTTGGATCCATCATCAGCAGGGCGATGAGTGCATTCGGCGATGAAATCTGCTAGGGCTTGTGCTTTAATTGCCCTTCTAGGCTCATACTCAAGACCGAAATCTGCGAGCTGGTCTGCCCAATCTGTCATTCTATTTGAGTGGTTTCTCCCTTCGATTGCCTTCTTTATAGGATGGCTAGTCAAAACTTTAATGGGATGAGACTGAAAGTATGGCTTCAGCTTTCGACTTGCCATGACTAGGGCGAACACCAACTTCTCAATTTGGGAATACTTTGATTCTGCTCCTCTGTAAGCATGGCTGACAAAATATACCGGGTGTTGTGATCTATCCCTCTCAGCAACTAATACTGCGCTAGAAGAGTATTCAGATATAGCCAAATATAAGAACAATGTCTCCCCAGGCAAAGGGGAAACCAACTTGGGAAGAGAGGCCAAGTGTTCTTTTAGCTGTTGGAAGGCGATCTCAGCTGCTGCATCCCATTGGAACACTTTTCTCTTGAGGGTGTTGAAAAAAGATAAGCTCTTGTCTGCCGATTTGGAAAGAAACCTGCCCAAGGCGGCTATGCATCCGGTCAGCCTCTGTACCTCCTTTACACTTCTAGGGGTTTGCATATCCAAGATGGCTCTGATTTTGTCGGGGTTAGCTTCAATGCCCCTTTCATCAACAAGGAAGCCAAGGCATTTGCCGCCCTTGACTCCAAACACACACTTTCTGGGGTTTAACTTCATCCCATATTTTCTCAATGTCGCAAGCGTTTCGACCAAGTCTGTGACATGGTCTTTCTCGTAGCGACTCTTTACTATCATGTCATCAACGTAGGCTTCGACGTTTCTCCCTAATTGCCCTTCGAAGATTTTGTTGATGAACCTCTGGTATGTGGCTCCAGCATTTTTGAGGCCGAAAGGCATGGCCTTGTAACAATATACTCCTTGGTTAGTGATGAATGCGGTATGTGGCTGGTCATCATCTGCCATGGGGATTTGATGATATCCCGCATTTGCATCCATGAAGCTGAATAGAGCATGTCCAGCCGTTGAATCCACAAGCTTGTCTATTTTAGGGAGAGGATGGTCATCTTTGGGGCACGCCTTGTTTAAGTCAGTGAAATCGACGCACATCCTCCATGCCCCAGAGGGTTTCTTCACCAATACAACATTCGCAAGCCAATCCGTATACTGACATTCTTTAATGAACCCTGCTTCGAGTAGCTTCTTTACCTCCGCTGCAGCTGCTGCAGTGCGCTCGGGGCCTTGATGCCTCAACTTTTGTTTAACAGGCTTGTAGCCTAGCTTGATGTTCAAGCGATGAGTCATAATGGCAGGGTCTATGCCGGGCATCTCGTCTACTGAGTAGGCAAAGACATCGCGATGTGCCTTAAGCACATTGATTATTTGAGTGCGCAATGCAGCGTCAATATTTGTTCCGACCCGCACCGTTTCTTCTGCGGTGCCGATGACTTCTTCCTTATCTTCTTCTATGGGTTGGGGTTTGTCTACTCCTCTCGATTCTTCAGTGAAAAGGACGGAAGGGTCGGTCATTTTGTTCTTCTTTGATGGTTCCGCGGGTGCTTCTGATGCTCGCTTCAAGCTATTGACGTAGCATTCTCTAGCGGATCCTTGGTCTCCATATACTTTCCCAACTGTTCCATCTTCAAGTTCGAATTGCATGAGCAGCTGATAGACTGATATAGCCGCCTTTACCTTGTTCAATAATGGTCGTCCGAGTATGACATTGTAGGGCAAGGGTGTGTCCACCACCAAAAAGTGGGTGATCACCGATCTACCTTTCCCTTTGGGACCAAGTCGAACTGGTAAACGAATTGTTCCTTTGGGAAAGACGGACTGTCCCCCGAAGCCGATTAAGGGTCTGTCTACGGGCGCTAAATCTTCTTCGTTGTATTTCAAACGCCTCAAGCAATCAAGGGTGATGAGGTCTGCTGATGACCCGCTGTCGACGAGCACTCGACTAACTCTGAAGTTGGCAATTTTCATCTCAATGACCAAGGGGTCGTCGTGGGGGACTTGCAAAGGGCGTTCTGGCTTTCCCCCGAACGTCATGATAGGCGAAGAGGGCGTTGAAGTGGGTGCGACCTTGAGCACTTGATGTTGCAAGGTTCGTAGGTTGTCTTTTGCTTTGTTCATTGAACCTCCGAGTGCCAGGCCACCGGCAATGACCGCGACATGTCCACCGGTGTCATCGCTACGAGTCTCTTTTGCCCTTTCTTTCTCCTTGTTGGAGCGGTCAGATTCTTTAAGGTATCTGTTAAGTTTTCCTTCGTCAGCAAGTTGATCAAGAGCTTTCTTTAACTCCCTACAATTCCTTGTGGTATGCCCGCATTCGCGATGATACTCGCACCAGAGTCTCTTGTCCCTCTTCTCTTCAGGGGTTCGAACTACAGGGGGCCTTGGCAACATGTTTTTCTCTTTGATATCCAGGTAGATCTCTCGACGATTACGGTTGTACCGAGGGTCGTTACCATGATCTGTGATCAGGTTGGATCGTTTGGATGGTTGGTTCCGTGAAGGTTCATCCTCATGTTTCCTTTTTTTCTCTGGTGGATTAATTTCACGGCTTGTGCCACAAACTTCCGAGGCTTGTATGTTCTTGTGTGCCCGTTCCATGGCTTCAGTGAGGGTTGAAACCCCCGACTCGATCAGCTTAAATTTGAAATCCGTGGAACTCAGCCCGGCCAAAAAGGCTGTTAGGGCTGTCTCATCTGGTAAGTTTTGAATTTTCAAAGATTCTTGATTGAACCTTCGTATATAGTTCTGCAAGGTCTCCGTCTTCCCTTGTGTTACAGCCATCAGATTGACACTTGTTTTCTTCTGTCTTGCTGCGTGCTTGAAACGACTAACAAACACACGTTCCAAGTCTTGGTAGCTATGGATGCTACCTTTAGGCACACACTTTTGGAACCACAACAAGGCTTGTCCCTTTAGAGTGGTGGGGAAGTACTTACACCATGTGGCCTCGCAACTTGTTTGTACACTCATTTGCGCGGCATATGCGGCTAAGTGCTCATCAGGATCAGTATTTCCAGCGAAAGGCTCTATGGTAGGCATCTTGACCTTGTCCACTTTTGGTGCATTCATTAGTTCCTGGCTCAATGGGGTTAGCGGCATGGACAAATGTGACGGCAACCGTGGTGGCTGCTCATCTTGGTCTCGAGTTCTTCCTTCTTCCAGAGGTCTATGGCTTGTATGACGAGATATGGGATCCCGCTCAGATCTGTCCTGCCTTGGAGGATCTTCTGATTCTCCTACATCTTCTCGACGAGAAGGTGACCGTTGATCAGGCGATCTCGGACTCCGGCTTCGTCTACGACTCCGTGCCCTATTCTCCTCGTTTTCGCGTGCTTGGCGTTGCTCAATTATTCTACGCCTATTAATGAGTTCTCGGGCATCCATCTCGCGCCGTTGTAAGCGCATCTCATTAATGAGTTGTCTTGCATCTGGGTCTCTAACCCGGTTTGCCGCTTCACCCTCCCTCCGGCGTCGGCTTGCGGTAGAGTGCCGGCTAGATTCTACGCGGACAGGTGATATAACAGGCCGATCATGAGGAGGTCGACAACGGTTTCCAGATCTACTGAGGGCGGACCTAGTAGTACCGAGGGGCTATGCCCTACGGCTGTGTCCTCCACTCCGTCGGGAAACATTGTGGGGCTGTGCCCTTTGATTGTTCCGCGACGCTTGACGTCCTGGATCTTGTGGTGGCCGGTGAGAGGGTCCAGCTTGGTTGTTTTTCACAGCTTCGGTTAGTTGTCTAAGGGTATCCTGGAGAGTTGTGTTGAACTGCTCGGTCAGCTTTTCTAGATCTTGCCTAGTCACAGGTTGCTGATTTCCTTGATCAACGGGTTGTTCAACCTCCATGTTGTCACCTTCATCTTCACGGTTAGATTGTGGGTTGTTCCGCGGCTGACGAGGTGGGCGTGCCTGAACTTGGGTTTGATTCTGCCCACCAGCGTTTTGGGAA
Source organism: Chenopodium album (assembly GCF_948465745.1). Classification (NCBI taxonomy): domain Eukaryota; kingdom Viridiplantae; phylum Streptophyta; class Magnoliopsida; order Caryophyllales; family Amaranthaceae; genus Chenopodium; species Chenopodium album. The sequence continues at coordinate 50,654,392 of NC_137849.1, forward strand.
GGATCGGTTCGACGAGTGGTAACCATGACTTTTTGTTTGACGAATCCCCACAGACGGCGCCAATTGTTTCTGCAAAAGAATTTCGGATCTGAGTTGTAGGGGAGCTCGTTCGTCTGGTCCAACCGAGTCCTGCAAAACAATGGAAGTCAACTGCCTCGGGGGGTGTTCCCGAGAAAGCCCCTCCGACGGTCAAGTCAGTAAAACTGTGTTTAGAGAGAGAGAATTCTCAGAGAGAGAGTATATGTGGAAGAAATTAATTACCCGGTTAATCTGTCAAGATTAGTATTTATAAGAGAGGATTGGCTAATTTGATTAGGGTTAGGATTAGGGTTTCTGGCCGTTCTGGGCCGTGTCAGGCCCTGTTGGGCTGTATTAGGGTTTCTCGGGATGCGTGCTGTGCATAATGATTGAATTTTCCTGTTTAGGGTTCGACTAAGGGTAATTTGGTAATTTATGTATTAAATGACCGTGGGCCCACAGGGGGTCCAAACAATATTGTATGACCATATTGGTTGTACGTATGCATTATTATTTGAGTCTCTATATAGGTCACAGCCAATCGATGAACTACCTCGACTTCTTGGAAGAAAAAAAAAAGAAGAAGAAGAAGAGATTTTCAATAAGAATTAGGTTAGCTTGAATAAATAGTTGATTCTGGTGCATAAACAACACAGACGCTTGTTTGTCAGTTGTCACACATAGCGCTAGATGAGGTACATTGTCACATCCGTAGTTATATGCACATCAAATGTCAAGAAAAGAGCACTAGGCCACTACATGATTAAAGTGTATATATCTACGTTACATGATTACAAGATAGAACTTAACATGGGTACAAGAAAACTCCACTAGATTGCTAGTGATATGTATACAATTCAACAACGATAATTATTGGTCCATTTCCAAATCAAAGCTACAATTCTTTCATAGTACCATTATCAATAATTATCACCACAAATCAATCGAAAGATAAGTGGAATAAAATTTGAAGACCAATTTGTAAAATAATTATAAAAAATAAAAAATAAAATAAAAAAAATGAAAATAAGAAAGACATCCAAGTAGTTACACAGCCGGTGGTGGCTAAGCCCTTATTATATTAACAGCGACACGAACCATCCAATTCAGTTGACGAACCCTAAATGGGATGGGCATGCACCACGCACCATTGTACAAGTACTTTTGTTAAAAAAAAAAAAAAATGGCTAATAATAATGCACCATTACATTCAGTTCTTCTTTTTTCCACTTTGTTTTGTGGCAAAAAATTAGCTTAACAATGATTATTAGTATTTTAATACTAAGTATATATTTGTAGTTATATCATTAGTCACCAACCGACAAGCGTGGATATTATAGATATAATGATAACGCAAATGACTAGATATTGGCCATTAATTAGGAAGAGTGTATGAATCACAATTATTTTAACTTTATTCTAGTGATGATGGTTAAAAATTATTTTATAATGGTAAGTGCACCTCAATGAAATTAACTTAAATTATAAATTATATTTACGTAGTCATTTTTTTTTTTTTTTTTTGGGTTATATATAAATATTGATGTACGTAGTATTGTAATGGAATGTATCTTGAATTCATATAATAGTTTTTTTTTTTTTTTTTTTTTTTTTCGGTATAACTTACATTTTATAGAATATTTATGCATATCAACATAAGAAATGATGTAAAATATTTAGGAGATAATGATATCGTGTTAATTAATATAGTACATATATGAAGTGATAATCGGTTAAACTTCTCATTATATCACATATAATTTTGCTTAGTATATTATTTTCAATTTAAGGGATCCCTACTCCAACTATGGAACACATAACTATTCCTCAAGATATGAATCACAACGTACTACTACTAAGAATTGTAATAGTATGATTATAAAATAAAATATGAAAAATTAATTAAATGACTTTATTAATATGTGGGAGGGAAATAATTTGCTTTTAGCTAGGAATCTTCTATGTTTCTCAAATTCGACAAGTATAATCATAATATGGTCATAAAGTTATCGCTTTCTTGACTAGTTATTCATAGAGTGATTAACTTTATTTCTTTGTTTTGTTGTTTTAATTCTATTTTAATTTCTCTTATCATGGCCTCCATGTTTTATAATGTACTAGTACATGTTATTTTATTAATTATTTCTCTTTATCTACAGCTTTAAAATTAAACGTACTTGCGTGTAAATCTATACTTAGTATTTAAAAACACAAACCAAAATTGACACATGTCATCATTCTTTCTCACCTTTCTTTATTCATTCTCCCTTCTTATGTTTTCAAAGAAATTCTCTCTTCATCTCCCCCTTTATTTCTCAATAACTTTTATATTTTGTAATCTTTATTTTAATTCAATAACAAATTAAATTTCCTAAACCTTCTCCTCTTCTCATTATTCCATCTATCAATTCAATTTATTCACATTAATAATTCATTTCTTTAATTTGACCCCTTATCTTCCCCCTCTTCTTATATAAATACAAATTTTCAATAAAGATTTTTTCACACTCATTAAGTTTCAAAAACTAAAAAATTAGAGAAACGTCTCTCAAAATTCTATGTGAAATTTCTACAACAATGAGGATGATGATTGAAAAGGAAAATATTGAGGTGGCAAGAATACTATGGAAATTCCATAGGATGGCATTTTTTGCGTGTCATGGGGCTTTAATTTTGAAGATATTAAGCGCAATATAAGAGACATATATTGGTAAAGACTAAAGAAGAATATCATGCCTTCACATTTGATGTAAAAATTGTAAAATTATATTAAGTGTTTGGTATTTACAAAGTAGTTTTTTATACAAATTGTTGATTAATATATCATGCGATAGAGATATGATTTTACGATTTTAAGCCATTTTTTCTACAACTATTAGTCTATTACCACTAATTCATAAAATATTATAATATGTCAAAAGACGATAAAATAAATTCATTCAAATAATTTGTAAAGGGGGTTTTTTTTTTTTTGGTGACAAGATAATTTGTAAAGTTTCAAATAAATTTATAATTTAAGCATAACCCGTGCGTAGAACGGGTCCAATAGCTAGTTATTCACCAATTGCCGCCAATAATCACAGTTATTAGTTATACTCTTTATGGACTGGATCAAGTGACGAACTAACTTTTAAGGCTGCTATACTGATCGAAGAACCGTGATTGAATTGCTTCACTCTTAATTTACTCGCTACTCCAATTTATAATACTATATTTTACAAAGCTTTACCAAAATCATGAGAAAAATTAATTCGCTAATTAATCGCAAAATGTTTGTCTTATATTATAATATTATGCCCACATACACCTGACTCAGGCTCTAGATACTAGAATCATACATACATGTTTAAATTTTATTATTATTATTATTAATTAAACTTTGATAATCTTATTAAAACTTATCTAAACTTGTTAAAAATTATATAAACTTATTTAAACCGTATTAACAATAGTTAGGAATTTGGAAATAGCGGAGTATTCAAAGATGATGCAACATCAATTCCATGCTTGATTTAAGCAATCATGATATTATTACGATGTTATCCTTGGAACGATTCTTTGGTCAGCCTATATATATACTACTACGTATATGATGTTATCCGATTATGATGCATGCATGTCGCATGTGAATACGTGGGTAGTTCACTAAATTTATAACATAGCCTTAGTTGGCTCGCTCTGGCTCTCCGGCGATGAGGCAAAGCATCTGGCTGGGTCTTGCCGGTATCAACAACGAAAAAAAACACTACTTGCCGTAATAATCACAAATTTACAACCCCTTTATAAAAAAGAGTTCCAACAAAATTGGATATATAACAAAAATCAAACATACCATATACGAAGCATATTAGTACGGAGTATAATATAGCATAAACTAAAGCGAGCCGAGAATTGACCGACTACTCACATACGAGTAGAGGAAGCCTCATTTATCACTTTATCGAGTGATAAAACGGTAAAATTACAAAATATCCAATTATCATACAGTAATAATTTTTAAATTATTCTAACTATTACAGGATCCATAATATACTACGGAGTATTGATTTATTTAAAATTTAAAGTTTTATCACTGTAATAATTGATAAACAAATTTTGTTAATTAAAGTGATAATTTGTATTTTCTCTATTATTGTATAAGCTTTGACTATATATACAATAAAATTAACTTGAAATAGTTTTGCAAGCTAAGTCTGATCTTGGGAAGTGAAGAACCTCTTTTTATTTGTTTATTATTTTTTATTTTATTTTATTTTTTTTTTTTTTTTTTTGAAAGGTAGTGAAGAACCTCATGAGTCATAAGTATTTAATGATACTAGCTATTTTGTCAAAAAAAAATTAAAAAATAATACTAGCTGAACTAGATTGACTGATTACTATACACAGGAAGATATTGTGATGATAATCATATCTGACAATTCTAAGCGTCAGTAAAATTATGTCATATTCTTAATTAAATATGATTTTTTTTAGAGATATAGCTAAGCAATTGATCACAACTTCAAAATCACATAGGCGTATAGCAATTAGCAGCAGTATTTCTCAATTATTATACAGTTATTAAACGGTAACTAGTATAAAACTATGTACGTAGTGTGAGCGCGTTGCAAGCATGTGATTTGACGACGTGGGCTCGCTGAATAAGGGCCACATATCATACAATTGATACAACTCAACAAATAATTCAATTAATATCTTGTAGTCCTGGGCATTACCTCAAACTAAAGTAAGAAAGTATAGGGATGAGACCCTGTGAGAGGGGTTTGATTCTCACTCGAAGCAAGTAGGTTCCCCAATTTCCCCCCTTACTTGCAAGAAAATTCTCCTTACCTAAAAAAAATAAAATGTTTTTATTTTTATGATACACAAAATATATCGGTTAGAGTAAATATAAACTTGGACGGTTGAACCAAAAAAACATGGGCCTTGGCCCCATTAGGTTATATTAAAACATACATAAAATCTCATTTGCACGTTTCCGAATCCAACCACACGTTTCTTGCCAGATGAATATCGATGAATGACACCAGCCCATTAAAGTTTTGAAGGCCCAATTTATTAAATGCCTATTTAATGGGCCAAAAGTATGTATTTAATTGGGCTCTTACCTCTAAATTGTAAATGAACTCATTTCAAGAAATTGAACTTGATATCACCTTTATATGGATTGCCTCCTTATGTACTGGTATGTTTTATGTTTGTGATTGTGAGATAAAAACGCCATCATTTCTTGCATGATTGAATGGGTGTAGTCATGTATTTAACCTGGTTAATGTTGTCTTGTACTGGATTCATGTTTAATTTACTTACTACTTGAAAAGTAAGTTAAGGTAAAGATAAATTCTGATAAGTTTACACAAGTTTATATAATGTTTCTTATACCTTGTCCCCAAAAAAAAAAAAAAAAATGTAATGTAGTTTATATAATAAATAAATACCACGTAAATTAAGAAGTATAATTGTGTACAACGGTACAATTGTATTTTTTTAGATGAACTAATTGTGAAAAAATGAGTTAGAGTTTACAATTCAAGTGATGCGCCTAGTTTATGTACAACTTCTAGCTCATTTTACGTAGTACAATAAAAATGCGTCTAGTTTTCACCAAAAAAAAAAAAAATGCGTCTAGTTTATGCCCCATTCGACGATTAAATGTGATTGGCTTAATCTTTTCTGTGGGAGTACAACAAAAGGAAAAATAATACGTTTTTCATTTATACTTTTTGTTAGTGTATTTACCAATCATAAGCATGCAAACTACTCCGTAATTTGGTATGTAGAGTACAACATGAAAAGCTGGAAGCCTGGAAGCATGTAATTGGTCTAATTTCTACCTCAAAATTATATATACATTTTGTTCGAGTATAAGGCATGTTTGGGCGATGGGCCCCCCAGATTAAACATTCATAATTATTAATTATTTTCCTACTCATAGTTAACTATACTTTTATAAAATTCAACTAACATAATTAGCTAGTAAATTATACATTAGTGACACTCAAAGTATGAGATCAATCGAATCTCGTGTACACATCTATCTTTCCCAAATCCATCTATTGACTATAATCATTTATTTTAAACAATATGCATGTATCAACTAATGTAATTTTGGACATTATGCATGTAATGTTATTTATACCAATAGATTGGCTAATTTTGGTGTCATCCAATCAAGTGGTGTGGTTTATTTTGGTGTCCCGCCATCGGAAATAAAGCACCTACTCCATAAAGATATCGTAGTAATGGCCTTACCACGTATAGTTGTGTCATTGCATAGTTGTTATTTTATACGGGTTTATGCTAAAGGTTGAATCCCAAGCTAATAAGGTTAATTTATATACTTTATCATTTACACTATTTCACTAAAAGATCTATAAATATTTAAGCAATATATGTTGAGTTTTGTCACACAAAAAAAAAAAAAAAAAAAAAAAAAAAAAAAAAATATTCCTTCTATTGCTACAAAGTTCAGCTTCTAATCTGATCCTACATCCAATCAAATAAATAATTATATATTAATGTACGGTATAAATAACCTGTTATTAAAAAACTGATTGCTAACAAGAAATAATAACCAAGTTGTAATTATGAATAATATTTTAAAATAATAATTTAATCTAATGTAGACTTTACACATTATCTGTAAAAAGGCTTCTTAGTTACTATAACAGATAGTGTTAGAATATATTTAAGTTAGATACACTTTGTGAATATTTTTATATATATCTTGTTAGAAGTTTTATGGCAAATTAGGTTAATGTTGTAAGCCTATATATATGTGATTAATGGTAAAGGCTTATCAAGCTGTTTTCTCCTAAATATTTTCTTGAGTTTGACATGGTATCACAACCTCTCTAATTTCTATAGGTTTTTATTCGATCCTAGTTTGTTATTCCGTTAATTTTTTTTTCCGCAAATTTGTGAGTTTGGGGTTTCGATTTTTTTTAACACAAAAATTGGTTTGGTCGAATTTAGGGTTCTGAATCCCTAATTTCTGGTTTGTTTATTCAAGTGTGTGTAGCGCTTGATCCGTTTGGTTCAGGTGTGCGCGTTGCAGTGTGTGTTGTGGTGTCCGATTGCTTGCTGTGTGCTTCCGTCATGTGTGTATTTTTTGGTGATTTGTTCGTGTGTTGAGGAGTAATGGTTGGTGGGGGTAATCATACTTCTAAGAGTTCTTGGCGGAGAAGTTCTCAAGAGGTGACTGATGATGATCGTGCTTTTGCTCCTACTTTAACTAATGATCAGTGGGTGCAATTCTTGAAAGCAATTAAGACTTCTAAATCCTCTACTTCCTCCAATGATATATCATCTCACGGTGCTTATTTTTCTAGTGAGTGGATAATTGATACCGGAGCGTCAAATCATATGTCGGGTGATTTAAATTTGTTTTATGATTTGTGTGATATTTTATCTCCGGTTGGTTTGCCTAATGGAAAAAGTACTACGGCCACTAAAGAATATATTGTTAGAAAAACATGAATATATTGTTCTTTTCACTAACAAGCTATGTACTATTCAGGACCGCACTTTGAAGAACCTGATTGGAGCGGGGGTGCGGTGTAATGGGGTATATCTCTTCCGGTCGGTTCGTGCTCATGTCCATCAAGAAAATTCAATAAAAGCTCCGGATACAAGTATGTTATGGCATAGACGTTTAGGTCATCCTTTGATGAAAGTTGTTATGTCTTTATCTGGAGTAGCTAGTAGTAGTAAAAATAAAAAGTGTGGTGTATTTAATTGTCATATTTGTTTTATGGGTAAACAACCCCATAATTCCTTTCCTTCAAGTGTGAATACAGTATCTGCTTTATTTGATTTGATACATTGTGATGTTTGGGGTCCAAGTAGAGTATCATCTAGTTGCAATGCTAGATATTTCCTTACTATTATTGATGATTTCTCCCGTGCTACTTGGGTTTATTTGATGGTTGGTAAACATGAAGTAGGGAAGTTAATTCGTGATTTCTATGCTTTAATCAGAACTCAATTTAATAAAAAGTTTAAATTTTTACGAAGTGATAATGGGCAAGAGTTCTTGTGTTTGAAGTCGTTTTTTTATAAGAAAGGGATAGTACATTAAACTTCATGTGTGGATACTGCTCAACAAAATGGTCGTGTTGAAAGGAAATATAAACATATTTTGAATGTTGCTCGTGCTTTACGTTTCCAAGCTAAATTGCCTAAGTATTTTTGGGGAGAATGTGTTTTGGCCGCCGTTCATCTTATTAATTTAACTCCGACTTCTATTTTAGGTGGAAAAACCCCTCATGAATGTTTGTTTGGGAAACCCCCCTTTTATGATGAAGTACGTGTTTTTAGGTGTTTGAGTTATATTGTGAATAATTCTCGTGGTAAAGATAAATTTGACTCGAAATCTAGGAGGTGCATATTTGTTGGTTATCCTTTCGGAAAAAAGGGTTGGTGTTTTTATGATTTGGAGTCTAACGAATTTATAATAAGTCGTGATGTTAAATTTGTTGAAGACAAATTTCCTTTTATTGAGCAGTTTGATGAGTTAGAAAAGGTGCAATGGGAGAATTATTTTAATCAGGTTTTTTTTCTTTTTTTTTTTATCTTCACATCTTCAAGTAACACTTCTCAACTGTAAATATAAACTTTTTTCAATCTTTATTCCATCATGTTTTGCATAAATTGAAGCTTGACACACAAACAACACCGCATCAATAAGCTCCCCAAGCTAGCTAGACTTGGGAATAGTAACCAATGGGGCTAAAGTGGCTTGTAATGTAGCTACATATCAATGAATGGGCAAGGCAACAACATGGGTGAGCAAAATGGGAACAAATGTATCTAAATATCATCTGAAGGCTACCTAAAGAACATGGCCTTTATCATATGCGGCATGCGTGAATCATAGTCAAATTACTAATAAATCTCAAGCCAAAGTCATTGAAATAACAAATTGCATCAATCACACAAACACAGAGTAAGGTGACCTAACAAGAGAATTGGCTAGCTATACTTGATATGGGACAACCAATCTTTCCACAAACCATTCAATTGGTTCACACAATGTCAAGCAGTTAGCAATGTATAGCGCAAACCGACTGAATTTTAGAATTATAACTAAGATCAAAAGAAGCTCAAGAGAGTCAAACCAAATCCGCACACGGTTCGAAGTCAAATATATGAAAAATGGACACAAGTATGCACTATCAAAACAACTAGAAAAAAAAAATAAAAAATAAGAAAGCAATACATTGTTTTTCGTTGTATGTAAACTCTCACTCCTAATGAATGGTACAAACCATACAACACCTACTAAGCAAAAGAACTAAACTAAACACAACTAACATGCACAAAGTGATGATAACAATCTTTCTCCCCCAAGCTAAACATCACATTGTCCTCAATGTGAACAAAGAGGAACTAAAGCATAAATAAAGGAGAGACACAACTCACAAAGGGGTGGGTAAGCGAAGGGAGCGTCAAAGGTATAGACACCTCCACCACGATTGGTAGTTGTAATTGGGTAGCCGACGTAGCCAAGGAACTTAGCTATGTTTGTACCTAGCAAAAGACGTCATCACTAGAACACACATTAGCATTATTATTTAAATAACGAAAAAGATAGGAAGTAGCAAAAAAACAAAAAGAAAATTGGGTTGCCTCCCAATTAGCGCTGGTTTTTAAGGTCCCGCACGACCCTACTCAATTCGTCAATCGGAAGAATCCAATGCCTTGAGTAACTTATCGTACGCCCCTGCAAACATATCATTGAGCACCACATATGGCTTGACTGCAAGCACACAAATCTTGAAATACAAGGGGTTAGAAAAAATAAAAGAAAAATAATCGGAAAAAGAAAAGTTAAAATAAAAAGAAAAAGAATGTATACACCTTACCCCTGCTTGCCCCTTAGGCCATGTAGACCTTTTTGAGCAATCATCAAGGTCCACATGACCAAGTGTATCATGAAATGGAGATATTTTGAGAAAGTATGGAAGATTTGACATAGTGAATGAAGGAACTAGATCAAGCCTGTAGGAAAACGGGATATGAAGGGGAGATGGGTTAGGCTTAACACAAATGTTTTTACCTATGCTTTTACCTTCAACTTCACCCTCATGAATAAGCTTGTCAACAAGATCTTCAACTACCAAAAGATCCAAAACCAATGGTTTCTCAACCAAGGACTTCACGATAATTGGTTGTTCTTCCTTCTCCACTACTTCTATATCGTCATTCCAAAAATTTTCACCATCTGAATCATAAATAGATGGGAAATTATTTTCCTCTATTGTACTTTCATTTGACGGGGAGTAAATATCATGAGTCAAATTAGCGCTTTCCTCCACTGAAATACAATCCTCAAAACCAATATCATTATCATCATGTATCACCTGTTGGTTAGCATATTGTTGCACAGCAAGTAATTCAATAGATTTTGAAATACGTTGACAATCATGCATCAATTCATTAAGTTCTTCATGTTGATTAACAATAAACTCATTCATCATATTAAAAAGTTCCCTACACTCCGATGAATTGGGTTGAGTATAATTATCAACTAAGGGTTGGTAAGAGGAATTAAAATCATGCATGTAAGACTCACTAGGGTAATAAAAATTTTCACAGGAATTCATGCATATATTTTGTGAATTTTGATAATCATATGATGCATCAAACACAGAAACATTAGCATTACAATGCCCGGAATTATAATCATATTGCCCCTGATCATTAAGAACATTCATCCCATACGAATTATAATCATACCACTCCATGAAAACACAATATGAGTAAAACAAAAAGTAAGTATATACACAATAAAAATAAGAAAAAATATATATATACAGATTAGTCTCACCAAATAAGAAGCTAAATAAAATTAAGCCGTCTCCCCGGCAACGGCGCCAAAATTTGATAGGTTGTCGTACACCTGTCAAAAATAAATTCCTAACAAATCCAACTAACAATGCAGTAGGGTAAGTAGGGTCGAATCCACAGAGAGATGGTATTCAATCTAACCTCTAAGAAATTGGAGAAACTAACCTATGTCACGAAATTGGGAAAGAGAAGTAGTCTAAATAAAAATAGGAATAAAACAAATAATAAAAAGACCTAGGGTTATGGTTCACCATGTTTATAGTTCTAAATCTATCAAATATCAATAAGAATTCAATCAATCAATTATCTAGAGCAATTGCTAAGCCTACGGTCGGGTCTTAACACTCTCAATTCAACACATGTAGTTCGGTCGCTAACATAATCAGAATTGCTAATTGTAGGTAAGCCTCTAAAAGTAAGATCTTTCGATTCAAACTCTTATTAACATGAATTAATCATACAATTGATCAGGTTGCAAGATTAACAATAAAACACTATCAATTAGAGAAATCAATAATCAAAATATTAGAATTATCAATCAAAATTCATAATATAAACATGGATTCCCAAACCCTAGAAATAAAACTACTCAAGCATGAAATAAATAAATAAAACTAGATCTAAGGAATAAAACATAATTAAAAGCAAGAAAATAGAAATAAAATACCTCAATGAATTAAAATCATAAACCCAAGAATCATCCATGGAAGAATCCATGGAGATGCCATGAGAAACTAGGGTTCTAGAGAGAAAACTAAAAAGAACGTAAAATAAAAAAGATGTAAAAGGCCTCTGGGAAAATAATATCCCTTGAGTATTTATATTATCCTAAAACTAATCTAAAGAAATAATTAAAGAAAAGTAAAAAGAAAATAATAAATACATAAGTTGAATTACTATTGGATTATAATTGATGACGTGGCACGATACTCGACTTGATTACATCAAACGACCAAGAAAAGATGGAGCAGCACCGAGCTATCGCTCTCTAACGAGCGAGCTATCGCTCCTCGTCGAATGTAGCTACTGCCTTGACGAGCTAGCTGGCGAGCTATAGCTCGCATAGGACTTTGCGTATGGCAGTGATGAGCTAATAGGCGAGCTAGCTTGCGAGCGATAGCTCGGAGCTTCCTTGACTTGCTGCCTTACTGAGCTAGTACTCGAGCTATAGCTCGAGCTTAGCTCGATGCAAGAATGCTTAGCAACTCAAATTGTAAATGCACCAAAGGCCTAAAACGATCTCATACTTGCAACAAGAGCTACGAAACAACTCCGATTTGCTTCAAAGAATCTACATACATATATAAGCACAAGGTCAATGAATCATCGGCCTCAAATCAACATCCCTCCATCCAACGACAAATGCTAAATTCTTCCGAGAGCGTCCAAATAGCTATGAGAACTACCTGGAACATTAAGAAAACACAAACGGAGCATAATAGAGCACAAAATGGACAACTTATGCAATTGCGACCTAAAAAGCAACAAAAGACTCAAAAATCAACTATAAAACTAGCATAAATGTGCCTATAAACTCTATATAAATGTGATTCATCAGGTTCGTTTATGGGATGATGAATATTATGTTAGTGATTTGCATGCTTTTTCACCTACTGTACCTGCAGTTAATTGTGCTTGTGATATGGATTTAATGCATGAGTTGCATGCTACTGTTGATCCACGTATAGTAAGTGAAGGTAATCAAACTTTGCATGTGCCTAGTAATGTTCCTTTTGGTGATGATGTTGCTACTGCCTCCCTTGACTCAAGGGGGAGTACGAGTACTCGTAGTGATGTGGCGGGGGTACAACTCCCAATAATGGTGAAGTGTTGGGTCGCGGTCATCGTATAAAAATTCCATCCTCAAAGCTCCGTGGTTATGTGACTAATACGGTTGTTCATCAAGCAATAGACCCCACTCCTTCAACAACTGCTCCCGCTTCTCAATCATGTTCTTCAGGTAAACAATTTGATATAGCTTGTTACGTTGATTATAACAATTTTTTATGAGACATATGTGTTTTCAGATAGCAGTTACAAAGGGTAAAGAGAATTCCTCATTTAAGGAAGCTGTGAAACATGAAGGGTGGCGTATGGCGATGAAAGAAGAAATTGATGCTCTTGAACGAAATGGCACGTGGACATTGGAGGACTTACCTCCAGGTAAGAAGGCTATTGGTAATGGTTGGGTATATAAAATTAAATATACTTCTACAGGTGAAGTAGAGCGACTTAAAGGTCGTCTTGTTGTGTATGGCAATCGACATGTTGCAGGTGTTGATTATAATGAAACTTTTGTCCCTGTGGCAAAAATGGGGATTGTTAGACTTTTTCTCTCTGTTGCTTCTTCTTTGATTTGGGAGCTGCATCAAATGGATGTTCATAATGCCTTTCTTCATGGAGATTTGGCGGAGGAAGTATATATGCAGTTACCTCCGGGTTATAATTGTCCTACTCCAGGGAAGGTTTGTAGGCTGCGTAAGTCTCTATATAGTTTGAAACAGGCTCCTCGTCAATGGTTTTCTAAATTGTCTAAGGCTTTGAAATCTTATAGTTTCAAGCAATCATATGCAGATTATTCTTTATTCATTTATATTCAGGGTACGGTCTCCCTTCATGTTCTTGTGTATGTTGATGATCTAATTAGTGTTGGTTCGTCTCATGATGCAACAATTCGTTTTAAAAAATATTTGAATACTTGCTTTCATATGAAAGACCTTGGTGTGTTGAACTATTTTTTGGGTATTGAAGTTGCTCGTGGTCTGGAAGGTATATTTTTATCTCAACGTAAATATGCTTTGGATGTGGTATTTGAAGCAGGAATGTTAGGTTTTAAGCCTATTGATACTCCTATTAAGTAGAACCATCATTTGGCATATGCCGAGGGGGAGACATTCTCCCAACCTGATTATTATCATCGCTTAGTTGGGCGACTTGTTTATTTATCTGTAACTCGTCCAGAGTTGGGTTACTCTGTTCATATTCTTGCACAGTTTTTGAGTAACCCGCAGGTGCAACATCGGGATGCTGCAATCAGAGTACTACGCTATATTAAAGGTAGTCCTGGTCAAGGTATATTGTTACGTCCTATGAAGGACATCTGCTTGACGGCTTTCTGTGATAGTGATTGGGCGGCATGTCCTCTGACTCGTCGTTCTTTGTCTGGTTATATGGTTTTTCTTGGTCGTTCCCCTGTCTCATGGAAGACTAAGAAACAACCGACAGTTGCTCGTTATTCTTCAGAATCTGAGTATCGTGCTATGGCAGTTACTACTTGTGAATTAAAGTGGTTGAAATCTTTGTTGTTCTCTCTTGGTATTTTGCATTCCAAGCTTATGAAGTTGTATTGTGATAGTCAATCTGTTCTTCATATTGCTAAAAATCCTGTTTTTCATGATCATACTAAGCATATAGAGGCGGATTGTCACTTTGTTCGCGATGAGTTGGTGAATGGTAATCTAGCTAGTGTGTATGTTCCTACAGGTCATCAGTTAGCAGATATTTTGACGAAAGCACTTGGGAAGCGACAGTTTGGTTTTCTCCTTAACAAATTGGGCATTCGTGATTTACATGCTCCAACTTGAGGGGGAGTGTTAGGATATATTTTAGTTAGATACACTTTGTGAATATATTTGTATATATCTTGTTAGGAGTTTTATGGCAAGTTAGGTTAATGTTGTAAACCTACATATATGTGATTAATGGTAAAGGCTTATCAAGCCGTTTTCTCCTAAATATTTTCTTGAATTTGGCAGATAGCACCTTCCCCAAAGCAGTATTATAAATTTGATTATATGTTGAGAGTGGATCTAACGTTTAATTAATCTCTAATATTAGCGTAAAGAGCCACAAGAATAAAATGTTAGATAATTTTCCTTTTTTTATTTATTGAATCAATTAAGCAAAGGACGAAACAAGTTAGGTAAGTGTAACATGGGTTCGTGCCTGGACTTCTAAAATTGGGGTTCACCTCATCATGTTGACTATCTTAGCTTTCAGTTCATAATGTATGTTGACATGCATGTTGTCATCTTTTATAATTCGTATAAAATAATCCCTCCGTTTTATAACTAACATTTAACATCATATCATACCTATTTTTATTTAAAAGTTGATTTAAAGTATAGCTCATACTTAATATGTTGTCGAATGAGGAAATTTTACCATAAAGGAAATGAGTCAAACTTAATGATATGAATTGAATACAATGCCTGTCATGCCCATTTTGAATAAATAACAAAATATCTAAAAATTATTAAAGGAATTTGTTAACGTGACACAATATGTAGTATTATCTACGAAAGATTAGCATGTATGAACTCAATACAACGACAATATATTCTTGTAGGGAATATTTCAAGCATTACGATAACCCCAAACTTGAACCCCACTGTGATCATACACTAAAGTACGGTGGCGTTCCAAAGGGAAAGAAAAAGAGCAAAAAGAGTCGCCAACAAGTTGCAAGGAACTTGTAAACCCAAAAGACAATCCAAAAGGACCATCAACTACTCCATAAGGTCTTGAACCAAACAGGGTCCGGGGATGAAGGTACGAATCCAATCTACAAAAGAAAGGACCCGCCCTATAAAATAGGCCTCTACTTTGTTCTTCTCATATTCATGTGCGCTTTTCGAATAACATACAAACATTATATTAATCCTACCCTGTTTAATATATGTTGGTTGAATATTAATGCACAAATAAAACTATTATTGGCGATCACTTGAGTTAAAATCATATTAGCCTAAACCGAATTAATAATTATCTTATTAAGCGTGATTTCAAGTACAAATTCCCTTTAACAATCATAAAAGGTGTGATCAAGCAATAATAATAAAAAATATATATCAAGCAACATAATAATAAAACATAAATAATAATCATCATAATAATCATAATAATAATCATCATAAGGCATAATAAAGCTTGATAATAATAGCAAGATCCTAGGCATGATACTAATAAGATTAATAACAAATCCTAGCATGTCACTAAACAATAAAGATCAAAGATTTAAACCTAACATGGTACTAACATGATATTAGAAAAAAGTAAAGGCACCCTAAACATGATACTAGAAAGCATAAAATAACATCCTAACATGATACTAGAAAGCATTAAAAGCATCCTAACATGATACTAGGAATCATAAAACAATAATAAGCATGCAATCTACATTGTGAATAAAATAGGGAGTAAGCTAATCTACTTACTTTGAAGCCTCGTACCTCTTTCTAATAACAAAATACACGAGTTAGTAACTTCAATGAAAATAATAAACAATAATTAAAGAATTAACGAATTAAATTTTAATCAAATTAAATAAAATTTTGACTAGATTTGGACCAAACCCTCAGAAATTATCAACCTTGCACGTCTAGGGCGAAGGCAACTTCGAACTTGGCTAGGTGTTTCAAGATCTTGTGAATGCGGAATAGTGTTTGTAAAAAGGCTAGTTTAGAAAGAGAGAAAAATAAGAATTAAGTAATTCTTAAGAGGGAATAGAGAGAATTGATTGAGAGAATTAAGGAAGAATTGATGAGAGTTGATGAGAGATCATGAAAGTTGATGAAGAGTTGATAATTGTGAATGATTTCTGAAAACAGGAATTCGGACCCTATTTATAAGAAAAATAGTCCGGAAAAACATAGAATTTGATAAGGAATAAAACTCCACTCTGTCGCTAATCAAACCGACCTTGTCGCCAGAAATTTATCTTGTCGCCAGGCGACAGAGTCTGTCGCGAGGCGACAAATCTGTCGTTTGGCGACAGAGACAGTTTTTGCGGATTTTGTTTTTATCATATCTTTTGATCTAGAAGTCCAAATAAGTCATATAATATGTCGTTGGAAAGCTCTTGAAGTCTACTTTTAAATGCAATTAGAATAAGATTAAAATCTTTTGTCGATAAAAAGATATGGACGAAATAGTGAAAGGGTGTCAGTTTTGGATAGAGTTTCGTATATCTTTAATATCTTTTTCGTTATAGCTCGGATTTATTATTATAATATATCATTGGAAAGATAATTTCAAGATCTATCCAACCATATAAAATTTGGATAAAATATATGAGGCACGAAAATAATATCTGACTATCTTTGAACATCTTTAAATCCGAATAGAATTAGGAAAGTTTTAAAAAAGGAAAGTTTATATTCAAATCAAATTCCATGATCTTATCTTTTCAAAAAAGGATAATTAAGATATTTTAGAAACTTATAGAAGATTTTAATCAATCCTAATTAGTTTAGAAATAGGATTAAACCTTTGGACCCTCCACATGATCATTGGGTCGTAGGTAAAATCCGGTTTGGGCCCAGTTTAGTATTTTGGCCATAACTTCCTCATTATTCATCGGAATTGGGCTTATAATATATCGTTGGAAAGGTTTTTTAAAGCCCCATCCAACTACACCATTATTGGACCCTTATCATGGACCAAAATAAACTGAAATGGACGTTTTTATAAAATAGAGTGGGTTTTCGAAAACAGAAAAAGAGATTTTTAATAAAAACTAACCGCAACACTTGACTTTTCACACTTTCACCTCATTCGATTATGTTTCGACGTGACAGGTATTCATCACTGGGTTTGATTTTGGGGAGACACAAATGGGTGTCTACAATTCTTAACCTTATTTCAAACACAGCTAAATAGAGCTCGAGGTCCGCTGACACTACACATGACATGAGACTTGATAACCGGGCCCATGCCCAACTCTAGACAGGAGGGAGTAGTAAGTCGTACGTACTACAACTGTACAAGTACAAAAAAAAAAAAAAAAAAAAAAAAGAAGGCCAATAAATGACGAAGGATATGGATATAATGAAAGGAAATAACTAAATAACATAAAATAAAGATAGTAAAAGGGCCGACATATAAGGGAATGGGAAGAAGAAGACAAAGTTAGGTACACTATCTGAGCGTAACCCCAAGGTACCAACCATCATCCACCACTCTCGATCATCACTTCCAAATCTACTCTTCTACCATCATATTTCGTAGTACTTCTTTTTCGTACCTTTTGAATTAGAGTAGTAGATTTTTTTACGGGCATTATTTATATAGTAGTATTACCTTTTAACTTTCTAAAGTGTTTGATTCTTTGGAGTAGTATTAATTAAAGGCCTGTTCTAATTGACTGAGCTGAGTTGAATTGAGCTGAAATTATTGGAGCTGAATTGAACTGAGCTGAATATTTTATAAGAAAAGGAAATTAAGATAAGAACTGAACTGAACTTATTAGAGCTGAATGGAATGAACTGAAAATAAGCTGAAGAGAACATACCCTTAGTACAGTATGAAAAGGTGGATAAAATTCAAACCCGTGATCTTTGTATCATACTCAATCTTGAAATCATATTAGAGGACTAAATCAACCAAAAGTTTAAGCTATTGGTTGAAATTCAGGATCGATTTATATAGTCTATCACATTATTATAGATTATTGGAAAAAAAAAAAAAGGAAATGTATATTTCAAAAATTAAGGATAAGTATTGTATCCAAAAAGCAAGAAATAGTTTATAAAAACGGTGTGTTTGAGGTGATAATACTAATATCAACTAGAGTTTATGCTGAGTTGGCTTTTAAGTGTAAGAAAAGCCGATATATATCTTGGGTCTTGACTAGTAAGAGCTAAAAGCCTAAGGAAAATGCTTTTGATTTCATCATCATATGCCTTTTAGCAGATTTCATGGGGTAATTATGTATCAATGTATCATACCTCTACAATAAACAATTATTATGAAAAACAAATTCCGATCTGTTCAACTTATAAGTTTCGATCAAATCTTAGCTTCAATCATTCTTTCGGTGGCTCAAATACACTACAAGATTTTTTTTCCTTCGTTTGACGAGCATACAATAGTTGAATTCTTGACAAAAAAAAATTGAAAAACTCTCTTTTCTTTTTTCTTTTTTTTTTTCTTTTTTTTTTTTTTTTGATTTTATGAACAAAAATAGTTAAGAAAGAATTCGAACTTGATTAAATTTTATCAAATTCAACAACAGTATAGTTTATTTGATTCATTATTCATTTAGTGTATTCCCCATCGATACACGCAAGGATATACTTACAAACTATTACAGTCTCAAAATATCATAAAATCTCTATCTCTATTCAAATTTAATAAATTTCAATCGAAATAGTGTCCTGATTATATAGAAGGTGCACTTTCTATCACAGAAGGTGTAAGTGTGAGAATCGAACCCTGACCACAGCAAGAGGAGATGGAGGGACTCACCATCCTTTCACTCCTTGATCCTCGTCTAGGCCAACAAGATGTGTAATGAACTTATATTAGGTAATTTAATTGTAAACTCGTAAAAAAAAAAAGGTAATATAATTGTAAAGAACAAACAAACCCTTAAAAATTTTCGTGATTTGACTTTGTCATTTTCACCATGTGATATGCTCAGAGTCTTTAGTCTCTACACCAAGAATTAATTAGTTAATTAATTAATCATATTAGTCTCTTCACAAAGAATTTAATTAGCTCACAATCCGATCCAGATGCATGCATGCTAATAATAATTACAACCCTGAATTTGTCTTAAAATGTAAGATACTCCAAAGTCTATAAACTAATCTTAATTTTCTAGCTAGGCAAATGGGCAGTAGTAGACCGTATTAATAACCTTATTAGAGTTCATATTATTGGGCAGAAACTTCAAAAGAATTTAATTGCATATTGGTCCCACATGTCATATATATGAATGATAAGTTTTATCTAAAAATTACTTTATCTGTTTTAATTAATTGCTGTTGTTCTGATTATGACTATTAACCAAACTAATTATCTGCATGCAGCTGTGTTTTGTATGTGAACATAATTGCTGGATTTTAATTAATTAACGCGGAGGGTTAAATTAAAGCAACATAAACAGTGAAGTTTATTGTAATCAAATAAAAATGAATGGTGATAATACATTTAAATTGCGGCTAGGAACTTGCATATTATATGGGATACATGTCATTGAACTTATCATGCAGCATAGTTTATTTTGTTGTACTTAAAGTCTAAAGGATGGCATCAATTTGATTCTCCAAAGCATGTTGCGTGAATTGAGCTAAATATCTCTATTAATGTTAAGAGTGATAGGCTGATAGCTATATACACTTCACTTTCTTTTTTTGTAGTGTTTATCATCTTACAGTTATCAAATTAGAGGGGTTTTCAACAATAGCCTAGACAGACAATCTTAAAAGTGTATTTTTAGTCCAAAAATCGAGATTTGGCCTAAAAAGTCCGATTTGATTTGACAAATCCGCCGCTATTGTGGATTTGGGCATAAAATTTTATACATATATGCCCGGCCTTATTAGATCAAATCATTTATTCCAGTCTACATCCAAAAGGGCTTCAGGTTCAAGCTCTTAAATGAATTTTTTTGCTGTTTCGTTATATACTACTCCGTAATTTTAATATCTCACTATTTACTTTTAATTAACTACTCCATTTTGTTACTAATATGCAAACTTAAATGTTATTTTTAGTTATTACTAATTAAATGATCAAACTTATTATAAAAACAGAGGAAGTAGTCCGTAATTTTAAGTAGGTTAAGATACCATTACCAATTAGAATGAGTAGTTGCAAGGAATCCAATCCCAGAATCCACACTGGAAATGCACATGACAAATGAAAATCTTTCTCTCTCGATCGATCCTAAAGGGTTTCCCTTAGTTGTGAGTGTTGGTACCCCACATTATTACACCATCTCATCTTTAACTAACCAACTGTATAGTATGCTTTCTTTCTTTCTTTGTTTCTCAATCATTCTTTTGTTTTATTTAAGAGCCCAGATTTGGTTACCTACCCTCCTAACATGTCACATGTTTCCTCCCTTCTCTATTCTCACCTCCCCTCTTTCCTCTTTTTTCATTGGAAGTTGCTTACTCCTTTTTTAATCAATATCTTAACTACCTACCACCTTTTCTTATCATCAATACCTTTTAATTACTAATTAAGGAGTAACAATTATGCATGCCTATGTTGTTGTTACATTAATTAATCGTGTCTTCGAATAATACCCGGCCTTATTTCATTCTGCGTAAGAAAATACATTTTATCTTAACATGCAAATCAGTTCAGCTTAATTATTTCTCGTTATAATTTATTACAGTACATTATTCTGATTACCAATTATGCATGCCTAATAAATAACCGTGTGATCATTATTACTTTTATTACTACGAGTATAATCATGCAACATGTACAATAATAAATTAAATATGGGCTTAAAGTCTCAAATGATCGATATTAGGTATCTTCAAAGCTACATAATTATGAGAAGAATTAACAATAATAACTTGTACTTACGAATATCACTAATTAAAGTGAGAAGGTATAAAGTTAGGTAGAGAATAAGAGAAATTAAAGACCTGCCATTGTTTGTGTAAAAAAACAGATAAAATAAATTTATATAATAAGATTTGAATATTTGATGCATGTGGATTATATTGTAGGCAGATGAGATGGATAAAATTGAAGCTATAATTCTTATAAAGTTTGGTAAACAGACAGTTTTGATCAGAATTTGCTGGACCTTCTCTGTCAATATTATTATTGCTTTATTTTTCATTTTTTGGGAGTTTACTGATGGAATTACTAGCTGATTAATTAATGCAAGAATAATTAAGATTGTTCAAACTAACTATAGACAACATAGGCACTAAACTCGATGTCAAGTGTCGACTTTCTTCAATCATTTATTGTCAACTTTTTTGTTCGGTCAGTACTAAACGCTACAGGTTCGAATTTTATTAGGCCACTTATTATTAGTTGCTTAATTTTAATGTAGAAATAGTACTTTGTATTAATCATTCATATATACTCTGTATATTTTTACTATATAATATACATTGTATCATGACCATTATATATATATAAAAATAGAGTTTAAAACATATTTCTGGGCTTTAACCAAAAGCTTAAGTTGATGGTTGAGGTATAGGAATATGTTTTATACACTATCAGCTTAACGAAAAGCTTAAGTTGATGGTTAAAGTCTAAAAATAATATATTTTATACTCGATTAACTCAATCAAAAACTTAAGCTATACTCTATCAATATGGATCATTCTCTTGATTTTAAAAACCATACCTGTATTAATCATTTATATATACTTTGTATATTTCTACTCCATAATATACAATAATCCATCATGATTGTGAAGTCTGTAATAGTTATTTTTTATTTATTTTATAAAATAGGGTAATGATATACATAGCCTTTAGGGCTATGTATAAGTATTAAATATACTTCCTAAAATGGAATTAAGTTGGGAATTCATGACAAAATCACGTACAAATCAGTGTAATTAATGTAAATTTATCATTAATATTTCTTTTTTTAGCTCCTTATACATAGCCTTTAAGGTTATGTTTATCATTTTCCTATAAAATAATATATAAAGAGAAAAAATCAAAATTGAATAAGCAACCGAAGCACACAATAATGCATAAGGTTACCAATTATACGAGGAATTCTGAATCCGAAACCAAGAGAAGTAAAATATTGATAGGTGCATCCCTAATAAAATAATAATTGAATAATTCAAATAGTGTATTATTAACGCACGGTTGCTCTAATAAATCACCCCGTGTATAAAGTTAATAAACTATGGGACATGAATATCCGAAAGTGTATAGTCATATTTATAACGGCATTCAACCTTAGAATACACAAGTGATACAACACATTAATTAGTATTTACATGAAATTAACAATGTAAATGTAATTTATAACTCAATTGTTTAATTATTCATACCAAATTTATGACTCATTTATTTATTTATTTATATCGTCACATTCACTGCATAATTTTTTTACAAGCTAGAATCCTTGATCCAAAAGTACAATTAATAAAGTAATTAAAAGTTTAAGAAAAAGGTGTTGGTTTTACAATTCCATCAAA
Source organism: Chenopodium album (assembly GCF_948465745.1). NCBI lineage: Eukaryota > Viridiplantae > Streptophyta > Magnoliopsida > Caryophyllales > Amaranthaceae > Chenopodium > Chenopodium album. The sequence continues at coordinate 50,677,185 of NC_137849.1, forward strand.
GCATAAAATTAAAGAAGTTTGAATCAAATATTAGCTAAAACAAATACATTGTTTATATATTTTTGTTTTCTCTTTATCTCGCTCTCTTTCTTTAATTATCAATTTTACTTTTGGAGGAAGGAATCACGGTTTCTCACTTAATCTTCTTTGTTGAGTCAGCATAATCAGTTATCTTACGAGTACTTATCTATCTGCGGATGAAAATCAAGCTAAATAGTATAGTAGTACTTCCTTTTTGGAGAAAGGCTAGTTACAAAAGCTAAAATAATATTGAACTCATTTCTAGTCATTTGGGTCAATCAAGATTATCCTTAAGCCAGATATGTATGTTGTCTTTTATTTTCGATCAATACTACTCTAATGAGTGGTTTACTTGCGATGTTAAATTTACTGATATAATTTTTAAATTTAAAAAGGTGATAAAGACCGAGAATCATTTATACGGAGTATACAATACTCCATACATAATATACGCACAGTTGTACAACGTATGGCATAGTAAATTGAACTTTACATATATACCAATCATAAAAAATTAAAAAAAAATAAATAAATAAAAACTAATAATTATGATTAAACATGCTATAATTGGCAATACTATTCAATACATCACTCCATTAATATTGGAATGGGAAAATTGGTGATTTTACAAAAAAATACAATATTTCAGACATTATATTCGAAAGAACATTATTGACATATCCAAACCTAAGAGCATTGCTTAATGTCAAAATAGTACATAGACTCGATTAAACATTAAGAACAATAGTTCAATCACAATGTGTGTGAGTGCACACACTATAGATCCCGGAAGTGATAATAAAAGTAGGAATGATGATACTAGAATTAACCACACAAATAAGTCCGCGGCCTTACACCATTGGGAAACGAGAATTTTCTTATAATTAAACTTCAACAAAACTCGATTCGACATGCTAACGTCGTAGTGCCAACAATATATATGGATAAGATAAAAACAAATTTTAAGAAAAACACAAAGATGTGAGTGAATAAAAGATTTTCTTGAATTCCCATTTTGATAGGACAAAAGATAAAAATCAAAAGATTTGGGACCCCCCAATTTAATACAATTTGGTAGGGGGAGTTAGTGAAAGCATTTATACCAAAACCTAAAAATTAAAAAGAAAAAGGGGTACCCCTATTAATTCAATTCAATTTCTATGAACCCAACGGCCCAATGTAACTAGAATAAAAATACCCACTTTTTGTCTCACAATTACTACAACCTCCTCCATTATTTTTAACTACACCATTCATTTGAAACCCTAATTCACAACACGAACATTTTGTTTCCCCATTTTGCCCTTTATAAAGGAACTCAAACGGGCCCTGAATCGGGCCTCGTCTCGGGCTTTGACCCGCAGCATTCGACTCCGCGCTACTCGCGGTAGAATTACGGGCCTCGCCCTGAAACTGTGTAAGCCCGATGGTCAGCTCCAGATCAATCCCATCCTGACCCAATCGGACTTGGCCCGAACCCGAAACCCGACCCGTTGGCCCGTCGTCCGTGGTGGTGCCACTGTTGCACGAATCACTCTTCTTCACCAAATTGTTATCTATCACGGAAAAATCTGTGCAAGGGTAACCTTTCTTGAAGTCAATCGTGTTAGAAATCGGTCCGAATTGCGTGATTATTGGCGGGTTTTTTGCCGTGTTAAAACCCAGAATTTCCGGCGAGTTTTTCACAGGCACGGTGGTTGTTGCGACGGCGGATCCACCATCAACGGCGGCGGTGGGGTTTAACGGGCGGTGGGTAATCGGGTCAAGGCCCCGGCTAATAAGCTTACGCTTAATATGGGTATTCCAGTAGTTTTTAATCTCGTTATCTGTTCTTCCTGGTAATCTGCCAGCAATTAGGGACCACCTGTCACAAAATAATTTAACTAAATATTGTTAATAAATTTATCCAAACAAAAATATAATGATAATTTTAATTTTGGGGTTGAATTTAATTAAATTATGGAGGAAAAAAAATGAGAAATTGACATATTACTTGTTGCCAAGCAAACTATGAAGTTTAATGATGAGTTCATCTTCTTCTTCAGTAAAATTGCCACGCTTTAGGTCGGGTCGAAGGTAATTTATCCACCGTAATCTGCAACTTTTACCGCATCTAAGCAAACCTGAAAATAAAAAGGTAATTCATTAAGGGCTTGTTCGTTATCATTTTCTTAAAAATAGTAGAAAAAGTAGTTTTTAGTTTTCTGTTGTCATCTAGCGGTTTTAAAATGATAGATAGATAAAAAGGGACGTAGACGTACCGGCAGCTTTGGGGAGGGAGCGCCAACAGCCTTCGCCGTGGAGACGGATATAATCGATGAGACGTTGATCTTCCTCTTTGGTCCAAGCACCTTTGTTAGTGTGAGCTTTCTCACAACAAGGGGAGCGTCCCATATTTTATGTTTGTTATAGGTTTTGTACCGTGTTTGTTTGTATATATTTAGTTTCTAAATTGGTGGGGAGAAGAAAGGGAAAGAAAAAGAGAGGGATTTATATAGTGAGGAAAGAGAGAGGGAGGAAAGAGAGGAGTAAGAAATGGAAGATGATTGGAGGGTAACCCTATAGACTCGATTTTTAGGTATTTGACCACTTTTTGGTAATAAAATTATCAAAGATAAATTATTATTTTAAAAAACAAAATATATTTAATGGTTAATAAAACAACAAGAGGTAAAAGTAAAACAGTAAAACAATATAAATAAGGAAAGTAAAAAAAGGGGGGATTTGGTAGGTAGGTCTAGTTTTACGTTGGATATGGACAAGTGGGGCACCATTTTAATGAAGTACTATTGTTGTAGTTAAATTATTGTTGTTAATTGTAGTTAGTTGGTTAATTAAATAGAGAATAATGTATGTTAAGGTAAGGTAAGAGAGAGAAAAGGAGAGAGAGTCACATGTAAGATATAAAGATGCAGTAAGTGCATGTGGCATGAAGGTTGTCCCACAAGTTAAGGGGCACGTGGTATTATGTTTTTGGTCATCCTATCTTCTTTTGCTTCTTCCTTCCATCATCTCTATTACTCTAAATCATAACATTGTCATATTGGTTAAATGTGAAGTAATGTAATCCTCTTATGGAAATTATATTATACTTTTCCTAATAGATAAAGAATTACATTCATGATAATTGATTAATACTTGCATCATTTATTTAATTAGTTGGTGAATTGAATGATTTAATTGATCTAAGGGTCTATTCACATTTATTAAATTGAACTGAATATTTTATGAGAAAAGAAAATTAGGAAGTGAACTGATTGAAGCAGAGCTAAACTGAATTGAAATTAAGCTGAAGTGAACAGACTTTAAGAACAACTTTAATGACGACGAATAAATTAGCTTACTATGTCACCTAAGATTGCAAAACTAATCTTCCTTTCTACCTACTACCTCTAAGAGGCTAAGAATTAATAATGGACTTGTTGTAATATTTAAATTTATAACCTAGTAATAATATATCGAGCTATTTTTACTCTAATTTAGACTTAAATAAAATATATGTACGGCATATGATTATGTGAATTATACATTTATAACACATCAAATTAAATTGCATGCTCTTTGAATTTTCCTAATTTCAAATTAAACTAAAAGCAAGACTACCAAGTACCAACACAACTTCTCAATTTGAATGAAATAGTGTTATATCATCAATTGGATCAATGATGCTTGGAGATGCTTCCAAAGTCAAAAAGACAATGCAAAAATTCCACAAAGTAACCGATTGCTAATTGATGACGATCAACAAATTTTAGCGTAATTGCACAAGAAACGAAGAGTTCTTTCTCCCATCAAGTGGTATACAGACTATACACTATTCTTGCCTTAAACCAAACCATGCATATAAATACACCCGCCGTTTATAAATCCTAACGTAGATAACTTTGTTCATACTCTGTAACATATAACACCAATGCATATGAAGTCAAAGTTTAAAATCTACTTTTCTTTTTAAAAAATCTCAATTTGTTAAAACATTGTATCTTTTGAACTTGATTATTTTTCATATAACAAACTGATCAAACATGTATAAGTGTATAACTAATCGCTTCATGAATACTAAGAAACTGAAGTTCATACAAACTCCATATTATACATTATATCTGCACATGATTATATGAAATCATATTCATAAAAATAACTACTACGTATAAAAAAGAAATTCCTAGAAGTTTTTTATGTCACTAAAAAGTAATCAAGATGTCCCTAAAATAGAAAGAACCAACTTTAACAATAAACACAACTATACCTAAATGAAGGGAAGTATTAAAGGCAATCTTACACCAAATTTTACCAACCTTAAACAGTGCCGATATAAAATGGAAAAGTACCAACACATTCTTTAACAATACAATAAAGGCCAAAAAATTGGTTAGATCAACATTCAAGAGTCTATTTTCCACTTTTTTTTTAAAAAAAAAAAAATTGATTAAACAATTAATAATAATTCCGGAAAATGGTCACTCACTAGAAAGTTTAGTCAAATACAGATTATAATTAAGACATAGGAAATCGGACATAAATATTAGCAAGTTAATCAACATTATTAAAGTAAAAAAAACAACCCAAATATTAGTAGGTTATTTAATCAACGTTATTTGTAAAAAGTCAAAAAAACAACCCAAAAACAGGGAGATTGAACAAGGTTTACACAATTTTTTTAGATGTCATACACTGGGTTGGTAACCCACCTCTTAGCCAAGTGATAGTCATCCTCTTTTTATGGAAGTCCAAATAGCTAGATCATCACTATTATCAATCAACTTTATTTATTTAATACGCGATAGTTGCCTAGTTTATAACAGTGATAATAAATTTGAATTTTGAATAACGGATTGTTTGAGTGAAGGGGATAATTTTTTTGATTGGTAGAACATTGAACTACTTTGGATTATATAATCTAATGATTCTAATCAATAATTTCAACTGTATAATAATTTTAAAATCATGACATTTCATCTGTTTTATAAAACTGACATGCTTCGTATTTGAACTCATTTGCATTATTAACGTGCTAAATTTGGCTAGATAGATTTCTATAATCAATATATCAAAACAAGAGTAATAAAACTTATAATGCAAAGTACTTCAAATAAACACTCAATAGGCTAGATAGATTTCTTTAATCAATCTATATTTTCATAAGATCAACTTTTTATAATTAATTAAATATACTTAATTAGAAATAAAAATGACTAACTTGTATACAGTATACTACAAAGTGTCCGTTCAAATTGTATCAATAATTTTGAAATGAAAAGAATACTTATTTTGTATGTATAGTAATTTTTCTTGGACCTACCTTGTTATCCCTTGTAATAAGTTGATAACTCACAATTTTGAAGCATAGTAAAGCCAAGGAATAATGAAGGGGTAAAAACAAATAATACTGTATTGTTAACCCCACTCAATAATATTAAAAAATAAATAAAAATGGGGTGATTAGGTGTATTATTAATTTATTAGTAGAAGTATATTTTCAATGACAGTTATTGGGCTATAATGATATAATTCTGTTTAGCACCGAATAATGTCAGAGTCATGGCTTTTTCTGAGATTCCATCTCACCAAAATCCAAAAAGGTTTATGGAAAGGAGACAATCTTCCACGAACATTTGACTTATAATTACAATGGAGAATCATGGTAGATTAAAAGTAGATAACTTTTTAAACAAACATAAATTTGAATTAATTAATAAATTAATTAATTTACATTGTAGCAGCTCGAATTGTACAAGGAATAATTCGAATTCTAGCACCTATGTATCAAAGAATCAGTAGCTAATTTCTCATCTGAACTAAAGCAATAAGGTAACTTAGTTTAGTAAATTGAATGAAATTACTGGGCTAAAAAAAATTAACTATATATTATCGAACCATATACAAAAATGTATGGCGATCATTTTGAATTCTTGGTAGAGTTGTAAGAATTCGTGTGGGTCAAAAAATTTCAAGATAAACTAAGCGTACAATTTCCGTGCATTGCATTTGTATCAGCCTCCTGACACATACAATCTGGCATGGGGAATGTGTATAGTGATGCCGTAGGTTTTTTCATCTCACAACCCTTTAAATCACTACGGTTCAGCATATCTTGCATCTGGTACTGAAAAGTTTCCCATCTGCATTAACATATTAAGTAGCATGTAAGCAAGCCGAATAAAAAATGATGCATCATGTGATTACTGTAAGAAAGTTCAGCTCATCAATCCTGTTTCTTGAACATTGTGGATTACTTTATAATGCCAAGAAGAACATTACGAATTAGTTTAAATGCCAAGAAGAGAGAATTCTGATCCAGAGTCCATTAACTCAGTTCCAAAGTCAATGTCCTAAACTTTAGATTTAAAAATATTTGCCATTTTAGCTTCTTAATAACAGTAAAATATTTTTACTGATATAGAAACTCCACCTATGATCCGATTGTCAGTCTGTCACGAACTGTATAGGATTATAAACAATGACAATGATTTTGCGATTACCTAACATCAGGGTTGTCAAACAATAGAACTAGCTTCCTTTTGTCAGGTATGATTGTCTTCGAATGCCCTCCATAGATATAACGCCGATGACCCATCAAAAAGTGGGGAAAATTTCCTCCCTGGGTAGTGATGAACACCTCGCTGTGAAGGCAAACCGTATAATCAAGGGCGGCCAACCTGGACAAATGGCCCTGAAATAAAAAAGTTGTCATGCTTTCAACATGGCTATCCTAGCAGACAGTTTTCATACAGTAGTACCATATTAGTACCTGAAATGGGGCAAGTTCTTCAGGGGTTGCTAGCGTATCTTTTGTCTCCAAAAGTGGGAAAAGCTTTCTAAGAGGTGCCATGAACTTATCCGCTTTATAAATCATCCCAGCAGCAACATACACTACAGTGGTATTGTCAAAACCCATACCTCTAAGCATCATTCCCACCTGAGCAAGAAGAGAGAAATCACTTTTATATAAGGAAACATAGGGAGGGTAAGAGAAGAATGGACTACATTACAAATGATAATTAAAAAAGTAGGGAGACAAACTAACAAGAAAAGTATACTGCGTAGAATCAATAGACAGTTGTTTGTCATCGAACTGTGTCATACCTCTATTGGAGTTAGCGGGCATTTTCCATCCCTTCTTATTGCACCAGGCCGTATGACTCGACCCCTTCTACGAAATTTTCCTCTCCAGCCTTTTTCTCTAGCAATATCCATTTCCTGTTTTTCTTCTTTTCCTCCATCATATATACAGCAGGAAAATGCAACCATATCCTGGAAGAAGATAACTTTTAGATACAAATATGGTAGGAGCTTGATATATCAGAAGGCATCTACTTTTCCCGACTTCAAGTATCAGAGACATTTTTAATGTCTGATCTTCTTGCCTACCTTTTCAAAGCGCAGATGCACTGACACATACTTCCCCCCACTCCTTGAGCTTCTCTGAATCATTCTTTGAACCATGACCTCTGCCAGTGACCGTATAGGCTGAGAAAACCGCAGGGCTTCAAAATTTGCCAAGCATCGTAGCCCTTGAACCTCTGGAGGTACTGTGTTAGCCAATCTATTTGAAAATGGTGCTACACGTACAGCCCTGCAGAGAAGAACACAAATTAAGGCTTATATAGGATAAAGTTATATATTCTGTAATATTGTAGTAGAATGTTCAGGGGACAGCAGAAGAGAACAGTGCACTAGAGTAAATTCATACCCCAATGATAATAGTTTTGGTAGCACTTTTTGCAGGTAATATGCAGGACTTGACCAAGCCTTTAACCTCAGGTTCACAATGCTGCTAATATTATGGTTATACCGCTGGAGAATATCTTCTGGGAGCTGCCTTACTACGTTCACCTTATTTCTAAGAGCATATATGAAGAAATCTTCATCGAATATTTCACCAAATTTGCTGAGATGAGGAAATAAATACATGAACAACAAAGATGATGAACGCCTTAAATCATTCCAAGTTAAATGGTGACCACATAAAGTATATATAAAACAGCTAATGATAAAACTTTTGATGCTAACCCATAGCCTTGATGGGATCACTAACATCAAAAAACACAACCTCTATCTTTAATAAATGCTCAAGACTCATCAATTTAAAGGAAAAAAAAATATAGTTAAATGGAATCTTGTTAGATTCATCTCAATTTGAACTTTCATAGTTATAACTTGAACACATGAAAAAGTTTTTGTGAGTATTATCTGGGAAGGAGGGAGAACAAACATTATTGGTTTACTACTTAAGCTTAATTATCGTTACGAAACAAATATGATCAGCATCTCAATACAGGATCAATGGGTGCTCAATCTGTCCATACTGCCATCGATACAACAGTCATCCTTAAACTCCACGAAATTTTTGTATGAGCTGGTTGCACTTTTATACTCCAAAAGCTATCCTAGGGCTTGAGCACTAGTAGTTGATCCTCATAAAGAAATTCCCAGATAACAAACCATCAGATGTGAAAAAATGCATGCACCTCCAAATGGCAGTACATTTTCCATTTTTCCATAACTTAATAGTAAAGCACTTCGAGATGGTACCTGGAATCTCGCCAAACACTATTTAAATGAAATATTGGAATAACAAGAGTTGCATTCAACAGCCCTGCCACTGCTACTGCATCACAAATCTGAAATTTGAAATTACAGAGAATATAAGAAATAGCAACTAAAACTTTATGAGAAGATTCAGATTTCAATCACAGAAAATGTTTCACATTAAGAAGAAAGGAAATAAAAAAGAAAACATATATACAACATATTATCTACCATGAAGCATTAAACCGAAACATCTAGGAATCATACATTTATTCAATCATATATCACAGATGCAACCGAATCAATAACATGCATGAATTAGATATGAGTTAAACCAATACCGTGACGAACATAACTTATGTGGAACATTATCAAATGGCATAGACCTTTAGGTACCCCTTCCACGGCTCCATGGCCCACTTCCATGAGTTACTTTATTGGGTATACTTCACAAAGGAGGAGATTCTATGAAGAGCTAAGAGGTACTTCTTTCTCTCCTTCACAGCACATTCATGGGCTTTAAAACATTGAAAACAAGGTTAACCAATAGGCATTGCCTATGGAGTCAATGTCGCTTTTTATCCCTCTTTGAAAATATTTCCGTCAATTCCATAAACAGCACAAGGGTCTGTTATCTTTTTATCTCTTAACATCATCTACTTCCAAGGGGCTGATTAAATAACTCTTGGAGGTTGCTCAAGGACCACAGGTTTTCCTCATTTTCCAATAGATTTTTCACAGGTGTTTAAAAAGGTCTCCTACACATAATCCTTGGCAGAGCTTTTTTGGGAGCAATTCATAAGCATATATTAGATGATTTGAGGTACTATTTATTTAGGACGGTCTTCCATCAACTGAAGGACTCATGCACATGAGCTATAGCTGCAATTCTTAGGGTGACCATGGTAACCTTAGGAAGTCACTTGAAAATCAAAACACAATGCTAAAGAGCTTTGCCACCGGAAGAAGTCTCACAAGAATAAATTTTGGCTTTTGCCAAGGGCTATTTTACTTTGACCCTTCCATTTTGTCTTACTATCGTGTTAAGCTCTCAATAGTTTTCACTCTACATGCAGGAACACAGCTGATTTTGAATCAGTATATGACTCTTGACACGATTTTGTCATATGTGAGATAAAGGATTCCTTCTCATAGCATTTTCACATTCTAGTCGGTTCAGAGTTTGGTGCTCCACATGTCAGCCTTTGTCTATGTTTCCCTTCATCTTTTTGCTTAAGCTGCCCTTATATTTCCTTACTCTCTATCTACCTATGTGCAATTTTTTGTGTTTCTTACCTGTTTTGCTACTACTAGACTTCTCATATGTATTTGGCATTCTGAAATTCTCTTCACCAGAGCAAGCTTACCTAATAATTTGTCCCCATTTTCTATTTGAAAAATGAAAACAAACAGTTTGTAATAGTGTAATTAGAGAAACTTTGCTAGCAAGTGAGATAATTTTCAAGTAAAACTGGACCTTGGAGAATTGTTTTCCAGCTAAAACACCATGTCATCTGAAAACATTCTGTTTTAAGGTTGTTAGTGTTTTAACATTGTACTAGCCTATCAAACGTATTATATTCTATGCGGAGAAGCCATACATAATAATTAATAAAAAACTACAAAGTGAGAAGCAAACATACTGAAAGACGTTGCTGATTAAGCCCACCATTTGCTTCAATTATAAAGTAACCATTAGACTTCGGCAGTTCTGAAACAAAAGGAGTAGATGAGGTGGCAAGGGTGAGGCAAAAGGTCAGGGACTCAAAAGCAAAAGATAAAGGGGAGAATACTTAGGTTCTGTTCTCCACAACTTATTTAGATAAGTTTCAGCAAAAAATGATTTAGTTCAACAAAAATAAGTCGACTTTAGGGGGGAAAGGCAATTCAAGTGAAAAGTTAAGTTCAGAGAAAATAAGCTAAGGAGAACAAAGCCTAAGGCCTTGTTTGGCAAATAGCTGTTGGCGGTTGGCTGTTGGCTGGTTCACTTGGCTTGTTTGACCAGCTGGAATGTTTGGATGTTTATAATGGCTTTTGAAATTGGCTGTTTATAAAAGTGTTTGGTAAATTAATTGTTGGTTGTTGGCTGTTTATTAGATAATTTGTGGGCCAACAAGCCAAAAGCCATTAAAAAAGCTACTCAAAGCAGCTTTTTTATTTTGGCTTAAAAGCCGGCTTTTTCGCTGGCTAAAAAGCCAATTACCAAACACATTTTTTGGCTGTTTGACTACATAAAAAAGTCAAAAGCCAAAAGCTATCCAAAAAGCCACCAAAAAGCCAATTACCAAACATGGCCTAAATAAAAATTGGGATATTTGATGTTGCCTCAACTCATTAGCCATAAAATTAGGCAATGGAATTAGCAAATGCTGCATCATACACGTATTATTTGGTTTAAGTTGGAGGTACATACTACTGTGTAAGTAGAAATAATGAGGAAAATCATTAATTTAAGCTTCATAAGGACAGTGAAAGTCAAACCTGTTTCAACAGCACTGTTATTTGTGCAGGGTTTCCAGCCTCGCTGATATCTTGAAGGCCACACTGTCGTCAACTGCATTATTTTGACAAAGAAGCTCAAATATAAGCCACGCATCAGAGAAAGAATCAAGGGTCTAAAATATTTGAACATGCTGAATGGCGAACCAAAAAATGTACCTAGAATTCTAATTCAATAGATCAAAATTGAAACCAGGTAAATAGAACATAAACATTAAGTATATGCATTGATTATAGCAAAGTTGTTATGAACAACTGAGACTTCTATAGCCATAAATTATATTCCGTATTGGTTAAAACTTACATATGCTAAAACTAAAGGTCAGCCTTCAAAACAATCTCATGAATCAAATATCATCGCTCTCTCCAGTCTGTGAGGAGACAATCTGGCATGCAATCCACTGCATTTCCTACACGAGCCTCCCAGATTAACATGTTAAAGAAGGAAGTCAGCAGTCAATACATGCCCCTTATGATACTGATATTGTCAGCAACTTAAAGCATTGTCAGAGCATTATTGTTTTGATTTTTTTAAGAGTTTTTTTTTTTTTTTTAAAAAAAAAAAATAAAATCCATCAGCTTGGATAGATATTGTTCTTAAAATTTGTTCGTTCAATTTACCCCAATAAACCATTAATAAAACTCAATGAAAAATATTCTAGATAACCTTCCTAACCTAAACTAATGCTGGATGAGAAAATGAAAACTTTAATCATTATCCTATTTAGTAAGCAGTACTTTGCTTGGTGAATTGAAGCTTTGCTCCCCTACTTAATAGGTAAATCATTGGAGCAACAGGACTAGATACTTGTATACTAGTTAAGCTCTTCGTAATATTTTTGAGCTAGTATAGATGTTTCTCACAGTACAGAGGCATAGTAGCAGCATGTATATAGGCATCCCATCCCTCGAGGCATGACAAAAATTATTTCTTCTTCCTAAGAGTATCAAAGAAGAGGAAATCCCCTAGCATAAAGATTTTGTTTGCCCGAACCTCCCCTTCCTCCCACGACACTCATTTAATCCCATGCGCGACGCCATATAGTAATCTCATGAGTTTAAGGTACAAATCAAAGAGTTCAACTATTGGTCTACTTGAATATAGACCATTACACCGATCCAAAGAGCTATTCTAAGAAATACACAGGACTTTGTAAATGAAGAACATTTGGAGAAGAGGAGCAACCAAGAGACTACCAATACCATTTCCAACCATTCATCAAATACCCCTCCCTCCTTCCTTTCTGCACACTTCTATCAATTAGTTTAAAGATGACCTAATTAAAAGTGGAGGAAGAAAAGAAATAATGCACAGCAATCTATACTTCCATTTACCCAATTTTTACCTCTTCATCATCTACTTAGAGAAAATACTTTACTAAGTACTTTGCAGTAATACTCAAATAGAGTACTATAAGCTAACTAAAAATCCAATATATTACCCAAGTGTTACAACTAACCTCTCATCCTTGCCTCTTAAATCTTTCTCGGGTTCACGAGAAACGCAGATATGGAGGCCAACAGACACTGAGATACCAACAAACTTAACTGATGTCCACATCCCACAAATACTTTGCTGATGAAGCTAGGTCCAAGTAACATAGCCCATCTCCATGACTAATAAGAGACAGCCTCACATTTTTTGAATGTGAGATAATAGTATAACTTCATAACTTTCATGGGTGTAATTAAATCAGTATGATCCACTCCCACCTAGAACTTGCTCCAACTAATATACTATCAACAAACTAAAGTAGTCACTAGTCAGTAATTGTCACCTTTCAGTTTCAAGCTACACCAAACAGGCAAACACTGCACATATCTTTGCATAACAATTTCTACCAACCAAACTAATAAAAGCTAACTACTCATTACATAAACAAACCAAACAATTAAATGCACATTTAAAACCCAAATATTCATTAAAAAAAAAAAAAAATTAAAAAAAAAAAAAACAATAATTGAAAATGTAAAATTAAAGGTCAAGTATGAAGAACATACAGCATTAGAGGAGTGATTGCCTTGATCAGATTCCAGAAAAGGCCAGAGTCTCTCAAAAACCTCAGGACTTCTATACAAAGAACCTGGCAACCTCGGCTCATCAAGAACAAACCCACCACTATAATCAGAATTTCCCTTTTTAATCTTCAAACCCCCAAGTCTCTCTCCTCCCCCAACTTTATTCTCCAAACTCAAAGAACCCATATACAGCAACATCCCAGTAATATACAATACAGGGGCAAACAACAACACCCCTTTTCTCCTAAAAACTGATGCAATCACAATGCACACCAACCGTTCGACGAAATTCCCAAGCTTCATCGACCCCCCAACTCCTCCCCTTCCGATTCCTGGGCCGGAGATCAGCCCATTGGGCTTCATTCGGGACGGCCGGAATCGGGGGGACGACGGCGGAGAAGACGACGGTGATGATGGGTTGAAATTCGGCCCAAGTCGACTATAACCGTGCATCAAATCAGGGGAAAGATTGAAACTTTTTATCTTTTTGGGGTGAATGATGAAATACCCAGAAAGATTAACAGGGTATTAATGATGAAATTAAATAGGTTAGCATAATTACCTTTAATGGTGTGAAATATGATGGGTTTTTTTGGTGATCGAGGAGAGAGAAAGTGAAGGTGAGTAACTATGGCGTTAAACAGGAGAGAGAGTGGAAGTGAGAGAGTGAAAAAAGGAAGAAGAAAGGGAGATACAGCGTGTGGGGACAGCCACCGACGAAGCAAGTGGAATTGAATGCTAAAAATGATTAAAAAGATTGATTTTGACAAAAACATAAAAACAAACCATCTTAGATTTTGTAGATTAAGATCCTTAATTTGGGTTTTAGAGAAGGATAATTGATTATTTAGTGTGAATCTTACCATTGTTATGATTATCATGATTGATTGGTTTATTTGTTAGTTTTTTTGGGTCAAAGTTACTCATTCAACTCTAGTGTTTGGATGTTGGTAAAATTTGTTTCTTGTATTTGGAGGTAAGATTTCATGGAATATGCATGTGTGTTGTATTTATGTGAAATAAAGTACATAATGATTTAATTTAGTTTGATCAGTTTGATTCTAATCAGATTAAATTAAATGCAAAATAATGGGTGTAATTATGGTTAACTAAGTTTGAAATCGCTGGATATAGGCTATTACACGAAAATTAATGGAGCTCGAAAGTAGTTGTTTACGAAGTTGTAATCGCAAAAGTAGAAAACTTGAAAATTGGAAATTATTGTCATGATCCATAGTAATATTTGAGTAGATTTTAGTAGTTTGGCCAACTATTTGATATAATAGAAAAAATAAGGGATTGACAATGTAGTTGTGGAGGGCTTGTTATAACACTCTACGCAAATTTTGACAAGATGACAAGTGGATGTATGTATACAAGGGAAATATAGGCACACGACCAGGCACCAAAATGAGATGAAAATGAGAGCATGAGAACCAAGTCTAGTGCACTGTTCACTCTTCATAAACCTAAAATCATCCTAAGACATTTGACTTAACTTGATGCTAAATCTTCGAATTAGGTTGCTCTTTACAAGAACCAAACATTATTATAGCTGATTAAAACACGACCATGCTATGTTAGCAAGACCCCAATCACTTCATATTGATATAGTAGTAGTCAAGATATATTCTCCATATAGAGCTCGTTTGGTTGCATATATAAAATAAGGGGAAATGCAAAAATGAAAAATTTAAAATACAAGAGAATTTCTCAATAATTTTAATTTTCCATGAATTATAAATTTATTAATAACAAACCAGATATAAAATTTCCATGAATTTAATTGGTGAATTATTTATTCATTAAATTTTATGCACGATAACAAAGAATACTTTTTTTTTTTTTTTTTGAGGAAAAAATAACTTTTGTCTCTCCTTCATCAAAAATTAAAATAAAAAATGGTCTCTCCACCAAAGTCTAACTAACAACAGAAAAAAAGGAAAAAAAAAAAAAAAAAAAGTTAGATTCAGTTGCTGGTGATGATTAACGGTTATAAATAATTTAATAATTTGACATAATAACAAATGCTCTTTTTCTTCCCCTTTTATCACTTTTTCATATTCAATTCAGACAAAATTACGGTCTTTAGGAAATTCAAATCCACTTACTGTGAGTAATCTTCTTAACTTGGCATTTTGTTTATAAATTTTTCTTTTGATTTATATACTGTTTGATTTATTTTAAAAGTAATCTTAGATATGATTTCACCCAATTTGAATTGGAATCATTTAAACCTAATTCTGAAATTGAAATTGTTCATTATAGCATGAATTATACAGGGGTTGCGTTGAATCCCATTTCCCAGCTTTGAATTATTTGGGTATAATTGTTTGATATGGGTGTGATTGATCAAATTTTAATTTCTAAAGATTGGATTTTTTTTTTTTTTTTTTTTGGTTGGTTGATTAGTGGGGCAGGGTGTGGAGGAGTGATTGATGTTCAACTGGGTTTTATTTGAGAAAATGGTATTTAATTGATTTGAAATTTATGCTGCCTTTTGTTATTCTGGAATTTGAATGACCAGAAAGTTTGGTGGTCAAATTGGGTGTCAAATAATGAAATAATGTGCTAGACTATATATTATTTGTGTCTACTTTGTTACTTGGACTTGAGTACAAGGGTTAGACATGGTCCCACCCACGGGTTACATTGATAGTTCTATGGACACGGTCACACGGGTTAGTTTCAAGTGTCTATGTACTCTTGTGTTGTAGTTGTCTATTGTTGGTTATCTAACAAGGGTAGTTAATAGGCGAAATAGAGTAAAATTACACAAGTGATCAATGATCAGGTTGCTTCAATCGTTCTGTCTGCCCACGGAACTGAGTACTCGTTTTGTTCTCTTTGAATTATCATTCCGGCCTTAAATTATGTAGCTTTTATTCATTTCATCGAGCAAATGGGGATGAAGTCATGGCAAGATTTATGTAAATGAAAGGAAATTTTTGAAAACATCAATATCTAGTCATGTATGTGTTACTCCACAAACCTTAACAGATTTAATAACATCCCTAAAGAGTTCTTGTAGGCTTGATACAAGTCAGGATTCTGGTAGTTTGAAGTCTTTATAGAATGAATTTGTAACTGAATTATGTTTCGCGTATAAGTTGATCAGATTGGTCAGAAATTCTACGGGTCATATGTATATCATCTTCTTCTCAACTCGTCTTTTGTTGTTTCAGGTGAAGCTGTTGCAAATATGATTAAATTTACATTTTAGTGTGTGAACAATCTAGTGGTACTACAGCTTCTCCCGAACTGAAGAAATTCTTTGCATGATCATTGGTAAAAGATGATCATTCGTTAAGGATTCTATATAATATATAATCCAATGCAGGATTTCGCAGGTAAATTCACCTTATTAATCTGGAGTTTTTTAATGCTGAATTTAGTATGAAGAAAAAGGTTGAACTTCTTTTTTCTTTTTCTCTACTTTGAGTAAAATGTATATATGTTCTTTGGAATGACGGTCTAAGGCTTTTTATGGACTATATACTACTTAGACTTTTCAGATGTGTTGGACTAGGGTATGTATTTTGCTTTCTTTTTCAAGGATCGTGTTTGACTAAGATATCGTAAGGTAGGTGAAGGATCTGAGTTGCAATAGACTGGCATTAAGCAGTATTTTCCTCTTACTTTTTCATATCATTTAGGTCTTCATACACATCTTCCAGTGAACAATTGTTAATTCAACTTGTGAAGTCTTTTCATGTAAGTAGTTTGCATATCTATAAAAAGGTATCATGAAGTTTTTTTCATCAATCTTTCTATTAAGTCGTTGCCAACACATCGAAATTTTTGAGTGTTCAGTTTATGTCAACATCCATCAATAGACAACTACACTGGAATTTTTAGATAAAAGGGGTTTGAGAAATAATATTTGTCACCCCTTCTAATGTTGGCAGGTCATTTTTCCTTAATTTTTTTGGGAAATAGTACTTTTTTAGTTATTTGCATTGTTGATCTGTCTGTTTTTTGGTTGTAATGTGTGCTTAAGTACTTGCTATACATTGCAGATATCGAATACCCTATCTTGACTAGAGTCAGAACCCAAATTGAGGTATCACCAATTCTGAAGCTTACGCGGAAGCGATGGTGGATGTTAGTGGCAATCAATATCACCTTTGTTCTTTTAGGCCAGACTGCAGCCGTTCTGCTAGGTAGATTTTACTATGCTGAAGGTGGAACAAGCATGTTTTTAGCAACTATTGTACAAACTGCAGGATTCCCCATACTCTGCATTCCACTGATCCTTATTCCATTACCGCCAAGTTCTTCACCTCCTCCTGATCCACGTACAAAGAAGCACATTGTTATGATCTATCTTTCTCTTGGTGTACTCCTAGCTGGTAACAATTTGCTTTATGCTGTAGGACTTTTGTTTCTATCAGCCTCTACCTATTCTCTCATTTGTGCAACACAGCTAGCTTTCAATGCAGTCCTCTCGTACTTCATTAACAATCAGAAGTTCACCCCATTGATACTGAACTCGGTGGTTATTCTCTCCTTCTCTGCGGCTCTACTTGCTGTGAATGGTGATTCTGACTCACCAGCAGGGGTATCTAAACTGGAATATTCTATTGGATTTTTATGCACACTGGGCGCCTCAGCAGTGTATGCCCTTCTTCTATCTCTGATGCAGCTTTCCTTTCAGAAAGTGTTGAAATCGGAAAGTTTTGCCATCGTTATGAAGATGCAAATATACACTTCACTCGTAGCAACTATTGTTTCAATAGGCGGACTCTTTGCAAGTGGGCAATGGAGGACTTTACAGGTAGAGATGGAAAATTTTAACTCAGGACCTCCATCGTACTTTATGACCTTGGTTTGGACTGCTATATCTTGGCAAATTTGTTCAGTTGGTGTAGTTGGCTTGATCTTTTTGGTATCTTCTCTCTTTTCAAATGTTATTAGTACAGTAGCTCTCACTGCTGCTCCTATTGCATCACTGGTAGTTTTCCGTGAAACAATGAATGGAGCAAAGGCAATCGCAATGCTTCTGGCACTATGGGGATTTGCTTCTTATTTGCTTCAGAACTATCTTGATGATAGTAGAACCATGGAAACCCAGAAATCCACAGAAACCGATAGTAGCACTGAGATCCGTAAGGAGTCTTCTTGCGTTGTATCTTTAGCATGAGTAAGCTAGTGGCAACATTCTTTCGGATTTATTCCCTCTGTTTCAAGATTTAAGTCACTGATTGAGTATTTGAGAGTAATCTAATTCAGTATTATTTTGCATTAATTTGAAATTATTGTAAACAGTGAGTCAGTGAGTGTCTTGTATAGTTGTATATTAATGAAACTGAGGGAGTAGATTAAACAGACAATTGTAGCGAGATCCCTAAGGGTTTTATCTTGCTGTATCTGTAACAGAATCGAATGATTGGTAACATTTTTACTTTGTTGCTTCAACCTTTGATGGTTAACACTTTGTTATCTAAAACTTATCCCCTCTCTTATTTTTTTTCGAACTTGAACATATTAGTCCTTATTCTATTTAAACTTATTGGACCTAGTCAATTCACAATATAGATCATGGTATTTTCATAAAGAATAATTTGTTAATCAATTTATGACATACATATCCCATTAGAGTATTTTTTTTCATACATCATTAGTCGATTTACTTTTTTTTTTTTTTTTTCTTAAATAGTGTCGATTTACCATATCAATTATGCATTTAAAAATCATGGCCACAGGCTGACCTCTAAAGTAAGCCAAAGATCGTCGAAGAGCTTCCCAAGCTTCGGCAACCATAGTATATGGCTCAAAGGAGTTCTTAGTCGAAACCAGACCTTGCTCCAGGAGAGTACATGTGATCAAAGTTCTCTACACTCCCTTTATTCAGACCTCCGGACAACTCACTCAACGATCTCTGCCTTTCAATATTTAGCCTCGGCTAATCAAGCAGCTTAGAGAGGTCAATCATCCATCTCTGAAATTAAGCAATGAGAGCTAACTTTTCTAAGCCCATTCCGATTGCTACTTATAAGTTGTCCTTCAAATGGGCCATAATTTCTCCCTCTTCTCCACACTTAGATATGATTTCCCACAACTCAAACACCATGAACAGAAATTATCCAATAACCACGAATAATTTAAATAAATTATGGAGAACTCTAGTTTGGTTCTTTTTCACGACAAGAAATTTCCAAAAGGCAGCATCATCAATTGAAGCAATCTTGTTTGGAAATTCTATCATGAACCCGACACTCCTGGACCAAACACACAATTCAGCAAATCCCTTAAACTGTAAACCCAATTCTTTGCAAACCAAAAACATCCTAAGCATTCCATCATAATCCATATCTTTCCTATATTGCAGCAAAGAAGTTTAAGTAATCACACAGATCGTTATAAATGTGAAGCATATATTCCATTATTATTGCAGAAACAGCAATAAACACCAAATCTTTAGTAAGTAAACCTGGATGATTTTCAAATAGGAATGCATGTTGGGTATGGCCCAAATTTTATAAGCCCATTATTTTGGTGAAATATTATGCATATTCTAAAGGCTTCCGGAATAACAAGCAAGTTCATTACTTGCTCTTGATTTGTGTAAAATAATATCCTACTTGAATGTTGTAGAGCATTATTGACATTGGAAGCTATTAGAATACAATACATGGTTCGTGAATTTTTTAGAACATTATGAATACAAGAATGATGGAGGAATATCTAGAATATTCCAGCAATTTCTTCCAAACTCTATCTACACCTATAAATATAAGCCAGGGACATTCAATCATTGAATACAATATAACACAAGAAGCTATATTATACACAAGTCTTCCTACATACTGCACCTCCTTGTACTATTTACCTTCAAGGGTTCTAGTACTCTCTTATTTTCAAATAGTGGAACAAAAGTGCTCGTCGTTACATACAATCGTGTGTTCATTTATATTAATTATCTTGTCAATTATTAATTCAATTTATACTTCTCAATCTCTACATCTTAAATTTGCTTTCATTGCGCACTCACCAACCCTAACAATGCACATCAAGAACCAGTTGAAACAATTCTTGGCTTCTTTTGATTTCACTTAGAGATAAATCTCAGTTAAGCCCTGAATTAACTGAATGGGTATTAGCATCTATACTCGCTGTTTTAATTGCTTTATACAAATAAAGATCTAGTTTTTTTGAATCAAAGTGGAATCAATTTCACCATTCAATTCTCCCAATTTCATAAGAATATAGCTATCTTCAAATTCAAGATTCATCTCATTGAATCCCAAATCCTCGGAACTTAACAGCTTGTGGTAAGCACTTTAAAACCAGAGAAGAGTCTTTTGATTTCTTGATGTTTTTTATAACCGATTTAGATGAAGAAACAATAATTTCTTTTAAAATACATTTCTTACCCAAAAATTCTTTGAGAGCATCCAAATCTGCTGTAGATTCCTTCAACAAGGGAAGCTTTACTCTTTAAAGCTTGTAAAATAGGCGCCATATTATACGAGGAATTAAAGAGGGTTTTTAGGAAGTGTAAAAAGAAATTTTGGAATTAATTCTGAGTTGAAAATGATTTTTGTCGTGTGCAAAATTTAATTTTGATTTCTTTTAAATCAAATGAAGGTTTTTTTTATTTGTTATTTTTTTTGCAAGGAAATGTTAGTCAAAAAATATTATTAAATCAAATCAAATTCTGTCAAAGTTGTAAAACTTTGAAGGGAATTGTAAAGCCATACATTAGTCGAATCACTACGTAGGACGTGCAAACGTGTTCGTGACAGCTCGTATACAAAATTGGTTAAGCTCGAACAAAAATTTCAGCTTGTTTAGTAAAAAGCTTAGATCGATTTAAGTAAAACTGCCATTGTTAAAGAGTTTTATATTTGAAGTAAACTGAAGCTCAATTGAACTTGAGCCTACGTGGATGATGTTACAAAATGAAAATAAGATAGTGTACTCGTAAGGCGGAAAGAACATATGGTTGTTTGTTAAAGAGCATACTGTGTTTGACAAAGAACATACTTATGTTTGACAAAGAACATACCCATATATGTTTGATAATATGTTCTTTTATACTTATATTCTTTAACATATGTTAATTAAACATGTTTTTTGGGTTTCAATAATATAAAGTATGTTCTTTGAATTTAGCTCGTATGTTTTTTGTGGTAATGAGTGACGCACAAATTTTTTAATTTTTTTATTATCATATATCATTTTTTTTAAAATTATCGTATGTTGTTTGAGTTTGATCAATGTGTTCTTCGGGTATGAATTATATGTTCTTTACCTTATAACTATTGTTCTTTTAACCTATGTTATTTTGAATTTTGAAATTTAATTTGAAAATGAAATTTTGAATTTTTGTAGTTGAAAATATTTTAGAGAGAGAAAACTAAAATTATTATGAAAAGTTGTTTTTTTGGAAAGGGAGAAAATTGTTTTTGGGAAATGATATCTTTGGTAAAGATTTTTTCCGTTAATGTGTAATTTTTCATAAAATTTTAATAAAGTTTATATCACGTTCTTTTTGTAATGTCTTTAAAGTATGTTCATTGTTAAACACAAACATGTTCTTTTTAAAAAATCTACATGTTCTTTTTCGAAAATCTAAATGTTATTTCCGCCTTTTTTTTTATTTAACCAAGTGCACCATGCTCATAGTGCACCCGGGTGCACAGATCATGCATTAGTACGAAAAACAAATTTAAAATTGTAGCATAAATGAAATTACTTTACAATTTACGTTACATTTTATCATGCTACAGAAATCGCTGGGATAAAATTCATGGATTTTTTAGGAAATTAATGTTATGAACTTCAAATGATAAAATTAGGAAATTTTATGAAATTAATGCCGTGAATTGTTTTTGATAAATTTATGAAATTTTGATGTATGTGTGTTAGGAGCGCACCCCCATTAATCCCCCCGATAAACAAACTGAATATATCCCAAGACACAAACAATAAAGTAAGAATAAAAAATGTTAGAAGCTGAATAGAATAATAATTTGTTTAGAAAAGTAGCAGTAACTGTGGGTCCCTGTGTCAGCTAACGGTGTTAGGCTTGCCGTTTCCTTCCATTAACCATGGTTAGTAGTTTGTTTGGACTTGTTTTCTTCATTTCTATTCCATTTTCCTCATATCACGGCGTGAAGTGGGTCTGTTTCTTAAATTTTATCCCTGAAATTCGCTCCCCACGGCAAATACAGTTAATAATGGCGATAAATAATTGGAATTAGTACTCAAATTTGTGGAATTACTACTCGAATTTCTCCAGTAATTAGTGTCTAGCCAGTGAAAGGGCCGTGGGGAGAGGGATATTATTAGGGTATTAATTTGTTAGGGTTTTAATCGACAGGTGATTGCAATTCTTTGGGAAATTCATGGAGGTCGGCGTATCCCGTTGATTTTTTTTTTCTGTTTCCTGGACCTTTGGGTGTACTTGTTCTTCGAGCTATTCGAGCTTCTTCCTGTAGGTATGTAAATTGAATTCAGCATAGTCTTTCCGTTGGAATTAATGTGGTTTGTACTGTGTTTGTCGAACTTTTGATGTTTCGATTTGTTTGTCTACTATTTCTTTTCTTTATTATTATTTGATTAGCACTATTATTGAGTATACTCGTTGGAAATTTGGAATTGCAATGTTTTACCCCCGCATAGCGTAGCTTGGCTGTTTGCAATGTTTTACCCCCGTGTACAATGTCTGAAAGTATGTCGACTTTGTTTGTAAAATCTGCAATATTTTCGAGTAATGTTTACCCCCATATAGTGTAGCTTGGCTGTTGAATTTAAATTGGTAAAGGAATGGTTGATGTGGTCGAATTGGGTGACCAAAATGTTTCATGTGGTTCAATAGGCTAGTAAATAAAACTTTAATGCTTTAAAAATAAATAAATAAATAAAACTTTAAATTTCAGTGAGGGGCTGGCTTGTTCTTGAGCACAAAGACAATTTTGCTATTAAAGCACCAGCTAATTAATATCCCTACAATACTAGCTAATACCCACTTTACAAACATGATTAAGCATATCAACCAACTATTAGTAAACCCAGAAAATGCAACTGAATCATAATAAAAAATGTCACTACAAGAAAATAACCTTTTCGTAGCGATTATTTTAACCTTTAGTATCGATTATAATTGCAACATAAAGTTTTCCCAACGAATGGTCATTCGATACAATATCCCTCGTTGCCTTAGCCTTTAGTAGTGGTTTTCAATATCGCTGGGGTTGGCCTCAATAATCGATACGAAAAACTACATCCAATCGTGGTGATTATTGTAGCGATTACAATCGCTATAAATGTTGAACTCATTTTCTTTAAAAAAAAAATAACATGCATATGATCTTTACAAGATTCGAACATGCAACCTCAAACTTTTATATTAAATGTTTCACCAATAAGGTATGACATATTTTATGTATTCATTGTCAAACAATATTTTTATATCTAGTGTAGAAAATGCTTTTCGTATCGATTTTTGGGATTTAGTGGCGATTGTAAATGATACGATTTCTCAAAATTATATAAATGTGTAAAAATAATGTGGATATGTATTATTATATTTTCCATATCGATTTTATATGGGAAAACCATGGCGATTGTAAAATGATACGACTTCCTTAATTATTTCACAAACATACTTGCATATTGTAGCGAATGTACAATCGATACAAAATAATCGCTACGAAAAGCCATTTTTCTTGTAGTGTGTGTCACGTGATTGTGTAATAACGAGAGGCTTACTATCAAGCATTGACTTCCTGTCATCTTTGGTTTCTGATATTGACCATTTGGGTTGTATTCATTCGATCAGCTCCTTTCTTACCTGCATAGATAGAAAATAATTAGAAAATAATTACCATTTTCTAGCATGTTCATTTAATGCAACATGTAATTTTTTAACTTGTATATATGCAGGTTTCTTTTAAGTACAAGTTGTTTCAGGGATGGAGAATGTTAATTGGGGCCGTGTTGTGGATGATTGTGAAGTGGTTGAGGTGGGTGGTCTACATGATTTTGGTAAAGTAGTTCAGGTTGGTGGTGGTGTGGATGGGTTAGCAGTGCAGAATGTGGAACACTGTTATTCTCCTGACAAGGATCATGAGGGAAGGGTTATGTGTTATACCACCCCAACCAGGACAGTTCACACTATCCACACAGTTGTTTCCAGCAACAAAGTAAGTATTGTAACTTGTGTTGAACCCCCGAGAGAAGGCATGGTATTCAAAACATGGCAGGATGTTGAAGCATATTACAAGGAATATGCTGAACAAGCAGGCTTTGGTGTTACAAGGGTTCAAGGCTCTTATTCTAAGGGGAAAGAACGGAGGGGCACAAGATGGAGGTGCGAGTGCTGGGGTAGACCGGACATGAGGGCATTAAGGGAGGCAAAGAAGCGGGCTAAATCAATGGAGATTGGTGGTACTGGTGGTCTTGTTGGGGGTATAATTGGGGAGGCGAAATTAAGTCGTGGCAACCGTAAATCAAAAAAATGTGAGTGTAAAGCTAGGATCTACGCAAGTGTTAATGGAGTTGGGGAATGGGTGTTGAGAACAGTTGTGTTGGAACATACTCATTTAGTGATCCCTAGCAATTTCTAAGTTAGTTAAGGAGTATAGAATGAAAAATTACACATCCACTGTCCGAAGGAATTTAATGAATTACTACGAGGAGGGGGTCCCAGTTACTCGTATTCATGGATGCCTAGGTACTGAGATGGGTGAGAACATGACAATAACTGTTAAGGACATACAATATGAGGTGTATAAGGAGCGTCGACTGAAGATGGTTGGAGGAGATTCTGCTGCTATGATGTCATACTTTGAGTACATGATGGCTAACAATCAGAACTTTTTTCATGCACATCGATTAGATGTAGAAGGGCGGTTGAAGGATGTGTTATGGGTAGATGCATGTAGTCGGGCTGCCTATGAGTACTTTAGGGATGTCGTTTGCTTTGATGTGGCTTACTTGACAAATGAGTACGAATTACCTTTTGCTAATTTCGTTGGAGTCAACCATCATGGTCAATCCATTTTGCTAGGATGTGCATTAGTGTCGCATGAGGATTCCGATACTTTCCGGTGGATTTTTTGCCAGTGGTTGTCTTGCATGGGAGATAGACCACCTATTGCCATTTTGACTGATCAGGCAGCTGCGATGCGTAAACCCCTTGAAGAATTGATGCCTAACACTAGGCATAGGTGGTGCATCTGGCATATCCTTTCTAAATTTCCGGACAAGCTGGGTAAATTGCCAAGGTAAATTCCGTATCTCTGGAACTCATTAACTGTCATTACACCATGTAACTGCAAGTTTTATGCTCTATTCTTCCTGGGATGTGTGTCACTTTGTAGTAGGATATGGTTCATGGATTGTGTTTGATGTTTCTGGTATGTGCTTCACTCTATATTAGGATATTGTGGAACACTTTAGATGTTAGTATTGTCCTATTCTCCATGTTCTGTTATACAGATGCAATCCATCTGTTTGGTATTTTAATGTTCTAACCTTAATAAGTTGTCTCCCTTATTCGTTGATTTTTATAACATTAGATCAACTCATAACTTATTCTTATGAGACTTATGACATTCAGAATGCTGTATATTTTTTCCTCGTTAGTTTTCATATTTCATATCTGCATCTCGCTTGTGGATAATGTTGATTGGTTTCCTGGGTCAAATGTCATAGGTATAATGATTTCAAGAACATTCTGAAATCTGTGATTTATGAAAGTTTTACCTCGGATGAGTTTGAAGCTACGTGGGGTGCTGTGATTAAGGAGTTTAAACTGGAGAGCAATGAGTGGCTTACTTATATGTTCAAAGAGAGGCATATGTGGATACCCTGTTTCATGAAGGAGCATTTCTAAGCAGGGATGAAGACCACTCAGAGAGTTGAGAGTATCAACAACTTTTTCGACGGCTTTGTGAATCGTAAAACCAAGCTACATGAATTTCCTGTGCAGTATTCAAGAGCGATGACAAAGCGAGTCAAAGATGAAACAGATGCTGATGCAAATTGTTCCAAATACGTTCGGCGCTTGATCAGTGGTTTCAGGGTAGAAAAGCTCTTTCAGAAGATTTACACAGACACTAAATTCCAAGAACTCCAGACAGAGTTATCAAGATTGATAAACTGTTATTTTCGCGATGAAAGAATGGTGTCTGACAATCTGGTTGAATACCTAGTGGAGGATCGGGTGTGGATTGTTCCAGATGGTCATAGCGAGGAGGTCATTACAGACAAGAGACGGTTTTACCGGGTCACATTCGGCACCTTAAGCAAAGAGGTATTCTGTGATTGCCGGAAATTTGACACATTTGGCATTATGTGTAAACACACCGTTAGAATACTGGATCAGAACTTGGTATTTGATATACCAGAGAAATACATCGTCACTCGATGGCGCAAGGATGTTCAACGCAAACACACCCGGGTTAAAGTTCCATATCATGATCCCTCTAAATCGGCTAATGTTAGAAGATTCAACAAAATGATGTCATCTTTTGAGCCACTATGTGAAGTTGCTTCTAACGTGGATGATGACGCTGTCCAAAATGTTCTTAATGCCCTAAGTAAGTTGAAGTTGGAAGTCGACAATTTGAAAGAGAAGAAAGACAAACTTGTCACGATTACAGAAGTCCATCAATTCCCTAATGGTGATCCAACTGATATAGAGTTTGAGGTCCCACTAACTGGACCTGTTGCTGATCTTTCTGGTGATGGCGATAATGGTCAAAACACTCAACTCCAAACCGAAGTTCCCACGAGTGCTGCCCTGCAATTGAGTTTACCTAAAGCCATATATCCTGTCCTGGATCCCGTGAAGAAGAAGAGGCCAAGAGGGCGACCTAAAGGCAGCAGACATAAGAGTCTTGCGGAAAATGGTTATAAGAAGGACAAGCCAAAGGAAAGATGACCTGATGTAAGTCAGTTTTTATAACTCAATTCGCTTTATTACCTGGTGAATTTTAATAACTCCAGTCTGTTTTCCTTACATGTTTGTCCCAACTGTATTATATATTAATTTTTTTTCTTTCCCCTACGTTTGTCCCAGCTTGCAACACAATTCATACTGGACACATACTATCCTTCGTCTTTCAATGGAAAATTTCAGGTTCACTCTATACAAAATGGTTGAGTCTTTAGTGATTTGTTCTATCACTTATTGTCACTTATTGCTTAAAGTCAACTGTTTGCTTATGGTTGTTAACAGGGTAAGAGGAAAGTGCCGGATTCAGAACTTGATGCGCTCGAACAACACCCAGTCATAGATTTTGGTGCTAACAAGGATGTAGATTCTTCCTCGGATCACTCGTTCGAATCCTAAAGGTGTCCTTAATACCACAATGGTCATTTTGTATATGTAGGCCGGGTTTGACATTGATTTTGTGATGTGTGATGTATGAAGTCTAATCTACGACTATTGAAATGGAAGCAATCATGTCATTTTTACAATTTGTGTGGTTATGTATTATTGTATGATGAAAATGAAAGCTCCAACACGAAACATCATTTTGTTTGAGATTAGTAATGTAGCCTTGTCTGCATAATTATGTCATTCACAACCCAGTTTGTCTCATTTTCAAACATTATGGCCATTCACAGCCCAATTATGTTGGCCATTTGCAAACAATATGGCTAACCAACAACTAATCGAAATGAAGAGTGAAACAATAATTAATCGAAATGAAGAGTACAACAATAACTAATCAGACTAATAATCAAACAACTAATTGAAATGAAGAGTATGTATTAGACAACCCATCATTCTTTACTTTACCACCAACAACAACTAATAACAAGACAGTATGTATTTGAATGAGGCTAGTATTGGCCATAAACCAACAAATATAATGCAACTTTTAACCATAATCACCTGAAATATGGCAGGACACAATTCAGATTTCTTCAATTTCAATTGATGACCATGTTGATCGCCCTAAAGCAATCCAAAGGACATAAGATCATTCTTATGAATACAGCCTCAAACAATTTCTTCAAGTACACTATGCGTCCCCAATTTCACTAGCTACTTAAGAGAGAAATATATAATTAATTATAAGTAATAATAACTTTAGACCAGGAAACATTTCAGATTATTCAGGTTTATTCAATTTCATCTTATCGCGAATCTCCTACACCGGAATTCAGCTCATCGGTTCGTTTACCAATTCAAATCTAATTACTTAAGCTAAATTTTCAAATCGAATACATTTCGTATCATCAAAAATAGAACATTCAAACAATCAATAAAGGCATACTGAATTCCCATTTCAGATTTTGTTTAATTAAGTAAGCTCATTCTTATCAATTCAAATCAAAAATCAAATTAATTAAACTCGTTCTACAAATCGAATAGATTTCGTAAGGTTAACGCGCATCTAAGTCAATATATGAGAAGACCATTAAAATGGAAGCAGTTGCTATATTTGAATTCTCGAGAATTCCGTAGATAATGCCAGAAGGGGTAAATGGATCTAGGTTGAAGGAGGGTAAAGGTAATAACTTTACTGAATAATAATTTAACTGTGGGACCCCAACTTAACCCTGATTAGTACGCATCAGTAAATGGTCGTTTGACACGGTTCAGCTATAAAGTTAATGCACAATTTTCTTTCCAGCGTTGCCCCCGCTTTTAAAGTGGGAATTCTCGAAAATACCCCCCGATAAACATTGTATGTTTATCGGGGAGATAAATTTGATTTCTCTCCGTGTGTTACTACAAAAAAAAACATGTGATTATCAATGGTTTAAATTTGTCGATGTGAAAAAACCATTGGGAAACGCATTACCGACGGCTGACCATAGATAATTGGTAATCCGTTCGTCAATACTTCCCAAGTTACCGATGGAGCTAGCCGTCCGTAAGGTAATGATTGACAATTTTGATGGTGGTAGGACAAAGCTTTGAAAATTACAAATAACTAAGCCATCGTACACCCAAGAATAAAAAAAGGAAGAAGGATAGCGCAACCCCTAAGCTTATCCTCCACTACCTACAAAACTCTACCACCACTCTTTAAAACCCCCTTAACAATTCTCTCTCCTACTCTTAATCACACACCTTTCACTTAGTTAATCAACATTAATGAATTTTATGTTGGGAAACGTGCAACAAGGTTCAGTGCAGATAATACGTAACGGAGGAAGTATATCTTTAACTAAGCACAATAATGGATAAAAAAATAATTATATAGCTTATAAAAAATGATTAAAGATAATAGCTTTAACAATTCCAAGACAAAGAAAAATTATTCTATCTAAATCCGTTTTTTTTACTAACATTATATTTTAAAGTAGCAATCCGTGTCAGATAAAGCAAGTAATAAAATACGGCAAGAGTATATATTATAAGGTGTTTTGAATCAAGTCCACATGTCACGTGTCTCTCCTGACTTTCTTTAATACTAGATTACTAGCTATTATCCCATCTCATTACACATTTTATATAAGATTCAAATTTTTGATCCAGAGGTTAATTAATACGAACTTAATCATTGTAATATTTTTTGTGTCTTTGTTAGCAAAAATAAATTTATATAATACTCCAAAATAATAATAAAAAATCAATAAAAGATGAATTGAATCATGAATGTCATGAAAGTTGACAGCACATATAAAGACAATTAGATATTGAAGTACAAGACAAACAAAAATTGTAGCAATTTTCCTCTCTTGATATCCTTGTAATGCATTTGAACCACAAAGTCTAAAGCAATGGCAGAACCTCTAATTCAACAAGGAATTTCTCTGAAATCATCTTAATCCTATGGCCTCTACGGCAGCTCCGGCTTCCATCTTCGTCGTTGGTAGCATAATTGGTTATCCAACATGGAAGAACCAAACTAGTACCCTGTTACAAAATCAAGCAACAACTAGGAGGAAAAACCATGCTAAACTCTGTGTTTTTGCCGCGTCACAAGATTCTGGTAATTGGCAAAGGCCACCCCCTGGTGTAGACACAAGGATTCATTGGGAGAATGATGATGAAGGTTGGGTTGGAGGGAGCAGTTCAAATGCTAAACAAGAGCCACTTAAACCTGAAACTGAGCAGAAGAATTTACTTGGTGAAAAATTTTCTGACCTGCTTTATTCTTCTGATTCTCATTATCAGTAAGTAGTATTACAGGGTTATGTACAAACGTTATCAACTCGACAACTCTCTAGTAGGTATGTGTATGTCTAATGTTTATTATGCTGATTAATTAGGATTTTCTGTTGTTAATCAGGTTCTTAGGAATACCACCAGATGCTGATTTAGAGGAGATTAAAGCAGCTTATAGAAGATTATCAATTGAATATCACCCTGATACAACTTCGCTTCCTCTGAAAACAGCATCAGAGAAGTTCATGAGACTAAGAGAAATATACAATGTATTGAGTGATGATGAAACCCGGAATTTCTATGATTGGACATTGGCTCAAGAGGCAGCTAGTCGTCGAGCAGAAAAGATGAGGATGAAGCTCGAAGACCCTTACGAGCAAGATGTTATGAACTATGAACCAGTCCCGGATATGGTGGATAGGCTTGGTGGAAAGAATTTAGAATTAAGTGACCAAGCAATGAGTGCTCTTACATTTGATGCTATCATACTTGTCTTCTCAATATGTTGCATTGTTTATGCTATATTCTTCAAGGAGTACTAATAGATGTAAATCAGTATTATAGACTTGTACAAAAATGTAAGATATATTAGTCTTGATTATACAAAGTGGTTGTTGAGTTACTGAGCAGAGTTCTCTGTTATCGAATGGTTATAGTCTTGTCTCAATCTTTTGTAGCCTTTAGATATGTCAATTGAGAAACAAGAAGTGAGGAAGTCATCAGAATTATAGGTTTAGTTTATCAAATATATGTTTTAGAATTTTAGCTTAAAACACATGTCACAATGTACTTTTAATAGTTTCATCCATATTCATCCTGTCAAAACGATTGATCCCTAGTTAATTTTAAAACTTGTAGAAATAAATTACACATATATCTAAACTATGAATGATGTATTGATAAGTTTAAATCCCATCAACATTTAAAGTGTTATGGAATTATAGCAAAGTTCTAGCTAAAATCCTTCTTTAGCTTTTGCTTCTTAGTTCTAATTTATACTACGTACCAAGTACAAAGTTTGTACGAGTAATTCAAATTAAAAAATCACCTCAAACCTTCATACCAGTCCGTTAAAGAATTTGGTAATACCAATGACAACAAATTTAAGCCATAACATACTCCAATATTGCCTAAGTTGAATCAATTATTACCTTGACTTAAATCAAACTCAACTGACACACACGACATGTTCCTAAATCCACCACCCATAACATGGAACAAAAACTTTTCATAGAAAAGAAATTTTTTATGTCACAAATAATACCTCTATGTCAAAATGGCAGATAGCTCAAAAAAACTCTCGATTCTAGAATTCTGAGGAATATCCCTTGAAATCGATTCTCATCACCTGTCCTCATGGCTCAAAATTAAATAAACGAAAACGAATGGGTCATTGATGTTGGGTCGAGTTAAAAAAGAAGACTAACCGAGGCCCAAGAAGAAATGAATAGTAGGGTATACTAGCGCGTGAGAGATAATCTCTTGGTCCCTTACAGCTTAACTGGGTCTTTGCTTTCTCTTGTGTGCTAGAAATTTCAGCCATTTTTGTTTTCGATTCTCTCTCTTCATTTCTCTTTCTTTCTCTCTCTAAAGTCATGGCGTTGAACAATGGGTTGCGATCCTGTGCATCAAAGCTCATGAATTCTTCTGGGTCAATCTTATCTAAGCCAGGTTAGTCAGCCTTACAAATCTAGGGTTCTTGTAATTTCCCCAATTTCAAACGAATTAACTCTGAAATTATACGATTTTATTTAGATCTGTTTGATGGGTATTACTCTTTTTATGTGTTTCACGCCCCTCTTCGTATTTTGTCACTTAGCTTTTGCTGCATCTGGAAATTTGACTACTTTGATTTATTAGGATATTGAATTGTATCTGTTTCTCATGTATGGTAATTAGATGTTGGATTTCTGTGATTTTCTCTTGAAATTTTCAATTTTTATAACTTGTAATTGAATGCTGCTTTAGTTTGATCTTTTTTTTTTTTTTTTTTTTTTTTTTTGAGGGGAGCTTTAATTTGATCATGGCTTTATGCAGCTATATGAATTTTTATTGATCATTAGAATGCAATCCTTTTTTTTTTTTTTTTTTTTTTTGTCATAATGGCACATTCGTATTGAGAATCTGTATTACAGTATAATTTACAATGGAGATTATGTAGGTTTATGGATAGGTGAACTCATTGTTTATTATCGGATTAGTTTATCTGATTTCTGGCTGGTGAGGGAGTTTAGGATTTAGATATGTGCATAACTTGGAGGTAGGTGAATGAGTTTTGAAGTGTGAATTGGCGTATTAATCTACTGAGGTTATTCAGAGCTGAAAGTGAATGCACTTATATGGATTGTTAGACCAATAATGGGAATGTAAAGTTGGTTATATTTATCACGGAATAGGCTGTGCTAGAATTTGGGGATATGGTGATACCTGTGTCCATCAAGGAATGATTTCGTAACACATATATTTAGTAAATAAGCAATAGTTGATGGCTTACTTCTAGCAAGAGTTCAGTGCCTTTTTGTGTGGATTAGAATGATTGATTAAGTCTTAATTTATCGATGTTGCGTATTCTGTTGATAATTAGGTTAGAACCATATCTGAGATATTATTATAGGGTATAGAAGTCTGAAGCTATTATTAGGCTGTTCCAATGTCCCATATATGGGGTTTATCGCAGTATTGTCTGTTTTAAAAAAATCTGTTTTTCTCTAGGTGCCACCAATAAGTCATACCTAATGCTGGTTGAAACAAGAAGGTTGGAGATGCTGTCAGGTTATTTGATGTTAAACCTGTTGGGATGATTGTATGCCTAGATTTTGGATCAATTGGATGTTGTTGGAAGGAGGAAGTTTAGTGTCACTCAATTTTGTCTTCTTGGGGTGTTTTCCCTCTATATCATTAATATACGCAGTACATCTTAGCGGCTTAGCATGTGAATTATTCTGAGTGCTGCAAAAGGCGGATTTGTACTTGTGAAGCCTGAAGCTGATGCAGGATTTTTTATGGGCTGGAGCTGTCTGGCTGTCAGCTTAAGGCAGAAAGAGGTTTGGGTTTTGGGAGGGTGATTTCAAAGATCATTGCTTCCATGGGGTGCATGGTGGTGGAGGGTTGCCCCCATGAACCTTGGTCTCTCTAGTATTCTATTGTCAAGAGCAAGTATGGATGATGTCAAAAAGGGTGGGGTTATGGAATTAAATTTCGATGGAGTTGCTTCTTCTCAAGATAAACAGTGTCAGTATCGTTTTGGGTTATTTTGGGGCTTTTTGGCTACATTCAATTGTAGAGATACAAAGAGTCTGGGTTAATATGGTTTTTGTGTTTCTTTATGAGGACATCTTGTCCTCTGCTGTATCCTTCTGTTTGAGCTTTAATACAAAGTATGTTATTTAAAAAAAAAAAAAAAAAAATTAAACAAAAAGCTTTGTACATGTGAACTACTGCTTCCCAAATGTGGAAGTGTACACCTCCTTCATTGGAGGATTGACCTGAAGTCCTGAATGCTTATTAGTGGTGTACCTTTGGTGGTTATGATATCAACATGTTTTCAAACTTATTTTCAATAGTTTGTAGCTTTGTTTTCTTATAAAACATGGAGCTATCTAGCCTTTATGCAATTATTTTGGTGCTTGAATTTTGTGGAGTGTGATCAAGCTGGGTTAGCAAATAAGGTACTAAGCACCACAAAGAGAGAGGGGAGGGGGGTTATTAAGTCCAGACACTCCTGATTAGCCTCCAATTCTGCAACTCTTGAACCGTCATAGATGGTTGAGGATTTACTTTTTTGTGTGCTGAATGAATAATCATGAAACCATGGGATATAATGGCACGAAAGTTGGATATTGTCTTATTTTAGTCATCCTATTGTAAATATGAGCTCTTTTAGTTTCTTTTGTTCTCTTAATAATTTAATGTCTGTGGTACAAGAAATATTCAGTTTATCTAAGTTAAGTGTTTTGTACTCACAGCAAGCAGAGAATTTCACTCAAGTGGGATGAAAATGATGGGAGGACATGGTCATGATGAGCCATTCTACCTTCATGCAAAACACATGTACAACTTGGACAGGATGAAGCACCAGAAGTTGAAGATGTCCCTTAGTGTATTGGCTGCCTTTAGCATCGGAGTCTTTGTCCCTGTTTATGCAGTTGTTTTCCAGCAAAAGAAGACTGCATCTTAACTTCATTTTAGCTCCTTTTTTCCTATTTTGTTGGAAGTTATACAGACTACCTGAGTTGGCCTTGTATTGTAAGATCATGATGGCTTTTTTCATATCACTTTCAGTTTTCTGCTTGGAATCTTACCTTTGCTAGAACTTGGAAAGGTACATTTGACAATAAAATTTTTGTAATGATTTCTGCCGATCAACTACTATATATCATTGATTGTTATGGTTGTGGTTCAATGAAGTTCTTGTACATTGCATTTATAAGATTTCATATTAGCCTTCTATATGCATTTTGGCAAGTTCTTCAATGTTGATGGCATACTAGCCTTCTATATGCATTCAAGATGAGACGTAAATTGAGAAAAATGACCCAACTTCCCAACACCTCGGTAGGGTGGTCTTATATAGCTTGAAATATGGTGAGATATATGCTTTAACTACAAAATAAAGATTACAATGATATGTAATGGCCGACTATAATGGTATCTTGAAACAAATCTATTTTTAAGCAATCTTAATCATAATTTAAATTCGGCTTTGATCAAAAAGCGAATGCAAAGGATTGAATTGCAATACCATGCTGGTTTAATTTTATGACGAGAGCATTGTCTTCATATTCTAAGATTGATGTGGAAATTGCAAAGTACCAACATAAAAAAGGGCACAAAACATAGAGCAAGTAAATGCTTCGGAACTTGATTTCAACATGGGGAAGTAACCATTTGAGTATGAAATTTGGAGGAAAAAGAAGTTATTTGTGAAACAAGAAGCCAGCAGACACTATTGTACACAACCAGACCTTGCAATCAGTCCTGAGAACGGCAAGAAAATCGCCAAAGAATGAACATCGCCAGAATTACGATAACAATTACTTAGCATTTCTAAGCCTTGTATTTTTTTTCAATACTACCTCCTACTATTTGCTTAGGCTCAGCACGTCCAAGAGGATGATCGCTTAATCAATGGTTTCATTAACTTGTCTTCTTCCAAGGAGATCATACCCAAGTGTGATGGATCTTCTAGCATCATT
Organism: Chenopodium album; assembly: GCF_948465745.1. NCBI lineage: Eukaryota > Viridiplantae > Streptophyta > Magnoliopsida > Caryophyllales > Amaranthaceae > Chenopodium > Chenopodium album. The sequence continues at coordinate 50,712,537 of NC_137849.1, forward strand.
TTTGCCACAAGGTATCCAGCAATTGACCAAGTTTGGAATTTTCGTGCTTGTTTTCCAATGTATCTGCCTTGTTTACCATCATAGTATTCTGGCCAGCCGTCTTTGAGCAAACGGGACTCTGCCAGATCAATGGCTCGTCTTGCAATCTGTGGTCTACCAGTCTTGATGCACGCAGCCGTTAACAACCATAAAAGAACTGCAAGCAGCACAGAAAAAGAGATGGGAAAACAAGAGGAAAGAACATAAATGTTCAATTCTTCAAACACAAGGTAATAAATGTGATGCAGAGTTGCTAATAATATAGTTTCGTACCAACTACTACAGAGAAATTACCAATAACGATATCAGTGAGAAACTTGAGTAGTTACTAATTTACTACTAATAAGAAATTCTGAGCCTTGTAAAGGTGTCCTGAACCCCTTGCAAGCAGCATGCATGTTAGGGGCTGCTGGCCTGCTACTGAAGTACTACTTCATATAGAATAGAAATCTAGCGCAACCTAACAGAAAATGGACTGCTAATTTGACAACGCTATAGGAAAACCCCGAGCTTTAGCCATTAATTCGGGTTTTTTAAATCCCGAACATTCGTTCAACAAGTCACGACAATGCACTGAGTATAAGCAAAATCACTAATAGGTACAAAAGAGAAATATTGAATGTGTAGGCATGCCTCACACGGAGGCGTGATTAAATTGCCAACACCTATTGATTCAGCAAGTCCTAGTTTATTCTTGTAAAGAAACCTCATGTAGGTGGTCTAATTAAAGGGATAACGCAAGTCATCGAAATACGAAGAGAAATTCTTTCCACATTACCATCAAGGAGAAAGCTAAAATAAACAAGAAAATGGGCAAACCTGGCCAGGATCCTCCATTGTGGTAGCTCCATCTGGTATTCTTGGGATCACATCCGGTGACAATCCGCCATTCATGACTTTCTATGGCAGGATAAGAGATTTTTAGAGGCATTTCTCCCACCAACTCTTCCCAGCGCTCTTCAATGAGATCCATAATAGCCATAGATTGCTCTGGAGTTGCAAGAGAACAAAGGATGGCAACACAATTGCCCAACGCAAACCATCGAAAATCCATCCTTGCTGGACTAACATTTCCAATAAAGTAACCACCACGTGTAGGCATGAAATCAAAAACCCAATCTGGAATTGAATCGGGAATGACATTAAACTTATTCACAGCTGTATGAGAATATTCTTCTGTTTTGTAACGGTAGACATCATTTAGTTGACGGAAATCAAGCCAAAAATAGTTTCTCATGTGAAAACTCAATGCATGCAACCGCTTCACTATTCTTTCGATAAATTCCTTCCCTTCTCCATCATGTTTAAGCATAGCCAAAGCACATCTCAGTGACATGAAGAAGAGCGATTGAATTTCAATAGGATAGCCATAAATTCCCTGGAAGATGATCATGTCTCAGAATACAAATGTGGATATTAAGTCAACAGAACAATTTTAAAAGATTGTTATATGGTGAAACCAAAGACACAATGCTCAAGTCATATTAGCATGTAGTTTGATGAGTAGCAACAACCCTTGTCATCAGATTTCATATAAAACAGAAGTATTGAAAACTACGTGAGATAAAAAGTCAAGTTCACGCACAGTCATTAAAGAAATGATGAATTTAGGTTTGGTCATGAAAAAATATATCATTCTGTTGGTAAACTTAGCATGGATTACCTACTTCTGTTTGAATCAAAGGAATGGGCAACCTTTATGGCGATTTGATCATTAGCTTTTATCAGGCAACAACTCGTATATGGTGATGGAGCAAGTTAAGCTATGACAGTAATGAATTAATGATGATACATATGGTGGGGTTGTACGTATCAGTATTATTAGCCAAATCAAATCATACCAATTAAGAAATCAGCATAACAATAAAGATTCAACGACAAAAAAAGAAATAAGAATTTTTGGGATAATATTAAATATTGAAATTGGAATTCCCTGCATGCATTTGACACATTTTTATATGACAGTAGAACAGTCAAAGTCAATGCTCTCTCTTAAGAATGTTAAAGGACTTATACCCACCTAGTGACCTTTTTATATGGTAGTCTTAAATTATTGATGATGAATATCATATGAAAGAACCAGAAAATTTACAGCAGTAAAGAGTTATAGAGAGCATCTTACCATTCTCCGATCAATCATTGAGCAACCATCTGCGCAAAGTAGGGTAGGAAATGTGTCAAACCCTTCCGACAAACACAGAGTCATTATAAGCCTCATCCCCTTCTGACATTCCGGCGACTCTGCCAAAGACATATCTCCAGTAGACTTTGTATATGCACGCAACAGAATAATCCACCAGAAACCTGAGTCAACAGGAGCTACTCTTCCGATGGCACTCTCACCAAAGTCCGCAACGACAGTATCTGATTTCCGAACAGGATCATGGAGCACCTTGAAGCTGGCTGGCATTGCCCCTTCCCCGAGCTTAAACCGGTCAACTCTCTTTTCCCAAGCCTGAAGTTGCAGGGTCTTTAGCAGGAAATTCTTAACTATATCTGGCTCACCATTCATAAGAAAAGCTAGTGCACTAGGCACAAAATCCCTTACAAACACCTGCAAAACCATAGACCGTCTCAGATTAATGGAATCAAAACAGTAACAGGTAATAGATAATAATTACAGCGATGTGAAATGAAGATACCTGATCATAATTCAAAACTTCCTCTGAAGCATGATCATAAGCAGCAATGGTACCCACAGGCTGACCTCTGAAGTACACCAAAGATCGTCGAAGAGCTTCCCAAGCTTCGGCAACCATAGGATGTGGCTCAAAAGAGTTCCTAGTTGATGAAGCAGGTGTATCGAAACCAGACCTTGCTCCAGGAGAGTACATGTGATCAAAGTTCTCTACACTCCCTTTATTCAGACCTACGGACAACTCACTCAACGATCTCTCATCGAATGATCTCTGCCTTTCAATATTGAGCCTAGGCTTATCAAGAAGCTTAGACAGGTCAAAATCATCCATCTCGGAAATCGAGCAATGAGAGCTCACTTTCCGAAGACCAACTCCCTCCATTTCTTCCGGTACCGATAATTCAAACAAATACACACCACCCCCTTCAACAACAACAACAAAAAGTCCTACAAAAATCCAATTACTTGAAAATCAGAAAATAAGGCAATATATAGGGAAATCAAAGAAAATTCTCCAATAATAAAGACCTAAAATAAACCCTCCAAATTGGAAATACAAGATCTTCAAAGATTCCTTTATGTTAGCCCCCACTACCCCACATAAATATTATCCACAACTATGAGTCTATGAACACATGTATCATGTCTTCTTCACATATATCTTTATTTATTTTTACAAAAATCAACCTAATCCATAAACATACCCCTAGCATACACTATATATAAGAACTACAAAATCCGTGGATGTCAACTAGCTTAGTTAGTATACTCGAGACCTCAGATCAAATCTCGTCTACAACACTACCCTTTAACTTCCTAAACTCCAACAAAAATTACCAAAACAATCTGCATAACATTAACAATTGCGGGAAATTTTATCGAGTATAACCTATATTAAACTCACAAATATCACATTATAACAAAATAAAGCTCCTATGACCTATAATACAGATTTTAAATAATATATTCAAATAAATTAGCTCATAAAAGCAGATCCATCACAAAATTAAAAAAAAAAAAAAAAAAAAAAAAAAAAAAAAAAAAAAAAAAAAATTATTAAAAGAAAAGCTAAAAAATGCACATTAAATCTAGCAGTAAAAAAGTACACTAATAAAAGCCTTAAAATCAAAGCAATAATAATAAAAAATGATGAAAAAATAAGTGTTGGGAAGAGTAAAACATCAGATCTGAAAAGAAAAATGAGAGATCAGAGGAGAGAGAAAGTACCTGAGAGACGGAAAAGTAAAAGTTTCCGGTGAAATCGACGGTGGACGGCCGCCGGAAAATGGAGATAGACGGCGGAGATGAGAGAGAAAAAAGGAGAAGGAAAGGAAAAAAAAAAGCATAGTTAGGTGAAGCAGGGATATATAGTGATAATGGAACAGAAAACTAGGAGAGAGAAAATTATTTTAAATTTATATTTATTTTTTTTAATTGGGAGAAAAAATATTTCTGACTGAGTAAAGTGAAGGGAGTGACCGGGAACAGGGGATAGCCGGTGAGAAATGGCGCACGAGGGAAAATAGGGAGACTGGAAGAGTAGGTTGAGGAGACAAAACGACACAGTTTCAGATGGGTTAATCCACTTGGTTTGGTTTTGTTTCGGGTGGTTGGGTCCGTTGACAGCCTGACACCTTAGCTGTTACTGCCATTTTTCGATTGTTTTTTTTTTTTTTTTTTTCACCTGTTAATAATGAGTCCTTTGTAATTTTGCATACTCTTTTTGTTTCTAAATACTGTATATTACTTCAAATTAAAAAGTACTGTATTGTATACAGAATACAAAGGAAAGTGTAATTAAAATACAGTATAAATATGGAGTATGCTTTCGTTGGTTATTTGTTGTTTAATGCTTCATCCGCTTTTTTTAATTGACACCGTTTGACTTTTACACTATTTACACAATATGCTTTGACTCACTTTTGTAGTTTATATTTATGTGGGATCTTATTTGAATTGTTTCAATGTATGTTTTATTAATATCCACTTTTTGAAATTTTACAATGTTGATAATTAGAGATATTAATTGTTAAAAAGATGCGTTGACAAGCGTGATAATATAAAGGTGTCAACTAAAAAAAACAGAAGAAGTATTACTTTGCAGGAGTTTAACGTGTATATTCTAAGGAGTATTTCTAATCCCTCCGCTCATAATTAGAACCCTATTTCTAACATTTATTACTCACATAATAAAGAGAAAATAGACTTCTAATTATGAAACAGAGGGAGTATATGTTATACTCTGTAATTCGTGTCTATAAGGTTGAATCTTTGATCTAGAAGTAGTTCATTTGTTTATAAATAATTGTTTTTGTCTAACTAAATATTCATTATTAAAAAAGAAATAACATAAAAGAAACAATAACTTTTGTATACATCCGGTGTACAGTAATTTACTGTACATCGGGGGTCACTTTTTATCAAATTTAGGGTCACTTTTACAATTTTTTGGGTAATTTTTATCAATAAAGTATAAATACTTTGTAACATTTATTTATGTTAGGGTAACATTTATCCATATTAGGGTAACTTTTGCTCATTTTAGGGGTAACTTTATAACGGATGTACAATATTTATTGTACATCCGATTTATTTAAAAGTTTGTGTAAAAGAAATCATGTTACATACATTTTCATGTTTAGCTTTAAAAAAATGCATAATACAACATAAAATATTTTAAAGATCAAATTTGTTGTTACCAAACTTGAAAATAAAATTAGGGCTTTCTAATGATTTTTTATCTTACCATTTTATAAAAAAAAAAAATAATAATAATAATTAAAAAAAATAAAAATAAAAAAAACCTTGAAAATAAAATCAATATACGAGTATTTTCATAGGGATTAAAAAGCACGGAGCACTTATTTCAAGCAAGTAATGCGTGGGCTCGTTTGGAGATTTGATATATCAAGCGACTACCCACGCAAATAAATACTCCGTAGACAATAAAAGAAAAAAATGTTGTTAAATTGAACTCTACTAGCAATCAATGTCTATTTCATGTGAAGTGTGATAATGCACGCCATGCAAATGAGGATTTATTTTTGCTTGTTTAGTATTTTATTTTGGTTACTATTTATAAATATTTTGTTCAATATATATATATATATATATATATATATATATATATATATATATATATATATATATATATATATATATATATATATATATATATATATAGATATAGATATAGATATTAGAAAACCTATTATTAGTATTATATGCATTGTGCATATATAATATTTATATGCATTGTGTATAATATTGTTGATTGATAGGCAAATGATATAATTTGCGGGTTTAATGTATTTGTGGTACTAGAGTAGATTAGTAATTTATATAATTATTGGCATATCGTTTCTCTTTCCTCATATTCTCAATTAGTGTTTAGCTAGCTCACTAAATTAAATACTAGATCAAGAAATTGTGAGTGAGTTGATACGTATGTAGTACGTAGAACCATTAGATAAAAGTATAATATTGAGTGATAAAGAATAATAGTGTGATAAAATATCTATTTTTGGACTATGCACATAAAGTATGTGTTAGAACTTAGAAGATGTACAACAGTTCAAGTAGTATTCCTATTATGTGTCACATTTATTTTCCATGATGGAATATAAATAGCTAGCTAGCTAGTTTCGTTTTTAGAACGTAACCATAAGTTGAACTATTGAAGAATCCCATTATGTATGAAGAATATGATCAACTTAGCTTGCAGAAAAAATAGAATTTTGATATGAACAATTTTTTTTCCCTTTTGACGAAGATGTGAGTATCTAAAATAGAAGATTATGCTAAATGTTTAATAAATATGCTTCAAAAATTAATAAGCTCATTAATAGTGATAATATTATATTGTATGGTAGACGGTTTACATAAAGTTGTTAATAATGGACAATATCGAACTAACTCCCATTGTTTGACTTTTTATTAGTGATTAGTAAAACTAATTATAGTTTAATATTTTGAGAATATTATTTGAAAAATAATTCAACTACTTTTCACATAAAAACATTTATTTCTATATAATAATAAAGAAAATATGATCAAATATAATACAATTAATTATTTAATTATATAGAACTCGAAACATCGCAACTTAAAGATGATGAGGATTTTTTTTTTTTAATTTGTTCTTAAGATGTACACATCTTTCTCTTTCAAAAAAAAAAAAATGTACACATCTTTTTCAAAGTTGAAAGTAAAGGGAAAGATATAAGGTAGGACGAAAGAGACCTATGAAATTAAAGATTGAAAGAATGAAAGGTAATACCACTACAAGAGTTTAGATGAAATTTTCACGTCATACATCAAAGGAAATGAATTCGTTGAAGCATAAAAATAAAAAAATAAAAAAATAAAAAAAAAAAAAAAAAAAATCAAATAAAAAAATCAAACATTTGGCTTCCAATTAGGAATCCTTCCTTATTCCTTGGCCCCGCTAAACACCCTCCGTTTAAAGTTGGATTGTTGGGGTCAATATTCCCACTCTATCTAATTAAACTTGACCTTGACTTATTAACACAAGGTTTGCATGTAGGCCTTTTGTACTTTTCTTCACATCAATAGATATTATGAATCTATGAAATAAATCAATCATATTTGTTATTGTTATAATTAACGATATGATTAATTTATCATATCATTCTTAAAGCCGCATGTATAAAAAAAGGAAAAAAAAAAAATATATACTCCGTAGTGTTTATTTTACCTGAATTTTCTAGATTATCTTACATAATGTAATTTAATTTGTTATAAACTTTTAGTTAATCTTGTATTTCTTCATGAGTAATATTTACGGAGTAAAATTTACATTACTCATATCTGACCAATACCTACCATCGATGTCAGAATTCAGAGTATGTAATACTGTTGAAATAGGGGAACAATTATTCGTTCCTTGTCATCTAAACATCTACCACAAAAGATTAGCGCTGCATGCATGAATATTTGGTTTTTGTTTGATTATAGAATAAGACAATCAATGAATAGTCCGTAAATGAGAGGTCCAAATACAAGATTCCGTGCCAAAAAATCAGCAGAAAATTAAAAGTAGGGACTATTGATAAATTAGATGTGAAAAAGGGTCAACCATTGGATTAGTCATTTATTTAAAGGCATAATGCGCCATGCATCGTGCGTTAACATTACATTTTGTTGCACGGATCACTTCTCACGAGACCACCCCACTTGCTCGTATAGAGAGTATAGACTATTAGAGTACTTTCTGAAAGTGATTGGATTCTTAATTCTACTTCCTATTTTTGATGTTTTTAATTAAGCTTATTTTTTTAATTCAATAAAACTTTTTTTTTTTTGACAGTGAGAACAAATAAATGAAAAAATAAACTTAAAAAGATCAAAAAAGAAACTCCCGAACACAAGCCTTCCCAGCCAACCAATGCGCTGCAGATACCCACTGCCTAGGAACTTTGCGAATGCTGCAGGCCTCAACATTAGCCAAAAGAGCTCGAATATCCCGAATCAACCAGCAGAGAGAAATGTCGTCACGCTGTTTTCGGGCCAACATCAAACAAAGAGGTTTGCAATCTGAAAAAATAAGGATCCTACGAAAACCCTTGCGTGGACATGATGTAACCCTCAGTTGCAAGCTTGTAACTTGGAATGGAGAGCTGAGGAGGAGAAGGAAGCACAGGCACCCCCCCCCCCCCTCACACTACAGGCGAATCACACTCGAAAAATCCAACTCGCACCAGCCGAATTGTCCAAGGACGACCATGCCCCGTCACAAATAAAAAAGATATCAAAAACTGAAGCAATATTCCCACAAACAGTGGCTGCAACACCTGGACTAAGCATCCTAGGCCGAAGATCCCTTGAGAAAGGACACCTACGGAAATTCTGAGCTTGTTGACCCCGTATAAACCACTGAGAAGCAAGAAGCATAACATCATCCGGAGAGACTGCCTGATGCCGAAACCTGACATTATCACGCGAAAACCAAATAGCCACAAAAGAGCGAAAACCACACAAAGTTTTTCCAGTCCTTAGCCACCCTTAACAGTGAAATCATCGAGGAAAACCATTAAAGAAAAGGCAGGAAAAGAAGACCCTGACTACTAAACTGAAACGAACTACGGACCCATAAAGAGACAACAAAGTCACAATCTCTGAACAAAATGATCCACCGTCTTCAGCTCCCTGTGGCAAAAACAACAAACAAGATCAACAGTCAGGCCACAAACAACTAGAATTGCCGCCACCGAAAGACCAGGCTGAAAATTTTCCAGCCAAAGATATTCCATTTAGGAATTTCCCCCAGAATTTCCCCCACTAGGAAGAGGGAATAGACCCCCCATAAGGGCGCTTAGAAGTCTGCATAAGCAAGAGGGCATAATCAGACTTCGTAGAAAAGGATCCGTCTTTAATAAATTTCCAATACACAAAATCGTCCATGAGCTTCAACGAACGATCCAAACTTAAAATCCGATTAGATGTTGGAATATTGAAAACCCAATGGACCTTTGAGGGGTCCCACGCATTAGAATGCGGATCAATGAAATCGGACACATGAATCGGTAGTTCAGACTGGGATAAACCAGACTTTAGCGAAACAGGACCACCAGGAGCTCAGTCGTCAGCTGTAATACGAAAACTCCTACCCACAACCTACCTTCCATCGGACACCAAGAGCTACCGCAGACAGCGCCAGCTGTAAGATTCCGTTTTCAGTTGCTTCCCAACTTGAAATTTAAAAGTAAAATTGTTGCGTATTGTGTACATTAAGTCATTAATGGTACAATATAAGATTGATTTATAGCTTTCAGGCAATTTAAATACTTTACCCGTTTTATAATAATTGATGTATCTAATATTATTTCATAATTTTAACTCTACATATTTATCATGTATCTTTAAGATAAACCTAATAATAACCTACATATAATAACACTCCGTAGCAAAATAGATAGTCAAAGTTATGATTAAACAGTCATATTTAATTTTATGGAGCAGAAAAGAGTATAGTCTACATGATACAATACAAGAATAACTCATCAACATTGAATGGGGAAGGAGTAATCTCTCTAAACCCCAATGCTCTGTTCTCTCTCCTCAACCCCTTAAAACCCTACCCCTGTTAAGCCTAGGAACTCGCCGGAGTTCCGGCGCCGCGGTCGAACTCCGACGAGCCTCCTTCTCCTTTTCTCTTCTTCTTGTCCTTTCTTCTCCCCTTCCTTCTCCTCCTTCGAGCATCTTCATTAGTTAACCTCCGTAACGCTCCCGCCAACCACCTCAGCCTGCTGTTGTCGCCGGAGTTCGGCCGCGGCTCCGGAACTCCGGCGAGCCTCCTCTCCTTATTTTCTTCTTCTTGTCATTTTTCTCCCTTTTCCCCTCCTCTATTGAGCGTCTTTAATTCTCACACTATAAAAGACGACGCTCTCACCTTCCCAAGTTTAATTCTTCTAGTTTGAAGGTGTTTGTGTGAGCTATATCTGTTAAAGAAGTTTCGAGGGGAGTAATTTCGAACGCCGGACTCCGTCACCTTCCCCACCTTAGCGTGCGAGGAAGGATATCGTTTAATGGGTCTCTCCACCGGCGAAACAAGGCCTAAGGACTAGGCCTAACGCCGCCATCATTGGTCATCGTAAGTTTGACCGTGATGGAAACGATAAAGTTAGGGTTAGGGTTTCACGGGCCCTTGCGCTGGAGGGCTAGGCCTTATGCCGCCGTCAAGTGAAGTTCGTGACGGAAACGGTGAAGTTAGGGCTAGGGTTTCGAGGTTCCTTGTGTTCGTGGGTTCGTGTTCTTGTGTTCGTGGTTTGGGGTTTTCGGATTGGACGGTGCTCTCCTCTGGTTTGTTCTTTTTCCTAAGTATGTTTTTTTGTTGGTAATTATCAGGGTTTACATGTCCTAGTTTGTTTTATGGTATTATTTAGCCCCCTTTGGTTATTTTCCGGGCTATTGAGTTGTTTTGGCTATAGTATTTTGGGTGGTTGTGTGCAAAGGGAGTTAGGATCCTTTGTTAAGGATTGTGGTGTGGTTATAGTGGTACGAGAGTTTACAGGTGTGGTTGTTGGGGGTTTGAACAAGAAGTTGTCCTTGGCTAAGGTGAAGTGTGTAATTTGTTGGAGTGGTATTGGTTTGGTTTCTTTTCCCTCGGTTGTAATGATTCCTAGGATCATTACTCTTGAAATTTGTTATTTGAAGCAGGCGCCCAAACTTTGTTTTAGGGTTTCTCGAGCCTCAACGTTGTCAAAGCTTTCTTGCCAATAAGGAAAGCTATTGATTGGGAGGTCACTAGTTTAAGTGACCTGTTTGATGACCTTACTTGGTGATGAATGGATCCCTTCAGGTAAGGATAAGCTAGCCAGTGGTCAAACAGTTTCAATTCTCTCTGTTGCTCTCTTTATGGTGTGTAGTATATTTTTGCTCCTTAGTTTGTAAGGAGTCCTTAATCTGCGACATGTCCAGCCAATTCAAGTTTAATTTTATTTTTTTTGTCAAAAGTTGTTGTAAAGGCTTAAGTGTTAAAAGCCATGCTTTAAGGTTTAGTTCTTGTTCTGTATTTTGTAAACTATGATTTTATAAATACATTTGCTATTGTCAAAAAAAAAAAAGAAAAAGTAAAAAATACAAGAATTATGACAGTTTTTATGCATTTGTTTATTTATTATCACAGTTACATAAACCGTCATACTTACATTGTTGTTGCTACAATCTATACTAATATATTAAAAAGCGTTCCTAGCACCAAAAATTACTCCATATAATTAAAAACATAAGTATAAGAGGGTTTGAACCCTTTTTTATGCATTTGTTTATTTATTATCATAGTTACATAAACAGTCATACTTACATTGTTGTTGCTGCAATCTATACTAATATATTAAAAAGCGTTCCTAGCACCAAAAATTACTCCATATAATTAAAAACATAAGTATAAGAGGGTTTGAACCCTTAACCTCTTATAACACATATGACTATTTAACCATCTAAGCCAATATCAACTATGTTATTTGTATTGAAAAAAATTCATATAAGTTTAAACCACAAGGTTCAATTAAAAAATAATAATAAAAATATTCAAAGAATAACTCAATTTTAGTTTGATAATGACAATTGCTGTTTTGAAAAGCCTTTTTAAAAAATTATTAATTGCACGTCTACAACAGTAACAATTCGGACAACACCCGAACTTACTCACTAGTGTATTTTTAAAATCTTGTATGCGGTACTATAATATTTTTGATACGGAGTAGCTTTGATGATAATGTAAAGCTTGTTCTTAAAATTCCCACTACAAACAAACATCATTAAGTTGAGTTGAGATCAGAGTTAATTATTAGAAAGAAGATAATAAAATAAATGAGGGAGAGGTGGAGGTCTTATCCGGGGAGAATATTGAAAATTTCACACTCATGCATGCTGATGGCAATATTGTTGTTTGTCATCGCAACTATATAATTAATTATTCTAAACAAATCACAGAAAATGCAAATGTATTATACATTTATTACACATACATGCTTAGCTTAGAATTTCATTGCAGCTCATGCCATGCCAATGCAAAAATGCTAGACTTTTTTTTAACACTTATTACTCAGATCCGTATCACTATAATAATGAACCATTGAAAAACATAAACCAATCACATACTCCGTGTGAAATACTCCTTGTCAAGATTCTCTGCGGTGTATTTAATTGTCCCTAAAATATTTAAGTTTGCATGAACGATATTTGTTATATTAGTCTATTATCTAATCTATCTCTAAGTTCGTTTGAATATATACGTTAAATTACATCATTTTAATCCTGTAAAAAAAAAAAAAAATCATTTTGATAGTAAACTTTCTAAACTTGGTCAAAATATAATTTCAAAAATACAATTTAGTCATTGATGTTAATGATGTACACACTAATAGCCTAATGGGAGATTATATTACTGAGTATCTTTTTTACTTTTACAAATTATGGAGTACGGAGTATTACTTAGGGGCCGTTTGGTTGGGGGTATTCAACAAAGGGAATGAGAATCAACAACCATGAATCCAATTGTTGATGTTCGATAGACAAAATCAATCATTCTCTTTACCCCTCCCATTACCCCTTTTTCCTCTATCTTCATTCCCCACCACCCCCTCCAAGGGAATCACTCAAACTCCCAAATTTCTCTTCACCTAACTACCTTGACCACTCTTGAAAACACCAACTGACCACCGACACCACCGCCTAGCACCATAAAATCGCCGACGCCCCTGCCGCCACCATCTTCCACCACCTAAAACCACCATTCTCCATCGAAACCACTCAAATCCACACGGAAAAAAACCCATCTTCTCCAAATTACCCAACTTCATTCGAATTAACCCTCACCCACCACGTTCACCACTCATTACCCACGAAATCACCACACCCACCATGAAAACCACCACAAAACCACCCAAAAATCCTAACCATCTCAATAAAAAAAACCCATAAACAACCCCCAAACACCCAAAAAACAACATATGACACTTTATTAACAAACAACCTATTAGATCTATCAAAAAATCACTTAAAAAAGAGAGAGAAGAGGGGCGGCGGCGCGGTGGACGAGGGAGGGCGGCGGTGTTGCAGGAAAAGGGGAGTAGGTCGCCGATAGGGAGGGGTGGGGACCGACGAAGGGGGTGGGGGAGCTCGACGCCGCTGGGGGGAGGGGGGTTGGAGTTGGTTGTTGGCAGTGAATTGGTACTTCCATCTTCATTCCCCTTCTCCTTTGTGAACAAATAACCTATACTTCCTCTGTTCTTTTTTACTTGACTTGTTTCTTTTATCACGCTTGCCAATGCAAAACTTTAACGAGCAATAACTTTAATTCTCATTAAGTAAAAATTATAAAAGTTATATATTATGATAGTACTTATTGAGACGAATTCAAAAACATCTCATATGAATATGTTTGTCCTTACATATTATTCACAAAAGACGGTCAAAGGAGGGGTGATGAATAGTGTAAAAGTCAAAGCGGGTCAAGTAAAAAAGAACGGAGGAAGTAATAAATAAGGGAGTTGCTTTTCATTCTCCCTCTTTCCCTTTCTCTTAGTCATTCCCTTTCCCCTTTGTGAATCAAACGGCCTCTTAAGGTATTCTAGAAAGATGTCATAACTTTTCCTTAGTCATCTTTCATAGATTAAATGAAAAATGCTTTGTATGGACTGTGGAGTCCATCTTAAGTTTTCACCAGAAAAAAAGGAAAATAATGAAAGAATAAAGTCAAACATATAGATTTGGAATTTAGTGCTAAATAGTTGGGCCATGGCCCATGGGCCCTTAGAGGCAAATATCAGTACACCACAGCCATACGGTCATACGTACGGTTCGCGTGACACATCAATTATTTTATATTCTTTTAATAATTTTTGACTAAAATAAATGCAAATAAATATTTTTCAGAGAAAATAAATCTTTTAAATAAAATCAAATCAAATATTTTTAAGAGAAAATGAATCTTTTATCAAAACTTAGCATAAGAAATCTATTGCAATAAGTTGACAATTGGTATATTTTAATTTGTAGATAACGATATTCCGGAAAATTAGTCGCAAAAAGTACCATGTGAATCACAATAACAAAGATAGCTTCAAAGCTTAGCTTAGCTTAGCTTGATAAATAAAATAAAATAGGTGACCTTGATTATATTGCGGTAGGTCGGCTTAAATGAATAAGCTAAAAGGGCATGATTGTCGTAATAATTATGTTAATTATGTATTGAAAATGAAATCTCGACTGTAGCTGTTTAATCATGCATGATTTTTGCTGTTAACTTACGCCAAACTAAACTCGATATATTTTTGAGCGTGTTCCGCACTTAAAGTTTTCGTGCTTCACCCTTTACTAGCCTATTTATAAACTGTTTAATCTATATCTATACTTAGTATTTAAAAACTCAAACCAAGAAAAACACATATTCTCTCCTATTACACTTTTCTATGTTCTTTTCCAATTCAATGTGCCACATGTCTTTTCACATCTTTAATTTTTTAAAATTTTTTAATACATCATCTTTAACTCTTTCATTAAACACTTCATCTTTAGCTCCCTTCTTCAATTCAAACTTTTCGTTTTCTCTCTTTAATTTAGTCCTTCCACCTTCTTTTTTTCAAGCATAATTTCGAATCAAAGTCTCAAAAATTTAATTGATTTATTCATGATTTCGGTTGCACATTGCACTCATAATAATTTATTGGTATTTCCTTACTCATCTCTCAATGTAATTTTCTATGAACAACCTGTGCATTTGCACGGGCCAAAAGACTAGTTTTTACGTAATTTAGAATCAGATAATATTTGGAGTAAATTTGTTTGTGTGTGGGAAAAAATAATTATATATAATTATTCTTATAAACTAGCTAGTTATCAAGATGTTAGTATGTGACATTGTGACCTCAAGTTCAAAATGTATGCACTAATCATTAGACCATCACTAGTCCACTACTACTTGTGATCAATGTATGATAAGCTTAATTTTGATAATTCATTAAGTACAGTGGCAGTGGAAGCTATGTTACTCAGATTATGGTATTTGTATTATTGGACATGCTTCCAACTCGACTATTATTTGTAAAAAATACTATATTGCATATTTTTGGCAAATAATAATGGAAGTGTTGAAGTTCGGAGTTCATTGTCCATTTCTATATATGATATAAGAGTATTGAAGATAATTTGGCGTGGCATGATTTTTGAGGTACGGAGAATGGCAAATATTTATAGAGTAATAACAATTGCGGAGTACTCTGTATAAGTATAACATATAGTGTGGAGGCACATGCCCCAACTTGCTTAAGTTAAGAGTGGATCCACTAAAGAATCCATATTTGATACGGACGTAAAATTTAACCATTATTATTATTACCTTTAAAAGTTTTAATTTTCACATATCTTAATTTTTGACTTTTAAATTAAAGTTTTAATGAAACGCTCACAGCGTATATAATGTTATCATAATCTATCTAATATTATATGTATAGCATTATGACTTTTGCACGAAAATAAAAAACCATGCATGTAATTTACTTGTAATTAACAAAGAGATGCATGTCATATGTTTTTGGATAAATTTCAATATAATGCACAATTTAATAGAATCAAAATTACAAAGTTGTTCGGAATATATATACTTGAATTGATATATATATTTGAAATGCAATGGATTACATGCACAGCATGGATGTCTTGGTTTACAATACATGCATGTATGTGTCTTTTAAGTTATTGTGCACTCATCACTTGAGCAGTGTTATTGTTACCATTGCATGTGATTAAAAGTAAAAAGAAAATCATGATCACATTCTATGTGATAAAATATATGTGACAATATAAAATGAGCATGAGATACAAACTATAGGATCTGTTTGGGTCCAATTTAGTCCAATTGGGCCAAGTCATTAAATGATCCAATTAGAAGCCCAAGGTCAAGGTTCAACTCTCCAAATAGTGCTAAAGTCAAGATCAGTCCACGAAGCATGTCAATTGGGCCCAAGCCCACTTCTCCCATATATGCCAAGGTATAAAAGCCTTCAATATTACATTTGAAAACAACACAACAAAGCCTCAAGCGATTAATTCTCTTGCATAGCTTTCTCTCTCTACACATTGTACTAACTTTAGCATCGGAGGGGCCTTCCTCGGCAACACCCCCGAGGCTAGTTTACGTGTGCTTGCTGTGCAGGAAACCCTCGGTCCATCATCACTTGGATCGAGCCCAGTCTTCACCACCTCATTGGACCTTCGGCAAGGTCCCATTGTTTTTACCCGAAACAATTTGGCGCCGTCTGTGGGGAAGACTTTCAAAAAATCTTTAAGCCGATTCCAATCGTTCTACCTCAATCTTAGTTCCAATGGCTAAGAATCGCAAGAACAAAAACGACGGGGCTTCTCCTCCGAGAAAGCGCCGAAAGTCACTAGGAGGGGGTCCCTCGGAACGCCCCACTCCTAGTCTAACTCCTCGGGATAGGAGCCCCTCCGCGGGACCCGATTCTCACGAGGAGCCAAGGGAGAGATCCGAATCTCCTATCATCCAGTCCAGTCATCCGCCGAGCCCGCCTCGGTTAAATGAGGACGGCTGGTCCAGTCAAAGGACTCAATCTCATGCCCGGAGCCAATCTCGGAGCATTCGCACCAACTCTCGCTCTCAGCCGAGGACACCCTTGACGGGACCCAACTCGGAAGAGGTAGTGAGAGCCCTAGCGGTCCTCATGGAAGCCATGAAGGCCCAAAATGTGCCACCTCCACGCGGCCGAACACCTCCGCAAACCAGAAACCAGCGGAGATGCCTCGGCCAGGAGGGGGGGAAACTCTCCTCTTTTAAGGAGCTTGGCGAATGGGAAGAGGATACTTGGAGAACCGAGAGGGAGAAAAACAGGAACTCTCATTTCTTCAGGGATTCCTCCCTCCAGCTCACCACGAGCCGGACCCATAAAAGCAGCAGTTCTGCCTCTCGGCCGGAAACTGCTCGCCGAAGCGTTCACGACCGGCTCGGCGATAGGGAGCGGAGTGTGCACAGTCGCCTCTCCTACCCTGCAGCCGAGGCCCAGACCTCCCAGCCCGGGACGAAAACCACTTCTACCTCTCTGAGAGGGCGGAGCGCGGTCCCTTCGGCTGGGAATAAGGGCAAAGCCGTGATGCTGCCTTCCAGTTCTCCATTCGAGCAATGGATATTGGAATCCCATGTGCCGACGGTCAAAATCCCGTCGCACATTACCTACGATGGAACTTCGGATCCGAAGGACCATGTTGCCTCGTACGAGGCTCATATGCATCTTTGCCCCAGGTCCGAAGCAACTTGGTGCAAGTATTTCCCAACCACTCTCAAGGGGGTCGCGCAAGCGTGGATCTCCAAGGGAGTAAAAGAGGGCTCAATTACTGGGTGGGACGATCTGTCCTCCAAGTTCAAGAGCAAGTTTTCCACGGCAAACCGCCGGGAAAAGACTACTGCAGAGCTCATGGGCCTGCAGCAAGGCGAGGCCGAGAGCCTCCGAGATTACCTAACCCGCTTCAGCAATGAATCATCCAGCATTTCTCAGCTGGACCAAGGGCTGGCAGTCTTCGCCCTTCAGCACGGTCTCAAAACTGGGCCATTCTCAGACTTCATGGTCATGAATTCACCTCAGACCTTGGAGGAGGCATTGAGCGCCTCGGACAAGTTCATCCGAGCTGAGGAGTGGAACAAAGCAAAAACCCAACCCCAATCTGGGGGAGGGAAACAAAAACAAGGACCCTCGTCTGAAGGCCAAGGCCAAAAGGCAAAGGGAAAGGCGAAAGCCTCGGAACAATCTTCGGCCAACGAGTCGAAGAAGGAAAAATCTGCTCCTTTCCAGGGCAGATACGAATCTTACACTCCGCTCTCTCTTCCGCGCGCTAAGATTTACAGCGTGACGAAGGAGGAGCAGAGTTACAGAAAGCCGAGACCGCTCCCAGAGTGGTATCAGCGCAAGAATAAAAATCAGTGGTGTGAGTTCCATGAATCACCGGGACACAACACTGAAGAATGTATCCAGCTGAAGGACCAAATCGAGGATATGGTCCGGAAAGGGTACTTGAAAAAATATATCGCGGATCACCGCGAGAAAAAAGAGGCCGAGAAGCTTGAGAAAGACTCTCGGCAAGAAATTGACTTCCCCCGAAAGAACAGCAAAACTGCGGAAGGAAAATTCCCTCCAATCCATGTTATCTCGGGAGGAATATGCTCTCGGAAGGAGCACAAACGTCACCTCAGGGCTCTGACCCATCAGGTGAATCATGCTGATATACAGCCACCCCAGTCACCGGTGCCGAACATGACGTTCACAGCCGCTGACTGTCGGGGGGTGACGTACCCTCACGAGGACCCGTTGGTGATAATCGCCACGGTGGCCAACCACGACGTCAGCAAAGTCTTAGTTGACGGTGGTAGCGGGGCAAATATTTTGTTCCGGAAGGCCTACAATCAAATCAAGCTGAAGCCCAAGCACCTCACGCCGGTACCCTACCCGGTATCCGGATTCAATGGGGCTTCAACTTATCCTGATGGGAAGGTCCTACTTCCTGTCACTATCGGCTGCGACGAAGCAGCTAGGAATGTCATGACCGAATTTCTGGTCATCGATGCTCCTTCAGTGTACAACGTGATCTTGGGGAGACCCATAATTCACGAGATCCAAGGGGTTGTCTCAACCTATCATCAGCTGATGATTTACGTTTCAGACGCCGGCTTCCCCGAAAGGATCCAGGGCAGCCAAAAGGAAGCCCGAAGGTGCAACTACCTCAAGCCATCCACTAGTCGCCCAGAAAGCGATGATGAGGATGAGGAGGAGAAAGAAAAAGAAAAAGAGCCGAGCACGAAGAAGCCGAAAGGCCTAAGTGCTTCGGCACAAGGTTCTGTACCCAAAGAAAAAGGGTCAGAAAAAGAAAAGGCAAGCTCTTCATCTGAGCCGAAAGACTCAGAAAGCCAGCCGAAGAAAAAGTCTGGGACACCTGCTGACATAGACAGCAGGCCAGATAACGAAGAGTCTGGCCCCGCTTCAATGGAGCTAGACCAGCAGACCGAAACGGTCGAGTTGTCCGAAGGAGACGCTGACAAATGTGTAGCAATCGGGATGGACCTTGATCCGAACACCCGTTGTGAACTTATTCAGCTCCTCCGGGACAACAGAGATGTGTTTGCTTTCTCGGCAGCTGATATGCCCGGGATAAGTCCAGACCTCATCTCCCATAAGCTTAACGTCGACCCAACGTGTCGGCCAGTTAAGCAAAAGAAGCGGAATTACTCCGCAAATAAGAACCGAGACATCGCAGCCGAGGTCAAAAAATTGCTGGACGTAGGTTTCATTGAACCTTGTCAGTATCCAGAATGGCTGGCCAATGTGGTGATGGTTCAGAAATCCAATGGTACCTGGAGAATGTGCGTTGACTTCACGGACCTAAATAAGGCTTGTCCGAAGGATTTCTATCCCTTGCCGAGAATCGATCAGCTAGTCGACTCGACGAGCGGTCACGCCTTGCTTAGTTTCATGGACGCATTCTCAGGGTATCATCAGATCTTCATGCACCCCGACGACCGAGCAAAGACGGCATTCGTCACGAACGCCGGGGTGTACAATTACAAAATGATGCCCTTCGGATTGAAAAATGCGGGGGCAACGTATCAAAGGCTGGTGGATCAGGTTTTTGCCGATCAGAAAGGCCGAAACATGGAAGTCTATGTGGACGATTCAATCGTCAAAAGCAAAAAATCTGAAGACCATGTTAAGGACCTAGCTGAAACCTTCGCCACCTTAAGGAAACATCAAATGAAGCTGAATCCGAAGAAGTGTGTCTTCGGGGTGAAGTCAGGGAAGTTCCTTGGATTCATGGTCAGCAAGAGGGGGATTGATGCCAACCCCTCCAAAGTCAAAGCAGCCCTAGATCTTCCTGAGCCGAAAACAAAAAGGGACGTTCAGCGGCTCACCGGAAGAATGGCAGCCCTCTCGAGGTTCATTTCAAGAGCTTCGGATAAGGGGTTACCCTTCTTCAAAGCCCTGAAACTTCCAAAAACAAAGGAGCTCATTTGGGAAGAAGAGCAAAAAGAGGCCTTCAAGCAGCTTCGGGAGCATCTGGCTCAGCTCCCAACTCTGGCTAGTCCAGTGGAGGGAGAAACTTTATACCTGTACGTGGCTGTTAGCCCAGCTACCATCAGTGCAGTGCTGCTGAGGGAAGAAAATAAAATTCAGCAACCGATCTATTTCATCAGTCATACTCTGACAGATGCCGAGACTCGTTACCCTCTACTCGAAAAAATTGCCTTTGCAGTAGTGGTAGCCGCTCGGAAGTTGAGACCCTATTTTGATTGCCATCAGATAGTGGTTCTCACTGATCAGCCGCTGGAAAAAGTTCTCGGCAAAGTGGAAAAATCAGGTAGGCTGGCCAAGTGGGCCTTTGAGCTCACTGAATTCAGCATCAGCTACCAGCCGAGAGCAGCCATCAAGGCTCAGGCTCTAGCGGACTTCCTGGCCGAATGCTCGTACCAGGAGACGTTGGATGATGAAAAGAAAATCTGGACCGTGTTTACGGATGGATCCTCCACCGTAAATGGTTCGGGGGCAGGGGTAGTGATAACCTCTCCAGAGGGCAAATCCTTCGAGTATGCACTAAAATTTTCTTTCAAGGCTTCGAACAACGAAGCTGAATACGAGGCGGCAATTGCAGGCCTAGAATTGTGCATCTCTTTGGAAGCCGAGCATGTCTGTCTGAAAACAGACTCTCAGCTAGTTGCATATCAGATTGGTGGCAGTTATGAGGCCAAAGAGCCCTCCATGATAAATTACCTTGCCAAAATCAAATCAGTTATGGCAAAGCTGAGAACCTTTGAAGTGCAGCTGATCCCAAGGGGTCAGAACGCTCAAGCCGATGCACTCTCCAAACTTGCCAGTTCAACTCTCACCGAGCTGAACAGATCCGTATATGTGGAGGTGCGCCGAGAAAGAAGTGTCGACGAGGCACCCGAAGTGTGCTGCGCCGACCCAGAGCTCAGCTGGATGGACCCCATCCTAGCTTTCAAGCTTCGGGGAGAAATTCCCGAAGACAAAATTCTGGCTTCCAAGCTGAAGAGAACCAGCTCAAGGTTCGTCGTCTTCAGAGGAGAGCTTTTGAAAAAATCCCTCTCAGCCCCACTGCTGAAATGCGTGGGACCAACAGATGCGGATTACATCCTTCGGGAAATTCACCTTGGCATCTGTGGGAACCATATTGGGGGAAGGACCCTAGCCCATAAGGCATTGAGGGCCGGATATTACTGGCCCACCATGGTTTCTGACGCCAAGGAGCTGGTCAGGAAGTGCGAGAAATGTCAAAAATTCGCACCAGTCATCCATCAGCCAGCTAGAAACCTTCAGCCGATCCTAAATCCGCTTCCATTCGCCCAATGGGGGCTGGACATTCTGGGGCCATTTCCAGATGCACCCTACCAAAAAAGATGGTTAATAGTCGGCATCGACTATTTCAGCAAATGGATTGAGGCTGAAGCAGCCTCGAATATCACAGAGCAAACTGTCAGAAAATTCATCTGGCAGAATATTATTACTCGCTTTGGTATTCCGAGGGTTTTTGTCTTTGATCATGGAAGGCAATTTGACAATCTACCGCTAAGGCGGTACACAGATCAGTTCGGCATCAAACTGGCATATTCAGCGGTGTGCCATCCACAAAGTAATGGCCAAGCCGAAGCTGCAAATAAACAAATCCTCAGCGCCTTGAAGAAAAGGGTTGAAGATCAAAAGTCTAAGTGGATAGAGGAGCTTCCAGGAACTCTCTGGTCACTTCGGACAACAGAAAAAGAGGCAACGGGCTATTCACCTTTTGAGTTGGTGTATGGTGCCGAAGCGGTTCTTCCAGTGGAAATCGGTTCTGAAAGTTTAAGAGTGCACCACTTCTCGGCTGAGAACGAGCAACTCATGAAGGAATCCCTTGATTTCCTTGACGAAGTGAGAGACTCAGCCCGAGACAGGATGGCTGCTTATAAGCAGAGAATCAGCAAATTTTACAACCGAAGGGTCCATGCAAGGCCCCTCAAGATTGGAGACCTTGTCCTTCGAAATGCTGCTGCAGTTCAGAAAGGCCGAATCCATGGGAAACTCTCAGCTGCATGGGAGGGACCTTATGAAATTCATGATGAGCTTCAGCCAGGGACATATAGACTTCGTCAGTTAGATGGAACTGAGCTGAAGAATCACTGGAATGCTGATGTACTAAAAAAGTACCATGTGTAAACCCTTCGGGGCAGAACAATCTTTGTAAGTACATTTTGAATTATTAATGAAAGGCCTCAGAGCCACCATTTCAACAATAATTTTCAACATTTTATGCTTTCAAGTTTTCATTTGGCTATCTACTCTTTAAGGGTTT
Source organism: Chenopodium album (assembly GCF_948465745.1). NCBI lineage: Eukaryota > Viridiplantae > Streptophyta > Magnoliopsida > Caryophyllales > Amaranthaceae > Chenopodium > Chenopodium album. The sequence goes on from NC_137849.1 coordinate 50,735,080, forward strand.
TTATTCAGCCTTGTCTGAGACCTTCGCCTTCGGGTAACTGGGTTTCAGATTGCTGACAAGCTCGTCTTTTTAAAGAACCCTGGTCTTTCAGCTGAAGTTCAACTTCAGTAAGACTTGTTCTCCAAAGACATTGAGTCCATGGACAAATCTGGGATATTGCCTTAATTGAGCCCCGTATCCCAGAAAGCCATTATCTGAGACGTTGCCTTCAGTTGGCCTTGTGTTTCAGGTATCCATTTTTATAGATAGACAGAAAATCAAGCATAACATCAACCATTAAAGTTTTTTATTTCAGTCCAGCTTGGAACTTTCACCTTCGGGTAATTGGGTTCCAGACTGCTGATAAATTTGTCTTATTAAGGAACTCTGGTCTTTCAGCTGAGGATCAACTTCAGTAAGACTTGTTCCTCAAAGACTCTATGGACAAATCTGGGATACTGCCTTAACTGAGCCTTGTATCCCAGAGGGCCATTGTCTGAGACATTGCCTTCGGTTGGCCCTGTGTCTTAGATATCCATTCTTGTTCAGCTTTGGCTGAAGATCTCAAATCCAACCCAGCAATCCAAAGACTTGGATCTTTAGATTACTGGGGGGGCAAGGAGCACTGTCAACGCAAGTTTATCTTCAGCAGAAATTCTTCAAGCTAAAAGCTTTGTACTTGGCAAGTTTTTGAAGAAAAAGTAAAGCATTCAAAATAAGGCGAAGTAATTGAAGAAAAATGCATCAGATAAAACTCAAAGGCTCAGTAAAAGAGCTACAGAATTCAAAATTCAGAATTGTCTAGGACATAACGAAATATCGGCAGCCGCCCACAAGCGGAAAAATACAGCTGCCGAAGTACAGTACAAAAACAAATAAAGCAGTTTGTACATCAAGGCAAGCTGAAGCAAAAAAAACAAGGCAAAAATACTTTTCAGAAGCGGCAAGTCTAAAGTTGAGCGCACGATGAACCGCAAGATTCTGAAGACGACTGCCCGAGTTCCTATGCTTCAGCCCTAGGATCAGACTGATCAGCAATGCTGGCTTCAGCTCCGGCAGCAGATGAAGCAGGCAGTGCACCCTGCTGAGCTTCGAGTTCCCTCCTCTCTTCTTCTTCCTCAGCTTCTTCAGCTGCAAGAATCTCAGCTTCGGCTTGAGTAGGGAACTTCATATGGGGGTCTTCTGGATCCTGGCCCCATTCAGCACACTTGGACCAGTCCAGATTCGGCTCAGCATGGAGACAAAGTCTTCGACATACTCTGAACCCGTTCTTAAATCCCATTTTGTACTCCTCTTCAGTATAAATACGGGTCTTGAGCTGGGCTTCAGCATCTGCTAGCTTCTTTTGTACCTCCTCCAAGTTTTCCTTGGAGTGGTTTAGCTCTTCAGCAAGCTTGGAAGAGGCACCCTTCTGCTTGTTCAGCTCTTGCTGAGCCTCTGAAGCTTCAGCCTTCAGTTGAGTCAGCTCGTCATTTTTGACCCTTAGCTGATCCTCAGCCTCTCTCAGCTTCTCTCTCTCAGCTTCGGCAGCAGCAGCAACCTCTGAGAGTTGGACGTTCTGGGCTTGGAGCTGTTCTTCAGCAGCCATCCTACTGGCTTCTGAAGCTTCTAGTCTTTGCTGCACCTCAGCCTGTGCAGTAGCTCTGTCCCTGATTCGGCTTTCAATGGCAGCCTTGAACTTGGTGACGTCCACTCCCATGTGGTCCCGGAGGAAGTTCTCCCCCTCTATCAGCGGGGGGAAAACCTCCTCCTCCATCGCAGTGCAGAAGGTCTGGAGGGCTTCAACAGCTTTCCTTTCATATTCCTCTCCCTCCTTCTGCCTTTCCTCGGCTGCTGCCTGCTTCAGCTTAGCAAGCTTCAGCTCTTCAAGAGCTACCTTGTGGGCGTGCTCAGCCTCGTCAACCCTATCTTGTAGGGAATCTATCAGCTCTACAGTAAGAGTCTGATTGTGCACAAACTGGAAAGCAAAGGCATAACTCAGTAAAAAAAAAAAAACTTGAAACTGAAGAGCTAGGTAGGAAAATCAGAGGCATGTGTAAGGATTTACCTGCATCATCAGCAGCTGATTCGTCCTTGCAGGGTCTGGAACAGATCTGCTGGATTCACCCATCCCAGCAGTGGCCTTCAGCGACCAGGCCCTTGCCCTGTCTACTTCGGACATCCCAGCAAAATTGCCGAAGTAGGCTTCTGCACCTTCTCGGTTCTGGCCCCAAATGGTATCCCAGATATGCTCTGGAATTGGAATTCGGGGGGCCGAGAACCCCATATCTCCAGAATGCAGCGTCTGGAATGAGGGGAAGGAAGACTCAGGAACCTCCTGAACCCTTCGGGGTTCAGCGCCCCCTCCTTCAGCTGTCTCTTCTTCCTTCTCAGCAGAGTCGATTGTGATGACCTCTGCTTCAGGTTTGAGGACGAAGGCCTCAACCTCTCTGGCAATCTCAGCTGAGAAGCCCTCAGCAGCGGGCTTCTCAGCGCTTTCGGCATTGTGCCCTTCGGCACCATCCATTGTTCCCTCAGCTGGGACCCCTCCCTTTGGATCGGGAGTCTCCTGGTCCACCTCCATTTCAGGAGGTGGGGGAGGGGTCTTCGGCGGAGATTGCGGTGGTGGTGGGGGAACCCTCGGCAATTCGCCGCCTCCCTCGGGCTCCCTTATACTGATGCCGGCTGGCCTCGGCCCCATTGGGAAGTCATGAGGGCCGATGATGGCCATTCGTCTCCTCCTTTTCTGAAGGGGCTGTTCATCCATATCCGATTCTTCGGAATCTTCCTGGATTTGATCTTCAGGAGGAGCAGGAGCTTTTCCTTCTCTATGCTTTTTGCTCCCTTCAGACTGCAAAAAAACAGGGGGGGCAGGAAGAGTGTGAGTTCTCCAAAAAAAAAAAAAAAAAAAAAAAAAAAAAAAAAAGAGAGAGAGAGAAAGAAGAAAACAAATTTCAAGTTAGGTGTAACTCACCGAGGTCTCCAGCAAAGCCTCGTCCTCTTCTTCAGCCGCCCTTGCTGCCGCTTTTTCTTCAGCAGCCCTGGAGGACCCTTCTCCTCCTTCACAAGCTTCAATAGCCCGTGCAACTTCCTCGGCTGTACGGGCGGCTTCAAGTTCCTCAGCCAGCAGTTGAAGCCAAGGATCTCTCTTCTTCCACCAAGGCTTCTGCCTTTGATAAAGGGCAACAGCCTCGATTTGGAGATGATGCGGATCTAGATGAACCTCCCTGTGCTTTGAATCGGTGATAGCGGGGGCCCGATCGATAATAAGTCTCTCTTGGTTGACGCCGAGACGATTGTAGTCGATGCCAACGTTTGTCTCGTTCCGCTCTGAGCATAAGAAAAGAACAAAGGTCAGTTCAGCAAAAGAAAAATGCTGGATCAGCTCAGCAGGAAAGTGCAAAAAACAAAATTCTTGCTAAGAATAAATAATAAAGGCCTCGGCCCCAGCCGAAGATACTTACCATCCCTGAACTTTCGGCTGAGGCCGACAGCTGCTAACATGTGCTCTTGGAAAATATAGTGGTTATCCGGGAGCCAAGTCTCCGGGATACACTTCATTCGGCCTCCAGCACCCCCAGGGTTCAGCATTCGGCCGAAGATATTTTGCTGATTAAGGTGCAAATCTGGGCCTCTATCTTCGGGAGGACCCAGGCTTCCCATTTCAGGGTCAGGCTCAGATAGATACCTGGGAGCGCTGAAGACATAAGGATGGGCAGGATCTGTGGGTGCCCTAACCCAGATCCATCGACCCCTCCATTCCTTATCTGAGGAATCATTCGGCCACATGGTTAAATACTGAGGCCGAGACTCGATTCGGAACCACCCAGGACCATGATTACCGTGCCCACTTTGAATGTTCGGCATTAGCCGATGAAGCTTTTTGAAGCAGTGGAGGTTCGGTACATATCTGAAAAACTTGCAGACCCACAAGTACGTCATCACCCTTCGGATGCTGACGGGAGTTAGCTGGCACAGGGAGACCCTGTAGTGGATCAGCAAGTCTCGGACAAATGTGTCCAGAGGAAACCTCAGCCCATACTGGAGCTGTCTTGTGTACACCCCCACATACCCCGGGGGTGGACGATGGATTCTATCAGATGCAACGGGCATTCTGCACCAATACCCATCAGCTTCCATTATACCGTAGTGCAGCTCTATTTGTTCGGCAAACCGATACACCTCGGCGTGCTGTACCCACCAATGGTAGGGACGGTTCTTTATCATGGCTGAAGCTACTTCGGCGTCCTGCCATTCCTGAAATCCAGGAAGGACATCCCAAAGTTGAGCGGGAACTACTTCGTCCTGCCCAGAGACGCTCGGCTCCTCCGATCCTTCAGGAGGCGCCGATGAAATTGGGGTCGCCCTAATTCCTTCAGCAGGGTCAGACCCCACTTCTTGTCCGTTCCAGGTCCCGGTCCTATTCCTGGGATCGGGGAATTGCCTTGCCCTTCTTGGAGCACGGGCTCTACCTCTGACTCCTCTCACCATTGTTGGTTTTTCGAAGAAAAATCGAAAGGAAAGGGGGAAGGAGTTCAAATTCGAAGAAAATTAAACAAAAATTAGAGGAAATTACCTTTATCTGAAGCGGAATTCGCCGATCTACAAGTTCGGAATGACGAATTTCGGTTCCTAAGGTTATTTCTCGGGGATTCGGCGAAGTTTTGATGCGGATTCGGGGATTCTTTTGCGGGGTTCAAGCTCGTGTTGGTGAAGAAATGAGGAAAGAGTGCGTCCCTTTTGGTTTTATTTCCGGAAGTGGGAATTTTGGGGGGTTCACGCTTAAATTTGCTCTTAAATTCCTCATTAAGTAACCGTTAAACACGTTTCCCCGTAATTAGTGATTAACTACCCATTATCCGTCCAACTTCCACAAATTATCCACCCAACAGCCGTTATCTCACTAATGGCGGTTTAAATTTAAATCTTTTTGGATTAATTAAATCATTTACTTCCCTCCTTTTTTCTGGTTAATTAAACCCGACCCGTCATTCTTCCAAATCGGGTCTGGGGGGCAAGTTGTTTGGGTCCAATTTAGTCCAATTGGGCCAAGTCATTAAATGATCCAATTAGAAGCCCAAGGTCAAGGTTCAACTCTCCAAATAGTGCTAAAGTCAAGATCAGTCCACGAAGCATGTCAATTGGGCCCAAGCCCACTTCTCCCATATATGCCAAGGTATAAAAGCCTTCAATATTACATTTGAAAACAACACAACAAAGCCTCAAGCGATTAATTCTCTTGCATAGCTTTCTCTCTCTACACATTGTACTAACTTTAGCATCGGAGGGGCCTTCCTCGGCAACACCCCCGAGGCTAGTTTACGTGTGCTTGCTGTGCAGGAAACCCTCGGTCCATCATCACTTGGATCGAGCCCAGTCTTCACCACCTCATTGGACCTTCGGCAAGGTCCCATTGTTTTTACCCGAAACAGGATCGAACCATATCATCATATTCATACACGCTTAACAATATGTTCGACTATTTTATCGTGCCATAGCCCATACACAACGGCTAATATAATTAATTAACTAAAGATACATGCATGTTATATGGAATTTAGTTAGTTAATTTAGTTATATAGCATGCACTACAAGATTTTAGTTCTCTAAGAGTATGATGTATATCATGACCTTTTATCCAAGGCGGCTATGATACGATTGAAGGTATACTCGTCACAAGGAAGCACAATCTTCCCTTGGCTACCAAATCCATACTCATCGGCAGAATTCTCTAACAACTGCTGAAAAATCGCGTTTCTTAAGAAGTATGTAGGCACGATATATCTTGTCATCTTGTTTCCTACGTACACCACAAAGTGTCCCTTTGGTGCCCTTAAACTACCTTCTGCCTCTACTCTTTTTGGCATAGTAATAGTAAATAAATTTTGGATTTCTTAAACAAACTATATAAGAGAAACTAGATGGATATATTGTTTTGAGGAGTGTGCCTAGATGATAGGTATATAAAACGTTATCATATGTTATATATATACGTAGTACATGACTAGTTAGATATATAGTGGTAATTTATATATATGAAAGATAAAAAGGCCGGTGCAGAAGGCAGGAGATGGAAGTAACGTGGAGATGTTCATGGCCATGCAAAAGTGCAGTGCATGAAGATTATTGAAGGGTAGTATGTATATAAGTAATTAAGGAGCTGAGCTAGCTAGCTGATGAGATTTATTTAGAGATAGATAGAGGATATGATGTGGGTGATTCAATATTTATCCCAGGTTTCACATGTATAGTGGCAGGCCCAGGGCCCTTCCATACTTGTGAAATAAATCCATAACGACTTACCCTCCATCATCCTGCTAGAATTACCCCGTAATCCTTTTTTGGATGTTCTATTGATCTAAAAATTTTCAAGTACGAGGGATGTACTACCACTTTTGGTTCACTAATTTTCGACCTCATCGACTTCATCTAATTAAACTTATAAAGTAACTACTATGTATTACTCTCTCCGTCCCTTAATACAAAGCCTCTTTTTAGCATTTATTACTCACATAGTAAAGAAAAAGAGGTTTTGTATTAAGGGATGGAGGGAGTACTAAATTGAGACTCTATATATAATTATATTATTATATTGGGACAAAGGGAGTACGGTATATAGCTAGCCACTAAGGTGTTGCAAAGGGTAGTGGAATTTAATTAGTCTTCACCAAACATATTGTGGGTATTTATGTTTGGAATATGTAAGTATGTATTTCTACTAGAAGATGTACTCTGCTAGATAATAGGATTTAGAGTTGCTAGCTATAGTAAAGAGATAATTGACTACATATCTAGCTTCTTTCTATCATTGATAGACTTCAATGAATACGCATGTGTTTGTATGGGCATGTATGCATGACTTAACAAATTTAGGGCCGATAGTGATTAGTTGAAGTAAGTGGTTACTCCATCGTATATGAGGGTTTTTATTCTTTCAAAATTATAAAGTATGCGTGTTAGTTGTTATGAGAGTTAATTAATAGACTAAATTGTGCGTATAATTTAATTGTCACTCGATATACTCTGTCATATATATATGGAATCTATTTATTACACTATGAAAAATTAAAAAATCAACAAATAAGAACACATATTTTACAAGAAATAATGAGTTAGCCACTACAAGTCCATGATGGACAAGTGCGAGGAGAGTTTTATTGACCATGATAAATTGCAATAGGTTAAAATCTAGGGAGCTTATATAGTACTCCCAAAGCAGATTATAAAATGGGCAGAGATAATATAGTCTCAAAAAATCATGACCTACATAATAGATACCATATAAGTATAAAAGAAAATGACGGATTCAAAACATTCTAATATTAATTATTTTTTTAGTAAAAAACTCTACATTTTCGGTTATCCGTTTGGATTATTCCCATTAGGAGTACGTGCATGTTCATGACTTAAACTCATGTCTGATTTGTGATGAACCAATTGATGAAATCATGTGTGAACTGCTAATGCATAGGTTTAACCTCAGATCATGCACTACATCCAATACAAGAAAATAACCTTTTCGTAGCGATTATTTTAACCTTTAGTATCGATTGTAATTGCAACAAAAAGCTTTCCCAACGAATGGTCATTCGATACAATATCCGGTGTTGTCTTAGCCTTTAGTAGTGGTTTTCAATATCGCTGGGGTTGGCCTCAATAATCTTTACGAAAAACTACATCCAATCGTGGTGATTATTGTAGCGATTATAATTGCTATAAATGTTGAACTCATTTTCTTCAAAAAAAAAAAAAAAAAAAAAATCATACATATGATCTTTACAAGATTCAAACATACAACCTCAAACTCTTATATTAAATGTTTCACCAATAAGTTATGACATATTTTATGTATTCTTTGTCAAACAATATTTATATATCTAGCGTAGAAAAGGCTTTTCGTATCGATTTTTAGGATTTAGTGGTGATTGTAAATGATACGATTTCTCATAATTTTATAAATGTGCAAAAATAGCGTGGATATGTATTATTATGTTTTCCGTATTGATTTTATATGGGAAAACCATGACGATTGTAAAATGATACGATTTCCTTAATTATTTCACGAACATACTTGCATATTATAGCGAATGTACAATCGCTACAAAATAATCGTTACGAAAAAAACAATTTTCTTGTAGTGATCAAATCAAATACTACCATAAAAATTAAAACCAACCAAAGCAATTGAGTTATTTATGATTCATATCAACATAGAAAGGGGAGTTGGGACCTAATCTAGACGATATGATACATATACTATACGTACGTACTACTATGTCCTTTGAAGCCATTCCTCACCCATAATATAGGCTTATTGCTTATATAATAATTTACCACCCTAGACTATATACCACCCTAGTAGAAGGTGATATTTACGAGCGAGTAATATGGTATCGAAATGATATCTATCAATATATGCATGTCTATTGGCATGGAGCAAACTACAAGTTGTGCTATACACAAATCTTAGAGTAGGGGTTGAGCTTTATAGAGTATAGCCATTTCTTTAGTTGGATGGCATGCCGATGAGGCATGAAACATGCATGGACATCACTTTCAAATTTGGGATGAGCTCGACGAATTGACACACTTATCAGTGACCGTTTTCCATAACTGTACTATAAAATTCATCATGGGGCCTATTGAGTATTGACACGACACGTGTGTCAAGTTGTGCATAAACTTCTTTTTTTTGTGAAAGATTGATAAGAGCCTTACGTGATACTACATTTCTTATTCTATTTTAGACATGAACTACTTAAACACGATACACGCTAACCTAATACATGAGCCTATATGACATAATCACACCTCACTAGCTTTGTGCCAACCTTTGAACGGAAGTAGCTAAATCTAGGTCCAATTGAAATGCCAAAAAACAAAAAAAATTCCTATAAGCCATAAGTTCATACTAATGATTGGGCCGAATGTTAAACGGGCATTTCGCAAATAATTCTGCAAATTACTACGTACAAATAATACTAATCAAGTCACCATTGAGTAAAAGAAATAAAAAAACAGAAAAAAAAAAAAAAGAAAAAAAAAAAAGAAGAAAAACAGCAGCAGAGACAGAAGAAAACTTGAAAATTCAGCATTACAGAAGATACAAGCTTTCTCTCTCTTCTCAAACTTCAAAAGTACGGGAGGAGAGAGAGAGAAAGCCTGGAGAATTTTTGTTCGTCATGCGATCGAAACCTTTATTAAACCCAATTAACATAACAATTATGCTATCAATTTCAATCTTCTTCCTTCTCTTCTTTTCTGGATTCTTCCAATTTTCATCTTATGCTTCTCCTTCTCTTAATGACTTATCAATTAAATCAAGTAAACCCGACCCATTTACCGACTTGTTGAGTGCGTTCAGAAAATGGGATTCTGAAGTGGGTTGCCTGAAATTTAGGGAAAAGTTTGAGAGTTGGGGGTTTTCAAATGCTTCAAATTCGTTGCAATTTAGTGATTTGGAAGGGGGAATTGGGTGTGGAAAAGAATTGAAATTGAAGCATGTGAATGTGTTGGTAAAAGGGTGGACTTGGATTCCTGATAATTTGGAGAATTTGTATGAATGTAAATGTGGGTTAAGCTGTTTTTGGACTAAATCTTCTGTTCTTGCTGATCCTCCTGATGCCCTTTTGTTTGAAACCACTACTCCTCCTTTGCAGGTATACCTTTTCAAATTTTATTGTATAGTTTATTATGTTTAAATTGTGATGATTCATGATTGTATACATCTTAATTTATACTATTGGAAATGTGTGTGGTGTTTGTGATTTGATGTTTATGAATGGGATTTGTTATGCATTTGGTGTTAAAGAGGGGATTATCAAGTGTTGTGACAGCAATTTGGGAGTGGGTGGAAGATCATTTTTCTGTCTTCGGATCGCAGGGCGGGAGAGAATGTTGTGTATGTTTTGATCTTATTTGATCATGATGTAGATATGAATACTGAGATTTGGTATAGTGTGAATAGTTAGGTAAACTATGATGTAGTGATATTATAATGAAAACATTAGGCTTACTCCTTAGACTGCTCCCTTTTTTGGGAATCAAATTAACCTGTGGTAGTCAAAGACTGTGAGATGCTTGGAAAAGTTGTTGCTTTGATTTGATTTGTGCTTTTGGTGCAATTTTTTGATGAAGAAGAAAGTATACCTCATACTCCCTCCATCCCAAAATAAATGGGACATTGGACTTTTTTCACTATTCATGTATTAGCTTTGATCCTAATTTTTTACTAACATAATAAAACATATTTTATATAAATTATGTTGTTAGATAAATATTAATATAAAGTTCCATAAATTTTAAAATAATTTTCATTAATATTTAGTTATATAAAAATAAAGTCAAAGTTGATTGTGTCATTCTGGGACAGAGGGAGTACAATGTTATTGTTGGTGTGTTGAATTGGTTTTTTTATACTGCTCTCTTAGTGCATGGATCTTTAGGGGAGAGGGATTTTAAAGTTGAACATATGTCACATGCTGTTTGAAAGCTCATCATACAATAATTACCATTAGTGTTGATTTCTATTGGAGAAGAGACTTAAGGGTAAATGCCTCTGCTATATTAGTACTGCCGAATGGACAATAGGTGTTCAGTTGTTCACATAGGTGTGATTCTAATGAAACCTGTTTTTAGAAATGTTCTTATTACCCAAACTTCTGAAGGTAATGTTGCTTTGTAAAGAATTGCATGTGAAAATACCACATCAGGCTAATGATTCCAAATTTTCTTTTCTTGTCTAGGTATTAGGTTAAAATTTTACTTTGGGATAGGTTTATTTAACACCAACAAGGTGCGTCCCTTATCTTGCTGTGCTTATCTCCTGTTTTCCTTGTGAAATGGGCATATGTTTGGGAATTAATTTGCTGCATGTTAAATTGTTAAGGTGATAGCAGATGTTAGATGTGGCCTTAGCAATATTGTGCATCTAGCTTGTGTCACCCTGGGAATGATGTAAACCCTGCATTTTTGAACTTCTTTTTTAAAAACCGTATTAGTGAAAAATGAGCTATTGTGCGGAAAATTAACCTTGGCAATGTGCACAAGTCAGGCTGAGTAGTGAATACATGACGGTGGTGCAGTAGATGGGCTCAATCACTTAGGATTTATTGACTGCAGAGAACAATTATAAACCATTATGTCTTGTTGGGTGTTCGGTAAACTATACTGGTATGGTCTTCGGAGTTATAATTAGAGGAATATGGAGTTTATGGGAGATTTTCCATTGAATGGTTGCTCCTTATCTATGAATCTATCAGGCTTTTGGCAGTTGTGGTATGCATAGCTTTTAATCAATAATTTTTTGTTATAAGTGGAATGTTGGGTTTCAAAGGTACATTAAGCACAAGTTGTGACAGAATTTAGATCTTGGGCTTTTTTGTATAACCAATTAAGAGGGCATATGATATCTAGGAAGGAGGATTGTTTCTTTAGTTTGATATGTGCTCCTATTGAGTTATCTGAAGATGCTGCTGAAAGATATCTCAGAAAGAAGATTGTTTCCTTAGTTTGATATGTGCTTGTGTTGGGCTATCTGAAGATGCTGGTATGCTGCTGAGAACATATCTTTATCCAGTATAGTACTTTGAGTTTTGGCATTATACATATGTAATTATGCTCTGGGGGTTGCGGTGTTAGAAAGTCATCATTATTACATATTACAGAGGCCACCATAACATGCACTTCTGTTTATGATTGTAGATGAGAGTTAGAAGTTGGAAATTTAGTGATGCTATCATATTACTGCTGAATGGCCAATAGTTATAGTTATGATGAAATATGTATTTTTTACAAACAGTGTAGTTCATCATTTGTGAGCTTGTGACTAAAGGCATATGTAAATAGTAATCTGTGTATATTCTGAGTTTTCTGACAATCGAGTCGATGTTAAATCGATATTGATGTTGTGTGTTCACAGCATGATTCATCTAGCTTTTGTCATCCCAGGAACAAATGTTAAATGGAAGTATTATTACGAATTAATTTGCTAATATCAAAGCAATACTAGATTTTATATGTGCCCCTGAGCAATGTGATTCATCAGCTTGTGTCATTTCAGAATAGATGTATTCTAGCCTTTATGTGTGCCTTGGGAGAGTTCAATATTACACGGTCATAATTCCCTTTTTTCTAGTTAAATTATGCGTGTGATGTATGTAGCTCCCGAATTAAACATCCTCCAAGTGGTTTTACTTTCAGCCATGAGTAATGAATAAGGTCCCATATCTCTGTTCCCGATCAATTAGTGCTATAAAGACTTGCTCATTTCTTCAGAGACGCATGGGTGACCCACTACGCATCTACATGGATCTTGAGGCTGGCAGGAGACGGTCAGGACGTGAGGATATTTTTATAAGCTATCATGCCGAGGACGATGTGCAGGCAACATATGCTGGAGGCCTTTTTCACAATAATCGAAATTACCAAGTATCTTCTCAGAAGAAGAATGTAAGTCTTTTATTTTATTTTTTATAGCAAAACTAAGGCCACTATATTTGCCCCCCACCCCCTGCCCTTAAATACTCTATCGCTTGCTTTTATGCTTTACCTGATGCTGAGTCTCTGATTCCAGGATACTCTAGTATACTGGTCATCATCTCGTTGCCTTCCTGATAGAAATGACCGTGCCAAGAGACTTCTTTCCTTAATACCTCATCATTCTTTTGGGAAGTGCTTAAACAATGTTGGTGGCCTGGACAAGGCACTTTCTATGTATCCAGAATGTATGAAGGACCTTACCTCTGCTCCGAAATGGTGGGATCATTTACATTGTGCCATGTCTCACTACAAGTTTGTCCTTGCTATTGAGAACACTATGACCGAGAGCTATGTCACTGAGAAACTGTATTATGCCCTTGATGCTGGATCTGTTCCGATCTATTTTGGGGCACCAAATGTATGGGACTTTGTGCCCCCACATTCGATAGTAGATGGTAGTAAGTTTAGTTCATTAGAGGAACTAGCGTCTTACATCAAGACACTTGCTAACGACCCTGTTGCTTATGCGGAATATCATGCTTGGAGAAGATGCGGTGTGCTTGGTAACTATGGAAAGACTCGTGCAACGAGCATTGATACATTACCCTGCCGCTTATGTGAAGCCGTTAGTAGACAGGGTGGAAGGAACGCCAAAGCTTAGTGATTTGCTGATCATCTCCAATGGCGGGGAGACATCCGCTGATTTTTTTCCTTGAAATTTTGGAATTTAGAATTTGCTGTAAATGTATGTCCATTTGTTAGGTGTTAAAGGGAATACGAATAGGTTGTATGATTTTAAGAAATACAATATTCATTGTAGTGAGAATGAAAGTCACTAGATCAAGTTTTTTTTGTTGTTGTCTTTTTGGAACTTTCTCGCCTTCAATTTCTTCACCTTATAATGGCCTATGTTTAGTGGCCTATGACCTGTCTGTGGGTTGATTATATTTGCCTTGTTTATAAGATTGTAAGTTGTAACTATCTTGAAACAAACAGCTAGGAATCAAGAACAAGTTTTGACATAAACAAGCATGGGTGCTCAAATTTTTTTTTTTTTTTTTGATCTAGAGTTGTAGAGCATATATGCACAAAATCGCCCAAAACCTAGCCATTTACTAAAAATTTAGGAGTAACAATGAAATGAATTTGCCTACTAACAAAACTTGACTCTTTTTTTTTAAAGGTAAATTAACAGGCGTTTATGTTTCATTGGTCTATTCTATACACTCACTTTCTCGGTGAGATAGAGGGTTAGACTAGTTGAAATTAGATATGAAGGCAGAGGATAAATTTCACCAAATTCATTTTAGGAGGGATTTTTCTGAAGTGTTCCCTTCTTATACTCAACAAATGACGGTACTACACTCAATATCGGTTGAGGACGGATCGGCTCCAAAAATTATCAAACAAGGGTTAAATATAAAACAAGAGGCTGCCCCAGTTAATCTCCGTGATAAACAAATTTCGTTTATCACGGAGTAAAACTGCTACTTGAGGTAGTCATTTTAAGGCTCAAAAAGCAGTTTTACTCATTTTCAACGCAAAAATTACACTTTTATCCTATTTTGTTTATCACGGAGATAAACTTGTATTTCCTTGTAAAACAATACAATGCACTAATCTTCACTATACATCAAACGGTCTACTGGTGAAAGCCTTAGCTATTTAGACAAAGGGAGTGAAAACACACAAAGCCAGAAATGGAGAAAGAATGATGAGAGTACTGGCGCCAAGTCCAAACCGGTTTATAAGCTACCCAAAATTTTCATTCTCTCTCCTCCATCACCCTCTTCTTCTTCCTCTGAAAACCCCATTTCTGTTAAACCCTCCTAAAACCCTACGTTGCAGAGCAACCATGGCGTCGGAACCTCACTTGCCAATCCAAGTCAAAGACCAAATTCATCTCACGGAGAAGGAGTCTCTCATTTTCCAACGCCTTAAAGGTGTCCTTCATCACTTCAATCTTGACACCCAGCTCCGTGTTGCTGGCGGTTGGGTCCGAGATAAGGTCTAATTTTTGTTTAAATTTGCAATTTTATTTGATAGATTAACAGTAATTTTGCTGATGTAGGAATAAATTTTGATAATTATGTAATAATTTGTTGAGTTTTTTGGTAAATATTAATGGGTATTTACATTTTTGAAGAGTTAATTTTTATATTTTTCTGTGTGATACTTGTGAAATTGTAGTAAGCAGTGTTAATTATATGGTTTGTTTTACTTGTAGTGAATGGTTGAGAATCCTTGGAAAATGTTTGGAGAACTGTTCAATTTGTTGTGAATGGTTGATTGAATTGATTTTGTTTGAGGGTTGTAAAGTTTATTGGTGGGTTGAAAAACTTTAATTGCCGTTTCGTACGTGTTAGTGGGACTCGAATTTGTATATGAATTTGTAAGGAAATTCCTAAGCTAGATAGCCTCCCATATATTGGGAACAATAGGAAAAGGCTCAAATGGGGTTGTTTGATTTGAGTGTATGCTCATTTTGGAGGGATTTTAGTTTAGATTGAGTCATATTTGATTATTTGGGATGCTTTGTAGGCATGATGATAATCTGAAAGTAAGCCTGTTAAGCTTTGATGAAATCAGGGCAATCAAGTCTAATACATTTGCTTGGTGAACTTTATTAATTGTAGTGACTGCCATATCGTGTTGTTGTGCTCTCTCGATCCTACTTTGATTTTCTTTTGTTTATGAGGGTTAAATTTGGTGAATCTAGATGATTCTTGAGCTGCATATCATTGCAGAAGGTTAAAGGGAATCGGGTCATTAAAAAACAGGTGAAGGCCAAAGTAGGATATAACATATGTGGAGTGTGGTAGATTATCCTGTCTCTAATTCTCTATATTGTTCACTTGCATTGATTCTCACTTAATTTTTTTATTTATTTATGCAGCTTCTAGGAAAAGATTGTTATGACATTGATGTTGCTATTGATAACATGTTGGGTAGAGAATTTTGTGAAAAGATTAATGAGTACCTATTGAAGACA
Organism: Chenopodium album; assembly: GCF_948465745.1. Lineage (NCBI taxonomy): Eukaryota > Viridiplantae > Streptophyta > Magnoliopsida > Caryophyllales > Amaranthaceae > Chenopodium > Chenopodium album. The sequence continues at coordinate 50,750,510 of NC_137849.1, forward strand.
GGAGAAGATGTTCAGGGAATTGGCGTGATTCAATGGTATGTGCATATACATTCATTTGGTATATTTTTTCCGTATCAGTTCTCTCTCTCCGTTTCTCCCCCCTCCCCCCAATACAACCAAAAAAAGTCACCACATATTAGCATATTGCTCCACACTTTCATCTTAGCTTTCCCTGATACCTCATGCATTTTTCTCTGTTGCTTCAATTTTACTTTCTTATGGCAGGACATTTAGCTGGTACAATGTATTTGACTCCTTCCATGGGGATTTTTCTTTAGTAAATGGACTTTGAAAATGATGAATGCTAAGTGATACTGATGTAGTATGTACATACCATGTCCAAACCTTTTCTTTTTCTCCTTTTTCTTTCTAAAAGGTATGCAAGATGCACAATCTTTACCAAGCTTTGTCAGATAATTTCAACTATTTATCTACAGTCATCTTCAATTTTAGGTAAAAATTTTGTTGTCAGGATTTGCAAACTTTGCATGAATTGAAAGTTAAGCAATCCATGCTTTCTTACTTTATAAGGTAGGTGTGCAGCAGTAGTGGTTTTGAGAAGAGGTTTTAATCCTTATAACTTACAAAGTGATGGTTTCAAATTAGGGGATATATGTATGGAGCAAGTTAATATTATTCAAGGCTCTGAGAATATATGCTAATCCTCCCTTTAATGAGTAATACCTGGAACAGGTTTCTGCTTGTAAATTAATATGAGGTTCCAAGGTTGTTGAATTTGCCACCATCTTATAATGCAGTTACTGAAATTACCTCTTATTTGTAAATTTGTGATACATGGTCAGTAGCTCAAAATACTTGCTGTATATTCACTGTTACATGTGTGTGTATGTGAATCGATGAAGATCTTTTCTTTGCAGTAACCCTGATCAATCCAAACACTTGGAAACTGCAAGGATGCGCCTTCTTGATCTTTGGATTGATTTTGTAAATTTAAGGGCTGAAGATTACTGTGAAAACAGCCGCATCCCTACCATGGTAAATAAAAATCTTTATACTACTTATTGAGACTATATATTTTCCGGTCATTCAACTATATGCTCAGCTCATAGGGGACTCACATGTGAGATAGTGAGGGGTTATATTGAGACTTCATATAGTGAGGGGTTATAAATTGTATGTGGTTGGAAGTAACCACATATGTCGAGTTGTTGTTTCTCCCTTTGGATGAAACCGTACTTGAACCTGTGTGAGGTTGGAACTTGGAAGTAACCACATATGTCTAGGTGTTGTTTCATTTTTTGGATAAAACCTTACTTGGACCTGTATGTCGTTTTAGTTCTCCTTTTCAGGTCTCCTTTTCAGGATTCATCCAAAGCCTTTTCATTTCTTTGAAATTTTTTAATGAAATTGTTGTAGAAAGGTCAAGTTCTGTTCCATCCCCTCCCAAGTTCCAGCCTCCACTGAACATTATCCTTTAGAGAGTTATAGTAATGCCACAATGCTATTAAATGACATTTTTACTGGAAGGTCGAGGTGGACATGGGCTAGCCACAACTGGTTCAGGTGCATCATGGCCCTCACTGTAGCTGGTCTGAGGCAGGCCATGGTCCGTTTCAGTAGCTAATGACTAGAAACCCAGCTTCAGGTTCCGGGCCTTCTCATTTTATCATTAGTATTCAAAATATTATTGATGGAAAATGTTAGATTAATGAACCATGCCAATTGGTACAACAATAAATGTGGACCTGCAGCTCTTGGCAAGCCAGTTTGTAGCTCAGGTTTGGCCAGTTATGGACGGCTTATGGAGTTGTTTCTGATTGGCTTTGTTTAAATTACAGAGATTTGGCACCCCAGAAGAGGATGCGTATAGGAGGGATTTGACTATAAACAGGTAATTCATATTTTGCTTCAATTTTCTTTATTCAAGTTAAATTATAAAAGAAAAATGAACAATTACTTTGGTCAAAAAGTTGAATCTTCATTTCCTCTCACCGAGTATGCTTTGGTGTATGTTCTCTTGGGCTTTCTGAGCCATTGAGAATATTTTGTTAGAGAAGAGTATATCTATCCAATCTAAAAAAAAATTATAATTACATGTCGCTTCATTTTTTACCTTTGACATTTTGTAGGATGTGATTACGTGAACCGTTATCAGAACTGTTCACAACTTCACATAATTTATGTTGAAATGCAATTTTACTTTTCATTCAAAGGGGGATTTTTGTTGTAATAGCTTGTAAATTTCTACTCATAAAATATTGCATATATTCTCTGAAGAATTTGATCTTGGTTGATGTCTTCAAACATGTCTCTTATGTCCTTTATTCCTGTATGCTAAGTCTACAATAAGAATTTGATCTTGTAAATTTCTTTGTATTTACATTGACATTTTTTTTATGTGATAGCTTGTTCTACAATATCAATACTGATTCTGTGGAAGATTTTACTGGAAGAGGTTAGTTTGGATGTATATATTGTGGGGTTCACATATTCTAAGGAAGATCATACTCTCTTTTAACCATTTATCTATCTGATTCTTTGTTTGCTGCATCTTATTCTGATGGCAGGCATTACTGATCTGAAGTCAGGAAAAATAGTCACTCCTCTGCCCCCAAAGGAGACATTTTTGGATGACCCATTGCGTGTTCTTCGTGCTATCCGCTTTGGTATGTATCTCTGACCAGATTTCTTTCTTGTAATATTTATGCTCTCGTATCTCGTCTTTGTATGTAATCATGTTTAATTGTTTTGATCATCTTTTAGGTGCAAGGTTTTGTTTTGTGCTAGATGTGGGACTAAAGGAAGCTGCAGCTTCTGATGAAGTGAGAGATGCTATCAAAGAGAAGATAAGCAGGGAAAGGATCGGTCATGAAGTATGTTTAATTATATTTTTCTTGATGCAGTCATAACTCCTCAGTCCTTCCCTTACGCGATTGAATGGTCCTTTGGCCTTCTGTTGCTCGTTTCAACTGTTCTGATCAACTTATTTTTGTTTCCTTAAATTTTTGGCGTTTTGCAGGTAGATCTCATGATTGGAGGAAATGAACCTGTTAAAGCAGTGACCTATATCCGTGATTTACAATTATTTTGGATCGTTTTTAATGTTCCTTCAAATGTTGAGCCTTCACCACCAGAAGAATGTGATAGGTTTGATCATTTTCTACTTCGCTAACCTCATCCTAAGCTAATTCATTAACATTAGAAGCTTTCAGCTCCTATTTATCAGAGCACATAATCTGGCTGAGATACTGTCATCAATGTTGTTTGTTACTTAAAAAAGTTATTGGCAACATCTTAATTGATTCATCTTGAAAGGCCTTTGCTAGTACAGTTATCTCCCTTTAGAATCCTTATTTTTGGATGTTCATAAATTCTCAAGTATTTATTTTCTTCAATCATAAACGTGAAATTATTAAGCTGAATAAAGGGTATATATTATTGGCGTGCACTAGAAATCAAAATACAAAGATTAAAATGACGTGAATGAGTGGTTTTATTTATTTATTACGTATATTATATTTATATTATTATTTTTATTGACTAAAGCTTTGTTGTTGTTGTTGTATGCTCACCATCTCTTTGCCTACAGGTTCTGTCTTGCTTTTATGGATACAGCACTGAGACTTATTCAGTCACTGGAATCTCTTGACTTAAATGTCAGTTTACATTTATCACATCTCTTTCATGCTTATGTGATATAAATCCTATATTTTTGATTACTAATGTTTCCTTTTGTATTATACTAGTAATAGATATCATTTTGGCCTATCTTGTAATCGAGTTAATTATATAGAAGTGCATCTCATGCAGTTTATACAATATAATGTTTGGAAGGAATGGTGGAGCTTGACTTTCTAGTTAAAGTATTAGGAGGGACATTTAAAGATTTAATTGACCATGTTAATGAAAGCACAGCACAATCATAGATATCCTGAAATCCTGATTTTCCATACTGGCAAATTTTGGCCTTGCCAGAAGCTCTCTTTCTCTCTCTCGCTCAGGATGAATGAAAAAACCTCCAAAAGTTATCTTACCATAGACCTCACATGCCATATTTAGGGAAGAGATTAAATCAGACCAAAGTACCAAAACTTTTATTATATGTTGTTTTAGGCCTTAACCATACTAAACAATTTTCTGGAAGCTGATCTTGAAGAACAGTTTATTTGTTGTAACGATATACATATATTTGAAGGTTGCATGCATTTCTTGTGTGTTGCGGATGGTGGTGATTTTGGTTTTAATTGTTATTGTCTTAATAATTTCAGGATGAACAGAGGCGGTTGTGCTTATATTCTGCTTTATTTCTTCCACTAAGGAGCATGGTGTACAGAGATAATAAGAAGAAAAAGGTAGCCTTTAGTTAGTTAGCATCCCTGCCCCCTTTGCTCATAACACTCAGTTCTATGCTGTTCTCAAGAGGTGATGAAAGATTTTCTACCTGTTGAAAGGCCCTTTTGTTTTCATACTTAATGCTTGTTTTGCTTTCTTAGATGTTAATGTTCAGTTTATGATTTTACCCTTAATATTACTTGTTAGAACTATATTTTTCCTGTAAATTATGCTCAACTGAAAAGTAATTATTCGGATAGGCGGAGATTTGGTTGTACTGGCCTATGATAATGTATCATCAAAAATTATCATGTAAAGATATATTTCATGCTTATAATTATTGGACTGTGTTGACAACTGTCAAGTAATCAAAGCTGATGAATGGTCATATTCATGCTTTTAGTTTACTGTTTTTTTTTCCTGGTTTTGCAGGTCGCTGTGGTTGATTTCATTTTTCGAAATTGTCTCAAACTTAAATCTAAGGATGCTGAAACAGTTAGTTCTGATTTCTTAAGGCTCATGATATTGTTAAGGCTTTGTTACTTTGCTTTCTGGGTGACCTCAGTACACAGTTGGCCTCATGATATGATAATTTTCTTCCCTTGTTAGGTTATAAGTGTACACCGTGCAGCCGAGAAATTTATACCATTAATTTCTTGTATTACGTCTGAAAAGGATGTGCAACATGCTGAAGCTCACTGTGGGAAAATCCTTATTGATGTACCTGAGACACTGAAATTACGGATATTAGCAGGTTTTATTTTTCCCTCTTCATTTTGTTTTTATTTTCCCCCAAAATCCAAGAATTACGCCTGGTTGTATCTGTTTTCTTTAGTATAATATTAGGAGCTGGGTAGGAAAAGGGATGTTTGCCTTTATTCCTGAAGGTGGTGAATAAACTGAACAAGGCTGTAGGATAGTCGGTTCTGGTCTTTCTGTGACAGTTGAGACTTGTTGCAAAATCGATTACATGGACAGAAATCTCTTAAATGTATTATCTGTTCTGTTCTCCCAGGCTTGCTTCTCCGAGAAATCAAAGACTTTTGGCCAGTTGCATTGCTTGTATCCACGTTATTATATCCTAATGGTGATTTATGTGAGTCATTGGATGAGGACTTGAAGTTGGAGAAGAATAGAGCTTTGTTTAAGCAGGTGAAGGATGTTATTTTGAAACTAGGTAAGAATCTTACTAATCTTTGTCTTAGTTCCTAAATTTCATTGAAATTCTATTGTTGTGATTGCTAGCTGTTTGCAACAAACTCATTGCTATGAACTTTTTATTTCAATCCATAGATTTGCCTCTTGACTATCTGCATAGTTTTGCAATCCTTTTTTTTTTTTTAACAAAGAAATAAATTTATACGACTTTTGCACAATTATGGTGTCTGAAATGTTTGATTGTGCAGATCTGGAAAACATTTGGGAGGCAAAGCCATTAGTCAATGGAAAGGACATTATGAGTATCTTAAACCTCAAAGCTGGACCAAATGTGAAAGAATGGCTGAGACATTCATCTCCTGGTAAAATACTGGTTTTCTTTGAGATACTTGCCCCTAATTTATTTTCCTTTGTTATCTCCAGCAACAAAAGGTTATTGAATGGCAACTTGCCCATCCTACTGGAACTGCAGATGAATGCCAAGAATGGCTTAGGGAAGCAGGTGCAAAACGTGCAAGGATAGACGATAATGTCTAAGCAGTTTTTTCTGCATTTTTGAGACATAGGTGTCTTATTTAAGAGTAAGTATGCTTCGCAATCTTGAAGTACTAACGTTCAGAATGATGTAGGATAACATTGCTAGACGGGTGGAGCCTTGCTGTCAGACATATTAGTCTTTCATCTTTCACTGTCAACGGTCATGCAGAGTCGGTCCGGTGAAGTTACAGAGTTTGAAGAGTTTTTCTGTTCCCCTTTTATTTATTTTTTTGACGGCGTGGCTTTAATGAAAGGATTTTGTGATTAACACAAAGATGATACCAAATTTGGATGGATGTACAGTGCTTTGAACCTCAAAAGGAATTATAGCTACCCTAATGATATTTTTGTTATGTATGTGGTAATGAATTATTGAATTAATGGAAATGGTAAGAGTAAAAGTTGTTAATTTCCCTTTTTTTAACCTTGTGAATTATGATGGATATATTTCAAATAAAAATTGAAAATTATGTCCTGCACTCAAGACCATGATTTGTATCTATATATAATGATTCCAGTTGATAGATTATGGAGATTTTGCTTATAGTTTATAAATATATACTATTCTTTAATCCATGATTCTGACAGTTAGTTGAACACATTTAAAAAAAAAATATGAACATTAAGTTTGAATAATATGAACATACATTCAAAAATAGAGCAATTGCAATCTCGGGTGCATGATCTAATAATTGTGTAATAACTACCAAAACCCATCCTATTTAGTTTATAAGCTCATTCATACTTCAAAGTACCAAATTGTCATGAACTGCATCAATGATTGACAATAAAATGCATAAACATTTCATTAATCAGCAAAACAAATCTGCTGACTACTGTTAAGTACTCCGTACTAGTTAACTCTTTGGGCAACCCTTCCAAACAGAGATGAAGATCCCTCCTCTCGAAGTCTCGATTATCTGCATTCAATTAAGTACTCCCTCCGTTTCATATAAATATTCGAGTGTCGATACACAAAGCTATTCCATGATGATGAAGTGTTATAGTACTTTGATTAGTTTGTAACTTTCATCTCCGTTATGACCAAGTTATGCACTTCAAACCAAATCTTTCACCATTCTCTTTCAATTTACTACACAAACAAATCTCTCTGTTTTTCTACTGCACACAAAAATTCATCCCAGAAAACCCAAAACCTTTCATTCTCAAACAATGCATTGCACTTTTGCAATCATCTGCTTCTTCCAATCACAAACTCAAACAAATTCATGCTTTTTCTATCAAACATGGTGTCCCATTAAACAACCCTCTTCTTGCCAAACACCTAATCTTCTTCTCTGTTTCTCTTTCCAAATCTATGGATTATGCCCAGAAAATCTTCTCCCAGATTCAAACCCCTAATATTTTCACCTGGAATACCATGATTAGAGGTTTTGCTTTCAGTGAAAACCCTAAACCAGCCATTGATTTGTATACCCAGATGAGAGCAGTTCATCTTGTTGAGCCTGATACACATACTTACCCTTTTTTATTGAAGGCAACTTCTAAGTTGTTGGATTTGAAGTTGGGGGAAAAGGTGCATTGTGTTGTAATTAAAACTGGGTTTGAATCTTTGGTTTTTGTGCAGAATGGGTTGGTGCATTTGTATGCTACTTGTGAATACCCTGAGAGTGCATACAAGGTGTTTGATAAAATGCCTGTTAGAAATCTTGTGACTTGGAATTCTGTGATTAATGGGTTTGCTTTGAATGGGAAGCCTCATGAAGTTCTGGATTTTTTTAGGCAGATGAACTTGGTGGGTGTTGAGCCTGATGGGTTTACAATGGTGAGCTTGTTATGTGCTTGTGCCGAGCTCGGTGCATTGGCATTGGGTAGAAGAGTACATGTTTACATGTTTAAGGTTGGCTTGAATGAGAATTTGCACGCAGTGAATGCGCTTTTAGATTTTTATGCAAAATGTGGGAGAATTAGGGAAGCAGAAATGGTTTTTGATGAGATGAGAGAAAGAAGTGTGGTATCTTGGACGTCTTTGATTGTTGGGTTAGCTGTGAATGGGTTTGGAAGTGAAGCAATTCGGCTTTTCGAGGAGATGGAAGTGCAAGAACTGGCACCAACTGATATCACCTTAGTTGGAGTCTTGTATGCTTGTAGTCACTGTGGAATGGTGGATAAAGGATTTGATTATTTCAATCAGATGAAAGATAGGTATGGAATTACGCCGAGGATTGAGCATTATGGTTGTATGGTTGATCTACTTGGTAGAGCAGGAAAGGTGAAAGAAGCATATGAATTCATCAAAGACATGCCAATGCAACCAAATGCTGTTATTTGGAGGACATTATTAGGTGCATGCTCACTGCATGGGCATCTAGCTCTTGCACAAACTGCAAGGTCTAAACTTTTAGAATTAGACCCTAAGCATTGTGGTGATTATGTGCTTCTTTCGAATCTCTATGCATCCGAGCATCGTTGGACTGATGTCCAGCAACTGAGGGCCAAAATGGTAGAGGAAGGAGTTAGGAAAACACCGGGATTCAGCCTTGTCGAGTTGAGGAATTGTGTTCACGAGTTTGTTATGGGAGATCGATCTCATCCTCAGGACAAAGAAATATACGCGATGTTAAGAGAGATCACAAAGGTCCTAAGATTGGAGGGCTATGTGCCTCACACACTGAATGTGTTAGCTGACATTGAAGAGGAAGAAAAAGAGACTGCCTTGACATATCACAGTGAAAAGATTGCTATTGCTTTTATGCTCATTAATACTTTGCCAGGAACTCCAATAACAGTAATCAAAAACCTTAGGGTGTGTGCTGATTGCCACCTTGCTATTAAGCTCATATCCAAGATTTTCAACCGTGAAATCATTGTTAGGGATCGAAGTAGATTCCATCATTTCCAACATGGATCTTGCTCTTGTAGAGATTATTGGTGATCATTTGTAAGACATGAAATTTTCAATATTATGTAGTAAAAATTTTGTGCTACTTTTTTTTTTTTAATAATTATTTTCCCTTTTAGTTATATGGCAAATGTCAATAATCAATGTGGAATTATTCAATTGTAAATTAGATCAAATAGGTTTAGGTCATACATGGACAATTCTTGTATTTTCTCTTGTTATGTTTATTTCTTAATTGTGTAAGTTTATAATTATTTTTTCCAAAATTTTAGATATGTATCAAAATTGTTAATCTACGATTTAGCAAAAACTTTCTATTCTTATGTAATACGAGTAATCGTAGTAGTAATACACTAATACTCGACATGCTCAAAATTAATTTTAGATAAGACGGTCTCATTTTAAGCCATCACGAGACATTAAAAATATTTTTTTTTTTCCCGAGGATTATGTTTAAATCCATAAACCTGAGTAAAGGAAACAAAACAAGAATCCGCGAACTTAAACTCTAGAAAAATAAACACAAACACAAACAGTTCGAAAAGAAGCAGCCATGCGAATACGATCAGTAGCAGTTGAACTTGTCATCTTCTCGATCATCTCTTTCTCTCTCCTCTCGATCTTCGCCGAAGAACAGCAATTCGACATTGATGGAAAAGTGATTGATTTGGACGATTCAAACTTTGATTCTGCGATTTCAACCTTCGATTATGTCTTCGTCGATTTCTACGCCCCTTGGTGTGGTCACTGCAAGCGTCTCTCTCCTGAGGTCCTCTTTCTCTCTCCTCATTTTTTTTTCCTGCTGATTTAGATCTTATTGCACTTTCCTATTTCCTTCAATTTCCTTGATTTTGTTATAATTGATTTTTTTAAAGTGTTTTTTCATATAATTAGGGTTTTTCTTGTTTGATATAAAGTATATATTTTGTGGATAATTAGTGAAAAATTTTATTGTGTTTTTTTACTAAATTTGATGCAATATGACGATTATATATGTCTGATTAGAGTGTAGTTGAGATCTATTAGGAGCAGAGGTCTGTCTATTTGAAATAATCTTTATCAATCTTCAAATTTGTGTATCAGTAGTGTGTTTCGATGCAATACGATTTGTTGCTTGAATTGTTTATGCTACCAATTGTTATGTATTAGCAATTTCTAATGTTTTCCGTTTCCCTTTGTGTTTGGTAGAGTTTTGTGCTGATGTCGTAAATTCGAATAGTGCAACGGTTGCAAGTGACATGATTCTACTTATGCTTAAGAAAGCTATCCTACTATACTGAAGTAGTAGTGATGTATAATGATTTAGGATGCCTAGATCAAAATTGTGAATGTTAATTAACTAGTTAGATTAAGTAGCTATTTAAATTGATTGGACTTTCCAAGATATTCTTATTCTATTTAAGTGATAGGGACCGGAGAATGTAGGAATGGTTTAAAACTTCAAATTTTATTATGGTTTTATATTAGAATTATGGCATATCCTTGATCATAGGGATAAATCAATAAGGGAACTTGTATATCTGTATGGAGGGGATAAATGGATCTTATAGAAATAGAATATATACAAAAAAAAAAAAAAAAAAAAAAAAAAAGAAAGAATATATACACTTTTTAATACTAATCGATCAATTCGATTTGAATGAGAATCATTTTGAACTTCAGGAAGAGTAATTTGTGGGCAAACTCTGTATGTTTGCATTATAATTTATAACACTAGGTGAGTAGATGCACCTTTCTTCAATTCTTCTGTTTGTCCACCCCCAGCTTGCCCCAATAACAAACAAATCTACAATTTGATTCTTAATCTGTGCTAATAATTCTAACATATTCAATTTTGTCATGTACTCGGACCCAATTATTACTATTATGTAAACAGATATTGATCACTTAAACCAAAGATATTCATGTTTCTGATTTTAAGTGCAGTTGGATGCAGCAGCTGCTGCCCTTGCTGGACTGGAGAAGCCCATTGTGATTGCTAAAATTGATGCTGACAAGTACAGACGTGTTGGTGATAAATATGAGATTGAGTATGTAATTGGTATTTTTCAGATGAACACCTTATGGAAATTTTGAATTTAGTGGGGCTTATTGTACAGTTTACATCTTTACAATATGCAATTGCAAGTTGTATAATACTATTCCATCCAAAAACTGTGTTTAATTCTCTACTCTGGATCTGTCAGTGAATATTTCTGGGATAAGTTATTCCAGTTATCTTGCATAATTAATTTTTTAAGGTGATTTATTTGGTTAGTAATAATTCTGCTTTTCATTGTTATTCAGTGGCTTTCCAACTCTGAAGCTCTTCATGCATGGTGTTCCTGTTGATTATAATGGACCGAGGAAGGCTGATTTACTTGTCCGTTTTTTAAAGAAATTTGTTGCTCCTGACGTATCTGTTCTCGATTCAGACACTGCTATTAGTAACTTTGTTGAAGAAGCTGGTTCTCATTTTCCCATCTATGTCGGCTTTGGAATGGATGAGTCTGTCATATCCAAGTTTGCCGTCAAATACAAGAAACAGGCATGGTTTTCAGTGGCAAAGGATTTTTCAGATGGTGTTATGGAATCGTATGATTTTGACAAAGTACCAGCTCTAGTGTCTCTCCATCCAACTTACGATGAGAAAAACATATTCTATGGGCCTTTTGACGGTAGGTTCTTATTCAGATCATCAAATTGACCAAATCTTTTTATATTTGTTGGCAATATCCCTTGCTTTAATTAAGACCATGGAAACAGGAGTAAAATTGCTGAAAATTGTTGGAATTGCACATCAGTGATTGATCTGTGAAAATTGTTGGATTTGCACATCAGTGATTGATTTAATGCCTGATCTGTGATTTTGGTTGAGCACCTTTCAGATCCATTTTCCATCCCTTTTCTTTTGTTACAGTCTTTATAGCGTGCAGTGTTTAGGAGTTGGGACTATAGGCTAGTAAAAAAAAATATTTGAAAGAGTTTACTCTATAGGTGAAGGTGTTGTAGTTGTGTTGTTTGTTTGTTTGGTTCCATTAGCATCAGGTACCTTTGTCTTACTTCTACAGTTTGCAATTTGCATTTTGGGGGAAAAGAAAAAAAAAGGGTTGCTATCTTGCTATGTGTAAACATGGAGTTTTGGAACTAACAGATGTGAACTTTAATGTGTATATATCAAGAAAATGCTTAGTTGACCTGTTTATCATGTGCAGATCAATTCTTGGAGGAGTTCATTAAGCAAAATGTATTGCCCTTGTGTTTGCCTATAGATTCTGACTCATTGAAGTTGTTGAGAGATGAAGATAGGAAAATTGTTTTGACATTTGTGGAGGATGAGAATGATGATAAAACGAAACAGCTGGTAAAGTTATTGAAGGCTGCTGCTTCTGCTAATCGTGATTATTTATTTGCTTATGCTGGTCTTCAGCAGTTTCCGGACTTTGTTGAGACATTTGAGATCAGCAAAAAAACAAAACTGCCAAAAATGGTTGTTTGGGATGGAAATGAGGAGTATTTCAATGTAAGTCATCGTATAATCTCCCTTCTCTGCATCTAGTCTTTGCAAAGATCATGCTTCTCAATTTACTAAAAAAAGGAAAGATCATGCTTCTCAAAATATAACAGCAATATAATAGCCAGTCTAAACACTATTAATGGCATGGTTGCAGGCTTACATAGTTACATTTACTTAGTTTGCGGGACAAGTAGTGAGACTTGCTATTCTTGTTATTATAGATTTTGGATTCTGGTGATGTAAGAGTGCAGAAATTATAACGCCTAATCCTTTTCTGTCCAGGTAATTGATTCAGAGAGTATCGGTGAAGATGATCAGGGGTCCGCCATAACACACTTCCTTGAAGGATATAAAGAAGGAAGGACAGTATCAAAAAAGATTAGTGGCCCATCATTCATGCAGTTCCTGAATTCCATGATTGGCCTCAAATTAGTTTTCCTTATTGTTTTCCTGGTAGCTGTCATGATGATAATACAAACTCTTGGTAAAGAAGATGAAGATAATGCTAGTGCACAGCCTTTGAGACCTGATAGCAGTGAAGCACAAAGATCAGGTGACAAGGAAGACTAGGAAATATATGTAACTTCAAAATTATCTCTTCAATCGTGATTGGACTTAAAGTTGGAGCAGGATTGCTTAGAGGGAGACAGACAAGTTGCTAACAGCTTCACCTAGTGGTTCCTCGAGCTTTTGCCTTTGGTATCAGAATCTGCCATCATGTTTGGCGTCAAATTATGAGGTTACCCCCATTGTTGCTGCTAACTTATGGCGTCAAATTATGAGGTCACCCCATTGTTGCTGCTAACTTATTATGCTTTGTAAGCCAATTTCTTAGGGTTTTCATTTTTCTTGGTTTTACCTTTGTTCATTTTGTACGAAGTATCATTAATGGTTCTGCTTCCTTTTTTTTTTTTTTTTTTAATTACATTGTCAAATGCAAGTAAAGAAAAATGAAACGGAATTTCGATCCATCCAACGTTTAGATTTGTTGTATGAGTACTTGATAAAAGAATGAAGTTATCTATTATGTAAATTATGCAATAAAGCACCGCTTTTAATTGTATTCTACTTGCCAACTTTAGCACTTTTTTACTAGCAAAGTTGTGAGTTCGAACCAGTTTTGTGGGTTGGGACTAAGGAGGGAGTTTAATCCACAACCCATAAACTAAGTAGACCGGTTTAGAGTGGGTAGTACTCGGGGCAAATCCAAATATTATGTAGGGCTTAGGCTGAGTCGAATTGAACTAGTGATCATATGTAGATTAGTAGATAAGATTATCAAATACTCCGAGCGTTACCATTAGTATCTTTATCGAAACCTACGTTTGATCACATTGTCACAAGATTAGATCAAATTAGACCAGAAAAAAAAACAAATACTATTCCGAAGATGATAAGTTATCAGCTTGTAAACCGTTGTAATCTTAAATAAAAGCAACAAATTGGGTATTTAGAGGAGGTGGATCCCATAAACAAAAGTGGTCCAAGTTCAAGAGACATTTAGTTAACCAAATACATCTGCACAAAATCATTTATTTTGTACAGATAATGTTGATGAAGTTTGAGGACCGAGAATTATCTAGTACTCAATTATTCATTTTTTATTTTGGGATAAACTTGTTATCTCTGCATTCAATTGGCATCTTGGCATATTCATTATCCAATAATTATTGTAATTTGTACAAAATAATCCAATTTTCCCTCTAAAATAATAATAATTAAAAAAAAAAAACTCAAAATAATAAAAAAAAAAAAATTAAAAAAAAAAAACGAAGCACATTGTTTTGTTTGTCTAGTGTCCTCTGTTTTCTTCCCTGTCTAAATCTGCAAACAATCTAAAAAAATCTGGCAACTCCCTTTTCAATTTGCAGATGGAAGCTGATGTTTCCATCCTTAAAAACCCTAATTTCCCTTCTTCCTAATTAGAGAACCTGCAGTTTAATTAGGTCAAAATTAGAGCTTTCCCTTTCTGGGTTTATTTGCAAGCTGATTCCTTTTAAGTTGACAATCCTGTTTTTTTTTCTTATTTCTTGGAACCTGAGACTTGTGAGTCAACCTTTTTAAGTTAAACCCTCAAAAAAATTCCTCACCTTTTCTGGGTTTCTTGTAAAAAAATCGTTACAATATCAGATTTGGGTATTTTCTATTGAATAATAATTGATATGGGTCTTAAGATTTCAAGAGAAATCTTATTTTGTTGTATATATTTGATCATGATGTCGAGTTTCTCTTCTGCTTCTGTTGTTCTGATTGGAACAAATTTCACAGTCAAATTTGATGATATTGAAGCTAATTTTGGTGAGTTTCAAATCTTAATCCTTGCATTACAGTTCAAAATAAATAATTTTTTATTTATATTATTTTTGGGTTTATTGATTTTATGTTAAGGAATTCTAGTTTGATTAGAAATTATACTATCTGGGTAAGTTCTAATATCATGAATTTATGATTGGTAATTTCAGCACCACCTTTGGGGCTTACTGGTATGTGTGGAAGATTGTCCATGGCAGAGCCAATTAATGGTTGTTCGCCATTGAAGAATAGTGTTGAGCTTGATGGAAATTGTTCATCTCCGATTGCATTGATTGTTAGAGGTGGATGTAGCTTCGAGAATAAGATTAGAAGGGCACAGAATGCAGGTTTTGAAGCTGTAATTATCTATGATAATGAGGATGGTGGTGGTTTGGTTGCAAGTAATTCTCTTTTTCATTTTGTCTAATTTAATTGAATCAGTTTTTGTTGTGTGTGTTGTATGAATTACTTGCTCGAATCGAACTCGAAAACAATGGATTGGGGCTTTGTTGAATTTTGCTCCTGCTTATGTAGTTGATTTTGATGGCATAATTGAGTTAGGAGGCTGAATTAACACATATTGATGTTGAATCTCGAACCATTATTGATAGTTGGAATTGTATTGTGGGAGTCTTTGCTTATCTGAAACTAGGTAGAGTTAAAAATTTAAAATACAGAAGTTGCATTGGTTTTCCGGATTATCGGTTCTTTGTTGTAATTTCCCTTTGGAATTGTGGATCGAGGACCGAGCTGCGAAGAGTATAAGAAAGTTTTGGAAATTATTGACTGGGATTTTCACTTTTATGCTTGTAAACCATATGTTTATGTTATGTATCTGTCTGTATATTTTATGAATAAGTTATGTGATGGAAGATATTCTTCGGATATATTTTAGGGACATATAAATGTATTTATGTATGTAAATATTCGCATTGATTTAGGTTTCCTAACGACTTGTGTTTAAGTCTTGTAAGTTGTAACCCTACCTTTGTAACCCTATGTATTGATGATCAATTGTTCACATTCCTCAAGGGAGTTCACACAATTTAACATTATGTTGCAACATTTTAACGAATTGTTTTCTGGCAATGCAGTGGCAGGAAATTCTGCTGGTATAAATATCCATGCTGTATTTGTTTCAAAAGCAACCGGACATAAGTTGAGGACCTATGCTAGCCCTGATGTGGAAGTGTGGATGTTTGCTAGCTATGAAAGTTCTGCGTGGTCGATAATGGCAATTTCTTTCATTTCTCTTCTGGCAATGTCTGCGGTGCTGGCTACTTGTTTCTTTGTTAGAAGGCACCGTGTTAGACGGGAAAGGCCTCAAGGTAGGGTTCGAGAATTCCATGGGATGAGTAGCCGTTTAGTTAAAGCTATGCCAAGCTTAGTATTCACATCTGTAACAGAGGAGAATTGCACAGCATCAACATGCGCTATCTGCCTTGAGGACTACAGAGTTGGAGACAAGCTCCGGATTCTGCCATGTCGCCACAGTAAGTTATGCCTTAAGAGATGTTCCTTTGTATTTGTCTTTGCTTGTGAATATTTACTTTAGGTACTATTGCACCCTAGTTTTACTTATGTTGATTATGTTTGGTGTATCGCAACATCATTAGAAGCTATTTGAGTATTTACCACCACATCGATGCACAATAAGTGAGAATCTGGGATGTATTAATAACTAATATTCTGTTAAACTTTTAAAACATAGATGTACATGGTACCCTATAATTCCTTTGTCCAGTTCTATTCTACTTTTTAAAAAATGGGTTAGTAGTGGAAGCTGTTTTTGCCTAATATGGTTCTTGTTACCCTATGAGGAATTCTCTTGAGCGGTTATTTTGATTATTTTTGTACTAGTCACCTGTTCTGAGATTCTGGAACGGGAACTTGTGTCCCTTGCTCATCATATTGAAATTTTTTATGGGTTTGATAGTCGTATCACCAAGATTCATGATAGGTCTTGTAATATATAAAAAATTAAATTAAGCTGATTATGCTGATTTTACAACTTGAGTTTGTTCTACGGCTTCTGCCAGATTCGTATGATAAATTGATAATAGGGTAATTTTACTTATTTGCTTGATGTGCTTTCAAGTATAAATGGTAGTTTTCTTTGGTTCCCACAGAGGATTTAATTAGTGATGTTGTGAATTTTGCAGAATTTCACACATTTTGTGTGGATGCTTGGCTCACTTCATGGAGAACATTTTGCCCGGTATGCAAACGAGATGCAAGGACTAGCACTGGTGAACCTCCGGCGTCAGAATCTACACCATTGCTCTCGTCCAATCCATCATCTGCTGCTTCTTCACCGTTTTCTTCATTCAGATCATCATCTGTACGTTCCTCTGCTATACAAATAGCTTCACCAAGTCCAAGATCCCGTGCAATATCTCATTATCCTTCTGTTTCAAGTAGCCCTCAAATACCTCGTCCTCTTAACTCATATCATAACCAACAATCTCCTTCAATGAGTTTGAGTCGAAGCTCATTAGACCTTAGGAATATGTCCTCCCAAAGGTCATATGCCTCTCAGTATTATTCTCCAGGTTCTCTGGGCTATCCATCTGTATCACCTCTCAATACTAGATATGTGTCTCCTTATGTTCCAAGTCCTAGTAACGCTTCATCAAGTTATCTTGGATCTTCTTCTTTGAGATACCCGACTCCATTGCATTACAGTGAATCTGCAGCAAGTTTTTCACCGTATAGTTCTGCACAATCCCTTCCTGGATGTTGATTTATGAGTGGTATGTGAAAGTAGTGTACTACTATGTGAATTCTGCCATGTAACTGTCATTTTAGATACTGAAACTGTGCAGATCTTTCTGACCTCTAACTTATACCTGTTTGATCCTTGCCATGGTGCTGAATTCTGTGTATATCGTAGCTTAGGGTAGTGTTGAGTTTTGCTCCCTTTATTTTTTCTTCCTTTAGCACCCGCTTGATAATGAGTTATCTTGTGTTGGTTTCCAGAGTTGAGGCTTCAATGTTCGCATAAACTATTATACAAATTACCATTAGTGAATGAAGATTATTATTTTGTTCATGTCTTTGTTGAATAAGCACATCGATTAAAGTGCTTGTATATGCTAAGCTCCGGACCAGCTTACTGTTTATTTTTATTTGTTATTTTTTAAGGTTCATGTTAGTCTTGTTCTGTAAACAACAGTTTTTTTTGCAGTGTAATTGAAAATAATAAGGTACTGGATTTGGTGTTCTTTATTGTATTTCCAGTCTTTCCACCCAAGTTGGCAACAGTAAGAAAACCTACATTACAGGTTAGATTGCTTCTATTCAAATTATTTTAAGTTAGCATTCTATTGCATTTAAAATCTTATGTTGGCAATTTGGAGCAAGCAATCTGGGTTACACAGGTCGTGTTCCTGCGTTGGCTGTGTATTATCAGTTTTATATCTGAATTAACCATCATCAGTATAACAGTATGTACATACGAAATAGACTTAGAATTTAGGCGACATAATCGAATATAGGATGGTTTGCATGAATGATGATGCTTGGTGTCTGAGCTGATGAGATTCAAGCAGTCATTACTTTGTTTTCCATGAGAGGAAGTAGGCTGTAATACTCTCATGGCTGTGATTTGTAGCCATAAAATGCTCGATTTGCGAGCTGCTTCTGCTGCGCTTCTTGTTACTAACACCTGAAGTGGGTGGTGTTGCTGCATTTTAGTGTCATATTCTTTCCCTCTGGCTTTTAGGACCCCAAGAAACTTCACCATATATTTTTCAATCAACTTGGATCTAAAGTGGAAAAGGACATAATTGGCTTCCTTCCTTTTGGACTCAGCACCATTAAGATAATTTTGTCCGAGAATGGTATATTTTTACTATCACTATATTAAAGTTTTACAGTTGATTTTGTATGCCTATCTCTATTGGGTAATTCACGCTTTTCCCAATTTTGGACTGAATGAGACTATTTGGTAGCACAAGAGACATTACTTCAGTTTTTGTCTAGGCCTTACAGTTTCTTTACTTCAGTTTTTGTCTAGGCCTTACAGTTTCTTTACTTCAGTTTTTGGGCGTGTTCGGCACTAGCTTTTGGGTAGCTTTTAGTGGTTTGACTTATTCAAACCACTACATAGAAAAAATTATGAGTGTTTGGGAATGTAGTGGTGGGGGTAGAGTTTAGTGGTTGAAGTAGCTTTTGTGAAAAGTTAACATTATTAACTTTTGTGAAAAGCTAGGTAGCTGTTGAATTTTCTTCTATTTTTTTTAGAATTTTACAGTTCACAGCTAGTTTACCAAACACTCATACTAAATTATTTATTTTCACAGCTAACAGCTAGTTGACAGCTAACAGCTTCATATACAGCTAACAGCCACCAGCACAGCTAACAGCTACCTCTACAGCTATATTTTGCCGAACACGCCCTTTGTCTAGGCCTTACAGTTTCTTTTTCTGATGATACGTTATTTTCTCGCCATGCTTTCCATTGCATATCAGCATATAATCAATCATTAATATCTTTAAGATAATAATTGTCAATATGGAATAAAATATACTATGTATATACTTTACATGATATAAGTCCATATTTTGAAATTATGCATCAGTGCAAACCTTGCAGTATTTTATCAACGGGGATTGCGTGAAATCTGTAAATAATGTCAAAATTAACTGAAAATGGATTAAAGAGATTTTGTTTTAAAATTATTTCAAAATTTCAAAGAACCATAATAGAAAACATAAACCCTAGCCTCCTTTTCTCTCTTCTCTCTCCTAAACCTAGTCTCCATTGTCAATTTTCAAGGGGCTTCCATCGGATTTCACCGGTGGAAAGCCCCAATCTTTATTTTCTTTTAAGCCTTTTGTTTTAGGTTACAATAATGTCTCCCTCGAAAGAAAGGGTTTATCTCCTTCGAAAGACAAGGTTTTTTCGATCTCCTTCGAAAGACAAGGTTTTTCGTACTCCTTCGAAAGACAAGGTTTTATTTGTGCTTAATTTGGTCTCCGGTTGTGCGGGGCTACTATTGATTAGGGCTCGGATTCGGGTTACGGAATCAGCACAAGAATTAACTTTCTTACAAAATTGTGAAGCGACGACGAATCCACTTAAAAAGTTGTATGGGACAACGAATCGAGAATATGCCGAATTGTTATATTTATGTATTTGGATTCTTAGCCCTTCCCCGATTAATTCTTGTTTGATTTTGTTAAATTTGTTTTCATTATCGTTCATTGTCAATTGTAGATGCCGTATGGCTTATATTAATGAAATTTAGTGTCCTTTGGGACTTCTTTCAAAAAAAAAAAAAAACAAAAAAAATTTCAAAGAACCTGTTTGCTGTTATTATGATTAGTGAATTCAGATGTTCTTATTAAAAAAAATAAAAAAAAAAAAAAATTGCATTAACCAGTAATAAATTATCCAAACAAATGCTTATAATTGGAAATATGAGATAGTTTAGCCTCTTGAAATTGGGCCATATGAGATGGGCTACCCAAAAATGAGTTTCGCACAATGGGCCTTTGAATAGAGGCTATGTTAGAGGGCTTGGACGATTTGGACCTCATCCGTTAAAACTTGATGCTTAGAGCCTTGTTTTAGTAAGCGAATGGGCATGTTTAGATGAGCAGACTTGAACACATTATATCTTCAGAGGAAATCACAAATTGCAAATATTATAGGCGAAATTTGATCGCATGTCTTTGATACCACCTCCATTACATTAGCCCTGCACACTTATGTATATAAGTAATGCTTAGTTGCATTGATTATATTACACATCAAGGTACAAACTTATCACTTTCTTTAATTTTATTTTGATGATATTTATAATGATATGAACTTTTACTTATAATGAACTTATGATAATATCAAGAGTTCAAATAAAAGTAAACAAAAACTTAATGATGGAAGCGTGGTTGGTAAGTGCTTGATGGTGAGGATGGACGTGAAACATTCATACGTGTATAATTCTCGTACTTACTTGCGTATATATTACTTTATGCCTTTTTCTTATTGAGGTGACAACGATCAATACAACCATTATGTTATGTATTTATTTATGTATGTATAAAATTGTATTTCTTATTTGATTTTTATTGGTACGATGTTAAGTTTTTTTTGTCTCCTACTTCGTATTAAGTACGACTAGGAGCTCTGCCAATGAAGATGAAATCATGTACTTTTATTGTTTCTTTGCAACTTTTCATGTACATAAGTGGACAAGTTTGTTGTAGGCTGCTATATTAGTTTATACCATACAAGTAATATAATCAACAAAAGTTGATAAAATGAATTCAAATTTGTCCCTCTCAACTACACAACTCAACCTAGAGGAAGAAAATATATGATACAGATTTATATATAATTAACTTATCACCAATATTGACAAAATATTCATTTTTTAGCTTGCATACTCGTGTCTATATTATAGAAGAGTTTGATCAAATACAAGTCTTGATGTCACCTAATTTGGTAGTGGGTCGAATCTTATTTAAAAGCATAATAATTCATAGATTGATTTATAGATGTCTAATTTGGCTCTGTTTGAATATAAAATACCACTTATTATTTGAACTTATTTGAATTTATTTTGTTTGAACTCTTCAGTTAATTTGAAATATGTCAAATATAAGTTATAATAAGATGAAACGAATGTGTCCAAATCACCCATTGTATTTCTTCTCATCAGATCAACGAGGCCGCCAACAATAGTAGGTTCTTAATTAATGACATGATCATCAATTAGTTTAAATTAAAGACTAAATTTTTTTACTCATATCTAGTATATCTAAACTAAATCTAAGGTGTCACCTAACAGAAATATATACCATATATATGAAGTATATAGTGTATTGAATAAGATTAGATTTGGATTATTTAAATCAAGATGCCACTAATTAAGATGACATGGAGCAAGTGTTTGACTTTGAGCCCTAATTTGTCCCCTAGTCTTTTGTACCAAAAAAAATCTACTTGTATATACATATTGGTATGAATATACTCAATGTTTAATATATAATCGACAATTATAAACCTAATATTTTAAGCTTGATCTAGTGGCAAAAACAACTAAAGTTTCTGTACGATAGGTCAATGTACAAGTTCTAAGAGCGGAAAAGTTATATGTGAATTGTTAATTTGTTGCCCTTAGCTTGGTTGTTGACTTGATGAACAAAGTTTACAGTGACAAACTAAATAATTTCTCAAGTAGGTATGTAATTTAGGTCATGACTAAAGATTAAAACGTAAGTACGTAAATATATTTATTGAAAGAATCTGCAATATTAGGTCCATGATTTATGACGTTGACTAGTTGTACTGCATAGCAGTAAATTAATGCTGTCTCCAATATAATATACGAGTATTAGTCTTAAGCAACTACTTACAGTGCACGGTACGCTGATCTGAATTGATGCTTTATTTAATTACTTTGTTTTACTAATAAAGTTGTTTTGGATTTTAATTTGGTAGAAGATAAATTTGCTGAACCCTTTTATATGTTATCGAGCCTAATATACTTTTATACCCTTTGGTTTAGTTGTGTTGTGTTAGTTAGTAGGAGACAATAAAGTTCATTGTTGTAAATGTTGAAATGATCATGTATGGAGTTGTGTTGTGATTTCTATCCCATCTAAATGGGACAAACATTTAGGACAAAAAATGTTTAATCTAAAGGGATCGGGTCAATTAACCCTCATTCAAATCTAATATATGGTTTAACTAGTCGATAGCTCAATTAAAAAATGGAATTAACCTAATAAAGAAATATATTAATCCGTCTAATTGAATTGATGGAATGAAAAAAGTAAGATATATATATTGTCGAGTATAAAATAAAGAAAATATAAAGAGTTTTAAAAAATGAAATCAACGAAATTATGGAAAATAGGAAAACATTTGTGAAACAGATGAAGTAATCGACATTTATTTGTAGGTCTACTGACTACTGTATGTGTATAGTATTTGTATAAAACGAATGACAATTAATCAATTATTGCTTCATGATTTATTTTTTCCTTGGTAGGTAGGTAGACACGTTATACTGTGAGGCGGCGAAGAAAATAGGCATGTATTTTTCTTCTACGAATACTTCCATTTTGTAACTAAATATTAATTTCAGTGATAGGTAATAGTTCCCTTTCGACCACAACAACAATAATATGATTAGAAGTTTAATGCACTAGTAGTATAATTTAATAGCTAGTTAGGACCAAAAAATAAATAAATAAATAAAATAAGAAGTCTTTTTATAGTGATAAAAAATAAAAGTCTATACACAATAAGCCAAGCATTCGAAATTTACTTATACATCAGTAACATACATAATTGAACGATATATATAATTATATAAGTGCTGCCTTTTGCATTATGCAAAATACCCCTGTATATAATTGAACAAAATACATAACTATAGAGGGGTGATTTTGGAAAAAAAAAATGCAATTACAGTTATAATCAACTCATCCATCAATAATAAAATGAAAATGATATAAAAGAAGGAACAGAAGGGTAGTAACAAGTCAATTTAGTACTAGCAATTTAGGCCTACAATCATCAACAGTCTATTTTTGTGAGCTTGACAAATACTCTATTTCATATACATATATATTTTTTTCCGAAGAAAAATTGGTGAAATTTGACAATTCAGCATGGATGAATCAATTACTGCAAATAATTTGGAGTGCCTGAAAAAAAAAATTCCTCTATAATAAATAAAATTCAAAATTAATAAAGTCCCTTGATATAATTCAGCGTCGTCTATGAATTGATGTTTATAGATTTGTTAACATTTTAGTCTTTTTTTTTTTTTTAATCAAAAATTTAGTTTTCATTTTCATTTTAGTTTGTCTCATTTGTTATCCCTATCATATGATACCAGTATAAGGAGTACATTCTTGACTTATGTCTACTCATAGAAAAAATATGTATAATGTACCCAATAGGTAGATTACCTCCTTATCTTGCTATGCTCCCAATTCTTACAAGGAGTATTTATGTGTTTTTCTTTCCTTTTTTTTTTTTGGGAGATATTTTTGCATGCTTTACCTACTTTAACTTAATATTTATTGACCCTTGTTGAGAAATAAATTGACAAAGACTTTTTCCCATCACGAGGTGAAGAATGTTTAGAGGCCTTACATGGACTCATGTCGACCATGTTCTGTTTAATATTCAATCTGTCCGTTTCACAATAATAACATAGGCCTGTTCACTTCAGCTTAATTTCAGTTTACTTCAACTCAGTTCAGTTCAGCTCCAATCAGTTCAGTTCAGTTTAATTCAGTTCAGCTCCTAATTTCCTTCTCTCATAAAATATTCAATTCATCTCAGTTCAGTAAATGTGAACAGACCCATAGTCTTAGAGATCGAACAATAAGGTAAGATTATAAAATGAGTTGTTTTGATAAGTAAAGTGAATATAATTAATTAGTTTATATTGTTAAAAAAAGAGGACATATATGTGAGTGTTGGAAAAGTTAATGGATTATGTGAGTATTCTAAGTACGTGTTATAAAAACTCCATATAATTTAATAATGATGGTCTCTTGTCATTTATGATAGTATATCGATTATTATGAAAAGGAGGAGAGACTGAGAGAGGTAGTCATAGCTTGATAGCTTTCACAAGGCTAAATCCTGCCTTTGCTAACTAAAAAGCTACCATAGTGTCGTCGGCGTGTATAGGTATAAATAGCTACAAAGGGTAATCAACGACATTCATGAGAATTTCAATCCCATGTCACTTTTTTATTGGAAAAACCCTACAAAAAAAAGTTAAAATAGGGGCATATAGTACGTAAAGTCATAAATTATTTACTTTATTTTTTGTATAATGGAGTAATTATTTTGATTAGTACTTCGTATATAATTATACTATATACATTAATACATGTACTTCCTAGTTACTTACTCTTTACTGAACCTCCACTTAAATAGTTATATGCACTCTTTAACTCTTTATTTATAGATTTTAGTAAAATAAAAAAAAATCGACCTTTTTTTTTTTATTCTCTCTTTTTTTTATTGTTAGTTCAATTGTCAGATTAATACTCCATAGTATTTGCTATAGCCAAATGGGGACTTGTAGATTAATGGCCTAGTTAGGATTTTTTTTTTTTTTTTTTTTTTTTTTTTTTTTTTTTTTTTTAATGCAAAATTTGGAAGTAATAATAATACTCGTAGTGTACACATACATATATCTTTTAAGCGACAAATCATATAAGTTAAGCTATGCT
This sequence comes from Chenopodium album, assembly GCF_948465745.1. Taxonomy (NCBI): domain Eukaryota; kingdom Viridiplantae; phylum Streptophyta; class Magnoliopsida; order Caryophyllales; family Amaranthaceae; genus Chenopodium; species Chenopodium album. The sequence goes on from NC_137849.1 coordinate 50,775,364, forward strand.
TCACAGATAATATATATTTCGTACAGTAACTTAAAATTGTGGAAACTATTTCAAAATACATTTATTTGAAAATTAAGAATATTTATTGCTTTAATTTACATATAATTTGTATAAAGCTTAATCAACAACGTTATAAAATCCGATACAGAGAGAGTGAGGAATACTTTAAGTGGTTAGAGCTTTCCTCAAAAAAATTCCAATACGGAGTACTATATTTCGTATATCTTCTTGATGTTTTGTAAATGAAAGGTGCCATTATTATTTGATACAAAAATCATATTTAACATATTTTATGGGGAAGAATGATTAAATAAAACACACGCTAGCTTTAGTAACTTTCATAATCATTTTCTGAGGCCGAATTTGGGAGCCACTTTGGCTCGAAACAAGGAATTTGTGATCCATTATTGGGCTACAACTTTAATGAACAATGTGGCTCATTGTACTATGTTTCCCTTGTGTTACAAGATTGTTCATTTCTAATCATTACTTTGAATCATAGTAGATGAAGTAGGTTTTTTTTTTTTTTTTTTGGAGGCAGATTACACTATAGTTTATACTAGTAATACTACTATATTATAAAGGTGAAAATAATCCATTCTTTCCACAATGTCTTGTCTATCTTCCTCGATTAGTCCTAATTTTGACCTATACGACTATAATTTATATTTCAATTTTTTAAGATAAAAATTTAAAAGTTTGAAACATAAGTACTATATTAGGCTTAATCAATTAAGTAACTTTTGTTGCTATTCAAAAAAAAAAAAAAAAAAAAAAAAAAAAAAAAAAAAAAAAAAGTTAATTTTTGTATAGACTATCATTACCTTTGTCTCAAGATATATGGTAACCCATAATTAAAGTGGTGAATGATGAAAGGTTTTCTTAGGCCTTGAATTAGAGATGCGCACCTCCTCTCCCACTACTAATGGCTTTAATAGTCTATTTCGAGACTTTATTTACAAGTACTATAATAACATGTTTATTTAAATTATTGTGTGTATCATGTAATTAACGGGGTACACACTATATACTAAAAGAGAGAAAAAAAAAATGAACCTTTTTTTATACGGAGTAAGTTAAACATTACTGTAATTTATGTGTGTATCTTATATGAAATTACTAATATAATAGAAAGTAAGGGATAGCTCAAATGGTTAGGATCGATTCTCACCCCGCCCTTCGTGGCTTTTAAACACCAAAAAAAAATTACTAGTATAATAAATCACGAGTGTGCGTGATTAATTATGTATAAACAAAAATCCTTGCATTTTGGATAAGAATCACATAATAGAGGCCAAATATGTAGTGGGATGGGGGTATAATGGTATATGTTACATCATCACTTGCTTGTTTGGCCTAAACAATTGCCTTGGGAGTTAGGAGTTGTCACAAGCTTTCTGTAGCTCGTGCATTACAAGACAATACTACATATTAAAACTGATTTGATGGATGAATAGACTAATTTCGAAGCTATTAGCTCACACATGTAGGTGATCTGATTTATACATAAGAAGAAAAAAAAAAAAAAATTCTAGGGAGTATATCCAAATTTGATTAGCACAATTTTGACAATCAATATCGACACAAATTGCATTACTTGCTCGCATTGATGATTGTTTACATAGCAGCTAGGTTCGTCATAATTAACAAATATATTGGAAGTAAGGAAACTCATATAGCCATGGTTGTTTAACATACACCTCGCTCAAGCTAGGCGGCTGCTTGCTGTATCCAGCAATTAAGCATGCTTCATGAAAAAACCATGATATAGTCAAAGAAAACATGAATACATAAATTTATCATAATAATAATCTAGAAAACTACAAGTTAACAGCTATTGTACGTGATATAGAATAATAGATAGTGGTCCAAACAAATATACAAGGAGTAGTACATACATTATCAAGTAAGGAGCAAGAATATATATATGCTTCATGCACGAAATTATGATAATATAGAAGCAATAAGATAGCATGATGTGCAATAATTTATAATATGGTACAACTTGTGAATAAAATTGTGATCATATTCGTCATATATAATGTCGAAGAATATTAATGTTAAATTATTGGCCTCAACTAAGACAAAAATATGAAAAGATATGTCTGCTTGCTCAATTGCGTTGTTGCTTCGAGACGTAATTAACTCATTTGTTACTCTTTATCAGTTATCACGGCGGCTTTAATTCACAGAGCTGATCAGGTACTACTTATTTATGTACTTATTAGGTACGAAGTATATACTAGTCAATTTATTTATTGTATGCATGAAATTTTTTTATAAAAAATTGTATGATCAAGATTATAAGTAACTTGTGAAAAAATTTCTAAAGTTAGTACGAGTAAAAATATACTACTCAAGTTATTATGTATAAATGAATTTCGACAATATCTTATACAACTACTTGGTATGTAACTAAAGATGTTTTTGCCTTTAGATACAGTAACATATACCGCCGATAAAATACAAAATATCAAGTAGTGAGAACAAATAAAGATCGAGAAAATAATACAGTACTTAGTCTATGGAATACTATATACAAATAAACATTTGATATAATAATTTTAATTTTTTTTTATTTTTTTATTTACCATGGTCTAGTGGAAAGGATTGTACCTTCCAACCTTAAGGTTGGGGTTTCAATCCCTAATAGAGGCAATTTGGGGTGAGGATTCCCTTACCCTCCCCCCTCCCCCCCCCCCCCCCCCAACATTTCCAAAATGCCTAACCCGCTAACCCGGGTCAAGAGGACATGTAAGAGGTTCTGGCTCAATAGGGTCTTTCTCCTTACCAACCCAAAATATATATATATATATATATATATATATATATATATATATATATATATATATATATATATATATATATATATATATATATTATACTGAAAAAGTCAACCTTGAAGGTTTTTATTAAAAAAAAAGTTGGGAGAAGAGCAATTGGTCTATTTTCTTGGTGGTTTTATAAAATAGTGGTCCAAGACGTTATTATTCAGATCTCACATGGAAGGTCACCAAACCTTTGGGTTATGTCCCCTAAACATAAAATTATATGGGTACAAAATATCCCTTTACTTAGATACTTGGCAATTGGTATTTGTATTTTATTACTTTAATACTTGCCCAAAAGCCTACACCAATCCTGATTAATATATAGTTTCAAGTACATCAGAACAACCTGTATTTGGTAACGAATTTTCTCCTCTAGTAAGGAGAGACACAAAGAAAATACTTCGTATAGAGGTTACCGACTAAGGTAAATGACACCTATGACTAAATGTTAGAAAAATATTTGTTGGAATTTTTTCGTTTCCAAAGAAAAGTTTGTGAGTTGGATTTAGGAATAAATTTCATACTGAATTTGTATTCAATTAGTCATCTTTGGCCTACATTATTGTTTTAAGTAGGTTCCTTCTCAAGAAATTTAGGTAGGTCGTATATCCGACAAATAAATTATGTAAAAATTGATTAATTAGTAATGGTAGAGACTACATCACTTCAATTCAACATAGTGTCTATTGCGACTTTGCGAGTAACTTATAGTTCAAACATGGTACTTTAATTACCAACAATGATCAATTTAATAATCACAATAGTATTGAATTATCTAATATAACCTCGATAATGTAATTTATTCATTCAATTGTTTCAACTATACACCATTTTACTACTACTCTGTGTATTATACTCTATATTGTCTTTATTATAAATTATAATAGGTGTAAAGTTATAGAATTTTTTTTTTCTTTTGTAACATAATACTCCGATCCGTATTATGTATGATCACAATGCCGCAAAACAGTAAATGTCTAAAATTGAAGTAAAAAATGATCCAAATAAATAACGAACATAGACACTATTTACAAACATTGAACATATAAGATATTACCATCATTGAATCAAGAATTAATCGATAATAATTATTTTTCCTTCTAAAGACATTAATTAAAGGGAGGAAATTTACAAAATCTAAACACATTGGATAGAGATACCCTAACTCTGTTTAATATATACATTACCATTTTCAAACTTGAATTCATTTTTCCACACATCTCAATATAAGTAAAGAGATTAAAAAACTTACAATTAAGCAAAACCATGCAATTTTTAACAATAACCTAGGGTAACAAAATAGTAATAATAATATAGTAGTAAAATTACCTTTTTGCCCCTAAGCTCAAGATTATTTCCCAACATCTAATTTAATTTTACCCTGACCGTTTTTTAACCAAACCGTAAGAAATTCTCCTAGGCTGCTCTCTTGGAAGAAAAACCAAAGACTCAGTAACAGAGCAAGTATTTTTACATGACAAATTCACAAACCCAAATCTATGACTTAAATTCTTGGCAGGTTCTTTCCAAATGCTGCGATACACGTCTTTGTCGTCGTCGTTGTCGTTATCGTCGTCTTTCGAGCACTCGACTAGGGCAGCAAAGAAAGGATCTTTCCTACTAATAATGTGATGTTTTTTGTAACTTGATTTAGTAGTGCCTGAAACAGGGGCAGCTGCAGGAGGCAGGGGAAGATAATTCGATTTCCTCGAAGAATCGAGTCGTTTGATGATTTGATGTTTAGGGATTCCTGGGATCGATTCCCATGAAAATGGTATTCTTTGAGGAGGTGTTGGAGTTGGAGGAGGAGAATCATCTTCTTCATGGGAGAAAGATCTAAAAGAAGAAGATGAATTTGATGAAATTGAAGGAGAAGAAGAAAGTGAAGGAGTTCTTCTTGAAGAAGAAGAAGAAGACCATTTTGGAGTTGTAAAAATGGTGGTTTTTGTGTTTATTATGACATTTTTGTTGGGTGTTCTTGGCTCTAAGATTGAGCTCATTCTTTTTTTAGAAATAATTTTTTTATTTTTGTGGATTTTTGAAGATAGAGAAATGAAATGTGGTTGTTTGATGTGGGTTTTAAATGGGATGCTCTGTTATTGTTGTTGGAAGTGGGGTTTTTGGAAGTAAAATGTTATAAATAGTAGATCAAATAAGAGCCTAATTTGCACTCAACTATGGGTCCATTGTGTTGAGGAAGGAAATTATTTGTATATGAAGTTAATGGGCCCATTTTGCTCTTCTTTTTGTCATTTGTGCGGTTTTTGTCTAGTTACAAAAAAGATTTGCCTGTTATGAAATATATAGAAATTAGAGGATTAAGAGAAGAAGGTAATAAGAGAAGTATTACTACTTTTATGTATTACTCTTGGTAATATTTTGTGCATCATACAAGTGAAATTACATGGCTATTTATAGTAGTAAGAACCACTATTACATTGTGGGCTATAACCTTAGAGGGTGGCAATTAGAGTTGGCTACTACATTAAATGCAATGAAGAAATTGGAGTGTGGACATTCACACCTTGACTAAATTAATTAACTCTTAACACTCCCCCTTGAATGTCCATACAGAATAGGGTATATGTTGCCTCGTTAAAACCTTACTAGGTAAAACCCTTTAGGATAAAAGCCATAGCTAAGGGAAAAGAGTACAACAATATATTACTATATGCTTTAGTGTACTGCCTCATTTAAAACCTTGTCAGGAAAAACCCATTGGGATAAAAACCTGATCGAAGGGAAAAAGAGTGCAGTGCATATAATGCTCCCCCTGATTTTAACATAGTTTATGAAGACAACGCATCCCAATCTTGTGGACCAACCGCTCAACGCTCTTCGAAGGTAGGGACTTTGTAAACAAGTCTGCAAGATTATCAAATAATTGGATCTGTTGGACATTTATCTTCCCTTCCTTCTGCAAATCGTGTGTAAAGAACAGTTTTGGGGATATATGTTTAGTCCTATCACCTTTAATATATCCTTCAGTTACTTGTGTGATACATGCAGTATTATCTTCGTAAATGATGGTTGGACTTTCAGTTACTTCTTTCATCCCACATTCTTCTTGGATATTGCCGATCATTGACCTTAGCCATACACACTCACGTCCTGCTTCATAAAGGGCAATCAACTCAGCATGATTTGATGATGTCGCAGTTAAGGTTTTCTTTGTTGATTTCCAAGAAATTGCAGTTCCACCATAGGTGAACAGATATCCAGTTTGTGACTTGGCGTTTTGTGGGTCTGATAGATATCCAGCATCTGCATATCCGATGAGGGTGGCATCTTGCCTTGATTGATAAAACAAACCAAGATCTTTTGTTCCTCGTAGATATCGTAGTAAGTGTCTTACTCCTTTCCAGTGTCTCTTCGTTGGTGCGTTGCTAAACCTGGCTAACAAATTCACAGAAAAAGCTATGTCTGGTCTAATATTGTTAGCTAGATACATTAGAGCCCCAATTGCACTTAGATATGGTACTTCAAGACCAAGGACATCCTCGTTTTCCTCTCGAGGTCTAAATGGATCATATTTCATAGTCAAAGACCGAACAATCATCGGGGTGTTTGTTGGGGTCGCTTTGTCCATGAAAAAACGTTTTAACACTCTTTCGGTGTAGTTAGACTGATGGACGAATATACCATTATTTAAGTGCTCAATTTGCAATCCAAGGCAAAATTTAGTTTGTCCAAGGTCTTTCATCTCAAATTCTTTCATCAAGTATTTTGCAGTTCTTTCAAGTTCATTTGGGGTTCCAATGATATTCAAGTCATCAACATAAACTGCAACAATTGCAAACCCTGATTGTGATCTCTTAATGAAAACACAAGGACTGATTTGATTATTCTTGAACCCTTCTTTCATAAGGTATTCACTAAGACGATTATACCACATCCTCCCAGACTGTTTCAATCCATAAAGTGACCTTTTTAATTTTATGGAAAGTAAATGTCTAGGCTTGTGGTTTTCTGGTAATTTTAGTCCATCTGGGACTTTCATATAAATATCTGTATCGAGTGACCCATATAAATATGCGGTTACTACATCCATTAATCGCATCTTTAGTCCTTCTGAGACTGTCAAGCTTACCAGAAATCTTAACGTAGTTGCATCAACTACGGGAGAATATGTCTCCTCATAATCAATCCCTGGAATTTGAGAAAAACCTTGGGCTACAAGTCTTTCCTTGTATCTAACAATTTCATTTTTCTCATTTCGTTTTCTCACAAATACCCACTTATATCCAACCGGCTTTACACCTTCTGGTGTAAGGGTTATTTTTCCAAACACTTCTCGTTTTTCGAGTGACTTTAACTCTGTCTGCATTGCCTCTTTCCATTTTGGCCAATCATGCCTGCAACGACATTCTTCCACTGTTCTTGGTTCACTATCATTTTCGTCAGATGCCATTTCAATTGCAATGGAATATGCAAATATTTCATTTACGATAACATCATTTCTATTCCAATAATTCCTGGTAGAAACAAAATTTATTGAAGTTTCATTGTTATCGATGTCATGGTCATCTTGTTCATCCCCTTTCGGATTATCATCTTTTTCTCTATTCTCATCTGTACTTTGTCTTTCTTGACCTTCTGTAAAGGGAATATTGTTGATCTCATCAGGTCTTTTTAATTTTCTTGGTTTAGAGTCTTTTGAACCAAGTGGTCTTCCATGCTTTCGGCGTGCTAGAGATTCATTTTCAATGATCTTATCACCAGATGGAATTTCAATTCGTGCAGGGGCATTTTCAGCTGGTATATGTGATTTTGTCACTTTCTTTGCATCTATAAATGCATCAGGCAGCTGATTTGCAATGCTTTGTAAATGAATAATTTTCTGAACTTCTTGTTCACACATATTTGTTCGTGGATCAAACATTGGCAATTGTGTTGCATTCCAAATGATTTCTATTTCTTTCTTTCGTGGGTCCACTTTCTCTCCCCCTAAGGCTGGGAATACTGTCTCATTGAAATGACAGTCGGCAAATCTGGCCGTAAATAAATCACCGGTCATTGGTTCAAGATATTTAATTATGGAGGGTGATTCAAACCCAACATAAATTCCCAGCCTTCTTTGTGGACCCATCTTTGTTCGTTGGGGTGGAGCAATAGGAACATACACCGCACAACCAAAAATTTTTAGATGTGAGATATTAGGTTCTCGACCAAAAACTAATTGTAGTGGTGAGAACTTATGATAAGCAGTTGGTCTCAACCTAATTAGAGTTGCCGCATGTATTATGGCATGACCCCAAGCAGATGAAGGCAATTTTGATCTCATCAATAATGGCCTTGCAATCAATTGTAGTCTCTTAATTAATGACTCAGCAAGTCCATTTTGTGTATGAACATGAGCTACTGGATGTTCTACAACAATTCCAATCGACATACAATAATCATTAAATGTTTGGGATGTAAATTCCCCAGCATTGTCAAGCCTTATTCTTTTTATTGTATGGTCTGGAAATTGTGCTCTCAGTTTAATAATTTGAGCAAGGAGTTTTGCAAAAGCAACATTTCTACTGGATAAGAGACTTACATGTGACCATCGAGTTGAGGCATCAATTAATACCATAAAATATCGGAATGGTCCACATGCAGGATTAATTGGTCCACAAATGTCTCCTTGAATCCTCTCTAAAAATGTTGGAGATTCAGTAGCAATTTTGTTCATAGATGGCCTTATTATTAATTTGCCAAGTGAACATGCAGAGCATGTTAATTCATCTGATCGAGGGATTTTAACATTCCTAATTGAATGTCCTACTGAATTTGCTATAATCTTGTGCATCATTCTTGTACCAGGATGACCCAAACGATCATGCCATAAATTTAGCAGATTCTTATTATCTAACTTCTGGTTAGATATCGAATTTATTTCAACTGGTCGTATATCTATATGATATAACCCTGAAGAATATGCTGGCAATTTCTCATACACATGTTTCTTGCCATGTTTTTCTGCCGTGAGGCATAAATATTCCTTTTGATCCACTATCATTGTTTCTAAATGAAAACCATTTTGACGCACATCTTTAAAACTTATAAGATTTCTTCGAGATTTACTCGAATATAAAGCGTCATTAATGATTAATTTTGTTCCATTTGGGAGTATTATGCAAGCTTTTCCAGAACCTTCTATTAGCTTGGCTGACCCAGAAATGGTATTAACATTTGCTTGAAATAATTTTAACTTTAAAAAATATTTTCTATCCTTCAGAATAGTGTGTGTTGTTCCACTGTCCAAAAGGCATTGAAATTTGGAACCAACTTCGGGCAGATCCATATCTTCATAAAATAATAAGTATAAGATTAGTTTAAGATAATTAAACTGGACTTACTTTATTAATGATGAAAAATTAAGAGTACATAACTTGAACATGAAAAAAAAAACATACAAGAAAAGCACATAATGAAAACATAATACATATCATAGTAATTGATGAATTATCTAAACATGATTATTCTCTCCAAAGATAAATTCACCACCAGCTTCACCATTGTCTATGTGGAAATCAGACACATCAAGGCTAATTCCAGGGACATTTTCTTCATTAACATAATTTGTTTCGGCATGTTTTTCTTTCCCTTTAATGGAAGCCTGGTATAGTTCTACCAGATGTTTGGCCGTACGACAAGTACGTCCCCAATGTCCAGTCATGCCACATCTATAACATGTGTCTTTTCCTTTTGTGGTGGCTTGATTTTTGTTTCCTTGTTGATGCCCCCTTTGAGTGTTGTTTCTAGGGGAAAATTGGCCTCTACCACGACCATAACCATGTCCACGGCCACGTCCGCGAAAATTTCCACGACCTCTGCCACGGTTATTATATTTTCCACGTCCACCTCTATGAGCAACATTTGTCTCGGGTGGATTTGAGCTTTCTACAGCATTTGTTTCATTGAATGCTTGAGACCCAGTTGGTCTTAGGTTGTGATTCTTCAACAGAAGATCATTATTCTTTTCAGCAACCAATAATGTAGAAATAAGCTCAGAATATTTTGCAAAGCCTCTTTCACGGTATTGCTGTTGCAATACAATGTTGTTAGCATGGAATGTAGAGAGTGTTTTCTCTATCATTTGCACTTCAGTGACTGGTTGATCACAATATCTCAATATTGATACGATTTTATATAGTGATGAATTATAATCACTGACAGATTTAAAGTCCTGAAATCTCAGGTTTGTCCACTCAAATTGTGCTGAAGGAAGGAGTACCCTTTTATGGTGGTCATATCTTCCTTTCAGGCTATCCCATAGTTCTCTGGGATTTTCCACCATTCAATACTCAGTTTTCAAACTGTTATGTAAATGATGCCTTAAGAGAACTATAGCTTTTGCTTTCTCTTGATCAGTTGGAACTTTAACTTGAGCAGGGGCATCTTTTTCGTTTCCTGGGATGGTAATTTCTTTGATTGTATGTTCCAATCCCTGAGCCTTCAAATTCATTTGGGCATCAACTGTCCATTCAAGATAATTATGTCCGGACAAGTCTAATATGTCAAATTGTCTTTTCATCAAGTCTCCCATTTTAACTACAATCAAATAGGTAATTATTATTAAGCCAATTAAGCAAGTGATAATTAAAGTAATCAAATTGTAATCATAATAATAATCCATTTAAAACATATTTGCTTCTCCCCCTTGGGTTATTATTATGATGTACATAAAGTTAAGCTAAAATTAAACATGATAATTACGTTAATTAAACAACGACAACAACAATAATAACAATAACAATGATAAAAATAACAATAACAATAAATACTACTACTATCACTACATCACCGACAACAACAACAACAACAATAATAATAATAATAATAATATTAATGACATACATTAATGATAAGACAAAAGGAACATTTATTATAACAAAATGCACTTATATTCTACCTAGAAGACAAAAAAAACTTGAAGTACTACGGAGATTACATGCATGAATTCCCTTTGTCGAAAAACCGAGCGTTACTTATGTAAAATGATGAAAATCATCATTGCCATTAATAAAACTACTAGGGCCATAATTAAAACTAAATATAATTTTAATTTCCTTAAATCTTCTTCAAAGGTAAAGGGGTGTGGTGGTTGTCGGTTGTCGACGGGGAATATGGTGTGTGACCGGTGTAAATGGAGGAAGAAGAAGAGGAGATAATTTGGGTAAAGTTTAAGGAGGGGATAAGGTTTGTATGGTGAAATAAGGTGGTGTAATCCGCCTTTTATAGGGGGGTAAATTATCCGTTTCAGCTTTACACTACTGTAAAAATATCATACAATGTTCTAGTAGACTGGTAAAATAATCGTAATCAAACTATTAATATTTACAAAGTAAATAAGTATCACACTGGGATGCAAGCCGTAGTGGTCCGAGAACCCTAATCTATTCATGAGGTCAAGGGTTCGAAAACTGAAAGAAACATAAAAGTGTGTAATCTAAAAATTAAATAAATATAAAGGCTGCATCATTTTTTTTTTCATTTTAGTAATTATGCACAAGTAAGTAAGTATAAACATGATTTGTGTGACCATGAAATTTACTCTATTAACATGCATACAACAAATATTTCCACATGCAAAAGTAATTATATATTACTTTCTATAACCATGCATGAGAGTTACCAAACTAAGTATCATAAACAAGGTATGTATTGATATCCTCATTTTTAATCAACATGGCTAATTATGTAGAGTAATTTTGTGGAGAAATATATTGTGAGTTTCTGGTATAGAGGATCCCATATGGGCAACTATAGAGCATACTCCTCAAAATATATTTTGTGAAGGAAATTGAATCTTTGTAAAAATTGGATAATCGGTATAAGTATACCTGATTGAAGATGGTGCTGATAACGTGTTATGAAATATATAGAAATTAGAGGATTAAGAGAAGAAGGTAATAAGAGAAGTATTACTACTTTTATGTATTACTCTTGGTAATATTTTGTGCATCATACAAGTGAAATTACATGGCTATTTATAGTAGTAAGAACCACTATTACATTGTGGGCTATAACCTTAGAGGGTGGCAATTAGAGTTGGCTACTACATTAAATGCAACGAAGAAATTGGAGTGTGGACATTCACACCTTGACTAAATTAATTAACTCTTAACATTGCCTTAATTGTTTGAGCAGTTTTTACATATTTTTACTATTTAAAAATAATTGCAATATTTTTTATTTTATTTTATTTTTTTTATTTACGAATTCTAGTGCATCAATTTAATTGTTGATATCTACAACTACGAAGTACGGAGTACATGTAAATTTGTAAAGTATCAATAAAATTAAAATTATTGATGTTTGTTTGCTATTGTACAACATCAAAGTTTAAAGTAAGTAAATATCAGTAAAACGTTGTAAGTTATCTCTTATTCTCATGAAATATAATCAAAACTTACTGATTGAAAGCTCTAATTGAGAGTGAATTGAATATGAAGAACTATAACAATATTTGAATTTTTTTCATTTAAGTTGCACGAACCACGTACTTAGAAAATGGTTCTGCTGAGATACGATTAAACGATAAATCTAATTTGGAACTTAGTTGGAGTGGATAAACTATTTTGCATACTAGATTTAAATAAAGTGTTCCTTTTCTAGCGAGGCTATGACTGAAGGAGTTATGTCTTCGATAAGTGCAATTACTAGATATATCATAGGATCACAGTTATGGAGATAATAAGTTCATACTATAAGGTTGCCAATGTCTGTTGCTAGATTTGACAATTGGACTTTGGGCTTGTCAAATGGTCCAAAGCCTTATAGGATGGATCCTACAAGGTCACACATTAGAGTATTGGGTTAAACAAGTTGAAGGCCCATTATTGGGCCTCATGAGTATATGACACATCTTATGTTTGGGCTTGGAATGTAAGTAGAGTTCAATTAGGATTTGGACATGGTTTTATTTCTAGATATGATCTATAAATATAAACCATACCTAGGGTTGCATGATATAACAATTTGACACACTGTGAAATTGTCAGACAAGCAACCAAGAGATCCCGAACCCTAATTCTCTCTCTCATATTCGGCCCTCCTCTTCTCCTCCCTAGATCCGTGCGTCTCCCCTCCATTGGTGGTGCGTGTGGTGGTGCGTGGGTGGTGTTGCGGTGTGTTCGTGACTCTAATCTCCGTTGAAGGTTGATTGAAGCGTTCGGTCACAACTAACTAGCATTAGTGGAGGTTTAATCCGTGCTCGTGGACTAAGTAGAGGAATCACACGTGGGGTTCTTTATCTCCCTATTGTTCTTGCTCGATCATCGTGGAATCACGCTCCAAAGGTATAATTCTTACTTCTTTATGTGTTATGCATGAGATCCTTGGTTTGGTGCTATATGAATATGATTCATGTTAATTCCGCATTTAGTACCTATAATCTCCTACAGTGGTATCAGTTAGCCTCTTGCATCTACATATATTGAGTAATAATTCTTTGATAATCCACAATTTTAATTCAATTAGGAGGGAGAATAATTTAATTATGAGTCAATTGTTATTTTAAATATGATTTAACAATATAGAATCATTAAAGGTGTTTAATTTGCTCCATATTAGCCATTAATTGATCCGAATTTTGCCCCAAAGTATTCGAAAAATTCGAACCCCTAAACCCTAATTTTCGAAAATTTCGAATTTTAACCCTAATTTGTGAAATTTTGTGTTTAAATTTTGATTTATTTCGATGGTAATATGTTTTAAGGAATTTAATCTATTTGATTACATGTTAAAATTATGAATTTTTCATGATCAAATTATTTAATTTAAATGTTAAATTAAATTGGGGATTAATTTCATCAAGAACCCTAATTTCAAAATTGAATATGATTTAATTTTGGGATTAATAGGACCACATAAAGTTTAATTGATTTTTACAAAATATGTTTTGTTTTAATTAATTAAAATAAAAAAAAAATAAAAAAAAAAAAATCAGATTTTAAAATTTTAAAAGATAAGTTTAAATTTTGAAAAGATAATTAACAAATTTAAGGTTGTTATTTTTGTTAAGTTTGGATAATTATGGAGCAAAAGATTCTATAAGGATAATAATTGATTAAATAATGTGATTATCTCATAATTATTTATGGATAATAATTGATTTAAAATATATGATTGGCAAGTAATTAGGATAGAATTCCTAAATTATTTAGGATAATCATGGAAAATAAATATGATTTATATTCCATAATTTCAAATAAGATTTGATTCTATCTCATACCTAAATTAAAATATATGATATTTTATAATTGGTTATGATTAATATATGATATTATCTAATTACAGTAATTATTTAAAATATGAGATATTTATAGCCATGTTTCCTTCATTATGATCATCAGATGTTGTAGTTTAGGAAAGCATGATGAGTGATTTATTATATGGCACTTTATAATATATGATATTGTTTATTGCTATATATAGACTAGTATGGCCCATAGATTCTAAAATACGATCTGCGCATCGTGATGTATTTTGTAATCTAAATACGGTCTGCATACCGTTGAGTATTTTTGTAATTTATTTTATTTTATTTAAGTAGTAGATAGAATAGAATAAAATTACAGGTTGCAATTGATCCAAAAGCCAATGAAGTGAAGGCCCAATGGAGCAAGATGGATGAGATCCATGAAGATCCAAGTGGGAGCATTTTACTTTATTAGTTTTTCTTAGGATTAAGGGGCCATACTATGTCATGTTTTATTGCATTAGTAGATTATGCATGTTTAGGTTTATTTATGTTGCTTGATGATGCGCTAGAGTTCACTATACAATCACAACATAATAAATCTAGATCCCAGAAATATTGATACAGCTTTCCCAATTAAAAACCCGACGAAAACCTTGATCGTTTGTGATGGGTCGGCCTCAGCAGAGCATCATAATATATCTTGGGGAAGTGGGGGTAGGACCGCATAACTACACTTTTAATTGGTTATATTCAACAAGGTTACCTAAAGATCAGTTTAGAACCTTGAAGCTAAGAGTAATAATTAAACATGTGATGGTTAATTATTCAACCAAGAATTACAAAGAGTTGTAATCAGTAAAGAGTTTACTCACCTTGAAAATGTAATGGTTGATGGCAGGGCCTCAGTCCGGTTAATTATTGCACAAATAAAGGATCTTGGAATCATTTTATTCAATAGGGATCATTTAAATATTGAATAAAATGCTTTAAAGTTACCAATAAATTCTAAATTACTTATGGTACTTTAAATTTATTAAACATAATTATTGAATTTTGCCTCGTTTTGTTTTTGTTTGTAGATGAATAACTTATATGACAACACAGATTTACCAATGAAACTCAATTTAAGGCTTAATCTCAGAAACTACAGGCAATGGGAGGGCGAATTGAGAAATGTTCTCACAAGCTTCAAGCTTGATGCTCGCCTATATGTACCCGTTGAGAACAAGTGTGCTCCTGGTCAGGACCCTGAAATGCATGCAAAATTAGTTTTGGATGCAATAAAGGTCAAGAACCTAATACTGGAATCTATTCCAAACTGTTGGTACAATAGGTTCAGACGGTATGAGGTGACCAACTTATATCAATGTCTTCGTGCTATCTGTAGGGGTGGCATGGGGGCATTGGGTAGCGGAGGTGTCAACGATCCAAATGTAAGAGAGATCGTTAACTCGATCCCTCAGATTTACTATTCCTGGGCTGACAGTTTAAGGTATGAGACTTACCGGATTCATGGTAAGATAATGGCAAAGAAACTCTTGCCTGGTCAGTCTGTGAGGAACCATGTTAATGAATTGGTTGATATGATCAACCAAATGGATGTCCTCGGGAAACCGATCGATGATGATTCTGCACGTGACATTATTTTGTTCTCGCTCCATGCTGGTTTTGACATTGTGAGACTTTCTCATAATGATGAGGGATCATCAGCGAATTTGATCAACATCTTACTTAACCATGCTGAGGAGTACCTGATAAGGAGAGATTGCCAGTGCTTCTATTGTGGTGGATGGCAAGTCCATACACCAGGGTGTCCCCATTATGCACCAGTGAAAACAGAAGGTAAGGTGTTACTTGATGTTTTTGTTGTAGAAATTAATCTTACTTCATCTTCCACTTGGGTATTCGATACCGGTTGTGGTGCTCATATCGTCAATGACGTGCAGGGCTTAAAAGGAAGTAGGAAGCTAGACCCAGGAGAAGTAACACTTCGAGTAGGAAATGGAGCAAAAGTTGCTGCACTTGCTATTGGGAGTTATCATTTGAGACTACCTTCTGGATTAATTTTAGTACTTAATAACTGTTATTTCGTTCCCAGCATTACTAAAAACATTATTTCAGTTCCAGTTTTAGATACTGAAGGTTTTTCATTTGAAATAAGAGACAAACGTTGTTTTATTTCGAAAGAAAACATGTTATATGCTAATGCTAAGTTAATTAATGGTTTGTATGTTTTAGAATATACAACTCATGTCTACAACATAGATCATAAAAAGCAGAAAACAGATGGTTCAAACCCAACTTACCTATGGCATTGTAGGCTTGGACATATTAACCAAAAGCGCATCCAGAAATTACATAAGGATGGACTCCTTTCTTCTTTTGATTATGAATCATTTGAAAACTGTGAGTCATGCTTGCTTGGGAAAATGACTAAGTCACCCTTTACGGGTATAGGTGAAAGAGCTAGCGACCTTTTGGGACTCATACATACAGATGTGTGTGGACCAATGAGTTCAAAAGCTAGGGGTGGATATAATTACTTCATTACTTTCACTGATGATTTAAGTAGATTTGGTTACATTTACTTAATGAAGCTCAAGTCGGAAGCCTTTGAAAAGTTCAAAGAATTCCAGAATGAAGTACAAAACCAGCTTGGGAAGACAATTAAGGCACTACGATCTGATCGTGGTGGCGAATATTTAACCCAAGAATTTGATGAACATCTGATTAATTGTGGAATAATTTCACAGTTAACCCCTCCAGGGACACCTCAATTAAATGGAGTGTCAGAAAGGAGAAATAGGACTCTACTTGATATGGTTAGGTCCATGATGAGCTTTACTGATCTTCACATATCATTCTGGGGATATGCATTACAAGCAGCTGCAAGAATACTAAACAGAAGCCCATCCAAAGCTGTAGAAAAGACTCCATATGAGATATGGAATGGAAGAGCTCCAAAGTTGTCTTTTCTCAAGATTTGGGGATGTGAAGCCTATGTAAAACGTTTACAAGGCGATAAACTACACCCTAAATCAGACAAGTGTTTCTTTGTGGGCTACCCCAAAGAAACAAAAGGGTATTACTTCTACAATCGCGAAGATGACAAAGTGTTTGTTGCTCGCGATAGTGTCTTTCTAGAAAAGGAATTTCTATCTAGAAAGCCAAGTGGGAGTAAAGTGGTTCTCGAAGAAATTCGAGACGAGCAACAAATGGATGTGGATCACACCACATCAGAGGCGAGGGCGCATGAAACGATTAATCATGCGCCGGAGCAAGCTAATTCCACCAGCGAGACTCCTATCGTCCCACTTGAATCTAATTCATGCGAAAATCTTCAAGGAGTTGGAGAGAAAATTTCTACTGTTGCTCCTACCCCACGTAGGTCTGACAGAATCAGAAACAAACAGTTTGTCGATGTTCTGTTAACTGAGGATTCTGAAATCTTCTTATTGGAGAATGAGGAACCCACAACCTACAAGCAAGCTTTGGTGAGCCCCAACTCAGATAAATGGCTTGAAGCCATGAAATCCGAAATGGAATCAATGTCTGAAAATAAAGTGTGGACCCTAGTTGACTTGCCTAATGGGGTAAAACCCATTGGTTGCAAATGGGTCTACAAGATTAAAACAGACAAGGATGGAAATGCCTACATCCATAAAGCAAGACTAGTTGCAAAAGGGTTCAGACAGATTCATGGTATTGACTATGATGAAACTTTTTCCCCAGTAGCAATGCTTAAGTCCATTCGGATTCTTCTAGCGATTGCCGCATTTTTCGATTACGAAATATGGCAGATGGATGTCAAAACCGCATTCTTGAATGGGTTCTTGAAGGAGGAAGTGTATATGACACAACCTGAGGGTTTTGAAGATCCAGAAAATCCTAGTATGGTATGCAAGCTTGAGAAATCTATTTATGGATTAAAGCAGGCATCCAGGAGTTGGAATCTTCGTTTTGATGAAGCGATCAAAAGGTTTGATTTTGTCAAAAGTGAAGAGGAACCTTGTGTATACAAGAAGTTTAGTGGGAGCAGCATAGTTTTCTTAGTCTTGTATGTGGATGACATACTTCTCATGGGAAATGACATACCAATGCTTGAGTCAGTCAAGGAATGGTTGAAGAGTTGTTTTTCCATGAAAGACTTAGGAGAAGCCGAATACATATTGGGGATCAAAATCCATCGAGACAGGTCTCGAAGGATGATTGGATTAAGTCAAGAGACTTATATTGATAAGGTTCTTGATAGATTTTCCATGAAAGACTCTAAGAGAGGATTTCTCCCCATGTCTCATGGCATCACTCTCAGTAAATCTCAGTGCCCTAAAACGGCGGAGGAGATGAGACGAGTAAGTGATAAACCTTATGCTTCGGCAATAGGATCAATCATGTATGCCATGATTTGTACAAGGCCGGATGTTGCATATGCTCTAAGCATGTGTAGCAGGTTTCATGCAAATCCAGGAGAAGCACACTGGACAGCTGCCAAGAACATCCTTAAGTACTTGAGAAGGACTAAAGAGATGTTTCTAGTGTATGGTGGCGAAAAGGAATTGGTTGTCACAGGTTATACGGATGCGAGTTTCCAAACAGACAGAGATGACTTTAGATCTCAATCTGGATACATTTTCTGTCTGAATGGAGGAGCAGTGAGCTGGAAGAGTTCGAAGCAAAGCACTGTCGCAGACTCTACAACAGAATCAGAGTATTTGGCTGCTGTTGAAGCAGCTAAAGAAGCAGTTTGGATAAAGAAGTTCCTGATTGAGCTGGACATTGTACCAAGTGCTCAAAAGGGAATCGAGTTGTTTTGTGACAATAATGGTGCTATTGCTCAATCAAAAGAAGCTAGGTCACATTTCAAATCCAAGCATGTAGAGAGGAAGTATTACCTCATTCGAGAGATTGTTGACAGAGGAGATGTCAAGATGTGCAAAATTCACACGGATGAGAATATCGCTGATCCACTTACTAAACCCCTTCCAACTCCAAAGCATGAGAAACATGCTAATGAAGCTGGATTAAGGCGAATGATGTAATTAAAAGTTGTACTTTGTTTTGAGAAAATAAATTACATATGTAATACATTCATTTGCAGAATTATGTTTAATCAGAAATTCTATTATTTCTCTTATTTAATTATGGTTTTAATATTAAATAAAATGTCCAAAATAATTATGGATTGATGGGCTCATCAGGTTATCTATCAGATAGAGACCTGGTGTATGAAACCCCACAGGTGAACAAAATCCACATATTATTTGAGTTCCTAGTTCGAAATCATTAAAGTGGACATAAATGATTTCAATGAATGGACTAGCATGTAAGATTGATTGGATAGCTCGGTTTCATGGGCTGTGGGAGCATAGTGATAAGGCTCGGTCAATCACATGGATATGCATGAATGATGCAGGATCGAACCATAGACCTACTTTGAAGTTCAAGTATAGAACTTCCGGATATATTAGCGGATTCCTTTGACATGAGTGGAACACTGATTCTATTCAATGATTGTTTTGACTGTGGTACATTCAAACGTCTTGCCGTAAATGGGGATTATAAAGGATGTTTCCCGGTCACTTCATGAATTGAGTGGGAGCTTTAGTTGCCACAAGATTGGATTGAGTCTACCTATTGACTAGGAATGTGTCTTGGCCCCTTGAAGAGGGAGAATTCAGAATATGCATGGCCGTGCTCAAATGAGTTATATAGTAACCATTTGTTTTGTAATTCTAACTCAGTTTTCAAGATAAGATTTGTAGACTAATATGATCATGACATGAGATGCAATCATATTATCAAATCGACACACATTGACTTAAGGAATTTGAATATTGTGCACTTGTCTCAGACAAGTGGGAGATTGAAGGAGTTATGTCTTCGATAAGTGCAATTACTAGATATATCATAGGATCACAGTTATGGAGATAATAAGTTCATACTATAAGGTTGCCAATGTCTGTTGCTAGATTTGACAATTGGACTTTGGGCTTGTCAAATGGTCCAAAGCCTTATAGGATGGATCCTACAAGGTCACACATTAGAGTATTGGGTTAAACAAGTTGAAGGCCCATTATTGGGCCTCATGAGTATATGACACATCTTATGTTTGGGCTTGGAATGTAAGTAGAGTTCAATTAGGATTTGGACATGGTTTTATTTCTAGATATGATCTATAAATATAAACCATACCTAGGGTTGCATGATATAACAATTTGACACACTGTGAAATTGTCAGACAAGCAACCAAGAGATCCCGAACCCTAATTCTCTCTCTCATATTCGGCCCTCCTCTTCTCCTCCCTAGATCCGTGCGTCTCCCCTCCATTGGTGGTGCGTGTGGTGGTGCGTGGGTGGTGTTGCGGTGTGTTCGTGACTCTAATCTCCGTTGAAGGTTGATTGAAGCGTTCGGTCACAACTAACTAGCATTAGTGGAGGTTTAATCCGTGCTCGTGGACTAAGTAGAGGAATCACACGTGGGGTTCTTTATCTCCCTATTGTTCTTGCTCGATCATCGTGGAATCACGCTCCAAAGGTATAATTCTTACTTCTTTATGTGTAATGCATGAGATCCTTGGTTTGGTGCTATATGAATATGATTCATGTTAATTCCGCATTTAGTACCTATAATCTCCTACAATGACCTCCTTCCTAACCGATAACCTATACTCCTTTGATTACCACCTATGATAATAAGTTACAATGCAAGCTGCTAAATCCTAGTCTCAACCCTGAAATGAGGTTAACCCACGGCTAACTATAGGACTAATAAGAGTGCCTTGATGCTACTAAAACACTTCAATATCATCTTTAATACAAAAAACTTTTGTAAGGATCGATTATCTTTTTAGTTCCCACTCACTTTCTTCTTGAACGTTTTACTGTATCTAACAAAGTTTGGTTTGTGGAGGCGGATGCACGATCCGCATGGTGCATCCGCTCCAAATTACAAAAAGGCGGAATGAAACATGCAAGTATATACTAATGTACATGGGCATATAAAAGAATATAGTGTTCATTTATAATGTACATGAACATATACATAAAAGAACATAGTGTTCATTTATAATGTACATGGACATATACATAAAAGAATACAGTGTTCATTTATAATGTACATCAGATTTTTGTGCAACAATTTTGTATATTATTTTTGTATAATAATATAATTATTTTTTTTTTTGTATAATGAAATAGATAAATAGTACTATAATAATTTTTTTTTACCATACATTAACTACAAATCATTTCAATTTTTTTTACCAAAAGTTCACCTTCTCTCTCCAAAAAAAACTTCAAACCCATTTAAATTCCTCAAACCTCAAGCAAAATTTCAAGAAATTCGAAATTTTGAGTCCAAAATTGTTCAAGATGACAAATAAAAACAAAAGGTAAGACCAAATTCGACATTCATACTTGTTTCTTTTGAGTCTGAGTGTTTGTTTTTTATAAATTTGATTGAAAATTGTAATATTTGATTTTATTGGGAATTAATTGCAATTTTGGTGTTATTTTGTTGTTGCAATGAGAAATAAAATGATGTTCTTGAAGAAGATTGACCGATTAATACATTTTGGAAGAAGAAAGCAATCAAATAGACAATTTTAGAAAAAAAGTTGTAGATTCAAATAATACAATGTACATTAAAATACAGTAAAATGTTCTTTTTTCATATACTTACATGATGCAAATTATACAATGTACATTAAACATGTAACCAACATTATAACATATATGTTCATTAGAATATAATATAATGTACATTATAATACAGTAAAATGTACTTTTTTATATACATACATGATCATTTATACCAAATGTACATTTACTATATGAATAATGTTCTTTAATATTATCATGTTCTTTACTAATATTACAAATGTTCTTTAGATTTACAAAAAAACATAAAAAATTAAATGTTCTTTATAAAATAGCTATATGTTCTTTACAAAACAACTATATATTCTTTACTGAACAACTAAATGTTCATTCGGCCTTTTTTTAAAGAAAACCGGATGCACCAAGCATGGTGCATCCGTCTCCACATGTATCTAATAGTTTTGTTAGCGATATAGTGGTCAAACTCGAAGTATTTTAAACAAGAGATTAGAAGTTCAAATCTTGACCTTAATTACTTTTATCCAAGATCCACTATTAATTTAATTTGTAATGCACGTGTGATAAAAAAATGTTAATACTGATTACTGAATACACATTTAATTTATATTCCCTTCACGGGCATCGAACAACGTGATTAGTAGCGTATATGATGTTAACATCATCGCTTAGGTTAAATGGTTGTGTTATATAGCAAGTTAGCAACTTATATACACTAGTTCGTACGTACCATGAAAGTTGACGTGAATAAAGAAGTATAGCTACCACAATTAAGACGTGAAAATTGATTGGAAAAAAATGTAGAAGAAAGAAAGAGACCTTTTTGGGAAAATTCAGATGGATATTGATATTGGCGGTGTGCGATCATAATGGGGAACATCAGAATATTTAGTTTTTATTCGCATTTATTTTAGGTGAAGGGTGAGTTATTGATAGATTATAAAACATATTCTTGGACCTCAACCATCAGTTTAAGCTTTTGGTTGAATTGGTCGTTTAACATGGTATCAGAGCCAGCGTGACACAAAGGTCACGGGTTCGAATCTCATCCGCCCCTCCTTCAAAGTGGAATTAATTCGCACCAGGTATGGGTGGGCCTTTAACAGTTATACTCTTTTCTTTTCTTACTTATCAATTACTAAAGTCATACACTTGTTTCTTCCTTAGCTAAAGTTTTTTTTATACCTTCACCCCGTGATACCAAAACTTTTATTTATTCTAAAAGTGTATATACAATTCAACCTTTAATATTTTCATTATTTTGGTTGAGAAATTGAACTTATTAATGCGGAAAATTGAGAAAAATTAAAAAATATTCTGTCCTTCGACCTGGCTCGTATAATTATAAGAAGCTTAAACTAAACATTGATTACATCAAATTAAGTGTAATAAAGTTTTTTTTTATACAACCGCTGAATGGGTTGCATACATCAATATTCATATATAAAACTCGATCTCCTCACATAAATTAAACATTCAACATTTACTACTCCGTAGTTTGTATCTTATTGTTGTGTAGAGATAAATTACTCGAATGAGTCGTATCTGAAACTATCACTGAATGATTAGTACTCACTACTCAGTATTCCGTGTGTGATACCAAAAAACAGGGAGTTTAGCGAGGGCTTGGTTCCCTTTTGTGGGTAGACAAAGTATGGGAATTATAGATATCAATCAGCCGCGTTAAAACATTTATGGAAGATTTGATGCGAAGCTTCATACAAACCTCACAAACAACAATTCACCAAGTACATTTCTCTATTCCAACATTTTAAGATTTGATGGTCTTTTATTTGTGTTTTGATAATTCTACCGTCGGTGACAATGTCTTTCTCTAAAAAGGTTGGCTTTTAAGAGGACAAAAGCACATTCTTTCTCTCAATCAACACCAATAACATATTTTCCAATGTAATGCCTGTTATTTATGTTTAGAAATATACTTTTTTTTTTTTTTTTTTAATTTTATTCTTTTTGATAACGGATAGAAATATACTATACTTCATACTTCCTTCATTTCTTTTTAGTTGACGCGTTTGTTTAGTCACGTTTGTCAATGCACAAATTAAATCATTAATATGTTTAATTGATGATAAGCAAAATTAAATCATTAATATCTTGTGACGAATCTAACAAGATCTCACTTGACTATATTTTTCTTCACATATAAATCACAAAACATGGTCAAAGGGAGGTCTGTGAATAGTGCTAAAGTCAAAACGTGTCAACTAATAAAAAAACGGAGGTAATATATTGGAATAATGCTTCAATTGTTGTTTATACATATAATTTGGAAAAAATAGATTTTAATAATTCCAACTTTGACCGATTTTTTTTAAAATAATCCTAACTTTTAATTATATTGGAACCTGGAATATTCCCAGAATAATCCGAAATGTTGTTTTTGTTGCTTTTGCAGATTCATTTTGAGACTATTGTGTATAACAAAAATAAAATTATGGATTATTATAAGAATATAAGTTGGGATTATTCCAAAATAATTAAAAGTTGTGATTATTTAAAGGAAATCGGTCAAAGTTGAATTATTAAAATCAATTTTTCCTAAAATTAACAATGAAGAAATTATTAGGAACTCTTCCTTCACTTTGAGCGTAAAAATACCATGTGACAAATAATTCCGATTAAAGTATTTCATAAAAACCTAAATATATTATAGATACGATGAGAGAGAGACTGAGAGAGCAATCTTATTATTAAGCTATTTTGTATACTATTGACTTTTACATAAATAATAGAGATGAGACTTAAAAGTTATTATTAGTATGAAAAATATTTGATATTTTTTTTATAGAAACAAGTATATTTCCTGAACAAAATAGTTAAGGGAGGACAAAAAATATTGAAGAATAGCTTAGACAGGTAGAAAAAGATTGATAATCACGTGCAACAATACTCGTGAATTAAAAGATAATCTGAGATGATGAATTGAAGCACCCTACCCTTTTCCTCCATATTTAGAACTGCATGTGAAGCTGTGGTGGAACCCTTACTGTATGTTAATCTTGTACTTGTAGATCAGACTGATATATACTTCATCAACTTATAATAGAATGAACACTATCTTCTTATCAACTTGCCATTCAATATGTTCCCTAATTAATAATAATATAATGTGATCTGACCCCGTCAAAAAAAATATATATATAATGTGATCTGAAATGTGTGTGTTTGTGTAAAGAGAGTCGTAAGACCAAAGATGTAAAAGGGAACTGATATTTTTTCTAATCCTGGGTTTTTTTTGGGTATCGATCTTCAAGACTTTAACCAACTAACCTTGTTGACATCCGCTATTTTCAAACTTTTAAAATTCAAAAGTTACAAATCCTTATGTCTATGTACTAGCGGATCCATAGATTATATTTAATGGGATCAAAATAAATATAATTAATTTTTGTTGGGGTCAAATATTTGATAACATGCTAAAATTTCCAAATAAAATCTTAAGCTTTATCTATTATATTTCCAAATTTACATAATCAAATGGGTAAATTGACATCATATAAGCTAAAGCATCAACTAATATTTGGTTTCTGTTTGTTTGTTTTTTTTTTTTTTTTTGGTTCTTTGGTCCATTGGGCCATGTAAATAAATAAAAAGCTTGTTGGAGCAAATTGTGGGCTGAAATAATATTATTGAACCTCATTCATCAAACTGAATATGGCCCATTGGTGTTATGAGCTAAAATAATTTTGTTGGACCTCAATCACCTATCCATCAAATTGATTATGGCCCATTGATATTAGCAGCCCTTTGTTCAACTTATTAGAGTTTAGAGCACATCCACTTGACAAGTTCGCACCTTCAAAGTTCACTTTCTCTGAGTTTATTTGTTCAACGACTTATTTATATCTGTTACATTACTACAAAGCCAAATATTGGCATTTGGCAGATACAACTTAAGGCTCAAGCATATAAGACAATTGCGAGCACGTACTTATAACAATTACACACTAGCTCAATCTTTTTTATTCAGTATTTATGTGTCAGACACTTAAAAGTGAA
Source organism: Chenopodium album (assembly GCF_948465745.1). Lineage (NCBI taxonomy): Eukaryota > Viridiplantae > Streptophyta > Magnoliopsida > Caryophyllales > Amaranthaceae > Chenopodium > Chenopodium album. The sequence continues at coordinate 50,801,026 of NC_137849.1, forward strand.
GGCGAAAGCCTGAATAACGGTTCCTCACCCTACCCCCCCAAAGTACCAAAACTAGATGAGAGAATTAAATTTTGTGATCTCGCCGAGATTACAAAGTGATTCCTCACCAACTACATTGACATGAATTTACTATTCTACAACCTACGAAGTAGACTACATATTCCTCATGCGATAGATTGGGCTGGTGCACTTAAAGCAAAGCTTGATTGCTAGCTGTAATATATAGTTAAGACAATAATTGTGACCTAATCTTCAACAAAAAATAGGGTTAAGGACCTAAGCTTGTTTTGTTTGTTTATGATTGGCATATAATAAATATAAGCTTTTAAAAATAAAAAAAAAATCACAAAACATAAATAGGAAGGATATACAATAGTTCATTTTTTTTAAAAAAAAAAATGATAAAAAAATTCCATTGCAAAATCCATTAAGATTATAGTAGTATATATATTTTGTACTATTAACTTCAATGTGATCCAGTTTAGCATCTTATAAATTGCAGGGTAGGAGTGCAGTTAACGGTCCAATGGATGCCTAACACATCGTTAAGGTCAAATAACAACAACTTCCTCGTATAAAAAGCCTGCATCCTTCTCTAACAGTAAACGCCCATAACTAAAGTTGTAACCTTCGGTTGCATAGGAAAAGGGAAAAAAAAAACTATTTTTTATTAGATGATGCAGATTATTAACACTATAAAACAATTATTTTAACTATTTATACTCAAAGATAATTACATTATTATTGATCGAAGTAATGTGTTGGAAAATGTACGTATGTATATTAGATAACACATTACTATTTAGTATTGATCTGAATATCACAGACAAAAATTTTCAAAACTGACCTAATTCAGAATTAATCCAGTCCAAAATTCGATATGCAATAACACAATAATCTAACATGACTTAAATCCAATTAGGTCTAACAAGCTAATAAGTCCCGACCCGAACCCATCGCTCTTATTCACGGTCCACGCAGTGATGCACCATGCATGTGAGAATAGAGAAGCAAGCCTCTCAAAATGTAGAAAGAAAGAAACATAGTTAAGTGGAGAAAAAGAGTGTAATTAGTGTTAAAATAGTAGGATATTTTGTGGCCTCCCACTTTGAAAAATAATGAAACATGATATAATATGGTCAGACCACTTCAATTAATTATATTTGCCACGCGTCATTCGTTGTACGTTTCATGGTCTTTCTCCCTCCCATCATGCAATGGTTTGCCAATGCCAGTAGCCTCCCACTACTCCTATATATGCCATGACGGCCCATCAGATACAATATGGAATTAGTCAATTAGATAGATGTTCAGTCAGATTTTTCATACTCCTTTCCATAATTATAATATACATATATTCAATGTTAAATTAAATATAAAATAATCATTTAATTAATGTGTATTTCAGAAATTATTATAAGTACAAACTTTTCTCAAGTAATAATACAAGTATAGTATATTAGTATGTATTTGTTTTTATTTGTAACGAACAATGCAAGCACGTGGCGATAGGCTACGTGTTCATCAAATTCCTCCACCCTATTTATAATTAGTAACTTTATATTACCTTCTTTGATCGATTCATTCGAAGTACATGTATTATAGAAGTTCAAATTGTTAAAATCATTTTAGTTAAATCTGGAAATCTCTTACTCTTAGTATTCTTACTCATCATATCACCAAGGCCACTCACATAAATATAATGTATATATAGATCATGCACAAATTGTATACCTATATCACATTAACGGTTTATTAATAATGGACACATTTGTCTTATTGTGAAGTTATTCTTAGCTAAATTAAAAAGAGATTAAAAAAAAAAAAATAGTTTAATTGTAGATTTTATCAGATATTTTTTTAGTAATGTTATTGTTTAATGTAGGTTAAGTTGTTGTAATTGTTAAATTAATTCTATTAAAGGCTGTAGTTAGCACTTCATGAGAGAAAGGGTGGCAGGTGGGATATTATTAGAAGGCGCTAGTAATTTGGAATTAGCACTTAATCTAAACACTCAATTTTTAAGCTAGAGTTAATGGTGTCCGCTTATTATAAGATTATTATGTAGGTTAAATGGTTAATTTATCCCTTGTTCATTCAACTTGATGATTTCCATTCAAAAGTGTAGAGTATTAAATTAGTTAGTATATATCCTTTGTAATAAGGAGTAATCATCAATCCATCGTCAAGTTGTTTTATTAATCACTAATCATTTCAAACTATATTAATTAATTAGCAAAAAAAATTTACATTATATGTTAGAGATATGAGATATCGGAAAATATATGTGTGACATATTTTCCGTAGATATCATTAAGAGAATAATTTATTTAGGTTTATTTATGTCAAGATATTATTTAGAGAATATATCTTAAGGATATATGATTATAGTATTATATCTTTTAGAAAGATTGTTTCCTATATTAGCTTATGACTTATGAGCGTAGGTTTTGTATAATTACTCTACCTATTGATGAATAATAATCAAGCAATACTCTGATACCATGACAAATTAGAGAAAGAGAAAATTGAACGACTTGTATTGCTTGATTATTATTCATCAATAGGTAGAGTATTTATACAAAATCTACGCTCATAAGTCATAAGATAGGAAACAATATTTCTAAAAGATATAATACTATAATCATATATCCTTAAGATATATTCTCTAAATAATATCTTGACATAAATAAACTTAAATAAATTATTCTCTTAATTATATCTAAGGAAAATATATCACATATATATTTTTCGATATATCATATCTCTAACACATTACAATTAATTAGCTGGTATAGATCTCAAATTGTTATTACTAGTGGTATTTTGAAAAGAAGTGGGGATGTGAAACGTTGCTATCTTGCCCTAGCATTATGAAATATTTTCAAAATCTAAATCATTCTCACGTAAATATATAACCTAGTCAAATCATATTCTTTATCACTAACTTTATGTATATTTCATATCATATTCTTGATCTTCAACATATGCTTCATATATCCTGTCAAACATAAATAGTATTAAAGTATACTTCGTATATTTTATGCAATATCAATAATATATCATTACATAATACTAGTACATTGAATCCATTTCATGTATTATTACACCATAGAACATTGTATATAGCATTGGAAATCAATTGATGGAAGTTCTAGATAGTACTTAGCTTGTGTGATTTAATTTCAATCATGTTATTTTAACATACACAAAAAAATGATATAAAATGTTTCAATGCCATTACATAATGGTGTAATTAATACTCCATACTATATCTTGTGATCTTGTCCAAAGAAAAAAAATAAACCACTCAATAATCCAATCAATATCAAATTTGATTGTGTCACAAACTATAATCAAGAGGATCGAATTCAATTTCGTGAGAAGACTTTTCAATGACTACCCAAAAATTATATCGATCCACTGCACCCTTTGATATAATTATTTCAAAACTACATATATACCTAATTACAAGCAATATAATGTGATTTATTAAAATATAATAAAAGAAGTGATTGACCTAAGAAAAAGTAAAATTTAAGCAGCATGTAAATGAGATGGGACCATGATTACAAAATCCGACATTAAGTAGTGCAGTTTCAGGCATTGACTCTTACCCATACATAAGATAGAAAACTATTTAAACTTGCATTACAACAGTTAGTTGGACTGTACTAATGCACTAATTATGACCCTTAGTTTACCACAACATCATCTCCGTATTATAATTTCAAACCAAATTTTAATTCAATCAATCAATTTTCCCACTTAAGGTTAAAAGTGTCAACAATTTCAGCCCTTTTATTTTTGGTTCTTCATTCAAATCTTGTTATACCTAAAAATGCATGTTTTGTACGAACAAATTGAATGTGGTCTTTACTATTGATATATCAATCTTTTTGGAGTGTCATTTACGAATTTTGATGGTAAAGTTTTGGAAAGTGAGATGGAAAAATCAAAGTTCAACCCTATATCTGCATCATGAATTACTTATTAGAGAGGGAGTTATAGATATTATTACTCGGCATGATTTTCCATTGTTTCACACTTAGATAGTAACACACAAACCCCTAATTGGGGTGGAGTGTTACAAATAGCATTAGAGCTCATTAGAGCTAACTAACTCCGAGGACATGGTAATCCTGTGGGCGGAGTGGTAATTACTTTATAAATTTATATATATGCTGGCATAATAAATATATTATTAATTACAGAGTAGATTTGTTTTGATTTATATATAATTTAATTTCATGCTAATTTCACTTTATAATTCGAGATAAAAAGAGTTGAATATGCAACACATACAAGTGTGAACGAGGGAACGGAGTGTTACATGAAATCAATATGATACGAGTATAAGAGAACGAAGAAATTACAGTATAATTTTGTGTGGTAGTGTGGTGTTTTGTTAGATTATGATGATAACATGCTACACGTACAAGTGTGAATGAGTGCTTTTTAACACTATACTAGCAAGTGTGGCCACGTGAGACCTTTGCTTGCATTGTTAGATTGTTATATGGAAAATAAATTGATAAGAAGTACTGAAGATCATCCTTTAACGAAAGAAAGAAGAAGAAGTAGTGTCTAGTTTTGCTTCTACCAAAGAAAATTAGCAACTCCTTTACAATTCAATCATCCTTTAAACAAAAGAAAGAAAAACTCTAGATCGAAAAAAGACATGCATGCATGTTTTGTGGTTGGTAGCGATCTAGCAGCTGATATCGATCTCCTTCTTTTCAATGCTTTCGGCTTTTGCTTTAATTTTCTCCTGTGCTAGCTATCTTTTACTATCTATGCTACTTTTTCTTCCATATATAAGAAAGAGCTACATATATACATACAATATATAACACTACTAACAATGAGACGTCAAGATTGATCGATCGAGTAAGTGTTTAATAGAATAGACTAGAGTATGTATTAGTACCACTGCTAGCAAGCATCCACGCCCAAATTCTGCGGCTGCTAATACATGGTATCGAAAGCACATACATTTATAATATAATTCATCTGTTGTTGACTTGTTGGCTTATAATACACGACCTTAATTAGTTAATCAAGAAGTTGCATTGTTGAATTAACACGTTAGACTTATGCGTGAACATATATGGTACTCGAGTATAGTATATCCCATTGACCCCAACATCCCATGCGGCCATGGATGCATGCGATATATGCCAATATGAAGCTATATTAATAATATAATTCTATAGTAGTCATTTGTAATATTCTATAGGACCTGTTTACAATCCACCCAATAGGCAGATGGATTGTTGGTCAAAGTCCTGTGTTAATTACTAATCAAATACGAATCAACTATTCTAGTCAGCACTTTATATTCTTACAAGAATTGACAAAAAAAAAAAAAAAAAAAAAAAAATGAATTAACTAGATTAGGTGCAGGCCCATGCAGCCCGGCCCATCTCGCAAGCAATTAATAGTAAGTCTGACTAAATCAAAATGGATGAAATGAGAAAGATCCACCAGTCCCAATCCCAATTCATAACCAACTTGTAACCAATTAGCCATATGAGTTATGGCCACATCTAGGATGGAGATGCGAATTTAAATATTAAGACTAAGTAAATATACATATAGGTGCTGTTACAAAAAGCTTGCTAGTTGTAAATAAGTGTTTATATTAAAGAAGAAAAAAGTCAGTAGGTACGTAATTGCTGTTATAAGCAATTTTCTACATCTCAAAATCTTACTATGTTGTTTGTTTAGTAGTCATTTCTAGTAAATGTTCATACTACCCACTAACCATATACAGTAAGCTAGCTGGCGAAATGAATTTATGAATCCAGCATTAAGCACTAAATATTAGGCTTCCACTTCCAGGCCCTAACTTATGACTATCTATATTATTGGCACTTGTCGATGTACAAATTAAAGTAATATGTCTCCATATGAGGGGCATCCTCGGCATAAAATATTTTTGAATTATATTGTGGCGTGTTGTGTTTCAGAATGATATGACCTAGAACTAGCTCAATAAGAGGGACTAATATGTGTAGAAAAATACTATCTAATTTGAAAATTCTATTATGATTAAATCCAAACAAAATGCTTGCTCCATCTTTCACAAATTCACAATATGTATTGTTGCCCAACGCACAGATCCCACACGCATGTATTGGGCATATATATATATATAGCGTACAAGTATTGCCAATGCTTTCTATAATTGGTTGATTGAAATTCTACCAAACAATAACATTGAACTTAATTCTTTCCACGTTAAGTAATTGAGTTCAATTATAATGCCGCACTTTATTTTATTCATATATTTCAACTACTTCACGGTTTAACTCATATACTATTTTAAGTAATCTTTTAACTAAATATTGATCATGTTATTAGAACACGAGTCATCAATTGTGCCTGTTTGACAAAATTTGTGAATCTGTAAGAGAATCTCTTATGGCCTCGTGTCAAGGGTCGAGCAATATCAATGTAACATATGGACAAGTTTTATGCCAATACGACCCACTATCATCTTTACTCATAACTATAAGTAAGCAAGCTAAGGGCAAACAAGTTATATTCTAAAGTTCTACAATTAGAATTAAGAACCAAAGTAAAAAGTTAAATGATTCTACACTTAGAGATATTTAGTTACCATGAACAGCCCCGGCCCTGAGCATAGGCAAGAGGTGCGACAGCCTAGGGCCCAGGGCTGGTAGGGGCCCATAAATCTCAGATTATAAGCTCTATAAGTAATAAAACATTCATAATTTTGAAAAATTTAATGTAGCGCAGCGGAATAAAGCAGGCAAGATAGTGCTACCCCTCAAAGAAGGTGCAGGGATCGAGCCCTCCTGCTAATCTCTTTTTTCTTTTTGCATTGACAACTTTTCCCCACTCCCATGTCATTCTTTATTTAATTCTTTGGTGACCTATATGTACCTTGTTTTGTTCATTTTATTTAATTTTATTTAATTGATATTTTCTTATACTCATCCCGTCATCCGTAAATAATATTGACATTTTTATTAGTTTTATATTTCATATTAAGAACTCTCCTTTTAGATTGTATTTTTCCACCAAAAAAAATTAAATTAGTTGTGAGATTATAGCTTATGAAGTATTACATAGTAATCATACTAATATTTCTCTTTTTTTTTTCAACAACAAACTAACTACCTATTTGGCTATTTGTGAAATTGAATTAAATTTATAAATATTACTCCCTTGTTTTTTAATAAGTGCTACATTAGTACTTTTGCACTATTCACTTGCTCTCTACTCTCTTTGACTAATGATTGTGAATTTGTGATACATATATATGATATACAAAATTCAAAAGTTGCATATAATACGAATTGAATCGTAGGTAATAGAACACTTATAAAAAGAATGGAGAAACTATTACGCTAAATTGCCATTTTTTTTTTTATCATAAGGGCCCCTAATATCTTACTTTGCCTAGGGCCCATAAAATGTCAAGAACGGGCCTGACCATGAACCGCGCTCAATTTGGCAGTTGCCTCAAAGAAAAGTAAAAGGGACCCACCAACACTTTTAACACAGAGCCAGATGGCACTTGAATCCTCCACGTTGCACTCCTCTACAGTTTGGTTTCTCGCTAATGACGTGGCAACCATCATCTCTTAATCTCTTACTTAATTTCTTTAATTGTCTCATGACTTCATAAATACCATATATTATTCTTTTTTTTTTTTGTAAAAAAATAAAAATAAAAATAAAAAATCAACTTTACCAAAATAAAAATATAAAATTATAAAATCACCAAAATATAAAAATATTATTTACCCTCTTGGACCCACCACCCAAATTTAAATTAATAAATAGACCCCTCCTCTTCATTTCCTCACTTCTCTACATCTTCCCTTCACAAACTCTTTCTCTCTCTAAATACTACTACTACTTCACACAAACTTTCTCTATCTAGAAAATATTTCGTATTTCATAATTTGAATCAAACCAAACAAGCCCGTGAGGAAAAAAAAATGTCAGTATTTTATGAAGACAAACCCCCTAACCAAATCAATGGCAATACGCAAACACAATGTAATGATTTCCAAAGTCAATCACCATCTTTATTATGCTCTTCTTATCCTATCACTCTCAAGGTATGTTAATTGATGTACCAACCTTTTTTTTTTTTTTTAATTACTTCCTTCATACGTTGTCAATTTCTTGTTGACTTGCTTGGACTTTGTTGTTCTTACTTCTTCAAAGTCTACTTTCACCATAAATTATAATGTGTTTTTTGTCTGTTTTATACATAGAACGGATTTAAAAACATACTTCTAGAGGTCGACCTAGGGTAGATCGTGTTATAGAGATATGATATGTAATCAATAATGGAAATGAAAAATGTTTTATTTTTTAATATATTATTCGATATTGATTACATAGCATATCTATGATAACAGATCAAAAGTAGAGATGAATAACCTAGCCTAACAAAGTAATCACCTCAATACACTTTTTGATAATGAGGTTGAGAGTTATAGGATCCAAATTAATCAGGAATTTGACGTTTAACTCTTATGATTGAAAGAGCTGATCATAAGTCTAGTCGAAAAAATAATTATTGTACGTAATTAATAACTAGCGTCATTGTGAATGGTATAGTATGAAATTATTTACGAAATAACAAATTTATTTGTGTACAGTTTATGGACATAAGCTACAAGGTGAAGGTGGAATCAAATGAAGGGGGGAGTAACATCAAAACACTAATCTGTGGCGGCGGAAGCTCAACAACAACATCATCATCTGAGACAGCAACGACAACCACAATGATTCAAGAAAGAACGATCTTGAACGAAATAACCGGAATAGCGTCACCTGGAGAGATCGTAGCCGTGCTGGGACCATCAGGGAGCGGGAAATCAACGCTCCTAAATGCACTCGCAGGAAGAATCCGTGGACACGCACTCACCGGATCAATCCTAGCGAATGACAAAAAACTCACAAAACAAATTCAAAAAAGAACGGGATTTGTAACCCAAGATGACGTACTTTACCCTCACCTTACAGTCCGAGAAACACTCCTCTACTGCGCACTCCTCCGCTTACCAAACACCCTCACCAAAAACGACAAAATCAACGTCGTTGAGTCTGTTATGGGAGAGCTAGGACTGCATAAGTGCGGGGACACCATAATAGGGAACACATTCATACGTGGGGTCTCGGGGGGCGAGAGAAAGCGCGTGTGCATCGCACATGAGATGCTTGTGAACCCGAGTTTATTAATTTTAGACGAGCCTACTTCTGGTTTAGACTCAACCGCGGCTCACCGCTTGGTCTTAACCTTACAAGGGTTGGCTAGGAAAGGAGGCAAAACAATTATTACTTCGATTCACCAGCCTTCGAGCCGGGTTTACCAAATGTTCAACTCGGTTCTAGTTTTGTGTGATGGTAGACCGATTTATTTCGGGAAGGGTCATGACTCGATGTCGTATTTTCAGTCGGTTGGGTTCGAGCCGTCTTTCCCTATGAACCCCGCGGATTTTCTCCTTGATCTCGCTAACGGTACGTCATTTCTTCCTTGTTACACTCACTTTGATTTCTTTTTTTTTTTTTTTTTGACGTGATTAATTAAATTAGTTTATCTTGTTTTTTGAGTCGTATATAATGACGTATGCGGTGTGTGCGTGAAATTTTAAAATTAGAGGAATGTATTTTATTATAGAATGATTGTTCATCTCTTTATGTTGATGTATGTGGTTATGCTGCTAGCTCGCTGTTAAATTAGATCACTTGCACGAGCTACATGCATTCTTATAAGTTTTCCCTCGGTATTTTAGTAAGTGTATGTATTTTATTATAAAATGCTTGTTCATCAGTTTATGTGATGTGATCATGCTACCTAGCTTTTAAGTTAGACCGCTTGCATAATTGCATCCTTATAAGTTTTCCCTCGTTTTTTTCCGTAAGTGTTAGCCAGCTAACATGACAAATTGATAAAGTTACTATATTCGATATTTGAGTATATGCATTCTTAAAAGAGGTTTATCCAACTTGATTAATCTTTGGCGAGATAAGGGAATAAAAGTCACTTAAATGGCAATAAAATTTGTCCATAAATAGTACTAACCTATATAATAGGGAATTATATATACTGACATAACTAATTAAATTATTAAAGGAAAAAAATGTCGTGAGCGAAATTTGCTAGTTGTTTTTTAATTTTATTTGATGGATTGGATTCGAATAATGAGTGAAATGATCATAGAATTACGAGTAGTTTGATAAGTCAAAAATGATGTTTTGTAAACAAGAACAAAAAAAAAAACAAGTTGTTGCTTGTTCAATTGGAAGCGAGATTTTGATTGGAAGTTTGGAACCCCGCAAGTTGATAAATTTCTGGCACTAGCTAAAAAAATGAAAGTGATGGAATTTATTGAAGAAATATGTCGTATTAATTAGTCTTTTAATATGTCGGATCATCGTACAATCGACAGCATTAAAATTATTGAATTATAAGTAAAAAATTTCTCAAAATCTGATTTCATAAAATATTGTTAAGTGGGACTCTTCAACTCACACTGGAGTAATAGTAGTGCATAACATAAATAATCAGTTCGTATATATATATATATATATATATATATATATATATATATATATATATGTATGTATATATACTCTGTCCTTTAAAATTGTAGCCATTCTCTTTTAGAACATGGTCATGCAAAGCTACTACCCCACTTACGGTTATAAACTATATATAGCTCATACTTCTTACCTGCCTACCATTATTGAATATTCTGTTTTATTACACTTAAGTTCATTTATAGGTGTAGCTTACTCTCTCCGTCCTTTAATTAGATTCTTACTTCTTTCTCTATTATTTGAGAAATAAATGCTAGAAGTAAGAATTTAATTAAGAAATGGAGAGAATATTATTTATAAAGTGCAATAAATTAAGTTTAAAGAGTCCCTTACTTCCATACTTGGGCATGAAAAAGAGGGGGGCAATAATGCCGACTTGATTTTTAGAATCACGTACTCGATTCGTAGTACGAGTATTAGAAATATACCATCAATTATTTTCGAGTATAAGCCAAAATCATATCTTAAATTTTGTAACAAAATCACGTAACTTTTAATATTTCAGGCTAAGTTTGTTTCACAAGTACGCCAATACATCCAAATAGTTTAGGATCCTTTAATAAAATACTACTCCGTATAACTATGAGGCGGCTAATATAAACAGATGATTGCAATATAAAAAATTTATACAATACGAGTAATGGTTTAATAAATAGCCATATATAAATATGCTTATGTATTGGGATTTGGGAATATGCATTGTGGCAGAAAAATTGTTTTACAAAAAATGTTAAATATCTTTTGCAAACCTGAATTTCTCCAACCATCTCATTTTATTAGCCTGTACACATTTTTATTTTACAGTAAAATGCTTGGATATATCTTCTGACACTAACAAAGAGATCAGAATTGTAGGTAAATTACTTTGTAAGATTTTATCCTTTTTCCCCACTCATCAAGATTCCTAATTGATGTGTTAATACCTTAAACACCGTATACAACTAATATAGGTTAACAACCTTAGACACTATATTAATATGTGCATGTAAATCGCCTAAGCTAAAGCCTATAAATAAGGTATATGAGTAAGTAAGTAAGTAACAACTCGACTTCTTTAAGAAAAAACAAATTACTCGATAAAAGTAACCTGTCTATATGTTTCACCGAGTCTAGCTAGAAAATGTCACGACACTAGTACAACGTGATACAACGAGCTTTAATTTACCTTTATATCATCCATAGCTTTCTCTACCCCAATAATTAAAATAAAGTGTACACACACAAAATGGTACCTAATTAAAGAAAGATTGGAGATGATGAACAAAATATATATAGCCAACATGCACGACAGAGAAAGTGTGGTAGTGTTGGAGGTGGTGGGAGCAAATAGCAATTGTCCTAAATTGATAAAATTAGGATTGTTTTGCAATTGCAATTATTTTTCTTTGAATATTTCTAAGAACATGGGAAAGTTGGTGCCTTTTCTTTTCCTTTTTCTTTTTGTGTTGGATAATACTTATACAAATTTAATAATTTTACGTACCTTCTTACCAGATGTCGCCTTTTGCTTCAACTTAGCTTTCTCTTTCACACTCCTTTTCAGTCTTCAGTCCACTAATTTTTTTTTCTTTATTTTTGACTCCTTTTCCTTTATTTTTCTTCCTTTTTTCATCCTTTTTTTTTCTTTTCTTTTATTATTTGCCTTAACTTTAACCACCCACCCACAACTTTTTTTTATGTTTTGCAAAAGAGTAAGCTCAATAATTTTGGGAATTATTCTAGCCACTTTCTTTTTTTTAGTCCTTGGAAAAGTCATTACCATTTTTGCTTACATTTTAATTTACTTTAGCATTATGTAGGATAAAGTTACTATTCACCTATTCATTTTTGTGTGTGTGTTCTTAAAAATATTTATGTTTAAATGTCCCAAAAAAACTAATCATTGCCAATAACTAAAATATCATCACGAAAATTGGTGAAAATGACTGTAAGGGTTATGGATGGTCAATATATGGAGTGTAAGAAATTGAAAGCAAAAATTCAACTCATATATAATGAGCTACATATTCAAACCTTATACACTTTCATTAATAAGTCACCTCTTGAATAGTAGTTTTGCATTAAAAAAAAAAAAAACTCTTATATACTAGTTTGTTGTTCACCCAAAAAATTAAAATTTTCTTATTGGATGTATATAATCTCTTAAATGATTGTCATATATAATCTTTTAAATGATTGTCGTATATGATTATTTATTGAAATTTAAAGCACACTTTGCTTGCAATTAGATTGTCGAGCAATTATTGTAAAAAGTTTGTATTGTATTCTAGGAAACTTCCTATTCTTAAATTGAAAAAAAAAAAAAAAAATTTATTAGAAAACGGAAATCTTAGTGATAAAAGAATATACTTATTAAAGTTGATATACAACCCACCGCATAATTAATTCATTATATAATTAATTGATAAATCTCGACACAAATATATGCTGATTCCACCGTGCTCAGCTTTAATAAAATTGTTTTAACAACTCATTAGCCCATTAAATCATGCTTTGTAATGATGCTAAATTATTAATAATATTTTAATCCCAATATTCCAAATTCGAGGCTTCTTATACTTGTACGTTTCTAAGAATCTTTAAGTTATAGAAACTATACATCAAACTTTTAACATTTAAGTGTTTTTTTATAACACAATTATAAGGTATATTAAGCAAGGAATTTCCCTATATAATGCAGCATGTTAAGCATCCAATAATTAATGACACGTATTAACAAAATTAAATAAAAAAGAAGTTAATTTCACTTTTAAATAATTAACAAAAATTAATATTGCTTAAAAGAATTATGCTTTAAGACACCCTTTAAATTTAGAAATTAAATTAGAAAAACAAATCTCTTTCCTACAATTCCTTGTAGGGCAAAGACGAAGATTATCTAAGTCTGAATTGTCAAGCATTAGGGCCACAATTGCCTAATGATTACTGTGTTTAGAATCATTCTACTGGTTCAGAATTCATGCTTTTTCATAAATTCTTTTCAAAGAAAAGGGACACTCCTTAGTCCTTATGCGATTTAATTTCTTATTTGCGTGTACGTATTCTAGTTGTCTCTAATTAATAGGTCAAATTTCTATTTTAAACTGTATATTTGATCTTTAAATATATTTGTATTGTTAAAATATAAATTTCTTTGTATTAAAGTGATTTTGAGAATTTTCGAAAAAAATATCTTATTTAATTTATTGAAAATGTGACCCTGTACCAAATTAGTTATGTTATCTCATGATGGAAAGAACGTTTTTCCTGTGTGAATAAAAGACTTGCAATTAATTTCTTCAATCAAATGGTCCAAAAAAAAAAAAAAAAAAAAAAAAGATCATACATTCATACTGTATCATATCATAGGCCATGCACATTAATCTCCATACTGATAGTGACACATTATAGTTTCCCATTTCCCATACTATTAGTGAACTTTGGTCATTGCTTTGTTATCTTTTTATTTACTCTATTTTATCTCCTTTTAAAAAGGATAGTATAAATAATGAACACATATAGTCATATTAATCTTATTTATCATGATTTTTGTTATCTTTTTATTCCACTAATTAACATATCCCATATTTAGTCAAGAAAATACCTATTCTAGAAAAATGCTCATGTTTATGTGTCACGTACGAATCTATGCCTAGTGCACCCTCTTTAAACTCATAATAAAACAAAAATGTCTATTTCTTGCTAACATAATATAGCTGGATGGCAATATTTTTTTAAGAGTTATTTTATTTAAATTGGTTAGTACTATGTATGTGGATTATATTCCTATATAGTATGTCATATTTGGCTCTTTATCTTTGTTACTTTTTTTATTTGTTGCCGGAGACATGTCTCAATACTCTTAAAACAAAGTACACCAATATAGTAAATTGAATGATATTTCATAAAATTATATTTTCATAACTTTTGTGTCTTTTAAGCTTCTTTACATTTCGATATCCCATTATCTTTTTTAAAGATATTGTTCACCTTTGATGAATTGATGGTGTCTTCCTACCCTAGCCCGCCTAGAAAAGCAAAAAATTGATAACTCTTTTTCCATAAATATAAAATTCCGTATATTAATTGCATAGTTTAAAGTAAGAATGATGTGATAACACATAATTATATATCATAGATTTGTTGATAACTACTGATTAACAGACGAAACTTTCAACGTGGTCTTCCTTAATCAGTACTTAGTACTAGTGGGCAGCTTAATCAACATGGATGTTATTCTATTTCACAGTTAATGCGCGCAAGTTTTAGATTACATAGTTGAACTTCTAAAACTCTATATATAAGAAGTGAAAATGAAACTGTGAATATGTCTTAGCAAAATGTCTTTGTTAAGAAAGTAATTTAAATAAGTTCAAATTAGCTCGTTACGCAACTAACATGATATATATAATTGTTGTACAGAAAATCTTTTAGGTACTTAGCAGTAGTATCACTAATATGTACGATTCAGATCCTATAATCAAAGTCTAAGCGACATATAAGACAAACAATGCTTTAATATTAATGCACTTTTGACAAGGCATAATACCATTCATAGTCTAGTTTAATGGATGGTTGAGGTCATGGCTAATATTTGCAATGATTCACTACAATACATAGTCTTTTTGCAAACTGTTACCGTGTTACGTTCTTAGACACCATTATGAAGACAAGTATCAAGTTGGAGTATTTGATGATATGTGACGACATCAAGTACGTATGATAGCATATTAGCATATCCATAATATTAATGGAAAGTACCAAATGATTTTTGACCCCTTTTTTCTATTGGATAAGCTAAATGTGTGAAAAATAATTTTTTTTTTTAAATTATGAATTTACCACTAGTTCTTCAATGTTAGAGGTGCGAATCTTGCTAGTGCAATAGGCCTCCAATATTCTTGTTTTTTTGATAGGTATTTTGAATATTGGATTATATTTTCAAAATCATGCTAGATATTGATCGTACTATTGGTTCAAATTTTTCTCAATAAAATCATTTCTCGAATATATAGTTAGTTCAATGTACTAACTTATCAATCGTTTTCTTAAGACTGTGTATAGTTTGTTTGTTCTTTTCTCGTTTTGTTTTTAACTATTCAACATTTCAATTTTTCAATAGTACAGTGAGTTTAAATTAATTTCTAACAAATTTTTCAAATAATAATAATAATAATGGAATGTTGTGCATGTTAGCCTTTAATTTGTTTAAGTATGTGCTTAGACATTTTAGAATCATTTTCTCACTTCTCATAGTACTATTCTATTGTGTATATAACAATCTAATATATATATATATAAAGGGGAGTTTTTTCCCGAGTTTTTAGAGAGCCACGTAGGATTTAATTTTCTTAGCGAGCCACGTAGGATTATAAATCTTAGTAATAGCCAATTAAATAAGAGATTATTAATTTCTTTTAAAATTAAATAATTCAAATGCCACGTAAGCAAAATTGGCGAAGGATTTTTAAGTTTAAAATAATTAAATATTAAATACTATCTTTTAATATTAGGAATTTCATCTAAATATATAACAAATTTTAGCTAATAAATACAAAAAAAAAAAAAAAAAAAAAAATCAAACAAACCGTGCATCGCACGAGCTTCATCTAGTAATGCTTAATAGTATGTAGATAAGCTATCATATGTAACAAACATGTTAATTTTGATAGTTGTTCTCCAATAATATATTTCTCCATCAAAATAAAAGCTAAGATAAAGTGTGATCCTCACGTGGGTAGGGTTCTTCATCTCTTTGACAATTTTTTTTATACTTTTACCACTTTGCTGCTAAGCATCTTTAATAATATATCATGTCATTTCCAAGCTCAATTATAGAGTAAATAGCGCTCCATGATAGTAATACATGGCCATGTAAATGGAGTACTTTCCTAAGCTGATCTTGGACCTTTAATTTTTATATACTTTATACTATAAATCATGTAGCATCATCCAATTAACACATATTGTATGATAGTTTCAATATCATGAGCATAATACACTTTTACCATACTTTGTGCACATTTAATTAAGAAAATTTTTGCAAAAAACCACCTTTTAAATCTTGTTTTTTTGCGTATAACCACCTTTTAAAAAAAATATTGCAAAATACCACCAATTTTAAAAATTTTGTTGCAAATTACCACTTTTTTAGCCAAATTTATCAATTCTTTTATTGAATTGGGGGTAAGTTGCAATAAAAATTTTAAAAATGGTGGTTTTTTGCAACATTTTTTTTAAAAGGTGGTTAAATGCAAAAAAAAACAAGATTTAAAAGGCGGTGTTTTGCAAAAATTTCCTTTAATTAATGTAAACAATCAAGTCAACTAGAATAAATTGTCACATTGTTTAAATTTTTTTTTTTTTTTTTTTTTTTAAATAATCGTCTCAGTTCCACCATACCTTCATCATTCATATTAACGGATATGTTTATACATAATCAGATTATATCCGGATAAACATCTTATCAAACTTTATTTTTATCAAACTTACCATGTTACTTTCCTTTCCTTTTCTTTTTCCTACACCTTTATTTTAGGTTGATTTAATGTTATCAATAAAAGTATGGAATATTTATTAGAAAGTATGACCACGTGTGAGGCTACTTAGAGGGTGCTTACGCATTCAATAACGTAAACAAAAGAGCTTTTATTTTTGGTTAAATTGATGAGTGAGCACCTAAAGCTTTAATGGAGTCCCACCATACTCCACCAACATTGGCCTCCTTTTATTCTTACCTTTCTTATTGCTTCCTCTTTAGGTAGTGACACTATCTCATCACTAATCTTAATTATATATACTCTTTTAAGTTTTAATACTTGCACTATTCTATTACCACTATACTTTAATATGATTGTAATTTGATCATAGTATATTAAGTAACGTATTGATAATTGTATGTTGGACCTACTTGTTAACGGACCATCTCAACCAAAAACTTAAGCTAATGGTTGAGGCCCACAAATATGTTTTATACTCTATCACTCCCCCTCACATGAAAGGCCCTTTGGGTTTGAAATGTGGATGCAACACAGGCTCACCCATATCTGGGGCGAATTAATTCCACTTTGAAGGAAGAGTGGATGAGATTCGAACCCGTGACCTCTATGTCACGTTGGCTCCGATACCATGTTAATGGAGCATCTCAACCAAAAGCTTAAGCTGATGGTTGAGGCCCAAAAATATGTTTTATACTCTATTGTTAGAGAGCTACGAGTTATGTTTAGTCTTGAACATAATTGTCCGTCAAGTAGATAATTAGTGTTACGAGTTGTATACATGCTTATTGTTCGTCGTATACACCTTGCTAGAAAATGAACACGTAATGTTATTCCTAAGTGATTATTAAGCACTTGGATTGTGTAATGACGTTCATGAAATCGATGTGTATGCAGGCATTTCTCATCAACCAGATGGAGTAAACGAGAGTAATAAGCCAAACACAAAGCAAGCACTTGTTACAGCATACAACACTGTGTTAGCTCCTAGAGTAAAAACAGCCTGCTTAGACAACACAAGCAATAACAAGTACACTTTGCCAAAAAACACAGTTGTTGGTAGTAGAAGAAGCGCGAAGCAATACATAAAAAACGGCATTTTCTCATGGTTCAGCCAGTTTAGCATCCTTCTCCAAAGGAGCCTTAAGGAGCGAAGGCACGAGTCTTTTAACTCCCTTAGAGTATCCCAGGTAATCGCAGCTGCACTTCTAGCAGGGATTATGTGGTGGAAATCAGACTATCGAGATGTACAAGATAGGTTAGGTTTGCTCTACTTCATCTCGATTTTTTGGGGTGTGTTTCCTTCTTTTAATGCTGTTTTCGCGTTCCCTCAAGACCGGTCTATCTTTGTTAAGGAGCGTGCCTCTGGAATGTACTCCTTGTCTTCTTACTTTATGGCTCGAATCATAGGTGATCTTCCCTTGGAGCTAATTCTACCATCAATTTTTCTTACATTGGTGTATTGGATGACTGGCTTAAGGCCTGAACTTTGGACATTCCTACAGTCCTTGGGTGTTATTATAGGGTACGTGCTCGTTGCACAAGGCCTTGGGCTTGCTCTAGGCGCGATTATAATGGATGCCAAACGAGCTTCTACGATTGTTACAATCATTATGTTGGCTTGTGTTTTGACCGGAGGATTCTATGTGCATAAATTGCCAAGGTGTTTGAGTTGGATTAAGTATGCTTCACTTACATTTTATTGCTATCGTCTACTGATCGATGTGCAATATAATGGGGGAGAAAGAATTTCGCGGTTCTTTGGTTGCTCGACCCATCATTCGATGAATGTGGCTAATTGCAAGTTCATCGAAGAAGACATTGTAGGGCAGATCAGTCCCCTAGCAAGTGTAGGAGTGATGTTGATCATGTTTGTTGGGTTCAGGTTATTGGCTTACATTGCATTAAAGCGTATGAAGGTTTGAACGTTTTTTTAAATTAACCACATTATTAGTAAGTTACTATTACTCCCTCTGTCCGGAAATAATTATCACATTGACATGCATGGGTACGTATTGTGACAACTAAATCCTTACAGTGGGAGTACATATATATGATCCGATCCATAATCATCTTTCAATCCTGAGAAGATTATGGTTCGAGCTTTCGTGTTCACGATGATGGTCTGATCAAGTTGTGGAACAGCTAGCCTTGTGGGAAGCTGTGGAACAGCTAGCCTTGTGGGAAGCTGCATGGTGTACTAGGAAGCTAACAAATTCCAGTTTTCCCCCTTTTATTTTGAAATGCAGTTTGTAAAGATTTTTAGCAAAGAGGCATAACTGAACCCCTACTTCATAATTGGAGTTGTAATTTTTTTCCCCAAGTTTGTTAAATGTATATATACGGTATTTATACTAGTATTTATTAATAGTAATAAACAGGATTAAATTTCACTTTGATAGTGGGCATTTGCTTGACTCTTTTTTATACTTTTTGTTAGCATAAATTTTCAAGCTTCACATCATTAAAGTGAAATTATCCACACCATTTGAGAAATTAAGATGATGACTTTTCACATAATTGAGAAGTCATAATGTAAACAGCTAATTATGCAAAACAAACAAAATACTTTTTTTATCCAATTAGGCAATTAGATCACTCACTTGTTTATAATTGAAGGTGAAGAAAACTTTGGAACACATCAATTAGTTAATGTAATAAACTATATTGGTTCTTGAAATTTGACTTGGAAAAAACACAGTTATAGATTGATTTATACAAAAGAAATGTGTAGTATGTGCTCTCAAAATTCCTTGGACATATAGAGTATGGAGTATGTTATAGTTTGAAACATCGAAACAATTAGTCAAATATGAGTTTTAGAATTGATAGCCTTTATGAATAACCTTTCTATTACGATTTTAAAAGGATGAAATACATTAGATAACATTGGCTTGGTATTGCCCATCATACTAACCCATCTAAGGCCATACGAGTATACCGCCCACCTACAAACCATTCTAATCTCATAAGCCTATATGAATTGACATGTAATTGACTTCAAATGTAATCCTTGATGCTCCTAAAAGACGGCATACTAAATGACACTTAATTAAGTTTCCGCTTATTACAATTTAAGTTCATAGTTGATCATAAGAAAATACTTGTATAACTACTTTGATATCTTTTTTATTTGGAATACACATAATCAGTTAACTTTACATAATTTTAAAAGCATTCATTAGTTTACATAGCAAAAATATATCTATTGGTAAAATACAATGAAGTTATCTTTAAAGAACGAAGGCAGTACTCCTGAAATCATAAATATAGTGTTGTATGAGGTTGAAATGTTTTAGTATTGGGCTTACTTCCTAAGCATAAATTGAGCTAAATAAAAAAAAGGGTTTTTTTATATAGTAACCCTGTTAATTTCGCTTTCTTACATTGTGCTCCAACATATATCACTTTTTACACTGTAACCCCAAGATACATTTTGTTTCTATATGGTAACCTTGCCGTTATCCCGCCGTTAAAATTCCGTTAGTGGGGCCTACTCTCAATTTATTAACATTTTCTTTTAATCAATTTGTGCGTTGGAAAATGTTCAATTTAAGGTTTTGGGGGCTATTTTGGTCCTTAAGGTTCCAAATTGAACCCAGATTTCACAAAAAAATAAGTAAATGTCTCGTTTTGCGTATTAAAATGTGAACACGTAAATCGAGACATTTCTTAATAAACAAATGAGGCATTTAAGTTATTTTTTTGCCAAATCTGAGCTCAATTTGAACCCTAAAGAGCTTAAATAACCCGCAAAACTTTAAACGGAATATTTTTCAATGCGCAAAATGATAAAAAAATATTAATAAATGGAAAGTGGGCCCCACTAACAGAATTTTTAACGGCGGGATAACGATAAGGTTACCGTATGGAAACAAAATGTATATTTGGGTTACAGTGTGAAAAGTGATATATGTTGGGACACCACGTAGAAAAGTGATTGGGACACCACGTAGAAAAGTGAAATTCAGGGATTACTGTATAGAAAAACCCAAAAAATAATTATAGACCACTAATATACGAATTCAGTCCATATCCATCCTCAAAGCCCAAATATCTTCTCTTGCAAGTTTCTTCAACCCAAAATTAGCAATTTCTGAAAATCTAGTATTCAACACTCAGAAAATTCCAGAAAACCCAGAAACACCAATTTCTAAATGTTAGATGAAGCATTCATAATCATTTGAAGCTGAAATCAATGGAGAAATTAAGCAATTCAAGCTCAAGAGAGATGCAATGCGTCGGAAAATTGGAAATTGCGAGCCCTAAAAAACCAGTTGGATTTCTTTGTGGTTCAATTCCTGTTCCTACTGATAATTCCTTCCACTCTTTCAGCTCTTACCTCGTTCCTTCTTCTTCAACGTAACCATTTTCTCTCTCCTCTTTCAGTTAATTTTTCTGGTTTTGATTATTTTTTTGAATTGTTTTGTTGATTTTTGTTGTTGAATTTGAATTTAGGGTGAGTGCACCGAGATATCGAATGCTTCCGACAGAAACTGATCTTAATAATCCGCCATTGACGACTACCAGTGCTCCTAATACGCGAACTTCTCCTCCTACTGAAGGTTAGATTATTATTACTTCTCCTTTTAGTATACTTTATATACTGCTATAGTATTAATTGTTGTTATTTTTGTGTTTGTAAATTAATGGATGTTATTAGTACTTTAAGCTGTAGATTTCTCGTTCTATTGTTGTTTGGAGGTAATAGTTATACTGAATACTGTTTTGGAATGTTCGGGAAATGATATAATGTTCTTTGAAATTGTACTGATAAAGTACTCTTGCATATAAGAAATGAACTGTATATTGATGAATTGAATTCCGTTATGTATTTATGTTTGTTCCGTTTGGGTAGTTTATCCACGGAGTAGATGATAGATGATGATATTTCCTGATTGTGAATATGGAACAATTGTACAGATTTATGTGAAAATTGGTGACAAGTCCAATAAAAACAAATTAAAGATCGTGTTCATAACACTAGTGAGTACTATTGGAATGTATGGGAGAAGAAATTATGTTTTGATAAATGGTCGAGATTATTTATCACCTGTTTTTCCTAGGTGATTGTCATCCTATACGAAATATACTCCTGTGAAATATTTATGTTTATTGGAGAGTTAATTCCAAAGTATTAATGTCAGTTTAGTATGAGAGAAGATTACCATTGGGTTGGATGAAAATATATCTAGGGCATTTCTAGGATTTTAATAGGTAAATAGACTGTGTCATGTATGAGCCTTGTTGATCACTGGTTAATGTTTTTACTTCATGTTGGGTTTGGGTGAGGTGGCGGGTGACAGTTGGTTCATATATTAGGTACTCACTGCAACATCTGTTTTTCCTCCTCCATGTCCATCACATATGAAATTGAGAGAAACTGCTGAAAAAACTAAGAAGCTGCTTGCTAAATAAGCTCTCTCACATTCTGAAAACCATGTTGCTAAATTTGGAATGTGGTTTGATGATATAAAGAGAATAAAGATCTCCATTGTCTGAGGTTGGAGATGAGGTATACTAGTGCATAAGATAGTGGGATATGCTGTATCAATGTTCCGGATAGCAGCCATATTTCCTCAAACTCATACTGAATAGAATATTTTTATTGCATTGTTTTTAGATGCTGAATGCTGATGATTCGTTTCTAAGTGAACATTGTGTCCTGTCCTGATGTTATATACCTCACATTGAGCATTTTTCCATAGCCTTGCTGCATGTTTCTATCATGCTTTAGATGCAAACCTTAAAAAAACGCTACTACCTTCATTCCTTAATGTGCTTAGTATTTTAGTAATTTTCACGCTTTCCAAAACCATTAATTTTTCTAATTATGTATTTGTGAAAATTATAATAAGTTGATATGCCAAAAGTACACATTTAGACGAATCTACAAAGACTCCGCATTTATATGATTTTCCATACATATAAGTTACAGACAGCAGTCAAAGTGTAATTAGTGAATTGTGTTAAAAATCTAAGTGCGAAGAACATTAAGGAACGAAGGTAGTGTATAATAGTGTGATTCTGGTGGTCATATGTCAATATTGCTGTTCTAACTTCTAAGTTAATATGATGCTTCTTAGGAAAATGTTTTCATTATGGATAGAGTTTTCATACAAATGATTAATTAGTTTAATGATTAATACTTTAGCAGGTGTATCCTGGGATGATGGAGCTGTTACATCTAACTTAGCTAGGAAGGGTGAGGCCCTTGCTGTATCTGGTTTGGTGGAGTATGGTGATGAGATAGATGTCATTGCTCCTGCAGACATCCTGAAGCAGATTTTTAAGATTCCATACACTAAGGCTCGGCTATCAATTGCAGTTCACCGTGTTGGGCAAACTCTTATTCTGAATGCAGGGTCAGTTTTTATTTCTCTGCTTTGTGTACTCATGGTGGTTTTTTGGTAGTATGCTTCGGTGATTTCAATAGTTTTATCTTTATCAGGCCTGATGTGGAAGAGGGAGAAAGATTCGTAAGGAGAAATCAGCCAAAATGCTCAGATGAATCACTCTTTCTCAATTTCGCAAAGCATTCAGTTCGAATGGAGGCTTGTGATTGCCCACCCACTCATTCCACTACCGCAGAAGGACAATCTAAATCTTCTGTTCTCCCAGACCCATTCGACCCTACAAGTACCTCCTTCAAATCTTCTGAATTTTTGACTCCTAACATTTCTGATAATGAAGGCACTGATGGACATTCTGGTTATTCTAAAGCCAAACAAGATGGATTGTATTGGGAAAGTAAGAAGAACAGAAACAAGGCACGTGATCCCGTAAAAAAGGCTTCTCGTATAGGTGAGAAACCCAGAGGCCCAGTGCAGGAATCCGAAAAGTATAGATGTAGTAATGATGAGTTTTTGAGAGTCCTGTTTTGGCAATTTCACAACTTCCGTGTTCTGCTTGGCAGTGATTTGCTCCTATTTAGTAATGATAAGTATGTATCTGTGAGCTTGCATCTATGGGATGTTTCTAGACAGGTGTGTATCATACTGTTTGTTTCTCTCTTCCGCATTATGCTCATGTCATACTTCTTACTATCTCTGTGTTTTCACTCAATTGTCAGGTCACGCCATTAACATGGCTTGAAGCTTGGTTGGATAATGTCATGGCAAGTGTTCCAGAGTTAGCCATCTGTTATCATAGAAATGGTGTAGTTAAAGGTTACGAACTTTTGAAAACGGATGACATATTTCTTCTGAAGGGCATGTCTGAAGATGGCACACCAGCATTTCATCCATATGTTGTTCAGCAAAATGGACTCTCAGTTTTGAGGTTTCTCCAGGCAAATTGCAAGCAAGATCCTGGTGCTTACTGGGTACCATATCACCTTTCTTTTGACTGGCTTCACTCCCTCTTTGGTTTGCTTCATTAAATTACTTATTGATTATATTATTTCATTATCTAATTCTTGCTTTCTATCTAATTTTCTCTCAGCTATATAAAAATGCTGGAGAAGATGTGATTCAACTTTTTGATCTCTCTGTCATTCCCCAAAACCATCCACCTGATACTGATGATGGTTGCTCGAGCTCTTTGCCATCGTTGATCCAGAGAGGAAGATCTGACTCTTTATTGTCGCTTGGAACTCTCCTCTACCGTACCGCTCATAGGCTGGCACTTTCCATGGTAACTCTAGGACACTACATCACTCTGTTTTTCTTGTTTCTATTTCATACTTCCACTTTCCTTTGCTCATATGACTTTGGTGGGTTTCTGTGTTGACTTCTCGTTTCAGGCTCCCGAAAGTAGGTTCATGTGTGCTCGGTTTGTCCGAAAATGTTTGGAGCTGTTGGATGAACCTGACCATCTGGTAAAATCCACATCCTTTTGCTGCTATTCTGTGAGAAAAAAAAGTTGATTGTTGCTTTTCATTGTTCTTAATTCAAAAAATTATATTTCCTTAGCTAGTTATGATTTGTTCTTGATAGGTTGTCCGTGCATTTGCACATGAACAATTTGCAAGGCTTATCTTGAATAATGATGAAGAGATCGACTTAGCTGCCGAAGTTTTCCCCCTCGCAGCGGAGGTGACTGTCACTGATCAAGAAGAAGAATCCTTGGATATTGTTAGTATTATATCAGAATCTAGTGTCCAGGAGTCATCAAAAAGTGAGCTTAATAATTCTCAGGATACAGTTTCTGAGGCTTCTGGAATTGATATTCAGGATATAAATATTTCGGAATCTTATGGCTTCAGTGCATCTGATCTCGTGGATGCCAAAAGCTCTGGGTTTCTGCAGGATCATAGAGCTAGTGAAGGCTACAACTTGCACACTGTGACCTCAACTCCTGCAGATGTAATTCGGACTATTGCCGATCCAATTTCCTCAAAGCTTGCTGCTGTACATCATGTTTCTCAAGCTATCAAGTCACTGAGATGGACACGGCAACTGCAAGGCGCTGAATCAGAGTTTGTTAATGATGAAACTACTCGGCCCCCACCTGTATCTGAAAATTTTTCTGTTTGTGCTTGTGGGGATACGGACTGCATTGAAGTTTGTGACATTCGGGAGTGGCTCCCAACATCAAAGCTGGACCACAAGCTGTGGAAATTAATTCTTTTGCTTGGAGAATCTTATTTGTCTTTGGGACAAGCCTACCGGGAGAATGGACAATTGCTGCAAACATTAAAAGTAGTTGAAGTTGCATGTTCTGTTTATGGGTCAGTGCCTCAATATCTTCAAGATGCGAAATTTATTTCCTCTATGGGTAATGGTCCAGCCTGGCAGAATAGACCCAGCAGTAGAGAGGTGCAAAGACCTATTATCAGAGGTGAAAGGCAACCATGCATGAGCTCTTATGATGACAGTATTAATCCTGCGGATTTCTCTTCAACTTACCTCTTTTGGGCCAAGGCTTGGATGTTAGTTGGGGATATTTATGTTGATTTTCTCACTTTACAAGGCGAAGAGACCTCTCCACC
The DNA here is from genome assembly GCF_948465745.1 of Chenopodium album. NCBI lineage: Eukaryota > Viridiplantae > Streptophyta > Magnoliopsida > Caryophyllales > Amaranthaceae > Chenopodium > Chenopodium album. The sequence goes on from NC_137849.1 coordinate 50,827,027, forward strand.
TTCAGCTCAAACAAATTCTTCTCAGGAATTAAAAATGTCTTCCGAAGTTGTAAAGGAACTCATTAGGCTTAAAAAGAAGCTGGGTCAGGATGTAGAGAATTGCAGCACATGTTCCCTTGTAAACTGCAGCTGTCAGAATGATAGGGCGAGCAGTGGCATAAGTGCCAGTAGCAGCAGTGGAGACACTGCCCCTTTTGTTCATAGCAAAAGACAGAGTAGGAGATCACATTTGAGAAATACAGGCACCTCTCTCTCTGCTAACCCAGAAAATCACCGTCCCCATTGTAAAGTAGATATGGGAAGAAATTCTGTAGGGACAGTGGACGAAAGGGATAGTGATTCAACTTTAGATGAGAATAACATGACTACAAATGTCAACAGGGATGATGACCATGTGGAAGAAACTATAGGTTCTGTTACCATGGAACGCACTGGGGATGCATCAGATAATGCTGATGCTGACTCTTCTTTTGACAGTTCAATTGAAACATCATCTGAAGTATCCCCTAAATTCAGAAGTGGTGGTATATTTAAGTACCTGCAAGGTCCTGGAAGTACTGATACGGATAGCATTCTTTCATCGGCATTAATATGTTATGAGTCAGCTAGTAAGTCTTTGGTTGAGCTTTCTAATGTTTCGCATGAGTTGCAGTCTGTGCTTAAGAAGATAGGATGGGTGTGCAATGAACTTGGAAGACTCAGGCTTGAAAGAAAGAATCTGGCCAAAGCTGAAGTTGCTTTTGCTAAGGCGATAGATGCATTTAGAGAAGTTTCTGATTATACCAATATTATATTAATTAACTGTAATTTGGGTCATGGTAAACGAGCATTGGCTGAGGAAATGGTATCAAAGATGGAGTATTTTAAATCAAAATCAATTCTCCGTGATGCATACGTGCAAGCCTTGGAAGCTGCTAAAGTGGAATATGGGAAGTCACTTAGGTTTTATGGAGCTGCAAAGTCGGAACTAAGCAACAACAGTGTCGAGGCAGATGATTTGTTAAATAACCTGAGAACTGAAGTCTATACTCAGTTTGCTCATACTTATTTAAGGCTTGGCATGTTATTGGCTAGGGAAGATACAGTAGCCAATGTTCATATAAATGGAGCTCTGGAAGACAAACCGATGGGGTCTCAAGGTCTTAGTGACAAAAGGACAAAGAAAGGACAGAAGAAGAATCAGATTTCAGCCAATGATGCCATTAGAGAAGCGTTGTCTATTTATGAGTTTTTGGGTGATGTACGAAAACAGGAAGCTGCATATGCGTATTTCCAGCTAGCTTGTTATCAGAGGGATAGTTGCTTGAAGTTTTCAAATTTAAGCCACAGAAGCAGCAATCAATCAAAAAATGAAAATGGCATTCTTCAAAGGGTAAAGCAGTATCTCTCCTTAGCTGAGAGGAACTGGCAGAAGGCTGTTGAATACTACAGTGCAAATAGACATCCTACCATGTATCTAACCATATTAATTGAGAGAGCCGCTCTATTATCAAATCTCCATAGTGTTTATAACTCATATGTGGTACGTTTCCTTGCTAAGATGTTCAAATCTTTTTCTTCACATATTTAGGCAGAAGTTCCAATCTCACTAGTTATCGTTATCCTCACCCACAAACTGAAAAAGCTGGAGTTGGAATTGTATTAGTATCTGTTTAATGGTATGGTCATGTAATAGTATTATGATCTTATCCCTACCCAACACCTCATATAGGGTGTATGCCTGTAGGAAAAATTTGGGTGGATTTATTTTGGCTATTGAGATGGATTTAGAGAAGTGAGAAAATAAGAGTTCATTAGTAAACCACTAGGGAAAGAGGATTGGATGGGCCTTTTCTGAGTTCTGTGGTAAGGTGTTCTTTTTTATTATTCCATCGAGTGATACACATGATGATGGTTAAGAATGGCCTATGGGTATTGAATTAAGTTTTCTAGAAAGTTGCGGATCCAGGGTATATATCTTATGTAACAAGTCTAGACATGTCACACAAGGCTGTCGTTACTGAATGCTTGTTGACTTAGCTATATTCTACTGTGAAGTTTGACGTTGCTAACTATCTGTTAATTGTGCAGATGCTAGAAACTGCCTTGACTTGCCTGCTTGAAGGACGTTACGTCTCAGCGAAAGTGCATCCAGATTCCTCCTCTAGTGACAAGTCAGATATCTTTGCTAAATTCTGGAGGCAATTGCAGATGCTATTGAAGAAGATGTTGGCCTCTTCTCTATCAGCAGGTCCAAACAAAACGGCTGTTGCTTCACAGGCACCAACTCCATCATCAAAGAGGTTTGGAGATTCTGAGAAATTGAAAGAGCTTTATAAGATGTCCCTCATATCCCAAGATTTCCACCAGTTGCAATCTATGAACAATTTATGGGCTGGTATCACTGTACAGGATGATCAAACTAACTAACTGGCAGTGACTAACATCCCAGACTGAAAGTACGGCATGATTTTGGCATCTTATTTGTGTGCAGTGCTGCATAATACTGTCTGGTAACTAGTGGTTGTGGCTGCTCTTGTGTCCTAAAAACAGCATCCAATACGCGTAGCTCAACTAGATGCAGACATAATTACCATTGCACCACCTTTGGTTCAGCTATTTGTATCTATATAAATATATTACTCTGGTGCGCTGGAAGGCTTGCACCTGTGTATATAATTGTGCAAAGGTTTCCAAATATCACATGATGTAACGGTGTTAGTGAATCCTATACTGTATGTATAATAGCTCCCACAGTAAGTCAGAAACAATATAGTAACCCAAGTTGGTAAGGAATAGTCACACTCTAGTTTTCTTGCGCTGTAGATAGTTATATAGTTTGAACGTTGGGGATATGGCTTCAACTGGTTACTTTGTATAAATGAATTGATGTGTTCAAGGAACTTCGTTAGCTAGTGCTGCAAATGATTTGGCATTGAGTTTTCCACTTTTTTTCTTGTTCTTTTTCTTTTTTTTTTTTTTTTTGGGATGTTGCATAAACTTAATGATCCTTTCATTTTTATAGCATCTCATGGTTACAAACAATACCCTATTATAGCATCACATGCTTGAATATTTCTAATACAATTCAAATTAATTTTCTTTATTTTTTGTTCTAAGAAATCAAGCCCAACTCATACGTAAACTTGATTTTTAATGTACTTGTATAATCTAAACTAACTGTGTCGTATTTAAACTAAGCGTGTCGTTTTTAAATCACGTTGTAACATTTTTCGACTCAATCAGTTGAAACAAATGTCCAAAGTCTACTAGAGCGGTGGTGAGCACATTGGAGGAAGAAAGATCATAAACCTTTTAATTAAGTTACCAATTTATTAAGTTTATCCAAATACACAAATCATTTCATCAAAATAGAAATTCTGTTCTCTGAAAAATGTGTGCTAATACGAAACCATAGGAAACGCGCACACACAAGAAGTCCTTCCTATATAAATAGAAGATGAAAATGCGCAATAATCTTTCCACCATAATTCTGCTCTTCCTAATAACGTTCACAAATTCAATTCTCCAGAAAAAATCATCAATGGCTGAAACTGCTCCACCTTCATCATCTGCTCCTGCCGATGTTTACATCGTTTACACTGAACAGCCTTCTGATGGCGCTGATCATGAATCCTCCCATCTTCGCACCCTTTCTTCTGTTGTTGGCAGGTTTCACTTCTTCTTGATTATTTCAAATCATCATTGATTTCTGTAATTTGTTCTTTTTTTGGCTTCTTTTTGTTGATTTGTAATTGGGATTTGCTTGTTATGATTGCAATACCAGATTTCTAGGGTTTGATTTTTTGGATTGAAGTAGAATGGATTTGATGACTCTTGGGTACTTGGTTTCTTTTTTATGTTATTGTGTGGGTGTGGCAATTGCGAAATGAAATTGATTTGTAAATGATGATTTTTGTGCTTGCTAATGGTAATTGTGCAATGGCAGAATTTTTTAAGAATTTATTAGGTTGTATCTGCTGGATTATTTCTTAAGAATTGAAGTTTGTTGGTGAATGTTTTTGAGACAATTAATTAGGGAAAAGTTGTTTTTTTGAGCTATTTTTATGGATGTTGTCTGTTTGATGATCGATTGATCTGTCCACAATTAAGCTTCCTAGAAAAATGTAATCTTTTCATCTGATGCAGCAAATTTGTTTTCAAGATGTTTGCTTTGAATTTGAGTTTGAATGTAACTACACTCACTTAAGAATAATGTGAGTCATAAGGATTTTTGAGCTGTGAATTTTTCTGGTCTTATTAAGTTAGGCAGAAGAAAGTGGATTAAATGGGAAATTCAGCTGCAAATGTATTCTTAGATTTCTTACTTGCTGTTGATGTTGAACTTTTTGAGTTTCTTTTAATCTTTAATGCATATCCCTTATTTCTTCAGTGAAGAAGCAGCCAAGGAATCCTTGATTTATGTTTACAAGAGCGCAGCTACTGGATTCTCGGCCAAGCTGACTCCTGAGCAAGTTTCACAGCTTGAAAGTATGGTTTTTCGCTCTGTTTCTTGATCAATAGTGTGATTAGTGATGATAGAGTTTTGAAGATGGTATTTGTGCCATTTATCTAACATTTTTAAAAAATTATAATATAGATTTGGTATGATTTGTACTTGAGAATTAGGGTGATTACAGATATACTACTTGTGCTTGTGATGATGGTTTTGACTTGCTATATTTGATAAAGTGTAGAGCATGTTTGGTATGAATATTTATAGGGTTGATTATGAAAAGTATTTCTGTTATAGGTTGTTTAGTTTGAAGGATATGACAAAAATATCCCTTAACTTTTGGGAAATTGATTTCACCCGTCTTTTACCTTCCTCAACTTAATGGTAATACATCATGTTACCCTCCTCCCTCTTTGATTAGAATTTATTCCTTTTTAATACCAAATCCTTCTCTCATTCCATTCCCTCCATTCATACCAAAAACAACCCAAGTATCTGTGGGGTAGTATGTGTCAAGTGAGGAAGAGGGTAGTATGTGTCATAAGCCAAATATTTACACATTTAGGTCTGTTTTGTTTTCACTGCTACTGTTGATCCTTTTCGAGTTAGCATATTATGGTTGAGAGCTTCAGACTTCAGTAAAGCATCCATGTGTTGTGCTCCTAATTTTTTGTGGTGATCATATTTAGTGAGTCTTCTTGCCCCTCGTTTTTCTAGGGCAAATTTGCAAAAGCAGCACAACCATGGTTTGTGTTCAGTGTTTGCCATTATTGTAATATCCTTGCTGAATGCCTTGAAAATGATCTGTTTTCTTTTTCTTTAAATATATGGGAATGGTGTAATTTTGTGCATCTACTTAGAACCAGTCACCTTTTATATGACCTGGCAAAAAAAATGTGAACTTATTCTGTAACTTTGAGGTTCAAACAGAGATAAATTAACTTTTTGTCAATAGTTTTTTGACTTAAAATTTTCTGTTAACAGAGCAACCCGGAGTACTTCAGGTTGTGGTCAGCAAAACTGTTCAGCTTCATCCTGTCGGTGGTGGTGGGGCGGGAAATAATATGATGGTTTGATGCTGTCACTTCTGTGTTACCTACATGGGCTTAAATACAGTCTACACTGGTGTTTGTAAACTTATTAACACCAATGTACAGTGTTTGTTACCCATAAATAAAGTTTTCTACTGATAGACATGTAGAAGTTATAGTAATAGTATGGAAGTAATGTTTAATGCATGTAGTTCTTGCAAGCATTGTATTATAATCCAGCACAATGGATGTTATGAATATGATATTGGTTGTGTTGAGTGACCAATCCGGCCAACCCTCACCTCCAACCCCAATAATACTAATATAGTAATGCTATGTATTTTAGACTTTAGAGTTATCATTGATATTGATCCAAATTCATTTTTGAGAGTTTAGAGACCTATTGGTAAGCATTTTGTGGTTCTAAACCAACTTTAATGACCTAGGGAGACACCCTCCACATTCAGTTTCGTTTTGCAAAAATTTCCTGAAATTGATTCAAAATCGTGAATTATTGCCTTCAATTTTATTAAATTTTTGAATTTTTTGAACTCGGAAAAATAGTAAGTTGAGGTGCTTCCCATGAAGCTTATAAACCCCGTGAAGCTAATTTGGTGGTTGGAATCATCCACTTGTCCTCGTAACTATCATTTTAGCTAGGTACAAACACGCCTCTATCATTGAATCAAGGCCACCTTGGGCCATTAGGTGACCTAGGGTGGCCAACTACTAGACGTATATAATTTCAAGTGACCTTCTGTCTCTCCGGGATGCATCTAATCTATGATGTCAAATCCTAAAAATGGATTGATTTCTAAACATATAACGTTAATTTTTAAACCTTAGACTATGCATATCAGAAGATAATTTTATAAATTGATCTAAAAATTGTATAAACATTTAATTTTGAAAAAAAGGGATTAATCACGCCGAGTTTTGCTTCATTAAATTAAAATCATTTTTTTTTAGTACTGAGTAACTTTTTTTTTTAAAAGGTGAATAACATTTATTTTAACAGGTAAGGAGAAAGCCTTATTCTATTAAAACCAAAACCGGTCGAATAATTCTTTCAAAAAAAAAAAAAAAAAAAAAAAAAAAAAACAGATCGATTAATCCAACAAATCTTATTTGTACTTATAATCCAGTACCTGTAAATAAATGTGAGCCCATATCCACAATAACCTTACGTCAAAAAATCTTATTAAATTCACCCTTTTTTCAGGTGTATGAAAAAAAAGTGACAAAAAAAAAAGGGGTGTGAAAAAAAAAGGTTGGTAGAAAAAACAAGAGAGTCCCAGAAAACTCCCGCCCCTTTTAATTGTAACAGTTCTCGACAATCCCATATTCTTCTCTTCCTTTCCAACTCCACATATTTCTACCTTTCTCTCGATCCTTCACTTTTACCGCCATTTATTTCCATCTCTTTCCTTGAAGTATATATATATATATATATATATATTGCCCACCTCATAACTCTTTCAATTCATTCAATCAACGCAAAAAACACACACAATCAAACAACAAGATCTTCAATAACCCTCTCTTCACTTACAACAAAAACAACACAAGCTCTGTTTTCTTGATTATTTTCTTTGCATTCATATTATCATCATGTCAGCCGGCGCGAAAGCTGAAGGTAAAGCTATTGGTATCGACCTCGGTACAACCTACAGTTGTGTGGGTGTGTGGCAAAATGATCGAGTCGAGATCATTCCCAATGATCAAGGCAACCGTACCACCCCCTCGTATGTCGCCTTTACCGACACTGAGCGGCTCATTGGTGACGCTGCTAAGAATCAGGTTGCCATGAACCCTCAGAATACTGTCTTTGACGCTAAGCGTCTTATTGGTCGACGTTTCTCTGATGCTACTGTTCAGGCCGACATGAAGCACTGGCCTTTTAAGGTTGTTGCTGGACCAGCTGACAAGCCTATGATTGTTGTCAACTATAAGGGGGAAGAAAAACAGTTCGCCCCTGAAGAGATTTCTTCTATGGTTCTGACAAAGATGAAGGAAGTTGCTGAGGCTTATTTGGGGCAGACTGTTAAAAATTCTGTTATTACTGTCCCTGCGTATTTTAATGACTCTCAGAGGCAGGCTACAAAGGATGCCGGGTCGATTTCCGGGATGAATGTCATGAGGATCATCAATGAGCCTACTGCGGCTGCCATTGCTTATGGTTTGGATAAGAAGGCGTCGAGGACAGGGGAGAAGAACGTCCTCATTTTCGACCTTGGTGGCGGGACCTTTGATGTGTCCCTTCTTACAATTGAGGAAGGGATCTTTGAAGTGAAGGCCACTGCAGGTGATACCCATCTCGGAGGTGAAGATTTTGATAATAGATTGGTGAATCATTTTGTTGCTGATTTTAAGAGGAAACATAAGAAGGATATTTCTGGAAATGCTCGGGCGTTGAGGAGGTTGAGGACTGCCTGTGAGAGAGCAAAGAGGACTCTCTCGTCGACTACTCAGACGACGATTGAGATTGATTCCTTGTATGAAGGGATTGATTTCTATTCTACCATCACGAGGGCGAGGTTTGAGGAGTTGTGTATGGATATGTTCAGGAAGTGTATGGATCCTGTGGAGAAGTGTTTAAGGGATGCAAAGATTGACAAGTCTAAAGTGGATGATGTTGTTTTGGTAGGAGGGTCCACGAGGATTCCTAAGGTACAGCAGCTTCTGCAAGACTTCTTTAACGGGAAAGAGCTCTGTAAGAGCATTAACCCGGATGAGGCAGTTGCGTATGGAGCTGCTGTGCAGGCTGCTATTCTGTCAGGTGAAGGTGATCAGAAGGTTCAGGAACTGCTCTTGCTTGATGTTACCCCGTTGTCTCTAGGAATTGAGACAGCAGGAGGTGTGATGACTGTGCTCATTCCAAGGAATACAACAATTCCAACGAAGAAGGAGCAGATTTTCTCTACTTATTCTGATAATCAGCCAAGTGTGCTGATCAAGGTGTACGAAGGAGAGCGTCCTATGACCAAGGACAACAACTTGTTGGGTACCTTTGAGCTTAAAGGGATTCCTCCGGCCCCTAGGGGAGTCCCTCAGATTAATGTTTGCTTCGACATTGATGCAAATGGTATCCTGAATGTTTCTGCAGAGGATAAGACTGCAGGGGTGAAAAACAAGATTACCATCACTAATGATAAGGGGAGGTTGAGCAAGGAAGAGATTGAACGAATGGTGAAGGAAGCAGAGCAGTACAAGGCCGAAGATGAGGCTGTGAAGAAAAAGGTGGATGCTAAGAACTCCCTCGAGAACTATGCATACAACATGAGGAACACTATTAAGGATGATAAAATTGGAGGGAAGTTGGATGCTTCGGATAAGCAGAGGATTGAGAAGGCTGTTGATGAGGCAATTGAGTGGTTGGATAAGAATCAGTTGGCTGAAGTAGAGGAGTTTGAGGATAAACAGAAGGAGTTAGAGGATTTGTGTAATCCTATTATCGCGAAAATGTATGGTGGTGGTGCTGCTGGTGCAGGGATGGATATGGGTGGTGACATGCCAGGTGGTGGTGCTTCAGGCGGTATGGGTGGAGGTAGTGGTGGTGCTGGGCCTAAGATTGAGGAGGTCGATTAAGAGATTTATGTTTTATGAGCATGATATAGGATTTCCTCTGTTATTATCAAATTGCTCTTGACTTGTGATTTTGTATTTTGGGGTTTTTCTAGGGGGGAAAGGGGGGCCAAGTATATTGAGGAATAAAGCTTAGCTTATGTTTTAGCATTGTAACTTTGATGGTTGTAATTAATATTATCATATGACATAAAATATATTTTGTTATAATTCAAATCCAGTTATGTTGTGCATTGCATATCTAGTGCATGAAGTTATTACCTTGGTTTGACATTGTTTAACATGTTTGATTCAAAAAACATTAAGCAGTAGGTAAAATATATAATGGAGGGGCAAAATTTCAACTTGTGATGATTCATTTAGATTTTAGCTGTCAATGAAAATAATGTAAAATATTAGTTGATACTCTGTAATTATTTGTTATAATAGGTAAAACACAACGGTCACTTCTATTTCAGAAAGAAAACAAAAGCTTATTTCCACTTAGCCTAATTATGTGGGAAGTTATTTTTAGATGGAACTTTGTACTAATATTTTAGATAAGGAACTTTTGACCAATTTAAATTGGTTCAATCAGGGTGATTTCTTTCTATGATTCCCTGTGTTCTCTGTATATTAGAAACTCCATTTTGCTTGTTGCTTGTTTTTCTAATTACATACAGGGTGAACAACAATCAATTTGAACTGAACACATAAATTCATTTAAAAAAAAAAAAAAAAAAAAACAATTGTAGTTTTTAATTGTTATTGTTACAATATAAGTTCCTTTTCAGCTTCATTCTATGGGCAGAATAATGCAGCAAGCTAAGATTCATAATTCCATAGCCTATGTAGGAGTTGAACCTACATCATAGTGCAAATTGCACATAGCTCTACCAATTGAGCTAATAGGCTTTAATTGGTTTTCGGAGGGAAAAAAAAAAAAAATGTTAGGCATTTTGTAGTAAGAATACAAAACTCGGCCCAAACTAACACAACTGATGCAATAAAACTACGCTGACAAACAACATGCTCATTTCAGCTAAAACAGAGCAACAAAGAGATAGCACTCTGAACTGCATTACACATACAGCTTAACTGTATTGATAAATTTTGCAGTTACCACTGTGAGGGGTAAAACCTTGCGCCAACATTAGTTCACTGTAATCTCAGATTCCTAAAAACCCAAACAACATAGATAAACGTCCCTCAAAAAATAGACATAAACACCTCCAAAAATCATCCCAACAATTACAAAATCAACAAGTATATTCACAATTACCTCAAGAGACTAGCATTAACTTGACCTTATATCATAGAATATACACTTCCAAACCAACAATGAACAATCAATATCTCAAGCTTTATCTCAATTCCAATTCCTCCACTCCACTGAGAGAATATAAACTGAAAATATACCCAAACACTCCAAAGCCCTCTCTTAAAACCTAGAAAACTCACTGAAATAAGATTGAGAAACTCAAGAAGACCTCTGCATTTATAAGGATTGAGAAACTCAAGATTAAGAAACTCAAGAAGACTCACTGAAATAAGGTTTATAAAGATTCAGCTGGCACAATACATTTTCCCCATACTACTTGATCACACTTGCATTCTACGCAAAATATTCCATCCGGAACTCAGCACTGCATATCAATCTAGCCCAATTTTAATATTTCAACACAACCATTAAGGTGCCAAGAGAGATACTTTGGTGGGCAATGTTGAAGAAAGGTATCCCACGAAGGTATGTAGACCTAGTTAAGGATATGTATCGGGATGTGTCAACAAATGTGAGGACATGCGGAGGGTTGACAAAAGATTTCCCTATTACAATCGGATTGCATCAAGGGTCTGCATTAAGCCCTTTTCTTTTTGCAACGGTTCTAGATGAAGTAACTAGACCAATTCAAGATGAGGTTCCATGGTGTATGTTGTTCGCAGATGATATCGTTTTGGTGGATGAGACTAAGGATGGGGTTAATGTCAAGTTGGAGCAATGGAGGCAAAGGTTGGAATCTAGAGGGTTTAAGCTAAGTCGGAGTAAGACTGAATATTTGGTATGTCGTTTTGGCACTCAGAGGGGGACAAGCAATGAAGTGGTGAGTTTGGATGGAAAGGATTTGACCATGAGTGAATGTTTTAAGTACCTAGGGTCGATCATCCAGAAGAATGGTGACATTGATCAAGACGTGACCCACAGGATTAAGTCAGGGTGGCTTAAATGGAGAGCGGCCACGGGAGTGTTATGCGACCGCAGCATTCCCTTAAAGTTGAAGGGAAAATTCTACAGGACTGCCATAAGACCAGTGTTGCTCTATGGTACAGAATGTTGGGCTTCTAAGAAAGAGCATATTAAAAAGATGGAGGTTACGGAAATGCGCATGTTAAGGTGGATGTGTGGAAACACTTTAAGAGATAGAATCAGAAATGAGGTTATTCGCAAGAAAGTAGGTGTGGCGGGCATTGTAGATAAATTAAGGGAAAATCGTCTGCGTTGGTTTGGACATGTAAGACGGAGACCCGAGGGTGCACCGGTGCGAAGAGTGGAAGAGTGGGACCATGGAGGGATTAAACGAGGAAGAGGGAGACCAAAGATGACTTGGTTGGAAGGAGTGAGGAAGGATATGAAGTGCATGGATTTACGTGAGGATGAAGTTTTGGATCGTAAGGGATGGAGGAGAAAGATTTATGTTGATGACTACACGGAATAATCAAATTTGGTTCATGTTAGCCGACCCCACTTTTGGGATTAAGGCTTTGATTGATTGATTGATTGATTGATTGAACACAACCATTAAGAAAAACTTCAAAATCATTAAGAAATGAACTATACAGAAATAAGCAGGTCAAAAACCATTCAACCAATTCATTATCAAAAGCAAAAACTCCACCCACCTGAGGGGAAAAACCTTCAAGCTATTATAGCACTTTGCCAGAAAAACGTTGCAAGCACTCAGTGGTAAGTAAAATACATCCCGAAGAACTGCAAATAGTGCAAAATCTCCTCGAGGTAAAAATAAACTCCAAATCCCGTACAATTCAATAATCATCCAATCAATTCATAACCCTATTGAAGTCCTGCATACTAAAACACAATCCAAGAGAGAGGGATAAAACCTACAGCCATATATAGTTATCCGTGGTTTACATGTTATTTTAAACAAGATAAAATTGCAACAGAAGGTTACAAAAATAAATTAAAATAAAACCGGATCAGGAGAAGTTTCAAATATTCTTTTTTTATTATTTAGTATACACAGTATACACAATGAAATACTTCCTCCCAAGTCCCAACTCATATCTAGGATGATATGCTAAAATAAGACACCAAATAATGTTACGCCATATCACACTACAAGCATTAGTTTGAAAGTGTATTCCATCCTCAAAATCAACAGCCCTTGTCAATCACACCATATAAATACACTTCGTATACATCAGGAAGTAGCTCACGTCCCTCTAACCATCAATAAAACAAACCTAACCTTGACACCAGCATTTTGCAACCATCAATAAGAACAAACCTAACCTTGACACCAGCATTTTGCAATACATATATTAATACTAAGCATCAAATCAGATATCAACTTTCTAAAATGACTTTTGACAATAACATCACAAAAAAAAATCCTCTCCAAAGTCCGAAACAAGTGAATTGTCATCCAACCAATACATAAATCCTTTTCTATTCCTAAATGCCTAAACACCATTAGACGGTTAAAGCCTTAAACCATAACATTAACTCGGGAAAAATATCAGATCACAAAACAAATTTGAATATTGAAAACCATACAGACTTATAACCAAGTTAAAAACCAATCAAAATTAACTCAATTTTCTGCAAACTTACATCACACTAAAATTAACATACATATTCAATACAATGAATCAACTAACATATATTAAACAAAAAACAGACGATAATTCCACAACACAAGTAGCAAATTACATTAACATTTACCAGATTAGTTGATTGCGAGGTTCGGGTGGTGATGGTTGATGAGTTGTCGTTTCGGGATGGTGGTGTTGACATTAGAAGTTTCTCATAATGTTGACTGGAGTTGAGCGTTGGAGGAGAGAGAATCAGCTCCGATGAAACCCTAATATACCGAACTCAAAGACAATTAGAACTAATTTTACTCTAACAAGTGATTGGATGTTACAATTACCAAAAAAAATTCCCCAATTTGAAGATTTGACCGATGATTTACGTAATCGGAGTGTGAATTTAGACGAACATGAGAAATCAGAAACATCGTGTGAGGTTAGGGTTAGGGTTTTGATCGGAATTGATAGGTTTCCGACGAGGAAATTGAAAGCAGAGCGAAATTTTACACATTTACGGAGTACGAGAACAATTTTATACTGTGAAATTATTGCTTTTGTGAACTTGTTGACTTATTGACTTGTTTGACAATTAACATGATTATTTATTTTTATTGAACTTAAAATTATTTTTACGGAGATGAAAAAGTTAATTATATTGGTTGTATAATAGAATTATTGAAAAATTTATAATGAATCCATAATTTTGTAACAATTGTAATTCTTAAATCATGAACGTACATTAGATAGAATAAAATCGACATGTTGAATTTGACGAAAATATATTATTTACCATCAACTTAAAATGTAGTTGTTTTATCCCTTTCATTGTTTTAAGCTTGACACTACGATAACAATCATTTGAATAACTAAGGGCTTGTTTGGTTCACCTTATTTTTGCTTATCTAAACTTATCTAATCTGGTCTGATCTGATCTTAATGTTAGATTTGGCCAAACTTTGACCTTAAATATACGATAATCTATACGGAAACAATATATCAAGTGGAGTCTTGTTAGATTCGTAATAATGTGTATTTTATTAATATGTGATTTTCATAATTTATTTCATTACGAAATTAAAGATATTTAACGATAAAAAACTGCACATAAAACGATAATTTGATTCGAACTTATTTTTTCTTATCTGATCTGAACTTATTTTTGTGAAATAAGTAAAAATCAAGTGAACTAAACAAGGGCTAACTAGATTAATTGAGCAAATTTTAAGTTTGGCCTAGGCTACTATTAAAGTATTGATAAGGTCCAATCTATAGCTATTTACTTGTATATAGTGACTGTAAACACAAATTTTAAATATGTTAAATATAGATACAAAACAAATGCAACAAAATTTTAATTTTAATAATTTGATAATTTATGGGTACAATCTCTAATTTGCTCCTCTAACTCGATCTCCACTTCGACTTTGACGTAATTCACGAATTGACTTGATTCTCGAACGACGGTCGTAGAAGCTTGATCTTGATCGAAGATTTGATGTAGAACTTTGACTTATGTTGATATAGAGCTTTGACTTGTTGTTGATGTAAACATTTGGTTTGAATTCTTTTTTGAGGGCCGACGAGGCTTGATTTCGATTAATGACTATTTAATGTAGAGGTTGAACTGGTGATGTTCTTGATGATTTGAAGCTCTTCTTTCCTTCGTGTTGAGGCCTTGAGGGCCGTCGAGGCTTGATCTCTTTCACGGGTGATCTTCTAAAGTAGAATGGCTCTGTTGAAAGATTTAAAGTATTTGAGAGGTTTTCCTTGGAGAGATTTAGGATTTTAAGAGGTTTGCTCTGTATTCTGATGTAGTCTTTTTGTTTCCTCCCCTCCCTCAAATGAATAGAGAGAGCTATATTTATAGAGTGAAACACCCGGCCCATAAGGTTAGAGTTTGATGTGTATTGGGTGTTGGGCTTGACAATTATAAAACCAAATTAAAATGGATAAGTTTGTTCATCCAAATTAATTTACCTTAATTAAATGTCAATAATTAATGAGTCAATAATTTAACCTTTGATTCACATAATATCCAACATGATACTTAATTAAAATTTTCGTGCCTACACTCCTACAGTGACCAACAAACTAAGATATTTACGGTATTATTGGGGGATTTTTCAAGAGATTACCATAAAATGTTCTTTGGACTCGTACTCTATCCATTTTTTAAGTGTTACACACTTATACTTCTTTTTATTGACAAACACTACAATTTAATGTTATATTTCTCCCATATAAGTTGAGTCTACACTTATCATATCCACAAATTAGGGTGTCTCAGAATTTGAGCCTTGACCAACTCTTGAGTACCAGCTTGAGAGTTTGTGTTGGGGGTATTTTGGTAGTTTCATTTATTCACTAGAGTTGCATAAAGAGCCACAATTGTCATTACTACAATGTACAAAGAGCATTATCTTCCTTGGCATCAAGCACCTATGATGTTGATGGCAAGCCTCACCGACGTCAAAACCATTAAAAATAATGACAAGTCCATTGGTCAATCCAATACATTATTAAAGACGATGGATATTAATAAATTGTTTTAAAAATTTTCACTTTCAACCATTGCTAACTGGCAAATTTCTTGGCTAATCATAATCCCTCACATCCTCCCCTTCTATATTGGCTCACATCTTGTACATGTAGTGATTGTTCCTCTCTAATCATTCATTCATTTCATTCGTAAGGATGAGTTTGATTGTTGGTATCGTTGTAATTTTTTTTTATTATTATCCAATTTATTTTAAAAAAAAAACACCCACATGACACATGTGGAGAAATCAAGATGTTAATTTTTGATTTTATACCCCATAAAATACAATTAATTACTGTAATTAATGGCATATACTCTACTCCGTATTTACACAAGAGCATGTTTTTATTTTTTAAGACAAGATAAATTAAATACCAATACTGCACTCCGTATTGATTAAAGACAAAGATGATTACAGAATTAATTAACGACAGAGATCTGTGTAATTACTGATCAAAGAGTACAAAAGCTAGAGTACAGTATTAAATCAACGACAAAATAGCAGCAGTATAAATTGTCGGAATTTCTGTATTTTTATCAGCCTTTTCATTGCAATTTCCCTCGTGGTTTAACCTGCAACTTGCCATTTTTTTTTTTTTGGATTTTGATTAAACTTGCCAAATGAAATTATTTGACAGTAAAATTATCGAATAATTGCAGTAAATCAAAGAAAAAGACTGTTTATTCCCACCGTCGATTTCACGATATCACGATGATTTGGATTTTTAGTGGTCTCCAACCAATCACCCACGATCTTACACAGTCATCAAAGATGCACCACCGATTCTTTCCTTATTCCATTTTTATAATAAAGTTTTTATTTTTATAATTTTATGAGAGAGAAAGAATGATCGATCTATGCTATCCATGATTCTTTCATACCTTAATTTAGCGTCATTATATTGAAAAATTAAGGAATACCCTGTTTCTATTTTTTTCACAGATCCCAAAGAAATTCACTCCAGAAAAAGACTAGTCTAAATTCTTCGAATTTCACGAATTGATCGTACACCCATTTGAGAAGGGAGAAAAACAAACATAACCCAGAAATTTCACGTTTTCTTGGCTTGATTTGACACCCTTTTGAGGAGAGAGAAAATCGGAAAGAATGTCGGAAAATAAGCAAGGTGGTGGTGTGTCACCGGGAGCGCCGGTAAGAAAGCTGATTACAACATCGGCGACGAAACCGACATCGTCGGTATTACCGTATCAAACCCCAAGATTAAGGGACCATTATTTGATCGGAAAGAAATTGGGTCAAGGTCAATTTGGTACAACATATTCATGCACAGAGAAATCAAGCGGAAATCTTTACGCTTGTAAATCAATTCCAAAAAGAAAACTTTTATGTAAGGAAGATTATGAAGATGTTTGGAGAGAGATTCAGATAATGCACCATTTGTCAGAACACCCAAATGTGGTTAGAATTAAAGGGACTTATGAAGATTCAGTTTTTGTGCATTTGGTTATGGAATTATGTGCAGGTGGTGAATTGTTTGATAGGATTGTTGCAAAAGGTCAATATAGTGAAAAACAAGCTGTTGAATTGATTAAAACTATTGTTGGGGTTGTTCAGGCTTGTCATTCTCTTGGTGTTATGCATAGAGATCTTAAGCCTGAGAATTTCCTCTTTGATACACCTTCTGAAGATGCTAAGCTTAAGGCTACTGATTTTGGTCTTTCTGTCTTTTATAAGCCTGGTTAGTCTTCTGATTTTCGGGTTTAGTTTTCGTATTTATTTTATGATTTGTGTAATTGATATTTGTGGGTCTGAATTATGATCTTGTTTTGTTAGTAAATTTGAGGTGAATGATGATGATTTTGGTTTTGTTTTGCTTTGGTATGAATTGTGATGTAATGTTCACTTTTTGACATAAGTGTTTGCCTTTTGAATGTTGCATATCTGAATGAACCTGAGTGCTATGTAATGTACTTTCTTGTAGGCGTGTCAATGATGGGTATCTCAAAATTGTCATCATATATAGCACAGAATCTAGTTGTATATTATATTGTCATGCCCTTCCCTTTTGTTAGTGATTAAGGCTGTAATGTGAGACCATTATTCAATTGTATGAATAAATACCAAATGCAAATTCTTTGTATGTAGTTCTTTGTAAGTAGCACAAGGAATAAGTCTTTTGTTTGTAAAGGTGGCTAGTGGTCCTTAAAGTTTAATTCCTACTAACCTATGCATGTTGAGTTGTTGACAATCCCACCAATACTCAGGTTTAACCTTTACCTGTTTTCTAATTTGCAGGACAATATTTTAGCGACGTAGTTGGGAGCCCCTACTATGTTGCACCTGAGGTATTGTGCAAGCGTTATGGACCTGAAATAGATGTTTGGAGTGCTGGTGTCATTCTCTACATTTTATTAAGTGGAGTTCCACCATTTTGGGCTGGTAAATTCTCTAGTTAACATCTTTACAGTTTGAGGTATAGTATGTCATTTCTTCATCTCCAAGAAGCTCATAATTAATTGTTTATTAACCTCCTTTGCAGAAACTGAGTCTGGAATCTTCAGACAGATTCTCCATGGGAAGTTAGACTTTGAGTCTGAACCATGGCCAAATATTTCAGACAGTGCAAAGGATCTGATTCGTAAAATGCTTGAGAGGGATCCAAGTAGGCGAATAACAGCTTATGAAGCTCTGTGTGAGTCTTATTTCCGAAAATAATGGTGACAGGATAATGTCTTAACTGCTTGAGAATTTTGCACCTAACTTTCTGCCCTGAATTGGTATTTTTGCCTGCAGGTCACCCATGGATTGTTGATGACACTGTTGCACCTGATAAACCTTTGGACTCTGCTGTTTTATCACGTTTGAAGCATTTTTCAGCTATGAACAAAGTTAAAAAGATGGCATTACGTGTATGTTATTATCACTTTTAGTTATGAGTCATGTGTTTGCTAAATATGGAGGTGATTATCTTTTTGTTTGTCCTGTCCATCTCTCACAAGAATCAGATTGTCCCACATGTTCTGTATTGTTATTTCTTGATATTAATAGGCATTTGACTGCACTACGTTAATTAACGTTATCAAGAGAGAAGTCAATTAACAGAACATATTTTCTGATTTCCAAATGTGATATCTTCATCTGATAACATTCTCTCCTGTCCTGTAAACATTGTGTTTACCAAAAGCAATTAGGGAAGCAATGTGATTTCAAAAGTGGATTTGCGGTTCTATTCCTGCATGGCAAAGAGCAAGCCTTTTTTTACACCCTGTATATTACTTATTGCATCAACTTTATGTCCGAAACTCCTGCAGGTAATAGCAGAAAGTCTTTCAGAAGAAGAAATTGGTGGTTTAAGAGAGTTGTTCAAGATGATTGACACAGATAACAGTGGAACCATAACATTTGAAGAATTGAAAGTTGGGCTGAAGAAAGTGGGTTCGGAAATGATGGAGTCGGACATTAAAGCTCTTATGGATGCTGTAAGTCTACATGTCCAAGGAAAATTGATGTTTTAAGGCTTGAATTGAAATCTTTTTTAGTGTTCTGCTTTTTTACCTTATGATTGATTGTCAGGCTGATATCGATAACAATGGAACCATTGACTATGGTGAATTCCTTGCTGCTACCCTTCATGTGAACAAGATGGAGAGGGAGGAAAACTTGATAGCAGCTTTTAAATATTTTGATAAAGATGGTAGTGGCTACATAACAATTGACGAGCTTCAACAAGCCTGTAAAGAGTTTGGTCTAGGTGATGGTCATCTGGATGAAACAATCAAGGAAATTGACCTGGATAACGTGAGTTTTTTTTTTTTCCTCTCTCCTTTGTTTTTCTTTCCAATGATCAAAGAATTTCTATGTCCTTTGATTGCCTGACCAATGTTAAATCTTGTACTTCCTCTGTTAAGTTTTAGTTGCAACTTTTGAGCATTATTTGTGAGATATAAAATGTTCCAAAGTTGCAACTAGTATTTAACGGAGGTAGTAGTATTATGACATTTACATAGATTGTCACGTATACAGTCTTCAAGCATTTTTTTTCCTGATATATGAGATCAATAGTAGTCCCTCTGTTTTTTATTTTATTTTATTTAGATATATGAACTCTCGGTGAATTGTGGCGCTCTAGAAATAGTAGCCATGCTAAAAACTGACACGGTAAAAGCACTTTTTAGACTTTTGTAATCGAGCTTTCTCTTCATTGATCTTTTAATATAATCATTGTCTTGCAACAAATCTGTGGAATGAAAATGGATGAAGTTACTTCTCAATATAAATTTTGGAATATGTACATTGCAACCGTAAATGTTGAGAAATTTATGGACAATGTTGGTGGAGGTTTGACCATTAAGATTGAATGTATTGAGATGAAGATATAAGCAATTTTCTGAGTCTTCTTTTTGATCCAGAGAAACTGGTGCATCAGCTCTGTATGTAGAGCACCGTATGTTTCACAGATCCTGATAGCTCTAACATTCAACTGTTAATATGGCTTCATCTATTGTTTTTCTATATTTTCTTCACGCTGTTATTTAAAGTTTCCACCCCTTGATTTGACTTTGGCCTATTTAATAGTCGAGTTCTTCTGTAAATCATTGTTGTGAAGGAGTAGAATTGACATTATTCACCCGGTCAGTTCAAAACTTTAAACTGCAAAGCAAGTTATCACGGGAATAAGAAATTCACTTGCTTCTAGCTAAAATTGTATGAGCTTTGGGTGACTGATACCTTTTTACTGATTATTATGGTCAGATGTCTACTGTTGCTAATTCATGGATGATATGGTTTGAGTTACCATGTCGTTACACTTTCTAACTGAATTGAGTAGCATGGAAACTTGTGTTAGTATCTTGTAGTTGTGTCCCTTATACCTTGAAATTAGCTTAAGCAGTGTAAATAACATAAGACTTAACCTCAGTGATTTGAATAGTTCAAATTACGCCTCCATATATCTCAAAAAGTCCTTCCCTTCCTTTCTACAGCTCGACATTTCCCCTATCAAGACTTTATATGTCATTGATCTGTTGATCACCTCCCATGTACTCTCAGACTCTCAGTTACTACATCTTTCAGGAAGTCATACGCATCCAAATCTTAGGGATGTGCATTATCAAATGCATATATGAATTTCCTGGTGTAAGATCTCTGCTGACAGTATCACTGTTTAAAATTGACAGGATGGCCGCATCGATTTTGGGGAGTTTGCTGCGATGATGAAGAAAGGGGACTCAGGAGACGGCGGAAGAACCATGAGGGGAAATTTGAATTTCAACCTGGCTGAGGCATTGGGAGTAACCCCAGCTGAGGCATTGAAAGTAAACCCTGCTGAGGCGTTGGGAGTAAACCCGGCTGAGGCATTGGGAGTAAAAGACTCCACTTCAGATTCTAGCTAAATGTTTTGTCTGCTGTACTGTATAGCTCTGAAGGATAGTGACTGGCAATAATGAAGCTGCTGATCTGTTGAACCTTCACTTATATGTTGCTTTACATAGATTGGATTTGATGAAATCCAGTGTTTTGAGATTTTGAATATGGGAAAACTTCCATTTACCTCAGATGAATGTGTAGAGTAGTGGACACAACTTTGTTTAACTTGTATAAGAATAATATTTAAGTTATTTACTGAGTTATCATCAGGCTACAATTTATTTTTCTTTTTTATTTAATGCCTAAGGAAGGTCTTAGACTTTCCCAAAAAAATAGAGGATCTAGGAGAACCATCTCTCCACTCCCCCTTGTGTGACCGGGGATCGATCCTCACCCCCACCCCTCCTGTGATATGAGGGGCACCCCATATCCTACTAAAAAAAACACAAATAAAAAAATTTAAGCTGATGATGCAAAGCTCACTTCTTTATTAAGGAGTATTCATCTAATTTTTGCTCAAACTTTGAGAGTTTTCCCATTTTCTCATGAGCATTTTCTTTTTTACTTTGCTCATTAATGTAAGGTAAAATAACAATAAATTAATTTTTGACTTTTTTTTTTTTTACTCATGAATAAAATGTTGCTCATTTGTGACATTGCTATTAGTGACGGACTGACGGGTAATCTATCGCTAGAAAGCACAAAGTAGAAGAAAATAGTACTCCTTATAATATTTTGTGTTACACATTTTCCACGCCAATAGTCACCAAAATACCATTAGATGGACATAAATTGTGCATCAATAAGATGAACGGATCATTACTACATTTGGTAACTTGAAACTGGCCCATCAAAGAAAAAAGATGAACTTTGGTTATATTATGTTATGAATTATGATGCTTATCAACTTATAATTATGTTATAATCACACATATATCTTTTACTCGTACCTTCAAATTTTATCACTTTATCTTGTACATACACGAAGCATTTATCAATGTTTAAGATAAAATAGAGAATGATAATCATAAAATGTTAGAATTTAAGTCTGAAATGTACTGAGTCGTGCAACTGGTATACATGCTTACAGAGTTTTTGGTTATTTATCATATATACGGTATATAATATCTTAGGATCTGGATGAAATTATACTTGGTATCATTTATACTTAATTTCAATTAAGATTTAGTATTAATTTGTCTACTTAATTAGGAAGTCAGAAATCTCAGCAATAGTGAATTTAAGGCTGTTAATGGCCAGATTAATTAGCATAATGATCTGTTACTTGCAATTGTCCACATTCTATGATCGTTTTAATTCATTGCCATAGTGGAAAATCGTCCTTAATTCCTCATAATATTTCACCAAACAATCTTTCCTTTATAATTTCATATGTTTTTCTTTTCTTTTTTTTTTTTTTTTTAATCAAAAGTTCTCATCTTCAAATCTGTAAATCAACTATGAATTTGTTGGACTTCCATAATTTCAATATATGGAACTTTGATATGAATATCCTATATGTTATGTTAGGAATTGTTTTCTTTTTGGTCTCCGTTTTCGTCTTCTTCAGGTGGAATTCTGCTTCTGTGAAGGCAATGGGTGATGAGGGTGAACTGCAGGAATCTCTTTTAGCTTCAGAAGTAGATGGTCAGACCAGCCATCAGGTGATAATTAGTCCTTATTTGAAAGCCGGGTTCTTCAGCAAGGCCACCTTTTATTGGGTAGGCTCCTTAATATCAAAGGGTAATCATAAAACTACTCTAGACCTTGATGATGTTCCTCCTCTTTTTCTTGATAACAATGCTAGTGAATTGTTTGTAACGTTTAGTAAGTCTTTAGAGCATGCTAATGGCAAGGTTACTAGTATGCAGCTTTTTAAGTCTATGATCATAATGTCATGGGCTAACATATTGTGAACATTTGTTCTTAATTTGGTTGAAACATTGGCCATCTATGTTGGCCCTTACCTCATTGACTCCTTTGTTCAGTACCTAAATGGGGTGAAGGCGTCGTCGACAGCTAGAACCGGGTATGTTCTGATTTCTGCATTCGTGGTTGCAAAGCTTGTGGCATGTGTCTCGGAGAAGCATTCAAACTTTACGGTTGCGACAATTACGCTCAAAACAAGAGCTGCCCTTATTCAGAGGATCTATACTAAGGCCTTGACCCTCCCCTGCACATCTAAGGAAGAAGGCCGTACAACAGGTGAGCTGATCAATGTCATGTCAGTTGATGCAGAAAGAGTTGCGCACTTTGGTGCCTACTTGCACGATCCATGGGTGATCGTCCTGCAGCTTGTATTAGCCTTGTCAATCTTGTATGCAACTCTTGGTCTTGCCTCAATCGCGGCATTTGTTTCAACCGTGTTGGTGATGCTGGCTTACTATCCTGTGTCAAAGTTGTTTGATAAGAATTATAAGAATTTAATGCAATCCAAAGACAAAAGAATGCAGGTTACAGCTGAGATACAAAGGAACATGAGAATTCTGAAGCTTCAAGCTTGGGATATGAAATTCTTGAACAAAATCCTTGGCTTAAGAGATGTGGAGAATGAATGGTTGAAGAAAACTGCTACTTGTTTGGCAGTAACAACTTGTGTATTCTGGATCGCCCCAACATTCGTGTCTTTGGTTACTTTCAGCACATGCTTGCTCATTGGTGTTCCTCTAGAATCTGGGAAGATCTTATCTGCTATTGCAACATTCAAAATTCTTCAAAGTGCCATCATAAACCTGCCACACTTAATATCTTCTGTAACACAAACAAGAGTTTCTCTTTCGAGAATTGCTTCATTCCTATCCCTTGATGAGTTAAGTCCAGATGCTATGATGAAGCTTCCTGCAGCATCTAGGATAAATAATCAGGTAGTAATTGAAATTAGAGAAGGAAACTTTACCTGGGATCACTTAGCTCCATGCCCTACATTGAAGGATATCAACATTAAAGTTGAGCGAGGAATGAGGGTAGCAATCTGTGGTACAGTTGGTTCTGGTAAATCAACCTTGCTCTCGTGCATACTTGGAGAAGTGGCAAAAGTCTGTGGTGTCTTAAGCTTAGGGGGGGTCTACTGCTTATGTTCCTCAAACCGGTTGGATAGAAAGTGGAAGTATAGCCGATAATATCTTGTTTGGAAAGGAAATGCATGTAGAGAAATACAACAGGGTCCTAGAGGCATGCTCTTTGAGAAAAGATCTCGAGGTCTTGCCCTTTGGAGATCAAACAATCATTGGTGATCTGAGCGAGGCATTAATTTGAGTGGTGGACAGAAGCAAAGGATACAAATTGCTCGAGCAGTATACCATGATGCCGACATTTATCTTTTAGATGATCCTTTTAGTGCAGTTCATGCTCACACTGGAACTCATCTCTTCAAGGTCAGAATTTTTATTTCATACAAGTAATTATAAGAGTATAACATCAAACTAGCAGTGAAATTGTAGTTATTCATGTGTTAACAGCAAACAACAAAGTAGCAGTATAAAGTTATATTTAATTCTTTTCACCTTCTTTGGTACAGGATTGCATTCTAGAGCTCTTAGAATCCAAAACAGTGATGTATGTCACCCACCAAGTAGAGTTCTTACATGCAGCTGATCTGATTCTGGTGAGTTTTGAAGATTAAATTCTTGAAAATTGAATGAACAAATTCATGGATGTCCTAATTAATGAATGCTTTATCTTATTAAAGGTCATGAAAGAAGGAAATATACAGCAAGCTGGAAAGTACGAGGATATTTTAAATTCAGGCACTGATCTCAGGGAACTTGTGGTAGCTCATGAAGAAGCCTTATCCTCATTTGATTCAATTGGAACTTCAACAAACATAGCTAGGACTGATGAAGAAGCATCTAAGGAGGAGACTGATGATGATGAAGACATGAGGCCGAAAGGACAACTCGTGCAAGAAGAAGAAAGAGAGAAAGGAAGAGTTAAGATCGCCTTGTATTGGAAGTACATCACAGCAGCATACAGGGGAGGTTTAGAGCCCTTCATATTAGTGTCTCAGATTCTTTTTCAGATTCTTCAAATCTCAAGCAATTATTGGATAGCTTGGGCAACTCCAGTTTCATACGATGCCAAACATGTTGTACAAGGGAAAACTTTACTGACTGTGTATGTTGCTTTGTCGGTTGGAAGTTCCTTATCCATTCTGGTGAGATCATGGCTTCTTCTGATAGCTGGGTACAAGACAGCATCTTAGCTCTTCTACAAGATGCATTTCTCGATTTTTTGTGCTCCAATGTCATTTTTTGATGCAACCCCTAGTGGACGGATCTTAAGCAGGGAATGATCTGATCTAGCCTCAATTCCCCTCTTGTTTGGTAAAAGAAATTGGCTTTTTTTTTTTTTTTTTTTGTAGTCTCATTCAAACCTTGCTTCATTTATCCTTGCATAAAAATGGTTCGAGGGATGATACATAGTGATGATTTACCTTAGTTTTATTTAGAGTGATATATTATGATATTAAGATTAATCATGTAATACTACCTGTTTCAGGTGTCTACAGATCAAAGCGATGTGGATATTGGTGTCTGTCCCAAATAGAGTTGGTGGTTTCGCGTTCTCTGTTATCAGTCTTTTAGGGGCTATTGGAGTAATGTCACTGGTTGTATGGCAGGTTTACATGATTTTCATTCCAGTTATTGCTGTCTCTCTGTGGTATCAGGTAAATATATACGATGACTTAAACCTTAGATGATCAATATTCTTGCATCACCTAATTAGGTTCTAAATATTCCTCTGCAGAAATACTACATAACTTCAGCACTTTTTCGGTTGGTTGGAGTAAATAAAGCTCCAGTTATACAACATTTCTCTGAGAGTATATATGGAGTTTCTGTTATCAGGAGCTTTGGTCAAGAGTCTAGATTCTGTGAAACGAGCACACGGCTAATAAATGGATCTACGAGGCCAACTTTTTACAGCAATGCTTCAACTCAATGGATTAACTTCCGCCTTGACATGTTGTCTTCACTTATTTTTGCCTTCACTCTTATATTCTTGATCTCCATTCCTGTGGGATTAGTTGATCCAGGTAAGCCGTCTAACTGATAGATTCTTTGGACCATTGTTGTTGTTGCTGTTCTTGTATCTAACATTATATATACAATCACAACAATTCTGACTTATTCTGTTTTCTGTTGTTGGTTTTCTTCTTCTGATTCAAGTCATTGCTGGGTTAGCTGTAGCATACGCGCTCAATCTGAATGAGCTACAAAGCCGGGAAATATCAAATTTTTCTGTAATGGAGAATAAGATCATCTCAGTTGAGAGAATCCTTCAGTATACAAGTATTACAAGTGAGGCTTCCCTCGTGCTAGAAAATAATAGGCCAGACAAATCATGGCCTTCTAGTGGACTGGTTCATGTTCAAGATCTTCAGGTACAGTGTCGCCGCCCTCTGGTTATTCCTACACAAAGATAGACATATACATATTGACAAATGGTAATTTGGTAAATGTGATCATTCATACCAGGTTCGTTATGCTCCACAATTACCACTTGTACTGCGAGGAATAACACGCACCTTCCAAGGAGGAAAGACAACTGGGATTGTAGGCAGAACAGGTTCCGGCAAATCAACCTTGATCCAGGTTCTCTTCCGCATTGTAGAGCCTACAGCTGGGCAGATAACTATTGATGGAGTTGACATTTCATCCATTGGACTGCATGATCTACGTCTAGAATAAGCATAATCCCCCAAGACCCTACCGTGTTTCAAGGGACTCTTCGAAGCAACTTAGACCCACTAGAAGAGTATACCGATGAGCAGATTTGGGAGGTAACCTTAATTTCTGCTAGCCTACTTATGCTCATTTAAACTGTATTTTTTCTTAGCCAACACGATGTTTTCTTTGTCTTAGGTTCTTGATAAGTGCCAGCTTGGGGATGAAGTTAGAAACAGGGAATCGAAACTTGATTCAGCCGGTATATGTTTTTTTTTTTTTTTTTCCCTTTCTAATTTCCATTCATGTAAAAACTGCCTTTGTCCTTAATTGTTTTATCTGTTGGTATCTGAATCAGTAAGCGAGGATGGAGAGAACTGGAGTGTTGGCCAAAGACAATTGTTTTGTCTTGGTCGCGTACTTCTTAAGAGAAGCAAAGTGTTGGTGCTTGATGAAGCTACTGCTTCTGTGGACACTGCAACAGACAATGTCATCCAGCAGACCTTAAGGGAACACTTCTCAGATTCAACGTTAATTATAGTTGCACATCGGATTACTTCTGTCATCAGTAGTGATCAAGTGATCGTTCTAAGCCAAGGAACAGTTGAAGAATGTGACAGACCTTCAAGTTTGCTACAAAATCCTACCTCGTCTTTTTCGAGGCTTGTTAATGAGTATACATCAAGATCAAAGTCCAAGAAAATGGATCCAAGATCAAGAAAGCAAAACTCATAAACAGATCAAATTGGCTAATAAAATATTTTAGTTTTCAGCATGTTAAAAATAGCCATTAAAATGAATTGGACCAGGATTCTATATTGTTTTGTAAATAGCTGAGTGTTATTGAAATGAAGTAGGTTCGTTATGATACTAATGGCTTTTTTTACAAGAATTTGGATCCATTGCACTCTGACTCTCTCCACCTACTGTTGTTGTCATGCAATTCTCCTCTAATTCAGCAGTTTGCTTCCAGCATGGTTGATCAATCTCAGAGGACTATTGGCTCTAATTTCCAATTTGGACACCTAGAAACGGAGTACGTGTTACATCAAAGTTTAAGCTCCTATTCTTTAAATAGACTAGAAATACATCTTGTCTTTCTATTGCTGTCTGTTTGTATGGTGACATTGTCATGATTTGCTTATATTCATTGCAAACTTTTTTCTGGAGTTGTTTTTCAGGAAGTGCTATATAAGTATATATTGGACTATCGATTTCGTTCATGGAAATATATTCCATTTACCTTTCCTGTCATCTCTAGCTGCAGCTGCATTATCTGGTAGCAGTTTTTATGCTTAAAGAGAAGCATAGCTGTTTCAATATCGATTTTAAAAAAGGATTTTGCCCCGTAGTTCTTAGATCCAATTCTCTGCTTGCAGAATCAGCTTTACAAACTGATGCAACAATTGGAAGCTACCACTACTGGTCTTAGTCTTAATCCGCGGATTACTTATAAAAGACTTGAGATTGTGGCAATTATACTTTGGATGTCTTCGGACTATACAATAGTAACTGCCCATATTCCTTTTACTTTAGATGGTGGTTCTAACCATTGTATGAATCAATATGTTGGTTGTACCGTTGTACGTAGCATTTGCTATACTTTATAACATATGAAAACATAGTTGATTTTGGATGTATGGCCTTGATCCAGTAACATATATTAGCATTAAAAACACTTTTGAAAATTTTATAAAATTAGGAACTCATAACAAAATCACGCGTAAATCAGTGTAATTAGTGTATTTTTGTCGTGACTTTGTAAATTTAAACAATTTTTAGAAGTGTTTTTAATCCTGAATCTAATATAACATTTTCCTTGTTTTAAAGAGTAGTTTTTGATATTAAAAAAAAAAAAAAAAAAAAAAAAAAAAAAAAAAAAGTAGTTTTTGACACAAATTGAACTAAAAAAACTGCACGAAGGGCTATAATTGTCATTTGAGCCAAACTGGATAGGATAGAGTGATAAACCTCCGATTCCAGAAGAAAGGAAGACGAAGGATAGAAGTTCTCTCTCTCACAGAGTATAGAGTTGAACCAACAATGGCGTCTGCATTCTCTGCAACTTTGGCATTTTCATGCGCAACTCTTAAACCCAATCAAAACCCACTTTCTTTGAATGTTCCTCTTTCTAAACCCTTTTCAAGCTTCGCTTCACCCCTTTCTCTTTCTCCTCAAAGACTCTCACTTTTCACTGTTGCAGCCAAAAGGCGCAGATTGCCTGAAATCCCAGATGAATTGAAGGATGAATATGAAAAAATGAGGGATGAATTCGAAGAATTCAAAAGACCCCCTAATCAAAAACCTCAACTTTCTGATATTTTGCCTGAAGATTTTCAACCTCCTGAGCCTGGTTCTCCTGAATACGAAGCAATTCTTGAGAAGTATCTGCCCAAAAGACAACCTCCTCCTCCTCGTGAAGAGATTTTTGCTGTTGTTGTGGTGGGTTTTCTTTTAATTTCTTAATTCTGGGATTTTGATTGTGTTTTCTTAATCATTTTATATAATGCCCTAGTGATTAATTCGATATTAAGTATTTGTTCATTGGTTTTGTTAATTATGATTGTTTTTGGTGCAAATTAATTGGGTTTTTTGGTTTTTTGAATTAGAGTAAAAGATTGGTAAATTGTCACTGATTTGATGTGCAATTCAGTAGATTATTATTATTTTTTGGGGGAAAAATGAGCAAAATTATCAGATTACTGTCATTTCTGTGATTAATTTTGATGTTTTATGTTTTGTTCTTATAGGTTGGTTCTAGGCAGTACATTGTCATTCCTGGACGATGGATTTACACCCAGAGACTCAAAGGTGCTAATGTCAATGATAAGGTAAGGTTTTGGCTTGAGTGTCTATTGATTTGGAGACCGCCTTTCCAGATTATTCCTATTACTACTATGTAGTGGAATGTTTACTCTAGGACATCCATTACTTATTACAAATCTACAGTGCAATTGTTGGTGGCTTCATGGCTTGAATTGATGTGTTCTTCTAGGCTGTTATGCAAGATAGTGTGGCTTACTATAAGAACTGGAAGATAAAAGAATTGGGTGACTGTAATCTGCTCTAGCCTTATGTTGAATGTGACTGTTTTGGTGATATTTTTTGAGTTATTAAGTAAAATTGTGAATTCTCCTGGATCTGTGTGTGCAAATTTGATGAATGTAGCATGTGATGATGATTTATGGTAGTGGAAATGGAACTGAAACATTTAGTGGATCATAATGATGATATTTAGTTTTGAAATGGTCCCTGTTTTTTTAATCTAGGTTTGTGTTTGTTGAGAATAAGTAGGCTGTTTGTATCTCTGAGGCTGAGAAATTAGTTGGGTGCAGGTTCTTGTACTGTGTCTGAGGTATAAAAGGATCTTAAAAATTGATTTCCTATAACACACGGAGTCGAGCTAGTATAGTGTTCTGTATAATTCTGTATGTACTAGCAAGATCAGCTATATCTTCTTTTCAAGGCCGAAGAGAAAACAAAAAAAGGAGACCATACAAAGCTGCTCCCATTGCCTTTCTATCTGTTTCTTGCTTGGATATGAGCAGGAGCTCTTCCAATTTCTTATAGTACTTAATAGCATTAGAAGTGTGAGAGCATGGATGTGGTTATAATTGATAGTTTCTTTATTGTGTGTATTTCTCAAGCAAAGTCATATTGTATAGCTAGAGTGTTATGTTCATTGTGAGGGCATGGATGTGGTTGTCTAAATGTCTAATTGTATATAGCATTGTTCTAAGCTCCCGTGAGCTGTTCATTGTGTTCCCTGCTTGCTTTCTTAACTACTGTCCCTATGAGAATTTGCTTTGCCTCGTGACTTCCTTATCAGTGCTTTATGTCATATGCAGGGCATTGGCTCAGAAATCTTGTATAACCCCAAACCCATGAAAAAGTGTTATTCGAAATTTGCAAATTACAGAGCCAATGTCCTGTAAATTTGATAAGCCAACATGGAATATAGATGTTCAACACGGAAATATTTCCTCACTTTGTTTTCAGTCTTTTATCTCTGAGTAGTATGGCTTTATGAGCGTATCACTTATCAGTTATTATCTGTTTTCAGTCTCTTAATGGATTCAGTGAGTTCAAATCTTCTGTCCCATTATATGTACTGCTTAAATCTATCTTCTCTCAAACAAATCACCTAACTTCTTATGAAAATAGGAATCATTACACAAAATTGAACCAAATTGGTGTATGAACGAGAGCTCATCCAATGTTCTATAGTACCTGATAGCATTAAAAGTGTGAGGGTACGGATGTGACAGTAATGGATAGTTTCTTTCTTTTGTGCATTTCTCAAGTGAAATCATAGCATATAGCTAGTGTTATATTGTTTGTTTTATTGTATAACGTTGTTCTAAGCTCCCTTGAGTTATTGTGTTTCCCGCTTGGTTCGTAACTTCGTAAGTAGTTGCCTCTATCAAAATCTGCTTTGTCTCATGTCTCTTTTACTAGTGCTCTAAGCATTGCACCTCTGGTAACCTCCCAGTCTCCAATATCAACTATCAACTTTCATATTTGTTAATTGAAGAGGCTTCTTAAAGCTAAAGTTCACTATATTGCAGATTGTTCTGAACAAAGTTTTGCTAGTGGGAACTAAATCTAGCACCTACATAGGAATGCCCATCGTCACAAATGCTGCAGTACATGCTGTTGTAGAAGAACAGGTAGCGTAATGTCTTCTTTTATCTGCTTCCACCAATTAATCACCAATAAAATCATGAAATCATCAAAATTACTGGTGCTGTTGTTCCTGCAGTTGCTTGATGACAAAGTTATTGTCTTCAAATATAAGAAGAAGAAGAACTACAGAAGAAATATTGGTCATAGACAGGTATCAAAGTTATTTCCTATTTGACTAAAACATCAGTTATCAGCATTTTCTAGTAATTAATTTACATTTTGGCTTCTGTATGCAGCCCATCACTCGTATTAAGATAACAGGAATCACTGGTTATGAAGATTACCCAGCTTCTACTCTAGAAGCCGAAGCAGAAGCAGAGGCAGAGTCAAAGGCAGAGGCTGTTTCAAGCTAAGTAACAAATCTGCTGCATACTGCCCTTTTTTGTTTTTTTTTTTTTAATTTTTATTCCACCAGTAGGTTTTTGATTCTTGCAGTGTCATCTTTTTGCCGAAGTTTAGGCTGTTTGTAAGGTTTAATTTGATAGGATCGATATTGGAAGAACTATCGTTGGCCAGAGTTTACTGTATATTTCTCCAACTGAAGGAGCATGATGTAAATTAATGCATCCAAATGAAAGTTTTAAATTTTGCAGTGAAGGCTTCAATACTGTAGAGCTGATCATGTAAGCCCGAAGCAATTTGTTTGATTTAGACTCGGTTTGAACCCATCTGATTGACTGGGCATTCATTTGGTGGCGTGTTAAGGTCTGAACTTTGAATATACATTTCCTATAAGTTTTGATTACGTAGGCACGCTCAGCCCGAGTTTACTGGGTACGATGAGCTTCCCCGGGCTAATTCCCGCTAGAACAATAGGAGTACCCTTAATGATACTCGTGAAATAAAAGTTACGATGCTTTAGAAAAACACAGAAAACTTCACTATTGTGCAAATTTTTGACTCAGCTCCAACATCTAATTAACAGAAACTATGTGCTTCCTCTTGTATCATGGATTCCTTTTGGAACATTATACAAATGCTGTTTGCAAATTCATGGATTCTTGTTGGATCACAGTACAGAAGTTCATCACACAAATCAATATGCTCTCTCTCTCTCTCTCTCTCTTTTTATTTTATTTTTTTTAGGAAATCATGTTGTGAATATTTATTTATTTACTGTGATAATTTTCACTCACAATAAATTATTACGAGTATTATTTTGTAAAGATATCTTTTATGTTAAAACATAAATGATATACTTTCTATTTTGTAAAGATATTATTTATGTTAAGATATGATTTCGTGAATAATATCTTTATACAATTGATATTTTTTATTATCGTTAGGAATTTCTAAGGTGCTGGAATTGTTTCTTAATAATTTAACCAAGTTGAAATCTTTTCCTTATAAAAACAAGTAACCAAGTTCTAAGGCTACTTGTATAAATACCTCGTTTATTCAATATAAGTGGTGGGTTAAACGTAGGATAAAAAAAAAAGTTATCGTTCAATTATGAATAGCTTGTACAAAAAGTATTATGTGAGACGGAGTCATAAATTAAAACAAAAGCGGTCTCAATTTGAAGAAATCCCGATACCAATAATTTGGGATATTTTGTCAAAACTTCCTACAAGAACATGCTTGGTTTGTAAGCTTGTATGCAAAGATTAACATCATCAGCGATCCTGAATTTGCTGATTTATGGCGTTCTCATGGCTGCTATATCTCTCTATTGCTTTGCGATATAACCCATAAAAGAGAGAATACTATTATGCTGGTTGACATAGAAAAAACCTCAACAAGTATTGTCGACGAGATGGGTAATCTTAATACTAATAATATCGATTCAGTTATGGAGCTGAAACCCCTATTAGTGAGGGAACTTACTATGGTTATGGTTAATGAATGTAATGGTGTTATCTTATTTGCCAATTATGAATCTAATTGGTGTTCTTACATCGTATGCAACTTGTTAACCGGACAAC
Source organism: Chenopodium album (assembly GCF_948465745.1). NCBI lineage: Eukaryota > Viridiplantae > Streptophyta > Magnoliopsida > Caryophyllales > Amaranthaceae > Chenopodium > Chenopodium album. Next base: position 50,860,033 of record NC_137849.1, read on the forward strand.
TTGCATTCGTCAACAAAATCCGTACACAAGGTTGTTATGATGTATGTATGGTTGGGATTGGGTGCTGCCTTGTGTCACGCAAATTGAAACTGGTTAGAATTGTATTCCACAGAGAAAAGCGAAGTAGAAGGGTTGCGCAAGTTAAAACACTCGGTACTAATGAATGGAGGAATGTTGATAAAAGAACACCACTTCCACGTGAGTTTCGTAAAATTGGGTTTAGTAAAAATCCAGTTTACTTGAACGACTCGATTCATATGTACTCCAGTAAGGATAATTGTATATGGTCATTTCATTTTGGAACTGAGAAATTTTCGGCTATTCCATTACCTGATGGTATGAGGGGAGAGACACGGGTTGTTCTGTGTGTTTTAGATCCTTGCCTCTGTTTGAATGCAATGGACAAATGGGGTGCAATGGCAATGGAGGAAAATACTTGTTCTCACAACATATGGGTTATGAAGGATTATGGGGTGAAAGATTCTTGGGTTAAACAATTCGTAGTGTTTCATACAGATCAATTTTATTCTTTGCCTTTATGGTATATTGATAAGGAGAAAGTGTTGGTTTCTTGTGGTTATAAAGATATTAGGGTATATGATGTTGGTTCTAAAACTAGTGAAAAGGTAAATGTTCTTGGATTTTCTCATGTTGAAGCAACTATATTCAATCCGATGTTTACCAAGTTACAATGGTCAGAAGGTACAGCTTCTTCATATTTTCTTTGTTCCAGTTTTATCATATTAATTTATTTATGCTATAAGTTGTTAATAATTTTTTTTTTCTTTTTTTTTTTTAACAGTGGAAGAGGAAGAGGAATTGATTGAAGTTGAAATTGAAAGAGTAGTCAGAAAAAGAGGAAGAAGAAGAAGAAGAGGAAGAGGAAGAGGAATCAGAGGTTGAAGATGATAAATTTTAGTCAAGTTTTTTTAGTTGAGGATATCGTTTAGCGGCTGGCTTCACAAGATTTGTTAAGGAGTACGCTGAGTATGCTAGGCGCGTACTCCTTAACAAATCATTTAGAGTTTGTTTTATTTACCTTACTATTTTAAATAATATGTACTATATTTTTTTGATAAATTAAATTATAAAATAATATTTAAAAATTGTTTAAAAGATCTTAGACAAAATTGAAGTATTTGTTTTTTTTTTTTTTTTGTTGAAGGAGAGGGGCAAGCCCCCATACAAAAAACAGAACAAGAAAAGATAAAACAAAGCAGAGAGTACCAGTGAACAAACCAAAACAGAAAAACAAAAAGGTAAAAAGGACATAAACTAAAAACAAACAAACTAAGGCTGCAACTGGGAAGCAGTTAGCAGCGGATCCCCGCAACTACCATCAAGGCCCTTTATTATAGTTGCTCGACACCAGATCGCCTCAAAAAGAACCAGGTTTTGCTCCGCCATTACTCCATAATTTGCAAGCCACGCGGTTTGCCTCTCTATAGCAGTGAGAGACAACCACCTCCCAGTCTCTGTATTCCATAAATGCTTTACACTTACGGATCATATGAATGTAAGGAGAGTTGGTTGGAGTTTCACCCACCAACATGTTAGCAATCACCTCTGAATCAACCGAAACATGAACTTTTCGATGTCCACCTTCCTAAGCGATCTACAGACCTCTCAATACAGCTAACAATTCAGCCTTGGTACAGGTGCAAACCCCACATTTGACCGCAAAGCACTCAAAAAGTTCCCCTGAGCTTCCCCTTATTAGACCACCACCAGCTGCTGCCCCCGGATTTCCTTTTGCCGCGCCATCCGTGTTGAGCTTTACCCACCCTATGTCAGGTCGTTGGCTCAAACACCTAGAATTCACGGCAAACGCCTAGATTTTTCGCACGTCCTTGGCTCAAACACCTAGTTCGTGCGAATAACCGTGTGGTTGTATGAAAAATCTGGGCGTTTAAGGTGAAACGCCTAGTTTTTTAGAATACCCTGGGCTGAAACGCCTAGTTTTTTTTAATAGCCTAGGATGTTTCGAAAAAACTAGGCGTTTTAGCCTAGGGTATTCGAAAATCCTAGACGTAATCTGGGTTTCGAATTTTTTTAAAAAAATTATCGCGACGTACCGATTTCGTACGATTCGGCGAGCATCTAAGGTTGTGTTTTTGGTATTTCGTCGTTGTCCATAAGATCTAATGAATTTGATTTTGCAAAATTTAAAAAATTTGTTTGATTTTGAAACTCACGATGGTTGGGGTGGTTGACCGATGAGCGTTGGTGGCCGTTGACCACTAGGGAGAACGGTAAAAAATTTTGTGTACAGTAAAAATATGAAATTGAGGTAAAATTAATTATTTTTATAATCGTTATTATAAGGATAAATACGTAATTTTATTTTATTTTGCGGGCATTAGTTAGATATTAGAGGGCGATATTTAACAACCCTCTTAATATGTTATTTGTCATTTTTCTTTTTTTTTTGACACATTGATTTTCTTATCAACATTAATTTTAAAAACAAAAGTAATTAAAAAACAATACTAATTTCCTATTAAAAAAAAACCAAAAAAAAAAGAAGAAAATAATTTTGAACTATGATTTTATAAATAATACTCCCTCCGTCCCTAAATTAAAAGTCTCTTTCTCTTTATTAAAAAGAGATTTTGTATTAAGGGACGGAGGGAGTAATAAATAAATAAAAAAAAAAAAAAAAAAAAAAAACCCACCCCAAAGCCCAGCAACACCACCGAAACCTCACAACCCAACCCCACTCCGATCCCCCACCGACAAACACCACTGCAACCCATCCACGGTCCCCTAGGCCCACCGAAACCACACTCACAAACCCGTCCCTACCTACTACCCATTGAAAATTTGAAAACACCGTCGATCCACCCGCAAAACCTTTAAATTAATTGTTGCAATCCAATCAAAAAGGGAGAGGAGAAAAATGATGCACAGTACATGCACTTTGAGAATTTAATGGCAAGAACACAAGAATTCTTTAATTAACCAACAAGGGAAATTGGAAGAAAAAGATATACCCTTTTCATTTTCTTGGGTTTCTTACAAAATGAGCAAATACCCATTTCAAATCTCTCCAAAACACCCTGGCACGACCTACATAAAATCTGCCACATTTTGGGTTGAACTAATCTTGATTTGATCTGTTTGAGACTTTGCATCTTTTTAATTTTTAATAATTATAATTTAGATTTACATTTATGTTCTTATTAAGTTATTGATATTTTTTTTATTTGAAGGGTATTAAGTTATTGATTGAATAAGTGGTTTGTCATGTTTTGATTATTGAAGGTTGTGAGTTTTTTTTATGTTTATTAATGATTCAGATTAGAGTGTTTTTTTCTTTTTCTTTTAAGAAATTAATAATTCAGATTAGTTGATACTACTAGATGTAATGGTGAGTATATGATTTCTGAAATTGAGATTAATCAGTATATTTTTGAGGAGTAATACAGCTCAATTATGATTATGGGATCAGTGAACTAACTGCGCTGTTGGGCCACGTGGCTTCTTTAGGTCCCTAAACTTTTCTTCATGATGCCATTTGCCAGCTCAGCTATAAAGATCTTTTTTAATTACTTTTTCTGGCAAAAAAATGATGACTTATAGTCCCTAAACTATTGTTGACTAGGATAAGTACCTCGACTTTGGGCTGACAAACACCACTCAAGATGGTAAGGGACTAAAAGTGCACAAATACAAAATTTTAGATCATCCACATTGGTGAAGTAGCTCAAAATTTCTCTCTCTAATTTAATTCTTCCACATCATTTTTCACTAATTTTAGCCACTAACTTGAGTCACTCATTTACAATTTTCACAGTGGTGAGCTAGCTCACTACAATTTACAATTTTAAAAATTGTTTTATGTTAATTTTGGGCAAAAAAATAAAATAAAAATATAAAAAATTGCCACTTGTCTTCTCCTTGTTTGTCACTGGACTCGTGTGCCGAGGTTGCCAGTGACTTGGAAGAGGGAGGAGCCTCACCCCGTGAGTCACCTTTCACAATGGTAAGCTAGCTCAAAATAGGAGAGAGAGTATTGTGGGGAGGGTCTTGAGTCACCCATTGTGGGTGCTCTTAGAGACTATATTTTACCTTTACTCGGTTTTTTAGTGAAATAACATACGTAGTACAAGAAATGAAGGAATAAATAAAGAAAAAAATTAAAATAAAAGTGTAACAATTAGAGTGAGACACATGGCAGCGTTTATTGTTTGCAAAAAGCTCCAATTATTATAGATAGATTAGTATTTACGTGTGAATAGATATTGTGGATAAGAAAACCAAGTCTAGCTACAAAATAAGTAGTACTCCATAGCTAATAGTAATCGAACTTTGGACTATTGATATAATGTTATAAACTGATAAAAGGCATAGAGCACTTGAGCATTGAGTATTTGAGTTACACACTTACACGGTTACACACTTACACCCCATCATTTCCTTAAAAGTTGCAAGGTCTTGCAACGGATTTTATATTCTTACATCAAAAGGCCCTAAATACCATTTGGGCCTTGTGCATCGTTTTATCTAATAAGGGCCAGGCCTGGCGTCATGCAAATGAGGCACTAAGCCAGTCAAAGATAACAGAAAAAACCATTTTTATTGGTGATAGTTGTTATCAGAAAAAAATAGTAGTGTGACTTAGTGCCTCATTTGCATCACCATATGAGGCACTAAGTCACACTACTATCACCAATTTTTATTTTTTTAGGGAAATTTTATCAGAAAAAACCATTTATAACAACTTTTTTGTTGGAAAACACCTTATAAATTTTTTTTGGCAATTAGAAACCAGATGATAAATTTTTTTTTGTTGAGGACAACCTAAGATCTCTAATCACTCAATTAACCTCTAAAATTTCCCTTAATTCTTCTAATTACTCATAACTCTCACTAAACTATTTTAATTAAGTTAATTTATAAATTAAAAAAAAAAAAAAAAACAAAAATCACCCTCACCACCACCAGTCGGCCATCTTCTCCTTCTCCCCCTCCTATGGTAGCAGCCCCCTCCACCGCTTAAATCTTGTTTTATTTTGCTAAAACAATATTTTATACCTAAAGTAAAGTAATATAATTAATTATCTGGAAAAAAATATATCAATCATGAACTATATAATAGATCATGAAAATATTATGGTAGTCATATTTCAAATGACTATTGTAAAATTTTCATAAATCTTGTGTAATTTTGCTAAAACAATATGTTATTTACTTACTTATTTACTTCAATAACACGTATAAAAAAGATACTTTGAATTATTTTCATAAATCTTGTGTTATTTTTATTAATGAAATGTTGTCATTTGAAAGATTTGCAGATTGAATTATTTTTATTGTAAAATGTAATGTTAGTTTCTTCTAGCATTGCACTGTATTTTTTTTTAACAAAAAATAATAGAAAAGAGAACAATTGAGTATGATATGCGCTTCTTTTTCCCCATAAAAATGCAACGTCTAAGTATAATAGGCGCCTCCTTTTCATTATTTAGTTAATTTAATAATAGAAAGGAAATCGTTTAACTAAGAAAGGTGTCCTACTTGATTATTATTATCGAACGCCTTTAAAAGGCGTCTTATATACTTTATAAGGCACCCTAGTTAAAGAACGTCTCTAAAGCGTTATATTTTGCCCATTTTAGACGTTCTATAAAGCTTAATTTATAGTAGTGGCAAGTATAAAATAACATGTACTTATTTAAAAATAACATATATATATATTGAAATAATAAGAAGTTCATATCAAAATAACATGAATTTTATAAACCTGGAGTGTAGTGAAATGATCGACGTTGAATATAAAAAAAAACAGCAAGTAGGTATAAAATAGCATCTAATTATTTCAAAATAATATATACATAAATTGAAATAATAAGAAGTTCACATCAAAATAACATAAATTTATAAATCTAGATTACATTGTGCATGGTATTCCAGGAGTATGATAGAAATTGCGATTTAGATATATGTGAGCATCGATTATTAGCAGAGCACACGTAAGCCATTTCACTAGTCACATTAGAAACTTGGATAAATTTTTAGGGGTTTGATGAGTTCAACAAACCCTACTAATTAACTTTACATGAGAATACAATTAGTAAAAAAAAAAAAAAAAAAAAAAGTAGAAAGAAAAGTTACATTTGGAATAATATATAGCATGCCTTATTAACATGCACATGAAATTTTGTCTTTTTTTTTTTTGAAACACACATGAAAATTTGTCTAAAACACAAAGTATATAATTATATCAATATATTTTTTTTTTTCCTTGAGGATAATTATTGTATATAGTCATTTCATTTTGGAACCGAGAAATTTTGGCCATCATTGCCTGATGGTATAAAGAAAGAGAAATAGGAATGCAGGCTTGTTCTTCTCGGCGTGTTTGATTCTTGCCTTTGCTTTAATGCCATGAAGAAATCTGATACTCAGTGTCACATATGGGTTATGAAGGATTATGGGGTGAAAGATTATTGGGTTAAATTATTCGTGTTTCATATAGTTCGATTTGATTTTTATAAACTTATGCCTTTATGGTATATATTGATAAAGGGAAAGTGTTGGTTTCTTGTGATTCTTATGGTACTAGGGTATGTGATGTTGATTCTAAAACTAGTGAAATTGTACATGTTGTTGGAAGCTTTGTTGATATATTTTATAATGTTGATTTAGCAAATAACCGTTAATGATGATAGCAAATAACCGCTAAGGATTAAAACCGCAAACACCATCACAATATAATAGGAATAAGATTTTACGAACGCAAATAAGAAATTAATTTACATTTAAGCAAATTTTAGAAAAATCGTTCTCCACAATTATCAACCCGCATCTCTCCACACACACGCACGCTTTTACTTCCCCGGTAATAAAACAACAGCATTACCACTTTCCCCACAATTAATCGTTTGAAATTAATCCATTCTTGGATTTTCCCTTTATTAATTAATCTCCAAAACCCTACAAATCTCCCTTCCTCTCTCCACTCTCGATTATTGAAGATCTGAATTCCGAATTCGATCTTATTGATTCAAGGCATTATACTGTCTTCGATTAATCCCCAAATATTTAGGGCTGCCTTGATCCTCAATTTTCGATTCAATTGGTTAATGCGTGCAATTGGAGCTTGGATTTCTGATGCAATTAGGGTTTTCCTGTAATTCGTATCAGAAATGAAGGTTTTTCGGAGTTAATTAAGGAGGTAATAATGGTGGCGCCAAGGATTTTGATTGGAGGAGGAGGTGGTGGGGGAGGAGATGAAGGGAATTTGAGGGATGAAGAAAGCGCGAAAATGGAGGATTCGCCTTCGAGCAAGAAGACGAGATTAGATGGTAGGTTTCCATTGACGAGGTGGGAGCTAGCTGTTGCTATGGCGGTGTTCTCCGTCTTCGTCATTGGTTTGCTCTTCATTTTCATGAAAATGCCTGCTGCTGAGTATGGAAAGATTAAGTTGCCTCGCACTATTTCTGATCTTCGATTGCTCAAGTATTATTTCTCTCTCCTCTCCTTCTCTTCTTTCTATCATGATTTGCTCTTGTATTAGTGATTGCAATTGCTTCTTTGTTTCCATTTCCAATGCTTAATTCTTCTTCGCGTTGCTTGTTACGGTTATGTGATTGTATGAGCTGCTTTCTTGTAAAATTAGCATTTTGTTATTGGAATGGATTTTCAAGTTTTGAGATTGTTTTGGACACTTTTCACGATGAACGAGAGGGTTAGTTAAAATAACACTAGATTGATTCAAAAACAAGTATCTTGGATGCACATAGATTAAAGAGTTGCTATCTATTGCATTGGAATTCTGAAGTCAGTGAGCAATGTTGCATTGGTTTTTTTTTTTTTTAAAAAAAAAAAAAATCAAGACAAGTTTCAGTGCATTGATATTTGAGTGATGTATAATATTGTGTTTGAAGTACATAAAGAAAAACTTACTTAGGAGGTTTAGTAATAAGTAATGGAGGTAGTGCAAAATTGATTTTTGTTCTCAATCACTATGTAGATGAGAAACAAAATTTGGCATTAGAGATCGTGTAGTTACTTACAAAGCTGGGTGTTTCTCCTTTAGTCCTGTTTGTGTGCTTTGTGGCTTCCTCTTGGCCCAAAGTAGTGAACTAGTGTTACCTTCTAAGTTAAAAGATACTTGATAATATATAATTCAATGGTCTTTGTCTTCATAATGTAGTGAATTTGTAGTTTAGTTGATTGGTTTCCCATTCCAAGTATGAAGGATGTGAAAAGTGCTTTTTTTTTTTTTTTTGGGGGGGGGGGGGGGGGGGGGGGGGGCGGGGAGGATTGTGGGGTCAAATTGCATACATTAGCATCTCTCCTTACCCCACTTAAGGGAGGATCTGTAGTAGATGGTGTAATGGTATTAATATCATGATATGATGAGTTTGGTGTTCAAGATCTTGCCTTGATTTGATTACATTTATCTATGTATTGCGATTTAGGAGCTTTATGAGTTATAATGCCATCTACAGCATGTTACAAGTAATATGATCAACACAAAAAACGATGCTGAACTGTAGGATTTTCCTAATTTAAAATGATAAACTCATAGATGGTCCTTGGAACTATTACTATCTACAGTAGGTCAGTAGTTGAGCACACGTCACTTAAATTCAGCTTCAGCTTAGATTGAGTTTCTTCCCCTTTAAAGTTCAATGGGCGTACAATTTGTTACCTGTCTTAGTTTTTTCGTACATTTCTTGCTTTGAACGTTAGATTACTTCAGCTTTTTGCATTGCTGCTTTCGACAAGAAAGAATGATTTTTGATCACTATGTAAACAAAGTTACGGAAATGCCATAGAAGTAATACTTGTATAGTTGTATATTTTTCCCTACTCGGTGCATTGAATGCAGTCTGTCTTGTGTGCATTCTGTTTTTGAAGTTTCCTAAACTTTCCTCTTTGCAACTTCTTCAGAGACAACCTTGCAATTTACGCAAATGACCATCCAGCACAATTCGTTCTTGGTTACTGCTCAGTATATATATTCATGCAGACTTTCATGATTCCTGGGACTATCTTTATGTCATTGCTGGCTGGTGCTCTTTTTGGTGTTTTTAGAGGCCTTCTCTTGGTTGTGTTTAATGCAACTGCTGGAGCATCATGCTGCTATTTTCTGTCTAAGCTGATTGGGAGGCCCATAGTTAACTGGTTATGGCCTGAAAAATTGAGATTTTTCCAAGGAGAGGTATAATATTGTAAATATTTGAGTTCACTGATGCATTATGAGTTTATGACTTTAATTTGTGCTTTCTTTGGCGATCTTTTACTCACGTCTTCTGTATTAGTGACAATTTTTTCTGATTAATGTTACAGATAGCAAAGCGTAGGGAGAAGTTAATGAATTACATGCTTTTCTTGAGGGTCACCCCAACCCTGCCCAATCTATTTATCAACTTGGCATCTCCCATAGTAGATATACCATTTCATGTCTTCTTTCTAGCTACTATTGTTGGTCTTATCCCAGCCTCATTTATCACTGTGAGGGTAAGTGCTTCCTCTTCACTTTATGTATGGTTGGCTTGTTGCTGGTTCTTAAAAATTCAGGGCTATTGTGCTTTAGAGGTTATATATAGATGTGTGTTGATATTCTGCTCTTATTATTATGCTTTAGAGGTTATATAATGATGTGTGTTGATATTCTGTTCTTATGTCCACTGACTATTGTCGAATGAGTGATATCAGATGTAGTGTCTGTTTGGTCCATGTGTATAGAGTGTATACTATCTTGAATGTTTGTCAACTTGTTCATTTTCATCTGTAGTTTGGTGGATGACAAGATGAGTTGTACCAGACTGCCATCTGTCTCTGTTGTGATGTTTTAACAAGGTGCATAAATTTGGCTTTTTAGATTATCTAGCTGTTTGTTGGTCTTTTAGCATAGCAATTGAACGAATATAAACATCATTATATATATATATGTGTGTGTGTGTTCTTAAAATCCCAATTCAGAGGGCAAGCAAAGTTTAATCCCAACACCATTCTAGTGAAGGATGCATTAACTCTTCTTTGACCTTAAATTAAAAAATTGTTGTTGAGGAAAAGATGTTGCCTTTTATGTTACTATAACCATTTGCATCTATAATTTTGCCTCTGTATGCGTTTGACGCTGCATACTTCTGTGCCTTCTTTGACACAATGGGGTAGTCTATGTTTCATGTTTGCGTTATTTTTAGGTTATGTTTTGCTTACCTCTAAGTCATGCTTTACTTACAATTTTCTTATGGATCGTTCCACAATTAGGGGTTCTTATTGTGCAATCAGGTTTGTTCAATTACCTGATAAGTAGTGGCCATTGTGGGTAGGCTATAAATTTTTCTAGGCCATTGTGGCATAGATTCTCAATCTCCTACCCTGTTAGAATGTTTTTTAACTTCACGGGTATATGGTCATTTGGATTCTCAGTAGCATAGGCAGTTGATCACAGAGGTCTAAAGAGGATGAGTTTTGAGTGTTTGAAACTTTGAACTGGACACATTTACTGTTGAACCTCAAACTAAAGTTGTCCATTCCCGTGCGTCAAAAAAAAAAAAAAAAAGTAAGTTATCCATTCCTTGAATCTAGGATGGTATGTAGCACAGAAACAGCCCAGGTTTCGAAATGAAAACCTTTCAGAAATGTGAATAGCTCAAGTCCCAGCCATTATGTGGCTCCATTAGCGCAGAAATGGTGGGGTTTTGGAAACAGGGAAACCTCAGGTCCTAGAATTTTCCGTGCTACCTAGCAGTAGATTTGGTAACAAAAACTGCATTCTTGATGATTTTAGAGTCCTGCATTTTTTTTTGGGGGTGCTTTAGCAGTTTTTATTTTGACTAATATTGTGTGATTTACACCGACCCCACTTTTGGGATTAAGGCTTTGATTGATTGATTGTGTGGATTACCTAACTCTTCACTTTTGATTTCATGATTTGTTCTATGGGTTTGCTTTTCGTTATGGATTGCTGTCAGTGCTCACTCCTGGTTTCTTGTGTGTCTAATATTTATTTTGTCCTAAAATCAGGCTGGCCTTGCGCTTGGGGAGCTGAAGTCTGTGAAAGATCTGTATGATTTCAAAACACTGGCTGTACTTTTTCTGATAGGTTCTGTCATTATATTTCCTGCTATTCTGAAGAGGAAGAGAACCTATGAATAAGTGAGATGTGTTTCCGGTACCCTCGTGTCTCTAACAGAAGCTGATGATAACCAAAATATGTTGGTTACGTATGATTTTACGGCTGAGAAGAGGTAAATGTTGACTTGTGGTCATTGTGGACCATAAGATGAATGACACAATCACGCATATAACATTTGATTGACCTAAGATTGTGGCAATTATACTTTGGATGTCTTCGGACTTTACAATAGTAATCTGCCTGTATTCCTTTTACTTTAGATGATCTAACCATTGTATGAATCAATATGTTGGTTGTAGCATTTGCTATACTTTATAGCATATGTAAACATAGTTTATTTTGGATGTATGGCCTCTAGTCATACTGATACTCACTTGTGAATATCCTTAGCATTTTTCAATTGTCCTGAAAGTTGGATGAATATCATGAAATTCAATGAGATTATTGCAGCCTGTATCTTTTTTCTTATTAATTTTTTGCATCAATTATTATTAACATTATGATTATTCATGCCCCAGCAATTATCATAAAATTGAAACAGCCTATCTCTGCTTGTAGAGTAGAAGCTGGGTAAGCTTCATAACCAGTGATTCCTGTTATTTTAGTACTATCGGCTGCATATAGAGGCCAAAATGTAAAATATTTACAATTTTAGTCAAAAAGGAAATAATTATGTTATACAATTAAACAAATATTACACTCTTAGCTATATCTGTACCCTCACACTTATAATACTATCAGGTACTACAGAACACTGAAAGAGCTCATAAGTGAGACAGAAGATTTCAATTTTGTGTTGCGATTCCTGTTTCGTAGGAAATTAAAAGATTTGAATGAGAGAAGATAAAATTAATTGGTACATACAAAACAATGAAGATTTGAATGCGCTTACTCCATGTATATGTCCAAATTCAACTGTCTCTGTGAACGAAGTTAAGTATTTTTGTTCATGAGAAAATAGCAAAGATAAATCTAATATACTGAAGATAAGATGTATGAATTAAATCCATTAAAGTGATTCAGAAATGTACAAGTATTGGTCAAAATAACGAAACAGATATATCCAAAACAACGTTGAATCCTGGTCACATTCCATTTTAACTGCTATTTGTAACATGCTGAAAACAAGTCAGGGGCTGTAAATTGGTTAATTAGCCAATTTGATTTGTTTATGGGTTCTGTCTTCTTGATCTTGGATCCATTTTCTTGGTTTTTGATCTTGCTGTATACTCATTAACAAGCCTCGAAAAAGACGAGGTAGGATGTTGTAGCAAACTAGAAGGTCTGTCACATTCTTCAATTGTTCCCTGGCTTAGAACAATCACTTGATCACTACTGATGACAGAAGTAAAAATTCTGACCTTGAAGAGATGAGTTCCAGTGTGAGCATGAACTGCACTAAAAGGATCATCTAAAAGATAAATGTCGGCATCATGGTATACTGCTCGAGCAATTTGTATCCTTTGCTTCTGTCCACCACTCAAATTAATGCCTCGCTCAGATCACCAATGATTGTTTGATCTCCAAAGGGCAAGACCTCGAGATCTTTTCTCAAAGAGCATGCCTCTAGGACCCTGTTGTATTTCTCTACATGCATTTCCTTTCCAAACAAGATATTATCGGCTATACTTCCACTTTCTATCCAACCGGTTTGAGGAACATAAGCAGTAGACCCCCCCTAAGCTTAAGACACCACAGACTTTTGCCACTTCTCCAAGTATGCATTTTTTATATTTTATGATTATAATTTATATTTTTTTATTATATTTTATATTTTTTATATTTTATATTTTATGATTATTATGTTCAATCGTGCAATTTGCATTTTTTTTTTTTTTTTTTTTGACGAGGTGCAATTTGCATAAAAAAAAAAGTGATAAAATAAAATATATTCTTTTTGACGAGGTGCAATTTGCATAAATTTTTTTTGACGAGTTTAAGAAATACTCCCTAACTTTTTTTTAACCTAACACTTAGAATTACACTCTCAAATCTCATTCATTAATTAACTTATTTGGCATTGATTTTTAAATCTGAATAAAATATATATTTTTTTTTTCATTGGATGAAATCAAGTCTTTGTATACAATCTCTCATCCACAGGATTTTAGGATTAATTATTAATGTGAAAAGATAATTTAAGATAAAGTAAAGTTTATTTATGCAATACAATTTAACCTGGTTGATGTGGATCTACAAGAGAGTTATAAGAGATAGATAGATGAGAAAAGAAATGATGTTGTAGCTTGTAGGTGGTGGACAAATTAAATGATCAAATTCACTTCTTAAATGTTGCATTTTGAGGCCTTTTATTGACATTACAAATTAAACTATATGATAGATAAACTTTTACATTCATAAGAAAAAAAAATAATAAAAAAAAATAATATTATTAAATATGCTTAAATCACGAAAAACCCATTCAAGTGAATGGTAAAAACGTGTAAGCCAAATTATATGTATAGTAAAATACTAATTTAGTTCTGATTGACTAGACTGAGCTGAGCTGAGCTGAACTGAATATTTTATGTGAGAAGAAAATTAAGAACTGAACTGAACTGAAAATAATCTTAAGATAATAGGCCCTAGGTAAGTAAGATGATAACCCTTGAATTGATTGCATGCCCACGCAAACAGATAGTTTTTGTCAAACACTCAAATACCAAAGGAGGTCATTCGAATGCAGAAAATGGCATATAGGAGTCCTTGGGGGAACTCCTAATGCCTGGAATATTCGGATTCCATTTCGATGTGTCATTGTGGCATATAACTATTGCAGTAAAATCGACCTCATCTTGCTTTTGAGTTGAGTTTCACAGAGAAATAATTTGGAGTTGAAACTTGAAAGGGGGTAAATTGTTTTAAGTAGGGAATTTTGTGGTGATTCCTTCCAACATTTTTAGTTGGAGGGTAATGTTAAAACCAACATGGAGATGCTTTAAAAGAATAAATCTCGACTTTAGAAACTAATAATTGGTTATAAAAGGGATTTTGAGCAAAGGTACTTGATCTTATTAATATATATCTCAATATAAATCAAATTGTTTAAGGGTTTTTGTCAAATTATAAAAGGACTTCCTTAATCTGTACCCCCGTGATGATAATCCTGGCTCCGCTAACGGCCAATGCCCATATATATAATTCAATGATCAAAGACATCATTCATACTATATTCCTATATTTATGTGAAATCGAGGTCTTGAGGAACAAGTGACTTAGAGGCAGAATAAGTTCAAACTTAATTTTTTGTGTAACATTTGTTAATAACACAGTATGGTCTAGGTTACTTGGTCAAGGGATACTCACCTGGTCGGAAGTTATTAAGTCAGTCAAGGGTTGCTCGATCAAGGCAGGGATTTCACAGTTAGAGGCTACTTGGACAAGGATTATTTGATCAGTGTTTTGTGCATGTCAGTTGGCAACACGCTGAAAATGTGTTGCTTAAATTGAAAAATTTGTCAATCACAAAAATAAGGCCCAGTCGATTCTACCCTTTAGTTGCTAATTACCATAAAACTACTATTGCCCAAAATTCACTAATAATTCCATCATTTTGCACATATCATCATATCAAGGCAATAAGATGTAATAATTTTTGACATAAATTAAAATAAATAAATAAAATCAGCCAATAAAAAATAATTAGTATAATGATAATCATTTTAAGGATATCTACAATAGATTGTTTAGATATATGTGCGCATCAATTATTAGCAGAGCACATAAACCATTTCACTAATCACATTAGAAACTTGGATAAATTTTTAGGGGATTGATGAGTTCGACAAACCCTACTAATTAACTTTACATGAGAATACAATTAGTTAAAAAAAAAAAAAGGCAGAAAGAGATCGAAGTTACATTTGGAATAATATATAGCATGCCTTGTTAACATGCAGATGAAACACACATGAAAATATGTCTAAAACACAAAGTATATATTTATATCAATATATATTTTTTTTGTTTTTCCTTTTTTTTTTGTTGGTAGTTGAAATATTATGGATGAATTGAGCTTTGCTATAAGTTCGGGAAGCATTCGAGAAAACTTCCAAGTTGATTCTGAACCTCTAGTTCATAATCATGAGGAACTAAGTGCATGTTTGGTAGATCATTATTAGAAAATGATGATGAATTTCCTAGCAAATTATCCAATATTTCCCACTTGTTGTTGCTACTCTCATGGTCATTATGATGATGTTCCTCATTAACTATTCCACCACTTTGTTGATGATGTTCATATGCTTCTTTTGTTACAAAGCTTGTCGAAAGAGACGGACTATCCAATCGAGGGAGGTCGATGATCAGTTGGTTTTCGATGATCAATTCCGGGTTGAAATTAGTGTAAGGAAGCTGCTGCATAGGTTGTGATTGAGGGTTGTGGAAGTTTGTGTGACATTGGTTTTTAGAATCGGATGGATCGGTATTAGGGCTTGATGTATCAGCAATTGATGGTGAACCAATGTGTCTATCGTAGTTGTTATTTCTCATGTAGTAGTACTGATTTTGATGATGACTCCATGCTTCATATCCTTGCTTGTGACTTGGACTTGGTTTCTTGAATGCTCGGCATACCACCCATCCTTCTTCCTGCAACATTCAATCCTCTTTTATTAGCCATACTAGCTCAGTATAGTACGTACTTATCTCAAGGAGTTTAAATGTAACTACTTTTATTAACGCGTATATGTTGCACCTAGAAGTTCATACATAGGATTGTGTGTGCTCCGAGTCCAACATGAGCACAACTTGAAAATGAATATTGTGCACATACTAAACCCAGAGCATCATCTTGGATACTCCCACATGCATGAAATAATTTACGTAGGAACCACTACTATTAATTTATAAAGATTAATAAATGCGACTTCTTTTTAATATATGTATGTACATATTTTTACCTAATACCTATGGTAGGTTATTAAATTATACGTTACGTAGTAAGTCGTATAATGTAATTTTTGCTAAGCAATAAAAATCACAAGGACTTGCCTGAGGAGGAGCATGTTCAGAAGTTTGAAGACGATATTCATGCATGATCCAATCAGTTTTCCTGCCATTAGGGGCACGGCCTTTATAGAAGACAAGGGTCTTTCTCATCCCTATGATGTTATTCTTGGACAACACCGCCTTATCTCTCCCTGTCGCCTTCCAAAATCCGGCTGCCGTGGCCCTGTTTGTACGAGATCCGGTAGGGTACTTCCTGTCTTTGTGGCTGAAGAAGTACCATTCATTACGTTCATCATATCCCAACTTGCATTTATCTGCACCAAAAAATAACGGTCCAAATGAAACACTGTGATCAAAAGAAGTACTATTACTATTAAAGTTAAGGGCCTACACAAATGAAATTAAGTCACATAGTGATTAATATCGAGGGTCTGAATTAAGCTCTATTACATGTATTTAAGGACAAGCTAACTCGGAAAAATAAATTTAAGATAGCTATGTCGATCCTCCTAGAGATAATTGAATAATGTCACATATACGAAAAATATGATATAATCACTCTAATTAAGTAAAGACATTATGCAAGTAACGTGAGTGGAATAAAAAAGAACAGAAGGAGAACATCTTAATAGACGATTGCATTATCGAGTACATATATGTGAACTTATGAAGAGTATATAGGAAGTCAAAACATACCTTGGATGTCCCAAGGTTCCATCCTGTAAAGATCAATTTCAATGATGACATCTTGATCGAATTTGAGGGCGTTGACCTTTCCCTTGAGATAGTACCCCACTAATTCTTCTTCCGTGGGATGAAATCTAAATCCCGGTGGAACACATAATTCGGTATGATTCATTTCCAATTATTCTTCTGTAAATCAAATCCAATATATAATTAATAAGATAATGATGTAACAAAACTATGATTTGCTATTCATCAAGGATATTAATAATTACATTGCATCAATATATTACTACTAATACTATAATAAAGTAAAACAACCATTTTGCTTATTATAAAATCTAAATAAATAATTCTCCATAAATAAAAACACGCTAATAGTCTCTCATCCTATTATATATATATATATATATATATATATATATATATATATATATATATATATATATATATATATATATATGCGATAATAGAAAAAAGATGAATCATGAAGATGCTCCAGGCCAATACATGTTATATAAAATTATTCAAGGCATGCAAATTTAATTCGTTTATCATACAATCTATATTATACTTCGTATATATATTAAAGTAACTATAAAAAAAAGGCATAAAATAAAATAGGACAACATGCTTAGCTTGACCTTAAGAAAGTGGAAAGAACTATTGCAACACATGAAATTCTCATGCATGGTAAATATACAATCATGATGTCATATGCATTTTGGTTATAAATGCACTTTCAGTGGACCAAATTCATTATAAAGGTCCTATACCTAAGTTTATAGCCAATCAACAAATTTGTATGACCTGCCAATAAAAAATAACTTTGAAATAAATTATATTTTGGAGGATTTAATTTTATTCAAGTAGAGTAGTATATGCATGAGGGTTAAAAAAAAAAAAAAAAAAAAAAAAAAAAAAAAAAAAAAAAAAAAAAAAGCCGAAAATATTGGCTTTGGCAGAAACACTGAAGCATTAAGCACGCACGTTGAGTTGTCTTTTGAGTAGAGTGCACTACATTCATATACGCTGCCAATAATAGCTTTAATTTTTATTTTTATTTGTTTAGTATATCTTTATTATTACCATAATATTCATATATACATATACATCATTTACCCACCACCTTTCTCTTTCAAAAACCTATCGTATGTGTATAAGTCAATGTCAAAAATAATTACTGTAATCTAGTTTGAGCCATGCAGTGCACCAATAAAAATCTACATAAGATTGATCGTCAATAAAGTATGAAGTATTTTCCGTCTAAATTATATTATCGCGACAAAATAAATTTAGTTATTTCTTGGGTATTAAAGATAATCGTCTCTAAACTTTGAGTTAGTACAAATATGTAACAAGTAACTTGGGAAAGTGGTCAAGTGTGAACAATGAACAGGTTTATGTTATGTATTACCAAGTAGTGAAGGCCATATCAAACTACTAGACGTAAATGTATCAATGTATGTATGTTATTCTCACTCAATAAGTTTTGTTGATCTATTAATTGGAAATGATCCTAGCTAAAACACATACCGAAACTCACTCCGTTTTCATACAATTCAAATTTCAAAACCTTAAAAATTAAAGAAACTAGTACTTAAGTAAACCTTATACATATACGGAGGATCATTTTACTTTAGCTATCACCAATTTCAAAGCCTCACTTAGCCAATATAGTATCTCAAAATGTAAATAATGTTTACTATATCTCTGATATATGAAGTATCTTATTATGTCGCTAATAATGGTAATTCATAACTAAATGCCTCTTATTGACTCAAAGAGAGTATATCATCAACTTCTTTGTCAAAATATTGCTTGTATTTACAAGCTAATTGAATTTAACACCCCATATTATATAATCTAACCTCCATCATCATCCTTGATTGGGTCTTTCTGATCTATTCCAAGAGAAACAAGCTAAGAAGCGATCAACTTAATACCCTCAAAGACTAACTAAGGAAAGAACAAAGCTAATTAAGAATAGTTATCAAGTAATGAAGAAATGAGAACTAACCAAAGAATTGTATGAAAATTGTATATGTTGTACGTCCTAGCTTAGAATAATCTTGTCTTTCTTCTTCCTCCTCTTCTTCTCTATTTGAATCGCGGTGAATGATTATGATGATCTAATTAACTCCGTTATTCCGACTTGATCAATATATGTGAGAGCAAGGTACCTAGCTAGCAAGCTTAGCTTAGCTTAGCTTAGAGATGATGAATAAAAATATGTCTTGGAGAAAAAGAACAATGTATATATATATATATATATATATATATATATATATATATATATATATATATATATATATATATATATATATATATATATATATATATATATATATATATAAACGTGGAGGATAGGTTTATAAGTAGTAAAAAAGAGGAAGGTGAAAGAGATGAGGTGTAGTTATCAATAACGCATGGGGTTAGCAGATTACTCTAAGCCTTTTACTTGTATATTTTGGACGGCGTCTCACCCTAATCTTTTTCACGCCACCCCCCTTTCTCTCTCTCTCTCTCCAAATTGCCTTTCTTTTAACTTCCACCGTAAATTATGTGTTTCAATACTATACATCCTTTCCCTTATATAGTTATATACACAGTACACTCTCTCCTATCAACATCTTACGTTACCAAATAGAGTACGACGTAGTGAAAAGATTTGCATCTCACAACCGTTAAACTACATTAAACATTATTTCCCTAGAAAAAAATTCTCTTACATACCCATACCCTCAACACCCTCGCCCCACGCTCCACACCCCTTTTAATTAATAATGAACATGTCCAATTAACTTGAATTAGATTGACCTATGTGAGATTCTGACTTAATATAAAACTTACACTTTAATTACCTTTAATATAAATCAACATCTATATATGTATCCTATGTTATCTTAACCGTAAAACCCTTGAAATAAAGGTTAAAAAGGATTAAAAAGAAAACAAAAAAAAAACTAAACTTTAAAACTATCCAATAGTTTCTTCTCCTTTTGGCCACCCCCTCCTTTATTTCATTAACAAACAGTATATGTTCCAACTCTTGTTTGTCTGTTTGGTGCGCCGCCCTTTGCTTACTTGTCACCCTCGGTCGATAGCCACGTGGAGGACATGTCAGATATTCTTACCTGTCCTGTCCACATCATGCAACTAATGATTAGTAATTTTGTCATCTTCATAAATATATTTTTAATGTTATTTTCTCTATGTTTTGTAGACATTACCTCATATGAGTCCAAGAGAAGTTATAAAACCTTCTTTTGCCCTGGATTTTGGGTTTGTCATCTACTATACTTCGAAATGTTGGTCTAATTTTAAGTATTTTATTAGGGTACCGTACCCTCTTGGCCTATGTCTTAATCCTTTATCCATATTTGTTACTATCAACCTTGAAAATTATATAAGAAAAGTGTTAGTGGTATTATTCATTTAATTTTCTTACAATTTGTATCTTAAAGTGACAAATAGTATTATTCTTTGAAAGAGATTTTTATTATTCCCTTTGTATCATAAAGTGATTGGTAATATTATTTTTGATACCTATATCCATATTACTTACTTACAGAGAGTCCCAAGTTATATGAAACTATTTGTAATTAAAATGTTTATTGCGACAATCATAAATGGTTAGCTATAAGAGATAAAGTAGCTCACCACACTTATATATTAGTCATCTTGATTAGTTCACCTTTTTCAAGAATTTTTCTTGACAATTTTATCCATTGTTAAAAGAACCCGTTTAGATAAAATCCATGGCAAATGAATTCATTTATTTTCCTGTGAAAGAACAGATTTTGCTTTATTTTTTTAATAAAAGAGTTCATTTACTAATTGTGATCAAGAGAAAATTGAAGAGTGTAATATCTTTAAATTAATTTTCAAGAGAGGACAACATTAAAAAGTTATAAATTATTAAGAGAGACAACAATTACAAGTTTCTTCTGTAATCTATGCCCAAGAATCATTGTTCTTGTGCGCCTCCAATATTATTGTGATCACATGAAGTAATGGATTATGTCATTTCCTAAATCTTTTTATTTGCTTCAATATAAGTTTCAATATCTAGAACCTTTTACTTTAATTAAAGCATAGCGCAATATTGTATAATTGTATATACAATTGTATCATAAAACAGATGGAGTATATTATATAGTTTCGTATCTTAACCATTGTAAAATTAATATATTGTTCAACGACGACCAAAAATTTGGTTAACATTATTTATAAACATCTAAAGACATTTATGTCTAGTTTTCATGAAAAAAAAAATTAGGTACTTATTTTCAGTTGGGGTTATTAATTTCGAGTCTCGGATCAATTTCTACCAATTCAAAAACTATGCGCATTATTGTTGAGTTTTACAAATTTGTTGAATAGATTATGACCGCCGCATTTTTTAGGAAGCATCATCACTAGCATTCAAATGCACTTTCCGTTATAAGAAAACGAGTTTTGATTAATGGAAATCATTTCATGTTTGCTCAAGTAACAAGATAGTGCGCAAAATAGTAAACCATCATTAATTCACAATTAATATATTATTATGCCACTTTCAAAAAAAAATATATATAAAAAAAAATATTATGCCAAATATTACTATTACTATTGTTCTCTTTCTTTTTATTTGATTTTTGTCAAATTCATGGTATGTCAAAATATCTTCATCTGGCCGGTTCGTCACTAATCTCGTGGGCCTCTAGATTTGATTTGGCACTAATTCTCTAATTACCTAGGGTTTGACCTTTTTTTTTCGTTCTATTTTGTGATAAGACATCTACAATATATTGGTCGGTCAATTGTTCTTGATAAAATTAAGCTCTAATTCATGTACAATTATAAATTTTACAGTAATACTATACAAAGCATAAGATTAAAATAAATATTTTGTGTTTGATCTCTCATTACACTTAATCCTTATATTATGCACCCTATTGTTAACCTATGCTTTCAAGTGTATTATATAATTATACGAACGAAGATGATTGATTATGTTATAACTTGATCAATATATTTGATAACACACCTCCAAGTTTAAACTTTGGATTCCCATTTAATTTGTTAGGAAAAATTGTAGTTTAATAACCATCTAAGTAGACAAAGTGGAGAGTTTGTAACAACTTAGTTATGGCTCATCCTTCAATTCAACAAACAAGCTCCTGGAGTGGTCCTACCACATCATAGAGACCAAAAAAGAAAAACACAAAAATAATCTTCCATAATCATTACAATCTTCCTTAACCAACCGTCCAAGTTTCTTTGCAATATACTAATATTAGTAAGCAATTAACATCCTTAATATATTTGAAAAAGACATTAACATATATGAGTGAATCCTATCCTTAAATTTATCTATGATTACAATCAAATTGATGTATATACACCATTTGTTGAAGTTTGTTTACGATATACAGGTCACATGTTTAAATTTTCTCTCGTCTATTTGTATTTTGTAATAAATTATATTACTAGCGCTATTTACAATTTTTTGATGATTAGGGATGAATGAGATGGTTCCGGGCACTATCCATGACTCACAAGGTCCTTCGGGAACCCATGAAAGTACCTAAATACATAATCTTGCCGGGTGAAAAAATAATGTACAGAAGCCAAATTTGAAGGCTATAATACACGAAATCGGAGCAATTAAGGAGGTGTCGGAACCCGGTGTCAGAAATTCACGGAATTCTACGGGATATATCCCGGGGTCATATAATGTTATTTGGACTCATATGCGACCATAAGTCGACTACATAAAGGACCCGTGAAAGCTTATAGCCAATACAAGAGGCGGGTATGAAAACGGATCAATTGGATGCTTAAAGGCAAATTGGATGGTTCCACCCACCCAATTGGACTCCCAAGGGTATTAGGGTCTATAGGTAGCTTCTCGACAATTTTTGTTTTTGGGTCAAAAAAATTCAAAAATTGAAGGCTATATTACACGTTTTTTGGCCAATTTCTGAGGTTTCGGGACCAGGTGTCAAAAAAATTCGAGATACTAGGGGATACATTTCGGGGTCATATAATGTCGTTTGGAACCATATATGATCATTATATGTTGTCATAAATGTCCGTAGTAGCCTCGAGTTTATGAAATCGATGCAAGTTGTAAACGGAAAAATTGACAATTTAAAGGCATATTGGAAGGTTTTACCCACCCAAATGGGCTCCCGGGGTGTATTAGGGTCCATGGGAAGCATCTCGACAATTTTGGTTTCCATGTCCAAAAAAGTGAAAAATTGTCAATAATTGAAGGCTATAATACACGATTTTGGATCAATTTTTAACATTTTTTCAAAAATTGAACTGAATGCGTGGGGTGACTCCTAGGATCATATAAGGTGATTTGAAACCATAACACACCCATAAAGATATCCTTTTTGGAAAGTTAGTACCCAATAACTTAATGAGCTTAATCAAATGGACCCCCTTTTGATCTGTTATTGTTCATTGAAAAGAACATATAAATAATTAAAGGCTATATAAAATAACAAAAAGAACCAATTGAATATTAATGAAGTAAGAACAATAAAAATAAATGTAGTAATCACCAAGAAAGACAATAAATGGCCAAAAATTAGTCCTAAAAGTGAGGGTTGTCACTTTTTAATATTTTATTTAAAAAAATAAATTCGTAGATGTCACATACATAATCTTACATCATTGTCTTATTTTTGGTTGTATGAAGAAATTCGAGACATCGCGTGTTAAAAGGTTTTTCATAGGATCTAGCGCAAGATTCAGCTATAAACTTAACTAAACGTAAAAGTAATACTCCATTTATATTTTTTACGGAATTATTAACTAACTAATTAATTAATTCTATTGATTTAATCATACATTAACATGAAAAAGAAATTTACCCAATTTTTATTAAATTTTTTTTATTGGTGTTGTGGTCTATTTTGCTACACGTGGCAGGTTGCTGTTACCATCTTTTATACATCTAAAAATGTATTTCTGATTGTAACATACTACAAGTATGCTTACAATTTTATTTATTTTAAATAAGTTGCTAAATTAATTAATTCTTAAATTTGGTGCAGTGTATCATACATTAATATAATATATATATATATATATATATATATATATATATATATATAATATATATATATATATATATATATATATATATATATATATATATATATATATATAATTAGAGAAAGAGCTTTATGCAAAGACTAAGCAGAAATAGTTTATTAAGGTTGTGGATGGATAATATTGCTCCAAATGGCAGGGTATACTATGTTGGGTATACCTAAATAAGTATTAATGAAATTAAGATATGATTTCACCCACTTACAAGGGTTAAAATATGATAAAAAGTTGCTTAGCTGGAAAAAATGAAGAATTAAGAACTATACTTCAGAGCACAGGTCATTCAGTTAGGTTAATATTGTACTGTACTACTTTCAGATAAGGTTTAAGGAGTGTTTGGCTAGCAACCTTTATTTAAGTTGGCATTTGTCAATTAAGTTACTTTTCTAAAGACATAATGTATGGTTTTGATTAATTAGTATCTTCAACAATCCTATAATCTTTAGTTATTTGGAAATTTGGTAAAGGCAATGATCAAGCGCGTGCACAACATGCATGTACGTATGTCAGGTTAAAAATCTGTAATACTATGTTAGAAACTTGGAATGTGGCCTAATACAATGTTACATATTTATTAAATCGGCCCTAGGGTAGAGAACTAGGCAAGACTCACTCTACTTGAAAGAGAAAAAGTGAATTAACTCATAGCTATAACTTCGATTTGGCTAGCAAACGCATACATAATTACATATATAGCTAGTTGTTATATATAGTCTATGAAAGAACTGATCGAAGGATCATAATCTCACTTATATGTACGTTCTCATTATTTTTCCAAAATAACTCCACATGCTTTTTGAGGTATTTGATGCATAAACTAAAAATGGTCTCAATAAAATAAATTAAAGGAACTTAACTTGAAATAAGAGACAACAGCACGCTTTGTCTCAATAGCATGGAAATTATTTACACCAATCAATATAAATATAAGAATAAGGCATTTCCTTCATTTTATAATTTAGAACTATTTTTCATTTTTTATAATCAAATATTTTTAATATATAAGTACTACGTATTATATAATGACTATTTTGTGAAACTACCTACACATGTAAAGTAATAAGGTTGTGGCACAGTAATCATATACACAATTATATAAAATGTTAAATGTACTCTCTGATTTAAAATTAAGGATACTCTCTGATTTAAAATTAAGGATACTATCTTTTATTTCTTTTAATTGCATTTTATAATTGATATGTGATACTTGTGAGACATTTTTGTATTATCACAATACATAATTTTACAATATCAATTCTTCTTTTTTATATTTATGGTGAAAATACCAGAGATATTTCTCCGTTTTTAATAGATGTATCAATTTTTGTAATTTCTCTATCACTCGAATTTAATATATGGTAATTGATAGCTTAGACTATTACTACTTAAAAAATGTGACAATTTTGTTCGAATGTCTTATAGTCTTTACTCTATGTTAATTAGTAAGGACCCTAAATGTAACAATTGAATATAGATTTAAAGGGTCGTATTATTAGAATTGTAAACGTGATAAATGAAACGTATCAAATTGAAACGTATCAAGTAACAATACGCGTAGGAAGTTTATTTGCAAAGAGGAAATAAATAGAAAGGAGAAGCTAGGAAAAGTGAGGCAGCTTTTTAGGCGGACAAAGATATAGTATAAACCAAGCTTAAGTAAAGTGGTGTGTGTTTTTCGTTTTGTCTTTCTTTTTTGGGCGGTTTATATTATGGGACTCTTGATACACTCATAAGGTCATACTTATCCTATACTATTGTGTCTTGTAAATTAATTAAATAAATAAATGTAACCTCATTCATTAATTAATAATTTATATATATAATATTATAATAATATGCTTTGCTCTAACAAACAAACATAATGTATTATGTATAAATTTTCAACCTCTTCCATCATAACCAAATCTATTCTTTTTCAATTCTTTGTTGTTCAACAACAAACTTCTAGAATGTAGCAATTTTACTAGCTTTCTTTGATTATGACCTTCAACACCTCTTAGCTAGTGAGAGAAGCAGATTGAGAGAGGATGGTCAGCCATTTTTTAACTAAATTTGATAATGACATTTATGTTGATAAAACCCTAGCAAAACATTTTTTTTCTTCATTAATTCAAACTAAACATGTTTTCGTTAATTCAATATATTCTCCTTCTAGTACTAAACATTTTTTCATTAATTTAACATATGCTTATTCTTGTAATTATTATTGTCCTTAATTTATCGAAAATATTAGTCCCTCTATCGTTTTACACAAGTGTTTCATAGCTGTTTCGAGGTATGATTATGTGAATATGTACAACAATTGATCAAGCCTACGATATCTATAAAATTTTAATTTACTCAGTCTTTCTTGCACTTGACCACCTTTCCTAGAATTAATAGCGAGTTACGATGTAACTGGTTAGAGGTGTGATTGTGTGAATGCGTACAATATTTAATCAAGCCTGTGATATCTACAGATTTTCACTCAATAAACTTTTTTGCACCCATTCTCTTTTCCTAAAAATTAATAGAAATCTACAATAAATGAGTACGGTACATCAAAAGAAAACGGACCGAGTACAAGTTCCGTAACTTCATTATTCAAGAAACAAAAGATATATATGAGGCTAGGCTTGCTTTGATCATCTAGTGATGTCTCATGTATGTGTGGGAAAGAAACCATTGGTGGAAAAGGTGCTAGCTTAGAAATAAACAATGTTTGTAATTTTTCAAGTATTAAATGTTCACTTTTTGGTTGTTATTATGATGAGCTGATGAATTTACCAAAGTATTTTATTCATCTCTGATTACTTTGATTCCAAGACTATCATCCCAAGTGTTTTAGAACATGGTTTACAGGTAAAGGCCACCATCATATGAAGCATTTGTTTTATATGTGCATATATTTTTTTATACTACTGAACTATAGTTTTTATTAGAAAGTTTACATACTTTCTGCACTTATATTTATTTATACTTTTTTTTTTGACACATATATTTATTTTATTTCTGCTGCCATTTATTTTTCAAATGTAGTTTTATTACCTAGGTTATGTTTAAAAAATAAGCGCATGATCTTATAAAACTGTAACAAAAGTTATGCAGTACTAACATGAAACATCAGTAATATTTTTCTAATGGTCAAGGAGTACATACATAGGAAATTTAATACTCCATGATGGTAATAAGGTTGTGTTTCTACTCTCTACTTTAAAATACCATAATTTGTTGTTTGGGTGACCACAATTAACTAATTAAGCTCGATCATTATTAATGATATATAAAAGCGCAGTATGATAACACATTTATATTAGTTAGCAGATTTTAAAAAAAATTGATCTCTTAGCCACCTCTAAACTTTACTTATTATGTGGTGAGTGTAATATAATTTGAATTCACGATGACGTGTTGCTTGCATTTCATAACAACATGACACACTTATAGTGTTTTGTTATAAATATTTGATTGGTGTTTAGGGTCATCAATCCCAGGAAAAAGCCTTTTGGGGTAAATCATTAGAAATGTTACACATAAAATTTAGAGCCAAGAATAATTGGAGATGAAAAATACACATAATAGATTGAGGTTACCCTACTTAAAATCAGTATAATCATAGTAACTATTTCAAATGACTTAAAAACAATAAGAAGTATGATTGATATATTTGGTGAAAAAATCAAGTTATTTACTATTTAAAACTTTTTCAATTGAGGTGAATTTGAGTACAAACACGTGCAAACGCAAAAGAAACAAAAAGTAACAAATCAATTTCACAAAATATATGGCAAATAATTACTGTAATTTGCAGGGCCACATTGCTATTATAAAGCATGCGCTCCCAATTGAATTTCACATCAATTAGTTATCAACAAAATTCAATTTAAAATTATAATATTAATTTTTTGCCGTACTTTCGGTATTTAATTTATTTAGCACAAAAAAATGATTGATTGATTTTATAGAATAGAATTTGTTAATTTCACCAAATTACATTTGGATGATGAAATAGATAGGCGTTATAATTGAATAAGCTCCTTTGTCGGGCCTTTCTAGCATAGGCCACTCATATTGAAGTTGCACGATATATAAACACAATGTGAACATACTAAGATGCTCATTTACAGTACCCACTGGAGAATCTCTAAATTTCAATTGTATTCACATTTATGCTCTACTCGTTGTAGGTATCACTGGTTTCAGACTTTGGTGCTAACGGGTTGATAATCAAAATTCGTCTACATCAATGCTTTAAGTAAACATACATCCAAAAAAATAAAATTAAAGTAAAATATAGTCTTATTATCAAAGAATCTAAGATTATCAAAAATTTCAAGAGGGGAAAAAAATTGTCTACTTAAGTTTGTAAATGTAGTCTACACCGTGATGCCTGAATAACTTTGCTTGCGAAAAATTAGCATAAGCAGTATGTCTTTAGACTCAGAGCTGATTAGTAAACTCCTTTAAATCCTTTAATATTTAGTCTACACTATACAGTATAAACCAAGATGCCTGAACAAATTTGTTTACAAGAAACTGCATAGAGACTTAAAGGAGTATTTCTTCAGACTTCGAGCTGATAAGTAACCTTTTCAATGGTGAATAGGTGATCATAAAACGGACATTACAAAAGGAATTCAGTGTATAGAAGTCCCAATTAGGTGAAGGTTGGCTGTCAAGTAACAAAACAAGCCTAGTCATGAAAAAATAAACTGAATGAATACTTATATTGATTATAATTTATACCTGCTTGGTTGTTACTTGTTACAACAAAAATTTACCATGTTAATAAAGTTTTGAAGTTGGATCCCCAGAAGAAATACTGTGTATACACTAACTCACTAATAAACATAAAGACTTGTAAAATTAAATTCAAAGGAAGCTCCTCTGGAAGGACCCAGATGCAAATTTGGTAGACAAACCCTGTTTCAAATTCTCAGCATCAAGTTTTACATCCAGCCGTCCAGCTGAGAGATCTTTCTCTCGGTCCCAAGGTTTCCAGGGATGATTACCCACCCATTCTCCCTCATCCTGATTCTGCGTCTGCTTCTGCGTCTGCGTCTGCGTCTGCTTTGATTTCTTTTTTGAACGACTTTTCTGAGACTCTTCTTGATGCTTTTGTACCAAAGTCTTCGATCTTTTGGCTTTGTTATATTGGTCTACCAAAGCAGCATCAATATCAGAGGTTTTCTTATCTAATTCATTAGAAGCAAGTGCTGTTGCAACATTATAGGCTTCCAAGTAACTGCACAGATGACATAGAAAAAGGCATTAGGTCTCTAAAACAGCTATGAATATATATTAAGGACGAAAAACACAAATGTCTTAATTAATACTTTGTCTTTGCTTTCTGAGCACGATCTGAAGGGGTGTCTGTCCAAGCACTGGTATCACCGCGCCCTTCTTTAGCAGTTCTACTGAAGGTTGTAGTGTGCGTAGGCATACCACCAGGCTGAAATAGATACCAAATGTCAGTCACAGAGCAAGATGCAAGAGGTAAGAATTCAGAAATTGTATGTTAAAAGTTCCACTCAGTTCTTGTTTAGGCTAAGAGCTACTCAAAGCCACAATTTATAATATTTGATCATTAGCGCAAAAGCAAACTAGATGTTGTAGTCTAAAAATTTCCATGACTACACTGCAGTGCTCAGAGGCCAACAGTCCCCACAGACACAGTTAACCTTTTGTAAGCAATTAAGATATAGGTTCTTCCCTGACCACACATATTCAGCAGCAAGAGTGAAAACTAAATAGGCTTCAGTCCTGGTAGATACTGTCAAGAGTGAAACCAAAAACATAATGCCATTCTTATACTAATGAATACTCTTAAGTCTCTAATACTCTCATAGCTACATGCCTAAGTATAATTGTATATATGCCCTTTGATTTTGACCATAACATATTGTAATCTCGTCCAAATCATAAACAATTCCACTAACATGGATTTCCCTTTGCTGCTTATATTTTGCCAGCAAGTAGGCTACATTATGCCTTCCTAATCAAATATTAATAAAACCTGCCAGTAATTGCAAATAGTAAGAGGCTGCATAAGAGACCTCGCATTAAGTACGATGCAACGTCACACAAACCCAACTGATTTAAGAGGATTTTGGCATAGAACACATTGTTACAGATATCAATCATATCATACCTGCGAAATCTTAAGAATGACTCATTATGAACCAAGGAAACTCCTACTAGAAATATGTACTAATAGTCACCCTATTCGAAATATAAATCATAAAACAAGCTAGACAATGAACCGAATGAAAAGGGAACAAACATAAATAAGCAACTGAAACTGTCATATGGTTCAGATAAGGAAATTTTAAATGTACATCAAACCTATACCAACCTATTTCAATATATTTGAAAATCCAATTTTTTTCAAAATAAACAAAAAAAGTCTGTAATATACAAAGTATAAACGCAGTTGATAAAAACTGAACATCTTTAAACATTATAGGAGCAGAGGCCATCTAAAGCACAAAATTCGAGGATATAGGAGAAAGTCAAAAACTTATCTGATTATACCTTTCTTTCAGGAGGTAGAGACGTCATCCATTCATCTCGTTTTGGTGGAGCTTTCACTTCCAACTCTGCAAGCAACACATCATCTCCTTCCATAGCCAAACCTATCAATAAAGCAAGATCAAAGGCCGCATATAGAAAAAAAAAAAAAATTAAAAACAAAAGGGGGGGGGGGGGGGGGGGGGGGGGGGGGGGGGGGGGGAGTGATGTGCAAGATGCACTACTTTAGTTGTTCTCTGCTTAATGCCCTATTGGAGCATCAATGGTATATCATACTGTCTTGTCTCAATAATTCTTGTCTAACAAGAACTAAGTAGAATCAATGCTGCTTATAAAATCAAGTTGTTCCACATCTTTAAGCTCAATTGAAATATAATACAGCTCTAGAAAGCTGAAATTGAGAAAAATGCTGAAATTTATATTGGCCACAAAAGAGGCATGAATTGACAAGTGAGAATATGCTTTTTCCTTTTCCTTCTTTGATAAATAAAAATTGAGAATCCTTGTTTAATTATTTTGACAATTGTTTCTCACCTTGTGACTGCCTCCATAGTGCAGCTTCCCGCATTGATCTTAATTCCGCCTAAAGCATCCAAACACTTCTATTATTTGATAAATCCAAAATCTGTAAATGTCTACCTGGAGTTAAAAGTAAAAGGCATTACCTTCATTTCTTCTTCCTCTTCCTTTTTCTTAATTTTATCATCCAATGCCTTTCTCTGCAAAAATGATAAAGAAAAATTGATTCAGATGGCATGTAAACAAAAGACTCTCCAACAGTCAACTGTCAACTTTGATACTAGCTTAAATTGTTTGAATTCTTTAATAAATTCATTCTATCACAGCTTATTTAAAATACACATTTCACTATATGTTTCTTAGAAACAGCAGCTCAATCTTTTGGGATACCGCTTTCTAGTCTAGACATCAAAGAATATTAACAAGTTTATTGCTGTTTTCTGGCGGACTCCAGATGATGTCTACAATTTGATCGAGGGGCAATTTTGTAAATAGAAAGATTGGACTATAATAATAAAAATCAAGTAAACCTTGTTACAACAAACACTCACCTTATCTGGATCTTGCAGATCTTTGAAACCCTTGTTAAGTTTAATGAATGCTTGGTTAGCTTGTGGATGAGAGCATTTGTCTGGATGCACCATAAGTGACAATTTCCAGTACCTGAAGCGATGAACAAGATGGAAATGATTAGTCTACGTATAGTATAACAGTAGCACATTAACATCAGAAACCAACCATAAAAGAATGTAAGTAATCAGAATCTAAGAACTGCATTGATCAACTACCTACAGAATTTAGAACAATATTTACAGTCAACAGCACCAGACTACATTTAAACGCACCCAACATAGGATAGGAAATATAGACTATATCTAGCAATAGGGTACAATGAAACACATAAGTATCTCTGAATACAGCATAGCTTAAAAAGTCCCATTCAAAGGGCTACATAACAGTATGATATACTTTTAGAAAAACAAACATTGGTCAAGATGCAACATCATTTAACCGGTTAAATAACGATAACAAGTATCTTGCATAGAAAGCCCATATTTTCAACACTAATTGAGTCACATATCGAACCATAACCAAGGCTTCTTCCTGACAACAGCGATTGCCAATAAGTAATGTCCAAAAGACTCTTTCCAATGCCATTGGAGAGTCACAAAGATCCCAAGAAACCTTCAACAGATTTATCCAAGCCCCCCACCCCCCAATAAAATTTTTGATCCATAGACCTAGTTCAAAGGCTATAAATCCCACTAGTAAGACTACTAGATGCTGTTTACAATGTCAATTTAAAGGAAGCATAATTATCTATGGAGTAAAACTATTTCAATGTAAAAATGAAGGGGGGATAAATTGTTACAAATTCATAAAGTCATTTGCTATAGGGTATTCTCATCTCAAAATTATCAAAACCCTTGACGTAAATCAAATTCCAAGTCCACAATACCATATTGCCCATCTAGGAAATGGGAATTAACCCTGGAAAACCTCAATGTATAGGCTATAATGACTATAAATTACACTTAGGATAGTCTTCTCGACTTATATTTAACAAAAAAAATTTAGGGAGAGCCTTCCTTGATTTACAGGCTATAAGTCCATTTATGCAGCAAGAACAATATCCCTCATTACTCCTGAAAACAGCAACAAACTGTATACAAAATACAAGAATCACTCTAATTACTGCCGTGAAACCTCAATAAGACACAAAGCAAAATCCACTAAGCTGCATGCTAACCATTTATGCTGCAGATGACACTGCGCCAAAAGGCTCAAATATACCTCCGAAAATTTATATGGGAAGCAATGAACATTTCAAAGATAAGCTCCGTAATTCATGTCTAACAGACTCAACATGTATTTTCTCCATACTACAAAGAAGCCTCCAATGGTAACTATAAGGTATGAGACCGATTCAAGGTCTAATACACATTGCCCAAGAAAAAAATTACAGTCATTCCGTAAGTGAAAAGATTCTAATTCTCTTGTCCCACTCTATGTAGGCATGTAGCATATGTATGCCACTTATAGTGATTTATCATTGACATATAAAATGTACTTTCAAAACCTGAAGTAGAATTTTACAATTAATCATGCTAGCCATATAAAACTAAAGACAACCTTGCAGTAAAATAATATATCTGGCCAGTGATACTCACAAGTATTATTCTAACAGCAGTTAATAAAAATAACTGTATTAAGAGGTTATAAGAAGAATACCTCTTCTTTATATTAGCAGCAGGCATCTTGTGGTTGACTCCCACAATATCATAAGGATTATCTGACTCCACTCCCATGATTCTAGTGACCTGGGGCAATAAATTGCAAAATGATAAGTTTGATGACTGTCTACAATGCTGATACAAATGTACGCATAATTTAGACTTCCGAAAGTAATAAAGTCACTGACAATTACAGATATCTTAAAACAAAATTCACAAAAAGTAAATTCAAGTGTGCAAAATGAATGCTTAAGGTATGTGAATATAAGCATCAAAGTTGTAATTATGGAAATCTCCAAATAGCATAATTGGACTGATAACAAAATAAGGATAGCAGATAGCTATACAAAAAAATGAGAGAAACAAAGGTTGAAGTCCAGAACCTCTTCAAAACGCTCAGCTTCATTAGATGATTCAGCCTCAGTGACAAGAGCAGGAGGTGGTGGCCCAACAAATATTCCATTGTCATCTTGCTCCATCTCAGCATCCCTGTAGGAATTATCAATAAATTCAGCTGCACAGATTTATATAAAAACCAGAACTAAACAGAACCAGCAATGCAATATTAACAACCCAACTTAACCACCCAATTTCAGTCTTAGCAGATGTCATACAATATTTAAGGCAAAGCATTACCTAAGCTCAGCCTGAGCTTCAGTCAACTTGGCTGCTGCAGCAAGTAATTCAGCAGATGGCATCTCCGGGCCAATTACTCTACAACAGTAATCATATATCAATGAGAAAATGAAATGGAATCGTGGTGAAAATTCGGCTTAAAACAGAACCAAAAAGATTTAGCAAGAAGCATATGTAACTCACTGACATTTAGCTAAAGCAATGAGAAAACTCAAAGACTCAAAGTAAATAACCAAGA
This sequence comes from Chenopodium album, assembly GCF_948465745.1. Classification (NCBI taxonomy): domain Eukaryota; kingdom Viridiplantae; phylum Streptophyta; class Magnoliopsida; order Caryophyllales; family Amaranthaceae; genus Chenopodium; species Chenopodium album. The sequence goes on from NC_137849.1 coordinate 50,894,018, forward strand.
ACTACAAACCTCCTTCGAGGAGCAGCACCTTCAAAATTAGGACCTATGGTAACTGAAGGGACATCATCAGTACTTTTTCCAACGTCTTCATCAAGCTGAGAAGGAAGGGGGTCCTCAGTTTTCTGTTCAGCCACTCCACTTTGTGCAGCAATCACAGGTCCAACAATCTGTATAGTTGGACGAGCCCTAGACCGTAGCAAGAATACTCTATCCCCTTTTTCTTTGAGATTTAAGGAAAGAAACAACTTTTTGAGATGCTTCATCAAAGGCTTTTCAGAAATTCCTTTGATATCTACAGCTTGCCCATCATCAATCATTTGTAAGAGCTACATTAAAAAAAACAAATGCTTCAGGAACAAAAACAAATAACAAATTTCAGAAAAATCAATTCTTCGAACAACCAAAGCGAGCGAATCAGAAGAAACAAATCATTCACATCATCTCTACACTCTCTCCTTTAATCCAATTCAAGTAATAGCATCTTATAAACCATCCTTACAAAGCTATTAAGTAAATTTCGAGTCAATTAAAAACAGCCTTCCTGTCATTCCGAGAGTAGGATTGAATATTTTGGAGACAATAGAATCAATTGATGTAAATGTTGTACTAATTTCCTTCAAATTCAAGCAAAATCTATCAATTTTCCACATTCACTTAAAGTGTAAATTGAATTCTACCAGGATTATATCACTAAACTTACAATAACAACAATGATAGTAATCAAAATGAAAAATTACCTGCTTAAGATCAGCAGCAACACCAGGAAATTCAATCAACAAATCCCTAGCAACATCTTTAGCCTGGGAAAAATCATCACCGGAAGAATCGGAATCAGACGCACTATCATCAGAATCAGAAAACTTCTTTCTGGAACGAGATCGTCGCTTGGTTCTGCTATCCCTACGATGCTTCCTCTCTTCTTTTACTTCTCTTTTTCTCTTTCGCCGGCGCTTCTTTTTCTCTCTCCTCGAATTGCGCTTCACTTCTTCTTCATCGTCGTCGTCGTCGTCGCGGTGCCGACGCCTTCGCCGTCGGTCTGACTCGTCGGAGGTTGAGGAAGAAGGGGACTGAGAATCACTATCATCTTCTGATATCTTCTTCGTCTTTTTGCTGGATTTCCCCATTTTCCTAGCTCTTACTCTCTCCTTCTCCTGGTATTTCCCTGGTTTTTGTTAATACGAAATTTCTAAGTATTCGTACGAGTATTTTTTTCTAATTTCAATTTCTAAATACGGAGTACTACGAAACCTTTTTTATTTGGAAAATTTGATTTAAATAATCCAACCTTTAACGTATTTATTTTTAATAATCCAACCTTTTGATTATTCCACAATAATCCAAGCTTTGTGTGGTGTCTTAGATTATCAGGCCAAGGTGACCTGCAACCTGTTTCTCAAGTAATTTTTTTTTTTTTCATTTCAATTTAAATTTTTTTGACAAAAAAAATTAAAAAAAAATAAAAAATAAAACCCAGCCACCTACCTCTCTGCCTCCCTTCCCACTCTCTTTTCCATTTTCCGACCACCGCCACCCCTACCCCCCTGCCGACGACCACCCCAATCTCACGCAGCTGCTACCCCTCGAATCCACCCCGATTCCCACTCCCTTGTCCAGTTACCGACTTCCCTTGAAACCACCCCAATTCCCTAAAACCCAAATCCCTAAAACGCCGAAAACCTATACATCGATAAAGGAATTTGTTATTCGAGGGGGGTTAGTTGAGATTTCGGTGTTGAGAGAGGGTAGGCGACGGTCGAAAATTGAAAATGAAGACAGAGGAATTGGCGGTGCGTGGTCATTCGTAGGTGGCTGGGTGGAGGGGATCGAAATTAATGGAGAGTGAAGGGAAAGAGAAAGGAAGGAGGGAGGAAGGAAGGAAAGAGAAAGAAAGGAAGGAGCTGCCGGGAATTATGGAGGAGAAGGAAGGAGGGACCGACTGTGGGTGGTCGGATTTTTGAGGGGAGGGGTGGTGGTGTCGTGCGTGGTTGTGGTCGGTTATTGGAGGGGAAAGAGTGGTGGTGACTGGTGATCAGATTTTGGAGGGAGGGAGTGGTGGTGGTCGATTTTTGGAGGGGAAGCGATGGTGGTGGTGCTGTCATGGAGGTTTGAAGGGAAGAAGAAGGAGGGGTAAAAAAGTTTTTTTTTTTATTTAAAATTTAATTTTTTTAAAAAAAAAAATTAAAAATATTTGTTGGACAAATGACAATCTGACATGTGGAAGATGACTTGCACTTTTAGGTTAAGTGACCTGCTAGGCCTGATAATCTAAGACATCCCCCAAAGCTTGGATTATTATAGAATAATCAAAAGGTTGGATTATTAAAAACAAATACGTCAAAGGTTGGATTATTTAAATCAAATTTTCCTTTTTATTTCCAAACAAATACGGAGTACTACGTCACCCAATTTTATTTTATTTTTTTTAAAAAAATCCCAATTTTTTATATGCTTATGTTTTTTTGTTTCCTTTTTTTTTAAGTAAATTAAGTGACTTAACTAACCTTTTGTGTTATTTTATTGGTTGTTGGAGTAGTGGTGATTAGAACTACACTTGGTAGGGAGGGGACTCGTGTTCGATCCCCCGCAACAATAATTGGGAGGGGAGTAGAAACTAACCACCCAAAACTGATCTCCGAAATCGGATTAGCCCAAAGGGTGAGCTGGGTGAAAAAAAAAAAAAAAAAAAAAAAAAAAAAAAAAAAAAACCTTTTGTGTTTATTTAAAAAAAAAAACTAACCTTTTGTGTTATTTTATTATTTGTTTTGAATCAAATTTTTTGGCACATGTTTGGAATCAAGTTTTAATTTTAACCTGTCAAAAATTTATAATTTGTATTTCTAAAAATTCTAACGCATCAAAAGTTTATAATTTGTTTTGATGTGCGATGTACCCTAAGTACAAAAATTTTCTTTAAAATAATAATGTACTCAGTAAATAAAGTCATCGAATAGTTAAAACCGAAATGTATAACTCACATACAGATGCGTATAAAATTTTAGAACAAAATCATTTTCTATTTTTTCTTTGTACAAGTAACTTTTTGCTTAAGCCATTGAAAATGGGAAAAATACCTCGACAATATTATTTCTTTTAAACCCACCAAAAAATAATCACGGAGTTTAATAATTTTTTCCAAGAACAAATCTATGTTCCAAATATAAAAAAACCTATGTTCATTATACAAAATTAGTTAAAAAAATGTACCAAATTTTGTATTTGTATATACATATACAGAGTATCGGTTTTAAAAAAAAAAAAAAAAAAAAATAGAGTGAGTACTAAATAGTTTAATTTGTAAAACCCTAATCCCAAGTGTTCAAGCAAAATGTAGAATGCCTACGCACTTGAAAGGAGGGGGAAAAACCACAGCAAGCACTAATGGATGGATTTTTAACACATTTACCAGGCAGATAATCTTTTAATAAGATTATGAGATTATCTAAAACATAGGATGTGCTCTTAAAAGTTAAAAACTGGAAGTGAATATCACGAAAAATGACATTCCCTCCTTTACAACATTGATAAAACAAGTCCAATAGCTGTTCGAAACAGAATCCTACTAACACAACGGCTCAGTAGTACAATAAAACATTTCTACCCACAAAAAAAAGTAGTAAAATAAAACACAAAAGTGGGGGATGGGAGTTCAACAGGAGAAACTATAAATCTAAAACTACAAGTCCTTCCCATGAAAGCCATCACTACCAAGTGCTCTAAGAAGCTGTCAATCCAAAGCGATGTCCAAGATAAAAGAGGAAAACAGGTCGACAGTGGATTCGACACTAAAAATAAGCTACTATCCTACGTATTTCCACCTACCAGAAATACACCTATTCCTTATCATCTTCAACATCGAGATTCTTCATTTTAGATTCCAGTTCATTCTCCTCTCCATGACCATCACCCTCCTCATCAGAATCTTTTTCATCTTCATCTCCACCTTCTGGATCATTCTCTTCTAATGACCCTAACATCTTGGGAGACTTCTTGAAAATGTCATTAATTTCATCAATTCCTTCATCAGAGATATAATTCCCATCAATGTTCAGCAACTGAAAACCAGGCTTATCCACAACTACCTTAGCCAAAACTCTAGCACCAGCTCTTCTGATCGCATTTGTATTCATATCAAGTTCCTTTAACTGAGTAAGGCCTTCAAGAGCATTGCTAATTTGTATAGCTCCTTCATCTTTGAGCTCATTTTCACCAAAGTTCAGCTTCACAAGGTGCTGCTTTGATTCTAAGCATTCGGCCAGGGCAGATGCAGCAGCAGGAGTAACATCATTTCCAGCCAGCTCCAACACTTCAAGCAAAGGAGCACTCTTCTTGAGTGCATTTGCTATGGCAATGGTCCCCTCATCTTCCAAATTCAAGTAACTCAGGTAAACTTCAACTATATTTTCATGCTTCACAAGAGCTTTACTCAGAGCAACACCTGCTTCTACACCAAACATGTTGTCACGCAAGTCAAGCTTCTTCAAATGAGCACATCCCTCTAGGGCTTCGGATAAGGCAACCCCTCCATCAGAACCTACCCTTGTTGACGAACACCTAAAGTCCTCCAGCAAGGGAGAACGCTTTACAACCTCAGAAATGGCAAGAGCACCTTCATCTCCTGTCATATTATTGTGAAACTGAAGAATCTTAAGCTTCTCTGTGGAGGGAACCAACTCAGCAACAGCACGTGCTGCATCCTCTGAGATGCCATCATTCATTAAATAAAGCTCCTCCAAGCTACTCTGCGATTTCAGGAGTACTCCAAATGCTCGGACACCCTTCTCACCCAAGGCATTATTAGAAAGATTAAGAGACTTCAAAGCAGCGCCTTCAAGGGCAGCTGAGAATATGTTCATGACTTCAATGGCTTCTGCCTCCGGTCTGCCAGCAATAAAATCTGACAGATCTACCTCCTTTAATTTATCCTTAACAGATGACAAAATAGGCTCTGCTACACGAGCTGCACCTAAACCAAAACTTCTGTTACTGAAGCATATCTTAGTGTAAGTGTTTGATGGATTCTTTAGTGGTGCCAAAAGCTCTTCTGCCTCTTCAGCCTCAATGAAGGCACGTGGACCTTTTGATATATCAAATAAACTTTCAAGGACTGCATCAGAAGTTGGTACCTCTCTAGATTTAGTTACAGGACCACGTTTTAAGGCTTCTAGAATAAGTTTACTACATTCCTTGGCATAAAGCTGGACTGCAGAGCTTCCATCACCATCAGGCTCCTTTTCATAGAATTGATTTGCAGCAGTAAATGCCACCTCTTCAATTTGCTTAGCATTCTCCTCAGCCTCTTCCTTGGTCAAACTACCGTACTTCTGGGTAAAAATTGTTGGAGTTGAAAGATTGCTGGTCATCCGTTCAACAAGCATAATTCTTGTGTTCTGGCTAGGAGGCCACAATTTGATCGAGAATGGACGACGCTCAGAATTTGTTTGCATAGCTTCCATTATAATACCTATTCATTTAAAACATCAAAAACTCAAAAAAACATGTCAAGGAAGAAAATGCAAAACCAATCATCCACATGATTAAAGAGAAGAATGCTAATCTTATTTCAACCTGCACAAGAACATTTTTCATGAAAACCAACTTATAGGCTTCTCAGCCTTCAGTATAGTAAAAATTGTAGTAGCCTTGTTAACTAAAACTTCTCATGTAAAAACAAGAAAGATGATTCATCCTTAGTTTATGAAACTTATATTGTAACCAACATACATACACTGCAAATTAAATATATACGCTGCTTTGCATTAGACTATTACGAGTAGTTTCTAATAGTTATGGAAAACGACTGATCAATTGTTAATCATATAAATTCCATCATTTGATTAAAACCTTAAATTGACAATCCAATATAAACTAACCAACTTCTGTCTCTGTTTAAAACCTTTCCATTATCCCACCTCACTTCAAACTCCCTCCTCTCATTTGATAGGCAACCTAGAAAGTATCACTCGACCAACTATCTTAAAACATTCTTCTCCTCACAATTCAACTTCGGATATAACAGTACTTCGGATACAACAGTAACGCTTCACTGCTACAACCAAGGATTATACATAAAAATTAAGAGACCCTATACTTGTTTTAATTTTAAGGGGCCTTCCGCCCTTTCCTAACAACCAATTCAATCATAATAAACTTGTTCGAGTCCTGAAACAACTCACATTCTAACATTTCCAATCAAAAGATATGCAGGTTGTAAACATATACTTGTATCATAATTGCAAGTCATGATCGCCATTATTTAATATCGATTCAACTAACATTAGTTTACACTTTAGTTAAATAATTAAAATTTTAAAAAAAAAATGTTAAAGGAACAACCTTAATCAAACCCCAAATAGATCAAAATTAATACTTCATCTAGGATCCAAGAAAATTCTTTAACTTTAAATCATATCAATTAACATTAACACTGATTCCATAGTTATAAAAACTAATTTGGTGCTGATTTACTTACAATTAACCTAACATTTCAACAAATCAGTAAACGCTATACAATTTCTTCAAATTAAACAAACAAAAAACAACAATTAAAACAGGCGAATCTAAACCCAGAAAAAAGGTATTAACTTTTACCATAGCAATTCAAATAATTAGGGTTAGATAATTTACCCTAACAATATCAACAAGCAAACCAAATCATCCCCAGTAACAATTAGCACAATAAATTCCCATGAAAAAAAAATTACAGAAAATGGTAACTTTATCATCATTTATCATCAAAATACAGAATTCAAATTCAAATTCTCGAAAAAAAAAAAACAAAAAAACAAATCAGAAAAAAGAAGAACAAAAAAAGCATACCTGAAAATGGAGATCAAAGAATCAACCCAGAAAAAAACGAAGTGAAGAAGGAAGTGATGAAGAGGGAGTGTAAATTAGAGTGAGAAAATGGAAAGAGAGAAAATGTAGATCGAAAGAGAAGAAATGGGGGCGGAAGAGAAGGTTTATAGTCCGTAGTAGGGATTGGATGGGGACTTTTGTGGGGCCTTTTATATTTCGGGTTGGAAATTGAAATTCTCATTTATTATTTGAAATTTAAATTTTACAAAATTCATTGTGTGTGAATGTCACTCAAATCATCGCGCCCATTAGCTCTTTCCTGCATTTTTTTTTTTTTTTAATTATTTAAAAAACCACTATTTTTCAGAGTATAACTATTGCGTCTACTCAAATCCTCCCAGCCTGAGTTAGCGAGGTAGATACTTTAGAAGTGAGGGAAGGATAAGGAAATCCCCACCCCAAAGTGTTTTTATTGAGGTTTGATCCCACAATCTCATGGTTGGGAGATGCAAACCACTTAAAACTAATTTATTGTACTCGTATTCAACTACGGAGTAATTAACTCGATTTTAATTGTACCAAATTATTTTGAAATGTTGGGAATAATTATGTGTCTCTATTATTCCGATTCAACTTATCTAGTGTCCATATGACTTTACGATAAGTTTTTAGGGGTCGTTTGGTTCGCACAGGGTAATCGGAATGGAATGAACAAAAAAAATAATCAGAATGGAATGAAAATCCCCCAATTTTGTTGTGTTGTTTGTTTTGAATAACAAAGGAATGGAATGCCACCAGTCCAACCACCACACCACCACCACATTGCTTCACTTCCCACAATTTCCAGCCACTCCACCACTCGCCGCACCTTCCCCGCCCCTCGTCGTCGCTTTCCGCGCCTTCATAGATCTCCCCTCCCCCAAAAAAACCTCCCCAGCCCCGCAAAATCCTAAAAAACAACTCTCTCTCTCCCCCCTAAAACCGTCGGTCGGCCCTCCCACCACCCTCGAAACCCTTTGGGGGGTTGTGGGATGTTTTTGCGGGGGAGGGGAGGGGTGGCAATGGTCAGGGGAGGGGTGGCAAGGGTCTGGTATGAAGGTGGGCTGGTTTTCCAGTGGTGTTGGTAGATAGGAAGGTGGTGATGTGGTGGTGTGATGGTGGCTAGGGAATAGGAATGGAAATACCGGTGGGGAATGAACTTGAAAGGATTTGGGGGAATGGAGGAGGTAAAGGAAATGGGAAAAATCAGCTAACAAACAACAACAAAGGGAATCAAGGTGGTTGATTCCCTTTTCCTTTGATAAATATTCCCAACTCAACGGCCCCTTAGTTTTCTACAACAATAACTACGGTGTATGTTTTTGTAGGTTGTGAAAGAAGCCAATGTGAGAATACTCTATGGCTGTATGCCCGTAGATTTGGAAGTGTTCTAATTAAGGGAAGAAAATGAATAATTTTTTAGGATCTAGGTGAAGTTGTTTCAAGCTATGTTTTATGCATGGAGTATTAAGTTTATTTAAGCAAATATATTTGTTTCTCTTGTAAATGATTAGATTAAAGAGATTATCTTTCTTTTTTTTTTTTTTTTGACAACAGCAAAGAGATTATCTTTCTATTTGCAATACTTATTACTGTATTGTAAATCTTTAATTCTGTAATTAGTAATCATATAATAAAAAAAATAAAAATAAAAATCCGTTTTTTTATTTATGTGTACATTAATATACATTTAATTAAATATTTCGTTTGATAACTTATTATCTTGAGGAGTTATGTTCAAATCAAAGCATAATTAAAAAATTCAAATCAAGTCTCAATGACGTTTTATGATAACCAGACGCATGAGTTTATAACTAGTCTTGCCAATAAAAGATCAGTTATAATTAAACACAGCATAAATCTATATTAAAAAAAGCCACTTGCAATAAAATCTTCAAACATCTACTGTACTAGTTTAGTATTCTTTCTTTTTTTTTTTTTTTTTTTTGTCTTCATAATAAGTACTCCGTACTTAGGGCCTGTGTTTGATTGAATGAACTGAGCTGAATTGAATTGAAATGAACTGAATATTTTATGAGAGAAGGAAATTAAGAACTGAACTTAATTGAAGTGAACTTATTAAAGCTGAATTGAACTGAACTGAAAATAATTTGAAGAGAACATACCCTTAATTTAATTTAAACAAATAATTCATTCGTACCAATTTCCTTTAACAACATTAGTCACAAACCACATAGCAAGTCACATAAATTGTTTTTTTTTTTTTTTTTTTTTTTTTTTTTTTTTTTTTTTTTGACAAGAAGTCACATAAAACTAAACCATTCATTTCTTTACAAATTTTAAGTTTACTTTATGTTATTCAGTTTGACAATAATTGAATACTAGTATAAATTTGTGGTGAGTATAATTCTTATGAAGAGAGTACAATAATTGATGGACCATATTGGTGCAACGAACGGACATATGTCGTGGAGGTTGCACCCATGGATGCCAACGTAACCAAGCTGCCAAAATGCATGGTACGTACAGTAGTAAATTAAATCTTCTCTTCAAGGACAATAACAGGGTTTATCACTTTATCTGTTCATTTTTAATTATGTACTTGCAAAATATTTTCTTAATTTCATTTTTTTTTTTTTTTTTTTTGGGGGGGGGGGGGGGGGGGGGGGGGGAATACATGCATGGTTGCATGAAGACATAGTTTTGTACTTTTGTAGACACTTGGTGATACATCTTCCCCTTCTTAATTAATAAGGAATACCAATTACCAAACCATAATTAAGTTGGAGATCAACCATAATTAGTGTGACTTGGAATGTGCTTATATTGATCATTTAACTTAAAATAATATATATACCCGAAAAACACAGATGAATGAACAACCCAAGTCTTTATTTTACGTACTAAATTAGTAACTCGATATTAAAAGCAAACCTTAGCTTCAAACCAATCCAATAACAATTAACATGGCAATCAATGATTTTTTTTTATTACTTATGTAATCAAAATTACAACGAGTATATAAAAAATATGCTCATAATTATTCCGTATATTTTAAAATTAGTAATGCATAATCTTATTTTATAATTTTATGAGATCGGGATGTAAAGCTTTATGCCGAAAAACGACACGCATGCGCAGCCCGGTGAGATCGTATAGAAACAACACATAAGTGTATAACAGAAGTTTCCACAGGGAGTGACGAGTCCATTGAGGTTTAATTTGTTATCTTTTGCAAATATCATTATTTTATTTATTTATTGCTCCGTATTTATTATGTGTCACAAGTTCACAATCTTGTTATTCTTCCTGTTTCATATTATTTACAACGATTAAACATTTTTTCTTTCTACTATATGTCAAATTATTGTAAATAATATAAAACGGTGGTAGTATATAATGTTAAAACGTTATAAAAAATCATTGTTTATGAGGCTCAAGGTCTATATATAATACCTTAACCTCCTTGTTCTTATATTCTTGTTCTTAGCTACTCGTACTACCCTATACCTTTATCATTTTATTATTCCTTTATTTTTACGACCATATAATAAATAATACGGAGTAATGAAGCTTCTTGGTTTTTTAATCTTCTCCATCTTCATCCTACAGGTATAAACTGTAACTTTTGTACCTCTGAATATATTTATTATTTAATTTATTTTATTGCATTAGAATAGATATGTTACAAATCTTACGATAGTTATTTTATAATAGTTATTTTTATAATTGATCTTGTACTTAATTATGACTTAATGTTAACAATTTTCCTCATAATTAATTAATAATCGTAATAGGACTTTAGTGAGGCCTTATCTGCAGCCAACATCACAGGAAAATCCATCACCAAGGTTAGCTAATTATACGGAGTATTATTTTATTTTGCATAAAAAATTAAATAAATTACGGAGTATTTTCTTATTTAATTACTCACTTTTGTTAACCTTGGAATTGGAATAATCTTTATCATTACATGCAGGAAGAAATTAATGCAGGATTTCAAAAGAAATATTTTGTGAGAAATTTGAGTAAGTCTTTAGTTTAAGTGCACTTAATAATGGCTCATCATTTAGTTGGCTTTAATAAACCAATTTTAATAATGTAAACGAATATCTATTGTAAACACTATTTATGTGTTCTTGTTAAACGTTATCAATCGATAAAGTAGGAGTTATTGTCAGCATATCATTTATATTACCAATTAAGTTAATAATAAGCCAACATGAAAAATGTTTGGAATTGTCTCTTATTACTAATAATTGAGTATTATTTGGGTGGAAATTACGTAGATTGCAATCATGCTTGTGCGATGAGATGCACAAGGTCATCAAGGAAGAATTTGTGCAATAGGGCATGCAACAGTTGCTGTTTTCAGTGCAAATGTGTTCCTCCTGGCACTTATGGTAACCACCACCTCTGCCCTTGCTACGCCCGCCTCAGGACCCATGGCAACAGGCCTAAATGCCCTTAATTTTACTTAATACTACGTAAATCATATCGATTACTATATGATATGATTTAGCTAGTGTTATCGTTAATTTAGCCACTGAGGCTAATTAAAGAATCGATAATGTATTGTACTATTAGTATACTACAAGTATTATCGTTTTGGTGTTAGATTAATGTGTTGGATCTATGTAGTTATTATATCTACTGAGCTGAATTGTAGCTAGGTATTAGAAATAATGTGTTGGATCTATATAGTTATTATATTTACTGAGCTAAATTGTATAATTAGCTTGTCCTTGTTTATGTTTTACATCAATCATAGCTTAGCCTTTTTTTTTTTTTTTTTACTAGTAGTACAACTAGTATGTTCCAAAAATATGATATTTGGGGGTTATAAGGCTAGCTATAATAACAACCAACATTAAAACCAAGATAATTTAATTATTGTTAAGGTTATTTTATATCGAATTGAAATTAAAATTATTGTGATAAGAAATACTCTGTATGGCGAAATAATGATGGTAAAATAAAAGCCGAGAAAAATTGAATCACATTGATTGTTTTTTCCAAAGTAACACCACATCAGCAATGTTACTAATAATGAAGTTGTTTTTTTTTTTTTTTTTTTTTTTGTTTTTTTTTTTTGGGGGGGGGGGGGGGGGGGAGGGGATCTCCAATTCTGATGTTGGGCAAGAAGTAAAATAAAAGTGGAGATTAAATTTAGAAATAATATAACCCCTAATTCTCAGTTCATCATCTCTCAAATGCAACTTACAACACACATGCACTAATGAAAGATTAAATGTGACAAAATCTACCACAAAAATATGAAGTGTGAAGCTCAAAATAATTGATGATGAATGCATTGTGTTGAGTTGTGGACAAATGTTACAAGCAAAGTCCTTAGAAGATTCAAGGGCACTTCTTGCGGCCTCCTTTGGTGGTCATATTAGCCCAGCAAGGACAAGAGTTAGCGTTGCCAGAAGTTCCTGGTGGCACGCAATTGCAACGTTGGCAGCAAGTGTTACATGCTCTTAGGCATATTCTGTATCTTGATGCCACACTGCACCTTCTATGACACCTTTCCTTGCAATCTGTCATGTCATTATAGATACAGTCAACATCATATCATTTCATCGTAAAAAGTGATATATACGTACGTACAAAATTAATATAATATACATTAAAATTTATGTTGGAATTTCAATGGTTGTGCTCACACCTTTTGAAGAATTATATTAAGGTTAGAAGTTCAATTTTCATATCAACTTGGTCTAGCCTGAGTATTCTGTATTCCCCATTATTGATTGTTACACATATTTCGTATCTATTAGGATCTTTTTTATTGAATTTAAATTCTTGAATTTTTTTACTTACCTATTTTTGCACCCAAAAAGATGCGATGAGGAAGATGATGATGACGGTGGTGATGGTGGTGGTGGTGATGATGAAGCTTTGCATTGCAGACTTCCCACTATAGTTACAAGTTAAAAGAAAAAAATTATGTTAGTTGGAGAAATTGAATGATAATGAAAGTTAAAGTGACAAGTAGAAATAAGAAAACTTTTCCATTTTTTTTCCTAGGGACATAATAAGTAGAGGTACATATATAATATATGAACCTGTATTTTGTACAATTGTTCACAACCTAATTGAGTAATACTCCAATACATCGTAGTTTTCATATTAAAATGGTTCTCATAATTTTTGAACACCAATACATCATCTAATTAACCCGCGTGTGCATGCAATGTAATTTGTGTACAATTAAGGAGAAAAAATGGCAATGGCAAGGCAAAATATTAACATAATTACATTAGAAAAAACGAAAAACGTACGTACCTCATGTGAGAGGACAAGGCAAAAGATGGCAATGACAAGGAGAAGAATTCTATTGAAACTTAGCATATTTGTGACGAATTACAATACGTTGTAATCCTTCGAGAAGAGCCAAAAATTAAGAAATAGAGACGTTTATGTGTTTATGTAAAAGATAAGGCTCTTCTAAATTTGAGAGAAGGGATATAGGGGATGTTAATGCTAATTTTTGCCAGCAAAGAGGGTCAAAAAATCCCTTCATTATAAGGTAAATAATGGTTGGAATCTTAATTTTGGAGGCTATTCTTTTATATCTTTGTCCTCTTTTTTAGGGATGATTATTATTCTCTAATTACTTTTTTCATTTCTGATTTTTGAGGTTAGAAATTGATTTTGTTGCTGCTTAATTATTTTGACTCTACTTTTAGGATGTGATCTTGCTTTTTTTTTTTTTTTTTTTCATTTATTATGTACTTTTTGATATGAAAATTAAAATAAAAACATTGACAATAGATAATACAAAGAATGAAGTAACAGGCTTCGATATTCATGAATTATGACTGACCTATATCTCAACTGGTTCAAAAACGGAGCCATATTTAGTCATTAAAATCAGCTGTAATTCTCATTAATGTGAGTGAAAATCAATTACGAGTACTCTGTAATATTATGTACTAGCTCGAGGGTTAATGTGATGACTGATGAGGTTGCATAGCACCAAGGTGCCCCCTTAATTAGTCTGTCGATATGTAAACATGTGCTCGTATAAGCAATTAAGCACCATCTACTACCAAAAAATACAGATAAACGTGTGTACATATACTTCATATTGAATAAATTGGTACAAAAAATAAGTTCATCTAAAATCTAGCCCAGCAACGAGTGCATTGAGCAATACAATCTCCTTTACAGTCAACATTATAACCAAGAGCTTTAGGGTTACGAAGAAGAAGATTTCGCAAAGGCTTCCCTGTTATGCCCCACTGGTTTTCTAGGATCTGTACATTATTCTTTAGCTCAGTCTCAAGGTTGCAACCAAGAACTTCAGGGAATTTTTTCAGAAGCTTAGAAAGATCATCATCAGAGAGGCTCAAACTTCTGAGATACTCCAGTATTTCATTCACTAATTCGTAATTTGGAATTTCTACTTTCCGTTCTTCACCCCAGTAGGGTGAATGGATATGACCAAATGCTTTCCCTAGCATCTTGTCCTGCTCTTCAATACTGAAGTTGAACACAGATAGAGCTTCTCTGCAAGATGCCCATTTCTCGGTATCTTCATTGCTCAAGGTTATTTCTATTGTTGGAGCTGCAGAATGTATTTCCCATCTCTTGTGTGTTAGGACGTTATTCCTAGGATTCCAGGTTAGTTCTTGGGGTAAAAAGCTCCTTGAGGTTCCATATACTGTTGAGCTTAAGGAAGCATGTGTCACAAAATTGGGCTGGACCAAGAAAAGGTGAATTAGACACAAAGACTAAAGCATGGTTTTGGAAGAGGCTAATTTCAGGGAAAGGCCTATTCATTTCTTATTCTTATCAGCAAAATCTTAACACAATAATTATGCAATAAAATTTAACTAGTTCTGAAAATGTGAAATGCATACATTTTGATAACATTTTGCCAATCAGGCAGAAGAGTTAACAGACGAGATCAGTCTAGGTAAGCAAGGGCAAATGAGCATACAGTTACATTCCCTCCCCATAAGACTTGAATTGATGGGAATCCAAATTTATATACTATGGACAGTAAAAAAAGAAACCAGATGCACCATAACATATTGGCAAACAAGGTGTAGAGGTGAACTTACAGAAGACAAGTGTATGGACGATCCACGATATAACGCCAAAGCTGGTGAAGGCAGAGAATTCGCCAGCATCCCTGCACTAGAAAGTATTCCAATCGAGGCATGTTAAAAACCAAAGAATACTAGCAAAGTAAGACACAGGATTACAGGACAGTAACAAACAGCTCAATAAGGTCCTTAACAGCTTCCTATTAACATAGAATCATTAATTACAACTTTACAAATTCCTAAACAAACTCTATATAAAGAAGAAAACAAAAGGGAACCAACAATTGCAAAGGGCATCACCCAAAAATTCGATTTCTCAACAAAATTGTCAGCAGTAAGATATGAAGATTAAGGGGTAGATTAACAAAACCTCATCAAACAATTTCACTACTTTGATTTGATCCATAATCTTTCCAAATCAATAAAGAAGCACATTATGATTTAACCACCAAACTTGGATCCACCTTGATCAATTCACATAATTTGCTACCAGAAATGTTAACGGCTATACTCTAATGCTTTTAAACTAATTGATGATGTACTTATGTCGTCCATATTTAGTTGTCACATTACTAGCTCAAGTTACAATACCAATCTCAAAATTAATTTCAGATGGAGGAAGTAGCGAACTATTTGACACTAATTGAGACTAGTTCTTCTGTAATTACAATACTTCATTGATGTAAAATGGCAATTATTGTCCTTATAATTGTGAAAATATCATATTAACAATCCAAAATTAGAAGCTTTAACACTATCATAAATGAAAGTAACACTAAACTAACAAGCTAATCACAGCAATTGAAATCAATCACCCCACCCAAAAAATTTAAAAATATCGCAAATTACAGTAAGTGTAGATTTCAGATCCTCACATATAAGAAAACAAGAAAAAGGGTAAAAATCCCAGAAAAAAGAGAGGACAATCTGATGAAAAAATAAAGGTTGGAAGACAAAAATACCTGGAAAATTGCAGAGATAAAGGGCTGAAAATGAAGCAGTATAGTCAGTTTTTGGTTTCTCTTTGCAAACACGAGAGAGGAGAGCGAAAAAATGAAAC
Source organism: Chenopodium album (assembly GCF_948465745.1). Lineage (NCBI taxonomy): Eukaryota > Viridiplantae > Streptophyta > Magnoliopsida > Caryophyllales > Amaranthaceae > Chenopodium > Chenopodium album. Next base: position 50,909,933 of record NC_137849.1, read on the forward strand.
AAGGCTAAATTGGGGCCACAATAACACGTAATGGTCCTTAAGTGCTGTTTAAAAGCCATCCACTCATTATATTTTTTAATGAAATGCTAAAGATGTTTGGAGTAAATGTACAATTTTAGCCCATGTTTTTTACGCCTATTATATTGGCCTTTTGTACTGTTTTAATGAATCCCTTTTGCAATTATCATATCACACATACAATGGGCTCACAAATGCATTTATCATTTTGGAAACGTTTTTTAAAATTTTACATCTAATTAATTCATAACTTTAAGTATTTTTAAAAATTGATGTATAAGATTTATTTATAAAAATGACACGTCAATTAATAGTATAGGTGAGACAAATCGAAAAAGATTTAATAACTTTTGTGTATCCGAGAGAAAGTTACTTCAAAGAAGTAAGTGAAGTCTCTAAACATTTTTTTTTTTTTTTTTTTGGTGTTTAGAGAGCCAAAAAGACGGGGGTGAGAATCGATTTTAGGATTTTTTGAAATTGGGAGAGAAGATCTAACCATTTGAGATATACCTCACTATCAATAAGTGAACTATATGAATAAGTTTGTATGTTTGCTTTAAACTTTAAAAGTGTTTTATATTTCCATTACATAATTTTGTTGTAACAATCCAATACTAAATTGAAAGTGACTATTATAAACATCTAGATTCACAATTACATACATACATTATTTATCGACAAATTATTAATTATGTTAGTGAGTAGGTCGTCTCGTGATATTTATGAGGTTATTTTTTCACATTTTAACAACTTTACTAATAATTACTACAAGTGTCAATTCTTTCACTAATCAAGTGGTAAAATTTTCCAAACTATGTATCTCCATCTTCTTAATTTATGATTAATTAGCTAACTTACATTACACTGTGTTGACTTAAGCATTGAAAGAGTTTGTTCTACCACACCACTACATATTGTTTTGGAACATCCAGTCTTTGCCTACGGGTAATTTCAACATCATCAAAGATAACTTAGAACTCAAGATATTTTGCCAAATACAAGAAAACATGCATTGTATAATTGTTATTAAATTTAACACAAAATTCTGAGAGCATCCAAACAAATTAAAAGTGTATTAGAAAGAATAAGTCAAGACAATGTGTATTAATCCACGCTATCAAAGAGAATAAAAGATGATATAATACTTCGTATAACATTTGTTTTGTCAAAATTCTCAATAAAACAAAGCAAAGGAACCATTAATAATTATATAATTAAATTACTATGATTAAATTACTAATTTACTATGATTAACGTGACAAGGAATACGCAAGCAAAATTAGAGAATAATTACATTAAACTAATTATGCTGATGGTGCAATAATATGACACATTATTGACAGGTTCACGGTGCAGTTGATTGGTTTAATTTGGCTTCTAGTTAATGCATAATTGCACATGTACTGATTTTCTGAAACCACTATTTTTATTATTATGATGCACCAAATTAGTAATCAACAGTAAACTAAAGTTTCCTTTTGCAATTCTTGTACCCAACAAGACTTTTAACTATGTTCACTATATATAGTATGATGTATGCCTATATATATCCAAGATAAGTACTTTAATTATTTATTCTTACTTGGTTCAATTTCAAATTGACATAGCTTAACTTGATCGGTTGAAAATAGATCACAGATGTTAAATATGAATTGAGTAAGCTATACGGTTACATACATTTTATTTTTAATTTTCTAGTGAGATGATCAAGAAAGAGCCACAAAAGACAATAATGTAAATAAGATTCGATCTTATGACATGAACATCACTCAATATATACATTAACCGTCTAAAATAATTGATATCCACAGTACATGCATTTATACGAAATACTCAATGAAGTTAGTGGGATGATATAGGGATGCCATTAAAATAAGGCAATGTATTAAAATTTGGTAACCAAATTACCAAACTCCTACTAGGTTAGCTACTACAACTACATGATCGTAATAATTAAATTTCTGACAAAAATTCATGTTTTAATGTTTAAGCTACATGTGGGTCATGATCAAGGAGCTCCAGCGTTGATCTATGTACAGTGCATTATGTGCCTCAAGCCTCAACAAGACAACTTCTAAGATCTTTAGTTTGGTAGGAGTATCATTAATTCCATTTTCATTCATCAAATTATACATTTTAATTTTAATAATAATAAATTAAGGCATAAAAAAACTAATCAAATATCGATCTGTTTTTTCTTCCCAATGTCATGAACAAATTTCATTGGTTTATATCTTAAACTAAGAAGAAAGTTATACCATGTTTTTGCTTGTCTTGTAGATTGAGTTAATTTAATGCTTAAGATATCGTTACATTTGAGCAAGTTTTATGAATTCGATGGCCAATAAGGAGAGGTGACTAATAATGATGCAATTTTGACTTATATGTTATCATGATTCATGAACTTATCTCAACTCACATTTGACTAATTTTTCTAGTGTATAGTTAACAGCATGGGGTTATAATGGTAGGAAAATGGAAAGTTAACAGCATGGGGTTATAATGGTAGGAAACTGGAAAAAAAGGGGTACTCCATATCCCATTGTTTCAAGATTGAGGTCAATTCGACCAACTTTGATTTAAGATGTTGTTAACTTGCATGACATTGTAACGACTTGATGAAAAATTGAAAACCTTTTTCGGTTAATGGGTTCTAATATAAACCTATAGCACTAATGATAAAGGAAAAAAAAAAAGAAGCTAAATGTATTAATTATTATGAGACGGAGGGAATAATATTAAAAGTTACCTTAATAGGACCCTCATTAGCTAAACTTTTTTACTTTCCAAAAACACAATTTCAACCACTAAAAATTGCCCATCTTTTACAATACTAAAGATTAGCTAAAAACACTTCTTCATTGAAACTCTTTACCTCCAAAGTCATCAAAAAAATAAATACAAGTACTTGGAAGCTTGTAGTCTTGAAGGTGAGGGATAACTTAAGTGTTTAAATCTTTCCTCCCGATTTTAAGAGATTCAGAGATCGATTTTCACCCCGCCCTTGTGGCTCTCTAAATACCATAAAAAAAAAAAACTTGTAGTCAAATAAGGCACAAATCAAAGACACCGGTCTAACCCATGTCTAGCTCTATACTTTTATAGTTTTTAATGTTATACTACTTTATAATACACTCTAACACATACTCTTTATTTTAGCTTTTCTCCTGATTTTAAAAGAGTGTCGGATTAAGGGACTGTTCTAATACGATTATTTTCAATTCAGATCTAATAAGTTCAGTTCAGCTCTAATAAGTTCAGTTCAGTTCAGCTCCTAATTTCCTTCTCTTATGAAATATTCAGTTCACTTCAGCTCTTATCAGTTCAGTTCAGCTCTGATAAGTTCAGTTCACTTCAATTCAATTTAATTCAGCTCAGTTCAGCTCTAATAAATTCAATTCAGTTCAATTTAATTTAATTCAGCTCAATTCAATCAATGAGAACATGTCCTAATTCTTATCAATCTACGGTGGCTCTCTGCACTATAAATACGATATTAGTACGGAGTAATTATAAAGTAAGACCAAAAAGGCAGGGTAAAACGAACTAAGTGCAGAGAGACCGTGACGGAGGGGGGGACAAAAATTGATCGGCCGATCAAAAAATAAAATTAAAAAAAAAAGCCTCAGAAATTTCGCTTTCCTCTTTCACAATTCACGCTCACCGTCTTCTTCACATTATTAATTTTAAATTAACCTCTCTCTCTCTAAATCTCTCTCTCCTCTCTTCTCAACTCTACTTGTATTGTTGTAGTCTTCTTCTTCCTTCACTTCTCACTCTTTCTCTCTCCTCGATCTGCAATTCATTCAATCTCCATTCTTCCTAAACCCTAGAAAATCCGACTCCATTAATGGTGAATGCTAATTCTTCATTACTATCATCTTGATTCGCTGAAGAATGCTCCGACTCTATTGAATGGCTCAGTACAGGCAGCAGTCAGGGAGTACTAGCAACAGTAACCACCATTATAGCAACGGCATTAGCATCACCGCCGCTTCCGCCGCCGCTACTGGTGGTTCCGACCATGTTAGTATCGGAGTTCGTGGCCCATCACATAAGCAGTCGCGGCATCATCATCGAAGATTAGGTTATTCCAAACGAAGGATCTCGATCGGAACTGTTATTACTCTTCTTTGTTTTGTTCTTGCTGCTTCGGCTTTTGCTTACGTTTTTTTATCCAGGGATCATACTTCGGGTAATTGTTTTGATCTCTTTGATTTGATGTCGTGCTAATTGTTTATTAATTTGATCCTGCATTGTTGTCATAATTGTGAGAAATTTAGTGGCTTTGTAATTGTGGAATTTGATCTTATGGTAATTGTTTGTATAAGATGCGCAGGGGAGGGATAGATTGTTGATGATTTTGGAAGTTGTGATTGTAGGGTGAATTAGTTATGGATTGGGGGAGGTTTGGGCGGGTAAGTGTAGTCGAATGCTCGAGACTCGAGAGTAGCTAGGAAACTAGGAAAGATAGAGATTAGATTAGGGAATTCTGATCTTAAAGGTATTGCAATTCTGATCTTAGGGATAGAGGGAGGTTTGGGCGGTTAAGTTTAGTCGAATGCTCGAGACTTGAGCGTAGATAGGAAAATGGAGCTTAGATTAGAAAATTATGATCTTAGAGATATTGCAATTGAGGAAGGAAAACAAAATTTTGATGTGAGGGTGTGAGTTTACAGGGGCATAGCCTGTTAGCTAGTTGGTCTTGATTACTTAGAGATAGGTCGGCTGCTGGATTTTGATCCCGAGTATAATGGAATTACACTGGGTGATAAGGCTGTGTTGATGCAGGATGGCCCAGTAACATTGAAAAGTTGAAACTTACCTTGGCTTGATTGATGTACAATCATGGATTTAAGCTCAAGCCATTGATTCAACTTGAGGTCCTTCCTTTCCGACAAAGTGATAGAGGGAAAGATGTTCATTCTTTGGATTTGGGTTGAGGATTGTGTTCATATGTGTATGTGAGGTGATTGCCATTTTGGGCTTAAAAAATATCTGGTCGTTTATAGGTTTTTGGGTTGGCCGTAAATTTTTAGGATTGGAACTGTAATAGAGCTTGTTATTTATTTGAATTGGCATCGGCTTTTATTGCAGTTTTGTCTATTTGACCACAAGATGTTATTGTTCATATAAATTGTATACTATTCAGCATAATCAATCAGTTTATGTGGGTTGATATTGCTGATGTCCCTGTTATATATGCAGTTCACAATTATAGATATCTTGAACTATACTTAACTATTGTTGCATGCGCATGCTGACACACACTGTTAATTTAGCATACAAAAAAAAAAGGGTGGAAGACTTCTTTTAGGGAAGAATTGTTAGTAGCATTTGTTTGATATAGTAGTAGCCGCTTAAAGGAAAATTTTCTTACAAACACTCTTGTAATAAATAAGTCATTTTCACATTCATTCTTTCACTCAACACAAGTAGGGCCTCTTAGAAAATCCAATCATAAGTCTTATGATTTTTTTTTTTTTATAACTCTTCTTGATTTTCTGCAGACATAGATACTAAAGATACCCAAGATGATGCTTTCCGGGATGATTTTCTTACAAATGTGACAAGAATTACCACTCCCATGGTCAAGTTTGGCCATGACTCTGTGGGTCATGGCCGTGATTCAAGGTATTGGGATGGGGATGATCGTAGAAGGGATGAAGATTACAATGAGGATGCACATAAAAGTAGTGCAGATAGTGATGATGAATCTGAGAAAGGTCATGTATCCAGTAGAGTGAAGAGTCCAACAAAGAAGTCCAATAACCCTATAAGTAAGGGCACAGATCATCATGGTTTGTACAATGAAGCAGGGCGTAACGAATTGAAAATGTATGAAGAAAAATATGAAGCTTCTTTGAAGAATGTTGGCCAAGAAGGTGTGGAATCCGAGGATGGAAATCATGTTTTAGATGGGGGTCGTTCGGATATGGAGACTGAAGATGCTGATGCAGATGATGAATATGATGATGCGATTGATTCACATGATGCTCACGTAGATGAATATGATGATAGTAGGCATGAAAGTGCGGGGAACTCCAAACTGCCTAAATCTCACTCAGAACATGGTGGAACTGTTTTTGTAGGTCATGATTCGATTGTGGATTATGACTCAAATGATAGTTCTTCTAAACAGCAGAGTTCTTACAACAGTGGGAAGAGTAAACAAGTCAGTGCTTCAAATACTGGCTCTGGAAAGCAGCCAAAGAAACGTAGAAAACACCGCAAGTTTTCATGTAAGTCCTTTTCTCCCTAAGAATGACTAAATGATTATTGGTGTACTTGGGCATGCAATACTCTACCAGTCAACCCTAAGTTTTCTTGTGTTTTTATCGCTGTTGAGGGTTTCCTTTAATCAACATGATTGAATATTACACCACCAGTTGCTGCTGTCTAACAAGTAATAATGCAACTGCGAAATTGCTTAACTTTGTAATATTTATTGATGTAGCTTCAAGTTGTGATATGAAATTGCTGAATTCTACCGCGCAACTTGTAGAGCCTCTTGAAAGTAGAAAATTTGCTAGATTTTCACTGTCGTATACAGAAAGAGAAGAGAAGCCTGTCGGGGAAGATAGCTGGGAACCTAGGTTTGCTGGGCATCAGACCTTAAGAGAAAGGGAAGACTCATTCCTTGCACGTGATCAAAAGATTAATTGTGGCTTTGTTAAGGGTCCTTCAGAGTATTCTGGTACAGGATTTGACTTGGCTGAGGATGATTCCAGATACAACAGCAAATGCCACATTGCTGTTGTTTCTTGCATCTTTGGAAACTCAGATCGCCTGAGATCTCCTTTTGTTAAAGTGGTAAGACATATATTAAATGGTCTATTAGCATTCTGTCCCATGAAAATTTATTCATTTGTCCGCCGTCTGGACAATGTTTCTTCAAGTTTTTTTTTTTTTTTTTTTTTTGGATATTTACTCCATCATTGTAGTGTGCGAAATCTGATGTGCAGTGTGAAATTATTGCCTTTTATTTCAGATAAGTCGTTTGTCTAGGAAAAATGTTTGCTTTGTGATGTTTATGGATGAAAAGACTTTGCAAACCATTTCTTTAGAAGGCCATATACCCGACAGAATGGGATTTATTGGTTTGTGGAAGATTGTTGTGGTGAAGAATCTTCCTTATACAGACATGAGGAGAGTTGGGAAGATACCGAAACTTCTGTCTCATCGACTCTTTCCTTCAGCAAGGTAAGAATGTGCATCCTGAAGGCTATACCTTTTGTTTTTATCACATAGTATTTTTGACTTTTTTTAATCAAAAAATGGTTGAGATAATGATACTCCTATCTGGCCCCTTTTTTTTTTTTTTTTTTTTTTTGCGTGAAATCACAGTAATTAATACTTTGGATTTTAGAATTCTCTCATGATATTGTGCTTTAAAGGGTCCTTGTTTTTCTACTTTTAGTCTTCCTTTTTCATCTGCTTTAAGTCTGAAGGGCAATATATGCTGCTATCTAGTCTGTAACTGCAGTTCATATTTGATTCCTCATTTACCATTAAATACAAAGTATATTTTTTGGTAATGGTGAAAGCTGAATAGTATGAATTTATCGATCATTTTATCCATTTTTTTTTTCCCAAGAATCTTCATTGGACTGACGGGTTTTAGCTTGCTCCAGTGTCATTAGCATTTGGATCTTCCACATGCAAGATACAATCACATCTAAACAAGAGACTCAGATTTTTTTTTTTTAACTCTTATGTGACTGGGTGAGGCATTATGAACATCAGGGGTAAGGATATTGAAAAATGTAAAGACCAAGATGTTGGTGTCTTTGGAGATAATTTTGAATTTCTGGTTTGCAAGTAATCCAACTGAAAACTCGATGGAATTGTTGGTTATATCCAAACTCTGCTGCAATTCTTACCTCAGATAATTTTGCTTTTTACTAGGAAACTCTGAAATTTTCTGTGCTTTAAATTTTATAAAAATATTTAGCTGGGAACAAGATAAAATGGATGTGTAGATAAACAGCTTTACAAGTACTTGCTGAAAGTAGAATTCTGATATTGGCTTAAATGATTGGCATCTTTCTGTTTCTTTTTTGAATAACTTCGTATCATCGTCCCAATGATCTGTGCTGTAAAACTGTATATAGGGTTTGCACCTGTTCTAGTGGTTTGTGTTGCAACAATGATATAGTGAGGGAGTTAAAAAGGGTATCCTAAGAATTTGAGGCTTTGATTACTGGATGTGTTGTACTGGCTGCCTGATGTGAAATGTTACTGAAGCTATAGATAAAATAAACTGCTCTTTCCTGGAAGAAAATATCCACGGAATTGCTACTCTAATTAGTGTGTAGGTTGATAGCTAGATATGTACTTGGTATAAATTCAATGCCTGTCTCTGAGCATTTCTCTCTTCCAGGTATTCCATTTGGTTGGATAGCAAATTGCGTCTCCAACGCGATCCTCTGTTGTTATTGGAGCACTTCTTGTGGCGAAAGGGTCATGAATATGCAATATCAAATCACTATGATCGTCATTGTGTTTGGGAAGAAGTGGAGCGGAACAAGAAGCTTAATAAATTCAACCACACTATGATTGATCAGCAATTTCAATTTTATCAGGCTGACGGGCTTAAGAGATTTAATGCCTCTGATCCTGAAAAGATGCTTCCAAGCAGTATGTTCATATGCACCTTTTTGTTTCTCATTCATCTTTGGTGGGAAGAAGTACGATATTTGTCTGGGTTGGTCCAGGATAAATTCGGATTGGGATCTAATCTGTTGTCCTTAATGATTTTATTTCTTTTGGCAACAGATGTACCAGAAGGGTCTTTGATAATAAGGGCACACACACCAATGTCAAATCTGTTTTCATGTCTATGGTTTAATGAGGTGGACCGTTTTACTCCAAGAGATCAGTTAAGCTTTGCGTTTACATACCAGAAGTTGAAAAAGAAAAATCCTAGCAAAACATTTTATCTCCACATGTTCAAGGTGAGCAATGTTTGTTTGAAAGCTCTGTGCCAGCAAAATAAAGCAATAATAGAGCCAATATTAGGATTTTGTACATAATTGAAGTATTAACATCTTGTTGCTTGGGATTTGCAGGATTGTGAGAGGCGACAGATAGCAAAGTTGTTCCACCACAGGTCCGATGAAAAGCATAGTACGTCACGGGATGCTACGGAGTAGGCGAAGGGAAGCAGTGTTGCACATAGTGTGAGTTTCCACTTTCTTCTGTACGTTATGCCTGGACATGCCTTGCCATTCTTGGAAAATATAATCGCTCCCCACGAGTTTCATATTAGGTCGTGGATGCCGGTACAATACAGTATACTGGATTTTTTCAATGAGGACATAATTGTGGTTGATAACAATGGTTCTGCTGGACCAAAGTGGCGGGGCAGCTAAACACTTGAGGTTAACAGCTATGGAAGGAATCGTTCATTTTGTAGTTCCTCATTTGTATTAATTTTATTCCAATTCATTCTATGTTTGATGGCTAGACGAGCCATCATCCAATACTCATGTAACTCTAATATTGATTTTGGGAAAACTACTGGTGCCATATGTATTTTTAGGGACGATACGACCTGGGCAAAATTTTTTGATTGGTCATTTACAGTGTATTCTAGCTTTTGGAAACATTTTTAGATCAATACATTGATGTTGGTTCGTATATATTCACTCACTATTCACAAGATTATTGGAACAAATTTTTTTGCTTTGGATTTTTGTTATCTTAATTTGCATCTCTAGGAGCATGAGTTGTATCTATATTTGTCAAGTGGGGTCGTAAAAGCAGGAGCATGAGTTGTACCTTAACTGTCAATTGATGTGGGGTAATAATTCCATGGAAATCCAAGCAAACAAACTTCACAATTTTATCCAGGTACAATTTCTTCCACTAACCCTTTTTTAGTCTTTACGTTGGTATGAACTTCATGTTCCCAAAAGAGGGGGGGGGGGGGGGGGGGGGGGTACACGTGTCAGATGTTGATTTTTCAAAATTAAAAAATAAGATAACAAGACCATATTTTAGCATTGAAATGAAATAATTTGGGCATGGTTAGATGTAAATGGAAAATCAATTTTTTTTTTTTTTTTTTTGGGCGATTGTACGTTTAATTTACTCTTTGATTTAGAAGAATTACAAGTTTGTGTCAATATTCTTTCAAAAAAAAAATTAGTTGGTGTCATGATTCTAATTTAGCGTTGTTTATTATTTATTTTATTTAATTTTATATAATTTAGCGTTGAATCATTGTTAGCTATTAGCCACGTGAAAGACTAAATTATTTGAATAAAAGGACTTTCTTATTCATTCCACAACCAAACTTTTTTCTTGTTGGTAGGTGTAATAGCACTTTAAATTAAATTAATCGGGTAAAAAATAGCCTGATTCAATTTGCTTAAGATTGGATTAACCTTAATTGAAACCAAATTTGGGCTAAGTGTCACGAATGTATTCACAATTGATGTTGAAGATAGGCATACCTCATGAGATTTACCACAAAGGTTAATGTTTCAATGAACCAAACTAAGTTTAATCAACAAACAATGAAGTGAAGCTGTAAAATAGCCAAATGGGGCAAAGTAGAATAAAGAGAATGAAAGTCCTTGCTAATATGCGTGGAAATCATCTCTTCCTTAGGTAATCATATCCACACACTAAACACAAAAAATAGAAAATAGAAATTATAGTCCATATTTGTTTTAAGGCAAATCTAGTGCTAATTTTCTAAATTGTGTGATTATTAGTTGGTAATTAAGCTGATAATTCTTTTTCTTCCCTCGATAACATTCTCAAACAACTCATTAACTTCACTCTCAAGCAAGTCTAGCCCTTCCTTGAGAACTAGAGATTTGTTCTTTAAAATCTCTAAACTTTTTGTTAATTTCCCTTCATCAACACTTGCTTCCCTAGTTGAAATAATCTGCCCTTTGAATTCGGCAAATGCATCCTCAATCACCTCATTCTCGTGTAAAACTGGCCTCCTCAAATCATGTGCGTTTTTAAATTTCTCATTTAGACAATTGATGAGTTTTTGGACACAATCCGAGGATGAATCCGAATCACACAAATCAGTATAGATTTCCTCGTCAATTTCAACGTGAATTGGATGAAGAATTGAGCATAAGATGAACAATGAAATAATAGACATTGCGCTCCCAATAGATTGCAAAACTTGCATGTTGGTCCTTGTCTTCAACTTCACTTTAGTAACTTCTTCCTTCTTAAGGTTCATTCCTCTTAAATTCTTCACGTCGAAAAACTTGCTATAATTATCTCTTTCAAGCCTCTCGAGTTCGATCTTACTTGTCGACGTTGAAAAGGTGGCATCCTTCAATCTCTTAATCATGAAGTTGATCAACTGTCGATACCTATCTAAACCCGAAATGGCTGACTTAAGCAAGTTGCAGAAATCCAAGAGATCCAAAGTTACACTCATATATTCATCAAGCACATGTACAGCTTCCCATGAAGTGGGAAGATTAGATCTCTCGAAATCAAACAGGAAATGAGAATGAGTCTTCTTGATGACAGACATGGCCTCGCAACACCATCGAAGAGAAAGAGGATTCTCTTCTAGAGACTTCAATAGCCGCTGCAGATCAATAACCATAGAAGAAAACAGCTCAACAGCTAGTTCATCGGAAAAAGACGGCTTAAAGGACATGAAACATGTTAGAAACATGTTTGCAATATATCCTATGCAATGTCTGGTAACGAAAACAGAGGATTATAGGTGTTGTAGCAAAAAGGCTTAGACTTGGTTTATGGACTCACATATTCAGATGTCGAAACGGACAAATAGATTATATTAGCATACCCTCAGACTTGAAGGTGCAGAAGCTAACAGAAACTGAATAGGACTGGTAATATTGTAGCTTTGTAGTGTAAAATACTCTCTTTTCTCTAATAAGTGGAAAAGAATACGTGAAAAGCAAGAACTTGAAGGTTAAATAATTAAGAGTATGGAGATGAAGGATGAAGAGGTTAAGTCACGCAATACCCTTTTGCTATAAACAGCAGAAAAGCGAGCATTCACAAAGGAAAGGGACATTTATTCATATTATTTGTATATGTGGTAAAGGTTGCATTAATCCAGCAAATATGTTTGGGTAACAACTTGTTTAATATAATGTTACTTACAAGTTAAATAAATATCTTATGCTTTCTTTGTTTAGAGGAACTGTTAAATTTTCCTTTGTTTAGAGGGAATGTTAACAAGGATGCTAATTAGGCAATACAGAAGGATTAGTTTTTCTGGTGGTAACCTAGTGGATGAGGATGATGGAGGGAGTATTGGTTAATCTTCGATATCCCCATATCTAGTTAGGGCAATCGTGAAATGATATCGAGATGTAAATCCTAAGATAAACTTGTCTTATGAGGACAATCCTATATTTAGGAGGTCATGACTCATAAATTGTGGCACCAGAACCAGATTTGAACACCAAAGCGTAGACTAGGGACGACTCCTCTATTGATTAGTATCAAAATATCGTATTTGACAGAAAAAGAACAAGAACACCAGCAAGATAGACGAGTTCAATTTAAATATTTGAGATGTCTCGAGAGTAAAAAAAATTCATAATCACAACAGTTTCTGACTGAAACAAGAATCAGAATTGTTACAGAGGAATAACAAAATCAGGTTGGTAAGAATGTTGTACCCCACTGACAAATCTAAGATGGTTATACTTATACATCAGAAGAATTGTTTAAGACACTTCATTAAGGCCTCAGTGTGCTCAGGCTTTCCAACAGATACACGAACATAACCTTTCATTTCCTTGTTATTGTAGTGACGGATCATAACACCCATCTTCGCAAGGTCCTCCTGTTTAATATACGAGACAAAACACATTTGTTCAGGCTATCAGATATATAGGCATCAATGGTTAGAACTTAGAAGGTCGTTTACAAAGAATTTAATTAAAATACAACTATTATTCAGCATATGTTTTTGCAACTCCAGGCTTTTTAGATTTTAATTAATGTGTTGCTTTGTTAATGGAATTAAGGTTAATAAATCTCAGCTAACTAGATATAGATTACTAGATATAGATTGTGGCCTATTATTGGATAGAAATGTGGGCTATTATTTGAAATGGATGGAGTAACAACTATCACAAAGCAAGATATGGTGATTGGTGACTAGTAAGCTACAAACACATTTTACATCTGTATCCAAAAATAAAGAAAAAGGGCAATGTGATAGTACCTTGAGCTTCTTTGCATCCATTCCAGAGGTAACTTCACAAAGAATAAAGTTGGAGTGGCTTGGAAAGGGTCTAAGAAACGGAACTTCCTCCAAAAGCTTATAAAGCCTCTCACGTTCTTGGACCAAAGCCTCTTTGACATTCTGACAGAAGGCTAAATATTAGCAAAAATGACTGGAACACAAAGAGATCTACTAATAAAATAGAGATAAAGTCGAGGAAAACAATAGAAAGAGCAACAGAATTTACTTCTAGATAAGTAGGATTTTCCAATGCAGCGCAAGCAGCTATTTCAGCAGCTACAGATACATTATAGGGTTGTTTTGCTCTCCAAAGATATTCAATAATACTAGAAGGGAATGCTCCATATCCCACTCTAAGGCCAGCTAAACCTGTTGATGAATCAAATAACTTATAAGACGCTATAGGTTCACTTTACCAAGTAGAAATAGAAACTAATGAAATTGGGCTTCAATTTTTTTGTCTCCAACAACTTCCGCATGAATAACAACAATAAAGCCTTAGTCCCATAATGATTGGGTTGGCTAACATAAATCGTCATAAGGAACCGTCCGTAAAAAAATGAAACATAGCAAGAACATTGATTAAATAAAAACATTAAAAGTGAGAATCAAAAAAGGGTGTACAAATAAAATTTGAGTGTGTTTTAGAAGAGTGAACTTCTGCAAGAATTAAATAAAAGAAAAAGTTAACCATTAACATACCAGCCCTTTTGCTGAATGTCCGAAGAACAATCAAATTCTCATATTGTTTCACCCATTTCATACGAGATTCAAGTCCTGCAAACTCAACATATGCTTCATCCAATATCACCAGTACAGGAAGGTTGAGGATCTTCAACAGATCTTCGTCACATATTATACTGCATGAAATGCATGTAAAAAGCATATTGTCAGTAAATTGCACTTGAAGTTAAGTTATGAAGGTAAAAGTTAGAATTTCAAAATAGAAAGAGCATTCATGGAATGCACACAAAAGATGTTGTACAAACAAGAATGAGACCACTTATCAGCAAAGATTTGGAACTCGTTACACATCAAGCTCACTCCACAAACTAAAAAAAATATACAATGAACTCTCTTTTCAATATGACAAAGTACATTAGTTCACCAAGTTATCTCTTTAGTGACTAAGAAAGTAATTATCTCCTTACTTCTTAATAAATTGAGAATATAATTCGTTATATCCAGAAATTTACTAAATATACTATCCCGTCTAGTGCAGCTATTCAATGTTGATCGAGAACCAATTATCACAACAATTCTAAATGCATACTAGATGGTAACGCCAGACATAAACTAGACCACAAAAGTATTTCCAAAAACATGCCATAGTTTTACCAACTAAGCACAAATTTCTTGTTTTCTACAGAGTATATTCTAATACTTTATAGTGTAGAATTTTACAGGTCCACTTCCACCAACCAAATTAGTGTCCCGTCACCCTAAAGCTTATCCAAAAGCATTCTCCTCCAAATACACATGAGCCTCTTACAAAACAGTATTACATTACGAACCTACAAGTTTGTTCTTGTACAGTTTAAAATTGTTTTAAGTCCAAAACAAGTGCTCATCTTTATTAAAAAGTATAAGGATTTTATTTATTTTAACAAATGTGCCATATTAACACACAAAGTCACTGTTTCAACTGAGAACCTGTACTGTATGGAATATATTAACAGCATAATTTTATATCCTACTGTCACTTACCTCCCATCTGGATTGTTTGGGGAAGTAAGAAATATGCATTTTGGTTTCTCGAGTTCAACAGTACGTGCAATCTCTTCAACATTCAAGCTAAAATCGGCATGCCTTGGAACTGCAGAGGAAAGTAAAAGTTAGAAGCCTATCAACAGAAATTACATTACAGGAACACACACACCCCCCCCCCCCCCCCCCCCCCCCCCTCTCCTTCTCCCCCCAAAAAATCAGAAGATAGAAAAGATAAGCCTAAGAACACAATTGGAGGAGCTAGAAAAATAATTTTATAATGGAATATATAGTTGATGTTAATAGCTGAAAGCTTTAAGTGCAGCATCATCCAAGGTCGTTCCACCTACCCTTCAGGACAACGGCTCCATTCACATTAGCATCAAATTCATACATTGTAAATGTCGGCGGACAGTCAACAATTTTGTCACCAGGTTCCAGCACACAACTGAGCTACATGATCATTCAAAACAAATGATAAGATACACTGAAACTTTAGCATCAGAAGCAGGGGGCAGAGTTATGATCTCTAACCGCATGATCAGGTCAATGAGCTCATCGGCACCGCATCCTACAAGAATGTATTCAGATTCAAGGCCCGAGTCTTCTGCAAGG
This sequence comes from Chenopodium album, assembly GCF_948465745.1. NCBI lineage: Eukaryota > Viridiplantae > Streptophyta > Magnoliopsida > Caryophyllales > Amaranthaceae > Chenopodium > Chenopodium album. Next base: position 50,925,489 of record NC_137849.1, read on the forward strand.
GCAGCACGTAACCTTCTACTTTCTGGATCAGGATATATGTACGGAAATTTCATGTTCCCCAGAGCTTCAGACACCTAGAGAGCAATCTAACTTGTTAAGGGAATGAACTTTTGCTATAAACAGAAAAATAAATTTAAAGACCCCAGTGCAGACAACCAGCAAAAGTAAAACTCATTTTTGCATAACTTGCCTCCGGAGGTGGACCGTATGGGTTCTCATTTGCATCCAATTTAATGATATCCTCAGGCTTCCTACCGAGCCGTGTTGATAAAACCTATCACCAATGCACTCAAGTGACTACATAATTAAACTAATTACAATTGTAGCCACATTGTTAATAACAGATTATACACTTCCAACCTCATCAGAAAAAAAACAGGATAAAACTCAATACCAATCAAATTAAAATAAATTTCAACATATATACATAAAATCAAACACAGTAAGCTCTAATTCTATAATCATCTAACTAATCAATTGAACATCACATATCATCAAAATCAAGAAACTATCAAAAACAGAATAATAAGTGAAATTTTTACCTCAAAAGGTAAAATGGGTTGGTAAGGAGATAATTTCCTGAGATGTGGTCTGATAAAAGAATCCCCAGTAACCTTTGGTTGGCCATTTTCACTCACTTCTTTAACAGGTAATGTAGATGCCATTGAAATTACCCTTCTCTGATAATTCACCTCAAATCCACAACTGGGTTGACCAAAACTTCTTGATTTAATCAGGCAAGCAGAAGAAGTGTTGCAAATATCAATCACACCCATTAAATTAAACCTGCATATGATTTCTAAATTAGCTTTCTTTTTCCAGAAATTTGTTTGATTAATGATTTGATACAGGTAATTAAAACCCACATGAAATAAAGATGGATTATTTTAATTTAATATGATGAATAACTAATCAGTGGAGTCGTGGAGAGAGAAGAGAGTATGTACCTGGAGTGGAATGGTAAGAAGAGAAGGAAGGTAGACAAAATGAAACCCTAAACCCTCAAAATTGAATTCCAATAATAAGACGGAGTAGTTGTTGTAGAGTTGTAGTTCAGACATCAAACACTTGGAAAGGCCTGATCTTTGTGAATTGGTGACAAGAAAATATCGCAAGTTGTTTAAAGATTCGATTTTTTTTTTTTTGTTCTTTGGAGGAAAATATGCAATTATTAATTGTCAATATGGAGTAATAAATTGCTAGATCATGCATTATGTCAACACTAAGCAAATGGCAACAAAATTAGTCACTAGAAGATTAAGTGAGTTTTCTACCAATTTCATTAAGCAAGCTTGATTTTGAGTTATGAGAAATAACGTTAAAAAATGATTAGTACTATTAACCAACTCTTTCGACAAATTCAAGATCAATATTTCAATCTATAATAGAATCTATACAATGTAATTTAATTTTCAAAAGTGGAATAATTTTTTTGGTACTATAATTCAAGATGAAACGTTGATTTGTACTGTATAGTCCATTAGTACCATAATCACTTGCCTCTTAAGATCAAAGGAAAGGCCATTTCCAAAAAGTGGGGAGTAAGAAGTAGAATTGGCCAACAAAGAATTCCAAAAACAGGAAAAGAATCCTATTGGGTTTATTAAAGAGGCCCAATCAAAATTCAGGATACATTTTAAAGATGATGTTCATGTATATCATGATCCAACTTCACTTATGGGCTAAAAGTCCATAGTTTCACCTACAATGGCTAGTTGGCTATAAAAGTGGTCAATTTTATGCGTGACTTCGAGCAAATATAGAAATGAAAATTTTGTTAATTACCATTTACCAGCTATATAGGGCAATAGGCTGGTCTACAATTGGTTACAGATCCAGAGTCGAGACTACTTGGTTTGGATCATATCGGATAATAGTTCATATAAAATACTCCATAAATTCGTTCGTGCGAAATGAATATATAATTTATTTATTTTTTGGTTTGCATCATTTTAATTCTGATTGCATTTAGATTTATATAAATGACATGTTGTTTCTCTCAACTACTGGATAATGTAGTGTTAATATTAGTATAAACCAAATCTTAGATGGTTCAAGGCACTAAGTAGCTAGGATTTCCAGACCCTCTGGGAAGAAATGGAAGTACCTTGATGCTTAATCTTGTCGGGTCAAAAAACACACTCTAAAATCCAAATTTGAAGGCTATATAATTAATACATGAAATCGGATAAATTTTGGGTAGTGTTGAAAACTCATGAAATCAAAGGGAACACACGTCCTAGGGTCGTATTATGTTGTTTGAAAGCATATATGACCACAATCGGTCATATAAGGAGCCGTGATGGCCTCAGTTACTTAAGTGAGGTTTGTAGGAAAATGACTAGATTTACTATTTAACAAAAAATAGGTAAGTTTGAATCACTCAAATGGCCTCCCAAGGTGTTTGAGGGGTCCATGGGAAACATCTTGACTTATTTCCTTTTCGGTTCTAAAAATTCCAAAATTGTTAAAATTAAAGGTTGTAATGCATGCTTTTGAATTAGTTTTAGAGGTTTCAGGACCTAGTGTCAAAAAATCTCAAGACTATAAGGGATGTATTTTGGGGTCATATAATGTTGTTTAGAACCATATACAATTAATAGTCGGTCACATAAAGCCCCATGGTGACTTTGCTTTAATTAAGTCAGGCGTGTACATAAATAGCTAAATTAATGGTTTAAAGGCAAAGTAAATAGTTCCAACCACCCAATTAGGCTCTAAATTTTCCATGGGAAGAACCTTGACCACAATTCCTTTTGGGTTCGAGAAAGTCCTAAATTTTCCTAAACTAAAGGCTATAATCATGCTTTTGGACCAATTTTTATAAATTTCGGGATCTGGTGTCGAAATTTTTTGAGATTGTGGAGAATGCATATCAAAGTCATATAAGTATGTTTGGAAGCATCTATGACCACTAGTTAGTCATATGAAGTCCAGTGGTGGCCTTGATTTAATAAAATGGGCGTAAGTTATAAATTAGTAAAATAGTAGTTTAAGGCAAAGTGAACAATTTTAATAACACAAATGGACTCCTAAGGCGTCTCGAAAACCCACACTTTTCCTTTTCCGGCTCAAAAAAGTTGAAAATTGTTTAAGACTAGAGAAAATATAATCCAATTTTATGGGCTAGTTTTGGGATAACAAGTAATAAGTACTCCGTAAGTAATACAAAAGAAATTTCCATATTCCAGTCTTAGAAGTTAGAAGCTATAGTAGTAGCGTTTAAGTTGTTTCAAAATTGAAGACTGTTTCCCTGTCCCTCCATCAAATGCGGTCATCACGCGGAAATGAACAAAACACAATAGAAGATTGGTGGAGCCTTGAGAATAAATAAACAACTTCGTAATTTCGTATGTTTTTATTAAGTTGGGCCCATTATATCACTGCTTCACAATAGAAGTTTTGAACAAAAGATTTTGCAAATGTCAAAAATAAATTAGAAAGATCATTGGAATCAACTTGTCTTAAATTCCTTTGTTACATTATCAAGGGGTTATTTGTTACAATTTTTTTCCATGTTGGGTGCTTATAAAAACCCGACTTGGATTACTCAATTCGATAACCTACCAATCCATTTTGAAAATTTTGGGTAGTTTAATGAAAGTTTTTAAACCTACCAAATATTGTGGAGGGAAAACTGAAAAGAACTATATATATGCATGTATACTTATTATTGTGTTTAAAAGATTTCACAATTTGCTCTTAAAATAGCTCTTATTTTTCCTATCGAACTTATTTTAACTGTGAAATGAACTTAAATAGCTCTTATTTTTCCTTGAACTCATTTACACCCATATTTTTTTAAAATAAGTAAAAATAAGGTTAATTGAATGTAAACTAAGCTAAAGCGTCTTAATGAGATCATGACGATACCCCTCTCTAATCATAAGTAATCAATGAAGCAATGAGATGTAAGTTTCAACGATATTACACATTAACACCCAATCATGAGTTTGACATAAATGAAGCAATAAGATGAACGTTAAAATGAAATCATAACAACATCCCTTCATCAATTATCATGAGTTTGACTATGATGTATATAAATTTAAAATTGAACCATTCTACCACTTGCTCTTACTTTATTGTGTAAATCAAATAACGTATGATTGTTTAAAGTATCCCCATACAATTTGCATGTTAGACTTCAATCATGATGAATTCATGAAATAAATCATTAAATCACACAATATAATTATAAAGAACAAATTAAATTATTAATTATTATTGCAAAATCCCGAAATTTATCTCCTTTAATTTTAAAAAATATCCTATGTGCATTAGTATCTTACTTACATAATTACCAAATAATTAGTAATAACCCATAACAATATGTATGGTTATTATAACTCATAATCTAAGCTAAACTATAAATAACATTTAACAACATATAATATATCTATCAGTATAAAATCGAATCAAACTAGCTAATTTAAACCAAACCAACTATATATTATTATACAATCAAGTATAGTTATATGTATGTATATATATAATAGTGAGATCAAATTGCAAGAAAATCTAATTACATGATGAATTAGTCAATAGGACCTCTTCTTTGTAGATTGTTGAAGAACAAAGAGCCTTTTAAGAACCTTAACTAAAAGCAACATACTTGGTTTCTTATTACTTTTAGTATTCTTCAAAGTACTTGTTCTTACTAACTTGAATGGTGTAGGAACACAACCAAATTGCACAACTTCATTACTTCCCTTAGGATAATTTCCATGAAATTCAATCATCCTTGGATCGCGCTTATTTTTGAATAATTCCTCATAATTCAAATCCTCCCAAAGCATGTCCATCTTCTCTTGATCTTGTTCATCATTAAAATCATTGCCACCCAATTTTGATCGTTTTGTCAAGCACTTTCCTTCTAAAAATGAGCAACTCTTCCTAGAATAAAAGTTGCCATTTTCTGTTATTTTCGCGTTCAACTTGAGCTCTTTTCTTGTTTCTTCGTAGGAAGGCCGTGTAGGAGACGCTGCAGGAGAAAGCCTCCATAAAGGAGGAGAATCGATTGGACTGTTGTTCGGATTCGTGGTAGGGAAGGTGAACTCATCTATTTCCATTTGATTTGGATGATGATCAAGTAGTTCTTGTAAATAAAAATGGTGTTTTTTTTAAGGAAATGGGTTTGGTTTTGTTTTGATATATTAGAAGCACAAGTTTTAGTAGTTCAACTGCTATGAAAACTCAAATGATTTAGAATTCTTGGTGAATGTTATAGCTGTTTGTTCTAACACATATATAGTGTAGGGTCCCACAAGAAAGAGAACTCAACTCTAAAGTCCATGTTTTACCTTTTTCACAACAGCATTTACCAAATTAAAATTTATACAAAAAAAAAAATAAAAAAAAATAAAAATATGGTTTTAGTTTTCTGGGTTGGACTAATGTCAATGCTTTCTAGTTTTATAAAGTGAGAAATTTCTTGCCATTAGGTCTACTAGTCAACATTAATGCACCTAAAGTCAATAAGATTTTATATCTTCTTTTATCTTTGAAGTTTGTACTAAAATCTTCTACACTAGTAGTAGTACAGACGTACACTCATTGAGTAATGATTACGGTTGTCGGTGTTTGATCCTTTTAATTCGTGCTTAGACCTTGTTTTTTTTCAACTTAAATAGAATAACTTCATAAAGTATGATATAAATATTTAGTGAATAATAAGAAATTAGTTTCGTTATGTAACATTAAGTTCAGTTTAAAAAAAGATCAATTGAGGAAACTAGTTATTTTGTTAGTCGTTTTTTTTTTATTTACTTTTTTAATGTACATTAAGAAAGTTAATAAATTTCTGCATCATGGTATAATCACACGATATACAATAATGACAAAATCAAGTTCATGAAAGAAGTTCAGAACAGACAAGAATAGTGAGATGATTTTGCTTTGTATGAGAAGAAATCAAGTTCCATAAAATGAAGTTTGATACAAGTTATCAATTGATGTGATTATTTGTGGTAGATTGGTTTTTAAAAGCTATCAGAAATCTAGAATTTTCTGTGCTACAGCCATCTGTAGAACTTGGAGGCGTCCGTCATCATATCGAAAATATGTGGAGATATTCACACCCTTTATATTTTGCACTCGAAACTCGAAAGCGACATAATAACCCAAAGCAAGGTTTATGTGAAATGATCGAAAGAGGAGTTACTAACCATCAATGTCATACCTGCATTATAGCGTATGTACAAGGAAGTTCACATGATTTCTCTTTCACCATTCTGCTTTGTCCAAAGTAAGGAGCTTCAGTTTGCGCGATTTATAACTGTAACATACTTGAAATGCATATCACGGGGGCAATTTGGAAATTTGAAAGGAGACATCATTGGGATCTTGGGAGTTATTATGTAGACATTAAGGGAAAATTTGACAATCACAGTTATAAACTTTGTTTCTTGGTTGATGCACGATTTAGAGAGATTCTGATGGGGCTGAAGTACAAGATTAAGAAACACTAAACATGGAAATTGATCAACAAAAATGAATGTAATGATTAACTGCCTTTGTATCTTTATACACCCCTCGAAACAAACTCGAGTCTAAATTAAGTTGTATTGAACAATCTTAATTATCTACAAGGCATTCATCATCCTTTCATCAACCACTCAAAGCCCGAATGAGATTTCTTAAAATTGGTTGGAGGGCAAGAGCTCATAGACATGTGCATTGAAGCAAAGCAGTTAAGCAGCTTGATCTATTTTAATCCTGAGTTGTGTGCTGCTTGGCTGAACAGTCGATATTTGTAATCAGAAAGAATGGGAGCTCAGTCACTTGAACTAAAATACGTGAGAGCCCCGACTCTAATGATAAACCATAGGGCACTTGCAGATTTTGAAGCCACATGCTTTGTTATGATGTATGAGTTAATTCTAGGTTCACCAGAGGGGCACCTTCAAGATCAAATTCCTCCATGTTCGAGTGCTTGGGAGTTCGTGAGAATGAAAATGATGGGCCTGAAGAAGGGGAGAAGATGAGAGAATACTAGATATAACAGACAAAAAAAAAACCCAATGACAACAAGTGAACAAGGACGTACTGTCTGTCATGTCCTTCGTTTTATGCAGAAGAAAAGTTCCTGCCAGAATTGTTACAAATCCACACATCTCTGTGACAATTTGACTGCCATTTTGTCCAGCCCAATCCTGCATAAAAACCAAATCCAAGTTTAATCTGGGAATAAGAAAGATCCTTCAGACATTTAAAGTTCGTGTGCTTGCGAGAGAGAACAAAAAAGAGGTGAAATGGACTGAGAAGCACTTAACCAATGTATCATCGCACCCACCCGTGATTTCACCCCCCCCCCCCCCCAAACGTAGAAAATCTAAACACTAACACTATGTTTGGATAACAATTTACAAGGGGAAGGAGATAGGAGGAAGGGAAGGGGAAAGAGAGGGAGAGGGAAAGTGGAGCTTCATTTTCCCTCCAAATCTCTCCAATTTTGAAGGGGTAGTGTATTAAAAAAAGAGTGCAAAAGAGTCCCTCCTTCTCCCTCCCCTTCCTTCCCTCAATCCATTATTAAAACAAGGTGATTTGTCCCCCTCCCTTTCTCTTCCCTTCCTTTCTCTTCATTTCCTCCAATCCAAACAATGTACAAGTTAGAATCAAATCATATAGTTTTTCAAACCCTATTTTAATACTATAGCCCATCCACTTGAAGGAAGGGTGACAACTTAACACCGATGAACAACTTCAATGCCAAATCCCCTATCAGAAAGACCACAGGTCATTTAACACTATTCAGCTCCTATCTCTCCATCCACGACCACAATGCAAGCATCACAAAGGGATACACACAAAAGAAAAAGACTGGGGTGGTCGATGGGAACTGTGGCAAAATTAATCGTGTAGCTCTAAAAGAATTAGTTTGTTTGGATCTCACTACGAATAAATCTTGCTAATATCCAGGAGAATACAATATACCCTAGAGAACGTGTGCACTGCTAGTTACCACATTTTCCCAAGAACATACATACAAATTAACCCATATAACAAGCACACAGGAATTCTTGATGCAAATGACACTTAAACCACTCAAAGAGATAGAACTTTCAGGAAAATGGCCCGCGTACAAGCACAGAGATTTAGACACTTTTTTTTTTCATTTATTTTATTTTATTTTACTGTGGCTACACTACGGGATCAAGTAACGTAATGTAACAATATGAAAAGGCTGCTTGTGCCATCTTTGCAAGCTGTTGCACTTCATTTTAATTTTTAAATTCTTAGCTTGCTTATTACTATTTATAAATACATCTATTGAAGGAGATCAATGCTAAATCACAACCATTTAATATGTTTCTTTCCCCTCCAAGCATAACTTTAGAATTCAGACCAAACAAGATATGTTACCTTAAACATAATAACACTAGCCACAATGGTAAAAGTCGTGAACATCACATAGTATATAGGTGACACAACAGCCGTGTTGAAAGTATCAAGTGCCTGCACATGGAAGACAAACTCATAATCATCTTCCAGTCCAGTCACAGAATAGATAAAAGGACATATATAAATGATAACAATGTCATACTCTATACACAATCACAAAGACGCAACCTACAGCGTCATGAGCACCAAATCATAGATAAAAATGCGACATGGAGTGTCAATATAACATGGAGTGAGACATCAATTTTACAGTGTAAATACATTAGAGGGAAAAAAAAAAAAAAACCGACCAAGAGGGATATCTTTTATGTTCAGCAACAGTACATAATCTTAACAGGGATAAAACCCAATCATTTCAAGATGTCCAAAAGGCTAAGAAACAAGATTTAACATGTAAATCTTGTCTAGCTAATGATAAGACCATAGACATTAACCCATACCCAACTGAACAAAGAATTCAAAGGATTTTCACAGATTCCCAAAGTTAATGTATTAACATGTAGGCATTAAGCTCTGATAATCATTTCCAAATAAACTTAGATAGATAACTAATATGGCAAATAGCATGGAGAGATTGAAGTACTAGTTCAACGAAATTCAAGGAGCACTGGTTTCAACATTAGGAATCACATCAAATGAAATGCAAATAAGGATACTTAGGGAGGGGGACCGGAGGGGGACCTAAGAGAGGTTATCCACCACGAGGGCCTGCAAGTGATTCAACATAAACCATGCAACTTACCAAAAGTTGCACAATCCTTTGTTGAAGACAATTAAAGGAGGTTAAAAGTATGCAACCATCAATATCAACTACATATTAAAGCAATGCATACCTAATTTCCTTGTCACGTTGTACTTTCTCATTTGCAATACCAAGTGATGGATATGCAGGTATTATAGTCATTTTTTTTAAAAAAAATGGAAGAACATATCCAAAAAAAAAAAAAAGGGAAAAGTAGGAGCATGTCATGAGGAATTGAGGATGGTGGAAGGAAAAAAAATGCCAGTCACCATTGCTAGGTTTGCAACCCACTAATTTCTTTCCTTCATAACAAACCAGGCCACAAAAGACGTGTTGGAGTACCAATCAATCAAGGTCCAAAGATACTTCAAAAAGCTAAGATTCTTTTGCATCTATCACCAATTATACATCCTTCACAATATAGCATAAAAAGGTTACCTTGTTTAAATAATTCATTTGCGTTATAATACAAGATACCACGACAAATGCAAATACCCATGTTTGGGGGTATACCAATTGATTCATTCCTGAGAATGTCAACTTCAGAGCAATTCCAAGTGCTTTAACACCCATGACCTGTTGTAAAAAAAGTAAATATTTGTCACAAATCATTGTAAAATGATACAGTAAAAAGCTATTACAAAATAATATCACCATATAAACGTTGCTAAAAAATGAAATAGAAGAATGCTACCCACATACCGACAAAGACCCCACAAGTGAACAGATTCCAATGTAGACCATCACATGAGTCTGCCCATATTGTGGGACATAGTTTACCATAAGGAAAAAAACTACTAATAGCACCAGAACTGCATATGCAAGGAAACCTGCAAAAAGGAATGAGAGTAACATTTGAGTATGGCAGAATCTCTAGAGCCAGCACACAAGAGCATATAAGTGTGTAACTAAGGTTTTCAGCTATGTTTTGCTAGTTTATGTTCTATAACATTATCAGACTGATAGATAATCTAGATGGTAACAGAATAAAACCTGGCTCTGTGGCTAGATCCCATACTTCTGCAACAGACTCAATTTGGCGCTCTTGGGGTGCATGCAAAACAATCGTTATTGAGCCCACAACACACAGTATACAGCCAAGTATCCCGAATATGTGAAGCCTCTCTCTCAAAATAATATGTGCAAGGGTAGCACTAAAGCAATCACATAAGCAAACACTTCAATAAACAAAAATCAACATATACCTGAATATTGAGCCTGAAAAACACATTGAAGCCAACTACTTACCTTATGATGATACTGACTGCACCAAGAGGAGTCACCAAAATAGCTGGTGCAAAAGCGTAGGCTGCAAAATTAGCAATTTCCCCAACAACCACTGCAGCAAAGTCATTTACATCAGATATCTTAAAAGCAAGGCCTTGATAACAATTACAAATGCAAGTCCTCAAATGAGCTGACCACAAGAAGTACAAGAAAGTAAATGTGTGAAATAAATAAAATGACTTGGGTGAAGAAAAATAATCATATAAGAACATCTCATCTATGTGGAAAATGGCAAAAGCTAATCAGAACAACCCATCTTGGCAAAAAATGAAGATATCACCCTTCTTGATCACTAATCTAGACATTCAATAAGTTAACAGGAGATTCTTGCAGAGAAATGTTCAAATAGGATATAGGACTAGAACCCCAAGAAAGCAAGAATGGACTATTCTGATACAAAAACAGGCTACTTAAAGTCTTCATCTTTTACTAGTGAAAAAAAAAAAAAAAAAAAAATATTAGACCAAGTGGAGTACATAAAATTGCATGATAGTTGAACATGAATATATCAATAATAAGCTAAGGCAGTAAGAACCAAAAACTTTAACATTCTAACATTTACAAAAACAATATTCTTTATTTCAAATATATAATCTTTCATTGTCTGCAGAGGGGATTGGAAAAATGAAAGGTGGGAGCAGGAAAAATAAGAGGAATGGCACATCACAAGATTCATAACTGTAGATAATAGTAATATAAAAAATAGACATGATACAAAAGGGTAAAGAACTTACTAGTTAACATGCCAGTCCACCAAAGTGGCTCATATAAGTATGAGTAGCCTCCACTACCTTTAACAATAAAAAAGAAACAATATCATCAATAAATATTGCAAATATCAACTAACATGGACATAATGAAATATAGATTTAACATTGGGCCAGTTATTCTGATCCAGCAGTAGCATCTCACAATGATAACACACACACAAACAATGGTAACGTGTCTATCAGTCTATCATCAGAATAAAAGTAGAAATTTGATCAAGTTACAGAATTCCCAAGAACAGAAGTGCATATCTTACCAACTCACCATTAACAAAAACAACTCCTCCGATGCAATAAGGCAATAAGCTATTCAAGCAAAAGGTTCATATTAGGCATAAATCTTAGGTTAGGGAATTAAGTTTAGTTTTTTAGGAAGTTCTTGTCACTCTTTAGTTAAAAGTATTCCAATGTCTTACACTCTACAATGTGTGAAGCATTATACTTCCACATTACCAGAAAAAGGTAGCACAACAAATAGAGCTTTGCACATTAAACAAATACAAAGTAGCAAGTCCAACACCTAAAAGATAACCAAAGGGTTAAGAAAAATCACTGAGACTTTACCAGCTCCATCTTGAGCAAAAGGTTCAGATATGACTATATGAGTGTAGATATAAAATTCAACCAATCAGAGTTTTATAAATTTCAGGTCTAGTTTCAAGGACCTAGTTTTTCTAGAATCATATGTAAGTATGCATCATCTTGGTCAAATGGAAGAATTAAATTACTTCAATAACATCCATTTTCTGAAATGCACATCGGTGCCCCCCCCCCCCCCAAAAAAAAAAAAAAAAAAAAAAAATGAAATAATTATATCCTGTACAAGTATAAAAGAGTCCACAGGATCAATCCTTGAGAAGTAAAAGATTAAATCCATAAAAAGTAGCATTTAAACAATCAGCAAAGTACAAGCATTTCAGCCATGGCCTTCATTCAGTAATTTTAGATTGGCATCATCTTCAATCAATCAAAGCCTTAATCCCATAAGTGGGGTCGGCTACATGAACCAGAAGTGATTATTCCGTATAATCATCGACAAAAATCTTGCTTCTCCATCCCTTACGATCCAATGCCTCATCCTGATGCAAATCCATATACTTCATATCCTTCCTAACTCCTTCCAACCAAGTCATTTTCGGTCCCCCACTCCCTAGTCTAGCCCCTCCATGGCCTCACTCTTCCAGATGTTAAAAATAATATTTGTAATAGGTGCATAAAAAGAGGACAAGAACATCAGGAAAAACTACGCCATCCCATATAACACTCTTACACTCCTCCCTAGCAATAGATACTGAAAATTTGTTTCAAAACGATCAAATACTACCAGTCTACCACCCATTACTACCACCCAGTACTGAGGCCTTCTTTGGTGTTTTGAAGTTTAAATCTTTATGGAAACTAAAATTACATATGGAAGTCAGAACTCTGTAGAAATCGATTTCCTTCACTTGCTAAGATCGAATTCCACTAAACTTCTGACGTAATTGCAAAATGAAAAAATTAGCCTCATTCATTCACACAAGTGTTACCTGTTTATGGGAACCAGCACATTTAGCATGAAAAAGAGCACTGGAAGTTCCACTAATCTAGCCCTCCTAAGTAAAAAGAAACTTATCAGGACTCGTGTGGGAAGTAGATTACATAAAAAGCTTTCTAGTGCACAAAAATTGAAAGGCTAGTGGAGCTCGATTTATTTCTGATGTTGAAATTCTCAAGCTAGCTTGCAGCCTGATACACTTGTACCCAACCAAACAAGGTGTAATAGACCTAATAGTGAAGTTTGCAAATAGAAGGGTTGAACTAAGCACAACAATCAATATAATGGACCCCATATGATTTCCATTGCAAAAAGAAATCTTTATTTCAGGTAATCCCCAAAGAATATCAGAGTTTCTAAAACAGTGATAACTCTTGTAAAATCACTAGACTACCATTAATAAACTTTTCACCTTAGATAAATCCCAACAAGCCATACTAATTGCAGAGCTACAAACCAAATATATTTCAGAAATAAATGCCCTCTTTTTACCTGATATGGCATTTTATTACATAATATAGCATTTATCACAGGAAAACAGGGTTTACCATTCTTCCAACATTAAAATGCTCATTATCACTACAACAACCCCCATTCCACATCATCAAGGTCTAAGGAAGTTCAACTTACAACCTCACCCTAACCCATGAAAACTCATCCTAACTTTAGCAGTTCTAAAACCCAGAAGAGCAAAGCAATACCCAGAAACCTTAGAATCCGATAAAACCAAAATGCCACAAATTATTCCTAAAATCATAGGCAGTAAAATCAAAACCCTAATTCAAAATAGCATACCGTTGCAGAAAATGGGGGAAATATGAGCAAATTAAATGTATTAAATACAAATCAAAATTAGTACAGTAAATACAATTAAAGTTGATGTCTTAATTACCAAATTGCAGAAATTAGGTTATATACCTGCTCTAACGCCACTAGATCCAGCTTTCTTCAACCCTTTCTTCTTGACAATAAAACTAGCCCCAATAAAAAAACTGGATGATAAAGCCAAAACCAATCCTTTAATGTTATCAGAAGACATCCCATTATAAGTTCCAGAAGTTTCCCCTGATTCTTGCATTGCTCTAGTTCTTCAAAACCCTGATTTCGCTCTCCAAAATACACAAACTACAATTGATACAGTGTAACTAAATGGCTGATGAATTCAATTACTCAATCCAGCAATAAGCATAAAAAACCCCAGTTTTGAAAAAATAGTATTGTATTCGAGTTTAATCTTCTTCAACCCCCAAAATGTTCTACTCCTTTTTGAAGAAGCTAAACGACAATGTTTGAAATCGCAGAAAGTGGAAGATGAAAGAAATGGTGGGATCTTTGGGAAGGTTGAGAATGAGGGAAGTAGGGGATTTGATTAAAGGGGAATCTAAGTGAGAGGAACCGACATTGATTGCAGAATTACAGAAGAAGAAGAAAGAGAAAGACCTACAGAGAGACACAAAGAGACGATGTGTTAAAGGGGGTTTTCTCACTTTTTTCTTCTTTTCGATTTCCTTTATTTTTCTTTTCTTTTCTTTTTTTTCAGTCTGTCATTTGAGAAGAATGAGGATCACGGTGTTAAACTGTAAACAACTAAACATAGGGGTTAGGGGGCTAGGGGCAGGGCCACGGTTGCACATGTGTTAAAAATCAACCCATCTGAAAAAATAGATTTGTTTGGAACTTTGGATGCAATAATTTAACGCAACTTAATTTTGAAACAAACCTCATTTAACTTTATCGAACCCAATCTGAATAATTGAATTGAAAACTGTAGACGTAGGGCCAAAGTGGTCAAAAAGAAAAGACAATAGAAGAGAAGAGTTTGGGAATGAATTTTTTGAGTTAAAACAAAAAAAAAAAAAAATCCCTTCATGTTTTTTTAAGTGTTATATTTTGACCGCCTAATTATTATACTTTACAGTTTACACTCTCTCATTGTCTATCGTTTCCTACAATAACAAGGTTAAGAAAAAACTTAAATTTTTTATTATTTAACATGCCCCATTTGAATAATACAGAGTAATAATTTAATGTATTTAACCCTTTTTCTTAAAATTCTGTGAAAAATCCTAGAGTATTTATAATCTTATTTTATTTTTAAACTAACATTAGTATACCTCTTATACTTTTAGAGTCACATGTTCATATAGTTAATTGATTTTGTTCTTGTTATAATATTTACTCGTAATTATTATATCTCAAACTCATTTTAGTGAGTATAATCTCATAATATAATATAATGAGTTGGGAAACATTGTTTGGGCCAAAAATTATCTGTTTTTTTACGTTAATATCATATAACAAATCAAAAAGGTTATAGCTTATAATGTCAATAGTGTCTACTAAATAAACAAGGTTAAAATGGATAATAAAATATAAATATAATCCATTATTAATGATTTGATAGTATTAGTGCAACTACTTTGAAAAGCCACTTGTTAAAAAAGTAGTTGTAAAAAAACCAGGAGTACGGATATACTACTAGTCTACTATCCAAGAAGGTATAACGAGAATACGTGATTTTTCAAATTAAAGTCTGTTTCCCATTGATTTCAAGTCAATTCATCCCTTCAAACACGGCAA
Source organism: Chenopodium album (assembly GCF_948465745.1). Lineage (NCBI taxonomy): Eukaryota > Viridiplantae > Streptophyta > Magnoliopsida > Caryophyllales > Amaranthaceae > Chenopodium > Chenopodium album. The sequence continues at coordinate 50,940,805 of NC_137849.1, forward strand.
TACTGTTAGTTTGTTCTGCCTTTGCTTCTCTTCGTTCATTCATCTCCTTTTTCTCAGTCTCAATATATATATAATGCCATTGTCACAGTCGATGAAACAAACACGTACATACTTGAAAATGGGCATCAGTACCATAAACTACTAGTCGATTTTGTTTTTGTTTCTTTTGCGGAGTTTGTTAGTTTTTTGTTAACAATCTTCAACACAGAAATCAATCATGGTCAACCTCTTCCAGCTTCTTCAAAATACCGAAAATTATGGTTATTATAACCCTCCCAAATGGAACGCAAGCACAAACCCATGTACGTGGGAAGGGGTGATATGCACCAACAACTCTGTTACCCAACTCCGTCTCTCCTACTACAACATCTGCAACTCAAGTGTTGAGTGGCGTACTTGACAATTTGGTGGATTTGGATCTGCAGAACAACATTTTGACAGGACCCATCCCTGCTGATCTTGGTTTATATCAGGAGTTATTGTCTTTAAACTTGGCACGAAATAAGTTGTCTGGTGAGCTTCCAACAGAATTGGGTAATCTGAAGCAGCTTCAAGTGTTAAGTCTTGATCACAATAACTTTGTTGGTGAGATTCCTCATGAAATCACACAGCTATTAAACTTGAAGTACCTAAATAACAGCTGGAACTCGCTGAGTGGCTCAATCCCGCCTTCCATCTCAGATTTGACTAACCTTGAAAAGCTGGATTTGTCAAACGACAAATTAAGTGGTTTAATACCCAGAAATATTGGTAACATACAACAATCCTTGATTGAACTTTGGTTGAACCATAATCTTCTTGGTGGGTTAATTCCCCTCATGTCTAGAAAAATACAGATATTGGATCTCTCTTACAACAAACTTTCAGGTAATAACATGTCAACATTATTATTTTAAGTTTTTCAACTTTGGATTAGGCCTCATTTTATCAAATGTTTTGGTGAATCTCAAACACATACTTGGACAAGTCTTACTTTTATAGTAAAACTTACCTAGATCAATTTCAGGTTACATTCCAGAGTTTCTCCAAGACATGTCACAGCTCTCATACTTAAACTTAGCAGGCAACAGCTTGTCCGGGGGAATACCCTCACAACTTGGGTTTTGGTCTCTCAGGTCTCTTGATTTATCCAACAACAATCTATCTGGCCCGATTCCATTCAAGCTGCAAAGATTCGAATATGAAGCATTTTTCAGAAATCGTTACCTTTGTGGGAATCCAATGAATCAGCTGCAGCATTGTTGAAGATGGAGATGCCTCATCGAAACAAAGACAAAATGAAAGCAGAAGCTTTTATGTAGGGTTGTTCGTGAGCATGGGGCTTGGATTCTACTTTGGATTTTGGGGAGTGTGTGGTACTCTTGCACTAAAACATACTTGGAGATATGCCTTCTTCAGCTTCATTGACAGTGTATATAACAGAATATATGTAACTATAGCTATTTATGTTGCCAGATTTCAGAGGAAGTCTCTGACATAAATGCAGTCTGTAGTTTACCATCTCAATATCATTGATGCAGTTGTTGAATAAGCTAAGCTATGTTTCAGTGATTTGCATAGACATAGTGTAGCACCACCTACTTCTCCTGATTGATAAAAGTTTTCTTGGAAGTCCTTACAAATTCCTAAATCTCCAGGGCTAGATGTTCTTTCAATCGTTTTTGTTGTAATCTTGTATTGTTGTTGGATCATAGCATTAATGCGTTAAGTGCATTGTTTTTTAACTAATCTGTTTTTTTTCTTCCACTGTATGTCTCCATAATCAAGACAGCTTTAGCCTTAAGTCGCACGAACATTATGTATTCTATAATTCTGTTAGTAGCAATGGACCTCAGTTTGCTCATTACATTTGGCCTTATTTAAATTATTCGGAGAGATTATATATAGTTTGTTACTCATGCCACAAACTTGGGATTTCTCAATAATTGTGTTAATTTAAAATTTTATTTTTTTGGATTCTCTTACTCAAAAAGTCAAAAGCTTGAAATAATTACATTATACTCGTATTAATGATTTAATTAAAAGTGTACAAAGTTGACGAATGCGAGTATGCAACAACTCTACTTCCCAAGAAATTTCCTAGTTATTTAAAGTCAATATATACAACCAACCTTTCAAAAACGCAAATACTCTTCTGTCTTCTGTTTCCTTCTTGATTTCACTCTTACTTGTGTTTGTCGTAATTCTTCATTTGTTCCTTAAACTAACTTTCAAATGGGCTTCACTATCCATTATTTGTCGCTTCTTTTTATCCTTGCTTTGTGGAGTTCATCAGTGTTTTGTCATCAATCTTCAACACAGAAATCTATCATGCTCAACCTCTTTCACTTAATCGATAATCTACAAAATTCTCATTATTATTTTAATCATGATAATACTATTACTCCCCAGTGGAATGCAAGCACAAACACATGTATATGCACCAACACTGTTACCCAACTCCATCTCTCCTTCTACAACATCAGCAATACAAGTGTTGTATCAAATTTAAACACACACTGTATACAATGTATACAAATGAGAAGAAAAAAAAAAAAAACACACATGTATTCAAAATATAGGATAAAGAACTTCCCTTCCTCCGATAAAATCTAGTAAGGAAATCAATAAAATTCATCAAAAACAGGAATACGTATTTATAAAATTATTCCGTAATTTTTTATTTAATTATAGAATAGGAAGTAAATCAGACTAATTTTTATACTCCGTACAATATACAAAGTACATATATACGTACATGCATGTGATGTTACTATCAGATGGGGGGCATGCAGTGACAAAATACGGAGTACTAACCAACGTGGAAAATGGTTTAGGGAAAGATAGATAGTCTAAATGTAGCACAATTCAGTCAATGCAACTTTAAATAGGGAAAATCCAAGTCTTTGCCTGATTTTTCCAAGTCAACTCAACTTTTCAAACACGCCAATACTCTTTGTGTTCTCCTTTCTTTCACTCTTACCTCTGTTTTGCTCCTCTGTTCTAATTCTTCTTTCTTCATTCTTAATTCCTCACTTCAAACACTAACACTTTTATCCAACATGAAAATTGACGGCCTGGATTTCTTCTTCTTGTTCTTCATTCTTTTCTTGAATTCGGTTTCTTCACAGCTATCTCCAACGCAGAAATCGTCCATGATCAACCTCTCCGAGCACCTTCACAGCCAAGTGTCCTCTTTCTCATGGGATACTAGCAAAGACCCGTGTACATGGACCGGTGTGGCATGCAGCAATCTCAACAACTCTGTCATTAAAATCTCTCTTTCTAGCTTGAAACTCACCAATTCCAATTTCTTACCTATTGTATGCCAAATTTCTTCTTTGGAGGTTCTTGATGTCTCCAAAAACCTCCTAAACTCAATACCAGTTGAATTTTTGTCGAGCTGTGGCGATATTTCTACGCTCAAATCAGTTAATTTCAGCTGGAACAGAGTTTCTGGTCCCCTACCTTCTTTTGAGAATGGCTTTACCAATTTAGTTGCCCTGGATTTATCTCAGAATTTGCTGAGTGGATCCATTGGGATGCAATTAAACGCGTTGGTGAGTCTCAAAAGTTTAAACCTTAGCTCAAATAGTTTCACTGGTTCCATTCCAATCAACTTCGGAGAAGTCAAGGGGTTAGAGCAACTTCAATTATCAGCCAACAATTTTCAAGGCACAATACCAGCAGAGCTTGCTGATTACAGAAATCTAACCTTTCTTGATCTTAGTTTGAATCAGCTCGACGGTGCAATTCCTAATAGAATTCAGCAGCTCCCTGATTTGGAAGTGCTAGTGTTGTCAGGTAACAAACTAAGCGGGGAGGTCCCCGATATTTTTTCCAATAACACAAGACTACAGAGATTTGCAGCCAATCGGAACGGTTTTCATGGCAGTATACCATCTGGGGTAACAAGGTTTCTGAAGAATTTGGACTTAAGTTACAATAACTTAAGTGGGTCAATACCAAATGATCTATTGTCACAACCAAACTTGCAGACAGTTGATCTCTCTTACAATAGGTTGATTGGAACAATACCTGGGAATGTGTCTTCAAGTTTGGTTCGGCTGAGATTGGGAGGCAATTTACTGCATGGAACAATTTTGCCAATCAATTTCAGTGATCTTCAGAGCTTGGTATATTTGGAGCTGGAAAACAACACCTTGAATGGAACAATACCTGTTGCTCTTTGCTCATGTCAGAAGTTAAGCTTGTTGAACTTGGCCGAAAACGAACTATCCGGAGAATTGCCAACAGAATTGGGCAATCTGAAGCAGCTTCAAGTTTTGAGTCTTCAGCTCAACAACTTTGTTGGCAATATTCCTGGTGAAATCACCCAGCTATCCAAGTTGACAAGCCTAAATATCAGCTGGAACTCGCTAAGCGGTCCAATTCCTCCTTCCATCTCAAACTTGGGAAAACTTGGATACCTACATTTGCAGGAGAACAATTTCAGTGGTTCAATACCAGAAAACATTGGCAACTTGAATTTGCTGATTGAACTCCAGCTTGGGAAAAACCATCTCATTGGGAAGATTCCACCAATGCCCCAAAATTTACAGTATTCTCTGAACCTCAGCCACAATTTATTTCATGGGCGAATCCCCAAAGCATCACTTGATCTGATGACTTCCCTGGAGATTTTGGATCTCTCCAACAACAGATTTTCTGGTGAGATTCCAGACTTTCTAACTAGTATGCTGAGCTTAACATGGTTGTTACTTGACAATAACAATCTCTCTGGAGTTATTCCAAAATTTCGTAGCACTGTCATTGTAGATACCAACGGAAATTTAGGTCTTACTTATCCACCACCAGATAGGCCAAAGACCAACCACCGGAAAATGTCAATTGCTGTCAAAATTGCAGTGGTGGTGAGTGCAGCTCTCTTTGGTGGTATGATCGCGATTCTTGGGGTTTTTCTCTCAATGCGACTACTTTACAAGGTTCATGATATAGATGTTCAGTCAAGACAGCCAGATCTTCCCGTCCCTCTGGCTATAGAAAGTCACATCTTGACAACCAATAGCACCCATAAATCAAACATTGATTTTACTAAAGCCATGGAAGCAGTATCAAACCCTTTAAACCTTGTCTTGAAGACCAAGTTTTCGACCTACTACAAAGCAGTCATGCCCTCAGGAGTAAGCTACTTTGTCAAGAAACTCAACTGCACCGACAGGATTTTCCAACCAAGCAACCAAGGAAGCTTTGGGCAGGAGCTAGAGGCTCTAGGGAAGCTGAACAGTTCAAACATCATGACTCCTCTAGCTTATACACTGGCTGCAGATAGTGCTTTTCTCATCTATGAAATGTCATTCAAAGGGACTTTGTTTGATTCCCTACATAGAAGTTCAGGAACTCTTTTAGATTGGGTGAGTAGGTGTAGTATAGCAGTCGGGGTGGCTCAAGGCCTGGCCTCTCTCCATGGATGTTCAACTGGTCCAGTTCTGCTTTTTGACCTCTCAAGCAAAACTGTCTTGCTCAAGTCATCGAAGGAGCCGCAGATTGGAGATATCGAGCTTTGTAAGGTGATCGACCCCTCAAAGAGCGCTAGCAGCCTATCAGCTGTGGCAGGTTCTGTTGGCTATATTCCACCAGGTAAAAGATCTATATATTATTCAGTCTTTCCATCTTAAATTACCTAATTTATGCATTTTGTTTTGCTTTAATATGTTTTTGGTTGGATTTTACTTTCTGTTTTGGTTGGTTTCCTATCATACTTTCAAATTGTAATTTTCTCGGGTTTACAGAATATGCTTACACAATGCGGGTGACACTGGCGGGAAATGTTTACAGCTTTGGGGTGATTCTGCTAGAGCTGCTAACAGGAAAGCAGGCAGTTAGTGAGGGGACAGAATTGGCTAAGTGGGTTCTTAGAAATTCTACACAGCCACAAAAATGGGATCGGATTCTTGACTTCAGAGTCAGTCGGACATCACCATCAGTCAGAAGCCAGATGCTAGCAGTACTCAAAATTGCTCTGGCTTGCATTAACGCCTCATCAGAGGCAAGGCCAAAGATGAAGAGTGTGCTAAGGATGTTGTTGAATGCAAGATGACCACAGCCTAGAAGAACTCAAGTTAATAACTACAGAATGTTGATTTTGAATTAGCCAGGAAATTAAGACAGCCTTGGTAATGGTTTTGTAAAATATACTTAGCTATCTTTACACATGTCAATCACTTCTAGCACCAAATTATTTTTGATACTGTTTTTAAAAGTGAAAATTATTAAACACAAAGCAATAAGTACAACTTCATATATGCAATGAATTCTCTTTAGCAGATGATTATATATTGTTTGCAGAATATTCTTCATTTTAACTGTATATCATAAGACACAAACTCAGCAAAACTGTATCATATACTCAAAATTCACAGGCGCAAAAAGTGGAATCTTCTTAATATATAGGACATTTTGCAATCTGGAACAACTAACAACATTACTTGCTGACAAAAAGGGAATTTCAATGTGAAGTAGGAACTTTTGAAACAGGGCAGCCATTATATTAGACATTATTTGTCGTTCATTAGTTCATATGGTTAAATATCTCAAATACTGCTAGAACTATCAAAAGACAATGATACATGGAACAGATTTGACAATGATGGTGGACAAACAACAATCCAGATGTTTCCGGATTCATAGGAGACCAGCAGTGGAGAAAAACACGAGCAATTCTTTCAAAAAATATTCCATCAGTAATCCAGTCATAAGCTTATAATGTATACTAAAGTCTCCACACGGTTACCAGCACTCGTAATTTGGGAAGCATCATTTGAGGACTGAATATCTCAACACTTGGAAGTTATGTATCAAATTCAGAAGGGAGTAAACTATAGTGTCAGATCCTTAGGATCCTCAATAATTTGAGCTAGAGTTTGCAAGAAAGCAGCAAGATCAGCACCATATATAACACGATGATCAGCAGTAACATTCACCTGCATCTGGTTCTTCATGCCTATCCGACCATCTTTACTGGCAACGACATTTGGTTGAGATGCACCAACAGCCATTATTGCTCCCTGGAGTATTAAGTTCACAACAGAAAATTCAATCAGTTCTGCTTCCGATGATAAAAGCTTTAAGACATTAAAAAGGGGGTCCAATTCAAAAAACTTACAGTTCCAGGTGGGAGAATAGCATCGAAGCGGTCCACACCAAACATTCCAAGATTAGATAAAGTAAAAGTACCTGAGTAAATTACCAGTATCACAATGAGAATCTCAAGATTACAAGAATAACAAATTTCTCAGATGCTTGGATATACAAGATGTACATTGCACATTAAAGACATAGATTACTGGGGTAAAAAAAAAAAAGAAAAAAAAAAAGAGAGCTTTCATAAAGGTCCTTAAATAGCAAAGAACCTAGCCTCGAGTCCACTATGCTGTAAACTACAATGTTTTCTAAATATCTGGATCATCAAATGCCATCAACATTTAATTGACCACCAAATTCCACCATACAAATTCAAACTTGAGAATAGAAGGTCAAGACATGTGTACAAAAACAATCAATCTGAATTTACAACTCTTAAACGTATTTGATAACACCATCCATTCCAAAGGAGAATGAATAATCTATTGAATGCTTACCAATCCCTATTTAACTCCATGTTCAATTTGTTCATCCTTTATAATTATCACATTGCAGCTTCATGAAAAAAAAAATAAGGGGAAAAGATGGGCTTCTGAATTTTAGAGAACAATGTTTTGAAAATTTATATACTAGCTTATACAACATGACCCTCCAAGCAACAAGAAGGCCACCCAAATTCCCAATGCTTGAATGAGATGCCTTTGGACCAAGTAGGCCTCCAAAGGCCCCTTGGAGTCCCCAAGAAACACCTCGATGTATAATCATATAGGGTCAAAAACTGTTCTCTAGAAGCCAAAATTGAAGGATATAATACACACTATCCGACCAATTTTGGGACTCGGAGTCAAAAACTCACTGAATCATAGGGGACACATACAAAGTCACATAATGTTGTTTTGAACCATATACATTCATTAGTCGGTCAAATAAAGGCCCGTGGTGGCCTTTTGCCAATGTTTGGAGGTGTATAATAAAACAGCCATACTAATTGTTTAAAGGTAAAGTAGATGATTTGAGCCGATCAAATGGTCTAACAAGGTCCGTGTGAAGCACCCTGGCCTCTTTTTTTTTTGGATCCCAAAAGTTCAAATTTGTCCCCAAGCTATAATCCATGACTAAAGTTAGGGTTTCGGTGTCGATTGTCAAATAGTCTTGGAATCGTAGGGGATGCATCTAGAGATCATATATTGTTATTTGAAACCATATTAGACCACTACTAAGCTAGTATGTCATATAGAGTCCCGTGGTGAATTTGTATTGATGAAGAGAGGTGTAAGTTTTAAACGACTAAATTGGTCGTTTAAAGGCAAAGTGGACAGTTCTAACCACCAAAATGGACTCCTAGGGTGTTGTGGTGTCTATGGGAGCAACTTCGACACATTTCCTCTTTGGGTCCGAAAAGGTCTAAAATTGACCAAAATTGAAGGCTTATAATCCAAGCTTTTGAGGCAATTTTTGGCAATTTTTCCAAAATTGAACAAAATGTGAGGGGTGTTCCCCGGGCTCATATAAGTTGGTTTGCAACCATGAAAGTTATGAATAGGTCTATAAAGTCCTAAGAATGAGTTTGTTTTAGTTATGTGATACGTCTAGAATCATGTTGCATTGGTAGTGAAGAGCCAGAAGAGATTGTTTGTTATACAAGTATACCCTTATCATCATTGGTTTTTTTTTATTATTCTGAAACTCATTATTACAGTATGTATAAACAAAATGAGGGATGTCACACAATCCAATCAAAAACACAATTAAAACTGCTGACCAAATTTCTTGCCTAATTGGTTAATCATGTCATCCAAATCATCTGGTGCCAGGCTGTGGTTCAGCAGCTTTTGACTATATACTAGACAGAACCAAGGCCCTCTCATCAAGAAATACAATCACGGGAAACTATAACAGATTGTCAACAATAGACCCTATATTCATTTGTTCCAAAGGGGATGCATTATTAGAAGACTGCTAGACTATGTGCAGAGTAATGTGACCAAGTACCTGTACTGTATTCATGAGGTTGCAACTGCTTGGCCCGAGCCTTGTCAACCAACTCCTTCCACTTTCTTGAAAGTGTGTAGATATCAAACTATGACAAAAATTTACAAAAACAATTAGATCCTTTGGCAGTTTCAACAAAACCAATGATAAATTTAGTGACTAGCAAAACTATCACCACCCATCAACCAAAAATAAAATAGTAATGGTGATCAGCTGATCACGAATTGAACCTTATCAGCATCTTGGAGCACTGGGGTAAGCAATCCACCATCCATCGCCACAGCAACCGCAATATTAATATGGCTATTGTAAGTAAAGCTTTTTCCATCTCTACAGCTAGAATTCACCACTGGATGCTTAATTAAAGCCAAAGCTGTTGCCTTTGCTAGCAATGCTGTCATTGTCACCCCCTTCGACTTCAACTAATCATCCATTCGAATCAAAAACAAACATTCAGTGATTAACTCCACTAATCAATCAATTAAACCAAGGATTATTCCGGTTAAAATACCAAAACAGTAATCACAGCATCTCATTAATTGTCTTTAAAATTAAGATAAAGAGAACATTTCATCCCATAATTCAGAGAACTAATTATCTTCAAACTAAACATAACACCTGATCATAGCATATTATTCCTCTAATCAATCAACTAAACATAGAATTTGTTCCACTAACAATCAAATGGATCAATTTGCAATATTTTCAAGTTTTAATATATTCAAAATCAATCACCCCATTAAGATTAAAACATCAAACTAAAACCTAACAATAAAATCAATGAATCAATTATCAAATTATGATTAAACTCAAAACTCACCTTCTTGTACAAAGCATCAAGAGCATCAGTAGTAATAGTATACCCAACCCTAAATGTAGGCACACTAAGACTCTCCACCATATTCCTACTCACAGCATTCTGCATTGTCGTAAACGGCACCGTTTCCCCTAACTCCACCGCCTTCGCCACCGGAGCATCCTTCGAAACAACCTTCTTCGAAGCAGCCACAGCCGCCGCCTCGACATCCTTAGCAACAATCCTCCCTTGAGGCCCACTCCCAACCACGCTCCTCAAATCAACCCCTAATTCCTTCCCCAATTTCTTCGCATACGGCGACGCCACCACTCTCTTCCCTCCCTCCGACGCAGGATGAGTCGAAACACTCAATCCTCCCTCCTTCTTCTCCTCCTTCATCACCGGATATTTGAGACTCTCCCTAATTTCCACTGCCGGAGCTGGCGGAGAAGAATTAGAAGGCGAAGCATTCGTAGCCTTAGCAATGGCATCGGCGATTTCGGCCTCGGACTCAGCAAGAAGAGCAATGGCGGACCCAACAGGAGCAGAAGACCCTTCATCAACAATAATCTTAGCAAGGAAACCATCGTAGAAGGTTTCAACATCCATGTCAGCTTTATCAGATTCAACCACAACAACGGAATCGCCCTTTGAGAGCTTATCGCCTTCGGATTTAATCCATGAGACGATTTTTCCCTCGGTCATGGTGGAGGAGAGTGCTGGCATGAAGATTTCGCGGATTTTAGCCCGGATTCGGGTTGTGGGTCGGGTTGCGAGGAGGTGAGTGGGGAGGCGTTGAGTGTGGCGGAGAGAATTGGATGATGGGAGGAATGTTGTGGTTTTCAAGTTTAGGAGGTTCGCCATTGTTGAAAGCTCTGCAATTCTTGCTCTGTATTTGTTTGTGTGATTAGAGGAGAGAGAAAGAAGAAGGGAGTGAAGAGAGTGTCGTTGTTTTTGGGTTTGAGAGAGCCTCGATTACATCGAAGAGAAAAGCAGGGGAAGGAAAGAGTTGAGCGAAACTTGAACTAACTTTCACCTGTTTTTGATCATTCTGGTTATTGCCGGGGCTTTTTTTTTTTTAATTTTTTTTATTCCTCATTTTTGCAATTTTTTTTATTTTTTTAATTTTCATATTTTATATTATTATTAATACTAATAAGTCATATAAATATAATTAAAAAAAAAAAAAAACATGTAAATATGTGATAAGTTTTTATAAACTTTAATGCTCCTTTATGTGGATGTCAACTAGCTTAGTTGGTTAAAGTCTTGGAGATGATACTTAAAACTTGTGACTAAATATTTGCTACAAAATTGTCTTTGTAGCTCTTTTTACACTTTAAAAACTTATAAATTTGTAGAATGGTAGAAAGTGTATGTGAATACGTCTAAACGAGCATAACATATTAGGTAGTTAAGGTTTTGACATGCAATTTATTCATTTGTGGTTAAGGTTTCGGATACACTTGAATAAGTAGGAAGTGTTCAAGAAAAAGCATATGACCTAGGAAGTTGATACATAGTCTATTATGAGTATTTGAAGAGTATATGAAGTTCCTAATTGACTTTAAATATGAAAAAATTGTCATGCACTTAACCACGAGATACAACATTCGAACTATAATCAAAATCACTTTACATGGTTTCTGACCTAACCCACTAGATTAATAAAGATTATTTTATATAAAATTATAAAAAGGTTATTGACAACAAAATATAGAGACCAATATAAATTAAATGAAACTCAATCCAAACGACTTAATTGTCACCTCTAAAGAGGCTAAAAAAAACCATCCTCACTTACCCGCATACCTCCCATTGGCAATTGCAAATTGCCAAGACTCACAAGTCCAAACCAAGACCAAGACCAAGACGATCCATCTTCTTATCTTGTTAGCGGGCGAAGTGAGAAAATGTTGGGAACTGCTGCACCCATCTTACAGTTACACACACCTCTCTCTTTCCCTCTCAATAACAAATGGAGCACCAAATCACCATTGAAATACAAGAAGCTCCAAGCATTTTCCTCAGTTTCTTCAAATACCCAAACAATTACTGAGCAGGTTTCTTCAATTCCTGGGAATTTATCAGGGAAAGCAAAAACTAAGGAAAGGGTATTCCTTTTGGATGTAAACCCTATTTGCTACAAGGGGAGTTCACCCAGTTTACACTCTTTTGCTCACTGGATTTCTCTCTTCTTTTCTGAAGTCAGCCTCAATCATCCTGTTATTGCTGTAATTTTCTCTTTTCTAATCTCTTTGGCTGATTCTTCTGTTGTACTGATTTTGAGCTGAGATGATTAATTTGGAATTTTGATGTTTATATTTCAATTTTATGATGGTAGGGTTAAGTTTGAGATTGTGGGTACTATTTCAATTTCAGAAATTTGGTAAAAAAGAGTTGAATTGATTGTTTTATGAATTCTATTTAAATGGTTAATGCGTTTTTTATGTAATCTTTGTTGCTTAAGAGTTTTGAGAATTATCAGATAATGTGCTTCCCCACAGAAATGTAGTGTGGCTGCAGAGTTTAATAGGAAAGACATGAATGAAGGATTACAGGAGAGTGTTAAGAATAGTTTTTATTATTGAAGGGGAGTTGGTAGTTAATTTGAGAGCTTTGGGTAGAAATTTTATTGGCTATGATTTTTATTGAAACCCAAAAAATGGTGTGCCTTAATATGTAATTTCCAAGTTCAATGCTCCCAAGTGGTGTTGTGGGAAGTATGCATCAATGTTTTACATGCATTGTGATGTTACTTGCATAATATAGTGTGTTTGAACTAGCATTGATCAACGCGCCCTTAAATTTGAGAAGAGAATGGGTATTTATTTAAGCTTGTTTGTCTAGATGAATAGATTCATGTAAGGTATATCTTGCTAAATCTGACTTTTGTTGCTAGATTGCTTTCATTTGTATAAATTTAAGCCTGGAGCTATGGCTATATGTAGAAGTGTAAGAAATAGAACAACAATATGTTTACTATGCTTTCAATGTAGATTTCGTTGCCTATTTACCGTCTCCATCAAGGATGGGTTATGCTAGAAGAGTCATAAGCTCTTTACTTCATGTTTTGATGGATACTGTGTAAATATCCAAATAAATTTTGGATCTTGATTCAAGAAACCTGGATTGTTGACTATTAGTTGTATTGGATTCATTGGTAGTCTTATTTTCAAAACATGTCAATTGATGAAACATGTCCTTCTAACCGATAAAAGGGTTAGAGGTGAAAGTAATCCTATTTGTTTGAGTGAAATGCTCATATAATTAGTGTTTAGCATTTACTTCCTCTATCCCACAATGTTTACTTAATACTGCTCCTTTTTGGGATGTCAAAAAATATGGTGAGTTGTTCATCCATTTAATTTACTTTCTCCAAAAGATGAAACTTTTTTACTGAATAATTATATGTAAGGGAGCTTATGATATTTTGTTTTCAATAGAACTATCTGTAGCAAAGAGTAATCATGGATAAAAAGTTGTACATTCATGAATAGTAGGACTCAATGTCCCAATTCGGTCGTTTTTAGCTCTATGATATGATTTTGTATGTCAGCTGAACATAGGCTTAGTTGTAAAAGCTATGAAATATTAAAGAAAGACTGAAGTGAAGGATGGGCGAAATACAACTAAGAATAAATTTATTTTGTAGAAGAAGGGGATGGTCTGATACAAAGAAGGTGGGCTTGAATACAAGGAAATGGGTATGCTACTTAGTACATGCTAGTAGTTCTTTTTAAGGTCGATTCTTCTGTAAAAATAATCTTCAATATACTCTAGGCTGTCTGTGAAGAATAAAAAACGCTTTGCACACTACGATGATATCTGGAGGGCCTATGTGCTGTCAAATATTGAACAAGGCTTGACTGACATTGAAATGGCTATTTTTGTACCATGTACATTGGACCAAGTATTGACTTTTCATGCTTACTTCATTTTGCAACCATCACTTCTAAGTAGGTGCTGCTGTAAGAAAATACTTAAGCAGTGTTTATCCTATGGTTATCTTTTATGAGACTGTATGTTTCAGAAGAAAGATGACAAATTGGCATGGAAACAACAAATAGTTTGCGTTGGAATTTGGAACACACTTTTCCTTTGTAACAATATCTTTATTGCTATGGTACTTTGTTTATGCATAAGCCGTTGATTTTTACCTGAAAAAGATTTGTTCTTTGGTAGGTACTCGATGGGGAAGGAGGTCATGAACACCGCAAACAAATATTACCATCTTATAAAGCACACAGGCTTAAATATTTGAGGCGTATATATACATCAAAGGGATTCGAACAGCTTCCAATTGGAAGGTCACTAAAACCTGTTATAGATCTTCTGAAAGACTGTAATGTGCCGGTAAGGTGAAAATAATTTTTCTTTTACTTGTTTGCACTGATTTTTCTAAATTTCTTATATGTTTGTCTGCTTCAAATCTTCTACTAGTTCACTAAAAGAAACTGTAACTTAAAGAATATCATTAAATAACATGCCCTATCCTTAGTGCAAAGTTGCATCATGCTCTCATGGCCAAACTGCCAAAGGAAAAAAAAAAAGAAAAAGAAAAGAAAAAAAGAAGGGAATAAAGAGCAAAAGTGAATGGCAACCGCTCTTGTGCTGATTTGATATTTCATATAGGTTGCCTAAGAATCTCAAGGACATCAATGTCTTCCTTTATACCTGGCTCTTTGGCTCTTCTCAGTCCCCTTCTTTTGGGCGGGGGTTGTGTGTGTCTTAGGTGCCTGGGTGGTGGATTGATTAGTGATGGTGTAGCTTGATTCTCTTACTCCCTCTTTTATTCTCTGCTGGTTTCAGTTAGATATTATTTAATATCTTAGACTTAGAGTAATATTAGGCTTCAAATCTGTAAACAATAGAACTGGAGGATTAGTGTTGGATTTCTCAATGAGGTTATACAGGACACACCTTATGTTCATAAGGTTTCTGATCCTCTATGCCTATTATTGCTAATTTAACTTAAACATTAATGTCATACAGGTCTTGAAACTTGATGGTCAGGAAGCAGATGATGTTATTGCTACCCTTGCTAAAAAAGTCTTAGATAGAGGAAAAAGGGTGGTCATTGCTTCACCTGATAAAGATTTCAAACAATTGATTTCAGAAGATGTGCAACTTGTTCAACCATTGCCTGAGCTCAAAAGGTGGTCCTTTTATACACTGAAGCATTATATTGCTCAATATAGCTGTGACCCGCAGTCTGATCTAAGTCTACGTGAGTTTTCTGATCTAAGTCTACATTAATTTTGCAGAATAATTTACTATTATACAGGGCCAGGAGGACCAGGACACATGTTTCTAAAATATTGTAGATGTATATGGAACTGAAATTTTAAAAAAATTTCACTTACAGAATAAAGAGCACTATTTAACTATCTAAAAGGAACACTGCTAGACTTTGTTAGTAAATTTTTCTGAGTCTGCTGGTTATTCTTTTTTACGAAGTATACAATTTCAGAACATGTTTACTTTAGACTTGACTGACACAAGTATAATCATCAATATGAATTTCGTCTCAGATAAGTATTCTTTTGGGTTTGGCTTACTAATATTTTCTGAAGGAGTTCCATTTTTGTAGGATGCATTATTGGCGATGAAGTTGATGGTGTTCCTGGAATCCAGAATCTGGTTTCAGGATTTGGTCGGAAGACTGCTCTTAAACTCATTAAAAAACATGGATCTCTGGAGAATTTATTGAATGCAGCTGCTGTGAGAACTGTTGGAAAGCAATATGTCCAAGAAGCCCTAACAAAATATACATTTGAGCTTAGAAGGAATCACCAAGTTCTTTCCTTAAGGAGGTGAGTTGACTCACGACAATACTATATAGTTATGTATATCTTTTGATTGCTGTAGAAGTTAGATCTTAAAGATTGATCATATGGCTTTATTCTAGGGACATTGATGTGTTTCTTAAAGAAGAGTGGTTATCCAAAAGAGACACAACAAATGATTTGGTTACCATAACAAATCTGAACAACTTGTTGAGAGGAAGCTAAATCCTCAATTCTCAGATGTAGGATCCTGCTTATCGATATGGTAAATTCGAGTATGCAAGTATAAGCTGTATATCCATATTTAAGGTTTGTTTTATTCATCGTTTTAGTGGATCCCCCCCCCCCCCCTTCACACACACACACACACACACACACACACACAAATCCACACCCTTAAGTGAAGTGTTGATTGAATTTACCAATGTTGTAATTGCTTATGTTCTGTCTCTAAAGAATTTGATTCCTGCAGGTGAGAGGGTGCTTGAGTAATTTATTGCTGTACCATTCTTGCCATCTGTCCTGTGACAAGACCTGCTCGGGTAATCCAAATGAAAAAAGATGATGATTTCCATGATGGCATGAGAGAAGATAAACGGATCGGTGAGATCACAATCTTTTAACATATATATTGGCCTGCTAATGCAGTTGCAACTGGAGCTTAAAAGTTCACTTTTAACTTCTGAGTAAATTTGATTTTTGCTCTATGTTACTTGCACTATTTTGTCACACCTTAAGTACCCATTACAGATCCTCGGCATTCCAACAAAGGCATAAATTCATTTAGATCAAACGCAAATATATATTTTTGTGTTCTTATGTTACAGATTTTAAAAAGCTGGCCCTTGCATGCTGTTCATTTTACTTCATTTACAACGTGAACAGAAATAAAAGATGGATAATGTGTTTGTGCTATCAGTCTATCACCAGTCATATTAATTCCCTTCACTATCATGCATTTAATATGTATTTGTATTCTTCTTAATTGTTGCTGTAGGTGTTGCCCGTTGTCCATGTATTGCTTAAAGCTTAACAATCAACAACCAAAGATCAAGAAAATCTTTTGCAGCC
Organism: Chenopodium album; assembly: GCF_948465745.1. Classification (NCBI taxonomy): domain Eukaryota; kingdom Viridiplantae; phylum Streptophyta; class Magnoliopsida; order Caryophyllales; family Amaranthaceae; genus Chenopodium; species Chenopodium album. The sequence continues at coordinate 50,957,536 of NC_137849.1, forward strand.
CTCCTGTTTATGCGTTACTGCAACCGGTCTAATCCTGAATTCGTTGTCATATATCTGTTGCTTACTTCATTGGCTCGATATGTATCAAGCACAGGGGTATTTTTCTGTTTGCTCAAAGTCATCTTTGTATATCCTCTTTGGCATTTTCGATACTCGTTCAGATGTCTTCTATTTTGTGCAGTTGCGAAGTTGGAAAATTTTTATATGAGATTTGGATGGTGTAGTCGTGGAAAAATATGTGGTATATATGTTTGCATGCGGCTCCCGTGGACATCAAAAATTCGTCATTGCAAATGTCATTTTTGGGAAGGACTAGTCATATTATTCATTTTTGGGTCCATTGCTTTTACAAAAATGTTTGTTAGGGCTTCATTTTCATCTTTTCATCTCATATTGGATGGAATTTTGGACCTACCATTTTCTGGTTGAAGATACTTTAAGAATGGCAATGAAAGATAGTACACTGTGTGATGGTTATAAAATTACTTCTCATTTTAGGCTAGTCTAGCCATGTATGGTTATAGATTGGGCAAAAGGTGTGACCGCCTTAATGGGATAATTGATTAGAATCCACATGAAATTTTAGGGTTAGCTGTTCTTTGTTTTGGGGCTAAACAAGATTGATTTCAAATGAAACTTTAGAATCAGAATCACGGAATTACTTGTGAAAGTTATGTTAACTTAATTTGACCCAAAAGCAACCCGAAAACCAATTTATACCATACTCGAATGTACTTAAATCCATTATGAACTTACTCAGCCTAAAATGACTAGGCTAATTCGATTGGAAAATATATTTAATTGAAAAGTTCTCTATTAAGCTAAAGTTCACGATCAAGTTCAATATGTGGTCAGAATAATAACTTGACTTTTCACTTGCTTGAAGAGTTTTGTATCTTACTTTTTTCAAAGATAGGCTAAAAAAACTAACATCGTACTTGTGCTACTAATCTCCCACCGAAGTTTGGCAATTGGCTGGGTATGCTGTAGATAGTTTTAAAGTCCTTTTTTCAGTCTCTTTCAGTCTCCAATTGAATTGAGAATGACCTAAGCAAGGAGAAGATGCAACAACTAACAAAAAATACTTCGTACTATATCAAATAATCCCCCCTTCAACAATAATAAAACCCTTCCCACATTAATCATCAAAGTGGAGTGTGGACATATTACAAAGTATGCATCATCTTTTCTGTAATTTAAAAAATTTTAAAGCAAAGTGACAAAAGTGGGTTATAATTATTTGGAGTTTTTTGGGTGGAAAAGTTAGAGTTTTATGTTTGAGCAAGTTTTAAATTGAGTTTGATTATATGATATTTTCCATTTATAAAAACAGTCATTGCCTAATCTATATACTTGTATTAGTTGTACTAGTATATTGTTCTTAATTTGCTTCCACAACTGAAATTTATTTATTGTGACTAATTAATTAAGTAATTACGCCATATACTAAATGTTGTTAAACCCTATTTATTATTCTTAACAATCACTTACCAATCATAATTCATAAGGGATTATTATCTAAAACTGAAATGTTGTTAATTTCTAATTTTTATTAAAGATGTAAGTATTTCAATTAATGAATTGCAAATTTTAATTTAAACTTACTAAAAAAAAAAGTATGAGCAATTTTAAGTTAAATTTAGGACAAACTTTTAATAAAACCGGGTTTTCACTAATGTACTGAAAATCACAACAAGGAAGTGCAAATTGGGTTGCCCAATTTGGGCTCACACGTGTAAAAGAAAAAAAAACAAAAAAACTTTTTTATTTTCTCTTTCCTCTTCATTCTGCTTCTCTTTCTCTGATCTTTTTCTCTCTCTTCTACTTCTCTTCTTCTCTTGCTTTTGGCGATTTGCATAAATTCGTTGTTGCTACTTCAATTTCTCTCTCTTCGATCTTTAATTTCTTCACTTTGAAGTTGATTGTTGCTGATTTCAGGTTTGTTTACTCAATTTTATTTCATTTTATATAGTTTTAAGTGTTTTGATTTTTAGGTTTTCGTTGTTTTGGATTTTTTGTAGTTTTTGCAATAGTGAAGAAGAAGAGTTTGGTTTCTGGTGATGATATTGTTGCTCTAGGTTAGTATTTGTTCTCCTTTTCACAATTTTTTTTTTTTGTTCAGTTTGTGCTATGTTTGTTTGATTGTGCGTTTTAATCACTTGCTTTTGCTTAGATTAGGTTTATTTTGGGAATTGCCTACTAGGTGTTTGTAAAATTGTCCAAATGAAAAACTGCATGTTCATAGTAGTACAATTAGTCATTTATTGTGAGGGCTTGAAGAATCATGTTGAAATGTGAGGGCTCGTTAATGCTCTTATGTTGCTGTGTTGCTAGCTATTTAGCCTTTTGAGCTATATTGTAGGCTATTTACTGATTTGGCAGTAGACAACCTTAATCATTTTGAGCTACTCGTATAGATTGTGAAGAGTAGCATTTATTGTGATCAAACACAAATTCAAGAGTCATGGCCCATGAACTCCCTTATTGTGTTCACATCTCAGACTTTAGAGTGGAATATTAGTAAGTGTATCCATATAATATGGCTTCTTTGTTATAGAGTTTATGTTGGGTATCTCTCCCCACTCTACATCCCCTGACACATCCATCATTTACCCTAAAACCTTTCTCTCAGCCGGATTAGCATTACTTAACTTATAGCTATTTTCTTTGAAGCACTCTCCCTAATTTTTGTGTGTCTATACACATTAGTGTGTCTTAGTAATTGTATTATGCCAGATTAAAAAAATTTCTGTTGTGATGTTTTTTTTTAATTAATTGGTAGGATCTATCAAAGGTTTTCGTTATAATAGAGCTGAGAAAACAGTAAATAAAATGGATGCAGGAGGAAAAAAGAAGTTGAAAGGTGAAGGAAGTACATCCAAGGGAAATAAAAGGAAGAGGCATGAAAAAGAGGATGACGAGTAAGATTTTATGTTTTAGAATATTGTATATTTGCTATACTTTTGTGAATGGAATTGTGACTTTTGTAAGAGTATAGGTAACTTTGATTAATTATGTTTTTATGTGATTTTTGTATCAATATATTAAGTGTTACTTTTGTGAGTATATATTTCACTTTTGTATACAAAAATGACTCAAAATGAGACTTGAATCAGTGAATATGATATTCAAATAGAAAAAGTAGTACCTGCTCAATTGCAAGAGCCATAGCCTGGTCTTGGTCAGTGTATGGAGGTTGGAATTTTATTCTCCATAGATTTTTTAAAGGTTTCAAGCAACCACACAAACGACTCTGTTTTTTCATTGCCTATGAATGCACATGCAAACATACAATTTTTCCAATGGTTATCTATTCCAACAAAAGGAGCACATATAAGGTTATACCGATTTGTTCTGTATGTTGTATCAAATACAAGAACATCTCCGTATATTTTGTAATCCTCTAACATCATTGCATCTCTCCAAAAAATGTTGGAAATTCTACCTTTTGTGTCGAATTTCACTCTAAAATAGAAGTTAGGATCTTCTTTTTGTTCTTCGATCAGAATGTTCACTAATGTCTGAGCATCTCCGGCCTCTATTTGTTCCATTCTTAGTCTTGAGCAGAAATTGAGGTGATCTACAACACTATGCCCCAAGTTTTCTTCTCCATTAGCTTCTGTACACATGTAATTATATGTGTCCATTGTTGAAAGTCCAGCAGATTTCATTGTTTTAATTGCTTCTGCCTTTTCTATTGTTACTTCTCTCTCAGATCGATGCAAATAATGCCACTGCTTTCTTGTTAGTTCATGATTATGCTGTAACACATGTGACACCACCTTAAATTTTCCATCATCATTCATTTTTGCTCTTAGGCTTGCCTTGCAGTTAGTTCTTGTAATGGAGACTTGTCGTGGTTTTCTTTGTTTTAAATCTTTGTTATCTTCATCAACCATTAGAACCATATTTGTCTTCTTTGCAGCAGTATGTCTTTTTCCTTCCGCAGAACACACATAGTATTTCTCTGTGACTATACGTGTGTGTAAGCGGTACCTTGTTGTATGCTTTCTTATTGAAAATCCCACTGTAGAAGCATGTAGACTGTACAAGTCATAAATTTCTTGATAAGTGTCTCTTTCCACTCCAACTAATGATCCTTCCATATCTAAACCAGTGGTATCTATTGGTTTTGGATTTGTATCTGTGCATTAGTAGAATAAGAGATATTAGTAACTTCTGTATTAATAAAGGTAACATTTGTAAAGATATTAGTAACATTCATGAATGAATATTCTGCAGCCCACCTTGCTCAATGCTAGTGATTCAAAATCTAAAATAATGTCAACCATAGAGTTGCAATTGAATGTAATGTGACTTTTATATCTAAGCACTGTTAGTGATCTTGCATTTGAGAGAAGACATAATATAAATCAGAGTAGCATCATTAGCATGTAATATTTGTTAAGGAAGACTTCTAAATGCAAGGATTTATCCAATGACATAACTACAGAAGGTGTTTACTAGAAAATAAGTTCAAGGCTGAGTGATTAATGTTCAGTTGATTCACTTGTTAGATTAATCCGTGTTGGTTGAAGGCAGCATCTTGGATCAATGTGTTTAGCTACGAGGTTCAGTCCTGTCCACTGGTTGACAGTGGCTGTAATGGTGGCTTGTTTATTGTACTGAGTTCTTTTAGTCGATTTATTATTTTATAGAAGAACACAAACTTCCAAGCCTTTGTATGGCAGACTTAGAAGTAGGGGCAGACTTAGAAGTAGAACATGAGCTAGCAATGGGAAAAATTTTCAAATCTTGGCCTTTTGTTTTATATATTTCATATTACTGCAAGGCATATACTTTGCATTTCATTGATAATTGTCGTTCAGAAACAACATATGTTTAAGTTTAGCTTCACACCTAGACCACATTTTGGGATAACATAACAGAATTTCTCTTATACTATATTCTTAAGAAGTTTATTGCAGCAGTGAACATCACTTAGGTAAAAGCCTGATTGAAATGATCTTGGCCTTTGATATAGTCAAATGACTTTTCAAAAGAATTTTTCTACCTTTCAGTTCAATAAGAAAATGTCATTGCTTCGCATTGTGAGAATATGCATATAGTCTGTTATGCGTGATGGTTTTGCAATTATTCACAATATATGTAACTTTTCCCATAATATATGTAACTTTTGCCATAATATATGTAACATTTATAGAATTTTACCTTCATCTTCATCTTCATCTACTGGTTGTCCTTCTTCATCTAATGTGTTCGGAATAACTTGATCTTCATCGTCTAATGTATTTGAAACACCTTGATTTTCAATATCTGCATTAATTATTGAAAATTAAATCAAAAATTTAAGCAAAAACAAACAATAGGTTAGTATTTGTTTAGATTTTTACCTTGTATTTGAATTTCTGGAACTTTTGAGTTTTGAATGTTATCATCATTAAACTGATCGAGATCATCAACGAAATTCTCTGCTTCACATTCTCTGAATGTTTGATTGAGGTCGAAACTCCATGTTTTCTCTGGATGTTGCGTTAATGGTGGTTGATTTTCTCTTTGTAATTGCAGAAATTCGCGCATTAGGTTTTCGTAATTGGACGATCTGGAGGTTTCCGGCATTATTGATCGAAAATTGGAGTTTTCTCTCTCCTCCATGGTTGTTTGGTGAAGGAGTTTTGAATCTGGAAAATTGGAGTTTTCTCTCTCCTCCATTGTTGCTTGCTGAAGGAGTTTTGAAGGAGATGTTCGTTATTTTGGAAAAAGGAAAAAAAAAAACACTGTTCACACGTGCGAAAATCCGTTGTTCAGTATTTTACTGCACACCGGTTGTATGTAAAAGTTTTTGTAAATTTAGAATGAATAAAACTTGACAATCCAACCCAATCCAATGTTTGATTATCTTCAATCTCCATGACTATTGGTCATTTATGTCATTATGCAATTGTGTCTGGTCGAAAAAGAGCAAACGACAAAAGTTAACCAAAATAATTCACTACTCCCTCCGTCCCTAAATTACATTCCTTTTTGGAAATTTACACGGGAATTAAGGAGAGAAGAATAAGACAAATAACAATAATTAGATAATGCAATGGGAAGTACAAAGATGGATTAGTTATTACTCATGTCATCAATCCTTTGCAAAAAAAAAGGACCAATCACGTGCTCCTAATTAAAAATTTTTAACCAATCATATTCATTGTAATTTGGGACAAGGATTATGAGTGAGATTAAGTAAAGATGAGTGAAAAAACATTAAATATAAAACAAAAAAAGAGAGTTGATTTACTAAAAAACCTACCAAAAATAGAAAGGAGGAATGTAATTTTGGAATACCAAAAATAAAAAGGAGGAATGTAATTTAGGGATGGAGGGAGTAAATTAATATAAGTAGGTTTAATTAACTTCTGATTAGCTTAAGGCTGGACAGTATTAAATTGTTAACTTTGACTTTGCTTCCTTCCAATCTATACTTAGTATTTAAAAACACAAACCAAAATTGACACATGTCATCATTCTTTCTCACCTTTCTTTATTCATTCTCCCTCCTTATGTTTTCAAAAAAATTCTCTCTTCATCTCCCCCTTTATTTCTCAATAACTTTTATATTTTGTAATCTTTATTTTAATTCAATAACAAATTAAATTTCCTAAACCTTCTCCTCTTCTCATTATTCCATCTATCAATTCAATTTATTCACATTCATAATTCATTTCTTTAATTTGACCCCTTATCTTCCCCCTCTTCTTATATAAATACAAATTTTCAATAAAGATTTTTTCACACTCATTAAGTTTCAAAAACTAAAAAATTAGTATATCTCTCAAAATTCTATGTGAAATTTCTACAACAATGAGGATGATGATTGAAAAGGGAAATATTGAGGTGGCAAGAATACTACGGAAATTCCATAGGATGACATTGTTTGCGTGTCATGGGGCTTTAATTTTGAAGATATTAAGCGCAATATAAGAGACATATATTGGTAAAGACTAAAGAAGAATATCATGTCTTCACATTTGATGTAAAAATTGTAAATTATAATTAATAAGTGTTTGGTATTTACAAAGTAGTTTTTTATACAAATTGTTGATTAATATATCATGCGATAGAGATATGATTTTATATATGATTTTAAGCCATTTTTTCTACAACTATTAGTCTATTACCACAAATTCATAAAATATTATAATATGTCAAAAGACGATAAAATAAATTCATTCAAATAATTTGTAAAAGGGTTTTTTTTTTTTTTTCACAAGATAATTTGTAAAGTTTCAAATAAATATATAACTTAAGCATAACCCGTGCGTAGAACGGGTCCAAAAGCTAGTTAACTTCAATTGTTCATCGATTCTCCCACTCTGAACCTTCCTCGCAGGTGGCATAGCTTCCTAGCAACCTCCAAAGATCATAACTTTTACATATATTTTTCTTAAAAAATTGCTCTTTTTTTTTTTTTTTTTTTTTTTCTTCCAATAATTAGAATATCAACTATTAAGTGGGAAATCAACTCAGATTTCAAAGATCAAAACTTTAATCATCTGGGTAAAAAAAAGTTTATCCCTTTTTTATTTTTTACTTAAAATTTTGTTTTTATATATAATCGTGAATCATGAATTCATGATGATCATGTTTATGAGAATGAGACCCACCAACAAACGGTAGTGATTGAGACTTGGACTTGATATAGTGGAAAATTAACGGTGATGATCAAATAATTGACTCATCTTGGTCCCACATAGTGTATTACTGTTGCTTGGGGCGGGGGGACTACCATAAAATGCTGCCAAATTGCTATAATACATTGAATCCCTTTTTATTTTATTTTTATTTTTATTTTTATTATTAATATTTATTTATCTATGGTATTGATTTGTTTGGTGCTTATTTAATTGATCTAGTTGAACTTCAATTCCTCTTTTCAACATCTGGGTAACTTTCTCTCTCTTATTTGGATGGAAATTAGGGCTCTGAGCTGACAAAAAGGATTCTTTGGCAACCCTAAATCTGGTGAGTTCTGTTTTCTTTTTACTCCTTATACAAAAGATGATTTTTTATTTTTTTTCATAAAGTTGATTTATATTATCTATTAAATTGTTTGATGTACTTGCTTTAAGTTCAAATTCTGGAATTTTGTGAAGGGGAAAGATCTGTGATGTTTATTTTTGTTCACTTAATTGCTGACATTCTTGAAATTGTGTGTTTTTTAATTGTGGGTTGACCTTTAAATTTCATATAGATTGTATCTTAATTAAACTTTTGCCTAAGTTTTTTATGATTTTGGAAGGACTTATATATTATATGCTTAATAGAAAATGGTTCTGGATGTTGAGGCCATAATTTAGTGATCCTTTGTATTTGTATGTTGTTTAAAAATTGCATCTCTGAATGTCTTTGATTGGTTAGGGGTAAGGTTGTGCACATCTCTGTGGCCCCGTACTTGCATCATGGTTCAAGAGTATCTGTGTAGGGTGGTGGTTGTACTTGTATGACACCTTTTCTTGCTGCAGGAATTGGGCTTTTCCTTTGATTTCCAGACATTTTGGTTGTCTTTTCTTTAATCTATATTATGGTAAACTGGCCGGATCTAATTTCAATGATGACAATTATAGTATAAAATGCTGAACATAACCATAAGAAAGCATAGAGAAGATGAAAATCCTTCAATATGAGGGATAAACCACTAATAATGGAGAGAGTAAACCACTAATAATGGATAGAGTATACTATTTAAGAGTATTTCTGTGAATATCTAGTATGGATGGGCTAGATGGCTAGGCTCAACCAGGTTGGTTCTGCAGTTGAAATCGGTCATGGGTGTAACGAGTAGCAGCCTGTTGTTGGCCCTTGTTGCCTTTTATAGATTTATTCCCATGTGCTGGTATTGCTTTGATGCCTATTACTGACAGATCGTGATTCTTACTGTTCAAATGTTATCAGTCTCTCACAGAGTTTCAGGATTTTGAAGATATGTTGGGTTTGGTTGAAAGATAAGGCAGAGCTTGGATACAAAGCCAGAAATTTTTGGGGTGGGGAAAGGGGACTTGGGGGAATGGGGGTGGGGAATTGTGTTGATTAATAAGTTTGACTTTACTTGATGAAGACTAATATGCTATAAAATTTTATATGGCTGATATCTCATGACAAATTTACAGACCAATCCTAAGTTTGAACCGCCATCTTTTCCCTGGTATAGCAAGATTAGCTACCCAGAAGAATTGTGCTTATTCTTCCATAAGACATAAGAGTGATGGAATACTGTAGATTGTGGCTATTGTGTAAGTGAAACGTGATATTATTGGAGCTTAGAGATAATGGAGAATAAAGGAGGATATCATGATTTTTTTTTTCTTTTAGTGTTTTAAACATGAAAGAAGTGCAATAATTGACATGATTTTTTTTTTTTTAATTATTATTATTTTTTTTAATCACATGGAGAATATTTAAAAAGAGAATATATATAAAAGGCTGATATATGAGATAAGTTTAACTTCATTTGGACTGCAATTATCTACCCACCTAATCTTTGTAATTGTTGAGAGTTAGAAGTGCATAACAAGATGATCAAATCTTTGAATGACATTTTTTTTTTTTTTTTTTTTTTTGAGGACATCTTTGAATGACAATTATAAATATAGAGCAAGTCTTTTTGCTTAAGGATGACCTTTAGTTTTTTTAGCTGCGTTGGCTGATAAGAATTTTGTGCTCTTTTGCTTACCAGATGTTATCAGCAGTTGAACTACTGAAATGCTTGATATATATCATTTTACGTAGCATCTTTAGGCTTTGTACATATTTTATTGTTGCTAGTGCAGTATGATGCTGGATATCATATATCATTCGAAGTATATCAGTGGATAAAAACAAGGGTTGCCTTTTGACACTTTGTCACGACTTTTTTCTGTGTTCCCTGATGTTGTCTATTACTATGTTAAATGGAAGTGGTCGATTTTTTGATCTATTCAAACACTTTCACTGTTAATTTTACTCCCAATCTGTGTGGACATGCAGTTATTGTTCTTTCACTGGAATAATAATGTTTTTATGTGGTTATTCCAGGTTTGGCCATCTGTTAAATTTGTACCTGATTAGGATTTGAAAATGGACGTTAAAGATAGGCCAAATTCAGAAAATTGGACTGAGCCTTCAACTTTTGGGAATGAAGTGCAGCAGAATGCATCCCTGAACAATCAACCGTTCACCAATTTTACTTCTCAGGAACCGTCAAAGTGGGAAGATCCTTCTATACTTGATTATAGCATGAGGATAGATTCTTCATTCTCCAAATTTAACCCACCTTCAGAGAACTCATCTTTGCTTGTTGGCAATCTAAGTAACCAGGGCAAAATTCCAAACCAAGACGGGGCTCAAATGAATCAGATGCCTGATGGAAGTAACTTTGATCCTAGAGCAATGCTTAATAATCTCTCTTTCTTGGAACAAAAAATCCACCAACTTCAAGAGCTAGTTCATATGATCGTTGGCCGAAAAGCTCAAGTTCCTGGCAACCAAGAAGAAGTTCTTATTCAGCAGCAGCAACAGCAGCTCATCACAGCTGATCTTACTTCAATTATAGTCCAGTTAATATCAGCAGCTGGTAGTCTACTTCCATCAATGAAGCATAACCTCTCTGCTGCTAATTCTAGCTTGCTTCTTAATAGGACCCTTTTTCCCTCAGCAACAACTGTTGGTACCAGTATGATGTCGCAAAACAACATAAGGCAAGTAAAACAAGCTGTTGGTGAAGTTAAACCAGTGGAGCAGTCAAACCAGGTGGAGGTTACGGCCAATTGTGTATCTGAAATGAACTGCAACAACATGGAAGAAGATCATGAACTAAAAGATGATGATGATGGCAAGGAAGAAGAGCATCTTCCTCCTGGATCATATGAGATCTTGCAATTAGAAAAGGAAGAAATTCTTGCACCCCATACCCACTTCTGTACCATATGTGGGAAGGGTTTCAAAAGAGATGCTAACTTGAGGATGCACATGAGAGGTCATGGGGACGAGTACAAAACTCCGGCTGCCCTGGCAAAACCCAACAAGGAGTCTAGCTCAGAAAAGGTGCTTTTGAAGAGGTATTCCTGTCCTTTTGTAGGTTGCAAAAGGAATAAGGAGCATAAGAAGTTTCAGCCTCTGAAAACTATTTTGTGTGTGAAAAATCATTACAAGAGAACTCACTGCGACAAGAGTTATATTTGTAGCAGATGCCATACCAAGAAATTCTCTGTTATTGCTGATCTCAAGACCCATGAAAAGCACTGTGGCAGGGATAAATGGCTGTGTTCTTGTGGAACAACTTTCTCTCGAAAAGACAAGCTTTTTGGGCATATTGCTCTTTTCCAGGGTCATACTCCAGCCATTCCCTCTGAGGAACATAAAGGAACATCCGTGCCATCGAGTCTTTCAGATAACAGTGAAACAACAAACATTGTTGCAAATATGGGTTTTAGCTTTGGCTCCAATGGTACTAATGAAAATGGTGCACAGATTATGATGGATGGAAAGGGAAATGTTGATGATCCTTTCTTCTCTCTGCTAAATTACGAATATAGTCTTGGTGGGCTTCAAGATTTTCCACTTACCAATTTTGACGATTCACCAAGTTCTTTTTCGTTCCTCAATCCTGAAGAAAAGGAGGGGATGATGTGTGTCAGTAACGACGTACATTAGTATTGGTTGGCGTTTTTAAGTTTTTTGTGCAGAGGAGCTTCTATCATCCTGTCTTGTTTTCAAATTGGATGGACTCAAGCTCCTGTAATTGCTTAGCTTAAATAAATGCTTTATATATGATCATTGCACATTACAGATGTGTCTGCTGCATTCTTTCATTTTTTTTCTGAAAGGATGCTTCATTCTTTCATTAATTTGGCTTCAATCTAATGTTGGGAGTCGCTAATGGGATCTAGCAAGCTAAATGATTGCCTAGCTACTACCATCCTTCCATAGTTCCATATGATCTTAAAGGTTTCAAATACATGATATAGAATAATAGAAGTGATTGTAAATTACAGTTTAGTAACTATCAAAATGTTGAATCGGAAATTTAGGCTTCTGTATTGCAGTTTGTTTAATAAGAAACTGTGAATTATGATGCATGGTCATTTTCATTTCCTCAGACCTTTCATATTCTCCAAGACTTCTGAACTACCAGGCATCAGTCCGCAGCAACATCGCAATGAGATAGCTGTGAGTTAGGTCTAGCCAAGCCACAACCAATGCACCTCTGTAAAGTTACTCGTAAAAAAAAAAAAAAAAAAAAAAAAGTTGAAAAGTACAATAAATAACCATTTATTTTTCTTTTTATTACGTAGTATTTATTTTTAGTGTAGGAGAATAGGAGAGCCACGTTTTGATAGTACTTAGTTATGTGGAACACCGCACCATTATTTATTACGAGTTAACAACAGCCAAACATTTCGTGTGAATGGACCATCATACCCTTACTACTACACCACCGCCTTTCCTCTTACCACCCCCTCACCAGCAACCCACCACCTCCTCACCAACGGGAGGGTTTTTTTAATATTTTTTATTATTCAAGGCGACCAACCCATTGGCGACCAAAACTGGTTGCTGGACCGGTTTTGGTCGCTAGTTGGGCCATGGAGATGCCGTTTTGGTCAATGGTTCAACTGATTTTTTTTTTTTTTTTTTTTGGTCTTGAATTCTTGATCAAATTCAGATTGACGAACTAAAAACATTGTACGAACCTTACCGTATGTCCGTATTACAGAAGACCAGAAGTCATATGAATTTCGCAATATTATGGCAATCATTGAGAATTTAAGAAAATCAGTGTTTTTTTTTTTTTCCCTTTTCTTTTAAGCATGAATAGCAAAAAAGGGGGATTCATAATTTCATATTGAATGAATTTCTTTATTTATAGGCGTTGATCAAATTCAAGGGAGAAGTCAGGACTGAGCATCAAGGGAATTGATACATATAAGTATAGTATAAAATTTGAGGCCTTGATTTTAACCAAATCACCTAATGAATTGCAGTCATTCGTTCATAATACTGTGAATTATGAAGCAGGATCAGTTTCAGGCCCTTGACATTCTCCATAGCCTTGGGTGTCATCTTCAATGAGCTTGGATAAAATTTCTCTCTCAGAACAAAGTCGTCTGAGTAAGACCAGGTTTGACCTCTTGGGGAGCTGTCAGTCCACAGGAACCTCTCAGAGAATGGGTTCACCAAACTTTCCCTGAAATCCTCAGCCGGCTCACAGATTATACCCTGAAATGCCATGCAAACTTGCATCAAGATAACGAAAGAATATAGAATAATATAATAATTTAAAGGAGCATTTTAATTGCTGGTTACCTCTGCCATGGCCTTGATCTTCAAAGTGATGTCGTTACTGAGAAGGACAAGCTGTCCGTCATTCTTATTCTTCCTCAGGCTGAGAGCATAGTCAAGTACATGATCTTCTGTAGAGGGTGACAGAAGTTCTGGTCGAAATTCAAGGGCAGGAAAGGAAAAGGACTCTGCAGTTGTCCCACAGCTGATTTGAGAGTAAGGTGATGCTGGAGGGGTTATTGCAACAGAGCGCCCTTCCTCCATGGAATTTTGAACATGGATCCACCACTTTGTTTTAACCATGCAATCTTCTATCCATTCTAATGCAGATGATACCTCTGTATTTCTTCTGAAGAAACTCGTTTGTCGTTTCAAACAAGCAAGATCCTTTATGACTGGCAAAACAAGCAACAGTTACATATAGAAAGATTCACAATTTGATTGACTATAGTTAGAGCAGTAACATTCAGGCAGTTCATTTTACCTATTTTGGGGATGATGAGTTGAGTTCCCTTGAGACCTTCAAGCAGCTGCAATGCCTTTCTTGATTCTTTGTTCAGTAGAGTAGTAGTGTCCACCAGCATACTCCATTTTCGGGTTTTTTCTCCAAAGCATTTGTCCGGTATATCAGTCTAAAGTATCAGGAATAAACAATTAAAGTGTTAAATAATAAAATTACAATAAAATTACAATAAGGGAACACAGCATTTGCCGACCTTGCTTGAGACTTTAGCAGCACCAGGAATGCAAGTTTCAGATTTACTATTCTGGGGGGAATCTGCCAGAAGGGATTGAAAAGGCATCCTTTGATGTTTTTTCTCCCTTAGACTAAATGATTTTGCTTGATTAGAAGCACGGTGTGCTGTTTTCTTCTCCAGAGATTTTTTGGGCGAGTAATTCTCTTTATCTGATGAAGGAGACAAGCTGTCCTCATAGTAGAATTTTGGGCTTCCAATCACCTTTAAAAGGGGTGATTTCCCTGAGCTTGAATTATTTACTTCTTTCAACACAGCCAACTTTCTCATGGACTTGTGAGTATTAGGGGTGAAGTTCTCTTTGTCTGGAGTAAAGACTTCTTCCTCTTCTTGGCTTTCCACTTCATGAAAAAGAGCCCTAGTAACAGGTTCATGCTTGACAATCTTCTGATCACTTCTCTTTTTATTTCTTTCAGACATGCTTGTTGAAATCTGGGGAGAGCTTTGTAATTTACCTCTTCGGGACCAAATGCTACTGGCAGACTTCTGATCTGATGTTATCAAAGGACTACCAAATGGCCTTTTAATAGAGCTGAGTGGTGGACTATCAAAGCCATTTCTCGATGATTTGTTTTCAAACTCCGATACGAAGCTTGCATCAGACAATGATGAACACACTGAAGACTCCGCCCCCATATTTCCAGACCAAAAACTCCAAAGCTTGCCTTCATTGTGTTCCTTGACTGATGAATTCACATCGACACTTTCCAAAGATTTCCTTTCAGAAAATACTCTAGTATCAGATACTATTTCTGGGAGCTGCTTTTCTATATCAAGGTGATTGTTGTCAGTGCAAAGAAGAGCCTCATTAGTGGCAAGAGGTGATGTTAACGCTGCAGGTGATCCACACCAGAAAGTCCACACTTCTTCTGTGTTTGGAGCAACTTGCTCTCCAACCAATTCGTCATCATCATATAGAACACTGAATTCCACATCCTTTGAAGCAGATTCAACTGCAAGTACCTCTTCATTTTCCTTTCCTTGAGGATCCTCATCCTAAAATACCCAATTGACATGATGAACATAAAATCAGCAACTATATGAAGGAAAATGTATTAAACGAAGACCATAAAATGTCCTAAAATAGGCTTATACTATATATTACCCAATGTTTTGAAGAATAATAATAGTAATAAAACTCATTGCGTGTCTCGATTTCATAGTCATCTATCACCCAGAAACAATCAATAACATAGAAAGATAAAATAAGTTAAGGAGTGCAAATCATCTCACCTTGACAATCTCTTCATCCTCATCTTTCCGCATAAGCTGTTCAGTGATATCATCCAAAAACAAGGTATCCAAGCCCTCCAAAACAGAACTAAGAGATCCTACGTCTTCAAGCTTCACTGACTGAGGATATTCTTCTTCCATGGGACATGCCATATACTTCACTTCCTGCCCAACCCATTCCCAGTTCTCACCCAGAAATAAAGGCACCAAACCTTCCAAAGCAGAATCCAAAGGTTGCACATTTTCATTACCCACTAATTCCTGTGCAAACATTTGAGATTTTTCATCCAGAAATAGAGACATCAAGCCTTCCATATCAGGGTCTCCTTCCATATCAGGGTCTTCCAATCCAACACACTCATTGTCCACTGCCATAACATTTTTGTCTGTGTTTTGAGCTACTTTCTCTATATCCAATCCATCATCATCACACAAATCACCAAACTCTACACCCTTTGAAACAGAATCAACTGCTAGTAACTCCTCATTTTCATGTCCTAGTGAATTCTCATCCTAAAAAATCCAATTGACAAAACAAAGTCAAGAACTACATCTAGGCAGGATAAAAGAAAGCATAATTTAGATGTCCAATTCCAACTAATAGGCAAATAAGAGTATATGATTAATATCCAATGTCCCAACAGACAATCACATTAACTTTCATTGCATATCTCAATTTCATCTAGTCATCTATCACCAACAAACAATCAATAACCTTATACATACTAAAATAGACAAGGAGTGCAATTTATCTCACCTTGATGATCGCTTCATCCTCGTCTTCTTGCGACCGCACGAAGTCCAAGGGTGGCACAAAAGGGTTGGAAACATCATAAGCTTGGCTCAATGGAATCCAGTGCAATTTGTAAACCCTACTCGATCCTCCAATCCTCAAACTATCACTCTCATTCATCCTTGTTCTTATATTTGGTTCTATCCTTTTATCTGACACCCAAGTTCCATGCACTAAACAGAAACACCAAAATTGCATTAAAAATCAAAACCCACGTTATTCTTAAACCCTAAACCTTACAGAAAACAAAAATAAAATAAAATAAAAATCACTACGAAATAAACATAGAAATTACAATTAATCAAGACCCACAAAACTTTGAACCTTCATAAAATGAAATCAGAATACCCACAAAATTTCAAGATTGTTTCCACCATAAAACTTTCATTTTTATTTATTTTTTTTATTTTATTAAACCACATAACACGATTTACAGAGCAAAACAAAACAAACCCACAAAATCAACTTCAAAGATTCGAGTAATACCACAATAATTCAAATTTAAAAACTTCAAATAAACACTATAATTAGTACTGAATTGAATCTTACAAAGTTTCAGAAGAAAAATCGATTTACCTGAAGATAAATCAGTGATAGAAAGGTGTTTGGAAGAGGGTTTAGAGTGAATGCGGAGATGAAAACGACTAATACTGGGATGTTCTAAGCGAATATCACAATCTGGGTGTCGCCCAACAACTAAAGTTTCTTCAAATTCTTGATGGGTTTTACAGAATTCATCATTTTGTTGCTGGGTTTCATTTTGATTTACAGGAGGAGGGGCATTGACTAGGAAAATGTTCTTGAGGATAGCGTTGTTCTTCCAAACTGTAAATACTGGTATTTGCATTTCTTTCTGGTTTTCCATTGCGCCGGAGATGATGATCGGAAGTGTAAGAGAGAGAATTTTTGGGGTTTTAAAATAGGAGAAGAAATGCCGAAATGGCGAGGGTTTTGTTGATTCCAGCTTTTTGAAAATTTAACTTTGAATCTTGAAAACGTGGAACTGTGTACGTTAAATGTGTTTTTTGTAACGGACACTTTTTCTCAATCATACATTTCTAACTTTCTATAGTTGCCTTCTTTGGTATGGTCAAATGGTCAATGGTCAATAGTCAATAATAGTCTAAGGCCCTAAGGGAATGATCGGATTAGATTGTAATGAACCAGAGCAAAGATTGAAAATTTAAAATTCAAGATTTTGACTAAATGAGTTAGGGTCTGTTCTCATACGCTGAATTCAGCTGAGCTGAACTAAACTGAAAATAAACTGAACTGAACTGAACTTATTAATTAGTGATTTTTAACTACAGATTAGTGATATTTGATTATTTATTATTATACATATGTGTATATACAAATATACATATTAAAATATTTAAGAAAAATATACTATATAATTATAATATTAGTGGAAAATATATTAAAAACATGAAACCCCAAAACATTTTAAAAACATATACTATTTAATTAAAAAATAAAATATTATTATGACAAAAGAACACAAAACACTTTGTAAAAAATTAACACAATTAAAAAAAAATAAAAAAAAGAAAAAGCTGGAACGAAATTATTATTATTAAAGATTAATTTATTATTATTATTATTATTATTATTATTATTATTATTATTATTATTGTCGTTGTAATAAGAGCTTAAAAGAATGAAATTTGGCTTTATATCATTAGCAATATCATTAGACATAAACTGAAGTGAAAATAAACTGAACTTAACTGAAATTCAACGTATGAGAACATGTCCTTAATAAACACAAGGCATTAATTATACAAATAACTCGTGTTGATATTCTAAAAAAGATGAAGTAGATGGGTAGATCACTCCATTTTTGTAAGTAAGGTAGACAAAAAAAAATACTAATTGTACGAATAATTATGAGATAAGCTATATATATATATATTTATTTTTTTTAGACATTGAGATTAGCTTTTGTGACATGTAAATGTATTTTACCATCCAACCTTTTTTATTGACCTTAATTATACTTGTATGATCTCTATGTTTTTTTCTAAGTGTTTCATTTTGACTTTTACACTATTTACATACTTTATGCACAATTTGACCAATTTTTTTTGCTTTATACTCCGTATATAAGATAAAATATAATTATACGAACACTTGTTATAATCATCTTAATATATACTTAATGATATGGCGACAAAGTAACATTAATTTCCCCCACCCTAACCTTTTCACCAGCTGATTGCAAACCATATATCAACTTATCAAGTCTATCTCAGGTTCTATGAACATCGCCTTGTCTTACACTATCAATTTTTCTGTATCCATAATGTATAGTCGCCGTCTTATACAAACTATTGTTGATAGTAATGTAACCTAATTTTTTTCTTGTAAACATCACGTAACATATAGTAGTGAGCAAAAGTACCAAATGCAACGAATCCTAAGAATACGCCGACGGACCACCAGGATACCCCTTCTGTAAGTCGGGCAGAAATCAGCGACGCCGTCATGAGAAGGACAAGTTTTGATGTTCTCATTATAACTTCTTCCTCAATAGCTGCAGTTTAAACTTTAAACAACACCCTTTATCACTAGCTAGCCGTAGTTAGTTCTGGATAGCAATACGTATGCAGCAAGCTAGCCTGCCATATGATCTCCATTTCTATCGCGCAGGTGTGCATTGGACAAAAGAGCTTGTGTTTTATACTCGTATTGTTTACTGGCTTTTATACCATACACATCGTTACTAAGCTAGTATTCGTTATTCAATATGTAATAAATGTTCCTAATGTGGACACACATAAGGTTAAGAAGTGGGGGTTTAAAGAGATATTTGTGAAAAAAGAATCTTTTAAGTAGTCGACTTTTTGTAAAAGGAGTTTTTAAGTGGAAAGTTGTGAAAAATGACTTTAAGTTATATTTTGTTAAAGGTCGTACTTGGGTAAGTTTTCTGACATTGACTTTTACGTGTTAGTCATGTAAGTTAAACATAAAAAATAAAAAAAAATAAAAAAAATTCTTCCCAAATTTCCCTCCTATTCGAACTACCCCTTTCATTTTTCCCCCTTTCTCTATCCCAAAATTTCTGGTTTTTTTTTCTCTCTCTCTTTTTCTAACTCACGTGAGTAACACATGAAAGTCAACACCGGAGCTCCGGCGTTGACCACCCGAAAAACTCACCCAAGTACCCCTAAAAAATATAATACAACTTAAAAGGTCTTTTTTCACAACTTTTCACTTAAAAGATCATTTTAAAAAAAGTCGACCATCGTTTTTCACAAATTTCTCTAATTTAAAACATGCATATGCCAATCTATGGCTTTTTAGCCATTGCTACAACAATAACGCTTTCTATACAATTCATTGAGCTACTAATCCATTGGTGCATTCATAGGAGTTGTGGTAGCCGGGGGGCTTGGTCATTTATATATGAAACATGATTCCTATCATGAAAAGATTAGTTATATTTGTATCAGCAACATGACAAAGATGATGAAATTCCATAGTCAATTCAAGCAGCTTGAGGTGGAAGGCTAGCCGAGGCTCGTATCTATATATGTTGTCTCAAGCAATTAATTAAAAAATTATA
Source organism: Chenopodium album (assembly GCF_948465745.1). Lineage (NCBI taxonomy): Eukaryota > Viridiplantae > Streptophyta > Magnoliopsida > Caryophyllales > Amaranthaceae > Chenopodium > Chenopodium album. The sequence goes on from NC_137849.1 coordinate 50,977,151, forward strand.
TACTTGTATAACAAACCTATTTGTTACTATAACTAATTTATTTGACTAATTTGAAGCAATACACCAACATTGTTCACATTGTTAAGACTACTTTGCTCATTATAGTGATTTTTTTGTAGGGATAAATTTCGAGGCAAGTGTGCTACTTGTACGTAGAGTCGTAGAGTAGTACATGAACGGTAGATGTGTGCACAATTTGAAGTGTTGTTTATTACAATGTGGATCAAGTAGTAATGAGAATTCCGTATTGAACAAGACAAGGACTTGGTGTACATGTATCAAGCTTAGCCTAAGAACTATGTGAGGTTTACATGAAAAAAGGTTTTCTAGAGTTTAAGAGAGATCATTTTGTGTATACTATGTGTAAAATCAGTTACAAGTTGCGGATGGTATATGAGGTTGATGCTCTAAGTCTTTAAACATGACATGATGTTCTATGCCTTCTAACATATATCAATGCCAGGAGAAAACATGATATAAGTAGATTTTAATGTTTACGTTAGCATGTGTACGTACGCATTCTTTGATGTCATTAATAAGATTCTTAGATTCATAAGCTTTACTCTATACTCAATTGTCAAAAATCAATAATGCTACTTCGTAATAAGTAGAAGTCAATTTACTAGTAGGACGACTATAAAAGCGCTTACCAACATAACTGCTGACTAAGTTAACAGGCCCATATATTGCAGGTTGTGTAGCTTGCTAATTTTCATAAGCTGCGGAGTATACTAGTATGGCATATGATGTTAGTTGCATGTATACTCAAATGAAAAAATATGGGTGCACCAAAAGGTCAGAAGTTGGGGTTTGTATTTTTGCTGCTTGTAACAATGATGCTCTCCGCCGGACTTGTTGAGGCAGCATCCATGTGGTCCGTTGGTGTACTAATAGGGGTTGGTGTGTTGTGGCTTATAGGTCACATTTACACCAGAACTCGTCATTTTCACCCACCGTAATTTAAGAAGATATGTTTCTTTATCATCAAGAATAACCTTACCAAATCTGTGGTAGGGGTGTAGGACATTGTGGTTTCAAGGACGATGATTAATTTTATAAAAGTAATTCAATGATCAACTTTGGTCATGTTCAATTCAGCTTACAATACTCCTAGAGCGCAACAAAAGCTAAATTCAATTTTATTCTTCGATTGCCAAAGGGGCTTTCAAAGATGGACGATTGGTTCTTGTTGGCAAATGATCAACGAACTTCGGCTATGTTAAATTTAGCTTATTTAAGCAAAATTTTTGAGTAAACATAACCCTTGTATAAGTTTAGCTATAAAAATGGCATGTGAATCATTGAATATTTACTTATTAAGTACAAGAAAATAATTCAAATACTTTGGGTAAGAAACGTACTTCGTAATAATTTTGCTATGCTAAATTTTCTTGCCAAGAAATCTCATTCTAGCTTCTAGGATAGAAGCAGCATTAATTAGAGAAACTGAAAAAAATTAAGTGGAGGGAAGTATGCAAAAATACAAACAGTAACATACTAGCTACAAACAGATTGAATACGTTGAACGTGCGCCAGAAGTGTAGTAACTGCGTTGTGCATTACTTCAACTACAGCAAACAGAGTTGAAGTAAATGGTGTAATTGTGGACATATATTACTGTGTTTTGAAGTTTAACGAAGTATTAGTCAGTAAAGTAAAGAAAAAATGAGGGCATCGAAACATACCAATCAATGGCTTTTGGTACTCATAACAATCATCGAGGCAGTGAGCTAATGGTCTGTTGGCGTATTCATAGGAATTGTGATAGCTGGAGGGCTTGCTCATCTTTATATGAAACATGATCCCTATCACGAAAAGATTAGTTGTATCAGTAGTAACAACTTGATGAAGCTCATTAAATTCCATCGTCAAAACAAGCATCTTGAGGTAGGAGGCTCGTATCTAAATGCTACTCCTAGCTTTCGTGTTTCCCAACCGGTGCAATTTTTTTTTTTTTTTTGTAATAATGACATAATAAGATAAGTTAAATTCTATTTATCAACAATTCTATCGCATTTGACTCATGACATATATTGCTCGATTATTCACTATATATATTGATTCCTGGCTGCATATCAAGTTGAACGGGATAGTTCCCTACGACCTAGCCAACATTAGATAACCTAGCCAGACATTAATTGGTTTTGAGCCAAAGTACATAAGCACGTCCCAAGATTAATGCTCTTGAGAGTGGGGATAAAAAACAAGGATGCAAAATACTCAAAATCAGCATTCATAATCGATCTTTTAGCTATACTGCCGTTACCACAGGTAAAAATAATTCATGTTTTCGTAAGAAATGTTCCATATATTTGTAAATTAACAGCCATTTCTGATCAGTTACTTGTAGGGCTGAAGATTGATGGTATATCATCAGGTGTAATGTTACAAGTCCCTTTCAAAATTATGGCCATGTCGCCCTATTCCCAACGAACAATTAAAGCAACGGGTATTCTGATGACCAATGCTTGGTTTGGCGCTTTGCAAAACCTCTTTTATTTCATCTTGATCAGCAATGTAAGTATGCATCTTTATCATTATGGCCTTTAATTGCCGAAATTAATTGGTTTGGTACATCTGACTATTTAAATTACGGAGTACTCCGTAGTATTTAAAAAGGATTTGATTGATGATAAATGTGTCATTATATAATGTTCAGAAAAAAGTCATTATATTATCTGAGAGCACACTTTATTAACACGAGGCTTTTTGAGAAATAACCTAAAGGGTTAGGACCAAAACGGACAATATCGAACAAGTTGCCATGCTGAATTTTTATCGTAATAATTTTGTGTTGTAAACTTATTATCAATTTGAATATTCATTGCATATTTGCATGTACTAGTTTTTCACCCTGACCATTGTGGCAGGGATTGGGAGCCTTTGACTATGAGTGCTACATTGAGCTGCTCAATCAATGCAGCAACATACTAGACAGAGCCCACAGAGGGGGTTGGGGTTCTGATGCTGCTACTCTTGACTGGGACGAAATGATCAATTTATGTAGCAAAGAATATGATCAAGAGCAGGGAATATATTCGGAAGCCATTGCCACCAAGATTGGCACAAGAAGTTTAATTCAGAAGTATACTTATTGCTTAGCTTGGGGACTCAAAAGTTTAAGGTATACAACATACTTCTTAAATCAGCCTGTGAAACTTCCAGTGAGACCACTCTGTCAGAATCTACACTTGCCTTATTCCTGGATTCTTAGGGATAAACCCCTTTCTTATTACAATCACATTTGCAACCATGGACAATTAACACACCTTGGTACATTTAGATTTATTTAGTATAATCGTGTATGCATGAACCTTTAATCCTCAGCCGAGTTGATGAGTTTGGATTTTCGCTTCTGGAGCAGTTCTTTTGGCCAGATTTTTAGTGCCAGCTATTATACCGTGGATACATTCCTCAGTCTCATTACCATTGTTGCTGGTCTGATTTTATTTGGAGATTTGTTGGCAAGAATTCAGGTGATCCAGTTGTACACTTTGATACTGTTTTTGTTTTAGAAATTCTGATTCACTAACAGCAGATCACTGCCCTTCAATTAGCTAGACTGCCTTGCAATGCACTGAGGTAAAAGAAGACATGCAGAGGGCAAGACAAAGAACAGTTGAGGAATGGATGAAGTATCACCAATTACCTCTACATCTAAAGAATCAAGTTAAGCTAGCTATTCAATCTGAATGGAATGCCACTCAAGGCATAACTGACGAAGCAATGATGAATTCAATTCCATGGAATATACGGTGTGAGATTCATTGACACTTGTATTTGGAGATCATTCACACTGTCAGTTTCTCTATTTGGATACTTTCATTAAGTTGATTTTTACAGTCAGCAATCAATCGTGGACAAAATAACATATTAAAAGATTTTTCTCTTTTCAGATGCCACCGTTTGCACAGATGGATGATGATCTCGTGGATACCTTCGAACAATCTCAAGCAACAGAGGTACCTACGTAGCATTTGAGGGTGAACCAGTTCATCAAATGCTATTTATTTTCAGTGGACAATTAGAGGTTACAAATGCCGACAATGGTGGGCAGTGCATTATCCTTGGATCCGGAGATGTGTGTGGGAGTTGCTGGTATGGTGTTCACACCCGACCAAATCAACTGTGATCTCAATACCTGCAACTCAAACAATCAAGTGTATTACTGATGTTGATGCATTTGCTTTGCGGGTTGATGATTTGAAACTCCTGGCAATCCAGTTTCATCGCAATGGGAGATTTCGCCGGGCATTCCAACATCATACAGCGTAAGATTGGATGGTAATTTATGAGGCGATGATCATTTGTAAAGATAATTATTAGATTTCAATCATCTTATGCAGTTCTGCTAAAAATGAAATCTTAAACATAAGTCACCCCCTCACTAATCTTTGAAGATGCATCTTTCTTTCCATTCCAATATTTTAAGATTACAATAATAAAATAAAAACCAACTTTGAGGGTAAAAATTCAAGATTTTAAATCATTTATGTTTGCCACAATTCTTATGGAGTACACAAATATTATCTCATAAAGACCTATTAGGCTATTATACCTTTCAAGAGCAGAACAGACTTCGGCCCTCCAACAAATCAAGGGTCTACCTAAAAAATCTTTTCTTCCACTTGGATCAGATAATTCATAGCTTGTCACGGGCAATCCTGCAGCCCTTTCCTAAGGATCTGCTTAGGATGGCTAGCCTTCTGTCCGCAAATCTAAAGACCAGGAAGAACTGCAAACGTTTTTTTCTTTTTCGGAACAAGCAAACTAGCTACTCCTATTATTTATAACCACCAAGAATTTACAAGTACTACACCAATAATTGACTGGCCACCCCTGACCTACTGGGCTGGATTGTTGTGATACCACCCTCCGTCGCCTCTGTACTCAAAACAGATGCACCGATCTTAAAAATATGAGGACTTAATTGCAAGGTCTTATCAGAAGAAATCCTACAGAACCGAATACAGCTAGAATAGACCAATATTAAGAATCAAACACACTATTGCTGACCAAAAAATTGAAATTAGTTCTAAGAAGCTTCAGAAGTTGATTCGGAGAATAGGTATATAAGAGAAGAAAACATAGGAGCAAAAGCATAGAAAATATTTGATATAAGGATTTCATTTCATGGACATTGATGACAACTGATAATGCTGTCAGCATAGTAATCACACAAACCAGGAGGAACCCGAAATTAGAATAATTATTATGAAATGAAAAAATTGTTGTACAGGGCTACTGGTCAATATAAAATATAAATAATATCTTTCACTTAAGAAAACAATGATCTAATAGATGATAACTAGTCCACTGGACCTAAACAGAGCCTGATTATAAAGCTAAGCTGTCACTAGCGTCAATGAACGTAGTTACAACCATCTTTCCCGTTTACAAAGAACAGGCTAAAAATGCAAAAACTATCCTCGTAACAATGTTGTTCACTTTGCTGCAGATCTACACCAGGAGGATGGGAGGCACAACAAAGCCATGACCTAAAAGTCCAAAACTAGTAACTCGCCTTAAAATGAGCTTTGAATGACAATTAAACCATCGAAGATCATGTTGTGATCAAACAACTTGCACAAAGCATTCCTCTTTTTTCATCAACTTTGTCCTTCTCTCAAGTCTAATTGTCCTTCTTCTCAAGTCTTGCACGGTGTCTTAGCTCAGCCCTTTTCCATTGAACAATCAAATGGCACAATGAGAAGAGGGTATTTATCTGTTGAACAATACACAATATTAAAGCTAATGTCAGTAAGCTCAGTGCATAATATTGGGAATATATAGGAACAATTAAATAATACTAACCAGAATTATCATTGCAATTATGAGAAGCGGACCAGACCATAGTACAGAGAGGAAAATTCCGTGTGGGTCAAAATAGTTTTGAGTGGCAAAACTCTCCCAATTAGCACCCAAAAACTGATTCAATCTTTCAGCAAGATATACACCAGACACTGCAGGATAAAGGCTTAATGTTAAACAGTGCACAATATCTCAATTACTGCCTGAAGTCCAATATCCTCTTTAGCCCCCTTTTCCTATCAAATCCCTCATTTACTGCCCAAAACACCTTTCCCCCCTTCCCCCAACAGCAAAAAGGAAAAGGTAAAAGCCAAGCCTCAAAAGTTGCAAAGGCTGATGAACTAGGATTGGAAAGAATCATGCATTTTTTTTTTAGCCACCCAATGAGGCCACAACAAGGTGTGTGGTTTAGCTGTAATTTGATGAATTTCTCCACAGGTTGAAGGAAAAAGATCCAACAGATCAAACAATTTACTGTTAGTATGATATAAAAACATGACTACAATCAGAAAGCAAGAAACATACATGCAAGAAGGAATAAACACATTTGGAAATTGACATGTCTCCTCGAGAAGATAATAGTCAGTAGCAGAAACACATAAAATCCCAATAATCCCATCAACCACGGCTCCTGCATAAATTAATCAAGCGTTAAGAATAATTAAAAAGAGCATATAAGAAAAACTCACCTACAGTATAAGATTACAAACACTAATGCATCTGAGATTAATGAAATACAAATTGATTTACAATAGGCATTATCTGTGTATATTAAATGAATGTAGAAGCAAACATATGCAGATAAGTAACTAGATTTCACAAAATGGTAACAGACAGTTTTGAAGGGAGGAGCAAGCATAAATAATTCTGCCTAAATAAAGTGTACACTGAACATTACTGAGCAACATCATTCTCTTACCTGTCATTCTGCATTTCACAAATTTAGCAGCTGATACAGTACAATTTTCCAAAAATCACTTATTCTCTGTAGTAGATCAGTTTTAAAACGCCTAAAATACGAGTTACTAACTACTAACCGATTTCTCTAGCTTGAATTATCCCCCTAAAACACTAGAGGAAAGATACATTATTGATATTAGTGTTTATCTAACTTGAATTATTCCCTCCAAAACATCTAATGAGACCTTCAAAGACGAAAATAACGCGATTTTTGAGTTCTTGCTCATACATGTCTACATAGCATAATTAAACAAAACTACATCATAGCCTCATTAGTATGAAAATATGCATCTGTATTTTGGCAAACTCTCAGAATTTGAATTTTCCAACAGCAAGATAAATACTAAGATAGCAATACAAGATAAACAGCTTGTAAGCTACACTCTTCTCATCAAAACAGCAATAAACAATTAACAATTAACTGCCATGCAATTACAATCAACAATCTATAAATTTTAAAATAAATTCAGCAGTAATATATCATAAGCATAATCAAATTTTAGATCTTAAGTGATAAATTTCAAAAATAAGCTGATTCAAGCAACAAATCCAAGAACAAAGTAAACCTAAAATCAATCAAATTTTATTTAAGGAAAATTAAATGCAATTTAAGCCAAAGAGAAGGGGGAGACCTTCCAATTAATGGCGTGGAAGAAACCTATGAATCTGTCATAAGCAGGTGCGAAACCAGAACGAAGTTCATCGGACAACTTCTGAACAAGATCCGCCATTTGATTCATGTGATCTTCCATTGCTGATCTCACTTCATCCATTGCTAATTAATTGCAGAAACTATTTCACAGAAGTTTAGCAGAAAATTCTTCAAGTTACAGATTTTTGAAACCCAGTAAAGTGTAGAACAAACTCGAGAAGTGTAATTGTAAACCGGAATTTTTCAGTTGTTTCTGGAAATTTACAAAACTTCTTCCTCTTATTTGGGCCTATTTATTTTGGGCCGGTTTTAGTCTTTCTCAATTTCTAGAGCTCTTTTTATGGGCTTAATTGAGTTATTAATTTCTAAGATTCTAATTGAGATTGAGATAAGTAATTTGTGTAATCCTCTTTTTTGTAGAGGGAACTCTATAGATATATCATTACTTTGATGTTGAGGTACTACATATAGTTAATTTTCTACATCAAAGAGCCATAAATATCCGAACAAGGAATCATAAAAGTGATAGAAATAGTGTGAGTAGTGTATTGAAAAAAAAAAAAAAAAATTTAATAATATGATTGTGCTTTATCCAATGTACTATATAACAAACTGTCAAGTTGTTTCCCAAAATTACAATCACTGTGACACACTAAATAAAAATTAAAAAAAAAAAAAAAAAAAAAAACGACTTAAAATTCCGCAATTGCTTGGAGCTACTAAATGCAATAAAAAAATACAATATATAATTTGTAAGTTATAACTTATAACCACCACTAAAGAGGCAAAGAGCCTTAAACAATCTAAAGAAATATGGAGTACAAAATAGAGAGTTACTAGATGTTAGAAACAACCCTTATCATTTCAAAACTATGTAAGGCTTTTAAAGCCATTATCCAATCAAGTCATCCAACATAAAGAACAATATTTCATTTTTTTAACAGTATTTTTCAAACTCATGTTTAAGACACCATATTATGCGGATTCAAGTTCCCTTCTTTTCCTCCATTTAACATGCTCCATCTTTTTGGTAAACTCTAATTAAACTAGTTGTTATCATAAATGACTTCATCTTAACGCGAAACAATTTTTATACATATAAAAACGAAGAGACCATATTGACTGCAAGAAGAATCTTGCAACTTCTCTTTGATTGAATCTTGCGTCATATGAACCTGTCTTGCGAGGCTAGAGATATATCTCTCCATCTCTATCATAAATTCTAAACCCGGATGATAATGACAGTATGACATTCCATTTTCAACAGCCTGTTTTGCTTGAATTGTTGCTTTCAAGCTCAGTTCAATTCTCGAAACCCAATGACTTACCATCATTGCGTTTCCATGTCTACCTAGTAAGGTTTATCCTATTCACCTAATATTAACTTATTTGAATTTATAAAAACTTAGTTTAGATGTAAATTAAATTTGGATAACCATTATTAACCCTATTCTTCTCTTATTATTCCTCCATACAAATTATATTACACCACTCTTAGGGCAAGGCCCAAGGAAGCAAGTCGCTGAACATTAACATGAAAATTAAAATAACTTGCAGGAATACAAATCAAACATGCTGATCAAACTAGAATCTCATCATGTGATATTAGTATTGAATAGATTAGAACTAAAAATAAACTAGTCATAACCGATTATTATTGTTTCCATACTTTCCAAACTCTTCAGGAGGCGTTGTTCACAATAACTGTATAATTCAAGAATAATGAATATTAGCTCTACACAAACTATGCATCATATACTACAGCGCCAGGCAGAGGCTGTTATCAGGAACCTATCTTGCCAGCCTAGAGATATACCCCTCCCATAATCTCTTTCGTAAACTCTGAATCCGCCACCACCAGAGTTCCCTTCGAAATGTGGATGATAATGGCACCCCATTTTCAGCAGCAGCTTTGCCTGAATTGTTGCTTTCGAGCTCAGTTCAATTCCTGTAAACCCATGACTTATCATCCTTCCTTTCCACGTCTCCATTATCTCAAATCTTGAACACTTCACTTCATCCTCGGAAGCTATCAGATCTTTTATCTCTCTCCCGAGATGGTTCTTCTCTATGTTCAGTCTCTCGGCACTCTCTAGAGGTAGGCAATCATCCAAGGAGTCGAACATTGCAGCATAATAATGCAAAGAATCGACGTAATTTGGGAGGATACCACAACTGTTCTGACTTCCTTCTCTTTCTACTAAAACTACTATTGAAGGGTTTAGAGAGTGTATGGCTGTCATGGTTTCTGAAATCTTTAAAATATCACTCAAGCTACTGAGGTGAAAAACCATATTTACTGCAACTGTTTCGTTCTCTTTCCTTTCAAGGTTGACGAGCTTTGATCCTCTTAACAACCCATGAAATTCAAAAGCTATATTCTGAAACCCCTTAGAGAAGCTTATCAATCTATTCTCGGTGTCAATCAGCTCTTCCAAGCTTCTTGCAAGACCTGTAATACGAAGTGATACTAACCGGTTTGAAGCAGTAGCCATCTCAGAGAGAGACTGCATAAGAGAAGGCCATTGAAACCCATGTGAGATGTCAAAATCAATCACATGTAACGCCCAATTATTATTTTCTTCCTGCCCCTCAAATGCTTCAATTATGGCCTGATTGGCAGTAAAATGAGCAAACTGATAAAAAGGAGAAACTCTGTACATATGAGTAAAAGCCATGAACTCTTCTGTAGGTGTTGGTTTGCTCATTACCATGTTATAGAATGCAGATTTCTGGGTTAAAAGCCTTGCAGCCAACCCATCAGCAAAATAAGCAGCAACCCTTTGCCCTGAATCACCAATTACTGACACATATCGATAGAGCTCCATCACATTATCAGCAGCAGAGCTGACATTATTATCTTTGATCAATGTGGCTGCTACGAGCAGCAAATGAATCAGATGAATACCTGAACCTTCTTGAACATCTTTTCCTCTTTGCTCAATGTTCAACATTCTCTGTCTCTCTTCAAGCAGCCTGAAAATCTTTTCTTCCCAGTCTTCAACTGAATTTGTCAGAGAATGTGAATCATCGATCCTCCTCCTCTTCAGTTCCCTCTCAACATGGTCAGAGTGACCGACAGTGGCTAAGCTAAGGCTCAAAACCTCTTCATTCATCATAAAGGCTTCTGTAATAACAGACACAGGACTACAGAAGAAAGCAAACTTAAGAAAGCTCAAAGAACGAGGAATAATAATGAAATGTTTAAAAGTAATGAAGAGGGAATGGAAAGCAGAATGGAATAACCCAACACAAATTCTTTAGAGTAACACCAAGGACAAGGAGAATCTATAAATAATTAGAGACCCTGCTTTTCGTTTTACGTTTCAGGTTAGTGAGGTCACCAAAAGCAATAATATATAGGAACTTAGGAAGAGTATCTATAATCTATACTGGTTCCTTGTCTTAGAATTTAGGTTCACTGAACAGCTAAGCCCTTCCAATTAGTATAAACAATACCTGAAAGGGCCAGTGTGCAATGCGCAAAGGGTCTTATTTACTAGTCTTTTGGTAGCTCGGAAAAGCAAGAAGTGCACTTATTAAGGACAAACAGCAAGAAAAGTGTTGAACCTTACCTACCTGTCTCTGAGATTTGCAACATTTGCCTACAAACACTGCCTAGATTTGCTAATAAAAATACACAAGTCGTTCCAAAAAATGATGATTAAAATACTCAACCACCGTGATATGACGCTAAAGATAATCAATCAGCGGATATCAAATCTCTAACAGATTCTTGAATTAAGTATTCAAGAATTGTTTAATTCAATCAGCTAAGACAGTCTAACTTAGAAAATTACTCAGCCAATGGTCACTGTATAGGCACTCAGAGCTAACATTCAGAATCAGATTTTCTGCATTATATTATGTTGATGATTGGGAATCACACACGCCTTCACAAGTCAAAGAAAGAATATGAAACCAAAAAGTCTACTTAAAAAAAATATGGACACAAATGATTAAGTGTATGCATCTTTCAATTATATGCTTCAACAGAACAGGTGATGAGAAAATAGTTAAGTATAAAAAAGTCAGTAATAGATACTTCGTATTGGTGAAAACATTACAGATGGTAAAATTTAAAGCATTTAAGAGTAAACAGAAAAAATCAATATCTCTGCCCCGATAGTCCTGATACATCTAAGTATGGGGTCAAATTTACACAACCTATCCTATAATATGAGATGAGTTGTTTCAATTTACCCTTAATCTGAAACGAAACACCTAACCTCTATTCAGTATTCACAATAAGCTATAGAAGGGCAAATAGTTAAATGTATTCGTGATTCAGTGTCTATTATGTTTTAAAATCAGAAAATCAGCATTCTTGGATACACAGGAAATGGACAGAGTAAAGAGATGACTGTAAAGTAATTAAGAAATATACTTCTGAGCATACAAGATAAGCATAGAGGCGAATGAAATATAAGGTTTGTAAAGCTGTCTATATTCATTTGAAAGAGTCTGAAAGGGTCATATGCCCTTCAAAGCGACATATATACATCGAGGTCATTAGCCCTAAGCAATTACAATATGTCTCATAATAAGAGGACATTATTGTAGTTTAGTTTTGCCCCTTAATAGCAAGAGAGAATGATTAAACCATATTTTAAGATAATTAAGATATGAGGAATTAGGTGTCAGCTCCTGCACCAGATAATGACTGTAATTGAAATTATCTACAAATTATTCAAAGTATTCTTACATATTCTTCAACAAAGTTTGAACAATTAAGAACACAGTATACATTCATAACAAAAATAAAATAGAAGTCTAAAATCTTAATGATACACAATCACTCTTAGTGACCAATGGAAATGAGGGGAATAAAAGTCAACTTTCAGTTCTCCAATAATAGTGTATAATTTAGTAATTATATGATGGACTGCCTACATCATTAAACACAAAACTGTCACTTTACTAAGATTGGGTAAATATATAGCTCTTCCACAGTGGAGGAGGAGGATATTCAGGTCAGAAGTATCAAAATTTACTGATTGTACTCCTCCAAAGAGTACCTGAGATACCTTAAAAAATATTGTACTATGAAAGAGTAGCTGATAAACAGCATCTTTTTCTGGATCTTAGGAAGGTTGGAGCAATTCAAAGGGCATCAGGATACCATTTAAAATAACAACATGCAGCACAGCAAGAAGTATCAAACTAAGAAGAGATATTTTGATTCCAAAGATGACCAAGTCAAAAAACCAGTAATGATTTATTATAATTTCAGAAGTTCGGCCATGTTCTCTCCACTCAATTCCGACTAAACCAAATATTTAACTATTTTACCTGTCAGCCTTGTTTTGTGTGCAGTTACTGATTTTCACTGACTAAAACAAATATTTACTAAATATCAGGAGAGCATCATCTAACAATCTGCAGACAACATAGTTAACTCAAAGTACTACAAAGTCATTCACATTAGATCAGCATAACCATTAGAAATAACCAGAATCCTAAAGGCTATGATTTGATAATAAATCAAGCATAATTGAATCCAAAATCAACTTAAATCACTTTTCGACAGTCACTAACATATCAGGGATCTTCTAATCAATATTTTGACAGTCACTAACAAACATCAGGAAGCATCTTCTAATCAATCCTTTCATAATGAAAAGGAAGCTGTGAAACATATTTTTACTGAATGCGAAACAACAGAGTTATAAAGACATGCCTTCTGTTTTCAAGGAAAGTATCAGAACATATATAGTCAAGTCTGCTAGAATGAAATGATTTAAACACATTTAGTATGAATCCTAAACCCTGAACCCAGTTGATTATAATAATTAAATTCAAAATTATGATGACGACACCGAAAAGGAGGAATCTTTACATGGAAAAACATATCACATCCAATCACAACTGCCTCAACTTCATTCGAAAAAGTCAAAGGACAAATCTGTTGGCAATTGAAAACTGATCCTGTAACTGTAAAGCCACACTTAGTGGCTTTTCTCTACATAGGTTCGGTATATTCGTTCATTTGGTGAAAGGGATATTGTCTCATTTTCTAAAAGTACACCTATTAGATAATAGGTAGAAAACTCTGTTTCTCACATCATTTGTCCAACCTGAACTTTTGATCTCTTCTACAATCCTTCACAATTTTCCTACCTAAACATTTGTCTTTTACAGGACATGGCGGCATACCAAGGAATTTGTTAGATTATGTCTGGATCTTCCTTGCATGCGTAATTACCTCGCACAATCTTCGAATGCCCGTTTTCTTCATAAAAATGAAAAGGGGGCATAGTCACTAACCATTTTACATCTATATATTTCTATATACTTAATAATTGCTATTATTTTTCTATACCTTAAGTAAACCATCAATCTATCCATAATCTCAAAAAGGTAATAATCTACTACCTTTAGTCATTTTAAAACCAAAAAACCTAAAAGATGAATTATTATATAAAAGAAAGGATATCAAATCTGATTAAGTAAAGCATGGATCATGCAACTTTTGGGGTTTAACTATAGTCAGCACCAAAAATTGTTTTCTATCCAATTTAAAAACAGCTCTTCCACTAAAAGACCACGAATGTTTTAGATTAATCCCAAAAGAGACCATGATCTTCAAAAAGATAAGAGTAGGTTTGCCGACATATCCTGGAGAAAGAGTATCTGAGAGACCACACAAAAGTTGAAGCCGATTTCAGCAACCTTACGTATATACATACAGTAAGCTGGGGCCAGGACACACAGATAGGTACATTTTGATGATACATAATGCAGATTGTCATGCTGCAGTACTTGCAATAAGAAAATGCAGGCTACAAAATAACCATTTGCACTGATAGATTTATTATTGCAAAATAACAAAATATCAGATATACCGAAATATTGCAAATAAGAGTATATAAATAAATGTATAAATGTAATCAGCATGTTAAAAATGCAAGTATTACAGAAGCCACTAAGACACGTACAGAATTCTGGAAATAGTTACCAGCTTGAGTCATTATTTTTTCTGTAGTCTGGAAGGCGATATGTTCTTAATCTTCCTTTTGAAAAAGAAGTAGAATGCTGAACCCACCAAGGGCCAACTTGTAACAATTGCCACATAAGCGAGCAACCATATAGATTTTCTAGAATGACGAGTAAGCTGTTCCAAACGCCGCTTAATAAGAGAAGTTGCACTGTGACAAGATGCATTGCAGGTGCTGGACTTCTGTTCATGGGTTTGACTTTCTGAAGGAACATCATTTGGGACTGATTCTCTAAACTGTTGCTCTCGGTCCTCCTTAGCCATTGCAATGGTTGGTTTAATAATCTCGGAGGAATCTTCAAACCCATCAGTTCTTGTTGGTTCATTGGCCACAGCAGCAACCATCCCATCTTCTGCAACACTTATATATGGACTCTGGTCTATTGAAGGTTCTGACGGAGGAATTGGGCCAGGAATCTGCACCTGAAATTAGACAAAATTATCAGAAATGGAACAACAAAGTATGATAGACAAGATAAGAACCCAAGATAAAAGGAATTCACCTTATTTTGTCTATGCATATATGGGCTCGAGTGTAAGATACCCAGGAACTCGGTGACAGCCCTCACCCACCTGCAGATATGCAGAAGCTCATCAAGCCTACAAGCAATGCCTAAATGTTATCCAGTTATCCCTCATGAACGTCACCCCTCCCTGATTAGATGCAACTTTTAACCCAATAACATTTTTAATTTTGCGCTGTTATCTCCCCCTCTGTCAGCTTTAATGAGACACGCAAGGACCTTTTTCAATACTTTTTCCAAATTTATTGTACATAACAAACTAACAGCATGTACAGCCTCCTCCAAACCTATACCCCTCCCTGATGTAACGGAGGCCCAAAAAGGAGTAAATGCACTCTTATACAGTACTTACACATCAAAACCCGGAAAAAGGGGCAGCTCTAGTGGGATTTGGCTAACCAGAGTCTCAAAGTCAAATAATTCATAATTTTCTCAGAAGCAGCAATAGCGTACAAAATTATTAAATTGTAATAATTGAGCAACAGCTGAATACCAGAGGCTGGAAGCAGTTATTCCTTCAAAGAAGGCAAGATGTCCACCATGTTGTGCCGTTGCTAGAACAATGTTCTTATTTAACCTGTATAAACATGTAAATCAAAAAAAGTCACTACAACCCACTAGAGTCACAAACTCATTGGCAGAATGATAGCCGACAAGACCTGCATTCGTCCCATGGAATGGCTTCCTTGGTACAAACAGGATCGTCCAAAGCACTAATGCAGAGTAGCGGAACAGCTACTTTATCCACATAATTAGTACTGCTATTTCGCCTGTAGTATGTGTCGACAGTCTGAGAACGCGTTTGGATGATTTCAGTAGCTAAACAGACAAAAGGATGGGGTAATGTAAAAAAATACGTAAGAACTAGAGAAATGAACTCTACAGAAAATGCTACCTCATACTTTCCTACAAGACAGGTGGCGTGATTATCAAAATCTCGGATGCTGCGGGACTATCATACATGCAAAAAGAAATTTTATCAGTAAAGAGTGACAAACTATGTCATTAAAATCAGGAAACCCATTGAATAGTGCTACTCCCCGGGGTTTTAAACCGTCAAATGATCAAAATAAAGAGCAAATCCAGATGCACACTTATTGCGGACACTAATTACCAAAGTGTCTATGACACAAGGTCAACCCACTCTGTTAGCTGGGATCAACTACACAATATGGAAAATTAAAAAATAAATTACCATTCACTCCAGAAGATACAAATGCGTGGTTGGTGAAGGAAAGAACAATCAAGCATACAAAATCTTGAAAGAAAAGATAGGAGGCCAAGCTATCTTTTATGGTAGCATGCAAGTAATGATTAAACTGCTGCATAAGAGGCAAAAAGACATTGCTTAATTGTTGCCACCACACAATGATGATGAGCAGTTATAGCAAGGAATAATAACCCGCTACATAAGAGGCACTGGGTGATTTAGATCTGTCCGGGGGTCAAGATATAAATTACTTATGACTATTGATTATAATATTATGAAGGCATGGAGATATGGAAAATGTGAACTAGAGCATAAGCTTAAGTCCTTGCTTGACAAATTTTTAAAAAGGAAAAAGAACTCAGATGAGAAGCTTTCTGGTAGTGATGAGAGCTTGTCATAGCCTAATATTTGATCAAAATTTTGCAAGCCAATTAAGAGAATCAGCAGAGCAGCAGGCTAACAGCAAACAGTGGGTAGACAAGAGGAGGAGATGCATAAAGAATATTCTCAACGTTAATGATGAAGACTATAACTCTGAAATCTGGATAATACAAGGTGGTACTAACACTAATAGCTCTCATACGATCATATTTCTTAGGCTCATGAAAACTACCATAGATATTTTTAATTAATTTCATTGGAAATACAAACCTTTACAATTCCTTCCCAATTAGCAAGTCGAGAATAGCGGGGTTGATGCCTGCAAAGGCAGCAGGCAGAACAAAGTCAATATTCAATATTCTCTTAGCAATGCATTATCATGATGCTTTGGACACCATCAAACCACAAGATAAACCATAATTAGATCACACTGAAGTAGCTAAAAGGACATACAACTGTGCATAACCTTGCAGGCCAATGGTAAGAGCTCTGTCATACAATTTCTGGACAAGTCTGCGACCAATGAACCGGTCTCCAATCTGTGCAAGGACACAATAAGATGTGAAGAAACAGGTACTGATGTAAAATAAGCAGTAAATATTGTAAGGGGAAGCTACTCAATGAAAAAATATTCAATGTAATTGACAATTGAGGGACAATAAACCACATAATATGAAGCTAAAGAACCACATAGGACTATAGGAGAGAGGCACACTGGCTTGTCCCACCAGGAGGCTTAAAGTTGGGATTTGGGGAAGGCTTAAAGTTGCATTTCTACTTTGTGCAAGTAAACTACCCACCAAGTGAATTATGATGTTTTGTTACATAAAATGTGTACAATAGAAGAAAAAGAACTTACCAAAAGGTCCCAAGGAGAGCAAATAGCAACAGCACCTGCAATTGGAATGTTTTCCCCATCTTCACCAAGGAACTTAACCTGAAATAATTTAAAATCTCATTGATACTAGAATGGAATATAAGATTCATGGTAAAATGTGATACCTAAAAATGATGACAAAGCAAATCTTATGATTATCATCCACCAAGAAATTAAAAAAAAAGGAAAGCTAAAACAGGAAAAGACATATGACAAGAGATGTATAAAGCATAAACTAAATAGAAGGCAAATATTTCCAACGTCTTCAATGCGTCTAGAAGGTAAGTTTTTTACATCCAAAATTTTCAAAGTTGAAAGGAAAACATATATGTTTTAGAATGAAATAACTCATCAGATACCTTAAAACTATGATACTCTGCCTAATTTTACAATTGAACGTAGTCAAATAATGATGACACTAAATGGCAGGTTCAAGCTGAAAGCAACATGAATTTGATGTACTTCTGCCACTATGAACCCTCATTGCAAATTTCAATGAGATAGACCTATTTTACAAAAAAATTAGGAAAATATAGATGCACCAACATAAGGTGTTCTGCATGACAAAATAACCGTCAGCAACCTTTCAGAGATGAGATAAACGAAGCAGAAAGTTTATACAAGCCAATCAGGTTTTGTTATGCATGAAAAATGAGGTTGCTTACCTAGGAGAAAAGTATGAGCTCAGGTAGTTTTGTTATAATAAGTATAAGGTGACTATTTTACAAAGAAAATTTCATATTTCTAAGGGGCTTCTAATTATCAAGAAAATAAGAGTTCACTTGAATACTAAAATCTATGTACAAAAATCATAACAATTGACAAAATGTTCCAAACAGACATACCAGAACATTGGCTCCAATGCTGGTTCCCACAACAAAAAGTGGAGCACTTGGGTATTCACGATGTAGATGATGAATGATTATGCGAACATCATCTGTCCAGCCAGCATTATAGAAGCAGTCAGACTGAAACAATGCCATATAGGTATTAGTTAAAATTAAGATATATACACAAACAAAAGAGAAGAGGGAAAGGAAGGGCACAGCTAGATCCATTTAAAACAGTGCATTAATGAGTGAGACAAGTTGAGAAGAATTAAAATAAAGTGAGACCGTGCACCAGACGCAAACAAGATCATTAAATAAGTCAAGTAGACAGCAGAGATACCAAAAAATAACATTGTTTGTTGACATTATACGAGGTGTAACCATTAACCAATCAATTCTATTGTTTCTGGAATCATTTAAAACATATCAACATTAACAGGAAAGAATCAAAAATCATGAGAATTACATTCTTTTTTAACTTCATGCAATTCAATACTACAATCAGCATCCACAAAGACATCGAATACAAGTCAAGAAATAGTAGACCACCATGACCAATTCTTTCAAGCTATATATCATTGCTAAATTGCTTATGAAGCCAGTTTAGAAGCATGACCGTCATCCAAATTAAAATGCCATTCATCTTACAAAATGGAGAAACAAATTTAAGTAGCTGCATTTGCAAAAGATGATTGTGCCATACCCATCCTCCAAATTGAAAATTATCCAAAACTAAAGGCTAATCCACGCTATCACACCAATTTCAAAGGTCTCGGACCTAGTGTCAAAAACTTTCGAGATGGTAAGGGATGCATCTCGGGTTCATATAAGATTGTTTGGAACCAAATGTGAAAATAAGTCAATCACAAAAAGGACCATAGTGACTTGAGTTAATTAAGGGATGTGTGTACATAAAAGACTAAATTGACAGTTTAGAGCAAAGTGGATTGTTCCAACCACTCAAATGACCTTCCGAGGTATTATGGGGTCCGTGGGAAATACACAAATCATTTTTCTTACCGAGCTTGGAAAAGTAAAATATTATCCAAAACTGAAGGCTATAATCCATGAAATTGGACCAAATTTGAAGGTTTTAGGACTCGGTGTCGAAAACTCTTGGGATTGTAGGGGATGCATCCCGAGATCATATAACGTTGATTGGAACCATAGTTGACCACTAGTTGGTCATATAGATTCTCGGGGTGGCCTTTAAGTTAAATGAAAAGTAGCATAAGTTGTAAATGGTTAAATTGGTAATTTAAAGGCAAAATAGATGGTTCCAACCACCCAAATGGACTCCCATGGTGTCTTGGGGTCCATACAAAGCACCTGATGTGTTTCCTTTGTAGGATTGGAAAAGTTTAAAATTTTGTTAAACGGAAGCCTATCATCCACGCTTTCCGGTCAATTTCGAGAATTTTTCCAAAATTGAAATGAATTCGTGGGATATCCCCTAGGGTCATATGAGTTGGTTTGGAACCATAACAATCCTAACAATAGGTGTATAAAGTCCTAAGAGGCTAAGAATGAGTTCGGTTAAGCTATGTGGCTACCTCAAATTACCACCTTTTTTACTCAATTTTCCACTTTTCGTCCCCATAAAAAATATACTTAGTATTTTTTATATAAATTTTTTTAAAAAAATAGATAAAACTGCCAAAATCATGCTTAGTACGTAGTACCCATTCTTTGGATTCCACCAAAGAAAATGGGTGTTATCATCACACTTTCACAAGTTCTATGCCATTTGCCAAATTTCTTATAAAGCACATTCATTGCCGCCAAATTTCTTAAAAGCAATTCTTTCAAGCTATATATCATTGCCAAATTGCTGACAAAGCAAATACAGAAGCACCACCATCCTCCAAATTAAAATGCCATTCAAATTACAAAGTGAGATTAAAAAAAAACAAAACAAAACAAAAACAAAAAAAGGAAGATGATTGTGGATCAAAGATCCTAGCATGGGAAAAAAAAAGGGGGGGGGGGGGGGGGGGGAACATTGTTCAATACTCACAGTGACAGAGACACCACCAAGACCTCTGTGGTTGCTTACAACAACATTCCATCCACATTTTGCAGTGTTGTACACAAGATGTTTCAGGTACTGTGGAAAACATCAACAGATGCAAACATGAATCAATCATTTCACTATAATAACAACTGGGAAAAGGGAGTTTTACGAAGGCAAATATCATAGATGTTCACGTAGATACAATCTATGATATCTATAAGTTTATGCATTTTCTAGTTTATTGCATGAGAATTTGCTATGCTTCTTAAAAGTATGACAACTATTAAAAAGGTAAAAATTCTAACATCTCCCGCCAAAGAGGTATCGTATTAAAATCATCTTCAATACCAGCTATATGATAAAAAACTTACCGGTGAATTAGAATCACTTGTTAGACCTGGGATTACAAGTACAATAGGAGTCTTATCATCTTTAGGAATAACATTGTCAATGTAAACTGCATGCCCCATCACTGAAAAATTAACAGAGACAATTATCAGCCCATATGCATGTCCTATACACCAAAAAAATACAACACAATGCAGAAGATAGGGAAATCAGCAGAGCTAACTCAAGTACATAAAAAGTACAAGCATGAAGCACTGCAGTCTAAATCACCAAATTCCAGCACTAATAAAAAGAATCAAAAAGGACTTTTCTCACACTATATTTGAAGATTTTGAACAAGTTAGTCTCACAAAAATGTCTTTGGACTTTCTCAGAAACACACATAACCAGCATATCCCCATGCATACACAAGGAGACAGACGATGGAACAGAGACCACAAAAAAGGCTTAAATGTGGAACAACCATGCAAGAAGGAGAACAATAGAGAAAACACAATCTCATCTTATGCACAAACTAACATCCAAAGGAAACAATATAGGGGAATCAGACATCCAGAAACACAACAGGACTGAGGGAGAAAGAGTGGCAGATTGGCAAGGCAAACAAAGCTCAACTAAATTCTTTAGATTCTAAATATACATAGTCCAGGGATTTTAAATTAGTGTGATTACCATCAGAACTCATAAGCCAATCCAGAGCAACTGTTCCACCATCAGATAAACGAAACATTTGTCTGACATTAAAAGGACAAGTGAAAATCATTAGCAATTATAAGCCTCAAAACTTAGCTAAAAAAATACATCTCATGTACCCTATGGAGAAAAGAGTATGCTTGTTACAAAAAAAGAGAGAAAAAAAAGAACGAGATTACTTTTTTTTTTTTTTTTTTTGAAGGGGTAAGAAAGAACCAAATCACTTAAACATATAAGAAACATAAAATAATCCTGGAGGGAAAAAAAAAAACACAATGAAACATGTGAGTGTACAAAAAAACTCTAATATGTCTAGAGTGTACAAAAAAACTTATATGGAGTAAAGGGAATAAGATTAAGGCTGCGAACAAGCAGACAGCACTTCACAGGAAGTTGTTGAGTTTTATATCTATTCTAGGCCTGAATTCATCTTTCTCAACACAATAGCTTCTTGTTGTATTTGATGTTGTAACATTTTTTCACTCTTGATCATACTAAACTCCAGGGAGGACCGCACCTCTAGATATTATGACCTCTACATCTCTCTATTCCTCAGTTCAAATTGTTTCTTAATAGAAACAAACATCATACTCAACTCATTTACCAAGAAAACGAAGTATGAAGTTCCGAACTAACAAACAATCATTCCACAAACGAAATGTACATAAGACTCCTCAGTCCTCACTCGGTAGGAACGAAGCCAAGAGTGTGATAAATATATAATCATAATCATCACAAAAATATTGTCACATTAATCAACATAAATTTCACAACAATATTGTTACTCTAAAACCATGATCCTAGCATCTTTCAACCAATGAACACACAAAACAATGCATCTTTAACATCATTAGCAATCATTTAGTACACCTAAATAAATTTTTTTTAAAAAAAAAAAAAGAAAAAAAATTCACCTTCTATAATTGAATACAGGGGGCCTTCCAAAAAAGTTCAAAAAAGTAGTTTGAATATGAGGACTAGCTAACCAGGGAGTAGCCAAATATCTGCAAACAAAAAGAAACACAACGAATTAATTACAAATTACCAAAACCTAATCAAATTGTATCATCAAAATTATCGAAAATTAAACCTTCCATGTAAAATTCGACACTTCGAAACAACTCCCTCATAAAGTTTGGATTCGGAATTGAAAGTTAAGGTGATTGGTTGACCTCTAAATCCAGTTAAAATGTCACGAATCAAATGCCATTCCACAAAATTATACAAAATTACCGCAACAATAATCGCAAATCCGATGAGATAGTGAGAAATTGGGATCATCAGAAGAGCTTGAAATATTAGTTCATAAGGAGAGTGAGAATTGAAGTTAGAAATTGGGGATGAATTTTCCATGATTGAAGAACCCTAGAATTTGGGAATAGTGAATTGAAATTGGGAATTTGGGATTGTTAATTCCAGATTTAATAAGAGTAGTAGTTAAGTAAGAAAATTGATGGACATGAGAAACTGGAAATGAAGCAAATGAAGACAAAAAGAAGCTTTGGTGGATTTCCTTTTATCTGAATTTCACTTTTCATTGGTAGTTTGGGTGGTTGACAATTACGTGTAACTGTATTCTCATTTCTGAATTTGGGCTTGTTGATTGGATTCACACATGATTCATGGACTTGAAATTCTTCCTGGACGGTGACAATGGATTACGGAATGTAAAATCATACTTGTATATAAGTCTGTTAGATAAATTAATTACACTATTGGAGGTCAAAATTTAAGATCAAATTTCATTTTATTATTCACCTTTTGTGATTTTCTCTACATCAAATAAATGCTTATATTATTGAGTATGAATTGCAAAGATGTCTAGTGCTTCTACAATTGAGATCGAATTTCATTTACATTATCTGCCTCATTTGATTCAAACTTTATCATTTGTGAAAAACTAATGGAATGTCATTCTTTCTAGTTCAAATATTCTAAACTTTGAGATTTTGAGAGACTTTAGATGGGAGCTAAAGGCACATGCCAACAAGGTCACATTGAAATCCTTCTCAATTTGGAGTAAGAACACCATGTATCACAATGACAAGTTTTCCAACCAATAGTTATGTATATTTTGCTTGAATTAATGCATACTTGTTCAATTTCAATGCGTTGATTTATATCTAAAACTGTATTTTTGTTGAGTAGAATAGCTTGTTGATTAAATTGGAACAAAGTTAATAGGTTTGTAATGTCACATCTAATATAATATTTAGTATTTTAGTGTTGGTAATCTGGGTATGATAGTTGTAGTTGGAAGGAAACCCTTGCTTAGTTGCTCTCATACATTTGTCTTGTCAATTGTTTATGATGTCAAGGACGAGCCTTTATTTTTCAGAAGTTTAATATGATTGAAAAGTAGTAACTACTCTAACTAATAAATGATATCAAAAGTACAAAACTTAATCTAAATGATTGGAACAATCCAAATTTGATTGAAACCTCAAAAAAAAGTTATCATTTTTATTTTTATTTCATTGTAATCAAGCTAAGACCACAATTAAAATGGTAGCAAGTACAAACAAAAAATGTCTGTGTAAGTAATTCTACTGTACACGGTTAAAAGTAACTTTGCCTTGTGAATAAATTTACCCCACTAGAGGAGAGAATTACTCTCAACCTAATTAGGGATTACAAAATGGACTAAACTAGAAAAGAATAAAAATGAAAAAAATTGGCTAAAAAAAAAAAAAAGGAAGTGGATGTATCATGCATTGCCAACTGTTGGAGGTATGATAGTTAGAGCTAAGACTCCACTGATCATTGCTGAGACTGCGCCAAGTAGAAATGCAGGTAAGTTCCCTCCTCCAAATATTTTATCCCATGGTCCACTTATTAATGACACGAACATCTGCAATATGTAGAAGTTTCGAGTTAGTCCAGCTTTAGTAGGTCTTGTATACAACGAGTATAGATTTTGTATGCAACAAATGTAGGCACTCGTTAACAAAATTGATATATGTTTAAGGGTTATGGGCTTATTGTAACTTGCCTGTGGTACACAAATTGCCAAATTCATCAATCCTAGTGAAAGTCCTGAGAAAAATAAATGAAAGTAACAAGATTAGTCCCAAGTTATATATTCGTTCAATTCATTGATGTTTTCTTATGAAATTATAGAATGACAAGGAAAATTAAATTTACCATGGCCAGCACCGTTGTCAGATGAGTACATGGATGCCAATGCAAATGGAATACTATAGGTAGCCTGTTAACAGGTAAAAAGGTTAATATTTCAGGTAAAAAGGTTAATATTTCAGGACAGAGAGAGTATGCAATATATACTTAGCCAAGTTAAATGATATAGAGTGTTTTTATGCACGGAGGGAGTAATACTTACTGCTTGTGGAATACCAGTGGCAGCGAAGAGGGCTAAAGTACCACTCTTGATGCTAGGAGAAGGAGCAGCATGAAGAGGCTTATGCCTTCTAGCTTTTTCAGCCATTTTAGTCAGTGGTAGTGTACCAGCTAAAGAAGCAGCCAAGATAAAATTGACTAGACCCCATGTATATCTAGCACCCCCTAATAATTTTGACAATGGATCTACGCAAAGTGACATGCATCCTAGTGACAATGCTGTCAACATTAGTCCTAATGCTCCTGTCCTTACTCCCATGTCATATAATCTTTTTTCGTCGGGATTTCCCTACATATATAACAATGCACCAATGTAACATTACACAAATGTTTTACGTGTTATATTATAATATGTATCCTTAAAAAGACATATTTGTAATATAACTAAAGTCGAAATATTAAATTTACCTGTGGATTACCACCGTAGATCTCAAGACCAACCCAATCGGTGTTAAACATCAAGAAAGGGAACCAAGCAATCCAATTAAAGGCGGTAACAATGAAAAGGCACCACATAGACTTTCCAAGGCTCTTAAAGGTGGTTTTAACTTGGATGAAAAATGGGCTTTCATCATCAAAAATTCTTTCAACCGGAGGCTCCTTCACGGCAACAAGAGCAATCACAACTACAACTACGAGTAGAACGATATCGATTAAGAAGCATGTTTTGAGGTTTGCACAATATGTGTCACAGGCAGTCGTCTTTGTAAAAGGGAGGAATTTGTACAAGCCTGAGGCTGATCCTGCCGCGTACCCTAAAACATTGCCTACTGCCATGAAAAATGAGAAGAAACCATTTGCCATCCTCATCTTTCTATGATCATGTTTTGATAAATCTGCCAAGAATGCTCTACTTGGATCCTGCAATAATCATTTCAATACACATTATCAATCATGATATCGCGTACTAGACACATACACATTTTTTTTGTTAATATAAAATAAGTTAAAATAGCGCATTCCAACTCAGATATATATAATAGTTTTTTTTTCTATTAATATCTGTTTCGTCTAGGTAAATAACTCATTGGGTACATATTCTGAAATCTGAACAATTAGTATCAAATTAATAAGATCTATTAGAAATTTATATTGAAATTTTAATGATATCTAATAAATGATCATAAATTTATCAATCATGTCAAATGTGATCTAACATGTTTAATTCTAAAAACCCTTAGAATCTCGATTTGGATAACTTTATGATCAGAAACAAAATTAAATAAAATTTGACTTTAAATTTGATGATAGAAAATTTTGTAATGACAAACCTGAACCATATTATTGGCAATGTCAAGGATCCAAAAGCCAATAACAAAAAGAACAACAGCTCTAGGCTTAGTCTTTTTCTGAAGGTTATCACCAAAACTATAGCCTACGTCAGCCGCGAACCCAATCAACAACACAGCAAGACAGATCAACGTGGTACCAATAGTAATAAAAGGCTTTCGACGTCCAAACCTCGAGGTGCAACGATCACTAGTGTACCCAACCGTAGGTTGAACGACGATACCGGAAACCGGACCACATAGCCATATCAAGGATGACATTGTGTGTGTAACACCAAGAAGTTGGACATAAGGGGTGAGAAGTGAGAGTTGTAGTGCCCATCCAAATTGCACCCCGGCCGCGATGGATGCCACGGCTATGAGCTTCCATATGGGTGTTGGTTCAGTTGGCATGTGTTTTTCAATAGCATGTGGCTCATCTGATGAACTCATTTTAAACCAAGCTAATTTGATTTTACTTGGTAATAATCAAAAATAAATTTTCTTAAAATGAAACTATATAGGTTGTAATTTTATATGATACAAATTGAATGTACGCAAGTATTGGTTAGTTATTAGCTGGCTATAGACAATCTAGATGTTGTAAATTGATGTATGTGGCGTAACTTGTGTATGGGAAATCTTTCGTAGATTAAATGTTATGTAGATGAGGAATAGAAAATGTAATGAATTGTGATATTAACAATGTTGTTTTTAATTGAATTGTGCCAAGATAAAAAGAATTAAGCAGAATATATAATATATGAGACAGAGTGAAAATAAGTGATAATGGAGATAAACATGGCCATCTAAGTACTGAAAATAGATAAGGATTAGTTGGATAAATTAAACTCACATGGTTTCCCTTTAAAGAGGAGTGAAACTAACATTATCTTGTTTTAAAAATGATTTTCACTAGGTAACCTTATAACTAATCCATTTTTATAGGAGTGTTACGTTTTTTTCTACTTTGAACCACTATTTTGTTTGGGTTTTGTTGAGGTGTTTTTCGGATAAACATTTACTTTTTAGAGTACGAAGGTTTCTATTAATAATTCCATCATACTATGATTGCAAACAAACTTCCATTTTTAATACACGCATTTCCTCTTTTATTTAACACCTATTCAAGAAGCTTTGCATTAATTGGTTTTTATTATTTACTTTTTAAGGTAATTGTAAAGTAGACTATTAACGCATAAGTGAAACATGATGAGAATTATAGACCACCTAATATTTATATATCTATGTAATTATTAGAAAAAGACTTACATAATTGACAAAGAAGGTAGTACAAAACATTTGTAAACAAAATTTGAATTAAATGAGTTTTTAATTCATTTGATATTTACTTTTCTTAACTTATCAAGTTTACTTGAACTCAACTAACCTTGTTAGACATTATTTAAGTATGTAGTAAATTGAACTTAGATAACCTATTGAAATTTAGTTTTTCTACTTATCTATTTATGCATAACTAATACATACGTGTTTCACGTAATTTGTTAATTTATAAATAATATTACGTCATACAAAAATTTTAATATTATTTGTTTTATGTAAATGTCATATCTTATCAACTAATTTATTTCAATAATAATATCAATGCCTTACACAATTTTAAATTTTATTCAGGGAGATACAAATTTTAAAGGAAAATATACTATAAATAGGGTTAATAATCCGATTAAAGATTTGTGTTGTCTTTGGGAGTGTACAAGGGAATCATTGGGAGTAGAATATTGCACGTGACAAGTCTGGATATACGGGTTGTATCGTTGTTACAAAAACTAACTATGATGGGGATGAAGTTGAAATTGATTGCTCTAAAATGATGAAAGGGTATAATTTTGACATAAATTCAATTATCAAGATGGCTCTTCCTAAGTCAAAAGAACGGTATCCTAATTTTCGTGTGATTGTTGAGAAGTTTATTGTATTCGATCGTTTGGTAGAGGATGATCATTTTTGTCAATTAGTTGATGCGACTGATGATCCTGCCTTGGGGACCCATGTTGGACAATGATGAGGGTGATGATGACGGCGACAATAGAACATTATTTGATTCTTTTCCATCATCAGGTGGACAAAAACTATTACAAAAAAGAGTTTTATTCTTCAAAAAACCGAAGGCGCTACCATTCGATGAAGAAAACTTGCGTATTTCTGGTACACTTTATTCTCACCACTAAGACAAAAAAAACAGTGTATTCGTTCTGTTAGAGGACTCCGCTGGCCTTTTAAGGATATCACCAAATTGGCTACTTTTGCCAAAGTTGTGATGTTTGCTTTGAATATGGACAATTTTAACGAGCTCGACCAATATCATATTAGTCGTACTTGTGAGACAGATGCGCATGATGTCCTAATTATTCTCGTCAAGTGGGACAAATTTAGATATTTGTTCCTTAAGAAACTTAGGAAATGTCTACCGGATATGCCTATTGTTGCAGCAATTGATATGGATATCTGTGATCTTAAGCTCTTGACCTTTCTGGATACACCACCTAATGAGGTACCTAGGTTGTATGGTGGTTGGAAATTGTCTAAAGAATGCGAGTCAATAAGTGTCAGCGATGTTGATTATGTTAATATCAAATGGATGGGATTAAGACCTTCTAACTTTCTGGATAGATCTCCTTTCTTCAAGTACCTCTCAAGTCGATTTTCATTTTGCTCTTTTCCTTCGGCACCTACTGAATCTGCAGAGTTTATAGAAATTAGCAAATTCCTTCTTAAACATCCCTCTCTTTGCGGAAGGTTGAGTGGATGAATGAATTGAAGGCTCTAATACAACTCCTGTACCATCCAAGTTTTCCATGCACTACATCTAAGGGTTATCTTTCGAGAAAATACAAGTTTATAACCTTGATAAACAAAAAATTTTTTATCAAGGGGTGTATATGTAAATTACATCTAACTTTTGGTTTAATGTTATTTTCTCTCTCTTCCTTTAACCTTTTGGTATTTTCTGATTTTCTCTCTCCTCATTCAACCTTTTGTTGTTTTCTCTCTTTTCCTTCAACCTTCAATTTCAATGGTGGAAATCTGAAACCCAAACCCACAAACCACTTCTTCCTCCACGGCACCACCACCTATGGCAGTTCAAAATGTCGCCGCGAATGAAAGGCTTTCCCTAAGGGGTTGATATGACCCTTATTTACACTCTTCTTTAGTAGGGTGTCTTTTTATTTCGCCGCGAAGTGGCCATTGTTAATGAAGAAGAGGAAGACGACGGGACGAAGAGGAAGGCTTTTGTGGGTTTTATCGGCGGAAGGTGGACAGATGGTGGTGGTTGTGATGGGTTTCGGATGGTGGTTGATGTAATGGTGGTGGAACAGATGGTGGCTATGGTGGTGCTGCCGGTGGAAGATTTGAGAAAAGGTGGGAGGAAGAAGATGAATAGTAACAAATGCTAAATCTGTCCAACTTGTCATAATGGCCCACAAACAGTAAAAATATATTTTGTTCATCAAAAAACATAATTTTCAATGCAACTTATTTACAAAAATGTCATTTGATAAACATAATTTGTTTATCAAGGTTATAAACTGGGGCTTGCTTTTATCTTCCAGAGAAGTTACTTCTTCAAGATTAGGTTTGATTTATTAAAAATTAGGGAGTGTTCGGATCCCAAAATATAGGTATGAGGTGTAGGTTTAGAATGCCTAAAACTCATACCATATGTTTGGTTGTCAAAAGTATGATTTTTAAACTCATACATCAAACCCGAGGTATGGGGTTTAGAAACCTTGGAGGGTGGGTTTGGCTCATTCCAATCTCTTAGGTATCAAATAAAAGGAGGGAATAGTGAGAGATTTCATTCCATAATTGAACCAAACACATGATATTAAGTACTAGTTCCACACTTCCACCCGATACTAACTTAATCTCATTCCTAATTCTAAACCCATACCACTCTGCAAACCAAACCCCCCCCCCCTTATTTTTATGCTTTTATTCAGCAACTAATAAATTGCTTCTATTCCTGTAATTGGATGTTTGGATTTCATAAATGCATACCTTGTGTCTTTACAAGGTTCTACAATGGTTGTGGTTTATTTGTCATTGATGTTAAGCCTTATGTGATGGTGTTTAGTGTTTTATATTATGGTTTCTTATTTTTATTTGCTTGTGACATCAAGGTCATCAATTATTTCCCTATTATGCTTTGTAGATTGCTTACAAGATCAACGTACAAGGACATAATTTGCTTCCACTACTTCTGATATCCAAGCTTTAAAAGATCTCAATTGTAGTGCATTTTTATCTTCAAATGAGAGATTCATATACCCATCCAGTCTAGATCTCGAGGCATAATTGCACCTATTGATGCATCTCTTTGATCTTGAAAATGTATAGAATGATTGTCAAAGGATGAAAAACAACTTGGTTATAGCACTATAGTTTCATTTGGTATTTCACTTTTTTTTTTTACAAAAAAAACAAATTTGGTAATTCACCTTTTTGCATTGCTCGCTACTTCAAATTTTAGCTTCTTGAACTTATTTTCCAATAATTATTAGAAATTATTTAAGTAGTTAAATTGAATTTAGACAACTTAGCTACTATCTTAAAATTTTTTTTTCTAGACTTATCTATTTATCCATAACTAAAATTACTAACCATGATATGAACTTGGGTTATAAGATTATTCAAGAAAGAAATTATTAAGTTGTAGACTAAACTTGGAACCATTGTGGTATTGTCTAAACTTCTTTTTTTTTTCTGAACTTATCTACCATATAAACTTATCTAAACCAACCGTAATATGAACTAAGGTTAATATATAATATAACTTCAATTAAAAAAATGAGTTCAAATATAATTTGATAGGGATAATTAAGTTAAGTTCACTAAAATATTAGGTGATGAATAAAATGCACTACTATAGTCTATAGATGACTTAATCTTCTATTATCTAACTGATGATCGACAATGAAACATTAATCTAGTTGAGTGCTTAGCCAAAACATATAGAGTAACTTAATCTTCTACAAATACAACTTAATAAAATATATAAACTAACTTATAACTAACTTATAACTTATAACGTAGTTAACGCAGTCTCTCATTTTAACTGTTGGAACTCGGAGGAGGAAGCACCGTGAAAGCAAGAACTCCATCGATGAATGCTGCCACGGCTCCTAGCATAAATGCAGGGAGGTTACCACCTCCAAACAGTTGATCCCACGGTCTGCTTATCAGTGACACGAACATCTGTTTCAATAATTTAAATCATATGATTTCAGTTAGTATTGTTAGTACTTATGCACATTTATATCTTATGACATTTGTGCTACGTTTATTTAGAAAAAAAAAAAAAGACATTTGTGCTACTGTTTCATTATAATATATCGACTCTAGATCATGCTATGAAAAATGAATATCGAATCAACATATATTTGTACTAAAGACTTTTATAACAATTTTGGTATATTTAACAAGTTTATTGAAATGAATTGAATGGAGTATTGGAGTGTATAATATGATATACTTGTATAATTGTAATATATGCGACCACAAATCAATGTACCTGAGGTATGACAATTGCCAAGTTCAATACTCCAAGTGAAAGCCCTAGAAAGATATATATGAATTCTTGTTATAAATATGTGTAATCCAAGATACCAATATAAGGAAAATAAGCAAAAGTTGTAAAATAAATTATAGTGATAATTTTGCTGAGGAAACTCACCATGACCGGATCCAGAATCAGAGGAAAAACATTGATGCTAGAGCAAATGGAATGCTGAAGGTAATTTGTGTCGAAAATGGTCCAAATGTTACTTTTTGTTTATTAAGTACTATACATAGTATACTATAGGAATGATTTTAAAAAAGTAACACGTATTAAGGAATGATTTGCTAAAGGTCAAACCTTGAGAATATTTGGTGCCTATATTGTGCCTTGATTACAGGGATTTATTTTACTACTTTACAATTAAGGAATGATTTGCTAAAGGTCAAACCTTGAGAATATTTGGTGCCTATATTGTGCCTTGATTACAGGGATTTATTTTACTACTTTACATGTAAATATCTTGCTGATTTTATTCCCCTAATTTCTAGTAATTAGTATCTTGTATAGCCTTTTTAGTTAGAGTCTTACCCTTGCTTGTAACTATTTATACGTGTGAATAATCAATGAGAAAATCATCCATTCAATCACTCTTCTATATGGTATCAGCCTTCTGATCTTCTTCTTCTACAATTTTCTCTTGTGCAACCCTCTACAATGTCTATACCAACCCAAACTCCCTCCTATCACATTCCCAATGGTGGCGATCCCGCAAAACCCTTCATATTTCTTAATATCCATAATACAATCAAACTCACTCCCACAAACTATCTTTCTTGGAAAATGCAAATTGAAGCCATTCTTGTTGGTCATGACCTTTATCAATACATAGATGGTTCTCTTCCCTACCCTCCTACTGTTGTAACCATAGAAAATGAGGAACAAATCAACCCTGATTATTCCTTTTGGACTCGTCAAGACAAGCTGCTTTATGGTGCTCTCATTGGTACTCTCTCGCCAAACTTGGTGCCGCTGGTATCTCAAGCACATACCTCAAAGGCTATGTGGGACATTCTTGCCAAAATTTATGCAACCCCTAGTCGTGGCCATATCAAACAATTTAAAGATCAATTGCACCGCATTACCAAAGGAAACCACTCCGTCACTGAATTCATGCAGGATATTAAAACTTGCGCGGACCAACTTGCAGCCTTAGGAAAGCCGGTTGAGCATGAAGACTTGGTCGATCGAGTTCTCTTTGGTCTCGATGACTCCTACAACTCTGTGATTGAGTCGGTCAATGCAAGGGACTCAACCATATCCTTTGAAGAATTACATGAGAAAATTATTAATAAAGAACTCTCTATTCAACAAAGTCGTGCCGATCCTTCCCTCCCTGCAACTGCTTTTGCTGCCTCTACTCGGAATCAAGCCCGTACCTATGGTACAAATAACCGCAACAATGGTCGAGGTATCCTTCCTACCCCTAACACTTATAATAAGTAGCCTCGTCCCTTTCTTGGCAAGTGTCAATGGTGCCGAGAGCAGGGTCATGTGGTTGCTCACTGCCCTTTGTTTACTGAACGTTTTCCTAATGCTACTCCACCATCGTTTCACACAATTAAACAAAACCCCAAGCCTCAAGCCAACATGGCAAGTCTAGCTGCCTCATCCTCATCCTCCCCATGGCTTCTTGACAGTGGTGCATCCCACCATGTCACGGCGGACCTTAATAATCTCTCACTACATGCTCCCTATGATGGAACAGAGGAGTTAATTGTTGGTGATGGTATGGGCCTCAAAATTACTCACTTTGGTTCTCTTTCTTTCTCTTCTCTTACACTTAACAATGTGTTAGTTGTTCCTGCCATGTCTAAAAATATTATTTCCATTCAACTATGCCAAGATAATAATGTCTCTGTTCTTTTCTCATCAAACTCTTTTCTTGTGAAGGATCTCCAATCGGAGGAAATTCTACTCCAAGGGTTGGTTAAGTCAGGCATCTATGAAATAAAGTCCGAATCTCCTAGGGTCTACGCAAGCACAAAAGCCACCTCTCTTGATTGGCATCACCGTTTAGGACATCCCTCTCAAAATGCTTTTAGGCAACTTATTTCGAGAAATAAACTTAATATTCCTAGTATTTCTACTTTAGATTGTAATTCTTGTGCTTGCAATAAAAGTCATAAACTTCCATTCTCTACTTCCTCTATTACTTCCAATGCTCCTCTACAACATGTTTACACTGATTTATGGACCTCCCCTATATACTCTCATGATGGTTTTAAGTACTATCTTATTTTTGTTGATCATTATACTAAATACATTTGGTTATATAACTTAAAACAAAAATCCGACACCAAAAATGTATTTATTCGTTACAAAGCACTTGTTGAAAAACATTTTCAACTTCCTCTAAAAACACTCTATTATGACAATGGAGGGGAATATGAGACTCTAAGAACCTATTTGTCTATTGATGGCATTTCCCGTCTCACAACTCCTCACACTCCACAACATAATGGCTACTCCGAGCGTCGTCATCGTCACATTGTAGAAACATTCCTCTCTCTCCTTTCTCATGCCAACATGCCCTTAGAATATTGGACTCATGCATGCTCCACGGCAGCCTACTTAATAAATCGCCTTCCAACACCTACTCTCAACAATGAATGCCCCTATTCAAAACTTTTTGGTGTCCAACCAAACTATGCAAAACTTCGAAGTTTTGGGTGTCTTTGCTACCCTTGGTTAAAGCCCTACACCTCTCACAAATTAGACCCAAAGTCCAAACCTTGTGTCTTTTTAGGCTACTCTCCCACTCAAAGTGCATACTACTGCTTAGAACTCGACTCCCATCGTATCTACACCTCTCGTCATGTGCACTTTGTTGAGCATGTATTTCCTTTCAAGGAGAAAAATAAAAACTCTTTTTCACTGCCCACCTTGATAGAAGAGTGGGCTCCCTTCACACTACCCATATTACAAACAAAATCTACCCTAACACATGATCAACAATCACCACAACCCACCCCTCGATCTCAATACTCTTCCGCTGCCGAAAACGCTACCATTCCCTCCCACCCACCTCCACCTACTCCTCCTCCTCCTCCACCTACTCATCACATGTCCACTCGTCTTCAACATGGCATTAGGAAACCCATCACTAAACTAAATTTGAATGTAGAGGCTCGGGAAGTGGAGATTCCGAAAAACATCACTCAAGCATTAAAGAGTCCAATTTGGCGTAAAGCCATGGATGAAGAAATTAGTGCTCTAATAAAAAATAAAACTTGGGACCTTGTTCCCTCCTCTCCATCACAAAATGTAGTCGGGTGCAAGTGGGTCTTTCGTATCAAGAAAGATAAAGATGGTAACATTATCCAATATAAGGCACGTTATGTTGCAAGAGGTTTTAATCAAAGAGCAGGGATCAATTACGGAGAAACCTTTAGCCCGGTTGTCAAACCTGCTACAGTGCGCTTGGTTCTTTCTCTTGCGGTTAGTAAAGGTTGGCCTTTGCGTCAATTAGACATAAATAATGCTTTCCTTCAAGGCACACTCTCTGATGATGTTTATACCATTCAACCTCCCGGCTATGGTGACCGTCACAACCCAACTCATGTTTGCAAATTAAACAAGGCTCTCTACGGTTTAAAACAAGCTCCAAGAACTTGGTACACGGAGCTACGACAACATCTACTTAACTTGGGATTCAAAAACACAATCTCAGACTCATCTCTCTTCACATTGCATACAAATGGTAATATTATTTATTTGTTGGTTTATGTTGATGACATTATAGTTACAAGCAATGCAATAATTTTTCTTAAAGAGTTTATCAAGAATCTAGCAGCTCGTTTCTCACTGAAAGACCTTGGTGAACTATCTTATTTTTTGGGTGTGGAAGTAATGCCTAACCCAAATGGTATTTTCTTGAGTCAAAAGAGATACATTGCTGATATATTAAGTAAAGCAAACATGGACGATGCGAAACCAGTTGCAACACCACTAGCAACCCATCCTCCATTGACTATTCAAGGCAAACTCCTCAATGATCCCACTGAGTACTGTTCTCTAATTGGTAGCCTTCAGTACCTTGGTCTCACAAGGCCGGATGTGGCATTTGCAGTTAACAAGCTAGCTCAATACATGCAACGTCCTACTGAAGAGCACATGCAATCTCTCCATCGTCTTCTTAGATATCTTAGTGGTACGTCCAATATGGGGTTAACCATACACAAAGACTCACCACTTACATTGCATGCCTATTCCGATGTGGATTGGGAACGAGACAAAGATGACTACATATCTACAACAGCATACATTGTTTACTTGGGAAAAAATCCAATCTCTTGGGCATCTAGGAAACAACGTACAAGAGCTAGATCATCAACCGAAGCTGAATATCGGGCAGTAGCTAGTGCCACTACTGAAATACTTTGGGTTCGAAATTTGTTCAAAGAGCTTGGTCATACTCTACAATTGGCACCAGTCATCTATTGTGACAATGCAGGAGCTACTTACGTGAGTGCTAATCCTGTCTTTCATT
Source organism: Chenopodium album (assembly GCF_948465745.1). Classification (NCBI taxonomy): domain Eukaryota; kingdom Viridiplantae; phylum Streptophyta; class Magnoliopsida; order Caryophyllales; family Amaranthaceae; genus Chenopodium; species Chenopodium album. The sequence goes on from NC_137849.1 coordinate 51,013,146, forward strand.
CTAAAATGAAGCATCTAGCTCTGGATTATCACTTTGTTCGAGAGAACGTCCAATATGGAAAACTACGAGTTGCTTATATCTCCACAAATGACCAGCTCGCTGATGCCCTCACCAAGCCACTTCCAAGAGTCATCTTCACAAATTTGGTTCACAAAATTGGGTTCTCATCTTGGTCGCCTATTTTGAGGGGGCGTATTAAGGAATGATTTGCTAAAGGTCAAACCTTGAGAATATTTGGTGCCTATATTGTGCCTTGATTACAGGGATTTATTTTACTACTTTACATGTAAATATCTTGCTGATTTTATTCCCCTAATTTCTAGTAATTAGTATCTTGTATAGCCTTTTTAGTTAGAGTCTTACCCTTGCTTGTAACTATTTATACGTGTGAATAATCAATGAGAAAATCATCCCTTCAATCACTCTTCTATAACACGTACCGTTTGTGGGATGCCCATGGCAGCAAAAAGAGTCAAAGTAAAGGCTAAGACACCACGAGGTGGTGGGGTCCCTGGTGGGGACGACCTCCTCACGTGTTGAGCCATCTTTGTGGCTGCGGCAGTCAATGCTAAAGCCACTGCTAAGACAAAGTTGACCCCCCCCCCCCAAAGCCTCCTAGCACCACCAAGCACTTTTGACAAAGGATCAATAGTCAATGACATAAGGCCCAAAGTAACCGCAGTCAACATTAGGCCCAATGATCCAATCCTAACACCGTCATCATAAGCATGTTTTTGTGGATCAGGCCCAGTAGGATTACCCCCATAAATCTCCTTACCAACCCAATCAGTATTAAATAACAAGTATGGGAACCAAGCAATGCAATTTATGGCTGTGACTAAGAAAAGCATCAACATGGGCCGGCCCAAATTGCGAATAGTTGACTTGACTTGAACAAAAAATGGATCCTCGTGTTCGGATCTTTTTTTGAACTCGGGCTCCCGGACCATGAAGAAGGCTAGACTGACTAGGATGAGTAGGAAGATGACGTCAATGAAGAAGCATGTTTTAAGATTGGCACAATATATTTCACATTCATTGTTAAGGGTGAAGGGGAGAAACTTGTAGAGGCGACTAAAAGATCCAGCAGCATAGCCTAAAACGTTGCCTATAGCCATGAAAAATGAGAAGAATGCATTGGCTTTTCTCATTTGCCTGTGGTCGTGTCTTGAAAGATCCGCCAAGAATGCTCTTGCAGGATCCTATAACACAAAAACATAACAATCATTAAAACATAAATAAGTACGAGTATCACAGACATCGAAGTAAATTTTTTTACCAATTTGATTTCTACCACGAAAATTATAATTTGACCTCGATATATAATTACTTTGCAACACCATGTCACTTCAATCATGTTATAATAATGTCAAAACCTTCAATTTCATAAATCCTACCTAACATGTAGGCAAAAATCAGCATCATAATTATTATTTCTTTCTAAATTAAGATTAATCATGTACGATGTATTGTATGTAGTCCCTAAAATGTTAGTAATGGACATATATTCTCTTCCTTTTTGGTCATATTCATACCAAGTACATGTTAGCTGGAAACATCTATATCACATATTTACCCACTAATTTTAAGGACCACCCACATTTATGTGAACAATTCACATGATTTAGTTGAATGACAATATCATCTCATCATTTCTAGATCAACTGAACTATGCTTTGCACCAGTCATATTTCATATCAGCTAAGAACATATGCAAAGCTAAACACCTCCTTTTTTTTTTTTTTTTTTCGTGGTCCTTTAACCTAACCCCTAAGTAAAGCAATAGACATTCTCTAGACATCTTACGTTTGCACTACGTCAAACGTTAGTAATAATGCAATATAATCGTCTCATGAGTACTTCTAAATCGAAAATTTGGGATGGTTTAGGTAAATATTAGAGCAAAAGTTATATACAACTTAAGAGATACAAGGACTAATCAAATTTTGTACGCAATACTTTTAGAAAAAAACACATAGATTTCGAGAAATTGGATTAAAGAAATTATGAAAGGTGATCGGTCACCGGCCTCCATATAAGATTTGCAACCATTTCATGATATAGTAGTTTAGTTGTACAAAAGTAACACCTTTTTTTTTTTTTTTTTTTTTTTTTTTTTTTGTGGAAGGAATTTTGAGAATCTATCTTACATGAAAGATTGTCACAAATAATGTGGATTCGATGATGTGATAGTGATGGGAATGAAGAATAAACGGTTCCAATTGTAAAACCCTTCAATATCAAAAGTTTACCAAACACCATTTTGCCAAACATCAATTTATAAGGATTATATGCACACAACACAACTTGGTACCTTTCGAATATCTCAAGATGGTAGATTTTCTCTTATTTTGCATACACCTTGCTAAATTATGAGCCGACAAGAATTATGAAATACAGAGTATTAAATTCTATTTTATTTGAACTTATTTTATACGGAGTACGATTTTATATTAGGTCTAATTTTATTTTTTAACGGTACACATATTAGGTCCAATTTAACAACTTTGTGAATTTATTTACACAGTTTCTTTAAATTAGTTGGTTTTTTTTTTTTTTTTTTTTTTTTTTAAGGAAATAATATATGAGTACTTGTATATATGCACATTATTAAAATCATCAATCCTCATCCAAAACTTTGTTATATAGATCCATGTCATCCATCTATACCTAATTGCCAAATTAAATGTACCCAAATTAATACTTGTATGATTTTAACACCTTATCAAGCTGTACCTTGTACATAATCTAATTTATTATAAACTAGACAAATCACACTTTATTACCATACCAAAAAAATGTACCAATAGATAACATTGATTTTAAAACTTTAATGATCACATAAAAATCAAATTCTTAAGACATTATACTCCAAAAAAAAAAAAAAAAAAAAAAAAAGGTTACCTGGACCATGTTATTGGCAATATCAAGTATCCAAAACCCAAGAACAAAGAAAGCAACAGCTCTAGGTTTAGTAGGTTTATCAAGTGTATCACCCAACTTAAACCCGATATCGGCTGCAAACCCAATAAGCATCACCGCGATACATATCAATACTGTTCCGATGAAGATGAACGGTTTCCGGCGACCGTACTTTGACTTCAGCCGATCACTGCTATTCCCCACAATGGGCTGCACCACCATACCAGATATTGGGCCACATAACCATATGAATGAGGCCCAAACATGTGGGACCCCAAGTAGTTGGACATATGGGGTTAAAAGAGAAAGTTGTAAGGCCCAACCAAATTGGACCCCTGCTCCAATTGATGCCACTAACATTAGCTTCCATGTTGGGCTTGCTGGACCCTTTTTTTTGCCCATTTTCGGGATTTTCCACTTGAATTATATCCATAATTTTGCAATTTTATTTCTCTATTTGTAACAGGAAAGAAAAAATCTCAAAGAACACAGAAAAAACGAGATTACTTTTGAAGCAGTAAAAATGTGTTTTAGATTTTATTGTAAGAAATTTGAGATAGAAAAGAGATAAAATTGGGTGTATTTATATAAAAAGTATGGTCCCTAGTTTTGGGAAGTTAAAATTAATGACGGTGGGATAATAAGAGTAAAATTGGAAATTATATAATTATGGAAATTGGATATGAATTTAATGAATTGATTGATTGAATCTGCATTTTGCAATGTGAATAGCTGGACTTTCCAATTAGGTTCTGTATTATCTTCATACCTTACCTTATTTTTATTAAATGTTGGTCAAATTATGGATTTTGTATCTTAATTGGAGGTTTTATTGGTAAGAAATCAGATGTTTCCTGAATTAAACTATTTTAGATTGGAGCGGAAGAAATAAGGTAAAGAGGAATAACATGCTATAGTACCCCGCGATCAGTCTTTTTATTTATTTTATAAAGATCATTTAAGGCTTATGTGGATTAAAAAAATTACTATACTTATACGGGAGTGTTGAAATTTTTTATTACGTGCGATCTTATTAGATTTTTAAGTGTGTATATTTTGAAAATATGATAGCATCAATTCATAGTGCACAATGCAATAATAATTGGTGAGTCAGTGACACTTTAATGAAATATCGAATCTGACTCAAGAATTTATTCCCATCATTATTTATTCTGTTAAGTGATGCATAGAGTAGATTTTCTCTTCTTGATTACTGCCACGATGGAGCCATGAAGGGAGATAAGGAGTAATAATGTAGGATATATTCTTTTCAAATAAACTTATTAGAACTGAATTTCACCTTATAATAAAATCATAATTGAGTTTGATTGAATCAGAACAACCTTGAATGGGACTGTGGGAGGGCCTCAAAATAATAAGTAATAGTCTCATAGAGGTGAAAATAGACAATAATGTGCAAACACTCAAACTAGAATCATCGAATAATGCAATTAATTACTCGTATAGTCGTATTTTCAAACATTCAAGTTCTAAATTAAATGAGATAGATCCTTTACTTGTTAGGGTAAGAGTTGCTTTCTTTGCATATATTATTTGACTTTCAAACTTGCATTGGTGTCTTGGGCAATTAATTAGTGATTGTCACATTTTAACAAATCAATAAATGGTGATAGTCACATAACACTTTCTTGGCTACCTTGTTGATTGTGTTAAGCAAAATATAATTATACTATATATAACTTCATTTGTTCACTTATTAATTTGAATAATCGCCGTAATTAATCGCCTTCTACAATATCCTCAAATTAACATATGAGTGTAAACAATGCAAGAGATCGATCGAAAAATGAGAGCAACTCATTTTGTTTGATTTTTCAATTTCTGACTATCAAATGTTGCTGAAAATTACAAAGAGGGACAATATTTATACCCCAGCAATTTCTTGCCAATCCCCCATTCTCTAACACTTCCTTAATCATCTCAAAAACAAGTCACAAAAGTTACACCAAAAAAAAAAAAAAAAAAAAAAAAAAAAAGGAGTAGAGAGAAATTACATTTTGAATGAAGCATGCATAAAATTAACAGCTTCATTCAATATTTTTCTTTTCTCTCTAATTACAGAGACAAGTTAACTTTTTTGTTTTTTTTTTTTTCCTTTTTCTTTTCAAATCTATAATTTTTTTTAATTTATTAATGGCCACCCATGGACCCTCCAATCTTGGCATCAGGAGGAGGAGAAGGTAGCAATGTAAAGGAAAGAATTGCACTGGCAGTTGCTGCTACGGCTCCCACCACGAATGCTGGCAAATTACCCCCACCAAACATTGCATCCCACGGCCCGCTTGTTACCGACACAAACATCTGTTTTCACCACACATCCAGGAAACAAAGTTAGTCGATAAATCTTGTATGACACGGTCTCACAATAATCTATTAAAAAATTGGACCAACAGTTTCATTTAAAAATTTAATTGTAGCGCGCTTTGCCTCAAATAAGACTCAACATCGTCGAAAAAGTTAATATTCTCGTTAGTTAGTTGTTGATTTTGCTTAGTCACTTTTCACCAGATTATAGTAATGCCTTAACGTAGTACCACAAATACATGACATCTTTATTAATCTTTTGCTTCAAATATGAAAAAAGTTGGTGATTTCAACTTGACTCTTGTTTCTAATAAAGTTGGCCTAAGGTAGCATGCACCATCATATAAAATGTATGCTTTTAATTTTTGGTCGGTGCTTCTTCATTCCCTACTTACATTTTAATAGCTTGAATAATAAGTTCTTCTTATGTAATTACTCCGAAATTTCCGTGTAACTAACTATATCGAAAGCAGAAGATCAAATTTAATATAAGTCTATGTCATCATTTCATGGAAGTTGGTATGTGGCATGACCATATATATGTTTCTTATTGTAGAGTCCTTGCTCCTTAGAGATTGATTATACTACATAATTGATCGAATTCGTGGATAAAACGTGTACGTTTTAAGATATATGGTTATGGTAGTTATAAATTAATTCGAATGGGTCAAAACAATTGAAATGATATTGTATGAAAGTATACCTGTGGTACAACGATTGCGAGGTTAAGAACTCCTAGAGAGAGACCTTGTCCTGCACCGGAATTTGCTGAAAAGATTGATGCCAAGGCGAAGGGGATACTGAAAGTGATCTATAAAATACATATAACGACAACAATTAATAAGTTTTCTCGAATATATACATATACATACACATATACACGGAGTATATCTTTTAATGTTCACAAGCGAAAAAATAAAATAATAAAATAAAATTCGAACAGCTTGAACCAGAAGGAGCTTAACATAAAGTCATGGAATATATGTGATAGGATAGATTAAAATTGGATAAGATTCGTACTTTGTTTATGTGGTTAGATTGAAGCCAAGAAATTAAAAAAGTGGACAGTTGAGTTTTAGCAAACATCCCAACCACTATATCCAGTTACCTGACCTCTACGGTCAAAAAGTTCTTAATTAATTATAACTTCATGACTCATTCATCAATTTTTATGGACTTATGTTATAGTTAATCTTTGATTACAAGAAACAAGTAGAATAATCCAAGGAAAATCATCACTTGATCTTAATCTTTGATGACTTCACTAGTCTTCTTAGATGGTCAACTCATATTTTTCTTTTCACATTAATTTATCAATTAATATTCACAATTTTAATTCATGGGTAAATAATAACTATAAACAGTGCACCTACTTTGGAATATTTGTTGTATTTAAATCTATAATTTCACAAAGAAAGCAATTCTTAGGTAAAAAATAAAAAGCACATACGTCATTTTCATTGAGAAGGAATAACACATATACATACACGTAGTTTGGAATACTAATTCACTCTTTTAACTTATACGGAGAAACACTGACGTCAGCATATTAATTTATTATCGGTATTTTTTTCATCAAATAGAAACTAAAAAAATCGATAAATTAGTAAAATATTGCGATGTGGACAACTAATCTAAGCTAATACTACCACAATCATGTCCTAGAAATTGAAATTCTTTCAGATTCAGATTCACTTTCAATTGTCATTGAAGTATAAGACAATTCAATACTCAAAGAAATGTTTGTTTTTGTCATATGAACAAATGGAAGCGAAAACAGCCAGAAAAGCTACAAGTTGAAGTTAGACTGTAGGCAAAAACTGCCAAGAACAAAAACAGTAGTTATTTCAAAAGGCGTTTGTTACTAAATTAAGGAAGACTTTTCAAATTTTATTAATTTGGTTCAAACTGACACTTTAGTCCAAAAGAAAAAACTGGCCCATCTTCCCTTACTTCTTGAGCGTGGACGGTGTAGCTTTTGGCTAACAACTTAGCATGGAAGGGAACCAATCAGCTTATCATAATTTTTCACTAACTTTTTAAGAATTATATATATATATATATATATATATATATATATATATATATATATATATATATATATATATATATATATATATATATATATAAATTTTAAAAATAAAAATAGTTTTTATATAATTTACTAAATATAGAGAAAGTTGTTTCAAGTGATGAAGTAAAAAGTGGCATATTTTTAGTGAACTCATGTCAAGTAAATAGTTGATTTATCTTCTTGTAATACAAAATAACATGATCTGAGACTGATAGTGATGTAACTTATATTTCGAATACCACAAAATCTCCTATTTTTTTTTTTTTACCACAAGGTTTACACAATTTTACCGTTCATATTAATCTTGTTTTAGAAAAAGTCAAAAACAAAAATATTATTTTATCTTTACGTTGTTTTAGTGAGAAAAAAGATAAACATTGTGAAGATTCGTAAAATACCTTACATTGCGTTGTTACAGTTTCATTCCTACTTGTAAGATTCTTTTACGTAGTACTCGTAGAAAAAAAATTCTAATGAAATTGAAAAACAATTCAAAGACATTCTCTAGGACTAAATGACTCGCAGTTCAATACATGATCACAAGAAAATTAAGCCAAGTTGGTCATCACGTACACCATATTCAAAGTATAATCACTCACCTAATTAATATTCTCTTGTTTGATTGTACCATAATTAAAAAACCATAATATATACACTTAATTGCTTTTATTTCACTTAAAAACGATTAAAACGTAGCCAAGTTAAAACAAGAAACACTTCACGGATATGCAAATAAATATTTTAACTTAGGAAAAAAATCAAATAAATAATTGCTCTAACAAATTCTAGAGAAGGTAACAAACGTTAAATCAAACAACAACAATAATAATAATAATAATAATAATAATAATAATAATAAAGATGCATGATGAAATAATAATAATGAACTTACCGCAAGAGGGATACCAAGCACGGCAAAAATAGCCAACGCGCCACCCTTAACACCGGCAGGCGGAAGCGGGGGAACGGTAGAACCCGGTACATGGTGTGTGTCACGGTAGTGCTCGGCGGACTTGGTGACCAAAACCGTCATTGCTAAACAAACCGCAAGAATAATATTAACGATACCCCATAACCTTTTAGCACCTCCTACCAAGCGAGCCAAACCTTCGATACTGAGTGACATGACACCTAAAACCACCGAATTAATCATCAATCCCAACGCACCCGCGTGAACACCCATGTCATACGCCTTCCCTTCACCCACTTTACCACCGTACACTTCTTTGCCCATCCAATCTGTGTCGAACAACAAGAATGGAAACCATGCAATCCAATTCAAGCATGTTACTAATAGAAGGATCAACATTGGTTTTGGTAAATCTTTTAGTGCGCCTATTAGTTGTCCGAAGAATGGGAGCCTAGCACATCCTCCGGTTGCGTTTTTTAAGTCTTCCTCTTCTTGGATTTCGTCGAGGGAGAATTGACGCTCTCGGACCACCGAGAGCGCTAGGATGGTGAGGATGATGAGGAGGGTGATGGAGATGAAAAAACAGGATTTTAGATTGGCGCAGTAGATGTCACATGCTGCTGTTTTTGTGAAAGGAAACACGTTGTAGAGTCGGCTGTATGAGCCGGCTGCGTATCCGCCTATGTTCCCTAAGGCCATGAAGAAGGAAAAAAAGGCGTTGGCGTACCGGGTCTTGGTTTGAGACCCGGCTGCCATATCGGCTAACAACGCCCTGCATGGACCTTGCAGGGTGTTGTTAGCCACGTCAAGGATCCAGAACCCAACCACAAATACCGCAATGGCTCGTGGTTTCGCAACGTTCCCGTTCGGGTCCCCTGACGCATGGCCAATATCGGCCGCAAATCCGATCAAGAACACCGCCACGGCCACCAAAGCCGCCCCAACGGCTATAAATGGGCGACGTCGGCCGAACCGGGAGGTGCACCGATCACTATAGTACCCCACCAAAGGTTGGACAATCATCCCAGAGATTGGGCCGCATAGCCAGATGTATGCGGCCCAAGTATGGGGAATGCCCAAGAGTTGAACGTACGGGGTCAGTAAGGAGAGCTGTAGGGCCCACCCAAACTGGACCCCGGCCGCTATAGATGCCACCAAGCCGAGCTTCTTAAGTGAAGCCTCGACTTCTAGTGGTGGAGATATCGAGTTCTTCTCTAATTGTAGAGAACCCGATGTCTTGTTATTATCACCATTTTTTATATTTCTTCCTTCCATTGTATTAAATTTTTTTTCTCTCAACAATGTTTTTTTTCTTCTTTCTGTTAGAAAGTTGTAGTTTTTTTTGTGGGTGAGTTTAAGATATGAAGAGGAAGAGTTTGGTGAGGCCGAAAATATATAGGAGAGGAAAAGGGTGGGGGGGAGTAAGATGGGGTCATTAGGCGGGTCTCTAGGCTTATCCGTTTTGAATTAAGTTTCTTCGGAGTAACATTATTTTTTACATCATCTTTGACACGTGTAAAAGCCATTTAATTTTTTGATTCCTCATTTCTTCACATTATTTTTATTAACTTCAACAAACAAGAAGAGAAATAATGTGTGTCATTACGTTTATAAATGGAGATAATAATTATACAAGATTAATTAATGTTAGTGAAGAAAAGAAAGTCTCACCAAACTTTTTCTGCTTGGTTTGTTGAATTCGTACTTGTTTGAAATAAGAGTGGTCTAAAATACTGTAATATATTGCCAGTAATTATTATTTTATCCCAAATGTCTTAAAAAAAACTAGAATTATCCCAAAAAATTGTACTAATTCAAAGTGGATAAATCTTTTGATTGATAAGACAAACTTTTAAATAAATTGGATGTACAATAAATATTGTATATTCGTTATAAAGTTACCTTTAAAATGAGCAAAATTTAGTCTAATATGAATAAAAGTTACCCTGACATAAATAAAAGTTACGAAATATTTATGCTTTTATTGATAAAAGTTACTTAAATTTTTTAAAAGTAACCCTAAATTTGATTAAAAGTAAACCCTCGATATACAATAAATTACTGTACATCAAATATATACAAAAGTTATTGGATTGGTAATTGGCTCTTGCCTCTTAGAGAACATTTTGTTTAATGGAGTAAAAAAAAATCATGGAGTATTATCTTATCCGATGAAACAGATTACTTGTGCTTTATTGAGGGAGATTATTAATTAATTTATTTATTTTTCTATAATGGGGTCCATTGTCATATTTACTGTATGTTTGAAAAAAAGGCAGAATTTATACTTCTAGGAGAAGTTAAAAACGGATACACAAAAGGTAAAAAAAGAAGATTAAAGTCATTAACTTTTTAATGTTCTTAGTTTTTTTTTTAAAAAAAAACTTTCATTCATTACTACGTCGTATTTATAATTACGTAATCTCTTTAAATATATATATATATATATATATATATATATATATATATATATATATATATATATATATATATATATATATATATATATATATATATATATACGATAACGTAATTGTAGTCTTAACATTTATTTGACATCATCTGATTATTTGTCGATATAATTTTTGTACTTCATATGATGGAATAAAAGTATCATTATGTTAATTTTGAAAGCTAACATACATGTAGTAATTAGCGAGTACGAAACAATTGAAGTAATTTCCTTACCCTTTTGTAAATTAAAAATGATAAAACGGTATATAATTGTACTTGGTTAATAAAAATGGAGTATGCAATGGATGTTGTAATTTAAAAAGTGAGATGGATATATAATCCTTCTAGAGAATGGATATTGAAATTCAAAATTGAAGGACCACCTAATATATACCTTTTTCTTTAATAAAAAAAAAAAAGAAAAAAAAATTAATTCACCCTTCTTAAACGGCTAATTATTCCTTTACATCTTATCCTTTAATTTTGTACTATGATTAATTGCTAAGGGAAAAGAAGGGTTGTTCTAGTTCCATTAAATGTGAAATTGGAATCATGTAGCAGTGAGAGAAGAGGGGAAAAAGAAAAAAAAAAGTAGCTAACTTTTTCATATTCTCTTCTCCTAATTATTATAATTAATTTTATAAATCATAAAAATAAGATTATGGATGATGTATGTAATTAAGTCAACATATGAAGTGGATAATTCCTGTAGAATTTGTTGGTAGATAATGGAACCTTGAAATGAGGAGGGCCAAATTAATTACATTAGATATTGTTTTTGTTACTTTTATTTGAAAATAAGGCAATTAAATTGATCTTGTTCATATGTAACTTGTGACATGCATGGCTGGAGCTGAGTCAGATAAGGGCTTTTTAGTACTTGTAGTAACTTAAAAGCATAAGTTAAATGCTCTCATACTATTGGATATATCAACCTTTTATTGTATGTGCATACATTATTATTTTATAATCTATGCTTATTAATTACTTTTGCTTAAGAATTGCTGAATTGGTACCGTAGAAAAAATTGATGTTAGATTTTAATGATTTGGAATAAGATCAAATCATGGTGAAGAGTTGCTTTCGTGTGGAGAGTGTGTGTATTCAAAATTCATAAAATATGATACGTAGAAGGAAATAAAAAATCATTATATCAATTGAACCGATGTAAATGCGTAAATATTATACTCGTATTATATAGAGTATTTTTATGAGCATGATAGGAAAAAAATATTAATATGTGTGCAGTAAATTAAATATTGTTCAATCATCGTTCACTTGGAGTATTTTCAATATTTTGTAAAATTGTTGCACATTTCTGCTGTTTTATATTACAAGTAAATAAGATTAAACAATATTAATGTATACAACTTTGACGGATTTATTTTGTGAATAGAGTAATACTCATCTAACTAAATTAATTAGCTAGCACATCAAATAAAACATGCATATTATTGCATGTATATAATCATATGTCAACTAATTAACATAATTGTTGAAGTAATTAGGACATAAAGACAATGGTAATCTAAACCTACGTTGAATATTGTTTACATTACGCACTCATGTAATAGAATACCTTTTTAGCTAGAAAGGAACGAATAATAATTTTATTTAAATTGAGAGCATTGGAATTGTGAAATGAAAGTTATATATCAATTATTTAGTTTAAAGAATAAATTATTCCATCAATAATCGCTCTTATTGAAGGGAAAATAATACATATACTCCGTAGTAGTATGATTGTATGTATAGCATAAATTACTATATTTTCTTGGCATATTATGTCATTCATTGACTCAACAACTATGCAAATTGCACCAAAATTATGAGTATAAAATAATCAGTAAACCTCTAAAAATATAAACCATACAGAATTAAACCAAAGGGGAAAAAAGAAAAGACGGCAGGAGAATTGATTCTAATTCTTTTTTTTACCTATTTGATTATTTAGAACTTTATCTACTAGTTGATATACATAATACATTATTCAACTTGTTTGCATAAATTCTGAAATGACGTTATGTCAGAAAGGTTTAGTGTTGTATTATTAGGATTGAGCACTTTTTGTTAAGGTTAGCTAGGTTTTATAATTTTAGACTATTGGTATAGTAATACATCATATTAATTATATATTTTACTACTATAATATAAATAGAATTATTGTATGTGATGTCACTAGTAAGGGCTAATATTTCGAGCGACAATGCTGAAATAGATTAAATTAGTAAGAAATGAGATAGCCTTAGCACATGGAGGAGCACTGCACATGCAAAAGAGGAAACTTTTAATAATTTGCTCGGGTAGAAATTATAATATTTTGCATTATATTGTTGTATATAATTAGACATTTCTTAAAATAATAATGTAGCAAATTATTTTTGTAGCAACAAAATATCCGTCACATGGTTAGTGGGTACACCAGCTTAACACAACCAATTAATTTTGTGTAAGACACGTAACAAATCACCCCTTAACAATATAAAAGTTTCTTCGTATTATCTATCATATTAGGAAATTCAATTTTGTTTTATCGAATTTTGTTTTTTGTGAAAATTAAAAGAATTTGATGTTCGTTCATAGAAAAGTATTCTGGATTCTACCTCTTTATTTTCTAGAAATGCTATTGATCAATAGGAACAAGAAAAGAATGAGCTCAATGTGGAAATTAAAGAGTTCATCTCTATTTATTGGCAATGAGACAGAGACAATCTTCCTTATTAGAGTATCCTCTCTCTAATGCCACTAAAAGGGTTCTTGGACCGTCAGTTTCATATCTTAAAATTTATCTTCTCAACTTAATTATATATATAAAACAAAAATAAGTAAAGTTTAACAGGAAAAATTTATCAAGTTCAATTCAGATAAATTAGTAAAATGATGTACGTTAAATATAGTAAATATAAGTCAAGTCCAACAAAAAAGAAGCTAAGGAGAACAAAACCTTAGAACTTAGAAAACACTTGTACTGAATACTACGCTGTTAGATACGCCGACAAAGGTACCTATGCGACCTATAGTAATCATTTGAGTTTGATTTCAAGGAGAAACAAGGAAAGAAATCAAGCTGCGATCAATGACAATTGACAATGGTCAAGGAACATGAAGACTCATTCAGAAATCAGAATGATCAACGACATTTATACATAGATTGTACTTGCATTGTGTACTTTAGTTGATAGTATACAATATTTTCTTCATTATTTTGGTTGTTACATTTCAAAGATTTAAATTATTCAACGACAAAGGTCATGAAACTTAGACATAAATTTAAATAATTTAATTTAATTTTTCTTTTAAATTGTAGGCTGCCAAAGGCAATTCATTTGACCTTATCCATCTATTAGATGAAACAATCTTGAATTCATCAGCATTCCCCAAAAAACTGCAAATTCTGACTAGTAGCTATTAAAATCTTGATTTATATATGAATATGAGAGAGAAATTTGTGCATGAAATTTGATGAATTAATTGGATGCAGTTAGTTTGTTACTCGTACTCGAGTTTTTACTGCTAAATTAGTAAGATTTGCATGCATGAAGGCAGATCAAGTATGGAGTTGTGAACGACTTTTGTCATATTTTTCTTGATTTTTGTGTTTTTCCACACTCCCTTCGTTCCTTAATACAAAATCTCTTTCTACTATTTATTACTCACATAATAAAGAGAAATATACTTTTAATTTAGGGACGGAGAGAGTACTATATTTTATCCCAAATTTTAGGGTGCTACTTTTATCCTATGATGAAAGTGTATCTTAGTTGTATATAACCTCCAAATTTAAAAAAAGTACGGTGTTAATTTTGTAAACTAAAAAGTACATACACGTTAGCATTTATGACAGACTAGCCTTATAGATCATGAAAATTATGATGGACTATTATTTGTAGACCGAGGGGTAATTGTATTTATGAGTAGTTATGCCAAAATCTTGCAAATTGGCAAATGGCTATATCAACGTACCCACACCTAGCATGAATTTGGCATGGCATGCACTTCTATGCCAGGACTTGAATTTTGACTATTTTTTTTGTCAATTTGGCTCAGTACGCTTAGCAATGTAACCTAGTTGATAAAATTATCCCCCATAAATAATTATTCACTTTAAATACACAATTCAAAGACATACATTATAATTAGTACAGAGTATCTTTTACATTAATCTCTTAATAACCAAACAGATTTCGTGATATAAAAAGTTTACATAGGTGATTAAGGGAGTTTTAAAGCTAATAAATTGAAGTGACAAAATTGAAAGTATTTATTTTTCTTAATCTTAATATAAAATGTGAAAAGAACAGAAAGGAAATTGTAACATAATTTTGTTTTTCCCCCTTATAATAAAACAAATACGAATTGAAGTACTTTTCTAGCTTGTTTCTGAGTTTCTCCATTAATATCTACACATGGTAAGAATGGGATATAGAGAGCATTGGGAAATTGATTGAGCATATAGATATTATGAATATTAAATGTATACTAGATATATGACACAATAAAACGTGTTTCATAGGTATAATGAAGTCATGACTTCATCATCACATCAAAATTATTTGGGCCTTAGGGCTTGTTCACATTTACTGAACTGAGCTGAATTGAAGTGAACTGAACTGATTGGAGCTGAACTGAACTGAAATGAATATTTTATGAGAGAGGGAAATTAGGAGCTGAACTGATTGGAGCTGAACTGAACTGAAATGAATATTTTATGAGAGAGGGAAATTAAGAGTTGAACTGAAATTAAGTAAATGTGAACATGCCCTTAATTTCATTTTCAGAATTTGTTTTCAAAGAGGCTTACATTTAAGAACAAAAATATTGACTTCAATTTATCCCAATCAACAAACAACTTATGGACTGCGTAGTTGATCAACCGTTTAAAAGATGGGGCTACCAAAATTAACTTATTCTATCTCAACTTTGGAATTTACGACAATAGACCCTTAAATTTCTAATCAACACGACAAGTTTTTCTGTTTTTGATCCATCTTCATCATAGAAAAGATTCAATTGGAAATTTCAAAGATATTCCTTCACAAATTAAATCACGCTTCTTTTTTTTTTTTTTTTTTCCCTGGATTTCTACGAACTTACATATAGGGTCCCGTGATGTTGTTACTATTGATGTTGTTAGTCGTTTTAAATTAAAATTGAAGAAATGCCCTATCAGATCGGAACCCCACTCAAGTAAAAATGACTTGATTAATATGTGTTAAGACTGAAGTAAATGAAAGAAAGGAACAGGTCCCATCCTCAAAGTATCATATCATAGCGCTAAAGACTGAACCGTAATCTTAAGGTTTAAAGACACAATCCTTACAAACTGTGTCGAGCTCAACTTGGTAGGTCCCATGATGTCTTACAAGTAGGAAAATACAGCCCAGCAATGTTCCTATCAAAAACTAGTGTTGTTGTGAACTTGTAGGCATGAGAAAAGTCTTGTAAGGTAGGCTAAGAAGTAATAAGACTATAAGAGCATGTTATACACTTATAATAGTCCATATTTGTAATCATCGAATTGTTGAACGTTTACTCATGACTTCATGAGAATGTAGATTGTACCACGAATTTGCAGTCCACATGTTTTGATATTTGCAGTTTACCACAAATATACAACTTAAGGGTCACAGTATTTAAGTGGCTTTCACCATCGCGTGGAAATAGAAACATAATCATATACATACCAAATTAATCATGTAACAAAAATAATTGGTAGGTCTGATTTCTTTGGTGGATGTCTAGGTGCACCTTTAAACATATGTGTGGATGATACCTTAAAAAATTAAATATCGCCAACATGTTTTTTATTGAATTTACTTAGTCCGTTGGTCAGTTGAGTGGAATTGGTCTCTTTATAGTAAAATTGGAACATTTTTCATCCAACTCGATTGATCATAATGTACATTATTATCACTTTGTATTGGTCTGGATTATCGGCTTTATCTCATTAGTTATAGCCGTGTTGTAGCTAGCTAGGTAGGTCAAATAAATAGAAGGTACAAAACATAATTTATGTTTGTGACTGATTTTATGCAAATTTATTACTATATAAGAAAATGTAACAATTATTTCTGAAAATTATATTCTAGATGATGGTACGTGTGACGTATATTACCAGTGGCATGGGCGATGAATCAATTATATGTCTCTCCAACTCGTACTCTAGTTAGCTAATTAAGTGGCGCAACTGAATGGTCATACTCATACATCTTCATACAATAGTTAGTCAATTATAGGTATCTAGCTAGCTAGATGACCATAACTAATTAATAAAGAGATAACAATTAAAGATATGTTTTTTTAGGAATAAGAAACAAAAAGTTTCCAGCAATTTACAGCCAATTGAAGTATGATTTGTAAGAGTTGATAGATAACTTCCAAAAGCGTAGTTATGGTTTTTGGCACCTTCATACTAAAAGCTCAGTATAAGTCAACACCACAATACAAAGATATTACTATGAATGTATATCGTTGCAATTTCAATAATAAAGCGTAAGATCAACTTGCACCGTTGAACGAACTTGAGTCTAACAACCACGTCCATTTTTTTAAATACGTTTCACACTTTACGACAATTATTTTTAAGACTTTAATGTGTATAAAGATATTTTGATGATTTTTTATAATTCAGTAAGTGTATTGATTGATATAATTATTGATTATAAGACTCCTCATTGTTAAACTATTTCACTCAACGATTAATGTATAGTATTTGGTTCGACGTTTATATGTAGTGTGATGACTGATGAATCAAATGATTTACACATGTGTAATTGAGGAGAAACAAATTGGCGAGAAATTTGAAGATCTCTATTGAACTCATCAATAGTAAGGGATTGTATCAAATGATTTTTCACGCCTAATTTTGTATAAATAAATAAATATACTTTTGATTTTGAATAAGAAAAATCTATGATAATATAGTATATATGTAGGCAGGTCATATTCTCTCTCTTTGAGATATAATATAAGGTCTGATCAATAGGCTACGTACCATCATATGTGTTAGATAGCTAGTACTAAAGTTCAACTCATGTTGAGCAAATTTTCTTTTATTCTTTAGATTAAATGAAAGATGCATATGTTCCTGATGATACTTGTTCAGTTGTTCATATAAAGTAGGATATACATATATTAGTCATGTTGGTAATCAAATTAAAATATACATTTAATTTATTATACATCCTGAGAGTGAGGGATAGCTCAAATGGTTAGAACATCCTTTTCCAATTTCAGGAGATCCTGAAATCGATTCTCACCCCCGCTCTTGTGGCTCTCTAAACACCAAAAAACTTATTATACATCCGATTGTACATATACATACCATGCACCTATGCATACACGTCACAATTCAATGTGTGTACGACATATACACATTATATATACATAATTTGTGACACGTGACACACACGGGAGCACAAAATAATTAATAAACGCCCTCATCAGTATATCTGGCTAGTCTGCTGCAACATGGCAAATATATCAAGAGCATCATAAAAAAAATTGTAGTGTGCACTGGGAACATACGTAATCAGATGATGAGTTCGCGATAAATATGCGTGCGAGTATTATTTGGCAACACCAAAGTTTCAAAGAAGTACCATTATATTGTAGGTAGGTGTACGTTATACGTGATTGATGATTGTAATAAAAAAAAACCTGGAGACCCATTAATGCCGTGACTTCTGGTAACATATACAGTAAAACTTTAATTGTCTATGAACATCAATGTATTTTATTTGACGAGTATATACCAACATTTTGTATACCTTTTATATTACTAAGTAACATGGTGTATTTAATTACATTTACAATTACAAAGCCACACGCCCTTTTCATTATTTATACGTGTTACATGGTATATGGATGCTAGAGAAGACATAGAAACATAGACAATTACTTGACAATAGGATTCTTTAGGTCTTTGGTATATGCATGATTATGTTGTAACAGTATATAATTGTCGTGTTGACAACAGGATTCTTTAGGTTTTGGTATAATGGTATATATATGATCGATAATGTTGTAACAGTCGTATATAATTGTCTTGAGATATTTCTAACTTCCTTAATTTAATTTGTTTGTCAATTTGATGGATGACATAGGTAACAATTTTTCTTTAGCTAAGGTAGTGTTTGTTGATGTTTTTCATGATTGAGGGTGATAAAAGTGGTCGTTGTCGTTGATTGACATTAATTACGTTACCCAGGCCAAAATATTCTAGGATATACAAAACGAATTGACTGACATGAGTTTGGCTGTTGAAAACACTTTTAAGCTTGTCTATGGAACAAAATGAAGTTGAGTTTTTTATATACGGGAGTACTAGTAAAAAAATATGGTCAGATTAAGGGCCTGTTCATATTTACTGAATTGAGCTGAACTGAACTGATTGGAGCTGAACTGAACTGAACTGAACTGATTGGAACTGAACTGAACTGATTGGAACTGAACTGAACTGAACTGAACTGAATTAAGCTGAAATGAATATTTTATGTGAGAGGGAAATTAAGAGCTGAACTGAACTGAACTGAACTGATTGGAACTGAACTGAACTGAACTGAACTGATTGGAACTGAACTGAACTGAACTGAACTGATTGGAGCTGAACTGAACTGAACTGAACTGAAATTAAGTAAATATGAACAGGCCCTAAGTATATTATAAATAGTGCAAAAAATTAAAATGAATAGATATAAGGTGTTTTGGGACAGATAGAGTAACTAATATTTCCTAACGTAATGAAATTAGCTATTGGGCCCGTACGACGTGCGGGCTTATTATAAGGATATTATATTTTAATTTTATATGTACTAGGGCAGTCGACGCGCGCGATGCGCGCGAAGTGATTTGCCCTTTCTTGATGTCTATATTGGGTTGTGTTTAAACTTTTCGCAACATTGGGATTTTAGGGAAAATAGTTTGATAAATTAATGGAATGTGTATTTAAAGTTTTCGTTTTTTCCTGCACAACCTTTCTTCAAGAAACATCTATGCAATTATTCAACAGTGTAATATTGCAAAAACATCTACAAACTTAATTAGAAATGGATTAAATACAATTCAAAAATCATAGAGCACACATTATATACTAAAAGAAGTAATTTAACATTACATATGCAATAGTAGAACAATTTTTCGGAACATTTACTATTTGAAAGTCTATATTCTTACCCAACCTAGTAATTACTCTACATAAATTATATGAGATTAACTATATGAAACTAAAAAAGAGAAACAATTACACCCTGCAACTCGCATAAACATTAACATTCAGGCAACAATTAGATAAAATAGTCCCTTGGTAGTTGGTAATAAATCATCTATTCGTACATACAATTTTTTTTTTCATTTTAAATAATAATAATAATAATATCATATGAAGTGTAAAGCATTAATTTTTTTTTTAATTAATAAAAAAAAGCATTACATACATTTTGTTAAAAAAAACCGAATTAATTGATGATATATGTTTAATGAAAAAAAAAACATTAAATGTATTAATGATAGTAAACATATTATTGAGGGTAAAAAAGTAAATACACATTTTGCACACAATTTTGTACACAATAGTGAGGGTATAATTGGTAGCACACTATTCCTAAGAGTTATTTTCTACTTTTTATAAGGTAGGGATTTGAATATTGAGCATAATATATCGTGTATTTGATAATGTTCCCTCTCAGCATACAATTGATATAGTAAAAAAGAGTGAATTTTTTTTTAGTAAGGTAGACCGGTATAGCGATATAGTAAATAAAAAGTACTTGTATGACTTATTTACAATAATCTCATACAATTGATAAAGTAAGAAAGAGTAATTTTTTTTGCAATAAGGTAAAGAATGAAATGAAATAATTAGAAAGTTAGCATCCATCATGTTGAAGTCATGATTTAGTTTTTTTTTTTAATTTTATTTCTTTTTACTTTGTACTTGGGGCCTTCCATCTTTCAAACTGAGGTTTTTGCTTATTGAGAAACATTTGTGTCTTCATTTGGTTGGTTTTCTGCCACTGTCACGCCGAACCTATATATATATATATTAATAATAATAATATCCCAATTTAGTAATATGAATTTAAGTACTCCGTAACATACAGGTAGTATTTGCATAACTTTCATAATAAGTAGTACTTGTCAAAAAAAAAAAAAAAAAAAAAGAATAATTTTATAATAGCTAATAGTTGAATTCTTATCTAAAAAGTGATAAATTCTAAGTGGTTTGGCAAATAATCTATCAACTACCTCTAATGGGAATATTTCGGAGTACTAATATTTAAAATTATACTAAAGCATGTGATTTTAGTTAGATACAGAGTATTTATTTAGATTAATTAGTAAATCAAAATTAGCAAGCCTAACATACATCCCTTTGAGATGTCAGATTCACAATATAAGATCAGTATAAGAGCTTTTTAGTTTTTACCTCTCGCAACTCGCAAGCACCATCCCATCGATCTCTCTGCAAAACACACAATAATTTCCCAAATTTAGTAATTGGGGGTTTCATATAATAACTAATTCGTCTATAAAAATTTAATAAAAATAAAAAATCACAAGGTGAGAGTTTCTCACTAAATCTGAATTTGCATGTGAATGATAATGAAGTAACTTTGTTATATAGTGTTAGAATTGCATAAATTATTTTGGAGATATACCATAATACCAATAAATTATTTTGGGGGAAAGTGTAACCGAAAACTTGAGTAAAGATATTAATTGGTAATTTAATTCGAAGTGAAGCTAGATGAAGGAGTAGGAAGGTTGAGCCGGATTAATGCTAAAATTAAAGAGAGAATTGGAGAAGTTGAAGCTATCAATACTAAAATTAAAGAGAGATATGGAAAGGCTGGAGTGAAAAGATAAAGTGAGTCTGTTGGCTTTTTGTGGTTCTCTTTTATAGGAAGACACGTGGCTTTCTTGGGTTGAAATAGAAATGATGGGGAAATGTAGTAGGATGATGACACGTGGCTTCCTTGGATTTTTGTGGTTAGAGTTTTTAAATACTAAGTATAGAGTATAGATAAGTTGAAGAACATTTTTATGAGCGTAATTAAAACTAGAGAATTTTTGCATGTTTCAAAATACCATGATGTCTTACTCATATTGATAGATAATATCCGCAACAATGATAAAAAAAGTGATCGAAGAAGTGATGAGATCTTATGGGTGCAAAAAAGTGCGTTATTCCTTCCTTATTGATGTTCTAATGCATGGTGTCCACTTGACTACGGATCGATCATAAATTATTGAACCATGTTGATATTTATATATTCTTCTTAGAACTAGGTTCATCTTCTCGTAGATTTAGTGACCTAATATATTCTATGCACTTTAATTTAGCCTTGAATGATTTCTTCGAAAGGACTTGGAACTAATCAAGTAATTAATTGGAGAATCAAAACACTAATAATCCATTGTGTAACGTAACATGAATGATAAGGTTCTCCATATTATCATATTTAACACTGTAAAATATCATATGAAATAGACAAGACTTTGGCCTTTACTTTATCGAGTAATTTGGGACGATGAAAATGACAAAGGAATTATTTTAATTTAGGCTTTATTTGATTCAATTTATTTTACCTAGCTAATAAAATTATATAATTATATGAAATCACCTAAACTTGTATAATCTGAAGTATTGTTATCTAAAATTATTTTCACTAAACAAAATTATACATGAATGTGTTAGAATTTATTATAATTGGAATTTTATTTATCTTAAACCAATTTGAACTTTATTTGAACATTTCTAAACTTGTTTTGTACTATCTAAGTTGGAATAAAGGTACACATAATTACATTTAATTGCTTGTTAAGTAGATATTTTCATATCAATGTTCAATAATATTTATTTTAATTCATATCTTAAATTAGAAAAATTCAATATTAGTCCAATTATATCAAAGTGATGAATAATAAGCATCTACTTTTAAAAGGAGATAAAACAGCCACTAGTCTATGATGACTCTATGAATATATTCCGTTATACATAATATAAGTATCTCTTGTTAATTATGTTTAATCCTAAATTCCTAATATTAGCACTCAAAGATTAAAGTATTAAAATGATTGAGTTTTTATTTCTTACGAAGGAGTGACCGAAATTAACTCGAACGATTTTTGTTTGATTGGGTAATAGAACGATTCAATCGCCGGGCATCAGCCTTGTCTCAATTATAGGTCATTAAAGGATCTTAAATACAGTATATAAAGACAATAAAATTCCTAAAAACCCTATATTTACAAATTGTAAAAATAGTTTACCTTCTTTAAGAGAATAAAAAAAATTATAAAAATGGTACTTTTTTAGTGCGTGTTCGGCACTAGCATCTGTGTAGATTATTATAGTGGTTTAACTTATTTTAATCACTACTTAGTAAAAAGTATGAATGTTTGGCAATGTAGTGGGGGAGTTGAGTTTAGTGATTGAAAAAGTTTTTGTGAAAAGTTAATATTATTACCTTTAATGAAAAACTAAGTAGATGTTGCAATTTTTCTTCTATATTTATAGAAATTTACAGCTAATAGCTAGTTAACAACTAATTTGCCAAACGCTAATACTTAATCATTTATTTTCACAACTAACAATTAATTGACAGAATGACAATTAACAACTACACATATAGCTAACATCTACTATCACAGATTCACAGCTAATAGCTACCTCTACAACTACATTTTGCTAAACACTACGTCCTCCCTTTGAAAATATTTTAGTTTGTTAAAGCAATTCAAAGTTAGTTACAATACGTCCTTGATATTATTATTTCACCATAAATTTGTTTTGAAATTTTAATTTGATATTACTCAATAAAGATTTTTTTTATCTTTTTTTTTTAAATGATTGTAGTCTAATATTGATTTAATTTGTACAACATTTTAAAAAAATTATTATGAGTAGTACAGACTACATAATAACATTTGGTTTTGATATGTATAAATCACAGTTTAAACTTAATTCAGAAAAAAATAATTAAACAAAAAAAATCACAGTTTAAACTTAAGTCTAAGATAACTTGCTAAATTTGGGACGTTCGAATTAAAGTTACCCATACTCTAAAAAATCATCACATAATTACAAACACAAATTATACTGTGATGATACTATCTCAACCAAGATTTTGTTGATCTTATATTCTTATCCATAAACATAATTTAAAAAGTGTATGCTTAAATAGAAACCATTTCAAAGCAAAAGCACTTAAACATGTATTCCTTAGATATATAGCATTTTATTTCACAACATAAGTTCAAAAGTGATATTAATTTGCTATTAAGTAACATGAAGATAAATATCTAGATCATGGAATCTTCTTAAGAATTTTTCTTGAATTATTACCAATATAATAGTAATATATACGTAGTAAAATATAGAGCATATTTATCTTCTTTTTTTTTAGTGCATGAAATATAAGCCGAAAAAAAAGGAGTAGCTTAGCAAAGAGAACTAGAGCATAAGATCATATTCATATAACTTTAAATTATGCCATTTTTTTAGGGAGCACAAAAAAAAAATTAAAAAAAAAAGTAGTGTACATATATCCATGTAATATTAAATAAAGTGCCTTTGATGTACCATTTCGTATCTAATTCAAAGGCTCCAATTGAAAATAAAATATAAAATCCGTTTTTAATTTAATTATCATATATAAATTTTAGATTCTTTGGATAAATAAAAGAGCTACACAAGTATAGCATATAGAACGATGATCATAAGTTCCCCGTTGAAATTGATATCATATCAATGTCAAATTATTATCAGTCACATAATGTTATGTTGTTATATTCTTATTCAAAGCAAATTCATGACATTATAACTATTCTTTAAGGATCTATAGATAAAGACAAAAGGCATAAGAAAAGTAAAAGTCAAGTTTAAGTTTGTTTAAAATTGTACTTATCTATTTTTAGGAAGCATAGTTATGTAAGAATTCATAAATATACCAATCATTAGTTGTTCAATTTGCTTGTTCCACTAAATTATCAAGGTGTATGGTATGCAAATTTGTTAATATTGGTAATAAACACTACGTACCATTATAATTAAGTATTCAAATGTTACAATATTGGTTCAATTACATCGATATAATTACATAAAATTTTCAATTGGATCAAAAGGCACTGAAATCATTGTAGATTTGTGACAAACTAACTGACAATGAAGGTATCAAATTTAGGATGCTAGTATTATTCTTGAGAAAATGTCATCACCAAGTTTATAAAATAAATGACATCCATAAATTTAACCTAATAGTATGTATTTTTATTTTATTTTTTTTACGCAAATAGCAGACACGCACTATACTATGGAAATTGGAAGTCCACAAGCTAATTCCATTAAACTCAACATATAAACAATTGAATTTGACTATAAGATCATCAAAAGGTCCAATTACGTCACTCCAATCTTTGATTAAAAAAAATGGTTAATAATTGAGGTATATTAGCTGGAATTTCTGATTAAACTTACCTTTTTACAACATGTTAGTGATAATTAATTAACTTAATTTGAAGCAAGTGATAGAATAGGATAAGGAAGAGTTACTTAAATAGCAACTTTGTGAAAGTAGCAGCCTTCCAAGATTAAGATGAAATAAATATAAATAGTATAGCTAATTAAATTAAATTTCTACTACTTTTTGCAACACTTTTCAAATTTCTCAATTGTTCCATCATAAATTAAAGTCCAACTTACATCAAATTTGTTTTTTTCCTTCCCCAAAATTAAAGCAAATTCTCTTTCTATCTATATTTTGTACTTCTTCTTTTGTGAGGTGGTCAATTTTGATTTGAGACTTACAAGTAAAAAAATGATACATTTTTGTGACGTCAATCTTTTCATGCTACCATTAGTTGACTAACTGTAGTTGCCCTAACTTGGTATGTATTTCATTCATACACATGGAAACTTGAAGAGGGAAGAGAAGGATGCATCAAAAATTGAAGCGTTATGAGAATTGGACATGTTATTCAATTACCTTTTTGATTCCGTGAAACGCATGGAATGTTAATAGTAAAATAAGGAAAAATTGAAGTGTTTGAGAGGGAGTGAAAGGGATGATCATTTGAATTTACTCGTTTAAGATACAGAGAGTGATTATGAAGATAAGGATACCCTCTTTGGTACACTACTCCCTCCATTTCAGAAAAACTATGATGTTAGATTTTTTTCACTATTTCTATACTAGTATTAACTTTGAATATAATTTTTTACTAACATAATAAAAATATATTTTATCATAAAATATGTTTTTAGATATGTATTCATATAAAGTTTATAATATAACTTTTATTATAATTATTATTAATATTTAATTATATATAAATAAGGTCAAATTAATTAGTGCATGGGCATGCGTATAAAGATTGATTGTGTCAATTATTTCGGAACAGGGAAAGTATAAAAATAAGCCCCGGACCAAAAGTGTCTCCTTTTATTTAAGGTAAATCTTGTATAGAGTTGTTAAGAGTATGGAAAGACGACAAACGTCATTTTCTGATGGAATTAGGGCATGGGAGTGGGCAAAAAAAAAAAAAAAAAAAAAAGATCCGAGCAACACATAGCTAGCATGGTGCGGCCTTTTGGCATGGAGTTTACAATTAGTGGTGGGGTTAGAGACAATCATATTGATGGATGCTTCCATTTTCAACTTTCGATCTTATGTTAGTTTTTACTTCTCCATCCTTCGTTCTATCTAATGGGGGACCTTACTTATTGGACCTCCATTTTCCGGTTTCTACTAGGAGTATCTGTTTATTTGCTCTTGCATTATACATACTTGTTTTGTGTTATTCCACAATCCACACCATTCAAGTGTTACCTCCAACAAACTAAACACTACCTTTTCAATAAAGAAACACCAATGCACCAATTCCTACCTTAGTACTGAAGAGTTTGAGTGGTCTACATTATGCTTGATCCCGTGGTCACGGGATCGAGTTTCCATATCCTTAGGAGCATATATATGATAGATCCATTATGATAATTAACAGGAAGGAATTTTAATTTGTTTAAGCATAATTCAATTATACTCGCATTAGTTTGAGAAACAACAATTTTATCGAGGTTAGTAAGCATCACTAAGAATTTTAATTTAAAGCGAAAATAATTTTTAATAAGTTTTGATATATATCATATTAGTGGAATGAAATCCAATAAATAGAATCCCCCCGTAATATTGACTAATCTAAATAGAATAACGAACACATTTTTCTTATTTAACTGATTTAAATAATTTAACTCACTTTTGATCTGGACACGACCCACCATTATTATAACGTTTTACTGTCACCTTAATTGACCCACTTACTTTATTCACTCTCAAAATTACTCTATGATCTTCACGTAATGTTTTCTTCAACTTTATACCCAGACCAGTGTGTCAATTATTTCAAAACAAAACAAAATAATCCGTATAATTATATTATAAATAAAACAAAATTAAACCCTAAAATTACGAAGAGAAAATAAAGAAATGGGAGCACAAGCAAAGAGTATGACTCAAGGAGGAGTTGGAATAAGGGCCAAGAGAGGGCCCATATGATGGAGATGCAATAATTTGGGTCCTTTTTGGAAGGCAATGATGTTAGCATCACATTCCTTCCTAACTACACTCACTTACTTGTCGTTTTGCTTTGTCTAGTCAAATTTGCACCACTTTATCATTTCACAGGCGGATCTTTGAGCTTATGGGCTACTAGCCACACTTCTCCATTGACTCTACTCTCCAAATTCTAACATTTTATTAATTTATTTAAATTTTCTATTTTCATAAAATGGGAGAAACATTAATTTTTGAAGCATTATATTTTTAAGCACTACTTGTTCTTGTTCTCTTGCATTATTTTTTTTTCTTATGCCTTATATAATTAGTGAGCATGTAATTCGTGAGCATACCAAATGTATATAATTTCACTCCTATAAAAGTAAAATTCTACAAAAATTGCAGATAAGTCAAGGATTTTAACCATAACTAAAACTTTAAAAAATTAAGCTTTTACATAATTGAATTTTGTCCAATATATCATGTCCAAATATTTGAAATCCCCTAATTTTTTTTTCAAGCTATGTTAAAAAATGTTGGAAGTTCTTGAAGTAAAACCAAGAAAGTTACGGTGTTTATTCTTTTGACTGTTGGGATTTAATGGCTATTGGAATCCCTTAATTTTAGCTTCCTCTTATTGCTAATTTAATGGGCATTATTGCTGATTAATGTTGTTACTTAAAACTAGCCGTTACCCTTTTAATGTTGATTAAAGCTAGCTCTTATTGGGGATTAATGGGTGGATGTTACACCACTTGATTGATGACCATTTCCCCTTAATTGCTGGTTGTTTTTACTCCCTCCATTGCCTTATAAATCAACATTATTCACCTCCGAAAGATATGACAACAAAACCATCCATCTTTAACTTCTTACCTTCTCTTAAAATATATCCCTTCGGTTTTTGGGCAAGTATTCTGAATTCCAGTCGGGTTTGTGAGTGCACACAAATTCCGGCGCCGTGCTTATCCTGGAGGGCGACCGCTTGATGTCTACTGCACCGGGGTAGCGCGGAATCGTCTTTTAGGTCAGTGGTTTACCACGACGCGGCAATTGTCAATTGGTCTACACAACATTGAGATAAGTACTTTCGTTTAATTTGCTTATCTACTAACAAAAAATTCTTAAAAACACTCTCTAAACAATTGGATCGATCATGCAAAGTGACCAAAGTACAACATTTTTATAGACAATCAAAGTAATTTTTCTTTTTTAAGGGTCACTCAAAGTAAATTAAATATACCAATGAAGTCTTGACCTAATGGTTAAGGCTAAAGTAGTAAAGTCTGAGTACGATGTATATAAATAATATAGTATACATTTTTTTTTTCTTTGAACAAAATAATATACTCAACTTAAATTCTATTATATTGTCAATCTCAAAAGCATTGGACCAACATATTTTTTTCATAGATAAATATATTCTTTTAAAATATAATTCTCTATAATAAATTGAATTTATGCCAATTATTGATTCAAGGTTCCAATGGTCCAAAGTTTAAAGTCAACAAAATTCTAGCTTTGCATGCACACAATTAAAGATGACATAAAGAGGTTCTAAATTAAAACTAGCAGCATGAAATCAGTCCATGGACGTTTACTCTAAATCCTATGGCCATGCCCCGGGTTCGTGCCTCGAGTGCTTCATCTTCATAAATATTTATTGACAAACTAATATATTGCTTGAATTATCGTAGCTGTGCCTGTCAAACAAAGTTATAGAAGCACCAAAAATGGCAAAACAACACTTGATCGATGTAAAAATTTAATGGCAAGTAAAAAAAATTGGGCGTGAGAAAGGGCATGAAGTTTGGCCTTATACGTAGACGTGAAGTGACCATTACTTGTCATATTATTCCCATACTTTTTCCAACATTCTCTCTTTGTAATCATATATTCACATGACATTTGGCCTTAACTTTACAATAAGGTTTTCTTAGTGTTTTTCTGATAAGTAAATACATTTCATCATTTGATAAAGATTGTGAGCATATAACCATATACTTCGTATGATATATTTTTCATCACTTTAATTTTTATGTCCCTGCAATATAATTATTGCTCGATACATAAAACGATCATTATTTTGTTGATGTTCATGTACATTATACATTATATGGCTGTGATCAATTCAAGGTTTAAACTTTATTTTTCTTTAAATTTCGATGATCGATTGGAAATAATGAGACATGGACATTAGTGCTTATCAAGTTGACAAGAAAGAGAGAGGACAACTACTGAATCTTAATTAGCATAGGACATGAGCTGCAGGTGGACCGTGGACATGTACATGAGGTATGCTATTTAAAAGAGGTGCAACCCCATGAACCTAGATATATCCTCAACTCTAGCCATATATACATATATATCATGTATGTTGTCGTTATTCAAATTAAATCATTGATCATATTATCGTATATATGTAGTCTAGAGGGTCGTAGCGACCATGTACACCATCTTGTGTGCACCCCTTTAGTTGCATTGGTGTTGTACGTGCCTGTGATTCATGTGATGGCGTGACATCTTAAAATTATTATTCTCAATTCTCTCATGTGCATGGTATACATATTGCATAAGCTAGTGAATCAATAGTTGTAATACACTCCAACAATAGTAAATAGAATAGATATATAGGGAATTTAATTTCACGTTTATCCCACTAAATAAAATCGTTACTGTTTTTCCCCTTAAATTATATGTACTACATGTACTTCAATTTACTGTGGGGGTCGAAAGTTCAAATGCACAGTGAGAAATTTGGTAAGAATAGTGAGACCATTCAAATCAAGCAATAAAAGTCATATAATTAAACCAATCTTTAAGAAGACTAATAGGAGTCCACGTAAGTCTGACTAGAGGATGACAATTATCAACATGATTAGAAATTATGATACAGAAAGTCTATAAGATAACACTTCTTATATTTTAACATTCTAAATAGTTCTACTATTTAGATTCAAGGTTGAAACTTGTTACAATAAAATCTTATCCTATATCCAGCTCATTAAATTGGTGAACACATTCACATAAGAGTGCAATTTTATTTATTTTTTCTATTATTGTATAGTAAAACTTTTGTATACACCCGCTTTACACTAATATTAGTGTATATCGAGCAATATAAGGGTAACTTTTAGCTAATTTTAGAGTAACTTTTTGCCTTTTTTGAGTAACTTTAAACATAATATAATTTTTATATAAATAGACAACAAGAAAAGTTTTATAAAGGTCATTTAATTACATTCAATCACTAATAATTGATTTTTAGTCACTTAAGATGTGATTCTTTATTAAGAAAGCGTAGATAATTTTTATTTGTATTGGGTTACTTTATGCATATTAGAGTAACTTTTATTCATTTCAGGGGTAACTTTTGATCACTTTAGACTATTTTTATAAAAGGATGTACGATAATTATTATACACCCGTTTTTTTTAAAAGTTTAATTCAACTTATAACATGATCGTAACAGTTACTGTATAATTTTAGGCAAAGTTATATATGGCCGAGGTGGATCCTCAGCATTGAGGTTGCTTACACTACAAAAATCCGTGCTTTTAGTGACCGGTAAATTTAGTCAGGAACATTCAAATATGTTTCCTAAATCTTTTTCTTGAACGGGATCGGCATTTTATTGATCAAAGCAAATCAAGTTCCGCCAAGATACCTTGGGAGAAAGAATCAAAAATTACATACTCCGATCCACTAGGAGGAGCCAATCTCGCTGCAATATGTTTCCTAAATCTTATGCAACACGATCTCTAGAAGCAAGATTATGAAGCAAGTTTTCTTTGATGCTAAAGTACAAATCTAATTAAAAGTATTAATAAAAACAAAAAAAGAGTTGTAATACTACAAGTAAAATTTACAAAGTGATAGTTACGCGGTTTACGCCTGATTACCTCAAGACAAATAAAACATTCCGCATTCCTAATTTTGTATTTTTCTATCAATCAAGAAAATTTTATAATCTTTGTGATTACTACTTACAAAAAAGTACAATGAATTTGACTCAAAATTAAAAAAGTTTAGTACCCCTAAAAATCTACTGTTAGGTGCAAACAATAACACCAAATCTAATATTATTAATGAAAAGACAATGGTTTAAATTACACTTTTAATTAACATCATTAACAATATACTCAAAGAACCCCCATCTTTTAA
This sequence comes from Chenopodium album, assembly GCF_948465745.1. Taxonomy (NCBI): domain Eukaryota; kingdom Viridiplantae; phylum Streptophyta; class Magnoliopsida; order Caryophyllales; family Amaranthaceae; genus Chenopodium; species Chenopodium album. The sequence goes on from NC_137849.1 coordinate 51,044,548, forward strand.
ACCTACTCCCTCTATAAACAAAGATACTCATATAGTAGTATACTTGACATGACTCGAAGAGAAAGTAATGCATATAATCAAATGTATTCGTGTTAATGTACGGAATTGCATAGTTGCTATCAATAGAGAATCGAGAAATGGTTGGGTGGCAAATGGCAAGCCGAAAGCCTTACATCATTTTGCCGACTGAGCACGGTTTGATACCTGAGATTGTTAGAATGGCCCAGGACTAGGCCCATGTGTACCGTTCTAAACAAAAAGAAATGATAATGATAATTTATATATTAACGACCACGAAAACTACACGTAGAAAAATATTATACAAAGTATTATTTTCTCTAGTTAGGTTAAAGTGGGTAGTTAGTATTTTTAATCTGATAAATAGAAATAATAACACATCATCTTTTAGACCCACAAAATCCACCGCCCACCTTCATTCTCCCAGGAAAAGAGGCCCATAATTTCCGTTATAAAGGGCCCATTATAAAATATATAAATCAAAATTGTTACAATTGTTATAATTACTATTTCTTACCAAATATAGTTTAAAATTTAAATTTTAGTATATGGTTTATAGTTATTAATTACTTTTTTTTTTTTTTTTTTTTTTTTGTTATTTCTTACCAAATTTAGTGGTCACAGTTTAAAAAAAAATTATAATATGGTTTAAAAAAATATAAATGTGAAAATGGCAGTTCCAGTTTTGGTAGTTGAAGACTGGGGACAGATTAACACTAAACATGGACAAAATTGTTTCTAGAAAAAAGGCCCACCAAATCGTTGGTGTGATGCTTATGTAATTGATGGCTAAATTCGTGAAAACCACTTTTATTTTTATGATATGACTTCCCATTAACAATACTCCTGAAACAGTTGAACATGCCTTTGTTTGCCATCAATTTCTCCTGTAGTTGGGCATTTAGCATTTGTTTCAACATAGTATTGGTCCGCCCATTTCCATTTTTACTACTACCTGGATGGACGATATTCATTGTGTAGATTGCGTTGTACGATTCGCTTTCCTCGTAAAGTTTGTGTAAAGACTAAAGAGCATCAATATGTGAGTCGTGGGGAACCTGTAATATGATTGTTGTTAATCGTTAATTACAAGAGGTTAGGACAATGAGTACGGAACTGGTTTGATCACGGATTAGGCCTTAAAACATGGCTATTGTGTATGTCTATCCAAGAACAAGAATCCGAAGATAGGGAGAGATTGTCTGCATCCTTAGATAAGACTGTAACAGGGTATCAACTAGAAAGGATTTGTATCTGTAACCTGCTGGGATGTGATGCCCAAAATTATTGGGAATAGTTTGTTTCAGAAAGATGCAAAAAGGAATATAATGAACCAATATATATTTTTTCAATTATTCTGGTGTGATCAAAGTATTCTGTACATCAACTTGAACTGACAAAAAACATGCTGCCTTAACCTCTGCAGAAATCTGAAACCTCTGAAGCATACAATACATCCTTCCCCTCCTCTCCCTCGAATCTGGTTCTTGTTTTCAGTTACACGTTTGATTGGGATTCGATCGCTTTATAGTTAATACCGGCTTTCCCAGAGTAGTCTGAAGGCGTGCCATCATTTTCAAAAATCACAAGCATATTAAACCTCCACAACTCGTATCTCACCTTGTTTATATAGGCCATAATTACAAACTCCTTAAAGTATCCACCCGGTCAATAACATCCAAGGCTTTCATCCGGTCAATATCAAAATCAATAATTGGGACAGATGATGGTCGTCTTGTGGAGTAAATTTCTCTTTTAGTTTCTCTTGTGGGAGAATGGCTATTGCTCTTGCTCAACCGTTGATGCTTACTCAAGCGAATTCTAGCAGTGTCAAACTCCTGGCTCTTACTAATACCTGGAGTAAGTTTCCTTCTAGTCACATCACATAGCATTTGCTGGTCTTCAATAGAGAGTGTAGGAGATGGACAGTTAGTCTTTTGGGGAAACAACTGCAGGGTCATTTGGTTGGGGGACCTCATCGGAGATTTGATAGGAGATCGTGTGCCACCATTCGAAGCAGACCTAGATTGGCTGATGAGATGGTGAAGCCACACCACTAGGTCTAGGATGTAAGCCTCGGTTTTCTCTTTATCTGCGTGATATAGTGTCTCAATTCTGAGCAAGTCATTTTGGCCTGCTGGTTTTCGATTGACCTCCGAACTGAGAAACTTAAAGAGTTTAGACAACTGTATTTTTATTTTATTGGAGATATCCAAGTATAAGAAACAGGAGTCTCAGTATTCGACTTACCCGGTGTTTGCCCATTCACCAACCCAACCAAATCCATGATGTGCTCTACAAATTCATATTGCGGAAAACAAGGTTAGGATTATATTAGGACTTGTAAATTAGATGTCACAAGTCTTCTTGAAAATAATTTTTTTGGTTAGAAACAATAAGTATTATTAGGTGATTTATTTGTACTTCAAAATCAATTTATTATTTTTCACGCTAAAATAACCAACAGTTTAAACACATTTTTTTTAACAATATATATAGATAAATAAAATATAATTTATTTTAATCCTTAAAACTACTGCAGAATCACCGTGATTTTACAACTTTTTTTACAACGAAAGGTGGGGAGGCTAGGGGAGTAATGCAGATATGAAGGGCTCACTTTGTTGTGTTTGTAGCAATAGGAACAAGCCAATGCAGCGTCTTCTCCATTTCGGCTTTAATTTGTTGGACTGTAAGCTGCAAGAGATAGAAAATATTAAACAACATAAAATCAAGCAAAGAATAACTAGACCAATATTCAGCTGTACTGACTTTCAAGGTTGTAGAACCAATTGCGCAAATGACAACATAAGCTGCTATAGTTATATCCTAGTCCATATGGGTGGCATATTGATCAATTTCTCATATCGAAGGTAATTATGCTCTAAAAAAGTGGAAAATGAACTAAACAAGATTGTGGCTGCTTATCATCTGCTCGGCTCATGCTATAAGACTACTGACTTCCTTAATTGGTGACCAGCACTGGGTAGTGTTTCTAGTGCACAAAATCTTGATGTCCCAACAAAGAGTACATCCATAATAAACTCTTTCATTACCATAACAATCCTCTGCGTTGAAGAATTGAAGCTTTTCCACCAGAATAATTTTTTACAGAAAATATTTACTTTGTATTTTGGTAAAAGCATGTAGCTTCACCAGAACTCCGCCAGTGGGTTTCCCGCTGCCAGTCCCAAGCCTGGATAAAGGAGGAGGGTTACGGTAGGCCAGTGACAGCCAGTATAAAACTTCGTCACATCCCATGACATGAGCCAAACAGATATTTTCGTGGGGGCGTTCCCTACTCAGCGACGCGCTGCACTTCCTAGACCCGGGTGTAGTGATAAGTATGCAAGGGTTGCTAGGTCGTCGCCCAGAAGCGACGCGCCACATTGCCCGAGTGTGGTGTCAAATGAGCAAGGGCGTGCCATTGGGGCGTTCCCTACTGAGCGACGCGCTGCACTTCCCAGACCCGGGTGCAGTGATAAGTATGTAAGGGTTGCTAGGTCGTCGCCCAGAAGCGACGCGCCATATTGCCCAATTGTGGTGTCAAATAATCAAGGACTTGGAGTTGGGATCAGGAGGGAGCGTGGGAGAAAAGAATTTAGTTTGCGGATTGGTTCTTGGAATGTGGGGTCTCTTACGGGAAAATCAGCAGAATTGGTAGAAGTAATGAAAAGACGACGCGTGAACCAAGAGACAAGATGGACAGGAGAAGGAGCTCGAGGCTTGGTTTTGGGGTATAAGGTATGGTATGTTGGGCAAGAAACGAGCCACAGAACAAGGAATGGTGGAGCTAGGAACGGAGTTGGTGTGGTTCTCGATGAGAGGTTGGCAAAAGAGGTGATCGAGGTCTATCGGAAGAACGATAGGTTGATAAGGCTGAAGTTGCTATGTGGCAAGGAGATTGTGAATGTTATCAGTGCTTATGCTCCCCAAGTGGGTTTAGATGCAGAAGAGAAACGACAATTTTGGGAGGACCTAGACGAGGTGGTGCAGGGTGTCCACCACTCAGAGAAGTTATATATTGGAGGGGATCTAAATGGGCACGTTGGGGCGAGCCGAGATGGCTATGAGAGTGTCCATGGAGGCTTTGGGTATGGGCAGAGGGACGCCGGTGGTGAAGCTATTATGGATTTTGCCCAATCATATGATTTAATTTTGGCTAATACTTGGTTTAAGAAGAGGGATTCACACTTGATAACTTTTCGGAATGGAGCAAATGCAACTCAAATAGACTTCCTGCTCACAAGGAGCATAGATAGACAAAGTTGCATAAACTGTAAGGTTATCCCAGGGGAGAGTGTGGTCACCCAACACCGGCTATTGGTAATGACTATTCGTCTGAAAGAGAAGGCGAAGAAAAAAGTTAGACAAGAAGAACCAAGGATAAGATGGTGGACCCTAAAGGATGCAAAAGCTAAGGTTTTTACAGAAAAGGTAATTGAAGAAGCGGATTGGGATGGAGAGGTGGATCCGGACATGACCTGGTTACGAATGAAGAACTGTTTCCTAAGAGTGGCCAAAGAGGTCTTAGGGGAAGTAAGGGGAAGAACTTCGGTACAGAGAGATACTTCGTGGTGGAATGAAGAGGTGAAAGCAGTAATTAAGCAAAAAAGGGAATGCTATCAAGCCTTAGGAAAATGTAGGAGTGATGAAACCTTTGCAGCGTATAAGGAGGCTAAGAGTAAGGCAAAGGCAGCTGTTCGCCAAGCAAAAGAAAAGGCATATCAGGAGGTTTATGAAAAGCTTGATTCCAAGGAGGGAGAAAGGATCATTTATAAGATGGCAAAGAGAAGACAAGAGGCAAGGAAGGATATTGGCATGGTGAAGTGTGTCAAAGATAAGAACCAAATGGTCCTAGGGCAAGAGGAGGGCATCAAGGACAGGTGGAAGGGGTACTTCGATGAATTATTTAATGGAAGTAATGGAGTTGTGATAGGAGATACCTCTATGAGTGATGAAGAAATCAACATGGAGTATGTGCGAAGGATTAGGAGAGTAGAGGTGGAGATTGCACTGAGGAAGATGAAACCTAAGAAGGCGGTTGGCCCTGATGGGGTACCGATAGAGGTGTGGAGGTGTTTGGGTAAGATTGGTATTGATTGGTTAACAAACCTTTTCAACAAGATATGGACGGCTACAAGGATCCCACAAGATTGGAGGAAGAGCACCTTGGTCCCGGTTTATAAAAACAAAGGAGACGCTCAAGATTGTTCTAACTATCGAGGAATTAAGCTTATGAGCCATACTATGAAGTTGTGGGAAAGGGTGATTGAACAAAGGTTGAGGGCATGCACAAGCATTTCAGATAACCAATTTGGTTTTATGCCTGGGAGATCTACTATGGAGGCAATCCATTTGATAAGACAAATGATGGAGTTTTATAGGGTAAAGAAGAAAGATCTTCATATGGTCTTTATTGATTTAGAGAAGGCATATGACAAGGTGCCAAGAGAGATACTTTGGTGGGCAATGTTGAAGAAAGGTATCCCACGAAGGTATGTAGACCTAGTTAAGGATATGTATCGGGATGTGTCAACAAATGTGAGGACATGCGGAGGGTTGACAAAAGATTTCCCTATTACAATCGGATTGCATCAAGGGTCTGCATTAAGCCCTTTTCTTTTTGCAACGGTTCTAGACGAATTAACTAGACCAATTCAAGATGAGGTTCCATGGTGTATGCTGTTCGCAGATGATATCGTTTTGGTGGATGAGACTAAGGATGGGGTTAATGTCAAGTTGGAGCAATGGAGGCAAAGGTTGGAATCTAGAGGGTTTAAGCTAAGTCGGAGTAAGACTGAATATTTGGTATGTCGTTTTGGCACTCAGAGGGGGACAAGCAATGAAGTGGTGAGTTTGGATGGAAAGGATTTGACCATGAGTGAATGTTTTAAGTACCTAGGGTCGATCATCCAGAAGAATGGTGACATTGATCAAGACGTGACCCACAGGATTAAGTCAGGGTGGCTTAAATGGAGAGCGGCCACGGGAGTGCTATGCGACCGCAGCATTCCCTTAAAGTTGAAGGGAAAATTCTACAGGACTGCCATAAGACCAGTGTTGCTCTATGGTACAGAATGTTGGGCTTCTAAGAAAGAGCATATTAAAAAGATGGAGGTTACGGAAATGCGCATGTTAAGGTGGATGTGTGGAAACACTTTAAGAGATAGAATCAGAAATGAGGTTATTCGCAAGAAAGTAGGTGTGGCGGGCATTGTAGATAAATTAAGGGAAAATCGTCTGCGTTGGTTTGGACATGTAAGACGGAGACCCGAGGGTGCACCGGTGCGAAGAGTGGAAGAGTGGGACCATGGAGGGATTAAACGAGGAAGAGGGAGACCAAAGATGACTTGGTTGGAAGGAGTGAGGAAGGATATGAAGTGCATGGATTTACGTGAGGATGAAGTTTTGGATCGTAAGGGATGGAGGAGAAAGATTTATGTTGATGACTACACGGAATAATCAAATTTGGTTCATGTTAGCCGACCCCACTTTTGGGATTAAGGCTTTGATTGATTGATTGATTGACATGTAGCTTCACCAGCCTTCAACACATTGTACAAAATGAAGGCCTTCAACAGTTTATCAATTTTATTTGTTCTTGGAGAAAGTAAACTATATTGGGTGTGGATTTTCTAGAAAATGAAGACAGAAGAATGTCGTGGAGCAGGGTAGTAGACGAACACCCTATGATTTCCTTTTTGCTGTAAAAAATTATGCATCTGCACAGGTAGATTAGTTGCACCACAGTAGGGTAGTTAAAAAACATACAGGGAAAGGGAATTAAGAGTGTAATACAACTGTCCTCTAACAAAGCACAGTACCTCTTCCTTGAGCTGAAATGCTTGCAACTTTGATCTTAAAGCTGATTTGATGTTAGGCGGCAATCCCTGGTATAAAGCGTCCCTTGTGTTCGGCGGTACAGAGTTTGAGCGAGAGAACTGTTTATGAAGATAATGTTAGAAAACTTGAAATGATCTACGATATCTACAAGGCTTCTAATATATACTTAAGAGAGCAACCAGTTAAGAGAAGAGGGGGGGGGGGTACTCACAAGAGTATCTATTTGTGTAATAATATTTGCATAATGCAAGGCCAGGCCAGCTGACCCCAACTTTTGATGATTGTTTGAAGATGTCCTAACAGACTTATCTCCATCTGCAAGATCACATTGAAGCTCACTAGATCAGCATTTACTAATAAACCCATGTACTTCTTTGGCAAATATAGATTAATTAATCTGTAAAAAAGTCACCTCGTAAGCAAATCTCACAAAATACAAAATGAACTAGCTGTACTACTAAAGTTGCAATGCAAGACCCAAACCTGGGAAGAAAAAAAAAATCCAAAAAACGACAATGCTCCAGTCCCTAGACAAATTAAAAGCTAATATTGACTCAAAGTTTATGAAAAGTTATGATAACATACATGGTCGCGTTAACAATCCATTGTCATTATAATAAAAAATTTAAAATAACCTAGTTTAAATTGTCGTCTAAGATTTTGCACAGGCTTATAACAAGTATTAGTTATTGCATTGGTATTTAAAACTAACAAGTAATAGTACATTGGCATTTTAAACAAACAAAAAATAGTGCATCGATATATAAAACGGCATATAATAAAGAATGAAATAGGCAGTTGATTGGAGTAATAGTGCTGCTGAGTGCTGACATCTGCAGAAGTAGTAATTTGAGCTTTTGAAGTGAAGATTGTCAGTCCAAATTTACAAAAGTGTTGTGTAACTAGTGTTTATGTTGTATTAATTTTTCACAATTAGAACAAAATGACAACGATAAAAGTGAATATAATCTTTCTTCTCTTTCCCTCCCCGTCCCCCTCCCCCCCCCCCCCCCCTCCCTCCTAATTTAAAAACAAAGTGAGAAGAAAATAGGATTTTTTTTATTTTTTTTTATTTTTTTTTTCAGATTTCAAGATGGGGCTTTGTGATTTCAGTATTGTTTGTCGTGGCTGATTGATTACAGTTAAGAATGAATGTATGTTTTTAACTTGATTATCTTTCATAGTTTGATCCCATTCAAAGTTTCAAACCAATACAAAAATTGCACTCCTTTGCAGTTCTTTACTTCAAATTGCCACCCCAATTAAAAACGACCGGAAATGCCCTTAGGCACAAAACAGGTGCTACAAACAAAGGATCTTGAATCCGCCTCATAACTAAAATTTTAAATCCATCCATTCTCTTTTTGCCTAAAAAGCAAAAACTGTGCAAAGGGGGGGCCTGGTGATCCTCAGTCAAGGCCATATGAGCTATGGAGACGGATCAAAGATCCTGGTGATCAGGCGCATGCAGGAGAGTGGGGGGTCATTCAGTACAAATGACCTGACTGAGGATAAAATACCATTTAGGAGACTTTGTGATTGACTCTAAAGAACTTCTGTTCCATAAATCTACAATGTCCTATTAATCTTTCTTACATTGGTTTCCTGCAGCACAATCACTTTATCAGGCTTCGAACGGCGAAGATCAGACCAGGATATGAAAGTCTTTTAACAAGGTAACAAAGTGCACAGTTTAGAATTTGGATTCCCAACCAGGGATTGAGCAAAGGCCAGAAAGAGGATCAGTTGCTGATCAATCCACTTTATTCGTATTAAATGTCCAGGCAGGAATGTAAACGACATCTGAATGAGCTTTAAAATTACCAATACATACCAGCACTTCCAAAGGCTTCATGAATTTCCAAATGTAAAAAGTGAACTATGTCCACAAGCTTCTCCATCACCTACACAAATCAAGAGACAAACTCAATCAGACAAGAGCGAGCAGCACAAGTTACATTTTTCTGTTCTTCCATTTTTTTGGGAGGAGAGTAGGGGAAGGTGAGTAGTAAGATGCTTTCATTCTTTTTAATGCATTTATGCAAATCATAATGTATCAGAGAAGCAACTTATAATAAAACTACACTACAAGAACCTGAAACTGAAACCCAAAAAAAAAAGGAATAAACAGTATGAGTAACAAACATAATACTGTAATAACAAATTTGTCATCTTTGTACGTATTTTCATAGAGCTCACAAATCACATAGGAGTGAAAAAAACAGAGAAAGACAAAGTTTACACGTGCGCACACAGACAAAAAAAAAATCACCTTCACTTATTTCCTCCACACCTAATGATGCAATGAATCAAATCCTCATTCAAGCTACTGATGCCCAACCCTTTAATTTTCTTCAAACACCTCATACAAAACGCAAGAACAAGATACCAAATTCTAACATCATCTTGCAGCATTTGAACACAACTAAACCCCTATAAAATTAATACTTGCTTGATCAACAAAACTTCAGTGTAATATAGCTTTACTAATAGGGATCCAGAGACCAAGGTGACACTTGCAAGTTGAATGCATTAAACCCAGGACACATGCACCAAGAAAGCATTATGTTGTATAAATCATAAGCTCTAACTGCTTACATCTTCCAGAATCCTAGACCAAAGCGATTTCTTTTTCAAACTTCTGACATGCTTTCTTTGGCTCTTCAACTCTGCCCTTAAAATTGCCAGGCTGTCTCCTGCAAGAAATTAACACCGCAAATGACTTTCATGGACACTGAGCCTTACTAGACAAGAAAATCAATACTGAACTACTTACAGATTACATGCATCATACAAATATCCAGATATGACAGTGGTAACAGGCAAAAAGAAGGCAACATATTGAGAAGGGTAAGGCACATCAATGAGCATCGAAATGATATATCCGAACAAATAATATGCAATATCCAGGACTCAAGCATCAGTGTCAATTACAGGAATAGATCCCAGTATCAGATACAGTAATTTTAAAATCATAAGATACAGGGACACCACCCAATATTAGATATGCGTAGGGGGTAGGACCATACATATTCCCTCCATCCCCAAATATAATTCTCGTTTTACTTCTATCTATTTACTTAATCAAATCATTCAATCAACTTAACCCCACCATCTTCCTTTTTTAGTCACACTTAATCAACCAAACTCCACTATCTTATTAGGGCATGCTTGGATTGAGGAAGATGTATTACTAGGGTAATAAAAGTCAAACTAAGCAAAATGAAGGTGAATATAAGGAAGGAGGAGATAGTGATGGTGTGATTGTAAGGAAAAATATGTAGTGATGGTGTAGTATGAGGTGAAGAAAGATGAACTAATACCCTCATTTTGGGGGTAAGAGTTACACTAGGGGGAGGGTGGGTAACTATTACCCTCATTATGAGGATAATAATTCCTCTATCTCCCTCTTTTCCTCATGGCACAACTATCTTATTTCATTTGTAAACACTTTGTCTCCTACAACAATACCTCTAATTACATATGTTTTTACAAGTTTGACTTCTATTACCCCCTTAATATATTACTCCATATCCAAGCATGCCCTTAAGATAAAATGCTCTAATTTTTAAACCATTAAGCAAATATTAAAACCTTTTGGGACTAAGGTTTTGTGGTTGTTATTGTAAGCAAATATTAAAACCAACATACTACAAAAGAGAGGAAAGGACATCAAATTTTTTTATTTTCTAAAAAAAAAAAAGTATGTTGTTACCGTGTTATAGAGGGTAGAGGAATATAAAAATAATCAATCAAAGCCTTAATCTCATAAGCATGGTCGGCTACATCAACCAAAAGTGATTATTCCGTATAGTCATCCACAAAAATCCTCCTCCATCCCTTTACGATCAAATACCTAATTCTCATGCAACTCCATTTGCTTCACTAGAGAGGATTAACAATAGTAATAAAATCAGCATTAAAATGGTCAGGTGCATGTAAGAGGAGAGAAGATTCGGAAATAGTCGTTGTCACTAAAGAAGACAATTGGCCAGAATGCTGGCCTGCCCGCCCATCCCATGCGTATATGACACAGCTTTTTAGTTTTTATTTCTTGCCTCCAAGTGGTAGATCCATCTGGGTATAAATGTTTAATCTATAGATGTGATAGACCTGATAAATCAGACATGATTTTGATGGGAAAATCTGATAAGTTTCTCAGTTGTGATAGATTTTGATGGACAGATTAGAACCAGGGATTTTTCAGGTCCAGATAGCATGGAGGTTTCAAGCTAGCAAGGAATGCAAATGATATCTCAATTTTCGACTTTTATCATCATCCAGTGAACATAAACAGACCAGTTCTTACAGCCCCCCTCCCCCCCCCCCCCCCCCCCCCCGGGGCTCAAGATATAGGTCTTGTATTTTTTTTTTTTTTTTCTCCCTATGCTTACTGGACAGGAAGCCAGCAGGGGAAAACAGGAAGGCATATAGGTCATAAAACAATTAACACCTGTTGAAATGCAATTTAACAAATATTCGTAACAATCCAAACAATCATCTTGCACAGCATCTTCTAAATTCTACTAGGAGAACAGCATTGCACATGATTAACATACCAAGTAAAAAAATATTATAAGTGTACAAACATCCACAATTGGAAAAAGGTTAAATTCATGATATCAAACAAACTAATTGATAATACCTCTTTGAGCTGTGCTGGGGTTATCTTCCTCTTGTAGTTTCCGCCGATAATCTTGTTCAAATCTATCCAAAGCATGTGACTCATGATACAACTCCTGCATCAAGTTTAACATTGATTGTAAAAGTAATAACTATGAGCTTTTTTTTTTCATAGGGTATTATTAGATTTCACAGGGTTTCACATGGTGGGATAGGAGATGAAAAAAGAGTACATAAATTAAAGGTGAGTAGAAACTATGATAAAAACAGAAAGCGAGTAGAGCTCAGGATATCGGTAGTATAAGATAATCACTTATTTAACAACCAAGTAAGCCACTTCAAGCATTAACATAGACAGTAGACACAATTCTAGCATGAAAGAACACGATATTTAACATCAGGACATACTAAATTATAATTTTAATTCCAATTAGACTGATACTTCATGAGTTTTACTTTGCACCTTCAACATATCATAGGGCCATATAATGAGAGCTAACAGCAGATTATGCTTAATAATGACGATATTTTGTGATTTAAAAAATCTCTTTTTGACAGAAATCAACAGGATATTATAGACCTGTAAGCATATAGTTGCAATAAGAATTTGTTGATTGCAGAACTGTTCATTAGCAATTGCATATACTAGAAGATCAGCACAAGGCAAATAAAGATCTAAACGTCCACAAAAGTGATAAAAATGTCCCACATCCAAGGACAATCCTCCTTTTCCTTCTTAGCAAGCTGCAAGCTGAAAAATAGGTACAGGATAATCCTTCAACTTTCCATTAGGTTTTGAGCTTGAGAAAAGCTAGTTTTTTCTTATCCTAGGGAGATATTAGAATAACTCAAGATGGTGTAAAGTAAAGAGTAAAGAGAAAACTTGTTAGCAAGGAGAAAAGGACATGACATACAATAGGCTAGCATAAAAATTGAAAAGACCCATGGTCAATGCCATAATGAAGCAATCAGATCTAAAATCAAAGATTACTCACGGCAGTATTCTGAACCAATGTCATCAGAGTTTGCATTATTGTCTCAGCTTCTTCTTTCAGTTTTTGAGGAGTGAGTTCAGAAGCCAATCTAAGATGAACAGAAAGGTACAGAATTATCTTGCATGTCAGATAATTATAGAGATCACAACAATAAAAGAAATCAAAATAGCATTACTTCTCAAAATAACGATCCAAATTGTGGTATTGAGGGTCTTTACAGCGATTTCCAAAGCGAATGACCTCCCCAGAAAACACTTTCAGTTCTTCCCTAAGAAATACATCAGTACACAAGTGTCATGCAAAAGCATATACAAAGAGCAGGTTCAAGAAACGAAGTTGATTGCAGCAGAAACAACTAGCTGTTCTTAAAATACCTCTTGTCAGCTGCAGCAATCCTTTGGAGTTCATCAAAATCTTTGGATATTAAGCATTGCACGCCTTCGGAGCGAAGTACCACTTCCTTAAGGTGTTTAATGCTTTCCTTGGAAAGCGACTGCATAAGGTTTGCACCCTTCACAATTGTGTTGGCGACTTCAAACGACAATATGGAAATCTTATTCCCTTTGGTCGTCACACTTGAGACAAAACCACCACTGAGATGCAAGCTTGTCATGCTACTACCAAGTGTGTCTAAAACTTCTACAGCTTTACCAAACCCAGCAGAGCCAGCTTTACCTAAACGAGAGCTCACCTCAGACACCTGCTCACCAAAAAGATATTTCTTTATTACCTCAACAACAAAACACTCAGCAGCTATTCCCTAGACCTTGACTTTTGATTACCCTTAAGTTCTAAACAGAATTTTTGGAGCACGGGATTCGAGCCTTTTATAATTGATGCAAAGATGTGAAATGCCATCATGTCAGATAGAAGTCAAACATACAAGACTAAGGTAAAAAATTCAAAATCTTTTAAACAAAAACAGTATCCTTTGTTCCAAAATGACCACAGAAACATATAAGGATTCAGGGGTGCACCCACAACTCTTCCAAGTATACCCTTCATTATAGCTATCTATCAATCTACTTAAAGCCAGTTTGAGTTGCAAACAAGATTATTTTCACTCAAGAATTTATAAATCTAATCTAAATTCAGAAGTCAAATTTGCAGGCTACATGCAAGGGCACCAAACCATTAAACACCAAGGATTTTAATAAGAATTTGCCCTGTAAATTTGCAAGCTAGCTTCCATGTGATTATTTCCCTAAATAGAGGTCTTGAGCCCGTAGCTTTCAGATTTAATTTTCAATTGTCAAGTAAGCAATCCCTGAAAACATGTATATAAATCAAATATTAAATAGTAAAGGTAAACAAAGGTTACACACTTGGTCTCACAAATTAGGTAGATGGATGGAGACAATCCTCACAAAGACTTCAAATTACTCGTTAACACAGGAAAAGGACAAACATTATATAAACACGTGATAGGATTTTAATAAGAATTTGCCCTGTACATTTAGTCAAATTCTCTTTATCAGAAATTCAAGCTAAATGTAATGTTTCCTCCATCATTCAAGATAGTTCAAGGACATAAACTAGATATTTACAATAGTGATCGATATATGTAACAGACGTGCAAATCTCATATCTGGAGTGGTATGAAAGATGAATGCAGCCTTCAGCAAGTGTTAATAGGCTATGTTATAATGACGTCAAATGGATATCTTTAAAGTATATTATGTACATATAAAAGCTAAAATGTTCAGATAAGAAACTGAAAGTTCAACTCACAAATTGAGAGCAATTTCCAGATAACAAGGTCATGTCAGATCTATTAGTTCAATTCAGACAAGTAGTGGATTTCAGCTGAAAAGAGCACATCCTTATTGCCCTAACTTTAGTACACTACAACCTTGCTCTTCAGGTGAAAAGAGCACAGCCATAATATACCATGTAGTCGTCAACCAAGACCCTCCCCTTCTATAAAGTGCTATATGCTCTCCTATAAGGCCAACTTCTTCATAACATTCCTAGCTCCCTCCATCCAAGTTTGTTGCACTAAATTTTATGTTCCACATCATAGTTAGGTAAACATCATTGAAGGAGAGTAGGCAGGCATATGGGACAGTAGAGCAATTGATTAAAAAATTTAAAAGCATGCCATAATACCAATGAACAAACATTAAAAAAATAATAATAAAATAAAATAGCAATTTCCACAAGGAGCAAACTCTATCTTCCTACTGCTTTCCTATTTAACAAAATGAATGTTTTTGTTCTGAAGCAGTCTTCCAAACATGTCTGTACCTACCAGAGTTTCTCTGCTACAATGTTCTCTTTCATTGAAGCAAGTTTATAAATTGAGATGAAGATGAGTGATGAAATATACTACACTGTACAGATAAACTCAAGGTGGAATAATCATGATATATGAGTGGATGCATCAATGTTATTCATACATTAGCAGGAAAAAAAATCAGCATAATAACCTTTAAAACATGCTATTATAACACATGATAGGAATTCACCTTTGCAACGGCAACCTGTTTGGACTTGGTTGACCTAGACTTATGTGATAAAACCCTAGAGAACCGCGGAATTCCATCATCATTTGCATCCGTATACATCCCATTAGAGTTCTCATTGATCCCATTAGCATTAGCATCCATCTCCGGAAACGAAAAGTCTTCCCGTGTATGCTTATCAACATTTTCCTCACCATTGGGAGGCATTGATACACTGTTATCTTTACCAGGCAATGCATGAGAGTCCAAAACCAATCCAGCACCGTAGTTGCTACCACCATTTTGCGAATAACCACTACTCGGGACATTATCAACAGTAGCCTTCCTCGAGCATATTCCTCCCATTTTATTCACATAAAACTAAAAACTACACTCTAATTTCTATACATCCCTTTGCATAAAACCTCAACCAAATTTCACAACAACCAAGATTATAACACCAATTTCAGCAGCAAAAACTTGAACCCACAGCACTGATCTACCACAATACTCTTAATAATGATTCGCCCACAAAAATCCAGTTGTCCAAAGCTGCAAATCATAAAACGAACAATACCCATTTAATTAAAATACCATTTTTACCCAATCAAAACCCCAAATTAGAAAATAAAAAAGCACAGAAACCGAACTAATTAAGCAAACTATAGTTCATAAACTAATAAAACTTAAACCCCATTTCAGCAAGCAGGAAAAGGGAACTAAACTAAACTAAAAATTCAACCCCCCCCCCCCCCCCAAAAAAAAAAAAGGCAGTAAATTGATATAATAACATACAGAAAGGGAGAAAGGAAACATACCCAGAAAAAGTAGAGAGTGTGGATCTGAGTGAGAACACCAAGAAATTCTAAAATTTTGAAATTCCAAGAAAGATAGTGAGTAAAAGAAACGGCGAAGAAATTGATGGGGGTGCAATGGATGATGATGATGACAATGATTGTAAAGAGAGTAGTATGAACAGTGAGAACATAAAGATGAAAACTTTGATTAAGAAGAAATTATTACAATGAAAATGGAGATTAACACGGCCCCCAAGCCCAGGTCACACGGTCTGCAAGGAGGCGCACTTCTCTAAAATCTTTCTCTCTCTAAAATCTTTCTCTCTCTAGAAATTCTGGTGCCTAAACCAAAAGCAAAGCAAAGGAAGGAGAGAGAGTGAGAGAAGGGGTGAGAGAGAGAGAGTCAAACAGCAAACCCAAAAATTTGAGCAATTCCACTGTATATTCATCACTTTTTTGTGCAACTATGGTTAAGCTTTTTGAGACTTTTTTCACCCTCCTTTGACCATTTTCACATCTTTTCCTCCTTTTCCCACTCGCACTTCTTGGATCGTGTCGTTTAACCCATTAACCCCTCTTTTCATTGTAGTAATCCTTAGTAGAACCTTCAACTTATTTGAATCATAGTAAAGTGTAGAGTTGTACACTAGATGCAATATTACACTTTACTATGAGTCTATGATCCAAATACTTCGAGATACCGAAGAATCTAGATTTTAAGAGAGAGAAGAGAACTATAAGTTTAAGTGCCTTTATAAATGTTTGAAGAATAGAAAATGTAAAACAATTTATTTCTAAAGGATGGATATGGATTTTACATATAGATTTATTGTGACTTTCTTTCTTTTTTTCCTTGGAAATTATTCAACTCGTATGAATGTTTGAATAATAGAATATGTGAAACAATTTATTTGAAAGGGTGGATATGGACTATATATATTGATCGATCTATTGCGGCTTTTTTTTTCCTCGGACAAGTTAGAAATTATTCAACCCTAATCTATGGGTAAGGTCACTTTCTTGTCTGTTTTTAATCTTCGTCATATTTTAAATGCAATAGTCAATAAAGTATGTGAATTTCGTTTTTTTTTTTTTTTTTTTTTGGGTATTCTTTTAGCCTTGCTAATAAACAATGTTAGTTCAATAGACTAATGTTAAGTAACTACCTAGTTCTACATATACCTCTCATCGTTACCATGTAAATAGGTAGGTTAGTTCAAATTGAAAATCACAGCCTAATCAAGAAGCTCAAGTCAATACACTTTGAAATCTTCTATTGATCATATCAATCCAAAGAGTACTTACAAAAGTTCGGCTGAGATCAATCTATGAACTAATTCACATTTGACATTACATTATACCTTAGTCCATACTTTCATATTCATTTATAATTTTATCAATTAAACTACTCTCAATATGTTCCTAAAACCTTTATAATTATATCTTTACCAACAACAATTAACCTCTTAACTCTTTATTTAGTATGACTATAACTCTACCATCTCTCATCATTTCATTCAACACTTAATTATATATACCGTTCCATGACTTTCATCGATCATTGTATGTTATTGCGCCATTTCGTTTATTACCCCGTATAAATAAGGGATGTTGAGTCACCCAAATTTTATATGAAGACTTCATTCAATCAATAAGCATGAAGTACTCTCCAAGTTAGACTTAAGTCCAACCCCATGAACAAGCAATGCAAACAATCAAACCGCATAATTTTTTGTCTTAACATAAAAATTGCATACAAATCCTTACAGACAAATATATTCCTTCCTTCGTCCCCAAAACTTCGACCCTTTTAGCCTTATTTTAGTCTTAAAATGATCAACCCATTTGCAATAAAATACCCACCAATTTATAACAACATTTGTGCAAAATTAGCTTTCCATATAAAATTTTGTTTTTCATGTATTTTTAATGTTTTATCTCTCTACTTTTTTACAAACCCCATGTAAATTTATCTTTTCAATATGTTTTTATTTCTTTTTTATTGAAATTTCTTAATAATTGCGAAATCAACCCAAAAGGGTTGAAGTTTTGGGGACGGAGGGAGTGAGTACTAAGCGGTTTGTTAATGATGGAATTTCAATGGTCAAATTGCTGATTCATACGTAGGTCCCATAATATAAATCTATACAAGTAATCAAGTACTTCGAATAAGACTTTTCAAAGGGCCAATAATATATATTTTCATGATCTTAATACAAGTACTCCGTAGTAATAAAGACATTAAGATTTGGATATACCTTCATGTAATACGTGAAGATTTTGATGGCTCATACTACATGATCCACTTGCTAGAGTAAGTAGTAACATGCCTCTAACAAGCAATTTCCAACTACACACAAAGAGCTAATGTCCAATTAGTATTCAATGATCTGATCTGGAATATTTGTCCTGCAATTTCGAAGAGTTTGTATAGGACTAGCAATGTGTTAGTGGTCCTTACAAGATGTATGACTATTGCATAGAGAAATAGTTCAATCCCGTGTGGAGAAAATGAGATACTCCGTAGTAGTTAAACAGTTTAATCTCGTGAAGAGAAATTGATTGCAACGATGCTTTAGATGCGCAGTTGTATCATCGGTCATATGTTTATAAGGGCATATACACACTTTAATTATACTTGGGATAAATGACTATGGTGATATATGTATTCAGGTCTTGCGTCTGAAAATCATAGAGTGACAAATTGAAACGTGATATGAGTAGTAAATTTAAAGAGAGAATGGTGCAAACTCTTAGAAATGAGTATCATTCGATGATTGATTATCATGGTGTTCGAAACTCCAAAGCATTTAGTACAGTTTTACATGCTTGCAAAGTCAATGGTTACATACTTGCATGTGAATATACCCTACTTCTCAGGTTTGATAATTGTTTATACAAAAATTATAAATCATTATGATGTGACTCTGATTCATATCCATAATTCATTCAAGTTGTTGCGATTACCTCAACTTTGAAACAAGACCAACTGACCAAGTCAAGTATGACAAATTGGCACAAAGTATAAATTTTCTGGAGAAATCTCTATCATCCTAGTCCCTAGAAGCAAGTATTAGTCAAAATTTGGACCCCCTTTTGCAGGATATAAAGCATAAATTTAAACAAGTAGATGTAGATATGATAAGTTTAATTTGTGTCCAATAATGAATATATTAATCATTATACTCATCAATTATACAGGGTAATATTCATGATTATAAGCCAATTTTCTTAATTGAGTATATTGTGGGATTTTAATGTGATTAGAGATGCGATAAATCAAGTTGAAATAATCAGTTTGCGCCAAGTACTATTACTTCAGTCAGCAGTATTAACAATCATCACCCGATTCAGCAAGCTACCTAAAGAAGAAATTTTCTTGCAGATCATATTATTAATTTTCCAAGAAATGTAAATCACTCTAGAAAGCTTGAAATACACAACTTCATCGACACAACAATACAACAACAAACACACTGAAAAAGCAAATAGGAGCCATCTAACAAACACACTCTAAAAGCAAAAACATGAGTTTTCCATTTGGATTTTGCAGCAGAAACCAGCGTTCCAAGAAACAGGTGCAGAGGCTTAAAATGGCTACGCAGGCATGGATTCTGTAGGGCGGAACATCACTCAAAATCCTGAGCTGAAACATAAAGAGACGATCCATAATGCTAGTTTTGTCTAAAAGACAGAAGTTTGATGAAAATACAAAGAAAAGATAATGCAAACAATTAAATTATACCATATTGAGCACTTAAGGATTATTTCCTCTTGATATGAGCTCCTCCAGTTCATCTATCACAGCCTCGTAGCAAAACTTGTATTGATCCTAGATAAATCCACACTTATAAACGTAAAGAATAGAATAATAGAAGCAGAGGAATTACATGCTAATTGTATAAGATCCCAGCATTAGGATAGAAACAGAATACATAAAGATCGTTATTGGAAAGTCTGACTCACCTGCCTTTCTCCTTAGGAGAACTAATTGCGAATAATTTTTTACGTTTTCATCATACCAGTAATGTTAAATTTCTTTTCCATCAATAACAATCAAGGGAGTGAAGTCCAAATTTAACATATTAATCCTAGAAAGTACACTATTATATTGAGAAGGCCTAAAATAGTAGGTGCCTCCTTGTTAAGGAATGAAGTACACTTTCAGAAAATGTAAACAGCTTTTAACGGACATCCTTATTTAGAAATAAAAACTATGTATAAGTGACCATTCTTCTGTACAGAGAATGCAACATCAAAGGGTTGGACTATTCAACATGACTACTGCAGCATTTCCAATAACTAATCATGCAATCTTATAGCTTCATACAAACCCAAGCAATAGTTATAACCAAAAGACCAAACACAATATCACAGAGTCGTCAACACTCAGAAGAGACAATACCAGTGATTGGACCATTCCAGCTCTCTGAAATCTGAATGCCTTGACAGTTTTGGCTAATTCTAAGGCAGACTCATCTCCTCCTAGAATTCTTTTGACTGTATCATGAATGGTGCAGTATGTTCCAGTACGGCCAATTCCAGCACTGAGAAAAGTAGCTAATACGTCAGAAAGTCTGAAATTATCCAGGGAATAGTAACCCCGGAGAACAAAGTCATTTACTTACCTGCAGTGCACCAATATCGGACCAACACTGGGAGGCTGATGAAAAATTCTTCTGAAGATCTCTCGAACAGCTAATGTGTCCTTCGGTGTGCCATGATCTGGCCACCCTAGATACTGAATATGCAAAACCGACAATGCCTCTTTCGACTGCAACAAATGTGAACTGAACAGTGAGGTACCATCTCATCAAGGGATGTTGTTACTAAAAATGCCGGAGAAAGAAAGCTCATATATGGATGAATTCAGAATTTCAGTTAACATAGTACTGTATAACTATCAAACAGCGAATTCATAGGCGTACTAATCATTTTCATTTCAATGTTCCAGAGTTTTCATGATTATTGGACTCAGGTTTGTGCCCAAGCATTAGCCTTGGCCAGTTGGCCCTTGGCTATAAAACTCCTTTATTTGGCCCAGCATAAACTGTCAAGCATCCACAACCATATGTCAAATCATCAAAGAGCTGACATGAGTCCTTAAGGTAAAATGAAGAGTTCAAGGAACAAAACTAAGGATGTCAATGGGTCGAATCTGACAAGACCCAGAACCAAACCCAGACCAGACCCGGATTTTTGGAGGTGGATCCAGATCAGATCCACTGGCTCTAAATAAATTAGACCCATACCAGATCCACTGGGTCTAGCGGGTCTCAGGTCTAACTATGAATTTTTAATTTTTTTAATCACTTATTTTATATACAAGTATTACACTATCCTATTACTTGAATATAAAAAAAGATACATAAAAAAATTTGCTACATATCAAAATAGACTGCATAGAAAGAAAGATACATTAAAAAAACATACTAGTTCATAATAAAATAGACTGGATATTAAAAAAAAAAAAAAAAAAAAAACTTAAAAACAAAGTTTCATGCTGCAGGTCTTCATTTTATTTTATTTTTTGCTCCAATTAATTTCTTTTATTAAAATGACCTTACCTCTGCTTTGGTGACTTCCAATTGCCGAAAGACCAAGGAGCTCCCAGTTTCTTTCATCCAAGTCGTGACGATAGAAATGTTGCCAAATTCATTAGGTCCATTCTCTGCTTGAAAGTAGTCATGACACTTCAACTTCTGCATTCGAAATTCCATTCCAGAAATCAAAAGTTACACATAAATAGATTACTAGTACAAATACTCTGTTCAACAAAGAGTTTCTTTTTGTTTTTTTACTCCTGAGATGCAAACCTAAATTCAAGAGTTGAACCTTGAAAGCAGCATTAGCAAAAGATTCAAAGGGAGTTTGGAAGAAGTACATCAGTGCCAGATATCTGTCACATAGAATGCTAATTATAAGGTGACAGCAAGCAATTTACCCCTTCAAACAACCGTGTAAGCATTACAATCACAGGGCAGCGATACTGCAACACCATTTCCCAGAAATCCGTAAATGTGCTTGGCAATGGACCTTGTGTGGCTATGAATTGAGGAGCATGTTCTGCAGAAGACTAAATTTGACATAAAATTCATGGACCAAAAAAAAAAAAAAAAAGATTAAACTACGAAAAAAGTATGTAGTGAATCTAGTGATCATGCTTGGTTACTTAGTAAGATATAGAGTGCAATGCGCACATCACTTACTTTTACAAAGCTTGCATTGATGTAAGTGTCATGTAACCCCCGTCTGTCAGGACAATTATGTTGCTGTCAACTGTAAAATAATAAAAAAAAAAAAAGATATTTAACGCAGCTAGACAATTCACAAGTATATAACAGTAATTACACATTCGGATCATATCAATATTACCCCAATGCCACTGAACTACTGAAGAGGCTCTAACCTAGTCGATTCAAGAGGTATTGAATGAATGTAGTATTGTAGTCTCATAATCTTACACAGTAATGGAGGGATTATTCCCCATCAAACTTTAAATTTGACATACACTAACTGTTTGCTACGTCAAAATGAATAGGAACTTTAGACATTTACTTTAACCATCTTAATTGTGTAAGTTATATTCCAAAAATCAATGTTAACTAGTACGTAGTACATGTTTGATCCATTATAATTGGAGAAATGACAGATTAAGATCTTTAAATAAAGTTAACTGATTGAATTAGGAATTACATGGTAAGACATTTGGATACCGATTTTTGTTCAAATTGTCAACATGAATAGCCACCTGACAGATTTCTTCCTTTTGCTTTTCCACATCAGATTCTTTCATTGATTCTACCTGCATCAGAGAAGAGCTGGCTTAACATCTATCTCATTGTAGGAACCACCTAATAATGAAGAAAATATTAATGAGCAGAAAAATTGAGAGGAATCACACATAATACAGCATAATCTGCAAGGTGCGATGGACCAAGTATTTCCCACCCTAACAAATATACGGAATAATTATAGGTTTACTAACATAATGCAAAAACTTGTTTTGCAAGTTTCATATTGATGCAAAAACTGACATTTACTTACTAAAAATGAGTGAACAGCAATTATTTAAAGTGAAGTAGAAATCGGTAAAAACTCATGTTTAAAAAGATCAAACAGTGGTTAATCTGTAAAGTGTCACATGAAGTAGTGGATCAGACATAATACCTCAAGAAGATCAAACTCACGTTCTTTGAAATCAGGGTGCCCCAAATTCTCCTTGAGACAGTGAAGAGCATCATTGCAATATTCTATCTGCTCAGGGGAGAGAGATATCTGAGGAGGATGTTGTGGGAAATCGAAGGATTTGGGAGGGTGAGACAGAGAAGGGGTAGAAGAAGAAGCTGAAACTGAAGTAGGTTCTACAAGAGCAGCCATATTTATCCTTAAGAAGTTAAGGATAGGGAGAGTGTAAGGAAAAAAAAAATGAAAGGTATTGCTACTTCTCTTTCAATGTCTTCAGGTAAATTCTCTTATTCTAATGTTTGATTTTCAACATATTTATAGTTGGGAAATAAGAAAGATAGTCTGTCTACTTTTCTTTTTTAATCAGGACATCCCAAACTTTTCTACATTATTATAAACGGAGTATATAGAAGTACCATTAATTAATGGCTATGTGAAGAATTTTGCATTATTGATATTCAAACAAATTGATACATTAAGCAAGTTGCTTATTATAGTTGATCATTTTAATTCGTATCGTACAAAATATGCTATCTTTATTATTACAGTACAAAACAAAGAAAAAAAGAATACATACTTGATCATCACATGCTAACAACCCACAACAACTCATGTTCTACCCAATATAATCATCGTACCTTATTGAAACAATACTAAATCTAAGCCTTTACCTCCATTTATATAATAACCAACAGCTTAGCCGCTCTCATTGTTATAATGGGAATATAATAATACAAAGGATCAAACTTCATCAATTATTTAAAGCAATATGATGAAGACTTACAAAGCAATCTCTAGTCATTTATTACCATCATAAAATTCGCAATGTACACATATACATTTTCATTTAAATAAGCTAGGCTACATCCCATTGAAGGGGGGGGCGGGGAAATCTGGTGATCGATTTGCTTTGCATCTACTGGTCTATGTTGTATGTATATAGAGTCATCAAATACGAAGCAGCAGTAACAATACTAACAACAACAAAGTTAACTTTAAAATGCCTCTCCAGGGTTAAATGTACAGATACGGGCACAAGAACAAACAATATATATTAAACACAGATACACATACAAGAACATGAATTAAAACTGCAGCAGAAGGCAGAACCCAATTTTCCGAGGTTGGTGCAATCAGAAAAAGAAATAATAAAAGCAAAGACTCTGATTACAGTCCGGAAATTTTAGCAGTACGTTGTACATTAAGAAATCATCATTCTTCCTCTGTGAATATTCATGTAAGGAAATTACCTTGAGAAGTGTAGAGAAATGACATTTTTATTCTTGTTGTGCTGGCATTATGTGTGTGTTGGCATTATGTAATTTCTCTGTTCCTTTTTCTTTGCTGGTATGATGTAATTGGTGTGTGGACACTATATAAGTAAAGGAGAATAGTATCTTGGGTGAGGAGCCCAGGTGATTATTGTGGCTGCGCCGTCAAACCAAATCCCAAAAATTCTCTGTTTTACAGAAAAATGAAATGAAGCTTCAAACTTTTCACATGGTATCAGAGCAATCACCAGGTTCTGATCTTTTAAACCAAAGAAAACTTTTTTAAATCTTGAAACCAATTAGAGAAAACAATAAAGTTTTAATCTTTCTAAAATTCCCTCTCAAAATCTGTAAAGATCTCATCTTTATTACTTGAATCTGGAAGAGAAAAATATTCAAGATATTGAGTCAGATTTTGGACTCAAGAATCTGTTCAGCATGAGCAAAGATACGATAATACCATATGCAGATCCTTACTACCTCGGAAGTTCAGATCACTCTAGCACTACCTTGGGAAGCATCATCTTCAATGGCAATAACTACTTGAACTGGAGCAGAAGCGTGAAAATGGCTTTAGGGGCCAAGAACAAGCTGGGATTTATCAATGGTAAGATCTCAAAACCTTCTCCCGAATCTGATGATTATGAAAAAGGGATCAGAAATGACTACATGATAAGGTGTTGGTTATCAGCCTCTGTCTCACCTAGTACAGCACAACAACTACTACTTTGTGAGTCTTCTAAAGGTTTTTGGGATGAACTGTTAGAAAGATATGGGGAAACTAATGCACCACAATTATATTTGCTTAAGAAAGAACTAAATAGTTTACAGCAAAATGAACTCTGTGTTGGTGATTACTATGCAAAGTTGAGAAGTTATTGGGATGAAATAAACAATCTTGAACCTCTTCCTGAATGTAGTTGTGATGCAATGAGTAAATGTAGTTGTAATATGTTGAAGAAATTGGTTGAGAGAGATGCCAAGAACAAAGTGATAGACTTTCTTATGGGTCTAAATAGAGGGTATGATAATATGAAAGGGAACATACTGGCAATGGATCCATTGCCAAGTGTAAACAAGGCATTTCATATGATTCAATAATCTGAGAAGCAGAAAGAAATTTTTGTTGCTATGGAGATGGGAGCAGATGTGAGTGCCATGGCTGCAACGAAGCAAGGTGGGGGAAGTTTCCATCAGAATAATTGCAGTACAGGGAAGGAACAACAAAGGAGGTCAGATTTTTCAGAAAAGGGAGTTAAGGAAGAAAAAAATGAGGAAGTACTTCTGTGAACATTGTAAAATGAAGGGGCATACTGGAGGGATGCTTCAAGTTACATGGTTTCCCCGACTGGTTCAAGAACCCACCTAAACCTAAGGAAAGAATTCCCAAGGTACAAGAACTAGTCATGCTGCAAATGCAATGAACACACAAGAACTTATGTGCAGGACACACCTATGGATGACCCTGGTGAACCAAATGCTGTTGTGCAACAAGTTCTGAAAGTAATGAATGCAAAGAAACAAGAAGCTGCTGGAAGTTCCGGAACCAAGCAACAAATGAGCAATTTTGCAGGTATTATTTCATCCTATAATGCTTGCTCATATTATAAAATGTTTGGAAAACAATCATGGTTGATGGCTAGCTGTAAATCAATGTTCAGTGAGCTCAGAACTATAAAGAAACACTTCCAGATGGAACAGTAAGATATGTAAAGAAAATAGGGACTATCAATTTAAGTCCTAAAATAACAATAAGGAATGTGTTGCATATTCCTGAGTTCAAACATAATCTTCTTTCAGTGAGTAGATTGATGGAGCAGAAACAGAGTGAAAGTAACTTTCATTGATGGTGAATGTTTGTTTCAGGACCGTTCTGATGAGAGAATAGTTGGAAGAGGAAGAAAGGTGGGAGGTTTATACAAACTCGAGCAAGGGAATGAGAAGCAAGTGATCAACCAAGGAATAGAGTTGAATAAGCAAGGTGGATTTGTGAAATGTAATAGTACTGTATTAAATTCCAGAACAAGTCCTTGTTTGAACTTAATGCATCAAAGACTAGGACATGGTTCCTTGTCTAAGATGAAACATTTATCAGTATGTGACTGTAAGGGTTTGAATGAGTTTTTTTCGTGATACTTGTTGTGTGGCTAAGCATCATAAATTACCTTTTCCCGTTAATAACTCGATTGCTGTAAATGTGTTTGATTTATTGCATATTGACCGTTGGGGTCCATACAGAAAAGTTGCTGTAATGTTGTTGTAAAGTTGCTGTAACAGGTGGAAGGTACTTCCTTACTATTCTCGATGACCATTCAAGAGTCACTTGGACTACTCATTTGCTACACAGCAAAGAGCAAGTGAAATATATCCTAGCTGATTTCTTAGCTTATATAGAGAACCATTTCCAAACTACTGTGAAAACAGTAAGAAGTGACAATGGTACAGAAATCTTTCAAGAAGAGTGCTCGCAGATGTTCAGAATGAAAGGGATCTTACATTAAAGAAGCGTTGCAGAGGATCCTCGACAAAATGGTCGTGTTGAAAGAAAGCACATGCATCTCATTGAGATAGCTAGAGCAATGAAGATTCATGCAAGATTACCGAACAAATTTTTGGCAGAATGTATATTGGCTGCGACTCATATTATTAACATGCTTCCCACTTCAGTGATTGGATGGAAAGTTCCTTTTGAAAGGCTTATGAATAGAAAGCCAAATTACAATCACTTGAGGGTGATTGGATGTCTCTGTTATGCTTCAAACAGTCACACAAAAGGAGACAAATTTGCTCACAAAGGAACGAGATGCATATTACTTGGATATCCTGTTAATCAAAAGGGATACAGAGTATATGATCTTGAAACTAACAAGATATTTGTGTGCAGGAATGTGAGATTAGAAGAGGAGATTTTTCCTTTCAAACAAACTCAAGATGAGTATATTAGTTTGCGTGTACAGATGGAAGAAGAATTACAAAGTCCTCTTGAGAATGTTGATGCTCAAGATGATGATAACAACAACCAGGAGGAATATGGAGAAGGATCAGATAAGGAAATTAGGCATAAGATTGATGATCTCACCCAAAAAAAACAACCAGTTGGCAATCAAGTTGAACCGGATCCAAAAAGGCCCGAAAGAGAAAGAAGACTTCCAGCCAAGTTCCATGATTTTGTCATGGATACAAAAAGGCAGAGAAGCAGTGAAGAGGAAGGAGCAACTACTAATTTAGTAATTTGCAGTTTGGAGAATCAGGAATATTATGATGATGATTATGTAGTGTCCTTGAACAATGTTCTTAATGTTAAAGAGCCATTTACTTCTAAAGAATCATGTCAACACCCGGGTTGGGTTCAAGCAATGAAAGAGGAAATAGAAGCTCTTGAAAAGAATGAAACTTGGGAAGTGACTTGCTAGAGGAAAACAGGCAGGCTATTGACAGCAAGTGAGTGTATAAAGTGAAGTTGTGTATAAAGTGAAGTTTGATAAAGATGGGAATGTTGAAAGATTGAAAGCAAGATTAGTAGCTAGAGGAGACAAGCAAATCAAAGGAAAAGACTACAAATCGACATTTTCACCGGTGGCAAAATTCGCCACGGTAAGGTTGCTAATTGCTTTAGCGACCTTGAGGGGATGAAACCTACATCAACTTGACATAAATAATGCTTTTTTGCATGGCTTTGTGGATGAGGAAGTATACTTAAAGATGCTTGCAGGATATAAGACACATGAAGATGGAAATGTATGCAGATTAAAAAAGAGCCTGTATGGATTAAAATAAGCATCTAGACAATGAAATGTTGAATTGACAAGGTTTCTACTAGGAAACGGTTTCAAACAATGTGTGATGGATTGCTCTGTCTTCTTCTGGAAGCAAAATGAAAAGATTTGTATCATTTTGGTGTATATGGATGATCTCTTGGTGACAGGAGATGATGAGGAAACAATTAAAAATATCAAGCAAAGACTTGATGAAGCTCTTATCACGAAGGACTTGGGGCACATGAGATATTTTTTAGGGATCGAGGTTGCTAGAGGTGAACATGGAACCATGATAAACCAGAGAAAATACACCATCGACATTGTTAGAGATTCTGGGATGTCTGATTGCATGGCAACAAGCTTCCCCTTTCCAAAGGGGGTTAAGTTATCATCTGGAGGATTCAGAAAGCTACAGGAGATTAATAGGCAAATTGCTCTATTTGACTCTATCAAGACCTGATATAACTTACTCGGTTCAACAACTCAGTCAGTTTTTAAGTTATCCTAGACAGCCACACATGAAGGCTGCTTTACATGTTGTAAGATATTTGAGAGGAACCGTAGACATTGGGTTGTTCTATCCAAGGACAAGAGATCAAATGCTCACGGCTTTTTCTGATGCTGATTTGGGAATGTGTGCTTATAGTGGAAGGTCTTTGACAGGATAAGTGCTTGATATCTTGGAAAACAAAGAAGCAAAAGGTTGTCTCAAAGTCATCATGTGAAGCAGAATTACGAAGCATGTCTCAAACTACGAGAAAAATTGCTTGGGTGACTGGAATGTTTGAAGATCTGGAACAAGAATGCTTGCTGCCTGTCACACTCTTTTGTGACAACAAATCTGCTGAGTATACTGCACATAACTCAGCCTTTCATGAGTGTACAAAACATCTCAATCTTGATGCTTATTACGTTAGAGAAAAGATTCAAGAAGGATTGATTGTCACCCAGCATGTCAGATCATCCTTACAGGTTGCTGACATTACGACAAAGTCTCTGCCAGCACAACAACACTGGTTCTTAGCCTCCAAGTTGGGTCTTGGTCATTTATCCCAAGCTCAACTTGCGGGGGGAGTGTAGAGAAATGATATTTTTATTCTTGTTGTGCTGGCATTATGTGTGTGTTGGCATTATGTAATTTTTGTCTGTTTCTTTGCTGGTATGATGTAATTGGTGTATGGACACTATATAAGTAAAGGAGAATACTATCTAGGGTGAGGAGCCCAGGTGATTATTGTGGCTGCGCCGTCAAACCAAATCCCAAAAATTCTCTGTTTTACAGAAAAATGAAATAAAGCTTCAAACTTTTCACAAGAAGTCACTGCTGCTCTTCCATACCTGCACCAGTCTTGCTGCTGCAAAGAAGCAACATAATGGCAGAACAAGGACAATCCTGCAGAGTCTACATTCTATAAATAAGATAATTCTGAGCTGAACAAAAAATAATATTGGTACATGGTGCGAAATGTGTATAAACTTATGAGAATAGCTAGATAAAGGTGATATACCTTTAAGCACTTTTCTCAGGATCCTACCCTGATATGAGCTCCTCCAATTCATCAACCAACATCTTGTAGCAGAAGTAGTATTAATCCTAGATAAAGGGCACATGTATGTAATAGGTTTACAAGACATAGGAAAATTACTTCATAAATCCTAATTCTTAACAAACACTTTAGCATAAAACAAAGGCGGAGATTATTATCCTAATTTGATAAAATCAGTTTCTGTCCTCTACACTTTCCATCTGTGAGGTTAGGGTCATTTCTCACTCCCACAACTTCAAGGTCATTCTTACTCACTCTTATACCAAACCTAATTATTATATATTACCCTCATCAAACATACCAAGAAAGTCCAAGTTTATCTCCTTGATAAACATAACAATTTATCAAGTGGCAATTTTCAATTAATAACCTGATAAAAGCTCCCTCTTAATCCCTACTCAAACCCCGGCAAGGCCTTGACAACACGCTTGCTCTACTGCGATATAGTATACCGAACTTCGGAAAATTTTACATAGCCTAAATTAACCACACAGAATAATTTCTTATTTGGTAAAAATGGTACAGTATAATGGAGGATTTTTTTTTAAAAAAAAAAAAAAAAACAAAACTCAGCAAGAAAATTAAGATAGCCAATTAATCAAGACAAACGCAATAACCATGATCGCTAGCATTACAAACTCGAAATGGTAAGGGGAAAACAAAACGACCGTCAAAATCATACCCCAGTCATCCATGATCGTTTGCTCGTTTGATCACAATCACTGCGAATTACAGCACAGGCTTAAAACCCTAAATTCAACTTAGCAATAATATTTCAATTATCAATTTATTATCACAATTTGACGCAATTAAAAATAATCAACTCAGGAAATTCAACACTACAATTGAGCGCAATTAGTTACTTAAAAATTCAAAATTTTAATCGCATAAAACGGAAACCCTAAATCTCAGTCATGTAATAATTGAGTTTGATTGAGATGATTGGAACCCTAAATTATCACTAATCAAAGAGTTGCAAAAGCTGAATAAGTAAAATACAGCAAATTAAATCAAATTCTTACCATCCATGCTTAGAGAGGAAGCTTGAAGAAAAAGAAAACCATATAAATGAAAGAAATTATGGGATTTGGATAATCAAACTATGGATGATTCAACCAAAAGAGTGATTTCTCTTCAAGATGAAGAATAAAAAAAATGAATGATTGGAGAAAGTACAAGTTGATCTTCAACATGGAATGACAATATTGTACAGTAGATAAATGGATAATTATTTTTGGTCTTATAAAAAAAAAAATAAAAAAAAAATCATTTTACATTTGCTATTGGCTTAATTTTATTTTTTTTTCATCCTGCTACCACATAAATCAGAGTTTGTTAAAAATCACTACCACCTAATAGAATCCGTTGTTCCGTTGTTTATTCTAATTCCGTTGAGCTTATTAAAAAAAAGTCACCCTTTGTAATACCCAAAATTTTTGTATTTTAAGTTTCGGGGACTAAACTTGTTTTAAGGAGGGTAGATTGTAATACTCGAATATTTTATGATATTATACGTATAATATTTTATTGATAAATTGAGTTATTTTAATTGTTAAGTAACCTTCCTTATATACATAGTTTATTTTTGGAAAGTTTGAAACCTTATTTTATATCTAATAGAATTTTTGTTTACAAAACTATAAATACTTGTTAACCTAGCTTAATTATTATTCTTTCTTATGTATAATAGCCGTGATTTCCATCCTGTATTCCTAGCAAGCAAAGAAGATCTTGCTTTTTAGCCAATATCAATTTCTCATCACTGATACACCATCGCATCATCACCAAACCCAATTTTCCAATGTAATTCTTTGATGATCAATCTCATACTTATATATATTATCATTACTTTACAAACCCATTATGGTTTCTCATGTTTTGAGTGGATCGGAGATGGTGTTGCTCTGGTTTTGCCTATAGTTATAATATTTGGGTGTCAATTCTAGAATGGTAATCACACCACCTTAATTAATTTTTTTTGATTTGTTTGATTATAAATTGTTAGTATTAATTGTACTCCGTATTGTTATGTGTAAATTTTATAATTTGTGAATTATTTATGATCATGATTTATATGTATATGATTAGTGTGTGGTATTATATGATTTAATTGTCGCATTGATTGAGTATTTCTAGGGTTTTAATGTTGTTGCTATAGAGAGTATTGTTTTATTGAGGTTTTTGGGTTGCTAATGCAGATTATTATTTTTGGGTTGAGATTTGATTATATTTGGGTTATTAGTGTTTTTTTTAAGAGTTGAGATATTATGAATCGAATTATCATGTAATTTGGGAACTCGTGCCATTATTGAGATACTATGTATTAGTTTGTGAATAATTATTTGATCGATGTATGAGATCAAAAAGGTTGAGATTATTATTTTATTCTTGGTTTGAGGCTCAGCGTTATATACCTTGGTTCTTGGCATGTTGGTAATGAGATAATGATCATGAGTTAAGAATGAGGTACAATCTTTATTATTTATTTTTCTATGGTCCCCTACAGTGGGAATTGGCCCGTATGTGGTCTGGTTCAAGGTATTTTCTGATTATTGAGAGTATTCAAGTTTTTATACTTGTTGGTTTATTTATTCGAATTACTCATGTCCAAGACTAGGTATTAAACAAAGAGCATGGCACACTTATTGGTTATGAGTTAATTGAGTGAAGGATTGTATTATTATTCGAGGTTGAGTTGATAAAGGTTATTTTTTTTTCAAAGTACAATGTGTAATGTAGTTTCGAACTACATTGTTTAATTGATCTAGTGATGTTAATTATTATATTATTCTTTGTATTCTGATGTGTGGTGATTACTCAACTTTTTGCTGACGTGTGTGTATTGTTTTGTTGTGCTACTTGTGTTTGCGGCCATGTCTTTTTCTTATGGCAGCCCTACGACGATTCATTTTGGAATTTGTCCTTAATGGTGAGCAGTCAAGATTGTAATAGGTTGATCAAGAGATGATCGTAGCTAAAGAAGCTCAAGTGTTTCGATTAATTTGTTATAACCAGTTTAATTTATAGAGTTGTATAAATAGCTCACTTAGATTATTGGGTTGTAATTATTGGGTTTTTGTAAGCCTTAACACTTGACAAGTTGTTAAGTGTGGCGGTAATACCTCCGATTTAGGTGTATGCTTCCGCAATTTTATTCAAAGGTTGTCTATTTTTCTTTTATTTATTGTTTATTATTAATAGTAAATCGGGGGTGTTACACCCTTAAAACACCTTGCTTCTCCCGTTAGCCAATTTCCCCCTGCCGGCGGTCGGCGCCGGCGATTTTTAGCGGAATCGAACCCCTCCCCTTCCCCCACCCAAAAACCGACACCTTAACCTTAAACCACCAGCCCGTAGGGGTGTCCATTATTCGGATAAAAACCGAAATTCAATCCAATCCAAACCGAATTATCAATTCGGATCGGATTCAAACTTCAAATCGGATCGGATCGGATCGGATTGAATTTTTTTGAAAATTCGGATTTTCGGATCGGATCGGATTGACCTTGTTCGGATCCAAATAACCGAATTATAAAAGCGTTGTTTTACAAAACAATATTGTTAATATTATTCAAGTTAAAGTATGTTTTCAATGCTTGTATGAATCATATACTACTATACTTTCAAGAATTGAAATTTTATTATTGCAAGTTTATTTTTATAATTGTATTAGGTCCAAAAAAATTAGCAACATATTTTAATTTGGATTTTCGGATTGGATCCAAATAACCGAATTATAATTCAGATTGGATTTGGTAAGTAATTCGGATCGGATTGGATTTGAAAATTAAAAACCAAAATTTATTTCAGATTGGATTGGATTTGGGCTAAATCCAAACCGAAAACCAAATGGACACCCCTACCAGCCCGAAACCACCTTAAATGGGTTTTAGGGTTTTGCTTATGGTGGTTTTGGGTGGCTAAGGAACTCCTTCGCGCGGCTGGTTTGCGATTTGTGGCTGATTGGTGGGCGTGAACTCCTTCAAACTCACCAAACAACATGAATCGAGATCGGGGGAGAAAGGATCGTTCAGAATATGGGATAGGGGAGAACAGATCGGTTGGAATGGGGCTGGGATCGGGTTTTTGAGGGGAGGGGCCAGGATTGGGGCTAGGACGGGTTTTCGAGGGGAGGGGTTGGGATCGAGGCCGGCGCCGACACTGTCGTTGGGGGCTGGGTGGCCGGAGTCGTAACAAAATTCACAATTTAAAATTACCACCAATTCAATGTAAACACAATTGATAAATTTGCCTTAAAAAGTGGTAATTTACAACAAAATTTTTAAAATTGGTGGTCTTTTGCAATATTTTTTTAAAAGAGGTGGGTTTTACAAATTTCCTTCTTTTAATAATAATCAATTAGTAACTTAATAATTTCAATCGCAAAGGTTATAATCACAAATTCACAATGATTGATACTAATATGTAAAAACAATGGGTAAAATAACCAAACTTGACTCATAATTAACGTTAAGGCCAAAGTTTTAATTGAAGATTTAATAAAGCACGCCTCTTAAAATCAAATTTGGATTGTTACATATTAACAGCATTGTTATTAAGCCCAACCTTATCTAAGAATCTAAGATACTTAATACACTGAATTCTGGTGATTGATAATACTGATATACAGGGACAATAGTCACAAAACTCGCAATATGTCCACACTTCCAATAATATTTGTTTGGGTTGGGGGATTATAAAAATTTGAGAAAAACAAGCATCGTCACAAACTCACAACAATAAAATTTAAAAATGTCTTTCCCAGGTTAAATGTACCAATACAAGTACAAGAATAGCTATATACTTAATTAGTATGGATACAAGAACAATCACAGAAATTAAATGTACATAAGAATCCGAATTTCCAAGGTTGGTGCTACCAGGGATTAAAAAACAGAAACTCTGAATACAGTCTGCTTAGTATTACGTTGCACATCAAGCAATCTTCATTCTTCCTTCTGTAGATACCCATGTTGAAATAATTACCTTGAGAAGTCACTGCTGCTCTTTTGTGCCTGCGCCAGTCTTGCTGCAGCAACGAAGCAACCAAATAAAAAGGACAGGATCTATCCTGCAGAGTCTGCAATAACATTATTCTGAGCTGAAGTAGAAAATAATTGGTCTGTGATGCAAAATTTACATAAAAGCAATCTTATGAGAATAATTGGATATACATACCATCAAGCACTTTTCTCAGGATTGTAACTTGATATCAGCTCCTCCAATTCATCAACCACCACCTTGTAGCAGAAGTAATATTGATCCTAAAAAAAAGACATAAAAATCAAAAAATGTATTAAGTTTATAGACATAGGACATTACTTCACATCCTAACAATTAACATACACTTCAGCATTAGAAGAAATGCAGAGATTATTATCCTATTATAGTAAAACCAGTTTCTTTCCTAAGAGATACTTGTTCACAAAGTCAACAGTAACGAAAAAAAAAAAAAAAAAGTGGCAGAGCCACTATTTGGAAATCCAATGGTAGTGCTCCCACTTCTTCCAACTTCAAGGTTGGGTTGTATTACTGGGTTCTCATTGACCGTAACATCCAGATTCCTATTTTGGGGAAGGGTTTCCCTGTGGTTGGAGTCCCTTTTAAGCTCATAGGGGATGTTCCTCCCGAAATAGCTAACTAGAAATTACCATATCCCCTTCTGTTGTGCCCACACCTACCCCTTCTAGAGAGAGAGAGAGAGAGAGAGTACCAGTGTTTGAACCATTCCAACTCGCTGAGATCTAAAAATCTCAACAGTATTGGCCAAATCTAAGGCAGACATGTCTCCAGCAAGAATCCTTTGGAGTGTGTCATGAATGGTGCAGTATGTTCCTGTGCGACCAATTCCAGCACTGAGCAAAGAAAATAGGATGTGTGAGGATCAATGGTCAATGATTAACTTAGAGAGCAGAAACTAGGAACTGAGCACGAAGTATACCTGCAATGTACCACTAAAGGCCCTAAACCAGGTGGCAGATGATACGTTCTTTTAAAAATCTCTCTAACAGCTACTGAGTCCTTGGGAACACCATGATCAGGCCATTCAGGATACTGAATATGCAAAACAGACAATGGTGCCTCTTCCGACTGCAATAACCACATGAGCACAACAGTAAGTTACTGGTCACTGTATCATCAATGTCTCATCAAGTACATCAAGTTACAGAGAACAAGCTCACACTAAAAAGCATTCAGCTTAGTTACCAGACTGCCAGTATAACTGTCAAGGAACAAATCTGATGAGGTGATAATTGTACTTGGTCTTTAATCCACAAATTTTCATAAACAAATTCAAGAAGCAAATAGAAGTAGACTTTTCCAATACATTCTCAGTTTATTTACAAATAGTATTACCTAATAGCACTTTGATGCAAAGCAAAATGATCCAATATTCATCATTCATGATTATTCAGCATTCCTTGCTCTGTTTCTATTTATCCATACTCCATAGTCCATACTCCCACCAAGAGTATGAAACAATTTCTCCTCAATTATTGCAAACAAGAAACTTGTATTAGCTATGAAATGGCTAGTGCTTCTGCTTCATGAAGATGAATAAAATAGTTTAGTGAGTGTTTGGCTTATCATTAGCCTTCTTATTTGTAGTTTAATCATCTGCTTTCTAATTTGAGAACTATTTACAAAGTTTGGGTAGTCAGGGCTAGAGCTATGATTTTATTATGCTCTTTTCTCTTATTACTCATCACAAAGCTCTTTCAGTTAATTCAAAAGGATGGTTCAGGTTGGATCGTCTTTAAAAACTCCACTGGATTTCTCTCCTAATCCAAAGATCAATTAAAAAAATAGATAAGGCCATAGCCTAGCATATTTGTTCTTTAAAATTATTCTAGTTCCTCCTAGTTCAATTTTCAAGACAATAATTCAACAATGAACAACAATTTTGGACACTTAGAATGATCTTACCTCTGCCTTGGTCACTTCCAAATGTCGCAAAATTAAAGAGCTCCCAGTTATCTTGATCCATTTTGTGACAATTGATATGTTACCAAATTCCCGAGGACCATCCTCTGCTTGAAAATAATCACCACACTTCAACGTCTGCATATAAAATCCAAAAATGTAGATACACACTATTAGAGCAGAGTTCGGAACGGAAAATCGTGGAGAGCAATTAAGATATCCACACTCCCAAACTAGTACAAGAAGGAATAAATCACTGCGTGCATTTTACAAAAATATAGGCCATCACATATATGGAAGAATAACGTTGAAAAAAAAAAGATATTGAGAATATATAATCCAGAACCAATAACTTCCCAGAATACAGCATTAAGCTACAAAAGCTGTGTGTGGCAGGCCTAAAATACTCATAAACACACTGCATATAATAAAACATATACTCAAATGAAATACAAGCAGCTTAAACTAACCAACTTTGATTTTTCTCTCTCCTCACACATTATATACTTCAAACACAGGCACTTAAAATTATCTCTGTTACTGATGTTTTAGAGATGTGCTTCCTTTCTAATCCATATAAATTTTATACGAAACAATCCATATAAGCTTATATTTAGTTATTTAAAATCAGATTTAACTGAACATTTGCCATATTGTTTAAGATAGGTAACTTTCATACAAGCTTTAATTCACCATGACATCAAGTTTGTCATTGATTTAACATCAAAGTTATCTCCTTATTAAGTATTTGCCTCCTTGGATACTATATATAGATAATTTTATGGGCATAGGAGTGCAACCTCAACAGTGTTTTCATTTTCACACAAACCACACATTCAGATGGAATTGCAACATGTGTATCACTAAACAAACAACAGTCAAGTGTATTTTACTTTAATTCGTTTTTGCTCTGCTTATTAATGAAGACTGAAGACATGGATGAGTTGAAGAAGCAAATAGCATATGATTAGAGAAAAGTTTGGAAAGTCACAAGTGACTTTCCTTGTATGGTCTCACAACTCACATAAGATGGTGTACGGCACAGTGAAGTACCTTGTAATTGTCAACCAGCCGTGTTAGCATCACAATCGCAGGGCAGCGATTCTGCAACACCATTTCCCAAAAATCTTCAAATGTAT
Organism: Chenopodium album; assembly: GCF_948465745.1. Classification (NCBI taxonomy): domain Eukaryota; kingdom Viridiplantae; phylum Streptophyta; class Magnoliopsida; order Caryophyllales; family Amaranthaceae; genus Chenopodium; species Chenopodium album. The sequence continues at coordinate 51,082,098 of NC_137849.1, forward strand.
GTGACAATGGACCTTGTGTGGCTATAAACTGAGCAGCATCTTCTGCTGGTGTCTACATTTGATATGAATTCAGATGTCAAACAGAGAATTTAAACTATTATGACACCATTCATCTATGAATGACTGTCCCAAACACAAAATATTTGCAAAAATTTAGCAATTTCGAAAGCCAATTTACAACATAAAATGCACCTATTCATGCAAATAAAGTGTTTGAATTGCTCTAAAAAAAATTTCAAAAAAAATGAAATAAAAAGATAACACTTCCATGAGTATTATATTACTCGTACGAAATATAAATGGTCAAATATTATATTCAGTGATTCATTCAATAATCAGAACACAACAATCAAGTCTGGATGGAAGGAGTGAGTAATAAAACAAATTAGTAACAACTACTCCAGGGTTACATAATTCAGTGGTGGAGAGCACATACTAACTTTTATAAAGCTCGCATTAATGTAACCCTTGGCTGATGGTCTATAGTCCTTACATGAGGTCAAAACTACTCTGCTGCTGTCAACTGAAGACAAGGACAAAAACAAGCTAGTCAATCACATTATTCATTCATAACAACATTCAAACTGATTTAAAGAGTCAGTGAAAGTATGAAACAACTAGACACCTTCAAAGAAAAAGATTGATTGGATTAGAAATTACATGGTATAACATCAGTGTAGCGGTTTTTGCTCAAATTTACAGGGTCAAGGGCCACCCTACAGAGTTTTGTCATGTCAGATGATCTGATTCTTTTGTCCTGCACCCAAGAAAAGCTTAAGATCTCAGAATAGGAACTGCATCAAACTGAACAGAATTTGATAAACAAAATTTGGCGGACAAACAATATACAGCATAACATAATTCGCAAAAATAAATATTACTCTCTTATTCCATTTCTAGTTGGATGAAAAAAGTGCCCTCTGAGTGGGCAAAGAAGTTTCATCTTCTGGCTACAATCATTTGACCAACTCCATAATAAATAAATTATACAAGTAAAAAGAGATTTTTATTTATTTATTTATTAATAAGAAACGAGAAATACAACTAGAGGAAATGAGGTCCCACCAAGTGCCACAACAGAACAAAATAGAAATGAACCACTCAAGCAACATAATATTCAAATTCTAGTATTTCACCCTTGTATAAATGTGCAACATGGATTTTATAATATCCGTTCACAGAAAAACTATGGAGTAAAATTCACATACCCTTAAGGTTGCATACCATCGAACCATTCACAATGGGAACAAATTTGCCTATCATGACAACTTGTTCATTTGTCAAATTGAATACCTTTATCTAACAAATGAGTGATTTTATCCATTAGTGAAAGTAATATGCCATTGCTTTAAGGTTGCATACCATTCATATTGGGAACAATTTGTCTATTATTCTGACTTGATCTTGGCTAATGCCCAAACTCAACTTTGATACATGAACAAGGACAGACTCGTCTTTATCAAACAATGGTGCCTTCTAAGTCCAACATAACATTTGTAATATTGCATCTTCAAGACATCAAAAAGCTGAAGCTTTACAAAAAGCACACCATCATTTAAGGCATCATGTTCTCTTAAAATAAACAAAACCACAATTACAGGAAGAAGAATTTCTAGCAACATGCTGGTCCAGTGCTCCCCTTTTACCACATCATCATCTGTGACAAACTGACAATCATGTTATTCCCTCAACAGGCACAGCATTAGGTGGAGAACCATCACTCAGAAGTCAGAACGGAACCTTACTTGTATAGCTGTATCTATGACACTAACACAAACATTCCTGTCCACGCTTGGACAACCTGGCTCAGTTTTTGAAAAAGCGCGCCTAAGCGCTGAGGCACAAGGCATTAGGGGTCATGCGCTTTTTTATGGTCTAGGAGAGGCGATTGTGAAGAGGCACAGCTTGAGGCGCACAAAGATTTTTTTTTTTTCAAATTTTTTTATACTGTTTATCATATGCGCCTCACTTCAATGAGGCACACTTAGGCACAAGGAACTCCAAAAAGCCTAGGTGTGCCTTGAGCCCTTTTTATGCATTGACCTGGCTGACTATCTAACTGGATATTCTGATATGAGACATTCATGGATCAAAGAAGTGCCTTCTTTGACTAAGATATGAGTAGTCCATTCTAATATAGTAAATATTAAATACTCCCTTCTTCCCTATTTTTTTCCCTATTTGACTTTTCACGGTCACCAAGACATCTCTTAAATCGTATATATCTCTAGTTCTATACACGTAAGTACGTAACATTTAAATACTTGATATTAATAAAATGTACAATGAGACAAATTCAACAAGATCCTACATAACTATATTATCTCCTATAGATTAACTCTCTTATTAAGCAACGAAAATTAGTTTAATAAGGTAGAGCTTGGTTGAGCTAATAGCTTATCAACAGAAACATGTATGACCGTTACAATTGAGAAAGAAGTACTCTGTAACATAATATCCAGAAAGGAGTTCCTCTTGGAATGGGAGAAACATGGCCACTGAGAAAAGTTGATGTTACTTGGCAGCTTCACAAAGGCCACTGCACACTTTATTAACAACTTCTAGAGCAAATGTCCTCCAAAAAAAAAAACAGTTAAATCCTTGAAGCAAACATATTTCCTGCTCCAAAAAAATATTTACAAATTCAAACACTACACCCCTCTCATCAACCCATTCTCTCCACCAATTCCCATGCCCCCATTCACAAAAGGCAGAAACTGCTCACTCAGTTGGCAGCATGGTTTCATACTTTCTAATACTTAGTTCTCCAAGCAACACTCATACTATCAAAATATGCCGCCACTTATTTCAAGAATTCGTACTACATAAAGCTTCTCAGTTTGATTAAAATTCCATGATCGTTCCCACTAATTTTACATTAGATAACAGAAAAGGAAGTAGGGAATCCTCAATTGCTAACAACAGTATAGGTCAAATCAGAAAATACAAACCTGAGAAAGCCCCTGGAGCTTGAAGTCAGTGAAAATTAGAGATACCACTAAGACAATTTTATCCCATAAGCACTTGCTAACTCGCAATCCCAAAAATCAATTCAATCCTTTTCAACCACAATGTCCACTAAAGAGCATATCATGCCCTATGCCACAACATGTATATATGTAACAGCTCTATCCCAACCAATACAGATCGAAATACAGAACTTGCAGGTGTACCTAACAGAAATCGACCTAACTCACCCTGCTCTCAAAGTCTCAAGGAGCTTATACCAAAAGAACCTAGCATTCATAGTGTAGATTATATTCTCAAAGAAGATAAGAAGTATATGTAGTCCCCTATTTGGCACATAATCAATGGTGTTAATACCTAACTCCATAAAGTGTTGCAACGAAAAGACACTAAAGAAGCAAAATTACTGTAGATGTTACCATGACACCCCACAAATAAGGGTATATTTGGTAAAATTAGGAGCATTTTTTCTTTTAACAATGTACTTTATGCCGATCATCAACTAATTATGTCTAGGTTTTAAGCATCTGAATTGGGCAACATTATCAAAATTAAAATCAATTAACTCCTTTTTCCTTCTAATTATATATCCAAAATATCTTCTAATCATACAACAATAACCTACAAGTACATACAACCCAACATTCAACATTGAACTAAAATCAACAGTACATCAAATATCTCCCTAAATTAATTAAAACTGCAACATTTAGGCTGATCCCACCAAATAAATCACAACCCACTTCATAAAAATCAATTATTTTTCTGGGAAATGAGTAAAATTAATGAATAAGAAGTACCTGAAGAGAATCGAACTCGCGTTGAATGAGTTGGGTATTGTCCAATTTTTGTTTGAAGAGGTCAAGAGCACGAGAACAGTTATGAAACTGGTCAGAAGAGAGAGAAAATGCAGGGGAATGTTCTGAAAAATCGACAGATTGAGGAGGAAGAGGAGATGGTGCAGAAGAAGAATGAAGAGAAAGTGAAGCAGGTTTTGGAGAAGAAGCAGACATTTTGGGTTTTTTCCGGAAGCAAATCCGGGATGAAACAGAGTTCCCCGTTGTTGAGAAAATGAAAAAAGATCAAACTTGTAGGTTTTTTTTTTTTTTTTTTTTTTTTTTTTTTTTTTTTTTTTTTGTGGGAACTCTGAAAATTTTAGACAGTGTGAGCTGTTGTTCCTGTAAAATTGTGATTTGGAAGAGATATTTTCGAAAGAGATAGATTATCTACTTATTTATGCGGGTCAATTTGATTTCGCACTCTTTTCTTTTTGTTTGATTTTTGTGTTGGTGGATTTGGTGTTATGGTGGGAGATTATTGTATGGGTGTTGTGGGGTGTGTTTGGTGTGTGCTTTTTGAATCATTTTTTGTGTAAAGAAATATGGTTAACATAGTTGGCTAATTAATAACGAGTACTAGAAGTACTAGTTAAGCTAAGCTAACATCATGGTAATGACCTTTTGAGCTTTTTTCAATGAGTTAATAACGGGATGTGTGATCAACTGATCATCATAGGATGTATGGATTAATTAGAGGCAAAAATGGTTTCAACCGCTTAGATGGTCTCAAAAGATCTCATGCAGTCTATGAAATTTACTTCAATTGTTGGATGTCTAACTTGAAGACTAAATCATTCGAGTCCAAAAATATTCTCCGAAAACTAAACTGGAGACTAGCTATATTTACAATATTGGCATATAGTCAGAGATTTTCAGAATTTAATATCAATAACTTAAGTAAAAGTGGGGATGCATTCGAAAGTACTAACAAGGTTTTTGTTGGAACCTTATACACCCAATATACGATTATCCGATAAAAAAAAGGCTCGCGATGACCTTGAGTCAATAGTGAGAGATGTGCTATAACTGGCGAAATTGGTTTCGACCACTTAAATGGTCTCCCATGGTTTCGCGAAATCGCGAGGTCCATAAGAAGCACCATGATTCATATCTTACATACTTTATGGGTCTAAAAAAGTCAAAAAATCTTTACAATCGACAGTTCTAATACACAATTTTGAATTAATTTCACCAAATTTTTTGAAAGTTGAAGTGAATGTCTTGTGGCCATAAAAGTGTTAGTAATAAACCTACCAATTAGTTTTTAAAGTCTAGAGAATGAGTTTGGGATAGGAATGTTAAATTACAAGTGATACACTGACAGTATATATCAATTTGCGATATACTTTGTAGTATATTGATTATCAAGGCAATATTGATGTAAAAGTGAAGACAATTTTTTACGGCTAATATATCTCGAAATATTAATCGTGAAGGAAATCGAGCAGCAGATTATGTTGCCCTTCTTGGCTACTCTACTCCAACTCATCAAAATATTGGCCCCCTTAATTATTTTTATTTTTATACTTTGAGACAGATTAGGGTATGATCTTGTGAGAAAACATTCATAATTTTACAAATGTATTTTACCTTTCCAAAAAAAAAAAAGGTGTAAAAGTGTCTAGAGTGACCTAACTAATTTGGGGGTGTGTTTGGTCCAAAAAATCACAGCCCCCAAACCTTAAACTCCTCAATCCTCAACCAAGCAGCCAAACAGGCAAAACCCTCCTTAAACCCCAAACTACCATTTCCTATTCTTCACTTCCCCCAAACCCTGAAAACTCTGCAAATTTAACCACAAAAATGCTAATAAAATCCAAAGTTCAACGCTTTATATTTATATCTCACCACCCAAATCCCTCCAATTTTCAATGTATAAGAACTTTTCTTGATAACATTGAGATAAATTTTGTTCCAGATCGTGGGTTAGACCATGCTGTTGAGAAAGAAAAAGACCTAAAATATGTGGTTAATCTCAAGAACTTGCTTAAATCAGAGCCTTCAAAGTCTCTTCCTCTGTCCTCCATTGTTGACCATACAGAGAAGCTCAGTATCCCATGTCGAACAATTGATTTTATTCGTAAGTACCCTAATTTTTTTGAAGAATATTTTCCTGCTAATATTGGGGTCCACCCACATGTTAGATTAACCCCAGAAAGTTTGAATCTTGATGCTGAAGAACAGTTGATGTATGATAGTGATACATTTAGGAAAGATGCTGCTGATAGGTTGTTGAAACTTTTGATGTTGTGTAGAATTAATGAATTTCCTTTGAAATTGATTGATAGGTTTAAATGGGATTTAGGTCTTCCTGATAATTATGTTGATACATTAGTTCCTGAATTCCCTGATTATTTTAAAGTGAAAAGGATTAATCAGACCCGGCCTAAAAGGGTTGAGGGTTTGCTGGAATTGGTGTGTTGGAGTAATGAATTGGCGGTTTCGGCTATTGAAAAGATGGCTAAGAAGGGGGACCCCAAATATGAAAAAGGGATGCCAATCGCTTTTCCTTTGCAGTTTTCTAATGGGTTTGAGATGGATAAGAGTCTGAAGAGGTGGTTGGATGAGTGGCAAAAGTTGCCTTATGTATCACCTTATGAGAATGCAACTCATCTTCAGCCTAATACTGATATGTCTGATAAGTGGGTGGTTGCGGTTTTGCACGAATTGCTCCATATTCTTGTTACTAAGAAGACAGAGAGAGATAACATGCTTTGTCTTGGAGAGTTTTTAGGTATAAAGCCAAGGCTTAAGCGTGCATTGGCTCATCATCCAGGCATATTTTACCGTTCAAGTAAAATTGGGACTCATACTGTGGTTTTAAGGGACGGGTTTAAGAGAGGTTTGTTGATTGACAAGCATCCATTGATAGATATGAGAAATAAATATATACATCTGATGCACAAGGTGAAGGAAGGGAAGAAGTCAAAAAGTGTGGCTAGTCCTAATGCTGGTAAGCAACAAGCAGTGAAGGAAGGGGAAGCAGAAAATGAGGAAGAGAATGAGAAAGAGACTGAAGAGGATATGCAATTATCTGGTTCTGATGTGGATGAAAGCAGTGATGGTGAGGAGGACAAAGAGAGAGAAGTGGAGGAGCAAGTTGAAAGCTCAATAGATAAGGTTAATAAGGGAAGGAGAAAACCTGGAGAGGGTAGGGGGAAGCCTGGGAGAAATGCTTTGGAGGAGGAAAGTGATAGTGATGATGATGAGAAGCAAACTGAGAGCGCAGAGGATGGGCGCAATAATGGAAGAAGCGGATCTGGTAAGGTAAATGAAGGCAAGGGAAAACCTGGAGAGGGTAGGGGGAAGCGTTGGAGAAATGTTTCGTGGGATGAAAGTGGTGATGCTAGAGAGGAAAATCAAGTTAGGAGCTCAAGAGGCGGGCGCAGTAATGGAAGAAGAGGATCTGGTAGGGCAAATGAGGGCAGGAGAGATTCTGATGAAGGTAGGGGGAAGCCTTGGAAAAAAGCTTCCCGCAATGAAAGTGGTGGTGATGATGAGGAGGAGCAAGTTGAGAGCTCAAGGGGTGGGCACAATAATGGTAGAAGAGGATCTGGCGTGGTAAATGAGGGCAGGAGAAAACCTGGAGAGGGTGGGAAGAGGCCATGGATTAATGCTTTACGGAATGAAAGTGGTGGTGGTGGTGGTTATGAGAAGCGAGCTGAGAGCTCAAGGGGTGGGCGCAGTAATGGAAAAAGAGGATTTGGTGAGGGGAGGCCATGGAGTAAAGCTTCACGGGGTGAAAGTGGTAATGGTGGTGGATATAATGAGGAGCGAGTTGACAGCTCAAGGGGTGGGCGCAGTAATGTTAGAAGAGGTTCTGGTGGGGGGAGGCCATGGAGTAATGCTTCAAGGGGTGAAAGTGGTAGCAGTGGCAGCTATAATAAGGAGCGAGGTGAGAGCTCAAGGGGTGGCCGCGGTAATGGAAGAAGAGGATCTGGTGGGGGGAGGCCTGGGAGAAACTCTTCTCGTGAAAGGTTGGCCTAAAATAATCCACCAGAACTTGAAAAATAGGTCATACTCATTAGTCATTGCAGAAAGAATGCGTTAAGCTGATAGCAAGTCCAATATCAAGATCATCGAGAAAGCACTCTTACTGTCACTGTATCACACATAGCTTTGTAAATGATTCAGTGTCTAATGTGGAAGTCTTGAATAACGGTATTTTATTCCTTTTTTGGTTATTAACCAGCCAGTTTTGTGACTTGGTTGTTCCATATCATTCCACCTTCAAAATTTATATCCTTGAAATGTTTATTATTGTTTACATTGCGGTGTTGATGTTATTTAAATCTATACGCAATATAATCACAAGTGTATGAACAGTCTTGCTCCTTGTGAAAAACTACAGTATCCTAAATTTCTGTTGCGTTATGGGGGTTATTAATCTCTGAAGATTAATAATGTCAGAGTGCCTATAGAATGGTACTTACTATTTAGTTTAGCTGGACTTAAAACATATGTGGTCTATGATACACCAATAAACCATCAATCCATCATATTGCTGATTTATTTTACCATCCATTTTTTCCAAATAATATAGATTGCTATTAAAGCGGTGATAACATTGTTAATTATATTTGCTGATGGGTGATGAAGTTGTCAAGCCACTAAGTGCGCTAGAATGCCACCTTTTGCATTGTAGTGGTGCTCTTTCTAATTGCCCAGACCATGCTGTTCACAGATAAATTCCATTCATGCATGATTATTGGGAGAAGCTTTCCGCGAAGTCCATTACTGTTATTGAGTGGCTCCATAAAGTGTAATGTGTGCACTGTGCAGGCATCCCAGGTGTTATTACTGTGGTTCTTTGTTATCTGCATATGGTCTCTATTTTTATAGGTACTCAGCTGCTCATGGTATGGACTTTTAGTTCCTCACTGATGTTATTATTTCATGGCATGGAGCCAATTCAAGTAAATTTATTGGTGGGTCAGTTGGCGTGCATCTAGTCAGAATTGCCATATTTAGTGAGACTCAGACACATTGGGTTTTGCATAATGGAATCAATTAAATGTGTGTGCAAATTAGCTGAGCTGACTTGGGAACCTGAACACATGTTCTGATGATGTTCATGCTCTTTGTCCCTTCAAGGTTCAAGTCTGTTTCCTTGCTTTTACTGATCCATTATTGAGAAATTAAGTTTATGATCTTTGTATAATTATAATTACTATTGTTTGACAGATATCTAAGACAAGATTAGTATTATTGGTCTGTTCGAGAAAGATACTGGAGAATCTAACTTCACTATCAATTGTGACAAATCGCAGCCATTCCATCTGACAGAACTCAAGTTGTGCTGAATTATCGCCATGATTATGGGAAGATGAGTCAAACTTGTGCCAGGTTTCTATCTCAACCTCTCGTTGCTAGTATGCTCTGAATATCTGCATCTTCAGCCCACCATTAGAATGTGCCAATGTATCATATAGACGAAATTGACACAACATATTGCTAATCATATTGACCTCAACAAATGAGTACTAGGCATCTTGTAATAAGAGGTTTTTATAAGGTCCGGTGTCTGCAGTGAATTTTTTCAAACTTAATCTGATGGGGGTTTCTGTGTTGGATGTAGCTGCTTAGGTTACACATCTAACAATCCTTTTCACCAAAAGATTATATGCAGAAGGCACAACTTAGTATATGGGACTTGTTGCTGCAATAAACATTTGCATACAAAAGAGGATGGGGTTTGGACTTAATCAGTGAGTGACTTGTTTTGAGACAACTTAGACAAGGTTGCATTAGTAGAAATTTAAATTCTTCGGGATGACCCTTGTCCTTAGCAGTGGTCTATTGAACATTTATAACTAGTCCTGTGGTTCATATTGGATCCATGCCAAAACTGATAAACTTTGTAGACCTTCTGCATCTGTATGCTTTCACGGATATGTTATCCCCTGCCCCCCGAAAAAGAATATGCATATTGTAGAATAGACCATAGCTGATGATGATGGCATTGTTTAATCTTCCCTATTGTGGGCTTGTATGCGTGACTTGTGCATTGACTTTTAGCTGCATGAATCTGAAATTTGGATGTTACAAGCCCTAGATGGTCTATTCAGATGCTATCTTGTAGTACTTGTTGAATTGATTGGGTAGCATAAACGGTGGAGAACTCTTGCTGGTCATCTAAATTAAAATATCTAGGCTTCATGAGATAGTTGAAGTCGCTGTTAGTTTATGTGATGTGGTTTTGATGTTATGGTCTATTCTCTCTGTGTGTAAATGATTACTTGTTCAAGCCTTAGTTCTAGTACCAAGTTGTTAATGCACTGTACCTTAGGATGCTAGTTACCACAAAGAGAACGATAACACAGTACGATAAGGTAGAGATAGTGGATGCAGTTAGCGAAAGGGAATTGACTGAATATCTGAAATAGATAGTTCAACGATGTGCACTTCATGCATTATTGCTTTCTTCAATCATATTGATTTTCATAATGTAAATGGATTGAAAAAATCACGGTACATGACAATGGAATAATTGCTATAATATAAGGTTGGTTTCAGAAACAGTCTCTTTTGTTACAATAAATAATGTTTATTGTGGTGGAAAGTACTCTTTGATTAATCAGGAATTGTGACAAGGTCTATGGCTTTGTGCCTACGTGTGCAACTACTATTGTGGTTGAAACATTAAGCATTTTTCGCCGATGTACCGGTGACTGTGACGTTTACTAACATTATATGCAGCTGATGGCTTTACCTTAGTAACAGAGGCCCCTCTACACCATACAGGAAAGTTTGAATAGAAAATTTTGGTATCCCGTACAGATTACAGATTTGTTATATTGTCTGAGGTACTAATTCTTCCACCTTCCATTTTTTAATTTAGATTTCATTTACTTTACAGTTATCTTTTTAAGTGTTTCTTATTTTCTAACTCAAAATATGATTCGTGGTTCCAAAGTTTTTAGTGACATGATATATACGTAAAATGTAACACTGTTGGTGGATGGCGGCTGACATATATACAAATCAGCTGCGCCTAGCAATCTGTATTTTGATATTCTAATTAACTGATATCGACCTTCTCCCCTTATCAACGTTAATTGACATATTTACATGTTGTACACTGACATATTGTCATAGTCCTTGTCGCCTCCAATAGCTATGATACTGGGACTTGGCTACTTGTTTCACTTTTTTGACGAATACTTGTTTCATACTTGGATATTTACCAGTTAGTAAAAACAAATAACTTGATGTTTTCGTTCCAAATTGGATTCTCAAATGTTCACACACATATTAGTGTCGAGGATCCAACACAGGTTCTTTAGGTAGATTAAAGAGCCTGATTAACAAAATTGTCATAATTATATAAATCCATGTAAGAAGTTATCATTATTGAGTGATGAAAGATCCTGAAACAAGGATGGCTCTTCAATTAGTTGAAGGCTCATCTTACCTGAAAACTGTTGCTTGTTCACTGTAGCTTTTAATAACAATATATCATTGACTCATGTTATGATTGTTACCCTTCACCTTTTTTTTTTTCCCAGATTCCTGAACAAAAAAAGTTGGAAATTCTTGAATTGTTCTTTTCACCATACAACCACTGAACTACAGGATTATTGGTACAAAACTAAAGTTTTGTTGTTTCTTGCCATAGTAGTGAGCTTTTGTGCTATGTTGGAACTTTTATACTATATATTCTGATTATCTTGCTAATTATAGCTTATTTCTTTCTCTAAATACTCTAGAAAAATATCGACGGTGGAGAATGCATATCTTCGGAACACACGAAGAAGCCACCTTGCAGCATAAAAGAAAGCAAAGTCGTACACCTAAGTAGTGAGCATGGCAAATAAGATATGGCGCATAGATTTGGTATGGTAGAATATGTTTCTGTATATATGCATGATGATGCAATCTCTTGCTGTCTATTGTAGTATGATTGATGCCACTACTTGCCATGGATACATAAAAGTAAGTGGTTTTGTGCTTTTGTGACAAGTTAATGGGTGTTTTTCCTGTTCTTTTGCCATCTGCAAAAGTTTTTACTTGTAAAAAATAGCTGATTTATCCACAGAATATTTGGACTAGATGCTCAAAGCCTCACACCCCCACCCCCTACAGTCACAAACACATACGCGCACACACACAGCTATTGCAACCGATTGTTGTTGGTCTAGACATGATTATTGGGCCGGTTTGATTGTGTAACTGGTGGTGAAATTGTTTTCTCATCTAGAAGTACGAAGCCAATCTATTAGAAATTTGGAATCCCTCTTATCAAGTGTAATTTCCCAAGAATATGATACTAATCGGAAAATTTACTTACCCAAGTTCTCTAACACAATAAAACTTCTCGTTGAAAGTTTACGATAGACTAAACACGATTACGCATTTTTTAGGAAAGAGTACTTCATCTGTTCAACCAAACGAACGCCCGAGTATGTCAAATACTCTTAGGTGAGTTGGGTCAAGGTACCAGTCATAACACTCTACGGCTCTCTAGTCTGTTCAGACTTGCAGATTATTGGATCAAACTTGTAGCTGTTCAGTTGGATCAGTTTACAGACTGTACATCTATATTGAAATTAAAATAGTAGATTTAATTCAATATATATTTTTATAATATTAATATTAAAAAATATTTCATCTTTCTTTTTTTTTAGTAGTTTGTTACTCGTACATTCTAAAGACTATCCCAATTGCTATTTTAATAAGTGACAAATCATCAATCGGAGAATAAGGCGGATTATTTAAGTCCGTTGCTTTAGAACGATGATAAAAGGACAATGATCAGTTGGCTTTGCTGGTGAAAAGCAACGTTGAAAAGCATTGTCATTTTACAACCAAAATAATAAAAATTGAAGGCTAAAGGCCACTGTAAACTACTTGTAAAATAATTGGGAAGTCACAATCAAACAATAATTTGAGTCTAAAATCGCACGTATCAACCGCACCCATCCATTATCCACTTTCTTCTTGAACACCCTTTCTCTTGTTCATCTTACAACACAACGTGCTTTACCACTACAACTTAAATCAATATTCGAAGTTTCATTCACCTATGAAGATCGGATTAGTGATTTCGAAGTAAAATTCATTATAAAGTTTTCATTCTATATTTTTAAACAGGTAATATGATAACGTAAGATATGTTCAGATAAGATAATACAAAGTAGGATTTTAACTCTTAAATTTCACATAATTTGTAAAAGAGTTAAAAGGTCATTCTCCTCCACTCGCTAAAATGTACTCACATAACACTAGGAAAAGGGAATGCACATTGCACTACATATGTGTACAAGGTACACCCCTCAAAGTTGAATTGAGATCAAACCTATCCTCTTATCATGTCCCACATCTCATAATTTTGACACAACTTCATATGATGACGACGATGGCCAAAATAAGACTTGTGATGTTTTCAGGATTGTGATTAATGTAGGTGACATGATATAATCATATAATAAGACATGTTAGACAATATAATGCAAAAAGGACCTTTACCATCTAAAATATGTGTTACTCATAAAGTTTATTCAAGACAATGACAGCATATTTGTATTCAAAACCAAACCAATTCAAAACTTGATTGCAACATCGTCCGTATAAACATCCCACCACCTAAAATTTTCATCAATTTGAGTTGATCTTAGTTGATATGATTATAAGACGTTGAGATATTTAGGTTCAATCTTAATGCAATAAAGGCGTTACTCCGTTAACAAAATAAGACATGTTTAGATAAAATAATGCGATTTTATCGTTTCGAAATTTACAAAAACCAAGACAAGGTAGGCAAATCTGTGTATACCAATCAATCCACATAGAAGACAAGACACTTGAATGGTCATAAACTTGGGCAGTACAAAAGCAATGCAATAAAGATACTTCTCTGTAGATTGGGCCACATCAAAACTTGAGAATAACCCTACAGCAATACCATTATCAAATCTTCCTTTACAGAAGAACAGCAAAAGTTGGTTTTTTTTTTTTTTTTTTTTTTTTTTTTTTTTTTTTTTTTTTTTAAAAAAAAAAATTCAAAATCACAAATTATTGTTAATTTTGTTACCCTCTATTTTCTCACTATCTAAAAACCCTACTTTTTCTTCTTGATTAATACTAGTACAAGATTTATTATTACTACTCATCTCAACTTGTTCAGAACACTTCATAGCCTTCAATGCCTCAGCTTCCCAATCAGTAGACCCTAACACAGTATGCAGAACCCAAACAGCACAGGCCACCTGTGCAGCCAACAGCCCATACCAAAGCCCACTAAACCCAAACTGAAGCCCAAAAGCCAGGCCCACTGCGACTGGGGTCCCCACAAAGTAGAAGGACCCCAGATTGATTCGGGCCCCCACGGCAGGGCGTGCCGTGCCACGGAGGATGCCACAGCCAGTAGTTTGTGGACAATTGCCTAGCTCACATAATCCCATTATTGGCATTACTGAGGCAACAAGGACAGTAACACTATTATCAGGTGTAAAGAGTTTACCCCAACTTTCTCTGAAAACGACTGTCCATATTACATTCATTATCCCAATCAAAAATGCACATCCTAATGCAACCATTGCTGCTAGTCTTGCTTTGTATGGTTTTCCTGCTCCTAGCTCATTTCCCACCTGCAACAACATTATTTCCAATTCAGTATTTATTACGGAGTACTTCATTACATAATACGAAGTACATTGGTACAAGTTGTAACCAATAACACAATTTACGTGGTGGTTGTGTTACGCGTTACCCTCAAAAATAACAAAAGTGCCCCGGACATTGTACCCAGTTGTCACACTATCATTCCAACATTGGATATGCAGTTATACACGTAACATATCAATCGAAAGATATTATAAGTCACAAAAGGTAAGACCATGGATATGGATATTAGATAATCTCCGATTAGTTGGAAATTTGATATGCTTATTTTAGCATGAAAAAACTTTAAGAAGATACGATCTTCTCTATAACAATACTTAATTGAACAACATTACGTCAAGCCTCCCATAAACTGCAATTGGTCCATTAACTACCAAATAAAAAAACAGTGCCCTTATATTTTTGTGGGGGTGACATGAGAAAAGTGTAGTACTGTACCACTTCGTTTAGTTTTTAGTTGGTTATGATGTTTAGTCACCACATCAAATAGTAGTGGATGGGGATATATAAGTACTTGGTTGAGATTTCTTCACTTACTTTGTTCCACCATATTTCATGGGTGACCTATGCTAAATTTGATGGGATCAAGTGTAATAGATAAAAAGACAAGGAACTTTTAATATACATACAATATGCCTAGTACTCGGTCTATCTAAAATTGGTTATCATGTTGGTAAACAAGTTACGCGATAACTAGATTGAGATGGATGAAGTACTTTTTATTCCTCTACACCACATCAATCGCCCCACAATCTAATCCATATCTTCGATCATATTACTAAGTCTCATCTAAGGTCTCATATGTCTATTATCATGTCCATGTTATTGCCTTAGAATGAACCATTTGAAGTGAATGATCCTTATTATATCTATCTTGATAGACGACAAATACTAAACATTTAAGACCGAAAGATGAAATACAAATAGGGACACAAGATCTGTATATCCTTTCCATCCCTCGAATTCCTTTGTCCCCATGTGAACAACATTCTTGAGATATCCATCAATCTAGAGATGTCCATTTCTTGTAATATCAAGTTGGTCCATACCATAACCCCATGAAATTATGTAGGGTTTTGCTCAATTTCCTATAATACTAGTACTTGGTACTATATAAGACTAAACAAGGCTAAAGTAAACAAAATTACAAATAAGCACAATAAACAATAAACATGACTAAGCAAAAAACTTAATTGCTTTATAGTACCATAGTATGCGGTTAACTGTTCCCTAAAAGTTGCACAGTACCATGCATGCAATACTAAACTAATCCAATACACAAATTATTCTTCCCAACCATAAAATGGTCCCAACTTCAAGTAACTTTAGACTCAACTACACTAATTACTTCTTAATCTCCCCATTATTGCCCGTATCTAAGTTAATTAAACTGATTTATACAATCCACAAAATTTCAAACTTCTGTTAATTATTGATTTTCAGCTCTAACCAACTATCATATCACTAAACAAGAAACATGATCAAGTCTTCATACAGTTCATCCAAATTTAATCAAGAATATGATTCAGTTCTCATAATTTAAAATTTTGTACACAATATTGAACAAAATAATTAATGGCTGACATATTGTATCAATTGATAAAGAAATATGGGCAAGATAGTAAGAATTCATTGAACCCTTCTCTTCCCTAGCTAGTAGCTACAACCTTCTATTTTGCATAATGGATTTATTCATTGAATTTCATTGTTTTCCATAGTTTTTTTAATTGGTTATACCAACAACCATTATTCACACAATTATACCAACTTTGATTCGTCCATCCAATTCTATTTTATTTAGAGGTTGGTATAAGGAGGTCTAGATGTACGAAATCTTATCTATATAAGCAAATGATAATTAGAGACTAGGCTTCTTTTTATTTTTATTTTCAAAAGATCGACAAGAGCTTTTGTTCCCTGCTTTGTGAACAATGCCCTCAAACATCCCAAAACACCCCCTCCTTACACCTACACATTTTTCCACACCCAAAAACATAAATTGACACCCAAACACATGAAATGACACACTAACACGACACTACGTACAAAACCATATCCAAACACATAAAATGACACACAAACACGACAATATGTGCAACACTATATATTAATCAAAACTCGTAAAACATCATAGTAATAAACATGAATCCATCAAAGACAAAAATCATAAAAAAAAAAAAATAAAAAAAAAACTGTAATTACGGGAAAAAGTAAAAAAAAAAAAAAAGCTAAGCTTACCCTAGCGGAAACGCACCCGGCCAAGGCCATAGGAACAGTATACATAAGACTAGTAGTCTGAATCATAATCCCAGTAGCAGCAACAGCAACTTTAGGATTACTTAAATACCCTGAAAGAATAGTAACAATTTCATACCACCACCACTCTAAACAAATCCCAAGACAACTTGGAATTGCCAATTTCATCAATGGTTTTATCCCTTCAACACCAATCCCTTTAACCCCCCAACTCCACCATTTCATCATTTTCCCTTTTTGACCCTCCATAAAATAAACATATCCTGCTAACATCACAGCCATGTTCAAGTTTGTCACCACCGAAGCAACAGCCACCCCTTTCACCCCCCACTCTAGAACCATCACCAACCAATAGTTTAACGGCACGTGGAACACCACAGCAGTCAGAGTGCACCACATCATAGGCTTCGTCACCCGCTGTGACCTTAGATAAACCCTCAAAGGCTGTAAAAATGTGTTTGTCAGTAAATCAGGAAGTGAGAAAATACAGTACAAAGCAGCCATTGCTGTAACTTCTTTATCTTGGCCCAAAAAGATCATTATTGGGCCGAGATTGATCCAGAGGAAACTGATGGGTATGATTGCAAGGAAGAGGATGAAGATCATTCGGAGGAGAGAGAGTGAAAGTAGGTCCCAGTTTTGTGACCCGAAAGCCTGTGAACAAACGGGCTCAAGCCCGGAAGCAAGGCCCACTAAAACAGAGTACCCTGTTATGTTGGTGAAACCTATTGAAAGGGCCCCACCTGCAAGCTCTAAACTTCCTAATCTTCCTAAGAAGAGAACTGATACTACTGCTCTTATGTATACTAAGCAGTTCATTGCTGTTATTGGAAACGCCATTCCCCATAATTCTTTTAATTCTTCTATTACCTGCAAAAATAAACAGAGGAAATTTAGAAGAAGAAATGAGTAATATGATTCTAAAAGGGTGTGTTTTCGATCATCGAGATAAAACTTTGACCACAAATTCTCACTAGTAGGAATTAAAGGAGTAATAAAGATTGAATCTTTACCTGGGAGGAAGAAGGGTATTTGTGAGAGGAGAAATCAGGGTCTTTTTCTGACATTTTGAAGATGAAAATATGAAATTAAGCTTAAAGATTTGATTTTTTTTTTTTTTTTTTTTTTTTTTTTTTTTTTTTTTTTAAGGAGGAGAGAGAAATTAAAGGGTGGAAAAATGGAGGGAAGAAAGAAAGAAAGAGATGAAATAGTGGAAGTTAGAAGTGTTGTTTAAGGCATGATCAGGTTTATATAGCTGACAAAATGGGGTCAGTTAATTCGAGGAAAATGAGTGGACTTTTGTTTATATTTTTTGTAAAAAAAGAAAAAGGAAAAGAAAAAAGAGTGTAAACGGCGGCGACTGTGACAGCTTAGTGAAGACTGGGGGATTAATGAAGAAGAAGAAAAAACAGAGCAAAAGAAAAGTGAAAGGTTTTTTTTTTTTTTTTTTTCCTTTTCTTTATGTAAAGATGATAATTTTGGGGAGTGAATAAATATTGTTGTGTTGGTTCATGATCCAATTCATTTTTTGCACCATCTTTTCCAGTGTCTAATTATCTACTTTACCAATAATTAGGCACGATTCTTTTGATCATTAATTTTTTTTAAATTGCAATGGATGCTTTTCATTTTAAAAAATAATAAACATACTACATTACTACTGCTTATGGAGTAAACTGTAAAAACTATAGAGAAATTTCAAGAGGTTGCTCAAAATATGACCTATTAAACAATTTCTTGGCAATATAGATTTGTGGTTGATGCTATGTTGTTTGTGTTCTAATAGGAAGTGTAGTGATGTTTTATAATTAATTAAATAATAATTGTGGTATAGCTTCCGTTCAAAAAAAAAAATTGTGGTATAGCTTCTCAAAAGTTGAATTGGCCTGAGCGACTTCAAAGTTATGATTAAACTATGTTTATAACATTTTCTTTTGTTTTTTTTTGGATAGTAACACGATGATACTTAATATATGAAACATGTCGATAAATACGACACTTGATATATGAATCATGTCGATAACGAGGCTTAATTAGGTATGAATGTATCTTAATTTAATCTTATTTCTAATCAAACCAATACTTTATACAATATACACTAAAATAGCCTATCTAAATTGAGGAATAGAAATATAGAAGTGACAGAATCTTTTTTGGCCAAAGGCTAGCAATGAAGATTAAGAAACATAAGAAACTTTAACGGCAAATAATTCCTATTTGACACGAAGCTGATTTCTTGTTGGTCCATCCAATGACATACTTATATATATATACTATATATTAAACCTTACTGTATTTTATAAGAAGTTCTTATAATCATATCCATTAATTGGTGAGGTTAGGTATGCAAAGCACAATTAATTTAGAAAACTAACTATAAAACAGCATCTTAGCAATAACAAAGTGGCTGTTTTTTCTTCTTAATTTTCATGGCTTAATTGCTTATATAAAGCGTAACATATAGCTCACCCTAGGCACATTACTTTATCCTCATTGTCTAGACATTAGGGATATAGAATCGATGCCAAATTCAAGTAAAGGGAATGATTTTTGATACTTCAATGATATGCTAATGTGATTTTATACTCATTCCAACTTTTGATTTGACAACAACGTTTCGGGTGATTGAATTTCAATCTTATAGGTAGTATTATTTTTATAAGCACTTTGAAATTAGAGATCAAACTTTAAAAAATAAAATTACGAAATTAAAATATGTAAGAATGTGTGTTTTCATCAACCGACAAATGTTATTTGAATAATTATGATCACTAAGATAAAAAGTGCTTAGTATCTTATTTATAGTAAAATGGTACTTCATAATTCTTTAATAAAAAAAGGAAAAAGATATATGCAACCCTTAAAGGCTGCATATAAGAAACTAAAAGTGAAAACAATAAAAAATAAATAAACATTTGTTATACCTATTTACTCGTGCATTGTCGATAAATTCCCAACTTAATACTAAAAAAGAAGTATATTAGAGTTGCATATAGCATTATCCATTAAAAAAAATAAAAAATAAAATAAAATAAAAAAATAAAAAAATTACTCCTACAAAGTATATTAATTCGTATTAAAATCTGTAAATATTAAATTAATCCCTAATTTCAAGTAATTATGTTTTGTTTAAGACCCGAGATGATGTTTATGGCAGTTTTATGTTTAATTCATCTCTTAAAGTTATATATATCAATAAATAACCATTTTCATGATTATATTGTTTTGATCAATTTGGTAAGGAGTCACATCCTCCCCTCCCATTTTTAGTTATGAAAAAGGGAAACTTTCTGATTATGTTCAGCTTACCTAAGCTAAGTTGGTTTGATTTAAATTTTTTTATCTATGTTGGACCTTATTAATTTTTTTCTAATCAAACATTATTTAGCCATATTTAATCAATTTATATATACTTCCTCCGTTCTTTTTTTATTGCATCATAAGAGATTTCATGCTTGTCAATGCATTACTTTAGCTATCAATATCTTCAATTATACTTTTGTAAAAATTATAAAAATTTGATATTTGAAAAGTAGAGTTCGATACGAATCTAACTAGATCCCACATGACTATATTCTTCCTAATGTATAAATCACAAATGATGGTCAAAGAAGATTAAGTGAATAATGTAAAAGTTCTAATGGTGCAATAAAATAAAAACGGAGGAAGTAATAAAAATTAAAAAAATATTATTTGCCTAGATAAGCTAAATTGTACATACCTCTAAGCACTTAAGTTATCGATACATTTGAAGCTAACACATGAACTTAAAATATCAATATGAAAAGGGTAACATTGAAGATAAGACTACTCTTGCAATAATTTAAGGCACCAACATTACTACTGATTATAATACAAAAAAGCCAGTAATTTTATTGTATAATACAATCCAAAACACAATTTGAAACAAAATCATACTCTAAACCTGAGTAACCACAAATGTTCTTAGAAACCACCAACATACAAAGATGAGCTTAATTCTGGATAACCCTCCTCAATAAAGGGAACAAGCTCACCACATATCTGTGACAAAAATTAACTCTTATACCAAAACTTGAGATATTGTCTGTTGCGGGATTATAAAGGTACAGATCACCATCGATGAGGAGCAGCAGATCACCATCCATTCGCGCAGCCATAACACCATAAAGTTTAGAAAATGGTCTGGAAGAGAACAAACACTGCCATGCCAATGGGACTCCAAAGTCATCATCAAATTCAGTGGCTACCCAGATGTAAAAGCTACCCACTAACTCCGGATGAGATCTGCGGGTGACATATACCGCGAGACATTCCTTGTACAACCCAATATCATACTCTGTGTCAGAAGGGCCAGATAGAAAATCCCAATCCACTTCAGGAAGATCAGAAAATTTAAAAAGCTCAGTGCTCATGTTAAATGATAGGACCCAAGACCCATGATGCTGAGCTAGCTTAGGGTGCATATGACTTCCGAAGGCATTGGCAATCCAATAATAAACACCATTTATGCATGAATCCATAATAGGATTTTAAATATTGCCAAGACAACCCAATAACAATGGCGGCTCAAGTCTCTTCCAAGAGTTGGTGTTCAGTGAGTAAATATCGTATGCTAATCCTATGTCAGATGACACAATACGAGTTCTAGTCATAATCTTCAAATCATTACACTGAATGAAACATAAAACCTACTACCACAACAGTGCATTCATATTGAAGATCAAGATCTGGTGCATCAGGATAGGCAATCATCCTAAAATCTCTTGTGGCCGGATTCCATAAGCAACAACTAATATTAACACTCATCCAATCTTGACTTATCAAATCTTGACGGGTGCACCAAAGTTCAAGACAAATGACACCATTTGCACTGCCTCTACAAATAACTTCCTCTTCTCTATAGGAGGGATCCATTGTGAAAACAGAATTTTTATCACGTTCTAGATCAGAATTCAAATTCAATACAATGTCATCCCCTTGTTGTTTAGAGAGAAGATACCATTGGCTTGAGTCATTTATTACTGCAGATGAGCGCTTCATAAGAAGGAGAGGCACATCCCCATTTTCTTTGCACATGGCATATTGAGCACGGTGGTGCATCGAAATGAAGCTAGAACCGTCAATGAGGGCACACCATGACTTACTGACACATCGCATACGCAGCAAGTCTCTCACTGGGAGCCTTGAAAGGATACCCTCAAACAGATCATCAGGAAGAATGCAGTTTGTTTCCCCAGAATCCATTTTGCTACAAGTAGATAAATTGGGTGAATTTTAACTGTTTTTAACATCAACACACTTCTCCAATTTCTTGTAATTCAAATGCTACAAATTCTCATCAAAAGTTATCATCTTGCAAGTAATAACATGTTCGTCAACTGAACTACTAATCACAAATTGGAAGTAAAACATTTAAATTGGAGTGAATTAGTTGATTCCAATTAAGAACAAGCAGATTAAAATTTTGAATATTGAATGATCAATTTCATACACCAGGGCCTTAATTACTGAGTATACAAATTACAGAATAAATCAAATTCTGAAAATAATTTTGTAAAACAGGGGATTAAAAACAATTATCTATTCAATCCAAAGATAACAAAACTCGTTAAAAGGCAATCAATAATATCACAGACAATCATGGTTTTGTAATGAGATTAAAGCAGGGTTATACAAACCAAACCCTAAATTGAATATAATTAACGATAAACCCTAGATTGAGAAATTGATATTCTATGATAAAAAATAAAGATATCTAACCTTAGAAGCTGGTTGAATGGAGAAATCGACCATATGGATGAAATGAGTCTGATTAATTTATAACCCAAACTGGAAAGGGTAGAGAGGAGAGAGAAAGAGGGGAAAAGAGATGAAATTCAGAAACTTCAGGCTTGATGATGAAGGATGCAATTATGTTACAAGATGAATTAATACACTAGTTAATTACAGTGTTATTTTTTGTCAAAAAAAAAATAAAAATAAATAAATAAATAATTACAGTAGTTATTAAAGTGAATGACCCTCGTTTTTTTTTTTTTTTTTTTTTTTTAAATAAAATAAAGTGAACAGTGTATAATTTTATGCAATTTAATTGACTTACTCATAGATGTGAAAGAAAAATTGTGGGATAATAGTTTATTAAAAACAATGATTGTGGTGGACAAAATTAAGTTCACATTTGATAATTGGTGAGTTTAACACTTAAATAAATAATTGGTGAGTTTAACACTTAAATAAACATGAAGGGAGCACTACTTAAAAAATTGCACAACTGTTTTCAAGTTATAATGCATTACCATTGATAATTTGATATTGATCCCATCAACAACTTGGTTGTATTGAAGATTTACACAAAGCGAACAGAGCAATTAACTCGGACACAAGGATAATTACAGAACTTCCACAATTTACAACAACTTAAGTTATAATGGGATTTTAACTACTGTCATACATCTTACATGAGTAACAAAAACACTCAGTGATTATGAGGTTGTCTCTCTAGAAATAAGGGATGAAGTATGCCTCTCCACACTCATAGAAGATTGAGCTAAAGGAGTTTGGAATGAGGATGACGACGAGGGACCAGGGGCTGAAGTGGCAAATGTGGAAAGAGCGCTAATACTACCGCTCATATTCAAGCTAGTCCCGCTGATTGAACCTTCCGGGGCTGCCTTTGGGGCCGGAGGCTTTTCAATCGCCATAATCCCTTCCAACATCTGCACAACTTTACCCATCATAGGCCTTTGAGATGGCTGCTCTTGTATACACCAAAAGCTAACTTGAATTGCTCTTGTCACTTGATCCACATCCACAGCAAAGTCAGCAAGCCTCCTGTCTAGTATATTTCTCACCTTTCCCTTCTCAAACTCCTCATATGCCCAAATAGAGAACTTCTTCCTGTCTGTTTCGTTTGACACTTCAAAGTTTCTTCTGCCACTCACTATCTCCAACAACACCATACCAAAACTATAAACATCAGATTTTGAAGTTATTGGAAGATTAGCAAGCCATTCAGGTGCCAAATATCCTCTTGTACCTCTTACACTTGTGAGGGTGCGGTATCTATGGTCTTTTGGGTTTACAAGCTTTGCAAGGCCAAAGTCTGAAACTTTGGCATTGTAGTTATCATCTAAGAGAATGTTTTCTGGCTTTATATCACAGTGTACAATGCAATCCCGACATTCCTCATGAAGATAAGTAATTCCTCTTGCAGTTCCGAGGGCGATATTGAACCGATGCTCCCAACTTAAGAGTCTTTCTGATTCATCCTTTGTTGCAAAGAGGAAACTATCAAGAGAGCCATTTTTCATGAACTCGTAAACCAGAAGCCTATGTTTCCCCTCAGAGCAAAAGCCTATCAACCTAACCAAATTCAAATGATGGGTGCTACTGATCGTAGCAACCTCCATTCTAAATTGTTTTTCCCCCTGTTCAATACCTTCAAGCTGCTTCACTGCAGCGACAGTTCTATTGGCAAGGATGCCCTTGTAAACCGCCCCAAAACCTCCTGCACCAAGCTTCTCCTTGAAGTTCCTTGTAGCCTGCTGGAGGTCTTTGTATGAAAACTGTACAGGTGCACCTGATGCATATTCGAGAAGGGCATATTGAGCTGACAAACCTCCAAACTTAGGACTCTTTCTACAGCACCACCACCACAGACTTCCTTCTAATAGTATCAATCCAACAAGGGTGCCTAGAACAACCACTGCAATGATCCAACCTTGCAGCTTCTCCTTTCCTCCTCCGTCATCAGAGGAAGGAGGGGCATTTGGTTCGGCTGGGGCACAAACCTTCACATACGAGGTGCTAGGTAGAGCTGCAGACTCATATCCACTCACAAAACTCGATGTCTTAATATAACACTGCCCCGATCCATCAGCTAAAGTAGTTGAAGCCACACAAGAACTACCCGAAAGACAATTACCCCTACAAGCCGAAATACCCACAAAGTAAACATCATTCAAAGTCTCAGGAGCATACGTCAGGAACTTAGTATGCTCCATCTGCAACATCGCGACACTCCCAGGACAATCCTTAATCTCCCTCTTCAACTTACACCCTTTCCTACTATCATTCGGATCAACCGAAACGAAATTCTCCGACGGGCAACCACACACAAGACTGGTATCATTGTAACTACAAATTCCCATATTCCCACAATACCCAAAAACCTGACATTGATCACTAACAGCAGTCCATCTCACAGTAGCACTCCCACTACCTTTACTAGAACTATAAATCCTCAAATTCCCATCATTATCCAACCTTAAAAACCTCAAAATATCCCCAGATTCAGCATAATCACTCCCATAAGCCATAATCACAGAACCAGTTAAATTACCATCATAAAGTGACAAAATCCCAATTGATTGAAGCTGTAATCTAGGGTTACTCAAATTACTACTAACAGTATCATTCAACCCTAAACTCCAATAAACAATATCTTTATTCCACTGTAAAGTTAAATTCCCAGTTCTATTCAAAGTAAATGAATACAACCCAGATGATAAAACCATCCCAACATTAAAATTCTGAGATGGGACAATAGTATCAGTGGGATGATCAAAAGTAGACCAAACAACCGAATTAGACCGATTTTTGAGGGAAAAATTACCAGAATCATCAAGGGTAGCATGGGAAACGCCGGAATTCGAAGTATTCGACTGCCACAACAGATTACCGGCGCCGGAAAGCAGTCGGAGATTCCCGTCGGCGAGAAACGAGAAAGTTGCGGCGGAGTCAGCGACGGCGGAAATAGACCAAATAGGAAGAGAATCATAGGTGATTGAGAGAGAGAAAGAGGAAGAATTTAAAGGGAGAAATCGGAGAGAGAAAGAATTGTTTGGAGAAGGCCATGTTTGATTTGGGGTTGAAGCTGAAAGAGTTGAACCCAGTGGAATATCTGCAGAAGCTGAAAGAGTGAAGAAGAAGAAGATGAAGATGAATGTTGAAGAAATTGTAAGATTTTGCTTCATTTTTATTTGGGAAATTTAAGATTTTGTTCCAAATTGATTTGGGTATATAAGTATTTATTTAGATTTGGGTTTGGATTTGCAAATGAATTTCTGGGTTAATAAGTATTGAATTGAATTTGAGAGTTTTAGCATTTTTGACACGGTAAGTAGACCAGATAGTATGACTGTAGAAAGAACAAGTCAACAAATGCTGTCAAATATCTACTTGTATAATGGATGATTTTTCATAGGCGAAGATGTCAAGAATGTGAATCGGTTTGTGTATTACGTATAAGGGTATATTTATACAACCTAAGATCGGGCTAAAACATAAGCCCAAGCAATAGCTAAATACAATAGCTAGCTCAACACCCCCCCTCAAGTTGGAGCATGCAAATCACAAATGCCCAACTAAACAATCTCGGGACTCTTTTCCTAATAGTGATAGCAAAGCTAGTCGTATTTTTGAATTGATTCATTGTGATCTGTGGGGGTCATATAAAACTCCCTCTTCTTGTGGTGCACATTATTTTTTGACTCTAGTGGATGATTTTTCACGAGGTGTTTGGGTTTATTTGTTGAATTCCAAAACTGAAGTTTATTCCGCATTCTTGTCATTTTTTGCTATGATTGAGCGTCAATTTTAAACAAATGTAAAATTGGTGAGGAGCGACAATGGAACCGAATTTAATTGCATGCTTCCATATTTCAATGAACATGGCATTATTTTTCAAACTTCTTGTGTTGGGACACCTCAACAAAATGGCCGGGTGGAAAGAAAACATCAGCATATATTGAATGTGGGGCGTGCTTTGATGTTCCAAGGGAATTTGCCTATTGGTTTTTGGGGTGAATGTGTTCTTGGGGCGGTTTATTTGATTAATCGTACACCATCTCGTTTATTACAAAATAAGACACCATATGAGGTTTTGTTTGGAAAAGAACCTAGTTTTGATGAGTTAGCCTCCTCAAAGTACGGGATTGAAGCAGCCACGTTGGAATCCATTGAGCGCAATAACCAGGAAACAAGCATCGAATTGACGGTTTCCCAATCAAGTAATTTCTTCTTCTCGGTGGGTTTGGTGATGGTTCCATCAACAAACACAAATTTCCGGCGAGATCGCAGAGACAAAGTTATAGCCCTCGACCATGCCAAATAATTATCTCCTGTCAAGATTACGTGAGTAATCAAGTTTCCGGGCTGATCACCAACACCGAGGTAATACGGTGAAGCAGGATTGATTTTCCCTTCCTCCATTGATGAAGGTGATCGTGCGTCAAATTGGCAGAGTGTTCTGCTCTGTTTTGGTGTTTTCAATTTGTTAAAAAATAGGGTTTTTGAGGTTTTGGCCTGATACCATGTCAAGAATGTGAATCCTTGGTTTGTGTATTACGTATAAGGGTATATTTATACAACCTAAGATCGGGCTAAAACATAAGCCCAAACAATAACTAAATACAATAGCTAGCTCAACAGAAGATTTGTTGAATTGTTGTCCAAAACTTTTTTAGTGGAGTGGGGAACGCATATTCAAGTATGATTCAATGGACGCTACTAAAACTAATGTATGTTAGTGAATAAACAAAAAAAAAATTTCCTTTTAAAAGCGAATTAAGTTCTACTGTAATATTTTTATACTCGTAGTTGACTTATATATAATATGATTGTTAGAAAATTTTCCATATTTATTTTATGCTTGGTTATTGATAATTGTTCAAACTCGGTGTGTTAAATTGTTAAAATGATTTGTATATTGATAATTGTATTATGATAAATGAAGAAAATTTTAAAACTAAGAGATATGGTCTTATGGAGTACAAATTTTTAATTGAAGTATGAGAAAAGCTCATTCCAATTATGTGAGCTTACAGACTTAAAGTATACTTTGAAGTCTTTAATACATAAAATCAAATGAAAGTCTTCTCTATCAAATAAATTTAATCCTCAAATATTACACTAACAAAAGTCTTTTTTATAAACTTCCCTTTCAAGAAAAAATTTTGATCAATAATTATATTCATTGTGTGTTAAAATTTTTTAGGGGTTGTTTGGTTGCTAAAGAAAAATATGAGAAGTTGAGAATCCTAGGAATTGAAATTCTTTGATGTTCTGTTTGGATTCTATAATTTCATTTCAAATTCTAGAATTGGGCTAATTCCATTGTTTGGAGAGCTAAGAATTTGAAATGATAGAATTTGCTCAAATTCTAAGATAATCAGAAATAGCTTATAAAAAGATTAATTGGAAATGACAAATAATAACCAGTCATTTGAAATTCCATGAGGTCTCTGCTTTCATACATTGATTGTTTCTTCTTCGAAAAGACAGTATTTGCAATTTGTGCTCTTTCTCTCTCCTCAATCTCTCATTCTACTCTATTAATCTCTTTCCTTCATAACCACCATCATAATTCCACCACCATGATGACATTAGTTTTAGCAACCACCACCACAACATCAATGTTTGCCGCCGTCGCATTCAAGTCACCAATCTTTCACCATCACCGACGCACTTCTAATTGGAGGAATTTGAGGGATGCAGATTGATACCTCAAAGTAGACGTACATACAAAATCTCAATTGGATTTGGTACCTTGTTTAAAAAAAATTGTTTTGGGATTCTAAAGTTAGGGTTCATAACTTTTCCCAAAAAATTGATCGAAATGTTCATATTTTGTTATACTGAGGAAACATGATTGTGCTTGAGATTTAAATTTGAGATGTGTTCTATTTTTATTCTTTTTTAAAAAAATTTGTTAAACGATTCAAGTTGTGGAATTGGACTTCCATAATTTTACCAAACAACATAGAAAAAAAAATCATGAATTTAAAATTCTATGGTGTTCCAACAGTATATTTGGAATTGAATACTAGTATTTCGATTCCCGGATTTGAAATGAAGAATTTGAAATGAAATGTTGATTCCCAAACACTTCCTGAAGTTGTTTGGTTAACAAATTCCATTTTCCACAAAATGGGGAAAGTTAATTACCTAGGGGGATCTAGGTAAGTGGAACTTCCCATGATAATTTCCACTTCCCTTAGTTAACCAAATACTTTTTAGAATTTCCTAAGAAGTTCAATTTCATGGGAAATTAAGGGCTTGTTCATATTTACTGAACTGAACTGAACTGAATTGATTGAAGCTGAACTGAACTGAACTGGACTGATTGGAACTGAACTGAATTGAGCTGAAATGAATATTTTATGTGAGAGGGAAATTAAGAGCTGAACTGAACTGAACTGAACTGATTGGAACTGAACTGAAATTAAGTAAATGTGAACAGGCCCTAACTTTCCAAGGAATTTGCAATTCCTACATTCAACCAAACGAGCCCTTTAGTATCCTTTCATGAAATTGGATACTAAAAAAGTGGGTAAAACAAACTATTTTCCATGAATTAGGACAAGCTGCCAGAAGTGTGGAACCATAATGACATAAAGATTATTAAGAGAAAGTATTATATATGTAAGTCGAGCCTAATGGTGAGAAGGAAATAAGTTATTAGACTTTTAAAATTTAGACATTACTTAAAGATTTTGAAAATTTCATACTGCCAACTCAGAATAGTAGATATATGTAATATGTAGTTTTTAAGTGGGTGGAGACTCACCGGTAAAACAGACTCACCTAATATCTTGCGTATTTTGAGTTTTTTTTTTACCCTAAACCGGGGCAAGCTGGTGGAGCCATATTTATTGACTTTATGCAAGTACACCAACTGTGTATGTGTATCACTTTCATCTTTTGATTAGCAACTTGACAACGTAGTTACACATTTCACCAAACATCATATCACACATAAATTCATTACTTTCCCTTATTAATTATTTCTTGGCCCCTAATTTATTACAGTACTTTCTTTTAACAATAATCTGTCGCAATTTCTTGTTGTTGGGGCTGACTAGGAAGTTAGGAAAAGAAAATTCCAATGTTCTACATTTCCAATTTCTTCCTTCAAAATTTCAGAATTTCAGAATTTTCTTAGTTGATTTTTTAAGAATCACTGCAATTTCTGAAATTTCCAGTCAAAAGTGAAAAATATACGGTAGAAGTTCGTGGCTTATACGAAATACGGAGTATGAATAATTATTAACAGCTTTGTTACGTACTAAGATGTTAGTAAGATAATGACGGGTTACAATTTTTTAACTCGTCCAACACAGCCTAAGCCAAAATATGAAGAATATTCTCAGGCAAAGTGTATTGTTATAGGCTAATGCCAAAGTGCAGTATAACAAGGCCAAGCTTCCATTCATCCTGACGTTCTATGTGACTTATGTGGGTAGCATTGTCTATTCTACAAGGACATGTCTCGTATCCAGCACGTACTTAGACCCACCTTAAACGCGTCGTGTGCACATCTCAAAGTTTCTATTGGTAATTTTGTGCTATTAGAACTAACTTGTTGAGGTTTCTTGTTCGAATATATTCTTAATTCTATAACAAAATAAATGTATTGGTGGTAAGGTTGTGTGAAAGTGTAGGGGAAAAAGTGAAAAATAATACTATATCCGGTTCGTATCATATGTAACTTTGGAATTTTTTATATGTCACAAATATTACAACAAAGTTGCATATAATACTAACCGGAGATAATACAAACAATTAAATATTTGGTAAATACACTAATACATACATCATTAATCATGAATAATAATCTACAAAATTTACAACAAACAAGGCTGCAGCACCGTCATCAAACTGCATACATAGCTGCAAAGTCCTAGATAATGCGAAGTGTGATACTATGTAATTCATCTGTTCAAATCATTTTCTTCCTGTAGAAGGGAAGAGGAAGGACGTTCCAGATCTACTGCAGAGCCAAAGGATTTTTGCACTGATGAAGACGCACCAATGCTGGTACTCACACAAATGCTAGTACATAAATCCACTAAACCTTCCTCATTAGTACTCAAAGGAGGCGGATTTTCGACAGGTATAGCTCCTTCAAGCATCTGCACTGCTTTCCCCATCACCGGCCTATGAGATGGTTGCTGTTGGATGCACCAAAAGCTTACTAGAAGAGCTCTCCTAGCTTGCTCCATATCGAACTCTTCACCTAGCCTCTTATCGACTATGTTCATTATATTACCCTTCTCGAGCTCTTCATAGGCCCAACTGGAAAATTTTGTCATGTTTGTGTCCACTGAAACTTCAAAGTTTCTCCTACCACTGACAATCTCTAATAAAACCATCCCAAAGCTGTAGACATCAGATTTCGATGTAATTGGCAGATTAGCAAGCCATTCTGGCCCCAAATATCCTCTTGTCCCTCTGAAGGTTGTAAGCTTGTGAGTTTGTTGTTCTTTCTGGTTGATGAGCTTTGCAAGTCCAAAGTCGGAAACTTTGGCATTGAGATTATCATCTAAGAGAATGTTCTCCGGCTTTATGTCACAATGAACTATACAATCACGGCATTCTTCATGAAGGTAAGTAATCCCTCTTGCAGTGCCAACTGCAATGTTGAACCTTTGCTCCCAATTCAAGTTAAAGGATTGATTTTCCCCTACAAAAAGGAACTTATCTAGTGAACCATTTTTCATGAACTCGTAGACTAGCAGCCTGTGACGGCCTTCAGAGCAAAAACCAATCAGCCTCACCAGATTCAAGTGGTGCTACTGATAGTCGCGACTTCCATCCTAAACTGCTTCTCTCCCTGCTCGATACCCTCAAGTTGCTTCACCGCAACAGCCATGTTGTTGTAAAGACTTCCTTTGTAAACAGCTCCGAATCCCCCAGCCCCAAGTTTCTCCTTGAACCCTTTGGTTACCCTTTTAAGATCCTTGTATGAAAGTTGCACAGGAGTCCCAGATGCATACTCGAGGAGTGCATAATGAGGAGAAAACCCACCAAACTTGGGATTATTCCTAAAATAAGTCCACCAAATGACACCACCTAATATGAATAACCCAACCAATGTACCTAAAGAAGCAAGAACAACAATTATCCAAGAATGCAGCTTCCAACTAGTAGAATTGCCTGATCCCTCTAGTGTCATAGGCGGGTTTGGCTCAATTGGTCCATAAACCTTCACGAATGAACTTCCAGGGATCGTAGAGACTGATATCCGCTAACAAAACCTGATGTTTTGATATAACAGTATCCTGTACCATCAGCCAAGACAGAAGAGGCAACACAAACACTGCCTGAAAGACAATTCAACCTACAGGCTGTAGTACCTAAAATAAATTGTTCAGCAGATGATTCCGGTGGATAGGTCAAGAATCGAGTATGATTCATAGGTAACACGGTCTCAGTCCCGGGACAATCTTTGATCTCAACCTTCCTCTTACAGCCTTTCCTACTATCAGTAGGATCAACGAAAAGGAAATTCTTTGACGGACAAGAACAAGTAGGATCACCAGTCACATTGTAAGTGCAAATTCCAATATTCCCACAGTACCCAAAAACCTCACATTGATCATTAATTCCAGTCCATTTAACAGTAGTAATTCCATTGCTAACACTATAAGTTCTTACATTTCCATCACTATCCAACTTAAAGAATCTAAATTCATTACCATCATCAAAATCACTACTGTAAGCCATGTTGATTGGACTAGACAAATTAGGATCATAAAGAGACAAAATCCCATTTTGCTTAATTGATAAACTAGGGTTTGTCAAATTGGAAATAACAGAATTATTCGATTTCACCCCATAATTCCAATATAAAATGCTGTTATTCCACTTCAATGTTAAATTCCCACTTCTATCAAGACTAAAAGAGCACAACCCAGAAGTTAAAACATCAGAAACAGTGAAATTTTGAGAAGGAACAAGAGTGTCCTTAAGGTGTTCGAAAGAATGCCACACTGAAACAGAACCATTTTTAAGGACGAAATTACCAGAATCTTCAAGGGTAGCATGAGTAATTCCTAGATGGGTAGTGTTTGATTGCCATAAAACTTCGCCGGAGCCGTTGACTAGCCGGAGATTTCCATCGGGAAGGAAATTAAAAGAGGAATTTCCGTCGGTTTTTCCGGCGGGTTCCCAGATTGAAACGGATCCTCCATATGCAATGCAGAGAGAGAAAGTGATCGGAGTAATCGGAAGAAAGAGGAGAGAGAAAGTATTTCTGGGTGATGACCATTTTTGGTTTTTTTTTTGAAGCATAAAGTGAAGAGCCTGGAAGGATATCAGCTGCAAAAACAGAGGATGATGATAATAATGGAGTGAAAAACAGAGGATAAAAAAATCAGAAATTTTCTAATATTCATTTTTATGTTTTCGAAAAGTTGGTTCCTCAATCACAAGAAGTATCAATTCAGCATTTAATCTTGCATTAATGAGCCCAGCTGTTTTTTGATGTATAGAGAGCTACTCGTACAAGGAAGATAGTAACAGTAATGTAGACGGGATTTAATTTGAGGTCTCGACAGCGACATTTGCCAAAATATATCCTGTTGTTGAATTTGAAGGGAAAAAGGGTGGTAGTACTCGAGGCAAAGGGAAAACAAGCCATAAAAAAGGACTAAAATGTTTTGTTTGTTTTCTCAGATATTCTGTTTATTTTGTTGACAATTATAGCGGGAAATGGAAATCAGAGTAAGAAGAAGGTGATGGAATTTTAGAAGTGAGACTTTTCAAGACCGTGGGGAACCTTCTTTTGACTATTCTAAATTTCTAAATATCCTTGTGTTCCTTTCTTTAATTTTTTTAATAGTAGTACAATAATTTCAAAATGTTGCATAGACCCGATTATATGTTAATTTAAGTGTGCAATGTTTTTCGTGTGTTCTAATATAATCCAATACATAATATTTTAAGGGTTAATAGCTCTATATGCATGATTAAATTTTAATATGAAGTTTGATTAAACGAGAGTATTATACCTTGTTTTTAGGAAAGGTAATTGAGTTAATTACTACTGACTGTGTTAGATATTATAGAATAAATGTTGTCATTCTTTAATTTTTATTAATTATTTCTCGATCATCTCAAATACATTTTCTATATAATAAAGAACCAAAGAAGGCATA
The DNA here is from genome assembly GCF_948465745.1 of Chenopodium album. Lineage (NCBI taxonomy): Eukaryota > Viridiplantae > Streptophyta > Magnoliopsida > Caryophyllales > Amaranthaceae > Chenopodium > Chenopodium album. The sequence continues at coordinate 51,115,705 of NC_137849.1, forward strand.
ATTTGCTAAAGAAAATCAAACTCTTATTCCAAAATTGATCATGTACAAACTACTTCTTAGAACAAAATTGCTTAGGAAAAAAACACAAATTAAAGCAAAAAATCGAACAAAAAAGAAAGTTAAGCTAAAAAGATAGTCTCTGATCCTAATTCTTGATATAGGTCTAAGATAAAGTCTACTCCTAATTATGGTTTTTGCCTGAGATCAACGCCTTAACATTAACCGGGCTAACTTCCAAAGTGTTAGCCGAGTCGAAAGCCTTGCTAGCTAAGTAACAATTTGCTGCTTCAGTAAGATGAATTCCATCATAGTACAAATACTCATTTCTGTTTAGACATGTTTTACCAGCCTTCTTACAAGTATCTCCTAGGTTTGTATCACAACACGCGCAATTACAATTCTTAAATCCTGTCGCGGCTGCTGTTGCATTGTTAGTTATGACATCTGAGAGAAGCTGGAACGAGTTGAGGACTGAAAATTCAGCATCAAGAAAGTTTTGTTGCTGATGCTTAAGCGCGATTTGTAGTTGGTCGTAAAACATTTCTGAGGCATCGTTTAGGAATTTTACGCATTCTTTTCTCTCTTGTACAATGCCCGGACCACATCCTAATGGATATGTTGAGATCAATAGGAATTTTCGAGCTCCCAATTTGTATAAGTCCTGCAATATAAATTATATAGAACAAATTAAATAATTTCATAATTCACATACAACCATATGATAAATTGTAATAAATTAAACTTGTACCTTTAACGAACAAGCCCTAAGTTTATATATTATTACATGCGCGCATGTATGTATATATACGCGCATATAATAATATATACGAAGCATATATATGTGTATTATCTAGGATCGATGCTTACTGTGATGTATTCAACGTATTGCTTGACGAGATTGGCAGCAAAAACTTCGGGAGTTATAAATAAGTATTGCTTCAATATGTAATACGACGAGTAATCGTTGTTTCCTGCTCCAATCACAAACAAATACTGAGGAAGTATGACTTGTCCACTGCATCCTAGCATATCCTTTAACCTTGGCAGAATATCGTTCTTAAATCTGTTTATTTGTTGGTCCATATGTTGAACTCCCTATATTATTAGATGACAATGTATATAATAAGATGAGTGTATCGATCACAATTTAATACAATTAATAATAACAATTAGTCAAAGATATGTCATGATCATCGAACTAAATTAGTTGACATCTGTATGGTGAGACAAATCAAACTAAATGAATAAAAATGGGTTATCATATTGAAGTATTGAAACTTACTAATATACGGTAGATTTTCGAGTTATTCAGTTATAGAAGGATATATATTTTGTGAATATTTGTAATTATCTTTTGAGATTTCTTAACACTTACTATTAAGAGTCCACCGGTAATAGCGAAAATGCCAGTGCCAGAGGAGCCAAAGTTGATACCATCAAGAAGAGGGGTACCCTTGTGGAAAAAATCTGGGTAAGTAGGAGGAGATTGAAGTTTAAGGTTATCGGCGACACAATCAACAATGGTCTTGCCGTTGCTAAACCTGCCCGTAGGACCATATGGGAAATCAACACCATAGGGCATGTAATTGCTCTTTAGGTGAATTGTAGGAATGTTATTGTTGTTCCCATTGTCAACGACGTCGTCTCCAAATGCAAATATCCCCTTTAAACCAGTGCTGTTATCACAAGCTGATGAGCACCTTACTACGAGCAAAAAAATAGAGAGAATGATGCACAAACCCGAACTTTTAGCCATGGTACGTACGTATTTTTTTCGCTTTTCGAGTGCTCTTAAGGGGATACTAGAGAAATGAAGAACGGGGAGACGATGTATGTAACACTATTGAGCAGAAGTGATTGTGTGATTTGTGAAAGCAAATAAGGTATGATTTTATAGTGTTGCATGGTAACTAATTTGAGATTGTCTTGGATCTTTAACTCATGACTTGAAATTGTCTTCCTAGTAATTTGTTGTACAATTGCTTTCCTAACCATAAAATTGTCCCACGTATGTTTACTTATTTTTGAAGATTTTTTGCCACAAGAAGTGCTAGAAATTCAGAATTGAGATCTTGATTTAAGGACATGATATCAGAAAATTGAATAATAAAGCAAACTATATATCATAAATAAGGTTGTCAGAAACTTAGGAGTCAGCCAAAATATGAGCATGCAGGCAAATTGATGAAGATCCTTCTTACAAATCCAACCACCCATCCACAATATGATAACTAATAAATTTTCCTAAAAAAAAAAAAACTTCAGCAAAAATAATTTTATCACGGAGTATATTATTTTCTAACACGTTCAATTCCCATGAGACATGCAGGTTAATAGTTAAGCTTTAACTTAGAAAGTTATAAGTGTTACTGTAGTACTCTAGTAGCATCACTAGTGTTCGTTTAAAAAAAAAAAAAAACATAGCTAGTTTCCTGTTATATTGTCTCATTGTATGGTTTCAAAATATCAAATTTTAATAGTAATATTTTCTAATTAAAAAAGAATTATATTAAGGGTTAAAATTGTGCATTGTCGCATGCTTATTATGACACTAATTAAGCAATTAATACATTTATTCTAAAATTGGTCTTTTTTTAAACAAAATTGTAATTTAATTTTGTTGTTGGGATACCAGTGTACTATCTTGCCAACCACAAAAAACGGTTTACTTTACATGATCACACATTTAAAAAAAAAAAAATGGGGGGAAATGCTACTATTGTTGCAAAATTTCCAATATGTACAAACTCTTATTCAAGCTCATCATGCATAACAATATCATGAAATAATGATTAGAAAAAAAAAATACAAGAGCGCAAAGGCAAAGATTGGTCTTAAAATTGGACCAACTTTTCAAGATTAACAGGAAAAACTTCAGAGCTATCAATGGAATTGTAAGCTTTAGTTGCAAGGATAGCATTGGCAGCTTCGGTAAGGTGCAAGCCATCAAAGTAAACGTATTCATTCCTTTTTGGGCAAACTTTACCCTTCTTCTTGCAAAGACCTCCCAGCATGCTTGTATCACAACAAGTAAAATCCACATTTGTGAAACCTGTGCGTATTAATTCACCTAGTTACAACTTATTACAACTATAACCTACTCAAAACTCAATTTTACAAGTATGATTTAGATGTGCACGCGCACACTTTAATTTGGTATGTAGTACTTTAATACGTAGTACTTTAATTATCCTATCACGTATGTTTTGTTAAAGTTTGATTTAGAAGGTAGATCTTGTTAAAATCTGAATTGATATATGTACTCGTAATATATACACGGAATGTATATGATTCCTTAAAGCAGGGGCGGATCTATTAAGGTGCACAGTGAGTCACGTGACTCACCAGCACAAAAAAAAAAAAAAAAAAAAAAAAAAAAAAATCAAAGAGACCGCCTATTACAGATAGGCGGTCTCTTTGTTGCTTCTATATGAGTTTAGACCATTGTTTGTTATATAAATATCAAAGAGACCGCCTATTAAAATATCAAATAGGAGATCTCTTTGTTGCTGCTATTGTCAGGCATTGATAACGATTAACGAATAATTTTTTGCGCTACTTTTATATTTCATTAAAGAGACCTGTTATATTAAATAACTGGTCTCTTAATAAATAATTCTTGTTTTTAGTTGCACAAATTTAATATTTTCCCACAAAACTAATTAAGGAAAAAATCATAAAGTTAGTTTAATTTAATAGTTTTATAGTATAGTATGTATTTTTTATGTCTTATTTTTAGATTGAAATATTTTGGTAAAATATAATTTTTTTTTTTAATATAATTTTTGGATTGAAACAAGTGATTAATTATTGATGGTGACTCATAAGTTCGAAAATCCTGGATCCGCCACTGCCTTAAAGGCATAGATAAGTACCTGATGCGTTCGCATTTTGTATCATGCCGTTGATGATTTTGGCCGAGTTGACGACAGAAAATTGAGCAGCAGGCATATGTTGGTCGTTCTTATGTTTAACCATAACCAACAATTGATCATAGTATAAATTTACAGCTGCATTCAGTTCTTTCACGCAATTTTATTTTGTTTTTGGCTAAAACAGGATTGCACCCAACTGGATACACAGATAACAACAAGAATTTCCTAGCTCCCAAATCGTATAACTCCTGCAATAATATGATTACTGTTCCTGGTGAGCTCCGGTACAGATAATCTTCGTGGGTTGGTAAAGGTTTACCGTCCAATTATGCACCTGCACAGTCAACACAGATAAGCTAACCCGGGGGTTATCCGGGAATAACCTCTCCGATGCTAAAGTCAGCAATCCGATAAGGAGAAAGAGTGAAGAGAGAGAAAGTGTTTTAGATATGTAGAGAGAGAGAGAGAGAAAAAGATTGTACCTTTAGGTGAACATTTGCTTGGGTATATATAGGGAAACAACCAAGCTGGTGCCACCTATAACGATAGGTGGCAAACCGACCCTGTAGGCAGCAGGTGCCTACGTGGCCTCAAGCAGCTCTCCACGTGGCTGTTTGGAAAGGCCGTTATGGATATTTGAGCTTTCTTACTAATCAACAGTTGTTTAGCGGTATTAGAAGATATTATCGGCTAATTAGCTTTTACTACCGGTATTATCCCGTACAACTAGCCCCCCAAGTGAGGACGGTGGTAAAACCGGCGTGCTCACTTGTGATTATGAGAGGTAGTTAAGTAAGGAAAGCTGGAACTGAGATTAAAAAATCTCCGATTTGCCCCCCAAGTGACCAAAGTACCGATAGTGCTTTGGTCAACTTAAAAATTAACTGAGATTAAAAAATCTCCGATTTGCCCCCCAAGTGACCAAAGTACCGATAGTGCTTTGGTCAACTTAAAAATTAACTGAGATTAAAAAATCTCCGATTTGCCCCCCAAGTGACCAAAGTATCGATAGTGCGTTGGTCAACTTAAAAAATTACTAAGATTAAAAAATCTCCGATTTGCCCCCCAAGTGACCAAGGTACTGATAGCGCGCTTAGGCATTATTTTTTTTGATGAAAAATTTGAAAAATCCAAAATTGGCTTGGGCGGGAAAAGTTAAAAAATGAGTGGGGCACGTGTCATTCATCCTGCGTTTTAGTTTACGAAAAGGCGTTTTTCCCCAGCCGTTGGATTGCATGCACAAACTGTCACTTCAACTGCCACTGTTCATGGGGGTATTTAAGCCTCGAAAATGAGCAAATTTCCTCATTTGCTCAATATTTCCAAAAAATTTCTTCGAAATATTTTTCTGCGAACACACTTAGGGTTTCGTCGATCAATTTGCATCATCAAGAGGAGAGTGATTTCAATTGTTTACTTGAAGAAATAACCTTTTGACTTTCCTACTTCAGTACTTCTGTCAGAGCTGTTCCGTGAAATTCAATCGGTTCAACGAGGTAAAAAGCCCTAACTTTTTCGTTTATTTTGGTAGTTTAGAGTGTCAATTGCTTGTTTCGCCTTAGTGTTGTATCTGTGGTTGTGTTTGTTAAGTTTATGCCTGAATTTGCTCAAAACTCGACTTCGGGTAAGGCCGGTGAGGCTGACCCGTTTGCACCCTTGTCCTCAGCTCCAGTGAAAGAAGTTGAAAAGTCTTGTCAGCCTTCTTGGTCTAGTATTTTAGAAGACGTTGAGATCATCTCAGTCTCCCCGATAAGCATTTGCCCCCAGTTGGAGTCTACTTTCGAGATTATTCAGTACGGATCGAATTTAGGCAAGATAGGTCGTAAAACAACGGCAATGCCGAGAACCAAAAGAATTAGTTATCAGCTTGAGGAAGGTGAAACCTCTGAGCGTCGTGCAGGTAAAGAACCTGTGGTTGAAGAAACCTCTGATGTCGGTGAGGAACATGTTCAGTCAGTTGAGAGGTCTTTGGAAGGAATGGATGGGGAAAGTGTAGTTAACAGTCAGGATGAGGGTGCAGGTGAGAGTGGTGGTGAGGAGTCTGAGGCTGCCGGTAGTGGGGATGGTAGTCAAGATACTGAGACTAGTGAGTTGGTGGTACGGGTGAGAGAGGGTGAGGCCGCTGAAAGAAGCGATGTCGTCTTGAAAGAAGAGAGTGTGGATGAAGGGTATGACTCTGAAAATGACGACCCAAAATACCGAGAACCTCTTGAACTAAAGGCCAAGTACAAGGTTGTGTCGACGAAAGTTGACCCAGAATGGCTCGAGAAGGCTACCGAGAAAGAGTATTGCCGTATCGGCGCCCACTTCTTCAACCTTCCTGATGGCTATGATTTGAAATTGCCTAAAGAGGGTCAAACTGCTCTTGACTGTCCTGAAGTTCATATAGTCGTTTATGCGAAACATCTTGAGTATGGTTTACGGTTTCCGTTGCATCCTTTTATCGAGAAAATTTTTCAGGGCTTGGAATGTATGTGTGGCGCGGCTAACGCCCATTGTTATCCGTAACCTTATCTCACTGGTGTGGGTTCTGATATTCATGGACTTCCTTCTTACATTGAACTTGTTTCGCACCCTTAACTGGTTAAAGAGAGATAGTCAGTCACCAGGGTTTTGGTCATTGTTCACGGCCCGTGGTAAATGTACAGTCTGGCCGAAACTGACCAGTTGTAAAGGTTGGATGGAGAATTTCTATTTTCTAAGTGTTCCTGAAGACTACAAAGTTCGCAGATGTTTCTATCCCCCTCATAGCATGTTTGATACTATTAGGAGTAGAAGATTAGGTGAGATAGAGAAGTATGCTTGTAAATTTTTTGATTGTACATATGTAAAGGCCGGTAGTAAGAACAAAGCTGTACCGGGGGTGTGGCTACCCAACTGTAATTATATCTTGGGTAACGCCCCTTTGTCTCATGTCGGTCTCTGCTGGACTGACGAATTTGGTATGGTTCTTCTCATATTAATAGCTTTGTTTTATTTCATCATTTTCATTATCATTTTTTTTTATTACTATTATTATTATTATTATTATTTTATTTATTTTTATTATTTTTACTTTATACATACATACTTTTTATTGAAATATTTTGATGCCCAGAACCAGTTATTTCAAAATAACTGACTGCCATATCGGTATCTCGACTTTCAGAGTACTTAAGTTTCGCTGCCCTGTTACCCGTATTTATTCTTTGTGTGCTTGCTGTGTTGTAGGTATTAATAAGTTAAACTTTGCTAGTTTGGGTTTGCATCCTAACGGCCGAGTGAAATTCCAGTGTCCTCCCAATCCAAAAGATAATTACGATACACTGTCTGTGTATTGCACTCGTGCTCTAAAAGGGAAGAAGAGAAGAAGACAAGATATGACTTCCAACGAGCAACGCAGGACAAAAGCTCGCACCCTTCTGGTCAAGAGAGGCGGGGCTAATGCTTCCAAGAGAGCCAGTGATCTGTCGAGCCGTGACCAGCATAAAAAGCAGAAACAAGATGAAGCTGCTAAGAACAGGCAGGTGCCGGAAGAAACCTTGAACGTTGTGAATTTGGAGGATGACGGTGACCGTCCTTCCGGCATCAAAAAACTAAACATCCATCTGCGAAAGCCTACTGATGCAAGCGTTGTTGCGGCAGAGAAGGTTGTTGCAACTGAGAAGGTGGTGCCGGCCGAAGATCCTTCTTTGAGGCACCGACAAACTCGGGTGTCGGGGAGGTCTGCTAGCAGCAAAAACGCCTTCATTCCGGTGATGACTGGGGATTACATTGAGGTCCCCCATATGAAGGTGCCTGCCGAAGTAGCTGAAGAGTTGTTAGTTCCTAGCGGCAGTGCTGGCGAGCCGTGGCATCCTCGCATTAATGTAAATCGGGGGGAGTCTGTTATCTGTGACGACCCCAATACCGGCGGCAGCATGGGTTGGAGAGTGCTGAAGGATCTGGCCACGCCGGCAGACAGGCCTGTTGATAAGCTTATCGCTCCTTGCGGCCAAATGATGAACGACATGCTCCGGGTAAGATAGTCTTTATCCTTTTTTCTTTCTTCTTTTTTTTAATGCCTAATTATATACAGTTGTATAACAATTCTCTTTTCCCCCCCTTTCTTTTTATAGACTGTCAACTCGGCGGTTGAGGTGGTACACATGTACCGTTACTATCAGCGCTGTCATGATCAGGCCGAGACAAAGTTTAAAAAATGTGATGACGCCCGACAAGCTGCTATCAGAGAGAAGGATAAACTGACGGCCAATGTGAAAACGTTGGAGAACAAAATAATTGTTCTGAACACTAAGCTGGCCAACCAGGAATCCATGCAAAAGAGAATTACCGACCTCGAGCTGCAACTAAAGACAGAGAAGGAGGCCAAAACGAAGTTGGAGGAGTTTGAAAAAGGCCGAAGAGGACAAACCCGGTATCAGGCGCCGAGCAGTCAATCGGTTCATGTAGTCTGACCATTACCGGAACTTGCTAGTGGACCGATACACTGGCGGATGGGTAGCTGCGCACCGCTGTGTCTGCAAGGCCGAGAACTGGGATGCAGACAAATGGCAGGCAGCTGAGACTGCTTATGGTGATGATATGCACCTCTCCCCTACCAGCTATGAGGGAGACTATTTTGATAACCCTCCTCCAATTGAAGTGTTGAAGAATCTGGATCCGCGTGATTTGCCGGAAGAGGAGTTTGCTGATGCCATTATTGCTAGTCCTGTCGGTGAGGACAAGGCTGTCGGCACCTCTGAAGCTGTCCCCCACAAGGTGCCTGAAATGAAGAAGGATTAATAGGGCGGGCAGTCATCACCGGAATCATGCGGGTCCTCTTTATCTGTAATTGTTAAGGCTCATTGTTGAGCAGCTTATGTTTGTTTTTGTTAAGACAATTTTTATGATTTGTATTTTGGCCGATCTAACCCTTGTCTTTTTTAGGTGATGGCTGTCGACTTCATATGTGTATGTCCTGACAATTTTTATTTTCTGCTTGCTTAATCACTTATCAACTGTATCTGGATTTGGTAACCTGTATATTTTTACTGCACAAAACTAAATAGTTTCTCCGTTATACTCGTATTCTGAATGGTTTTACCGTCACTTTTGTTTGAAAGAAACTTACGCGTTTTCTTTTCTGTATTCATTCTAATGCCGTAAATGCACTATGCTCGTCTGCAATTTCTATAACTGTATTGTAATTGTATACTTGTTTGCTTATCTGTACGCAAAATTTTATAATGCTTTGCTATTTAAACTATTTCTAGTTCTATCAAATTATCGGCCTTTTCTTTGTTTTTTGCCTTTTCGACTCCACTTTTTTGATTCCAACACATAGGCATATTAGGCATAATAGGCACACATTAGGCATATGCCCCCGAATTCCGCAATTAATTTCCTTAGAAATTGATTTCGAAATTCCTTATCATTCTGGTATTGTCGGTGTTTTTCGTATATACGCAGCCTTTAGCAGGCCGAGTATTGACAGTGGATCAGACCGTCAATTTCAACTCGCCTTGAGGCGCATTAGTTATCCAACCTTCCTCCTTACTTGAATGAAAGAGACAGCTAGCTAGGTTGTTTATCAGATCATATCGAAAGTAGGGGATGGCTCCATATGTTATACTACATACTACTCTTATTAACGGCCTTGGCCAAAATTGTTAAAACAAATTACAGCCATAGAGTTTGCCTACAACATAAGAAATAACAAAGAACGCTGAACCATGACTACATGTCATGCCGGTACTAAACATGAAAAACAAAAAAGATTTTTAAACATAGTATTTCTTGAGGACGCTTGTATTCCAAACATTTTTTAACGGTACTCCTTCTAAAGTCATCAACCGATACGATCCTTGGCGGACTGTTTCGTATACTTGATAGGGGCCTTCCCAGTTTGCAGTGAGCTTGCCATCTGCGTTTCCTTTACCCGTTGCGGCAGTTCGACGAAGGACCAAGTCTCCATCTTCCAGAGGCCGGTAATTGACTCTCTTGTTATATACTTGACTCATACGATTTTTATATGCCGCTAATTTGATGGCAGCCGTAAGCCGCGTTTCAGGTAAGAAGTCTAATTTCTGTCTTAGGAGCAAGTCATTCTGATCCTCACAAAAATGCTGAACACGAAATGTAGGGAGTCCTACTTCAGCCGGAATAACGGCTTCCGAGCCGAAAGCAAGGTTGAATGGCGACTCCCCAGTAGTTTCCCTTGTTGTTGTTCTATTTGCCCATAATATTTCCGGGATCAGATATGCCCACAAGCCCTTCGCATCTTCTACCTTCTTTTTCAATGCCGTTAGTATATGCTTATTTGCGGCCTCCGCCTGGCCGTTTGACTGGGGATGACAGACTGCCGCGTATGCAAATTTTACTTTGTATATGCTGAGGAAGTTCTTAACTGGGTTGCAATCAAATTGGGAGCCGTGGTCAAACACCATTGCTACCGGTAGGCCAAATCGGGTGAATATACTCTTCCAGATAAACTTTTTTACCTCGCCCGCTGTTATTTTTGCTACCGGTTCCGCCTCTATCCACTTGGTGAAGTAGTCAATCCCTACTATCAGGAATTTTCTGCTCCCAGTTGCTGACGTAAAAGGCCCGATAATGTCCATTCCCCATTGTGCAAACGGTATCGGATTTAGAATTGGTGTCAAGTCGTTTGGCGGTTGATTTATTGCCGGCCCAAATTTTTGACATTTATCGCATTTTTTCGCGTACGCTAGAGTATCAGCATTCATTGTTGGCCAGTAATACCCTCTTTTCATTGCTTCCAAGGACATTGATCGGCCTCCGGCATGATTTCCACAATCCCCTTCGTGGATTTCTTCTATCAGCCTAGCTGACTCATAGGCCGATATGCACCTTCGCAATGGTAGCGAGAACCCCCTTTTGTACAGCATTCCTTTGAACATGACAAACCAGATATTATCCTTCTTTATCTTCTGGGCTTGTATTTTATCCGCCGGTAAGACGTTGTGCACTTTGTAGGCCAGCACGCCATCATACCATTCTTGGTCGTTAGTCATGCAATTCACCTCTTTTGGAGTGTTGTCGGGGTCAATACTCCTTCGTTCCAGAAGCTCCACCATTACAGTGCGTTCCAGATCATTGAAGCTTGAACTTGCCAGTTTTGCCAAGGCGTCTGCCTGTGTGTTTTTTGCTCTTGGCACCAATTGTATTACAAACATTTCCAGGTTGTCCGTTATCGCTTTCAACTTGGCCAAGTAGGCCATCATTGTTTGTTCCTTTGCCTCATAAGTGCCGTCAAACTGATTTGCTACCAGTTGTGAGTTAGTCGTGAGTTCTATCCGCTTTGCCTCAGCCGCAACGCATAACTGTACTCCCACAAGTGCTGCCTCATACTCAGCTTCATTATTTGAGGCTTTGAACTTGAATTTGATAGCATATTCGAATATGTCCCCTTGCGGTGATATCATGACGATACCGGCTCCGGAGCCCGTTGATGCTGAGGAGCCGTCAACGGAGACCTTCCACACGCCATTGACTTCTTCTTCTTCGGTGTAGGATGTTTCCACAATGAAATCAGATAATGCCTGAGCCTTTATTGACACTCGTGGCTTGTAAATTATAACGTACTCCGACAACTCTACTGCCCATTTGAGCAATCTTCCTGACGTCTCCATTTTCTGCAAAGACTTCTCTAACGGCTGATTTGTCAAGACTTCGATGGTATGTGCATCAAAATATGGCCGAAGTTTTTCTTGCAGCTAAAACCACCGCATATGCAATTTTCTCTATCAGAGGGTATCGTCTTTCTGCCGCGTTCAGGACATGGCTCACAAAATAAATTGGCATTTATGCTTTCTTTCGTTCCACTATCAGCACCGCTGCAACCGTCTTTGGAGATGCCGAGATATATAACTGCAGGCTTTCTCCCTGTTCCGGCCGTGCTATGGTCGGAAGGGACCTTAGATGGGTTTTGACCACCTCTAATGCCTTTGCCTGCTTTTCCCCCCAAACGAATGTTTTATTTTGCCGGAGGACTACAAAGAATGGTAAGGCCTTACCAGCCGACTTGCTAATAAACCTTGTCAGCGCTGCCATGCGTCCGGTAAGTTTCTGTATGTCCTTTATTGACTTTGGTTGCGGTAGGCTAAGTATAGCTTTTATTTTGTCAGGATTTGCATCTATCCCCCTTTCACTAACCATAAACCCCAAGAATTTCCCCGAACGAACTCCAAAGACGCATTTTTCCGGATTGAGCTTCATCCGGTACTGACGCAAAGTTTCAAACGTCTCCCTTAAATCTGTAACGTGATCAGTGGCTAACCGGCTTTTTACGATGGAGTTGTCAACATGTACTTCTACGTTTCTTCCTTTCTGATTTGCAAAGACTTTGTCTACCAGTTTATGATATGTTGCCCCGGCGTTTCGTAACCCAAATGGCATTGCCTTATAACAAAATACGCCGGTATCAGTAATAAACGCCGCTTTCGTTCTATCCGGTGCATACAGGCTGACTTGATGGTATCCCGAGAAGGCATCCATAAAACTAAGCAAAGCGTGGCCGGAAGTGGAGTCTACCAGCCTATCTATTCGGGGCAGAGGATAGCAATCCTTTGGGCAGGCTTTATTCAGGTCCGTAAAATCCACGCACATCCTCCATTTTCCTGACGGCTTCCTCACCATGACTACGTTTGCTAACCATTCAGGGTACATGCAAGGCTCAATAAACCCCGCCGCTAGCAATTTGTTTACTTCTGCTTGTATCGCTTCTATCTTTTCTGTCGAGAAGTTACGTTTTTTCTGCCTAACCGGCCTGACATTTCTATCCACGCTCAGCTTATGTACTATAACATCTGGGTGGATCCCGGGCATTTCATCTGCCGAGAAAGCGAACACATCAGCGTTCTCCCGTAAGAGTTCCACGACAATGGGTATCAACATCCATGTCGGACCCTACTCGCACTGTTCTTCCCGACACCCCAGGTTGCAACTCGACTTCTATTGTCTCTCCTCCCGACGAAGGACGGGGGACCGCTGCCGGGCGTGTGTCGAAATTCTCCATTGCTAAGTTATGCGCAGATATGGCTCGTCCCCTTTTCTGCATTGCCTGCTCGGCCTGGGGTTGTCGGTTAGGCTGCTTTAGAGCTGTTACATAACACTCCCTGGCCATTGTCTAACCTCCCCTAACACGCTCTGCCTTCCCCAGATTCGAAACATACACCATCGTCAAATGATATGTTGATACTATTCCCTGCACATCATGGATCAGGGGTCTACCGAAAATAGCGTTATATGCTGAGGGCACATCAATTATTAAAAATTCCGTCATGACATCCCTGGCCGCCATGCCTTCGCCAATTCTAACTTGCAAAGCTATACTTTCTTCCGGCCTTACTGTAGATCCGTTGAAACCGATAACGGGATACGATACCGGGGTCAAGTACTTCCGGCCTATCCTCATCGCGTCAAATGCTTCCGCAAACAGGATGTTAGCGGAGCTCCCTCCATCAACCAACACTCGCTTGATGTTGACTCCATTGACCGTCAGAATTAAAACCAATGGATCATCGTGAGGAAATACCAAGCCCTTGGCATCTGCCTCCGAGAAAGATACTGACGGCATCGACGCGGGCCTTGGTCGCTCATCCACACCCAATGCATTCACTGTATGCCTGTGCTCAGACAGACTCTTTTCGCCCCGCTAACTGATCCCCCATGCACCGGACCACCGGTTATAACCTCTATTGTAATCTTGTGACCTGGCGCATTATTCCCTTGACGGTATTCCCCGCTGTGATTACACCGGTAGGTGTCATCTTGCATGGACGAGTCACCTTGCCTTCGATACTCACTTTGTCTGGGTTGTGGGGCTTGCTGCCGACTTGGGCCTGCCTGAGCTCGATACTGGGACAGGTGGCCCTTTCTAATGAGGTCTTCTATGTTTTCTTTCAATTGGGTACATTCTTCCGTATAATGGCCGATATCCCTGTGAAACATGCAATATTTTTTCGTGTCTCGCCCCTTGGTTATCATTGGTGACAGTCGTGTCCAGTCCTCTCTGTGCTGATTTATTGAATATATTGCGGCCCTTGGTGTATTTAGTTGCGTGTAACTGCTGTACCGGCCAAGACCTCTGGGTGGCCTACCGGTTCTTTGTTGGTTTGGTTGCTGTTGCTGTCTGTTTACTTCGCCGGCGTAAGTACTAGGCGCAACATTGTCATTCTGTCTTCGAGAGGGCTCTGATGCCGCTATCTGGCTACTGGTTTTCAATAACTCCTCGCTTTTTATGTATTCATAGGCCTTGCCAAAGGCCACGCCTAAATTCGGGAAGGACTTCCTTGCCATGTATTTTTTGAAATCATTATCTCCCAAACCGTTCATCAAAGCCATTACAGCTATTTATTGCTGTAATTTTGGTATCGTATTAGCCTCACTATTAAATCTCCTTATGAAATCCCTAAGGGACTCGTCTCTTCTTTGCCTGACCGACATAAGCTCTCCAGAAGTTCTCTGCCTTGCACTGTTGCTGATATACTGGCCGGTAAACAGCTCTACCAAGGTATCGAAGCAATCAATTGATCCATTCTCCAAATTGGAAAACCAATCTGAGGCTGGTCCTGTTAGTGTTGTCGGGAACACCTTACACCATACCGCGTCAGTGTCTGTATAAATTAGCATATGGCTTTCAAATGCCGCTACGTATCGCTTGGGATCTCCCTTGCCGTCAAAGGTGCATGCCGGCATTTTTATTCTTTCCATTTGCTGATCCAGTACCTCCTGGGTGAAAGGTGATACTCTCGGCCTGACTATAGCTCTGGCTATACGTCTCACTAGCCCGCTACTTATCTCGTGTTGCCGGGACCCTGAGTCCTCTATTTGCGTACCATGGGTAGGCTGACGCTCACTTGGGACAATTATTCCCCGATTCTGGGGCGGGGGCGGCGGTTGCTGGTCTGCCTGGTTGAATTGGCTCGCTAGGTTCACGATCACAGGAATGGCCGGTATACTAACTTGCCCCTTATTAGCTGCAGCTTCAGCCTCCTTCCTCTTCCGAGACATCGCTTTCATTACCCTTACGGTTACTTCTAACTCCTCAGGGGTAAATTCCTCCAGGGGATTCGGTATCCGTGCTGGACTTCGTTCGGGTGTTACCGGTGTATTCACGGTATTCTTGTGGAGAAGATGAGTTTCATCCTCCACCTCAATCTCAGGTATTGCGTTGACGGTTTTGTTTGCATTAACATTAAGGACGTTACTATCAAACTGACGGTTTTCAGCTTCTGTTATCGGCGTTATGGTTTCCTGGTTTTCTTCCATGACGGGCGAAGGTTATTTGGACGATAGAAGTTATTACTATCCCCTCCTTCTAGCGCCAAGTGTTCCGGGTGAGCTCCGGTACAAATAATCTTCGTGGGTTGGTAAAGGTTTACCGTCCAATTATGCACCTGCACAGTCAACACAGATAAGCTAACCCGGGGGTTATCCGGGAATAACCTCTCCGATGCTAAAGTCAGCAATCCGATAAGGAGAAAGAGTGAAGAGAGAGAAAGTGTTTTAGATATGTAGAGAGAGAGAGAAAAAAAGATTGTACCTTTAGGTGAACATTTGCTTGGGTATATATAGGGAAACAACCAAGCTGGTGCCACCTATAACGATAGGTGGCAAACCGACCCTCTAGGCAGCAGGTGCCTACGTGGCCTCAAGCAGCTCTCCACGTGGCTGTTTGGAAAGGCCGTTATGGATATTTGAGCTTTCTTACTAATCAACAGTTGTTTAGCGGTATTAGAAGATATTACCGGCTAATTAGCTTTTACTACCGGTATTATCCCGTACAATTACACACCAACATATTACCTGCTTAGTCATCATATAAGATAAATAAAAAATTTAGATGTAACAAGTAAGTCGAAGAGTAGATATTTTATCTTGTACTCAGTATGTTTCTTTTATAGAGACTCTATATTACGTAGTCAAAGATATCTATTACGGAGTACTCATTTGGCCAGTAATAATAAATGATCATGTATGTTAACGAACAATTCATACCTTGAGTTGGGCAAACAAGTTACTGATAAGCTTAGCAGCAAAGACTTCGGGAGTCCAAATGATGTTTTCGTGCAAGAGGTAATAGGAAGAGTAATCGTTATTTCCAGCTCCCACCAAAAACAAGTACTCAGGAAGTACTTTGTGTGCTTTACGCCCAATTTCGGTCTCCAATTGAGGCAAAATCTTGTTCTTAAAATTCTTAATTTGATTGTTCATACTTGTAACACCCTGTATTTAAAGCAAAGATATACTTGTAAAACAGAGGAATTACAGGGTCCATCAATATTATTTACTCAACGTCCCATGCAAAAAGGTTACAAAATGATACATGAGTAAATGTCATAATGTTATTAAATGACTCACAAGTCACAACCATCACAAGAGTCATGTCATAATGTAACTACTTATATGTACGGTACGGTACTTTATAAAACTTAGGTTGTTACTTAAGTTTTTACTTCATCTATTCCAAAATACATTTTGATTTTTTTTCACGGTTAATTTGATATTATTACTCTGTGATACATTGATCTTAATTATGATTAGCTTACTCAACAATCAATTTCTTCATTAATTAATTAGTTCCTCCTTAAAAATGAATTTTAACTATGATCAACATTTTTTACTCTACTTAAAAATATTGCGTGATAAATGGGTCAAATAATATATATACTCCGTAACTTACGAATAATTGTTAATCAATCATAAGATGAACACGGAATAAATAATAAAAGTCGACTTCTACATTTTCATTCAATCTTAACATGAATAAGGAACAACCAATTACAAGTCAATTTTGGGTTTCTACATTTTTCATACGAATTCCAAAATTACTTTTTTTTGGCAAAAACAATGAAATAGGTTCAGACAATATAATTTTAATTTAGATCTTACACTCCAAGAGTATATATATTATTGTGGTGAATCAATGCAATATAATTTCCATTATAATTTCAAATCATTTGATAGCTAAAATACACAAAACTTGAAGAATTCCAATAAAGGAAATAAATTAATTAAGCTCATTATTAGAATCTAGTATGTGCCCTAATGTGTTCTTTTATTGGTGGGAGTGCAATGCAAGAATTAAACCATGATAACTCAAACTTCCTTTAAAAAGAAATTATAATGTATGTTTACCAGTAAAACACCAGTTACATCAAGGATGCCCGAACCACCGGACCCGAAATTAACACCATGAACAATAGATTTACCCTTAGTATTAGGATCACAGAAGGGTGGAACAAGAGGAAGCTTAAGGTGATCGGCAATAAGATCGGCTACATTCTTTCCATTCGAAAATCGACCCGTTGGACCCAATGCAAGATCAATACCATATGGTAAATAATTTGCCTTGGCAAAATTTCCAAACAAATTATTGTTGTTACCATTATCAACAATTGAGCTCCCAAAAATGAACATTCCCCGCAAATTACTTCCGTTGTTTAAATTTGTTGGCGAGGCGTCGACGACGACATTGCTATAGCTAGCCAATACAAAGAAAGAAAGGGTGATGAAGAGATTTATGGAAATGGAATTGCTATTTGGAGTTCTAGACATTCTATAAATGTTCTTTCTTTTTTTTTTGTGAAAAAAAATAAAATAAAAATGTGTGTTTAGGATTGTTGATTTATGTCTCAAAAAATGATCGTGTGCAAATACATACAAAAATTAAATAATAATGTGCGTATGAGTCGTCGAGAATTGGTAGAGTGATTAGCGAACCTTTGCATTTCCTTTTTATAGACACAATTTACATTTGCATGGTTGGATTTTTGTGAGCATTTAGTACATTTATTCTAAAATTGGTCTCTTTATTTAATGTTTGTCTGGATTTAACTTTAACTTTGACAATACTTTTCTCTCAAACATATTTTAATATAATAAGGAAAAAAAATATTGTAACATAATAATAAAAATTAATACTACTATATGTTTTTTACTTTCTTTCTGGGATCAAGTTTAGTAAATTATTTGCAATATAAAGTTATATAGATTTTCTCTCAAACATATTTTAATATAATAAGGAAAAAAAATATTGTAACATAATAATAAAAATTAATACTACTATATGTTTTTTACTTTCTTTATGGGATCAAATTTAGTAAATTATTTACAATATAAAGTGATTGAATAGAAAACATCGATAAAGATGGAACCTTAAAAATAGTAGCTTACAACTATTTAGAGACAGAAAATGTTGAAAAATGACCGTATCAATATATCATGCTTGTTTGGAAGATTTATATTTTGAGTTTTGCTATATTTAATTTTATACAACGATGGGGCATTTCAATGAGATTCACATTTTTTTTTATTGCATGCAACTTAGCTAGTATATAGCTCTCTCTAATTTCAATAAGAATTTCACATTTCTCGCAAAAACTTGTATAAGGTCTAGAATTGTATAGAGACAAGTGAAAGACTTCTTTTAATAACTAAATCGTGTATATATATAGTAAAATCACGCGTCATTTTGAAGAACAATTAGTTAACTAGCTCTTTTTTCAACAACTTTATAATCACAATTCTTACTCCTATTAAAAAAAATCACAATTCTTAGAGTTTCGTTTTGTATTTTCTTCTAATTATATTGTACTTCGTAATGAGTATTTACTACTCGTAGCAATTTTACTATGTGATTTGCAACTTCTGTTAGGATTTAAGAGCGCAAGCGGAAGCACAAAATGATATAGAGAAATAAATAGATAAAAGATGGACAAGAAGAGTAATAAGAGACACACAAGTTTAACGTGGGAAAAACCCTCAAATGAGGTAAACAACCCACCAACAACGAGTACTAATTATCCAATATATGAAAAAGGGTATGAGAGTACAACCCCGAAGGGTACAAGAGTATGGTATGACTCTCTAGATTATATTGGATCTAATTCTCAAAGAGAGCTAAGAAACTCACTAATGAGCTAGTAGTTGTGTCTTGTGTCATGTCCTCAAAACAAGAGGAATATGATGGATATATATACTACAAATGTAAGCCTTGACCTTAGAGAGCAAGTATAATAACCTTGGAGGCCAAGGGTCATCATGCCTTGGAGACCAAGGATATAGTAAGTAGTAATAATAACTTGCTTGTGACTTAATTTGTGACATGTACCCAACAACTTCAATGGTATTTATTTCTACAAGTTTCTTTACCAATACTATTACTATCATTTATACTTTATGAGACAATCACATTTATGTGAAAATAAATGTATATAATACAAAAAAGGAAAGGAGATTATATTATGTGACATGTTGAGCTAGCTCGAGATTGGCGGTTGGATTCTACTCCATGTAATTAGCGATCGATATAATTGCGCCATCTATTGTGTGTCTTTACTCTCTAGTGATGTTCAGCACTTCAAATTTGATGCCTCAAAATTGGCTTATTGACCAAAAAAACATTTTTTAAAAAAAAAAGTTACTTATGGTTTTGAAATTCATTGAAATTTGAAATTTTTTAACATGGGCTTATGTTACTGGTATAAAAAAAAAATGAGTATTATACATATAAAACAAGGAAGTCAATTCATAAATTCTCCTCCAAATACCTCCTTTAATTATGAAAAAAAAAAATAGCAAATAAAATTAATTACTTTATAATGTGAAAGGACTATTTCATGATTATAATTGAAAAGATACAAAAGCCCTAAATTGTCGAGTTTTTGTACATAGATTAGGGGTGGGTTTGAGCAAGTTGATGAAGATTGATAGGATAGGCTTCGGACTGGTCGCGAGAAGTATAAGCCTTAGTTGCTATGGCAGCGCTTAGAGATTCTGTGTTGTGTTGGCCATCAAAGTAAACATAGCTTCTCCTGTCTTCACATACATTGCCATTTTCTTTGCAAGACAACCCATTTAATGAAACTTCACAACAAGGGCCACTCACATTACTGAAACCTACACAAATAGAATATATATACCAATCATCTATCAATATTCGAGCTTATTATTATAAGCCATGTTCGGCAAAATTAATTGTTATCACTTATATATTTATTTGAGATAGAAATTGTACCTATTGAATTCGCGTTGTTTATGATGTCCGTAATGATTTTCACTGAATTGATGACAATAAAATTAGAACCAGACAATTGGGGTTTGACCTGATTGACCATAGATATCAACTGATCATAAAATATAGTAATGACAGCATTTGGTCCTGGTAAGCATCCTTGGCCTTTGCTCACAACAGGGCTGCATCCTAAGGGATACACTGATAGCACTAAAAAATTCCTTGCTCCCAAGTTGTATAATCTCTATTAAACATCAAACGCGTTAGTAGTACAACAAAATCAACATAATTAGCCAACTATCGACATATCCTCCTTTCATCTAGAATTGGTTGTCACGTTAAAAGTATAATATGAAATAGTGATAAGTCTACCTTGAGTTGAGCAGAATAAGCAGAGATAAGTTTTGCAGCAAAGGCTTGGGGAGATTGAGTAAGCTGTCCTAGTAAAAAGTAATTTAGAAGGTAGTCATTGTTTCCAGCAGCAAGAAGAAACAAATAATCAGGGAGTATCTCCTTTCTTTGACATCCAAGCTGGCTTTCTAATTTTGGCAAGGTCACTGCCTCAAAGTTTGTAAGTTGCTCATTCAAGCTGATCACCCTCCCCTGTATTATTTCAGAGTTTGTGAGTTCATTTGTTCGTGTAATAAACTAACTATTATTGACTGTTAGTTGCATGTATTGATGATAGTAAATTTTCTCGGATTATTTATTTTTGATAAGTTAGGATATAATATTGTTGTTTTCAAACAATTATTTATGTTTCTTTGTACAAATTTGATGGAAGAGCATAGGCAAATTGAAAGTTTTCATAAGCATATCAAATTTTGGTAAAAAAGGTTACATGGAGATCAGGTTGCTGTTTGTCATCTGTTACTGTAACACCCTGACCTCAAACAAATTAGAAGACTACTCCCAACCAAGCACGCTTAACTGTAGAGTATCTTAGTATATAAGCTTCCTAAAAGAAAGATGCATCTTATTGATATAAGTAGTATATCAAATCCTTTTAAAGCAATAATGAGGGGTATTACAGTTACAACCTTTAAACTTAATTGATTTAACATGTGAAATCGACATGTTGCTAGTTCTTATCATGTGTATATTATTGAAACATGGAAAATGAGGTAATTAAAACAGAATAGTTGGATAAACGGACAATTTCCTACTTTTCCTCCTAAAAAATAAAGTGACGGGAAACAATTCAAAAGTAGTTAACTTTTTTATGGGGTGTTGTTACTTAATACTAGTAGATGGCTAGCACATTATCAAACACACTAGCACACGCATGATGTCATTACATGACTATAACTTAGATAAATACTCTGTAATTGAATAATTCTACCATATATAGAAATAGTACAGAACTTTATTTGATTTAGTAAAATGAGAGAGTTAATTATATTTACCGCAACTAGGCCAGATTCATCTAGGATGCCGGAGCCGCCGGAGCCGAAGTTGACACCGTAAAGGATTGAATCCCCTTGAGTTTGAGTATCAGCAAAGCTTGGAATCAAAGGAAGCTTAAGATAATCACCTATAAAATCAGCAAAATTCTTCCCATTTGAGAATCGGCCCGTCGTTTTTGTTGCACCGTCTATACGAAAATCGATACCATATGGTAGATAATTGGCCTTGGCTAAGGTACCAAAAACATTGTTATTGTTTCCATTGTCAACTACTGAACTACCAAAAATGAACATTCCCTTATAACCGCCTCCTTTTTTAGGCATGTTTTTTGCATTGCAAAAACAAGCCAATGCAAAGAAACAAAGGGAGATAATTCTTATGTAATTGCTATAAATGGCCATGAAATTTACTTAAAGTAGCTATAATTTGATGTACTACTCCGTATATTTTGATGAAATGATAGGGGTATATGTAGGAAAATTGATCTTTAAATCTTGGAAAGTGGACAAATCAATGGTCTAATTTTAATAAAGATTTAATGCTTAGATATTAATGGGGCCTAGCCCTGCCCTCTCCTTCACCCCAAAAAAAAATGCGTAGATATTAATAAAATTAAAAATAAATAAATAATTATAACGATGTGTTGAAATTAATTAATGATCAAAACATTCATTGGAAAAGACAATATTTTAAAATATGGATTATATTTGGGTATTACTTCGTCATATTAATTGGAGTAATTAATATACTGTTATATTCTGTATTATGCTTCTCTAAGCTACGTAGTATGTAAGACAGGAAAGAGGTCCTAAATATAACCTTAAAAAAATTGGCAAGTCGTCAGAATTCGGTGGATTATCCTTTTCTTAAATTTTGGAGATTTAGTAGTTGGGATTTCTTACGAAATTATGAAGAAAAAAATATTGATCCCATCTGTTATTCATGATGGATAATTTGAATAATTGTACTCATATTAGCTAATTATCTAACACAAGTTGGGCACAATTGGCTATATCTAAATATTTTATGTATTTATGGTATAACTGATTGCATGTGATGATGTTTCTTTGTAAACTACAAGCAAATTAATCATAAATTTTACTTACTCTGCGATATAGAATATATCCTAAACTAATGACATATATTATGGTATAACATTCTAATTTAAGATCTCTTATACAGTGAAACAAATTGCTAGCATTGCACGATATGTTAATGTTGCTTTGTTGTCCCTAATGATACAAAACTTGATACAGAGTACGTGCATCCAAGCAGTCATTTATTTGTTAGTGTGATAATCTTGTGTTAGCCGGCCATATTTTTAAAGAAAAGATACACGCTTACAAATTACAATTAAGTCGGTCTTTAGACATCGTAGCTAGTATAAATGTATAATGCCCCAGTGCGTTTTTGGTGCGGCCAGCCGCACGGTGTGGCAAGGTGCCACGTCAATAACCCCTCTAATAACCCCTAAAGTAATCCCTTTAGTAACCCCACTTAAATAACCTTTTAAGTAACCCCACTTAAGTAACCTTTTAAGTAACTCTCTAAGTAATCCCTCGGTAACCCCATTTAAGTAACCCTTCAAGTAACCCCTCAATAACCCCTTCTAGTAACCCCCGACCTATTAACCCTTGACCCACCACCACCCCCAATACGCCACTAGCCCCACCCCCAATACACCATGCCACCACCACCATACACTGAACCCACAAACAAACATAGATCCAACCGAACCCATAACCAAATCGTAAAAAGAAAAAAAAAATAAAAAAAAAATAAATAAATAAATCGAACAAATACCTTTAAAATTAACAATGGCTTCGAATTTCACTTTAAATATGGCTAAAAAGGTCAAATTCGACCATGAAAACTCTAGATCTAAAGTTTTTATGGCCTAATTTGGCCTTAAAAACCTTTAAATTGTTTTTCAGCGACAATAACGAGGAGCTCCAATCTTGAAAACTCGAACTCAACTTCTCATCAATGATTCAACGATTATCTGTTCATCAAAAAATTCAAATTCTGGAGAAAAAGAAAAGAGGAGAGAGATAGAGGAGACAGAGAGAAGAGAGAGAAAGAAGTATCCCCAACTTAGAAGAAGAAAAGAGGAGAGAGAGAGAGAGAAAGAGGAGGGAGAAAAGAGAAGAAAATGGTTTTTTTTGTTTAATATTGTGGTTGGCCGCAAGGTGTGGCCAACCACATATGAAACTTTGTGTTATATGCCCTGCGTCTATTTTCACTGGATAAGCACAAATTGTAGCTAATTGGTAAATCCATTAACTCGCTCGAAACATAAATTTTTTATTTATTTCATGAAAAAAAAACATGGGAATTTTAAGTGTTTAACCCACACCAAGGATATCGATCAATATAGATCATTGAGCCAATAATGTCAAATAAAAAAGAGGAACATTAATGAATCTCAAATCAAACAAATGGCATAATTCGTAGAGTTTAGAACTAAGTGCAAATTCGAGTGTTGGCGATGAGAAAATCGGTGAAGATTAACCGGAAAAACTTCGGACTTGTCACGAGAACCATAAACCTTAGCTGCTATGGCAACGCATGCGGATTCTGAATAATGATTGAGATCAAAAAAGGCATAGCGTTTCCGATCATCGCAGGTGGTGCCATTAACCTTGCATGACGATCCAGTTGATGTAAGTTCACAACAAGGATCATTCACATTGCTCAAACCTACGTACAATTATTTCGAATTACCAAAACATCTCATCAAGTGTGTATAACCTTGTTACATAGTGCCATACAAGATAAGAAAAAATTGTACTAGGCCAAATCTTCAAAAGCAACATTTTTCAGGTTTTCGTAAAGGCTATTTCCAATGCTATACGTCACAAATTAATTGTTAACATTTGACTTTTTAAAGTCAATATTATAAAATTTGAGCTACATTTGTATCTAGTTTCCATTCTCCACGTTATCTAGAGTATACGTGGCATAATAAACTAATAACATAAGGCAATACTACGTAACATCATTTTTTATAAGAAATGAGATTTATTTGAGACAGAGATTGTACTACCTGTTGAATTCCCGTTGTTTAGAATATCTGTGATGACTTTAACAGAATTGAGAATCATAAATTCTGAACCAGGCAATTCGTGTTTCATCTGTTTAACCTTGAAAATCAACTTATCATAAAATGCAGATATGTAGGCATTTAGTTCTGGTAAGCATCCTCTGCCTTTGCTAACTGGAGGGATGCATCCTAGGGGATATGCTGATAGCAATAGAAAATTCCTAGCTCCAGCCTTGTATAATCTCTATCGAATATCAAATCACCAAATAACATATGAAAAAACGACAATTAGATAGTAATCGGCAAATACTCCTCCCTTCCAAAATTAATTGTCATAGGGAAAGTGTAACACAATATATGAAGTATATATATAGCTCACGGGTATGAACTACTATGTAATGTAACAGTTAAATTCTGCGCATACAAGCAGATTGAATAGTATATATACAATTTTATGGTTTATAAACATTTTACGTACCTTGAGTTGAACAGAATAAACATCGATAAGCTTTGCAGCAAAGGCTTGGGCAGATTGAGGAGATTGAGAAGCGTTTTTGGGGGAAAGTAATAATTGAAAAGTGCAGTCATTGTTTCCAGCAGCTACCAAAAATAGATAATCTGGGAGTATCTTATCTCTTTGACGTTTCAACCAGCTTTCTAATTTTGGCAAGGTCACCCCTTCAAAGTTTGTAATTTGCTCATGTAAAGAGATCACCTTTCCCTATTTTATTAATAAGACGAAAGGAGAATTGAAAAGAGTTTGTGAGTTCTTCTGTTTTTGTAATTACTATTCCTAAGTTGACCTGACATTTACTTACACAGATAAACCCAATCCTAAAAAAAAAAGACTACAAAATAATTCGTCTCAAATTAATTAACCTGACCTAAACAAACTCGTTTGCCTAGTCTAGGCACACCATATATTTGACAAAAAGATATACGAATTGAAGTATATTATATACATATACATATACATATACATATACATATACATATACATATACATATACATATACATATACATATACATATATATATATATATATATATATATATATATATATATATATATATATATATATATATATATATATATTGGCAATAGTACAACATATAATAAAATTGAGTAAGGCCTCGTTTTCTTCACCTTATTTTTGCTGAACTGAAATTATTTTTACTGAAACAAAATTATATTTGCTGAACTTAAATTATTTTTACTGAACTTAAATTAATTTTACTGAACTTAAATTATTTTTGTTGAACTGAAATTATTTTTACTGATTTTCTATTATAATTCTTCTTTAAGAAAACTGAATTTTACTGAACTGAAATTATTTTTACTGAACTGAACTTATTTTTTCTAGAATTAAAATTATTTTTACTTAATATTATTTTTTTAAGGTGAAGAGAACAGGGCCTAAGTTTAATTATATTTACCCAAATTGCGCCGGTTTCATTAAAAATGCCAGAGCCACCAGAAGCGAAGTTGACACCAGGCCCGTAGATGAGGGTGTGCAAAGTGTGCTACTGCTCAGGGCCCCAAAAAATTAGAGGGCCCAATAACGTTGTAAGCTGGTTTTGATGGCCTAGAAATCAGTTTTTCAACTCTCTCACTTCCTAAAGTCACGCTCATTAAAACTCTACAAATTCTCAAATCTCAATTGCACAGTCATTATTTAATTTCTATATTTCATCTTCTTCCTTTAGTTTCTCATTAAATTTTATTTCTTTTCCAAAATATCAATTAAATTCTATACTTCCCCACTTTTCCATACAAGACTGTCATCAATTATATTTAGAAATTCCTAAAAAAAATCAAACTACTCTTATAATTGGTTTCATCTATACTACTCTGCAAATTGCAATTTGAAGTGAATTACGAGTAGTGGAGTGCCTTAAGTATGTTTTTTTTTTTTTTTCCTTTTCTTTTTTGGCAAAGTTGATTAATTTATTTTCTTCAGTATTTTCTAATCAAGCAACCACGATTCACGCATTCAACATTTCAACTTTCCCAATTCCCATTCAATCAATTCAACCTTCCATATTAATTTCTCCATGTTTCCAATTTCCTCCATAATTACATCAATCAACTTCTATGGAAAATTGTATTGCATATTTTCCCATTCAAGGAATTTCAACGGAAAAAAAAATAAACTCATTCAAGAAAACAATTTCAATATTCCGAATTTCTTGTATTCAAACGGTAATTATTTTCCCCTATATATGGGTTATCTTCCATTCAATCATCTTCATCCATCTAATCCCAATTGATACAATTATACTTTATACAAAATCAAAAACGAATTGAAGGGTTGAAGCAATTTTTTTTTTGCTTTTGAGGGGAATGAATTGAAGCAATTGAAGTCATCGATTTTTTGGCAAAGTTGATATTTCGGCCCTGCTAACTGCTGTGAATGAATCGTGTGTTGTGGTAAATTTCTGATTTTTGTTTTTAATTAATTCTGGGTTTGATAATTTCAATTGAAGCAATTTTTAGTTCAATTTTTTTTTTTTATATTTCGGCCCTGCTGACTGCTGTGAATGAATTGTGTTGTGGTAAATTTCTGATTTTTGTTTTTAATTAATTCTGGGTTTGATAATTTCAATTGAAGCAATTTTTAGTTCAATTTTTTTTTTTTATATTTCGGCCCTGCTGACTGCTGTGAATGAATTGTGTTGTGGTAAATTTCTGATTTTTGTTTTTAATTAATTCTGGGTTTGATAATTTCAATTCTCAATTGAAGCAATTTTTAGTTCATTTTTTTTTTTTTGATATTTCGGCACCTTCAGTTTCAATCATGGACTGCAGTCTGCAGAAGCCCACAAATCAGATCAACAGACCACAATTTGGAATTTGCTCATTACTTTGATTCAAGGCTCAAACATATTAACTGAGCGGCTGAAAATTTAAGCACACAAGGTTAACTTTAGGCTTTAGCAATCGATAGTATGGTTTATTTTACAGATTTTGCCTCTCCAACTGACTGCTGTGAATCAGTTAATGAATTGTGTGCTGTGAATGAATTGTGTGCCGTGAATCGGTGAATGAATGAATCTTCATTGTTATTTTTGATTTATTTGTTTTTAATGTCAATTGAAGCAATTTTTAATTTTTGATTTTGTTTATACTCTTCTGTATCTAACGCAATTTTATTTTTTGATTTTTGAAGGTCCAAATTGGTCGTATTCTTTTGAACAAAGATTGAGAATCAAAGTTATCGAGTAATTCGCCAATTTGTCCAATTGAATGAAATAAAGCTTCTGCTTTCCAGGTTTTTTCAATCCATATATATGATACTGTAATTTTTGTTTTTTTTTTTTTGCGATTTTGAGATTATGCCTCCTAGAAAGTATGAATCTGGGTCTCAAAAGCGTAACAAAAAGAGAAAATTGGAAGTGTTAATTAATTCTCAAAAAGGTTCTCTTGATAAATTCGTTATAATAGAACCTCAAGTTCCTCTTGTTGAGCCCGTTGATGATGTCCCTATTGAGAATAATAATGTTGATGTTGATGATATTAATAATGTTAATGTTGATGATATTAGTAATGTTAATGTTGATCTTGTTATTGATATGCCTATTGCGGAGAATGTTGATGATGTGGATTATATTTTGGATGATGTGCCTAGTGTTAATTGCAATGTTGACGATGTGCCTATTGAGAATGATAATAATGCTGAAAATATTGATGATATGCCTTCTGATAATGATAATGTTGATCACCGTGAAACTAGTTATGTGCCTAATATATATGATCCTAGAGTTTGGGATGGTCTTGATTCTAAAATGATTGATTTATTAGTGAAAAATGGTCCTAAAAGAGATAATTCTATTGTGAAAGGTCCTAAAGATAAATCTTCAAGACGATTTACGGCTAACTTGTATACTAGAGTTTTATCAAACGGTGAGAAATGTGATAGGGATTGGCTTGTTTATTCCAAAGAGCTTGATAGAGTTTATTGTTTTTGCTGTAAAATATTTAAAAAAGGGATGGGAAGAGGACAATTGACAAATGAAGGATTTTCAGATTGGGGGCATGTAGGCTTTAGACTTAAAGAGCATGAGACAAGCATAGATCATGTTAAGAATATGACTACTTGGTATGAGTTGCGTCTTAGGTTTCAAAAGAATCAAACTATTGATAAGACGGCTCAAATGCTAATTGAAAAAGAAAAAGACCATTGGAAGAAAGTAATGCAAAGAATTATTTCAATTGTCAAATTTCTTGCCAAACATAATCTAGCCTTTCGTGGTTCAAATGGGAAACTATACCAAAAAAGTAATGGTAATTTTTTGGGCTTGATTGAAATGTTGGCGGAGTTTGACCCAATCATTCAAGAACATGTCAACCGTATTACTAATAATGATAGTCACTTTCATTATTTAGGTCATACAATTCAAAACGAGTTAATACTTTTGCTTGGTTCTGCAATAAAAAATGAAATCATTAGAAAGATAAAGCAAGCAAAATATTTCTCGGTAATTCTTGATTGTACTCCCGATGTTAGCCATCAAGAGCAAATGTCATTGATATTAAGATATGTGAATGTCTCTACTTGTAATGTTTGCATTGAGGAATCTTTCTTAGGATTTTTGAATGTAAATGATACAACTGGCCAAGGGCTTTTTGATGTTTTACAAAATGAATTGAAAAATCTTGATCTTGATATAATGGATGTGCGAGGACAAGGCTATGATAATGGATCTAATATGAAAGGAAAACATCAAGGAGTTCAAAAGAAATTTTTGGATTTAAATTCTAATGCTTTTTATACTCCTTGTGGTTGTCATAGTTTAAACTTGACATTATGTGATATGGCTAACACATGTAGTAAAGCTAGAGACTTTTTTGGAGTCATCCAACGTATATATACAATTTTTACAGCTTCTACTAAGAGATGGCAAATCTTGAAAGACAATGTAAAAGGACTAACTGTTAAGTCTTTGTCATCTACTCGTTGGGAAAGTCGTGTTGAAAGTGTTAAGGCTATTAGATTTCAAATGTCAGATATACGAGAAGCTTTACTTCAAGTAGCCGATAGCAATGATAAGGATTACAATATAAAGAGTGAAGCTAAATCCTTAGCAAATAATGAGCTTGGTGATTTTGAGTTTTTAATTGCAATAGTAATTTGGTATGAAATACTATTTGCAATTAATTTAGTAAGCAAGCTATTACAATCAAAGGATATGCTTATTGATGTGGCTATAAAAAAAATAAGAGGGTTGATTTCTTTTTTTAAGGGGTATAGAGAAACTGGTTTTTATGATGCTTTGAGTAAGGCTAAGGAAATTGCTATTGAAATGGATATTGATCCTATATTTCCCCAAAAGCGTGAAATTAAAAGAAAAAAACATTTTGATGAGAATCCAAGCACTTCATCAAATGCTCCTCTATCTCCAGAAGAATCATTTAGAGTTGATTACTTTCTTTATATTGTTGACCAAGCTATTAGTTCTCTTTATAAAAGATTTGAGCAATTTGAGGAATATGAAAATATTTTTGGTTTCTTATTCACTCCTCAAAGGATGAAGTCATTGGATGATTTAAGTTTGAAATCCTCTTGTTTGAAATTTGAAAATGCACTTATGTCTAATGAAAAATCAGATATCGATGGGAATGAATTATTTGTGGAGTTGAAGTTGCTTAAAGAAATTTTGCACAATGACATAAAAGGACCTTTTGATATCTTGATATTTTTGAATGATGTGGGTTGTTTTCCTAATGCTACTATTGCATATAGAATTTTGTTGACTATTCCTGTGACAGTTGCAACTGCAGAAAGGAGTTTTTCAAAATTAAAGCTATTGAAGTCATATCTTCGTTCTACGATGCTACAAGAAAGACTTAATGGATTGGCGATGATAGCAATTGAGAATGATATTCTAGAGAAAGTGGAATATGAAGACTTGATTGATGATTTTGCCTCAAAGAGCGTTAGAAGAATGTCACTTTTCAAATAAATAGAAGATAATATTATTAATATAGCTTAAGTTGATATGAGCCTTGAGTTGTATTTAGTTACTATTATCAACATGAATAAAATATCCGAATTTAATTTTGCGTAATTGAATATGTCATTGTTATACGAAAGCATTTTTATTTTGCAATGTATATATAGGAAAATTGTGCATTATCAAAATTATAGATTAAAAAAATGTATAATTTTAACATTATTAAGGGCCCCTTTTTCGATTTGGAACAGGGCCCCCAAAATCAATGCTACGGCCCTGGTTGACACCGTAAAGGATTGAATCCCCTTGAGTTTGAGTATTAGCAAAAGAAGGAATCAAAGGAAGCTTAAGATGATCACCGATTAAATCAGCAACATTCTTCCCATTTGAGAATCTGCCTGTTGCTTTTATTAGACCAAGCTTAAAATCAATACCATATGGTAAAAAATTGGCTTTGGACGTGCTACCATTAAGGTTGTTATTGTTTCCATTGCCGACTGCTGAGCTACCAAAGATGAACATTCCCTTAAACCCGCCTCCTTTTCTAGGCTTGTTATTTGCACTGCAAAAACAAGCAAATGCAAAGAAACAAAGGGAGACGATGATACGTAAGTGATTACTTAAATTTATAGCCATGTTTGAAGTGTTTCTATATTTTGATGAAATGAAAGGGGTATATATATAGCCAATATAATGTAGGAGGAATAATTGATTGATAAATTTTTGAAAGTGCAAATTTTAAATGATTCAACTAGTATTTGACGCAAGCGATGTCCTGGGTCATTATATGGGATTATATATATATATATATATATATATATATATATATATATATATATATATAATAGCTTAATTCCGACGGACCCAATATTCCGTCGGAAAAAGGGAAATTTACGACGGATTTTTAATTCGTCGGAAATTTCCGACGAATTCATCGATTCCGTCAAAAATCCGTCGGAACTTTCCGACGGAATAAATATCCGTCGGAATTTTTGTATGTTCCGACGGAATTTTCCGTCGAAAATTACCTTTTCCGACGGATTTATAGTCCGTCGGAAATTTCCGACGGAATAATCCGTCGGAACATATTTTTTTTTAAAAAAAAAACCATTTCCGCTACAAAACCCTAAACAAACTTAAGGAGCCTCTTTTCTCTTCTCCTCTCTACTCTCTCTCTTCTCCGTTCCTCTGTTTCTCTCTCTTCTCGTTCTCCTCTCTGCTTCTCCCTCTTATCTTCTTCACTTTCCTCTCGTTTTCTTTTCTCGATCTCCTCTCGTTCTCCTCTCTGTCTTTCCTCTTCTCTCTGTTCTCTCTCCTCTCTTTCTCCGTACTTTCCCCTCTTTCGACCACCACACCACGGCATCAACAACAACACAACCACCGTCACCAAACACCACGGCATCAACAACAACACAACCACCGTCATCAATCACCACCGTCATCAACAACCAACACACAAACGACATCAACCAACTACTTGAAAGGTTTTTAGGCCAAATTCGGCCATGAAAAGTTTAGATCTACACTTTTCATGGCCGAATTTGGCCTTGTTAAACCGTTTCCGTGTTGATATTTGAAGCATATTTCAATTTCAGGTATGTTTTGTGGTTTAATTTTTCGTTTTTGTTTCCGATTTTTTTTTTTTTTAAATATGGATTTCGGTGGTGGTGGTGGGTGTGGCTGATATGCGTTTAGGTGGTTAGGGTTTGGGTGTTTAGGTGGGTGGATCTGGGTATGGGTGAGGGTGGGGTATGGGTGTTTTGGTTAGAGTTCGGTATGGGATCTGGGTCATTTTAAGGGTGGTTAGGTTAGGGTTGTGGTGGGTCTGGTGGGTGGTTTAGTTCGGGTTAGGTGGGTTAGGGTTGAATGGGTTAAGGTGGTGGTAGATCTAGGTTATTGGGTTAGGGTCGTGGTGGGTCTGGTGGGTGGGTTAGTTCGGGTTAGGTGGGTTCGGGTTAAATGGGTTAAGGTGGTGGTGGGGGTTGGACGTGGTGGTGCGTGGTGGTGTGGGGGTGGGAAGGGTTTTTTTTTTTGGCTTGTGGGGTGGCAGTGGGGGTTGGACGTGGTGGTGTGGGGTGGGTTTTTTTTTAATTTTTGGCTTGTGGGGTGGCAGTGGGGGTTGGACGTGGTGGTGGGTGGTGGTGTGGGGTGGGGTTTTTTTTTTATTTTTTTTGGTAGAAGTTTCCGACGGATTTGGTTTCCGTCGGAAATTTACGACGGACTTTTCCGGGACCCAATTTGTCTTCCGATGCATGATTTTCGTCGGAAATTTCGTCGGAAAAGTCCATTTTTCCTACGAAAGGTTTTCCGACGACACATTCCGACGGAATTCCGTCGGAAACCCTATTTCCGACGGAAAACATGGTGTTTCCAAGGAATTTTTTCCGTCGGAAAACGGCACTTTTCTAGTAGTGTATAAAACTTAAATGAATTAGCGTGTACTATAAAATTTGAATTAATTAGCTGGTACTCCAACACTTTAACTTGAATTGATTAGCTTAATTGTGGTAAAATTAAATTCGGGTATTTAGTCTTGGTTTAAATTAAATATTTTTTAGTCTTGGTTTAAAATAAATGATTAACAGCTCATTTCTTTTTCTATCACGTATTCATTTGTTTTACTTTTGTATCAAGTTACCATAGCATTTTAATGTTTAGGGTTTAAATCTTACCAAATGTAGATATTTGAAGGTTGACATCCGGCCCTTACTTTAGCTTAACCATACTTTTTCTAAGCATATGACCCGTAAATAATTAGATAGAACCCAAAAAAGGAAAAAAAAAAAAAAAAAAAAAAAACGAAAGAAAGAAAAATGAGAGCACTAGTCATTTTCGTACTCACCTAAAATCCATGTTTTATTATGTTTCGTAACATGCATGGCAGCAAGGTGCCCTTGGCCCGTTCTGCCAAAAATACCTCCATGATTTCCACGGGAGTTGCGAGGCTAGTAGGCTACGTCCCGCGTGGGAAAAGTAATTGATGGAACTACTTGTAGCAAGGAAGATTCTAACACTACTCTCATGTTCACTACTAAAAATTAAGGTTTTTGCGACCGCCTCTTACGGTCGCAGAAAATAGCAAAAACGGTCGCAATTTATAATTGCGACCGTCAACGGTCGTAAAGGGGTGGTCGTTATTTACTTGGTCGCAAAAATAAATTATTACGACTATTTGACGATCACAGATTTATTGCGACCGTTTTTATTAATTTCAACGACCGCAACGGAAACGGTCGTAAATATAAACAATTGCGACCGGTAAAAGAAGCGGTCGCAATTTTGGAAATTAGCGACCGCTTTTGGCCGTCGCTAAAAGAAAAAAAAACAAAAAAAAAAAGAAAATTCGCCCCATCCCTGCTCTTCACAACCACGCCCCCCACCGCTTCTCACACCCAAGCCAACTCCACCCACTGCCCCTTTCCCAGCCAACCACCTTTACCCACCACACTGCACACCTCGAAAACACCACCCAATCACCTCGAAAATCCCAACCAGCCACCACGAAAACCCCAACCAGCCACCACAAAAACCCCAGCCACCACATATATAAAGTAACGAAAAATTCAAACATAAAAATCAAACTAAATTAACCAAATTGAAATTAACGAAAATGAAACCCAAAAATAACAAAAACCAAACAAACTAGCAAAAATCAACCCAAAACACAGATAAAATCAAACCCAAAAAAAAAACCAAAAAATCCAAACAAAAATTCAAACGAAAATTAAAAAAAAAAAAGACAAAATTCGAATGAATAAAACATGGTAATTCGAATTAATAAAAGTAATAAACCACAAAATCGAAAATAAAACAATTATCAAACCAAAATCAACAAAAAAATCAAACCGAAATAAAATTAACAATAATCAACCCAAAATTCGAAATGAAAATCAAACATACTTAGTAATATTAACAAAAATCAAATAAAAAAAATCGCCCAAAATTCAACCCAATAATTATACCCAAAAAAATATAAACCCACAACAATTAAACCAACAATTTCGAACAAATAATCCAACAAAAACGAAATAAAACCATCATAAATCGAAAACAAACATAAATTAAACCCACCTTTATCAATATTTTTTCCTCTAATGGTTCATATGGTCGAATTTGACCACTAAAACTCCAAATCTGGAATTTTTATGGTCGAATTTGACCATTAACACCATAATTCGTTTGTTGCTCGTTGAATAAGGATTCTTTATTGCCTAGATGGAGGGAGGAGCAGAAGAGAATAAAGGAAAGAGATCGGGGAGAAGAGGAAAGAGAAGGGGAAATAGGTCGGGGAAAGAAGAAGAGGAAAGAGAGAGAGGGAAAGAGGAGAGAGGCGTGAGAAGAGAGAGAAATGAAAATGAGAGGAGCGGTTGTTACTTGTTAGGGTTAGGGTGTCTTCGATTTTATACTACCTTTTTTTAAAAAAAAAAAAAAATCCTTTTGCGACCGGTATTGGCGGTTGTAATTTTGCGACCCAATCTCAAACGGTCGCAATTCTAGATTTTTGCGACCGCTACTAACGGTCGCAACAACATTTATTTTATTTTGAATTATTTTTGACATGTATTTTATTTTTGATAATTATTTAAATACCTTTGCGACCGTTTTATAACCCAAAAACGGTCGCAAATCTGCGACCGCTTTAAAAACGGTCGCAAATTCCATATTTTGCGACCGTTTTCATGCCGGTCGTAGAAAAACGGTCGCAAATTGGCCGAATTTTAGTAGTGGTTGTAGACTTGTAGTACTATACTTCCTGCATCCCATATGTTTATGGAGTACTTGTATAATATACTTGCATATCATGATGATGGTATTTGAGATATACCTATTAATACTTTCTCTGTATTTTTTTAGTTGCAACATTTTTATTTTTACGGTCTCCTAAGCAATTTTTAAAGAGGAGAGAAATAGAGAAGAAAAAAAAAGAGGGACCATGTGGGTAGAAGAGAGCTAGAGAGAAAAAAAAATGTCAAAATAAAAAGTGTTGCAAGTTATTAACAATTTGCATAATAGAAAAGTGTTGCAAGTAATTAATAGTCCGTCTTTAGACATAGGGCCTGTTCACTTCAGCTTAATTTCAGTTCAGTTCAGCTCCAATCAATTCAGTTTAATTCAGTTCAGTTCAGTTCAGTTCAGCTCCTAATTTCCTTCTCTCATAAAATATTCATTTCAGCTCAGTTCAGTTCAGTTCAATTCAATTCATCTCTAATCAGTTCAGTTTAGTTCAGCTCATTTCAGCAAATATGAACAGACCCATAGTAGTAGTATATATGTAAAATGCCCTTCATATATTTTCACTGGATAAGCACAAATTGTAATCACTAAATCCATTAGCTTAAAACATAAATTTTTTATTTATTTCATGGAAAAAAAAAACATGGGAATCATAACCCACAATAAGAACATCGATCATTACGATCGATCAATATAGATCATTGAGCCAATAATGTCAAATATAAAGAGCATCATCGATGAATCTCAAATGAAATAAAAGATATAATTTGTTGAGTTTAGAACTACTGCAACTTCGAGTGTTGGCGATGGGAAAGTCGGTAAAGATTAACCGGAAAGACTTCGGACTTGTCACGAGAACCATAAACCTTAGCTGCTATCATAGCACTTGCAGATTATGTGTAGTGAATGAGATCAAAAAAGGCATAGCTTTTCCGGTCGTCGCAGGTGGTGCCATTAAGCATGCATGACGATCCAGTTGATGTAAATTCACAACAAGGATCCTTCACATTGCTCAAACCTACGCACAATTATTTCGGATTACCAAAACAACGAACTCATCAATTAAAGTGTGTATAATCTTGTAACATACGAAGTATATACTGATAAAGAAAAAATTGTACTAGGCCAAATGTTTCTTCAAAAACTACATTTTTCAGGTTTTTAAAAAGGCTATTTTATACGTCCCAAATTAATTGTTAAATTAACATTTGACATTTTAAGGTCAATATTATAAATTTGACCTGCATGTTGTATCTAGTCTCTAAGCTAGCTAGAGTATACGTTGTATAATGAATTAATAACATAAGGCAATAATACGTAACATCATTGTTTAGAAGAAATGAGACTTATTTGAGACAGAGATTGTACTAATTACCTCCTGAATTCCCGTTGTTTAGAATGTCCGTGATGACTTTAACAGAATTGAGGATTATAAATTCTGACCCAGGCAATTCGTGTTTCATCTGTTTGACGTTGGAAATCAACTGAACATAAAATACAGAAATGTAGGCATTTGCTTTCGGTAAGCACCCTCTGCCTTTGCTTACTAGAGGGGTGCATCCTAGGGGATATGCTGATAGCAATAGAAAATTCCTAGCTCCGGCCTTGTATAATCTCTATCGAATATCAAATCACCAAATTACATAGGAAAAAAAATGACAATTAGACAGTAATCAACAAATCCCTTCCATAATTAATTGTCATAGTTCAAGTGTAACACGATATATATATCTCACATGTATGTAATTCTGCGCATACAAGCAGATTGAATAGTATACAATTTTATGGTTTATGGACATTTTATGTACCTTGAGTTGAACAGAATAAACCGCGATAAGATTTGCAGCAAAGGCTTCGGCAGATTGAGAAGCGTTTACGGAGGAAAGTAATTGAGAAGAGTAGTCATTGTTTCCAGCAGCTACCAAAAATAGATAATCAGGGAGTATCTTATTTCAATCGGCTTTCTAATTTTGGCAAGATCACCCCTTCAAAGTTTGTAATTTGCTCATGTAAAGAGATAATCTTTCCCTATTTTATTCAGAAGACAAAAGGAGAATAGAAATGAGTTTGTTAGTTCTTCTTTTTGTGTAATTACTATTCTTAAATTGACTCGAAGCTTACGTAACTCCAACTCAAAAAGAAAGACAGACTACAATTAATTTGTCTCAAATTAATTAACTTCACATAAAAGAAAGACACACTACAATTAATTTGTCTCAAATTAGTTAACTTGACATAAACAACTCGTTTGGACGTTTGCCCATTCTAAGCCCACCATATACTTTATGCAAAACCCAAACCAAAAAGAAAGAAAGACTACAAATATATGATTCATCTCAAATTAATTAATCTAACTTAAACAACTTGCTTGCCTGGTATAAGACCATGTTCACTTCACCCTAAAAAAAATACTATTTAATAAAAATAATTTCAATTTAGCAAAAAATAAGTTTATTTAAGTGAAAAATAGTTTAAATTCAGTAAAAAAAATCAATAATTTTAAAGAAGAAATATAATAGAGAATTAATTCAAATATACCAAATACTGTCTTTCAAAAAAAAAAAGTAATACTCGTACCAAATATGGATTTTGATACACCTTTATGTGGAAAAAGGGGAAGAACATTGAAAACTGTGCTCTCAGAATAATGGATGTGTCAAAATTGATAATTCTGATCACATAATTCAACAAATACATGGAAATTGTAATATAGCTTACCTCCAACAATGAAATTTGTGGTTTTAAATTAGAAATTAAATGTGTATTTTAAGGAGGTGGCTTGCATAAACGAGTGATTGACATATATAGCTAACCATTAATTATAAACCAATCAACTTGATACATATAGCTAACCATTAAAAAAAAATGCTATCCTTTTCCATGTCTTGGTTCATTACTTTATTCTATATATGCAAAATGTTCTAAGAATTTTATCCTACCTAATGCATGCGAGGTTAATTGCAATGATTGTCGAACTATAAACCTAGCTACTCAACTATATTGCATGATCAAACCCAATCAACGCTATTTCGAGTACATTGTACATATACAAACTTAGTATTAGACAATAGACATAATAACGTATTAACGCTACCTTATTCAGCATTTTTAACAAAACACTTTGTAAAAGTTAAAAATGACTCGTATGTCACCTCTCATAACCAGAGCATTCGTTTAATCAACTTTATTTTTCGTTTATCTTTTCAATCTAAATCTAATTATAAACATGATTGGTATTCTTGATACGATTTCATACATATTACCCTAAAATAGCAACAATTTTACCCATACAAAGGATCCCAAAATCACACCTTGAAGATTCTTATTATTCATCCACCCAAAAATTAACTGCAGTTTCACAATTAATCATCATTATTACTTACAACTTTCCCCCACAAATTCAATACGCCCAGGAGAGAGAAAATCACTGAGATACCCAGAAAAATAAAGGTTCGTTACTTTCTATCTTCGATCTCAATTTTTATTTGTAATTTGAATCTTTCATCTTCTTCAATTTGTACTTTTATTGTAGTAGTACTGTAGTATTAATTAGTTCAATCAATGCAATGTTGCAAATTCCCTTTATTTATTTCTTTGTGATTATTACTTTTTTTCATCATGATTGAATAATTTATGCATTGATTACAATACCCCAGATCCGATGATTATCCTGCTTTTCGTTTTATTGTGATATTATTATCGCTGATTTCTCGCAATTTTTGAATCGCACTCTTATTTTTATCTTCGATTTGAATATAATTTTTGTTGATTTGTGATGAATATTTCGAATTGGAGAGTTATATGTTCATTGTTGAATTGTTTCAATTGATACTGAATTCATGTTCCCCCAAATTTTAAAAATTGATTGATTATTAGAGTTTCAGGGCATGAAATTTCCGATGGAATTGGTGGTGTGTGAATTTCTGAGAAAATTATTGTAGTTTGTTTGGGTAATTTAATTTACTGCGTCATTCTGACAAATTATTGTTTGGAATCAGCATTCCTATTAAGAGTCAGTCAATCACATGGAAAAGTCAATAAATTCCATGTAGTATTATGGATAGATTTAGAGGTTAGACAGTGCAATTGGAACTTTGGAGCTTGTTTCCAAATATGGGTCTTAAATGGTTGGGGAAGAGTAGACTATTGACTTTTTCGCCTAGTAGATATTAAGCATTGTTGTGTCGAAAAGGAGCTGTGTTCCTTGCTGCAATAATCATTTTTTTTCCATTGGTAAACTTGCAACAAAGCCATACTTATCGATCATTCATCATGATCTTGGACCGTTGCTCCTTTTTATTTCACAATAGAATGGTTTCTAAAGATTTTATAGAGTAGTGAGGAGTTGGATTAATGGCCCTGGACCATGCATAATTTTTACGATAAATGGTAGAGGTAATTGAACCCGAGCCAAATTCCTGAAAACCAAATATGTACACCGGCTTAGCAACCTTTACTTCCTTCTAAAGTTGTGTGCTTATGGCCAAATGGGTCAAAATATGTACTCTGTAGCTTTTCATGCATTGCTTTCTCTGTCAAAGATCTGTTTTTTTTTTTTTTTTTTTTTTTTTTTTTTCCTGACTAGCTGTGAAAATTGAAGTGCTATTTCTACAGTCCTAATTGAGACTCTGGATGTAAAAAATTGGTTCCAGTTATGAAATTTGTTTGTCACCGTTCATCTTAGTTTTATTTGCTGCTGATAATGACTTGATTGATCTGCCAGTGACCATCTTTTGCGGATATTTTAAGCTTTTTGCATTGCTGTATATTTGGTTTGATCATTAGCAAGACAAAATTATGTCAAAATTTCATCCTTGCATCTCTGAGAAAGTAGATTACTTGTTACCTGCTGTTCATACAGTTGTGAAATTCCAGATATAGTTTGTTTAGCTGGCCTCTTGAACTGGTACATTTGTCTAGCAGCAAGAAGTTTCTGCTGATATATATAATGTTTTTTTTCAGCAGGTTAATTACATTTTGGTTAGAGACTGAATATGAGTCTCGCCTGTCTTGTGTGCCACAGTGTAGAAAGCCCATCACATTCGTTCAGAAGTTACTCTGTGTCTAGTTCAGACAATGATGGGAGATGTTCGGCAATGGCTAACTGCTTGAGTCGGAAGCTTGCAATTCCTCCACCTAGGGGAAACCCAGTCACATCATCGTCTAAAGTGACTCCACAGCCAGATTTATCAAATCGGGGTGATATTTCAGGTCCTCCGCGTCTAGTTAGAAGTCGTGCAGTCAGAAGGGACCAAGTCAGAAACTGGAACTTCGAGGTTATTGAGCTAGAGCAGTAGTTTAGCTAATATGACCAAGAGAATAGACTGCTTCTCTGGGTATTGTTTAGATATAGTTAGATCCCTCGGTCTTTCATCCTTCTTTCTCTCCCAGTCTCCCACTGTCAACATTATTTTCCCACTAGCTTCTTTATGTAACTGAATTTCGTTAGAGTAATTTCTTTTTCATGTCAGGATGACTGAATTATGTCATTGTGTCCAATTTCATACATGAAAATCTTGTGCATATTAATAATAGTCAATGTGAAGTATTCAGCTCCATATTATGTTAAAAAACTGCAGTCGCAAAGGTTTAAGATAATTATATGCATTAATGTGTGAACAAATTTTTTTTTTTTTTTTTTTTTTTGACAGTGAGGACTAGAAAAAAACAAAAAAACTAAAAAGACCAACAAAGAAAATCCTGACACCTAGCCTTATTAGCTAACCAATGCGCTGGGGCGACCCAACTCCGAGGGACCTTCACAACTTTGCACGCTTCCAACGAATCCACTATCGAAAAAAGATCCGCGCAGATCCAAACTAAGGAAACATCTGGACGCCTTTTCCGGGCTAAAAGCAGACCCAAAGTAGCACAGTCCGTGTACAGGAGAATTCGCCGAAAGCCCCTCCCTGTCGCAGATCTAAGACCCCAGTAACAGGCAAGAAGTTCTGAATGTAAAGCTGAGGATGCGCGAGAGGCTCGAGCACCCCCGCCTATGACTAAAGGAGAATCAGTAGCACGAAGACACCAACCGAAACCAGCAGCATTGTCCCCTGCCGACCAAGAACCATCCAGAACCAAACACACCTCCAACGAAATGGAAGGATTCCCCCTAAGCCAGTAGGAGGTCAAAGTAGCAGCCGGACAAGACCGAGTAGGATTTCGAACTGAAACGCCAGCTAGGAAATCAAAAGCCAAAGAACATCGAGAGCGCCAAACCGAGGCAAGGGCAAAAATCTCCACAAAAGATACAGTCTGGTGGCGGAAACGACAAGTATTCCGGGCTAACCAAATTGCCCATAAGTGAGCAAAGAAATCCGCCAACCCACTCCAGTTCTTACTAGAGTGGTAGTCTGACACTGTATTAACCAACCAACCAATAAACGAGTGGGTCGACAAAGACACTGATTGGAGAGCCAGAGCAGGACCAAGAAGGACTTGACGAGTCCAAGGGCAGTCCCTAAACAAGTGACCCACAGTTTCCTCCTCCAAATGGCAGAAAGGACATAAAGGATCAACCAAAAGTCCCCGTTGACGAAGAATAGAAGCAACGGGAAGAGCATCATGAATCAATTTCCATCCAAAAATCTTCCATTTAGGTAGAAGGGGAAGACCCCAGAACCGACTCCACCACTGAGGATGAATGAAGCTGGTAGTATTTCGGCGTACACCAGACAACAAAATCGAAATATATGCCGACTTAGTAGTAAACACCCCGTCCTTCGTGAATTTCCAGTACATGAAGTCATCCATCGACTCACTAGGTCTATCAAGAGCAAGGATCCTCCTTGCCGTAGGAGCATCAAACAGACGATGGATTTTAAAAGAATCCCACGTATGTGAACGGGGATTAATAATAGCAGAAACATGAGACGGAAGATCCGACTCGAAAATATCTTCCCTAAAAGATATATGACCATCTGGAACCCAGGTATCTTCCCGAATCCTGACTGCAGTACCATCTCCAACCTTCCACATAGAGCCCGAAGCCAAAGTCACAAGGCCTTCCTGAATCCCGCAACAACCCCACGAAGGGCGGGCAATAGAAGCACCCGGCACAGAGCGAAGAGAAGGATACTTAGCAAAGAGCAAGCGGGAAACCAACAACTGTGGATGGTGAATCATCCGCGAGCTCTGTCTGGTCAATAGGGCTGAATTAAAACACTCCATTTTACGGATCCCTAAACCTCCCATGCCCTTCGGCATATGCAATAATGCTGTCGACCGCATAGCAATACCCTTCGAAGTGTCTGACGATTTCCACCAAAACCGGGCTAGAAGATTATCAATGTGTGAACAAATCGTGGAAGGGA
This sequence comes from Chenopodium album, assembly GCF_948465745.1. NCBI lineage: Eukaryota > Viridiplantae > Streptophyta > Magnoliopsida > Caryophyllales > Amaranthaceae > Chenopodium > Chenopodium album. The sequence goes on from NC_137849.1 coordinate 51,158,032, forward strand.
TTTTAAAAACCGAAAGGACATGATTAAAGGAAGCAACTAAAACAGAGTTGATAATAACCAACTTCGCTGCGGCCGAAAGTCGAAGAGCTGAAAAAGAAGCCAAACGCGCCACCACCTTGTCTATTAAGAAACCAAAACCCGCTACCTTGCTTCTCCCCAAATCCACTGGAAGTCCTAGATAAGTACCTAAATTCGGGGCCACCTTTAGGCGCAAACTCTTAGCCAGAAACTCACGATAGTCCTGGGGAGTATTAGGACTGAACTTAACAAAGGACTTCTGCAAATTAATTAATTGCCCCGAATTCTCACAGAAAGAATGTAGGAGATTCATAACATTCTCACAGGCCTGAGGAGACACCTTAAAGAACAGCAAGGAATCATCAGCAAAAAACAGGTGAGAAATAGGAGGGCTACGACGAGCAATCTGTATACCCGAAATCAACTTCTGTTGTTCAGCATGGCGGAGCATAGCCGAGAGCACCTCAATACAAAGTACAAACAGATACGGAGATAGTGGATCTCCTTGACGAAGACCACACCTTGGAGATAAGGTGGGAGTCAGGGAGCCATTCACCAGAACTTGATAAGTGACCGTAGTCACACATTGTTCTATAACATGCACCCAATACTGAGGAAACCCAAAAGCTCTCAAAACTCGAGAAAGGAAGTCCCAGCGAAGTCGATCATAGGCCTTATTCATGTCAAGCTTTAAGGCCGCATAGAAAGTTTTCCGAGCGCGGGAATGATTCATGAAATTAAGCAATTCATGGGCGACCAAAGCATTATCCGAAAGTAGCCGACCCGGAACAAAGGCATTTTGGAAACCCGAAATCAAGGAAGGAAGAACCAACCGGAGACGACCAGTAATGCATTTAGCAATGCACTTGTACATTACATTACAGAGCCCAATCGGCCGGAACTGAGAAACCGAATCTGGTTGAGGGACCTTGTGAAGAAGGACAAAAAACGTACGGTTCCAATCCTTCAACATGTAACCATGGGCAAAAAAGTATTGAACCGCCGAAACCACATGCTGACCAATTTGAGGCCAGTAGGTCTTAAAAAACGCCGAAGAAAAACCATCCGGACTTGGAGATTTATCATCAGCAATGTCAAACATCGCAGCCCGAATGTCATGTTCAGAAAACGGACGCATTAACTCAGCTTGCTGCTCTGAAGAAAGAACAGGAATGTCCAAATCAGTCCAATCGAGGGCCGGATAATCATCCGACGCAGTTCTTGGAGTGTAAAGATCTGCATAAAACTGAAGTATCATAGCACGAATCTGCTCCATATCCGAGAGCCACTCACCTGAGGAGTCTTTCAAACTGTGGATCATATTACGGCGCTTTCGAGCTTGAACCATCGAAAAGAGTAACTTCGAATTCGAGTCACCCAAAGCATCCCATTTAACCTTGGCCCGCTGTTTCCAGTATAAAAAAGCAGCATGAGCAGCCTCCACCCTCTCATTACGAGTATTAAGAAACAGTCTGCGTGCCATGGGAGACTGTAACAGACGTGAACCTGCCGAAACCTCTTGACAGAACAGTTTCCAATTAATACCCCATGATTTCTTATGTGATAAACACCAGTGCCGAAGGTGATCTCTGATAACAGCCAATCTTTTAGAGAGAGTGAACTGGGAAGAACCAGAAAAGTGATCCTGACAGATAGTAGAGACAAGGTCCGACACATCTTTTGCCGACAAACACCAATTTTCAATACGGTATGGCCTACGAGAGTGTGACCTGTCAACAGTATCTGTGAAAATAATCGCTGCATGATCTGAGAATAAAATTGGCTGATGAGTGAGGGCTGAGTCCGGAAATTGAGCAAACCAGTCCGGAGACGCATAAGCTCTGTCCAAACGTTCAAATGTTGGATCTGAATCCATACGGCCATTAGTCCAAGTATAAGGTGGACCAGTAAAAGGAACATCAATAAGACCCAAATCCAAACGCCACTGAATAAAATCCAGCCGCCCATGTATGGTTGTAGAACCCCCAATTTTATCAGAAAGGTATTCAACCTGATTAAAGTCTCCAATCAACAAAATATTAGGGTGAGTACGAACAAAGGTTGCAATAGAATGCCAAACATCCAACCTATCATCTAAATGAGGTGCTCCATACACAAACACTACATGTCTTATTTCATTTCCAACAGATATTTTACAAGCCACAAAGTTTGGAGAAATATACAAAGGCTCCACCAACACCGGGGCTACCCAAAATACTACTAACCCACCACTTAAGCCTAAAGCATCTAAACCACAAGTACCCAAAATAGGAAGAGATGCTAGTTTTTGTACAACATTATTTACAGGAAGCATAGTCTCCATTAAAAACACAACATCCAAATTACTGGAGCGGACTAAGGAAAGCAGGTAAGGAACTTTAGGGGAGTCCGCTTGCCCAATACCCCTAATGTTCCAAGCCCCAATTTTCATCCCGACCTTGGTGGCTCTGGAGGGGGAGCCACCGAACCCACATTAGCAGAACCGCTGGAAGAAGTCGAGCCACCAACACCCTTGCGCTTCTTAAACGGCAGAGCACAAGGCTAGCACCTAGAACAAACACTGGCCACCTCCGGAGATGGAATCGGCGGCGCAGAAGGAGTAACAGCAGAAGCGCCACGCTTGGCGGGACAAATTTGAGAAACTTGCTTGACCCATTTGATCACCATTTTACCTTTCTGTTTCATAGGAGAGGTCGAACGGCGGAGAATCTTCCCAGGGAACCGTTGACCAGTAGACGGAGCTGAGTCGGCCGGAGTAATCGAAGCTGACGGAGTCGCTGACGGAGAACCATGTGGCGAACTTTGTGTTGACGGTGATTCCGAGGCTGCCGGGGAACAATCCATATGCACAGCCTCACAAGAGTCCGACGAGTGGTCCATGAAACCCACCTCCGCCGGAATAGAACTAAGAGAAGGAAAGGATGAGTCATCAGTTTGAAGGTTCGAAGAGAATGAGAATTGCCCAGAAGATGAATCAGCCTCATACCCAGAATTCGCTTGAGAAGTCGACGGGAATGAACGAGAAAGAGATGGTGAACGTTGAAGCTCACTATCACCCATCCAATTACTAGGCCCAGGCCCAAAAGGGTCTTCAAATAATGGACCAGAAGGGCCCAACGGAGGCGGCGAAAATTCAGTCCCAAATATATCCAGATCCGGAACCCGTTGATCCATTGGCGAGTCACGGGTCAAAGTATCCATATAAGATCGGCCCACATTCGAAGTAAGATGACCCATATGAGATAAAGTTTGAGAAGGTGAGTTAATTTGTAGCTCAGTGATGGGCCGGCCCAAGTGAGAAGGAATGTTTCTTGTAAATGGGCCAGGAGAAGGAGTAGAGTTATTCATAAACTCAGAAGAAATAATTCTCGAATTTAGACCCCACGTGGAAGAGTGTTGGCCCATTCCCGAACCATGATGCAATCCAGACCACTACTACAAAAATAGGCTTAGAGAACTGTTGAAATAGGCTTTATAGAACGCTTTAGGACCGTTCTTCTGCTAAGCGATGTGTAAAGTTTATAAAACGGGTAAATGAGGCGTTCTGTATCCCTCATTATAGAGAACGGTCATTAGACATAACCGTTCTATAATCCCTCCCTAAAATCTAAATATGTAGACGAAAAAGACAACGGTTTCCTTGGTTGACCGTTTCATATTCTTATACAATAGAGAACGGTTTGGTAAGTTAACCGTCCTCTATTCTTTCTTAATAAAAAAAAATATGCACGATTTTCAGATCAAGAAGCCTACATTAAATCAATATTTTTTTTAATTAAAAATTATATCAAACAAAATGGTAAAATTCTAACTCAAAAGTAGTCAGAAAAATAATCATAATACTCGTACAACTTTAATGCAAAATTATTGAAGTATTGATAGCTTAACAGCAAAATAAAACAATATACTTCGTACTACGTACTTCGTAATTATCAATGGTTGAAATAGTCTATACCAAAACTACCAATACAACTTAACAACGCAATTAATGATACAATTAAAATGCAAAATAAAAAAGAAAAACTAAGAGATGATTTTTTGGCGATAATTTGTACGCAGTTCTCCTCTAACGACCTTTGATTAATCTGTGTTAAAAAAAATCATTCAATTACAATCAAGATCAACCATTAATATCTGATTAATTAAGAAGAATAAAAAAAAAAAAAAACAATGCAATATACTTTGTGTGAAATTGCACAACGCTTTATAATTAACCCCAAAATCAAGATCTGATTAAGAAGAATAAAAAAAATCAATAACCATTAATATCAGAATGATCCATTACTCTCAACATTTGCCATTGAATTTCTAACCGAAGATTCAACCGTTGAACTCGCTTCTTCCAATTTTGTCGTCGTTGTTCATCAATTCTTGCCTTTTCAAATCTGCCATCGCTGCTCTAATTATCAAAATTCAAAACCCCCAACACAACAAAAAATTCCCGATCAAATTATACAGAAATTTTATTCAATTCTTGCGAAAGACTCCAAACAAAAAGAATTAATTTGGATAGATTTTGCCACAACAGGAAAAAAAAAAAAAAAACCTCAATCATATCAAATAACTTCGAGGACATAGCAATTTAATTAATTGAAAAATAGAATCAAACCTTTATAGCCTTTGAGTTCTTGATCTGTGGTTGTGCAAACCCTTATTTTCCAAAATTTTACAAGAGCAATAAAAATAGGAACAATCATTTAGATCTGAAAATTTAAATTATGAGAGATTGCATATATTTTCTGGTTTGGGAGGAGGAAGAGTCATAGACTCATAGCATTTCATAAACAAAAGTTTCGGAGTGAAAAACAAGAAAAAGGCAAGTAGGCAACATTTATTGAAAGATGGTTGCAGAGTAATTTTAGGGTAAAAGACGCACAGCGGTTGTAACTGAACACCGTTCTATCTCTACTTAAAAATTTTTATTTCATAATTTTTAATTTGTGTAAAATAAATATAGAACGGTTGGGTAGTGAACCATTCTATAATCTTTAACATATAAAACGGTTGGGTAGTGAACTGTTCTATAATATTTAACATATACAACGGGTGGCATAGAAAAGCGTTCTATTTTGTTATACAGAACGCTTATCTTTGTCACCCGTTTTATATTATGCGTTTCTTATTGTACTTTTTGTGGTAGTGGACGATGGATTAGGACGAGTGATTGCTTGGCGGTAAGGGTCCCCCTCCCTAACAGATGTCCCCAAGAAACGTTGTAGGGCCCCACCGACAGCAGTTGAATGCTGTTGACTCCAACCATTGACACGCGTGTCTTCATTAAGCCATCCCCCCATGTATTGCCAGGAAGAATTAAGAGAGTCAGCATGTCCAACACGTGGAGCTCTACGGGCCTCGTGATTAACTATCTCAAACTGTTCCCTAAGTGCGCGATTAGGCCCTAAATCCAAACTTAGAACCTCATTATCAGCTGATCTGAAAGCACCAGGAGACGGCGGTGGAAATAACCCCGGAACAGTCGCCACCGATCTCGGAGAGTCTGAACCCCCTGTCGCAGCTGAAGGAGAATCCAACGAAACCCCTTGTAACACTGTTCCGTCATCATCGTCATAATCCGAGGGGTGTGAATCCGCTCCATATTCGGACGGATCTTCATCATCATGCCATCCAAACCACAATTCCGTAGTCCATGCATGCGGAGAAGGACAAATACCCCTGAGTGACTCCGAGTAAAGGTCTAAATCTGTCGGTCCAAATAATACACGACCACCATTTTCATGAATATGACGGTAACGACGTTCCAAAGGACCTCGAATTTTGACATGGTTTTTCTCACACGTGGTAGAACCATGCCCTACAAAACCACACTTTTTACAGAATCTAAAAATACCCTCATATTTAAATTTCACCCACGTGACATGATTGTCAAACGTGGGGAAATAACAACCAGCAATCAAAGGTAATGACATATCAACTAAAATTTTGACTCGAGGACAAGGAATGGGAAACTGACCATTAGATTCGTCAACGTTTGTGACGTCACCCACGTGAGCTAGTACAACCTCCGCCACTTGAGGAGTAGAATAACGAAAAGGTAGACCCACCACACCCACCCATAATTCCGCAAGATGTAGATTTAAATTCATTGTTACAGCATGTTCCCGAAGCCGTTGTAACACAACCAAACTCCCCTTAAAGTGGACCCATCCCTTTGCATCTAAATCATCAGCATCCTCTGAAGTCTCACAACTAAAAATTAAATCTTTACCATAGTGGAGAACCGACATAGGTGCACGAAGATGCCAAAAACGAGCCACCAACCTTCGATAAATAGACAACGAGAAGTCTCTATCATCCCAAACACGTCCAATAACACAACAATCCCAATTAATGGGTGCTTCATCCTCCAGGATTGGAAGTGGTTCAAAGTTTTTACCTAGTGAGGGTAAACAAAAGTATTTGGGTGGAGATAACGAGACATTTTGGAGGAAATTAAGAGAGTAGAGCTACCAAAAGAAACAAGGACTTAAGAAAGGCACTCTTATAAACTGGAATCTATCTCTAAATGCTAGGTGAAAAGTAAAGACTTTGAGAGTTTTTCTCTCACTAACGACTTTCTCTCTCTAGGAGAAAAAAATTTTCCCGCATGTGTGAACAAATTGTTTACAATAAGTTGCGATGTGTAAATGAACAATCATTCCTCGACCTACATTCAAACAATGTCTTGAATTTGATTATCGGACATCGATAGTAGAAAATGAAAAAAATAATGACGGTCCTTCAGACTCTAATAAGCCTATGCGTTCACTAATATTCCCTCCATTCCTTTATTTTTGTCTTAATTGCCATTTCTTTTTACGTGTAAGAAAATAAAGATATAGACGTTATAAGACGCGAGTTGATAATTGGGAAAAAAAAAACATAGGGATAAAGAGAGTAATAACCCGAAAATTAAAGCAAGCCCATTATTATTTCAAGCCCATTATTATAATAAACGAGTAATTGCTTCCTTCTTCATCCTCAAGCCTGAAATTTCTTAACTTACCAATTTCTACACTCACTCAACTCAGCAACGAATCCATGGCTACTTAATCATTCAAATAGTATTGCGCAAAAATGGCGTTGAAGAACAACACTCCATTATCATCTTCATCTTTCCCATGTTCAATTCCCTCTCTTCTCCTCTCTTTCTCTCTCCTCTGTACCCTTTTTTTCATCTTCTTCAATCGACCCACTTCCATTTCCAATGACCCAACTTCGATCTCTCAATTTTCCCAGAAAAATTCCCTTAATGTTTTCGTTTTTAACCTACCCAGATCCCTAAATTATGGCCTATTGGAGAGATATTGGGCTTTACCCCCTGATTCTCGGATCCCCAGTGACCCAGATCACGAACCCGGCTCGAATCGGAAACCCGGAAACCTCGAGTACCCAGAAAATCCATTGATAAAACAGTATAGTGCTGAGTATTGGATATTGGGTGATCTTATGACCCCTCAGAATTTGCGAAGTAGGTCTTTTGCAAATAGGGTTTTTGATGCAAAAGAGGCGGATGTGATTTTTGTGCCGTTTTTTGCAACTTTGAGTGCTGAAATTCAGCTGAGTTTGGATAGAAGTGTTTTCAGGAAGAAATCTGGGAATGAAGATTATCAGAGGCAAAGAGAAGTTCTTAATCTTGTCAAAGATTCTGAGGCTTGGAAATTATCTGGTGGCCGTGATCATGTTTTTGTTTTGACAGGTATAATTTTTTATTACTCTTGTTAATTAATGTAATTAGCTTTCTGAATTTGTGAAAGTTGCATGATTTTTGTAAGATTGTATGGTATTTGGTTGCAAGTCTTGCAACTGAAAACTTGATTTGTTTATTTTTATTTTATTTATTTTTTTTATAATATGGTGTATTGTTTACCACTTTAATAGGATTCAATGTGCATGTAGAAATATTAGAACCAATGATGTTACATGCTTTAAGCGTCTATGGAGTTATAATTAAGTGTTTGTAATATGCATCATTCTGGAGGCGTAATTAAGCATTATCTATTACTCGTATGTTAGAGATGATATGTGTTGTAGATGTTGTTGGACGGCAATTGTATCGACTGGACTCAAAGAGTGTGTTGTGGATATTCATTATAGCAGTCCTTGGCAAGCCTTACCGTTCTTTTACCTATGAGATTTGGTACTCTATAAATGACTGTAAGTCATTGCCCTGAGCTGTTGGGTGTGAATATACTTGTTGATTTAGAATACACCGGGTTTACTTCAATTGACTCCTATGTTATACAGTTTACTTGAAATTTTCACCCTTCATCAAGGTTTCACATAGCCGTCAAGGAATCATGGTCTTTGGCTTAGCAACTTAGCTATTTGATCTGTGTAGTCCTTCTACTGCCCAAAGGTATCGAAAAAGTGACACTCAAATGAAATTTTCACAAATACAAAGTATTATAGAAGGGAAAGCTATAATAAATTTAGATGCTGACTGCTGAGTACCAGGTTGAGGGCTTAACTGGCCGTCTTAGCTGCTCACTTATAATTTGGGGGGGAGGGGGGGGGGGGGTGTTGGGGTGGTTTCATGGTTTCCTAATTATTAATGTAAGAAAAAGCTGTATGGTCTTCTACTTACTAAAGTGCCTTAGTCTGGACAAAAGGAATTTTTTTTTTTTTTTTTTTTTTTTTTCCATGACCTTGCAACATTCATTCCCTGGTTTTACAAACTTGGCTCTTTCATTCTGAAAAGAAGGGAATTCAACGTGTCGATTGTTTTTCTATTTGGGTCGAGTCGTTGATTGTGCTAAAATTCTTATTGCTAGATATTATCTTTCAAAAATATATGGTGTTTATTTCATTGTATTTCTTTGCCAAAGAGGTGCTCTAAATTAGAAAATATAAGGAAAAAAAACCAGGAACTTGTGGGAAAAATTGTATGATATCCATTGGGAAATAGTTATCATTGTTCGGTATTGGCATTAGTTGATGTAAAAATATCAACAAGAACAACATGATTGAAGTGAGGGGGACTAAACAGCACAGTTAACAAAAATATTTTGAAAATTTTATGTTTATAAGTAATCGTGGCTGAAAGTAACATTACTATTGTTTTGGGTAAAATTACCCTGCCACGTGGCGGCCTGTCAGTATTAGGACACTTGTCCTCGCCATATCGGTCTATGCAAAGGCCAATTGAGAAGTGACACGTGGACACCACTGTCACACCAAGGAATGACGGCTTTCAGGCCCAGTTCCCCATGACTTGTCATAGCCCACCAAATCTAGGTCACATGACCTAGAATAAAGGCACATTTTCCTATGACCCTATAAATAGGGAGAGATTCCCCATTTTGGGGACAAGTTGATTCAATCACTTATTACATCACCTGCATTCTCTCAATCATCAGAGAAAGCACCTGATCTCGGGATCTGTAAAGATCTCACCTTTATTTCCGCTCCTTTTACTCTCCTACACGTTCTAACTTGACCGTCGGAGGCGGAACTCCAACCAACAGGAGTTTCCGTTGTTTTGCAGGTACAGGCCGCACCGGACCAATCTTCGAGCTGTAACTCTCCCGAGGGACTAAAAACACCCAAAACATTTGGCGCCGTCTGTAGGGAGAGTACCTCAAGATGGTTCAAGAGTCTGTACCACATTCTGATCCTACCAACCTGCCACCAGTTATCCAACCGGTAGGCCAAGAAAATCCGCAACCAGTTCCTCAACAGGAAAGCTCTGGTATTCCTCCTCCAATCAGTCGCCCTCAACTAGAGTTTGTCACTGAGGATGAGGATGATGATGATGATGAAGTGGAGACATACATAGCTAAGGACGGCTCCTTCGTCTCAAGATACAGACGTTCCAGAGACCAGCTGGAACGGAACTTTGACCAGGCGGGTCCGAGCAAAAGGCCCCCTGGAAAATCAGAAGGGAAAGCCCCCAAGAGCAAGGGGGACACCCCAGTCACTCGGGAGGAACTTCTGAAGTTCATGAACTCCTTCAAGGGTGAAATCAAAGACATGATCAGCAAAAGTAAGGTTGGTTCTAGCAAGAGCCAACCGGCCAAGAAAACTCCCTCTTCTGCAAAGAGGAAGCCAGTCAAGGATAGGCAGCCGACTCCCCATCCAAAGGAGAAGGCAGCCGCACGACTTGACTGGACTAAGGTCCTCCTGCCCACGGGGCCTTTGAGGAACATCCGGCATGATCAGCCGGAAACCAGAAAAAAGTCATCTCATGACGCTCGGCACATCATCGAGCGAAGAAGACATCCACAGCTGTCTGAGTCAGCCTCAACCTCGAGCTTTCCAGACAGCTTCAAGGAAACCTCTGTAAGGAACTCATTGTCCTTACATGAGAGTGGAACTGGTGGCAAGTCCGCTCAGCTTGGTCCCCAACTGATTGGACGCGCCCCACCTGGCCTCAGGCGCTATATGGTCAGTATGACCTTGAATTCATGCAGCCGGCCCCTTTTGGAGGTCAGGCGGCATATGTCCAGCAGCTCCGTCTGCTTAGACTTGGTGAACAACCTTCTGCGTTCACCAGGGAGATAACCGAGGCGGTTCAACCTGCCAAGGTTAAGAATGTGTTGGTTGGTACCTATGACGGTACCGCCAACCCAGAAGACCACCTCATGGCATACACTAACCTCATGTATTTACAGGGGTTGGATGATGCCACCTGGTGCCGTTGCTTCCCGGCCACATTGAAGGGCATTGCCCAGCAATGGTTTGGCAATCTGCCAGCCGGATCCATTGATAGCTTCAAGAAGCTAGCCTTCTTGTTCGCTTCCAACTTCTCAATGAACATCCCTGCAAAGAAAACAAGTCTTGACTTGAGCACCATTAAGCAGGGTGAGAAGGAGGGCCTTCGCTCATACATCAGGCGGTTCAACCTGACCCGGATTCAAATCCAGGGGTTGTCTGACGATGTAGCTTTCACAGACTTCTTTAAGGATCTGAAAGACGGGTCGACATTTAAGTTCGACCTGGTCAGGAAAGGGGCATTCACCCTACAGGCGGCATTGAGGGAGGCCGAAAGCTTTATACAAGCGACCGACCTCTGCTCGTCTGGAAATCAGTCGGACCCTAAGAAGTCCGACAAGCCAAAAGACAGCCGGCCTAGCCAGCCGGCCAAAAAGAAGGAAGAGAATAAGAAGAGAAAGGAAGTCTGGGCGGTGGATGACTCAGACCAACCGTCCCGGAAGAAAAAGAAAGAGTTTAAACCGTACGTCCCAAAGTACGAGTTTAACAAGGACTGCAACTCCATTTTCATGGAAATCAAGGATAGGCTATCCCTTGAGAAGCCGAATCCTATGAAGAGTTCCCTCCAGAAGCGGAACAAGAATAAATTTTGCCAATTCCATGAGGAAGTTGGCCACGATACCAACGACTGCTTTTGTTTACAAAGGGCGTTGGATCGTCTGGCGGACCAGGGGATGTTGAAATCTTACATCTCCAAGTCAAGGGGAAGAATCCAGGACAGGCGTCAAAGGCCGTCCAGCCTACTAGTAGTACGGACACTGATAAAGATCCGGTCTACACCATAGCAGGTGGATCCTCCTGTGGAGGCCCTACTATTCGGGGCACCAAGAGCCATCTGCGGCAGATGGACTCGGCTGTTGATGAGGAGCAGGCGTCTGCTAGCAGCACCTTCCCTGATGTCCTGATTACTGAGAAGGACAAGGGAGGGTTCGCCGTCCACATGACGATCCGGTTGTCATTGAATGCAAAGTCGCCAACCTGGTTGGACGAATACTTATAGACACCGGTAGCTCCTCAGACATCATCAGTTACAAGTGCTTGCAAAAGCTTAAGTATAAGCCCAGCAGCATGCACCCGGTGTCCCACCCTCTGGTTGGTTTTGGGGGTGGAATGGTGTACCGAGCCGACCGAATTGACTTACCCATCCGGCTGGGAGAAAAAGGAGAAGGACGACACCTGGTCGTCAAGTTCTTGGTCGTTGAGGAATTAACCGCCTATAACATTATTTTAGGACGGCCCACCCTCAACGAAGCCAAGGCTGTAATCATCCTTTCACTCATGCTGATCAAGTATGAAAAGGATGATGGCTCTGTTGGTTCCTTGAACGGGGATCAGAAGACGGCCCGAGAGTGCTATCTCTAGGCTGTCAAAGATACAGTGGCCCCAGATGGTCAGGGGCAGGAACCAATAGACCTTGACGAAGTCAAAGATGCCAGCCAAGCCCCACCAGCAGCCGGAAAGAAAAGAAAAATGACCCAGCTGGTGGAGGTGAAGAAAGAAAAGAAATAGCAATTACTGACCGGAGAACGGTCAGATGAGCTTCGTCCGCAGCCGGCTGGTGAGCATATTGATCTCGCTCTGGACGACTCTCGTCCGGATCGAACTGTAAAGGTTGTGACGGCTGCTTATGCTAAGTTGGGTGTAGACTTACACCTTGTGCTGAAAGAATTCAAAGACATCTTTGCCTTTGAAGTGGAAGAGATGCCAGGCATCAGCCCGGATCTCGCTGTCCACAAACTCGCCGTGGATCCAAAGAGAAAGCCTATCCGGCAAAAGAAAAGAAACCACGGCGAGGAGAGAAGTCAGGCGGCAGGCGCCGAAGTGAAAAAATTGTTGGATGCTGGGTTCATTCGGCCATGTAACTTCCCTGATTGGGTTGCGAATGTTGTGCTTGTGAAGAAGCTGAATGGTACCTGGCGCATGTGTGTTGACTATACGGACCTCAACAAGGCATGTCCCAAGGACAGCTATCCCCTTCCAAAGATCGACAGCCTTGTCGACTCTACAGCCGGTCATGCCTTGATGAGTTTCATGGACGCCTACTCAGGTTTCCATCAGATCCCCCCGTGGAAGAAAGATCAAGAGAAGACGGCCTTCGTCACTGATCAAGGGTTGTTCTGTTATACGGTGATGCCGTTTGGTTTGAAGAATGCGCCTGCTACTTTCCAACGAATGATTAACACGGCTTTTATTAATCAAATTGGAAGGAATGTAGAGGCGTACATTGATGATATGATAGTCAAATCAAAGCTCCAGGCGGATCACCTTGCTGATCTCCGAGAAACCTTCACCACACTCAGGCGGCATAGGGTTATGTTAAATCCCGAGAAATGTGTTTTTGGTGTTGAGTCTGGGAAGTTTCTCGGATTTTTAATTGATCAAAGGGGAATAGAGGCTAACTCCGAGAAGATACAGGCGATAATTGACATGAAGTCACCCCATACTGTTAAAGAAGTTCAGAAGTTAACCGGCTGCCTGGCGGCCTTGGGAAGATTTCTCAGCCGGTCAGGTGACAAATGCCTCTACTTCTTCCAAGCTATCAGGAAGAAGACTAGGTTTGAATGGGGGGATGATGCTGAGGCGGCCTTTCAGAAATTAAAAGAACACTTGCACTCTTTGCCAAGGCTAGTCAGCCCTCTGCCAAAGAGACGTTATTCATGTATCTGGCGCTCTCTGATCATGCCCTCAGTGCTGTTCTCCTTGCTGAGAGAGACGGCATCCAGCTCCCTGTCTATTTCATTAGCCATGTTCTTAGGAATGCTGAGCTCCGGTACCCCATGGTTGAAAAATTTGGCCTCGCTCTTTATATGGCATCCAAGAAGTTGAAACCTTACTTCTTGGCACATCCGGTCGTTATATACACGGACCAACCTCTCAAGCGGCCAATGTCAACCTTGGAGTCATCCGGTAGAATGTTAAAATGGGCTATTGAAATGCAAAGTCTTGAAATCACTTACGAACCAAGGAAGGCAGTGAAGGGTCAGGCGTTCGCCGACTTCATTGTTGAAATGACACGTTCGGTTCCTCCGGATAACCCCAATCAGGTTTGGAAAGTGTATGTGGACGGGAGCTCTACAAAAAATGGTTGTGGTGCAGGCGTTATCTATGAGTCTCGTGAAGGAGATAAATTTGAGTATACACTACGATTCAAGTTTCAAGCCTCAAACAATGAGGCAGAGTATGAGGCCCTACTAGCCGGCATCCGTATGTGTAAGGCGGCTGGGGCAACAAAAATTGCCGCCTACTCTGATTCTCAATTGGTTGTTAGCCAGTATGAGGGTGTTTTTGAAGCAACCCATCCGGCTATGATCAAATATCTTCAGGCGGTCAAAGAGGAAGCCGGGACACTTGAAGAATTCCACTTGAGTCAAGTTCCCCGGTCAGACAACAATCAGGCGGATGCACTATCTAAGTTAGCATCCTCCGCCTGCTGTGACACACCTCGGTCGGTCTTTTGGGAAGTTCTGGAAAGAAGAAGTATACATGAAGAGCCCATTGGAGTCCTTAACCGAAGTTCCACCTAGATGGATGGCATCCGGGCTTACCTTACTGATGGAACGCTTCCGGATTCACCTCAGGAGGCCTGAAAAAGCGAGCTACAAACTTCGAGATGAGAAACAGAGAACTCTTCAAGGCTGGCTTCCTTAAGCCTCTCTTGAAGTGTGTTACCCCAGAGAAGGGGAAGGAGATTCTCGAAGACCTACATGCGGGGTTCTGTGCCTCTCGTATAGGCGGCAGGTCTTTGGGTGTCAGAGCCAGACGACACTACTTTTGGCCAACTCTTGAATCAGATGCCATGGAAATGGTTAAAAAATGTGACAAGTGTCAAAGGTTTGGCAAAATGATCCACCGTCCGGCTACTGATCTGACGACAATCCACAGCCCGGTCCCGTTTGCTAAATAGGGCATGGACATCCTTGGTCCTTATACGCCTGCTCCAGGCGGAAAACGCTACATTTTGGATTTTGGTGGCTGTGGATTACTTCACCAAGTGGGTGGAGGCAGAGGCGGTCAAGAACATCAAGACAAAGGATGTCATCTCTTTCATTTGGAAGAACATCATCACCCGGTTTGGGGTACCTATGTCTATGGTGTTTGATAATGGCCCTCAGTTTGAAACACCTCAACTCACAACTTGGTTGGGAGATCAAGGCATCTCCAACTACTTTGCTTCAGTTGGTCGACCTCATGCAAACGGCCAAGTTGAAGCCTTCAACAAACTCATCTCAGACGGCATAAAGAAGAAAATTGAAAGAGACGGTGGTTTATGGGCACAAGAATTAATCCATGTCATGAGGGCCATCCGGACAACTGCAAAGGGGGCAACTGGTGAAACCCCATTTCTCATGGTCTATGGTGCTGAGGCTGTCTTGCCCATTGAACGCTATGAGCCTACTCTAAGAATCATGTTGTATGATGAAGAGGCAAATTGGGAAGCCATGCGGCTTGCATTGGACTCCCTCCCAGAACGCAGGGGCAATGCTGCCCTGCGACATGAAATATACCGTCTGAGAATGACCAGAGCCTACAACAAGAAAGTACACAAGCGCCCTTTGAAAGTGAATGACCTTGTGTTACGAAAAATGGAGGCAGTCGGTAGGGCGAATGAACTTGGAAAGTTAACTCCCAATTGGAAAGGACCCTACCGAATCTATGAGGAAGTAAGAGACGGCACCTACCGCCTGGAAACTCTAGACGGTAGGCAGCCGAACTTGGAATGTAGACAATCTCAAAAAATACTACTTCTAAGTTGTAAATTTTTGTAAATAGTAAGCCTATGAATGAAAAAGTAGCTTTCTGTTTTCAAATTATGCTTTTGTTTTATCATGTTGTTTATTTAATATACATGTGCCCTTTTTTATGTAATCTATCTGCTTAAAACACAGACAGACCCGTTTGATCGATCTAGATCTGAACAGGAGGCCAATGGCCAGAGATCAAACTAAGCACAAAAAGGCTTAGTGGCTACACAACCGCCCCCAAATGGGGCATGAGGCTCTAAGCCGGATGGTTGGACATTTTATAAATTCGCCTGCTCCAATGTGAAACATGGCGTCTGGCGACGCCCCTCCGGGTGTTATCGTCGCAGAGAGCATCCTATTGTTTGCTCTACCATCGCATACAGACGGCAAAGATTGAACGGTCTGATTGATCAACTCATAGCCGCCTGACCATAGTAACTTGAAAAACGAATCAGTCTTATGAAACCGGATGATCATTGTATCACCCAGCAATTGACTAAAGTTTTAACTCAGGTTACCCTTAGAAATTATACAGTCTCCCAAATGGGGCAAACAGGCTAAGTATAATTAGAAAAAACAATGTGGTTATCAACCTACACACACGGACCAATTCTAAAAATGGCCCTAGTAGGATAACTGAAACCTGTTGAAGGCACCTGAGGCTACCTGGAAAATACAAGCCGTCTGCTATCGTAATAAAATACTAGCAGACGGAACAATCAAATTTTATATTCAAACTCATGCACTTGTAATAACTATGGCATGACTAGTCATTCAACAATGACATCAAGGTCGAAAGACCACCTGCATCCAGCCCCGTCTGATCGTATGGCCGACTGTGTGCTTGGCTTGGGGCAATCACCTTAGTGATTGATTGACTTAGAAATTAATCATACCTCTCCTTGTGGTATCACCAATTTCCAGTGAATCAACCAATTGTAAACCCAAGCACACAGCCGTCCAGGGGCAAAGCATCCGGTACGTCATAAACATCCGGAATGCCATACCTATCAAGCCCAAATTCAAATGCAAATTCAAATGCAAAAATGCAACATTTAAACACAAAGTATAAACAACATCCGACCTAATGGCCGGATGATTCATCATAAAATAAAAAGACTGACCCCATGGTCAACCAAAGTATTGTTAAAACGGCTTAACAGCCGGTGAGACAAAATAAAAAAAATTGTTAAGTGACCCGACCCCACGGTCAGTAAAGAGACAAAGTTACTCGGCACACAGGCCGAAAATGCATTAACATGGCCATATGGCCGCAGAAAAAATCCAGGAACAGCTCAATTAGCACCAGGGACCGACTGCTCAGCATTATCATCCGCCCCTTCCTGCTCATTGGCGGGATGATTGACCGTTTGATCTTCGGCCAGCTCCTGGTGCTCCCCCTCTGTGGCTCCCTCCTCCGCCTGCTCCTCCCCCGCCAAGGGCTCCTCCGGCTCCGCATGCTCTTGGTCCAAGGCGTCGGTCGCCTGCTCATAACGATACTCCCAAATGGAGTAATCGTCCTTAGGAAAGAGAGCCTTCCATGCCATGTTCATGCGAGTGACACAGTCGGCCTCATTCTCCTCAATGAGCCGGCGCTTTTCATCCTCAGCGCGCTCCTCAAACTTGGACCTGAGCTGCTCCTCCTAGTTGGCAAGTTTTTTCCTTAAGTTCTCGACCTGGCGATGGAGATTGGATGTGTCTCTGTCGATGTCTTGTAACTTGCCAATCTCCACCTTGGTCGCCTTCAGCTCCCCCTTTAGCTCCACAACCCTCTGCTCAGCCGCCTCCAAATCCTTTTTAACATCAAATTGCTATCTCGTGTTAGCAAGTCATTCTTGTTAACATCAAATTGCGTTCTGTTAAGATTGGAGGCGGCCCGAAGGTTGGCAGCTCTTACCTCCTTGGTCTTCTCGTTGAATGGTTTTTTAAGGCCATTCACTCGCAGCATAGCCTGCATCCGGACAAAAGAAAAGGGCCGTTAGCGAAACAGACGGTCCAAATGGAATTTAAAGTTGAAATGTTTTAAAATCTTTAACTCTGCGAGAAGAGCAAGGATGGCATCAAAGTTCAAGCTGCCAACTCCCCGGATGGAGTCACGTTGCTCAGCAGTAACTCCTTTTCGGAGCATTTCCTTAGCAATTTCTCTAAGGTTTGGAGCTTGGGAGGGGGCTTCTGTATATCAAGAATTAAGTTGGGTGTTATTTAACATACATCCGGCTAAAAGTTCAAACAAGTCTGGGTGTTATTTAACATACATCCGGCATAAAAATAAATGAATACGACTGGTTGTTATTAAACATACATCCGGTCAAGGATTCAAATAACTTTGGCCATTATTGAACATACATGCGGCTAAAGATTTGAATTATTTGGGGTGTTACTTAACATACATCCAGCAAGGTATAAGGCTGCATGACATGTTATACTTGCCAAAAAAAAAAAAAAAAAAAAAAAAAAAAAAAGAAGAGAAAGTGAGAAGTCAAGTACCTGAAATGACAACCAGGGGTGCTGGACCTGCTTGCCTTGGCGCCTGCCAGGGGTGCTTTCTCGAGCAGACGGCGAATCCTTGGATTCGGACGCCTCCTTGAAAGCGGAGAGAGCAGCCGGCGATTTGCCGCCTGTGGAGGGATGCGATCCGGAGTTGCTGGCGGAGGGTTTATGGGCCACAGTCTTCCGGGAGCGTTTTGCAAGCGTCTCCTCGGCAGTCCGCTTGGGGGGTTTGAGATTAACCCCAGGGACTACAGGAGGCTTCACTGAGCCCTCCTGTACAAGAGAAATTCACAAAGTTAGTAAAAAATATGCTAAGTAAAAGTTATAATTGAGGCCGGATGACTAAGGGCCAGATGAAGGGAAGACTTACATGTTCAAGTTGCTCCCGTTTGAAGAGTTGGCTCTTCTTGTTCATCATCTGGCGGTAGGCGGAGGTGGAGCCGCTTGGTTTCTTGCTGGGAGGGAGATGAGACATTGCTTCTTCTGCAAAAGGCCGAATGGGTGGTTAGAAAACAACATCAAAATTTCTGCAAAAATAAAGTATGCATGATATGACCCTCATCCGTCTACCCACCTCTTCCTTTCTCTAAGCTCAGGGCGGCCAAATAGGTCGGGTCCTTGAGCCATTCATACTGGGGGATGTAGCTGCTGAATTTTATTTCCTTCTCAGGACCCCCCTCTACCGCCTGTACTTCCACCTTAAACAAACCTGGATCAAGAATCTGATCCCATCCTTCTTCAGTGACAGGCGGCAGTAAGGCCTTTTGGCCAAGGAGATAGGGGTTCTGGTTCCAAGAGTTGAACTTGGCATTCCGGCTGGTATCAGGGGAGGTAATGATGTAGAATTTGTTCCTCCAATCCTTCCACTTGGATTCCTTCCCAAGCGTCATCATGTACCCCTTATTACTTGTAAGGGTGTATCAGCCGCTGACTGAGGGGCTTTGCTCAAATAATGCATGGAAGCAAACGCCTCAAAGCCAGGTTCAACATTTTGCATCCTGCAGGCGGCCACATACCCCAGGATGTTCACCCATGAGTTAGGGGTGAGCTACCAAATCCCCAGACGGTACCCATCAAGGATACCCTCAATGGCCGGATCTAGGGGAAACCTAAGACCCGCTTGGATCACTGCGGCATAACAGCTGAATGCAGTGTCCTGATAGCTCTGGTTAAGGGGCCAGACTACAGCATCCGTCAAGGCAGGCACCTTGACTTCATAGCCGGCCCCCATAACATACATATCCCTAAACTCGCCCAACCCCTTTAGCATGGTCTTTTGGGTGGAAAGGGAGATGTGTGTGAAGTAGGGGGTGTAATCATTTTGAAGAGAAGAGGACGCCTCACCTTGATCCCTTTCAGGGGAAGCGGCCTCCTCGTCAGGTTTTTCAGAGCCGTCTGAGGAAGAATTTAAGGATAAGAGGGAGAAAGATTGGGAAGAGTCCTGGTCAGATTCAGCCTCATGCTCACCAGGCGGTAAGTCCAAAATAGAATCATCCGGAGTACTCGGGGTTCCAGGCTGTCATAATAAACCTCGTTTCGAGGTACCCTGATAGAGCCATCCCCCTCATCCCTCCTCGCAGTTCTTTTCGTTCTGGCTATAGTGTCCTGCACAAACACAGAGTCGGTCGGATTCGGGGACGAAGGAAGGATGGGGCAAACGGCACCCCTAGTCCTAGATTCAGCCGTCCCCGGTGACCGGCTGATAACTACTCTAGGCCGTGCCGAATGTGTTTGAGAAACCATTTTATTGAAAGAAAAGACAAACACAGGCGGAAAAATTTTAAAAGAACAAACAAAAGAAAGTCAGACGGTTACCTTGAGAAAGGTACGGTTGACTTGGAAACGAGCCGGTTGGTGCAGTCGGACAGTAACAAGCGGCAGAGTACACACTTTTTTGTGAAAAATTCTCTAGAAAATCCTCTCAAATTTCAACGCAAGATGCGTGAAAAATGAGGGTGGACTTTCCTTTTATAGAGGGGTAATTTTTGGGGGTTGCCTCGATATTACCCCAGAGGGTGAACAGTAACTTCGCTTCGCCAAATGAGACGCTGACATGTGTCACAGACGCCCCGTGGCGTGCCACGTCACCTCTGTGACAGGGGCAAATGTTTTGGGTAAAATTACCCTGCCACGTGGCGGCCTGAGAACACGACACGTGTCTGCCAGTATTAGGACACTTGTCCTCGCCATATCGGTCTATGCAAAGGCCAATTGAGAAGTGACACGTGGACACCACTGTCACACCAAGGAATGACGGCTTTCAGGCCAGTTCCCCATGACTTGTCATAGCCCACCAAATCTAGGTCACATGACCTAGAATAAGGGCACATTTTCCCATGACCCTATAAATAGGGAGAGATTCCCCATTTTGGGGACAAGTTGATTCAATCATTTATTACATCACGTGCATTCTCTCAATCATCAGAGAAAGCACCTGATTTCGGGATCTGTAAAGATCTCACCTTTATTTCCGCACCTTTTACTCTCCTACACGTTCTAACTTGACCGTTGGAGGCGGAACTCCAACCAACAGGAGTTTCCGTTGTTTTGCAGGTACAGGCCGCACCGGACCAATCTTCAAGCTGTAACTCTCCCGAGGGACTAAAAACACCCAAAACAACTATATTTTGTGGTAATAGTGATTTTATGAGAGATATTTAAATCATGATTATAAATAAGCAGTCTCATTAGATGTGATTTTTAAGAATTGTGTATTATAAAAGTGTGTATTTTATTGTGAATTTGTGATGTCATTAAATGCTTGCAACTCACTGCATGTACTTCATGGCTGTATCACCTGTATTTGCTGAATATGTAATAGTCTCTTACAACCTTTTTTTTTTTTTTTGAATAGTAGTCTCTTACAACTTAAGCAACCTTTGTTTGGCAATTTTTTGGCTTATTAACCTAATTGCCTTGTATGAGCCAATATTTTAAACCATGGGATATTTAGTAATGTTCAAATAGCCGATGTTAGATCTCAAATGAGTAAATGACTGTTGTTTATCACTTACATTTGGTGCCACAAAGGATTATGGTCATCTGTTTGAGGTTAGTTAGACCAGTGGACACTTCTGTGTGAACTTTTCTCGAAATCTTCATTGTTTACATAAATCAGTCATTCTTTTTGGTATCAATGTTGGGCTTAGTGTAATCGGTGTCATGCTAGCCAATAAGGTTTCTGCTAGTGTTTTCCTTGGGAAGGAATAAGTGTCAAGGCCCATCAAGATTATTTTTTGGCGATCTGGTCTAATGGCACCTAGGATACAAGGGGTTTATTATCCCACCGTGTAGTTTTCTTGACCCTTGCTTAGATTATCAATTCTCATCAGTGTTTACTACTTAACTGTGCTCTCAAACTCTCACTGGCTATCAGGCCATTCAATTTTCTATCTAGAAATGTTCTGTCTTTGGGAAGATCATGCAATGTTGTCCTTTTAGGTCTCTTCTACATTGTTAAGTAGATATGCAATGTTGTCCGCCTTGGGTTGTTGTTTGAACTTGATGTAATTCCCTCTAATTTTCCTTGAAATAATTTGCCAGTCTTGTGTATAAGCCTATTATGTGTGATATATCTTTTTGCCTGAGAAGTGCCGGATTTGACGTAGTTCATTGCTGTTACCATTGGGATAGCCCTTAAATTGCCTTCAGCATGGCTCTTTGTTGCAAAAATAATTTAGAAGTCGGGTGGAATTTTCTCCTCTCTCTCTTTTTTAGATCTTCCCTTAGTAATTTAAAATAATTTTTCATGCATGATTTGTGGTTTTTTACTTGGGTTCATAATGGTCAACTGCTCAGTCCTATTTTTGATCCTGATAGCCAATTTTATGATCTTTTTTTCACGTCATTACTGTATAGAAACAATAACATACAAGTAGTGCTGTGTGCTTTAGCAGCTTATGGTTTAGTGTCTGGATTCTCAGGTTGTTTTAAACCTTGAAGCATTATTTGGCAGACCCTGTTGCAATGTGGCATGTTAGAGATGAGATTGCCCCAGCCATACTTCTTGTTGTAGACTTTGGTGGGTGGTATAGACTTGACGCAAAGTCATCCAATGGCAACTCAACGGAAAGGATTCAACATACACAAGTTTCTTTGCTGAAGGATGTGATTGTTCCATACACCCATCTGCTCCCTGTATTGCGCTTATCAGAAGACCAACCACGGCGTACTCTTCTTTACTTTAAAGGAGCAAAACATAGGCATAGGGTCAGTATTCTATTCATTGTTTATTCATTATTTATTTATTGGTTTTTCTTTTATAGCCATAAGTTCCATTGTGTCATTCATGGTTTGGTTGGAACATATTTCAAATGCCCAAAATATCTTCATCAGGTTTTATACTTATTGGGGGGAAAGACTTTAAGGACATAATCTTTGGGTATTGAGATCTTGACAATTTGCAGAATATCAACCATTTTTCTCATAAAATTGAAATATTTTTCCCAAATGACAACTTAGAGGAAGATATGTTCCCCCCAACCAAATGCCAATAAGCATTACGGAACATTCTCTGACCTGAAGAAAATTCTTGTATGCAGGGAGGTGTAGTTCGAGAGAGATTATGGGACTTGCTAGTAAATGAACCTGGGGTAGTTATGGAGGAAGGTTTCCCCAATGCCACTGGTAAAGAGCAATCGATTAAAGGGATGAGAACCTCCGAGTTTTGTTTACATCCTGCTGGAGATACACCAACATCATGCCGCCTTTTTGACGCCATTCAAAGTTTATGTATTCCTGTCATTGTCAGTGACAGAATTGAATTGCCATTTGAAGGGATGATTGATTATTCAGACTTTTCAGTTTTTGTGTCTGAAAATGATGCACTGCAATCAAAATGGCTTGTATCTCATCTTCAAAGCATTTCTAAGAAGCAAAGAGAAAATTTTCGCAGAAACATGGCTCTAGTTCAGCCAATGTTCATGTATGATAATGGCCATCCTGGTGGTATTGGTCCAATTCTACCAAATGGAGCAGTGAATCAAATTTGGAAAAAGGTTTACCAAAAGCTGCAAATGGTGAAGGAAGCTATAGTTCGAGATAGAAGAAAACCACCTGGTGTTTCGATTCCACTTCGCTGCCAATGTATCTGATGTTATATGTAAACCCTTTTGTGGCTTTTTTCTTACAATTCCCTCATACATATTATTTTGACTAATGTAATGAGAATCATTCGTTGTTGATTTGCAATCAAAGGAATTTCTCCCAGATACTGTTATTCCGTAGTCTTCTAATGTTATGAACGACTGTTATTACTTTTGGTATAGTTATTATTGACATGTAAAAGTGCATTGATATTCAAACAATTAATGATGCACGAATGGTGTAGTAAGCTGATTTTTTCATCTCAAGGTTGCAAATACAGGGGATGTTTCTGTAGCAGAAAGGGATGGCAGATACCCCTTCTTTTACTAGGAAACAAAACAAATAAAACACTTACTACAAATCCAACGACCAAAGGAACAGTGTTGGTCACTTTTCTTGGAATTGCAGGGTAATAACATTGCTGAACATCATTGTGTAGTGCAGCAAAAGTCAGAAATGCAATAACCGACAGCAGTGTATGGAAAAGATCTGACCATCTCAGCTTGTAATCAGATGGAATGAGGGGGCTCTTCCGGCCTCCGTTGAAGGTCCATATTCCTCTGATGGTTGCTACACCATAGTATAACCTCCCATTTGCAGCTCTGAAGCTATCAGTTATGGAGAAGAAGATGCAGGACACAGAACAAAGTGCCCAGAAACTGCCCATGAGCCATCTGTCTAGAGTACTGCACTTGCCATCATTTGTCAGGAGAGGAGTAAAGATAGTGTAAGCTAAAATCGTAATACTGGGCAGAAGAACATTGAGCCGAGCAGTGCCGCTAAGGATGGCATTGAGAATATACATGCAATGCCGTTCATCTATGCCATCATCCAAGGAATTAGAGTTATCAGATTCATCAGCTGCCAGTAGAGCAGCATTGATTGATTCATCCATTTTTGCATGTATTGCTGAGGCACAAGTCATCCATTTAAAAGACTTCTAGTTTTTTTTTTTTTTTTATGTTTGAGCATCCTTGCTTTCTGCTCAATCAAGAATCTCATTGTTTTAGAAATAAATTATACCTTTCCGTTATTTACGGAATAGGCAAGAACCTTATTGGTCGCATAATACAAATTGTTCCTCTTTGACTTCGCTGTGAAGAAATTTGTTTCAGTTTTTAATGGATTACATAAGCTTAATCCACCTACACTGCCTTGAGTTCAGAAAAAACGTCTGAAAAGCTAGATCGCAGAAACGCCTGTTAAGAGTGAAAACCTGCACGCAGTTGCCTTAATTCTAACATATAACGAAGATTGATCAACCAACACTCGACTCCTTCATAGACCATAAATTAGATATTGAGGTAAGAAGACTTTCATTATTGAGGTAAAAAGCCCTCAATTAACAATTAGGAAGAGCTTCATATTTTTGGATAAAATAAGCATATTAAAGAAGCAACATACAAACAATTATCTTCTTGTATCAGACGATCAGGAATCAGGATACCAATGTTCAACATTCAACTGTTCACAGGAACAAAAATAGTATTCGGTATAAAAAAATAGTTTCAGTATAGTAGTTTTCAGCTTCAGCATTATCAAAGCTCCAAATATATGCTTTGTCGTCATAACCGCAGCTTGCTACAGAATTTACAAAATTTTCATACGTATATAGCTCAATCTGCACACAGTTGGCCTAATTCTAACATAACATATACCCAGTTATCTGCTAAATAATCGCAGTATAACCGGTTGTTATGTGCAGCAGCAGTAACAATCTATGTACAGTTTCAATTTTACTGTAAAAAAAAGGGAAAAACAAAATTACGGTGCAAATGAGTAAAGAATATTGAGCTAATCTTGGGTTGGAAGACTATCTAGCTCCTCCTTGCGCTTCTCTTGGGTTGGAACACCATTTAGCTCCTCCTTCTGCTTCTCTGACTTTGTGACAGATATATCATGAACTTTGACGCCACAAAGTTTGCAAGGATTGGAAGATCTGTTAGAGCACCAGTGATCTGGGACAGTCAGGAAATGAGTGTCCATGAACTTCCTAAACCTTTTCTTATATTCTTGCGGTGAGATAATGGTTGGTGAGGAATTCTTGGGAACAACAAGAGATGACTTCACCCATGTTTCAAATTGCTTATCCCAAGTGTATTGTCTTAGATAATCTATGATCCCACATATCAGCTCTCGGCGTTGCCTATCAACCCCCACCAGTAAAGAATAATCCATGACTCCTATATTCTGCCACAAAAGTACGAAAGAGTGATCAGAAACAAAAGGTACACCATAAGGCCCTAACCATCTAATCCCTAAAGATAAATGTTAGTAAATGTCAACTTTCACCAATGAAAAATAGCTTTAACTGAACAAAGAAAAAAAAAAAAAAAAAAAAAAAACTCTGTACAACCAGCGTAGATCATTTTAAATTGATGAAAAGCGGCTATTAGCAGTAAAATTCAGTTCTAATAAGCAAAAATCAGATTTTTCATTTCAATTTAGTCCAAAATCAGGTAAAGAGAGCAGAGTCTAGGTAACTCGACATATATAATAAAAAAAAATAAAAGAGAAAAGAAAAGAAAAAAAATTGTAGATTACATTCATTCTATCCTGCATTCATGTGGTGTGAGGGTAGAGGGTGCAACCAGAATAAGATACTATGGAGATCATCAGAACTTACTTTGAGAAATGTTGTGTCATTCCAGACAGCTCGTTGTAGAAGTCTCTTGGCTTTCTGGCCAACATATAAAGGTGATGAATTCATGTCATTCACAAAATTCTGGTCCAATAGAACATCTCCTGCACCATCAGCAGTTGTGGTGAAACGAGCATGCAATGCACCCTTTAAATCATACTGACGAGTAATGTTCCTGCCAAAAGAAAGGTTCTCCTGAACCATGAGATCATGTTTTGTCTCTTTGCCGCTCTTGGGATTTCTAATAGTGACCTGCAAACATGGAAGCAAAGATTAAAATCTGTCCATGCATAAAAGCAAGGATGAAACCATGTAGAAATGTATTCGTAAGAACCTGATAAATTCCCAGAATTTTCGCAAGGCAAGTCTGATTCCCAGAGTAAACAGATTCTTTCATGTGCTTAAAATACTCATTGGAAAACTTCATGAACGACTCAAATTCAGTCTTCTTAATTTCCTTGACAATAAGCCTCTCATCAAGTGTTTTGGCAAAGACAGACTTGCTCTTCCCACCTTTGGCATCCCAAATCTTACAGCGACTAAGGGAAGCAATATAATCAAGTTCTGATGGGCAGCATCGATCCCGAAGATCGCGGAATTCAGTGGGATGTATAATAACTACTGAATATTTTCCCTTCACAGGATACTTTTCAATGCCTAGAGTAACTTCATTGTACACTCGCCCATAAGAAACAAGAGAATCCACTCGATTCAAGCTGTCAATGGTGGATAAATGAGATTCTGTGAAAGTCATGCTTGATGAAGAATGAATAAAATCTGGATCATGAAAGCTGCTCAAAGGCCAAGGCTCAGATACAGCACGTTTCAGAGAAGTATATTCATCTCTAACTGATGCTGGAGGGGTTGAAATTTCAATTAAGGCCAACGCACAAGCGACGGAGCTTGAGATTTCACCATCAAAATCCGATACAATGAAGTCACCATCTCTGAGAGGCATGTGAATCCTGGTACCCTCATCAATAATTACTTGAGATACTGTAGGCAAGAAGTCAGGAGAGTGTAGCAGTTCAAATTTGGGCAAGTGACCAAATTTAGACGGGCGGCCTTCCAGAAGATCCTCCATGCACTCATCTCGAGTTTGTTTAAATGGATTCCACCACGGGGAGTCTAACTTCAGCAGATGAGAAGTTGTAGTTTCAGATACCTCTCCATCAGCAGAGCAACTACTATCTTCCTTATCTGCATCAATGGATATGCTTCTATCTTCCGACAGATGGCTAGACAGTGAAACACTGTCCTGTTGAGTATTCTCATCAGAATGAAGCTGGGAAGGAAGTGTGCTCCCATTAGACTCTTGAGACAGTGATATACTTGAGACTAAATCGCCTGAGGGTGGCATCTCAGTATTCTCCTCGACAATGGGCAAGCTTATCAAGTCTTGCTCTCCACAGCCTACAAGCATTCCCTCATTTGGAAATTCCTTATCTGAATGATTTTCTGTTTCTGCAACCATCTCAATTTGGACCTCTACATCATTAGGATTCTCAGAAGTTCTGTCATCACCTTGTGCAATAGCTTCATTCTCAATCTTTAAATCGGAATGGCCATCTTCAGTTCTCTGCACTCCAAATTCTTCAGCACCTCCATTGTTTGACCCAGTTTGTCTTTCCATCACCTTAGTAGTAGTTTCCACTGTCCCGTTACTATGCTCTTTTTCAGAATCCACAAGCGCTTGCGAATCATTATCAGCAATCTTTTGTATCATTTCACCCTCTGTTCCAGATCTGTGCTTTTCCAACAGCATTTGCTTTTGTGCTGTTTCTGCAGCTGTCTTAGACCCTTCAATCACTTCTCCAGGGAAGCCATCCTCCTTCAAACCCAGTTGCCTCTGCGCCACTTCATTATTGCCAGTAACAGTAGACTGGGAAGAAAGTAGTGACTGCAAACGCCGGTCCCAAACACATGCTTCAAGCAGAATTTCCCATCGAAGTCGGTTCATGCTCAGAAGTTTATGGACAGAGTCATGTGAATCTTCATTCTTATTTTTAAAGTTCTCCTGTTTTTCACAATAATAAGATAACCACCTTAGTTTGGATCTTTGGAATGCAGTGATGCACTACACGGTCTACATCCAAGTGCCTTAACATGAGTGAGTGCATAATTAAGGCTAACACTAACTGGGATGACTAAATAGAAAAAAGAAGATGAAAACAATGATGATGAAGAAGAAGAAGAATGATTCCCAAATATCCACTAAAGGAGCGAGCACAGATCAGGAATTCATGATACATGAAAGATCACATGCATGTAAAAGAAAACTTACTTCAAATTCAGATTTTTCCAGCTTCAACATGTCTACAACGTCAGCAAACCCTTTTGAATATCCATTAAGAACCAGATTCCAGCCAGAAAAGCGAGGTTCGATTTTTTTCAAGTATTTTTCAAGTTCATTAAAAAGCAATAGCCCTGAAGTGTAGACCTGCAAGGAATAGAGGGAAGGAAACTAATTAAATCATACAGAAGAAACCATTTGGCACCTTTCTTCCATACAGAATCTTAGAAAAGAAAGGGCATACCGTCCCAATATCAGATTGGAGCCAGTCTCTGTCAATTAAACTATTGAACTCCAACTTGTGGGCTGGCACAGAAACGGTATATAATGCAAGACGAGAGTACTGAAACATAGCAACCATAGAGCCCAGACTGCAAGTCATGTAAAAAATCAGAAGATCATATAGAACAGCGAATGATCGTATTTACAGTCGAAACAGAAACAATGACATTTGAATACACTTTTTAAACAAAGTTTCAAGCCAGATACTTGCATTTCCAACCATTAGAAAGAGCTTTTCTAAGAGTTCAGGGCTGAAAAAGTTTTTCCTTAATGCATCCAGTAAACTAACCAAAACAAGGATAAAGTGTATCACCACCATTAGAAAGAGTTCTGAGTTGAAATAGGATTTTGTTTCTAAATGTAATTAAAAGGGCTCTATCTTAGTAACTGATACCACAAAACCAAACAAGAGTGTACAATAGGGAAAATAAGTAAGCAAAAATTAAGCATATAGGACAGAACTTATACCCAAAAAAGTAGAGGAAGTCCTTCTGAAAGGAATGCCCACAGCTAGCAAGCCTATTAAATGAAGAATGACTTGAAAAGCTGAGTTCCAAAAATTTGCCAAATGACAAGCAACGTGCAGCATCAGAGATCAATACTCTTTTGGTTGCCTTCTCTTTATCAGGTTCACATTTACTACAACGACTCCACATCCAAAGTTTCCCTTCAGGCTTTCTAGGCAAATGCTTATCACCAAGTTGTTTGACTCGTATAGTGAGCTGCTTGCTGTGATGAACATAATAGTAGTAATGAGCTTCAGGACCTTGACCACATGTCTCACAATTAAGATCCTACACATTCAATAGATTCAGTAAGGCTCGCATTCAAAATATATAAATACACATTCAAATACAACACACCCAACTTTATGGAAATAAACAGATAAAGAATCAGACTACACTGCATCAGTGAAATATATCACCAGTAATTTAAAATGCAATTCTCTCATTAATTCACAATGAAATCACATCATTCACATATCACTCTGCTAAAACTAGTACAAAAGGATTTACTTGTAGTTCTATAAATCACCCAAAAAAACATTTAGAGACCAACCACAAAAATCTGAGCAAAACCTTTAAGAAAAAACAAGGTTGCACATTCAACAAAGGATAGTTACTAAAACAGTCCAGCAGAATGGATATAACCTGATTGAAAAGACTATTCCGTAAGAACTTCCCAAGGGGAACATCAAAAGTCCTGTAAAATTTGATTTGAGAAAAATGGCTTTGCTCGCAAATAGTCCCTTTTATAGCATTTCGTCTAGACATCAAAACCAAGATACTCTCAGAATCCAAAACACTGCTGATTTCATCCTTTGCAGTGATGCTCTCTTCGCCATCATTTACTGGTCCCTTTGCTTCGCCCTCGGCCATAGAGGAAGTGGACACTAGCTGGGAATCATTATACATGGAATTGTCTTCTTTGGCCATTTTCTTTGCCTCTATATCAGATCGCTCGGCAGGATCTTCAGTGGGTGACACGGGAATTGAGACTGCAGTTTGAGCTTCAAGTTCCCTCCCATTCAAGTCCACGTAAGTAGACATGTGCTCATAAGTAGCTGGGGAGACAGTTGAAAGTATCTCTGGTGCATTTGAGAATGATGTTGATGCAACAGAGAGTTTGGGAGACAACTGGCAGTCAGCTGCAAACTGCATATTATGGGAAAGTTTGTCATGAGATCCACGGGGAGAAGCAATCTCAGCATCTTTGGCAGTGAACTCCTTGACGTGAAAGGACTCTCCCTCTTGAAGCTCATTGGAAGCCAGAATATCATGGGCAGGGGGTTCTCGCTCATAAGAAGACACCTGATCATCACCATTGGAGATGAGAACCTGTACTCCATCTTCCGGAAAATCACCTAGACTAGGCTCCTCACTATGTGGAATACTGGCCTTTTCAGAGACAACAGAAGTGGACTGTTCATTGGTTGATGAGATATCAGCAGCTTTTCCAGAGGCAATAGTGGAGAACATAGATTTCTGATCCAAAAGAAAGGAAGTTTCCAGGAGGAAATGATAAGCCATTACAACAGCACACTGTACAACGCACTTGATCTTCTTCAACTCTTCAGCATGAGAACCCTTTAGCAGAATCTGTGCCGTTAAAATTCAAGTCATTTATTCAATATTCTAAACAACAATCATAACAACCCTCAACAGTTTAAATAATTCACAGTATTCCACCCTGCTCCTTTTTAAAGCATCAGTACTTTACTTTAAGATAATCCTAATGGATAAGCGTTCTAGGACACCAGAATAATTAGGAAAGCTAGACACTACATAAAGAATGGCACACAATAATCTCTTGACAAGCTGGTACTAAATTCAACCATGGTATTAAATTCTTAATTTTGATGCATAAAGTCATAAAAACAATGCAATAACGTTTTCATTGCTTGACAAGAAAATGCAAATTATGCACTGCGTAACTGAATCCCCAGATATTATATAAGAGCACAACCCACAAACAGTCACTGCATCGCATTTCCTTATTTCTTTAGCATAATCTGCATTAAACTTTCCGCATTGATCCAGCATGAGAAAGCAAACAAAGTAAAGGACTGAGGCTATTTGTTGCACTTGCAAATTGCAACAGTACTAATCAAATAAAAGTGACACAAGCTATAAGAAATAAGGTGGGATAAACCTCAATTAAAGATATATTACAGGATAAAAAGCCTAGATGGTTTGGCGATATCAAATTCAGGTGGGCTTCCGGACAGCTGTAATGTTTAGAAAGATCATACCATGGCATTGCAAAATAAAAAAAAAAGGTAGAACAAACAAACAGGAAGTATGTGAGCAAGCAAATATTTATCTCCCAAAAATTCACCGTGTACAAGACCTTGACAGAGATTCATGTTGCAAAAAACAAATTGAAGGCCCTGTATCTATCAATAGATGAGAACATCATCTTCAGCCCAAGCGCCCCAAGTTGTTACTTTTCATAAAATTTTTGTATATTGAGAAAAATTGACATCATAACGTGATAAGCAAATGCATGATATTAGTTTTAAAATATCATGATGTTTGAGATAGAAATTAAAAAGATATAATTTCTTTAGGAAATTGTGGTAAGAGAAAATGTATGTAAATGCTCTTTTTTCATTACCAAAAAGTTTGTGAGGTCTAATTACTAGTTTAAATCTTATAAAAAGATATAATTACCAGAGTTTGTTATCTTTCACTTTTTATGTTCAATATCCTGTAGCGACAACATTTACTTTGTTAATCGAGGGTTGGCATGGTAATGAAGCCTTTAGATGAGGAGAGTGCCACGTGAGATAGCATTCCTAAGAATGTTTTTTAATGTACTAGCATAGAAGTAAAGATTGAGTAAAAGGAAGTCACAAGCCATCCTAAATCATTTGTTTTTCTTAATAATATCCATCACCACACAGTTCCTACTCTACAAGTGGAATTAAATATTTGGAACGGACAAGCATTACCATGGGCATGTAATTAGATATTTACTACAAATTACACCAATCCATCAACACCATCTATCCAAAATGTCAGTGAGTGTCTAAAATAAGCCTTCAAAACTAGGTGCAACATTTACTTTTTTGTAATTTACTTTATTTTAAATGATTTCTGCCTATATTTCAGTGTAGTTAGGAACAGCTTAATTGTTTATCTTGTATGTTAAAATTTCTGTTTACTTTTAAGCCTTTCTATTCATTATATCCTATCTCAAAACAGTATAGTTTGAGGGTCTCTCATCATCAGCCTTCATCCTTGTCTAAAGTAATTATGCATATGTCAACATCTAGACCTTTCTCATCAACATTTACCAAGGGACCCTGAACATAGGGGCAAATCTAGACCTTTATTTGGTAGGAAAAAAAATAAACAAAAATAAATCTCCAGCTCCTAAATGATCAGTTTATCATGTCATCATGTGAACTAGAAGATTATACACCTACTTGTGTATTTCAGTACTCCTGTCCTAAGTAGGCCAAGCTCAGGACCCACTCATTCCCCTGTTTTAGTAATTTGCATAGGCAGTAAAAGACTTCTACAAATAACTTTACAAGAGTAGCATATTAAAGTTGGACTTACTGTGCAACCAAGACGTGTCGGACTTCCCACCACAAACATCAAAGTCTTAGACGGCTTTTTTCCACCTTCAGCAACAATAGTATGCTCCTCCACAAACTTCTCAAAATAAAGTTCAGTGCAATGTTTTAGCTCCTGATTAAATGGTGAATCACAGGACAAGATGGGTGAATTTATACAACGAGCAATCCTTTCCAATCGATCAAGCTTCATATCAAGGACCAGGGTAACTCCCATTTGAAGGATCTTCTCCATGACAGCACGAGAAGCAGATTTCTCCACCAAAATAACATTTGGTTGACATGCTTGCAAATTCTGCATCAGTCCACCCCAGTTGACTTCATCCTATCAAAGGAACTTACTCCAATCAGAAAAAGCAGCAAATCATAATGAAAATGACAAGAAAGAAATTAAATCTTTCAAGTTTCAAACAAGGACAATTTACCTCAGAAATCATTGAGCTAAATGATGACAGCCCAGATGAAACAGATGATGGACCCAGCATTCCTTGTATTAGTAATAATCTAGGATTTGTGTACTTGGTAATCATGTGTTTGTGAGCAGCATGCTTCTTAAAAACCAAGCCTTTAATTAATTGACTGCAAAACATATGTACACATTAATTCTCATTAAGACAGAAGCAGACAACTTCATTACAAAACTAATACCTTGCTAAAATCTCAGTACACGCATGGATTCCTTAAATCACAGAAAAATTTACTAAGAAAAATTATGAAGTATGTTGCAAATAAAACTTGCTGTCATCTAGAGACTTCTTTTACGTTAAAGAAACCACCCAATTAAGTAACAATCTGGTTGAGAAATGGAAATCAGTGAAGAAAAATGATTTACTAGAGTGTTTTTTTTTTTTTTTTTTTTGCAAACAGTATGTAAGCAATCTAAGATCTCCTGAAACCACAAAATTCCTCATCAACTGATTAACATAATGCAAAAGGTGCATATAGAAAGCTCAATATGAATCAAAAAAATACCTTTCTTTGGGAGATCCAGCAGCAACACATTTGATCTTCACATATCCAAATGGATCCATAGCTTTACCCTCAGTGACACCAGGCTCCACAAATTTAGCAGCTTGCCATGCCAAATCTGTAACAATATCCACCCAGTTTTCATCCTTGTCATCACAGATTTCTACACCAAGTTTACTAAGTAGCTGGCTCACCAAGTCCTTGAACTTCTCATTCTTTACATTTTCCCTGGCCAACTCAATCTCCTTCGATCTGGGATTTCCCCATTCTGAGCTATCGGCATTAGCATACTCTTCAACATCAAAACCCACGCTATTTGCAATGTCATCATTTGCATTCTCAGCTTCTGGTGGATCCCAAATCTCATCTCGCTCATAAAAGGTAGGAGATGATACATCTGCTTCATCAAAAAACTCATCACTGCTTGCACCACCTTCACTATTTGTAACGTGACTGTCCAAATTTTCAAGCATCAAACCAATTTTTTCCTCCTCGTGATTTTCCTTAACATCATATAACTGCTCAGGAGCTTGATACAACCTAGCTTGATACAACCTGTATCTGGGATCCTCAAAACCACTCTCAGACCCATGGCCATCTTCTCTAGTATCAGTAGTATGTCTAGCAAAATTAAATAAGAAACAAGAAGTCATGCATCCAGCATACAGAAACTTAGGAGAAGTGTAATCTGTAATCTAGAACACACAATATTATCATAATTACATTCACAGTCCAGAAAATACAAAGTTACAGACATACCCATCACTATATGGGTTGACATCCACAGAGTACTCACCTGAAATACAAAAGGCAGCGATGAGATCATACAAAATCATACCAAACTCATCATTGAAATGCACAAGTACAGCATCTTACTAATATTTGAAGCAAAACTTTCAGAGCTCGCCAGTGATTTAGGTGGACCGAGCAAGGGCGCTTCAAGAGTACTTGAAGCATCCTTCTCTACAATTCCATGTTCAGGATTAACAGCATGCGATATAGAGGAAACTACTTGCTCTTCCCCGGTAAGACCTGACAATTCTTGATTTTCATTTGGTTCCATTTGTTCATTTGACTCGGAACTAAACTGACACATCTACAACATTTAGTCCAAGTCAAGAAACTCGTCTGCTGCCAAACTAGATGAACACAAGACATTCATTCAGTTGACTACATCATCCAAAAAAAACGTATAATGTAATATGCACAAACATCAACAGATTCCAATCTCAAATACCAAAATCCAGTCCATTGTTGGTTGTTTAACAGTTCTTTTTTATCATCCCCTTCTCAAGCATCAAGATCAAAACTCGTCTAAAGTCAACGATTAAGACTAATACAATCAATTAACTCATAAAACTACCCATACTGATCAATATAAACTGCATAATCAATCAAAAGAAACCCAGAATTGATCAAAATACCCCCAATCATAACCAAGAAATCAGTCAAAATATACCCAGACAAATATACACCCAAAAATCAGATTAGATGACAACCATTTCAATTTTCACAACACACCCACAAATCAAACTACTGAAATTTCAAGACTCGAGAATCAATTACTCCATATAGTCACAATTCAAATATTCCGTATACCCATAATTCAAATATTCAGTATATTCACAATTCCACAAGCTACTCAAAACAAGATTTCAACTATAATTCATCCACTAATTAAAGTTTCAAGAAAAAATAAAAAAGATTGATCACCAAAATTTAAGTTCGAGAGGATTTATTAACACGCCATTAATGAAAACACGCAAAGTAAATCAAAAGCAAAAAAAAAGACAAACATACTAGAAATTCACAGAAATCAATGGAATTGATACTATAAAAAATTAATAGTTGGAAAGATAATTAAAGCAACTGACCTTACAAGTAACCAAATTAATGCAAAGTTAAGCAAATTTCACTGGAAAATGAAGTCGTAAAACAGTCAACTGAGTTCAACCCAATAAATTCTGATTATTCTCAAAGAATTTTAGAGAATCAGAGGCAAATAATCCGTGAAGAAACGCAAAGAATTGTTCAGGAGGAGAGAGAAAAAGTGTAAGAGAGAGAAGGAAGGAGAGAGAGAGAGAGAGAGAGAGAGAGAGAGGAAATGTTGAAGAGGAAGAATAGAAACGAGGAGAAGAAATTGTCAATATAAAGGTGGGTCCACACTCTTCTCCGTCACTACAACTAAATTTTAATACGGAGTATAATGTTGGTCGTATTTTAATTTTACAAATAAGTAATAAATTAAATTTTCCACCGCTATTAATAAGAGTTAAGCTAAAATATGGTTCTTGAACTTATGTATTTGTAATATTTTAGTCCCTCAACTTTTAAATAAGGTAAAATGGTCCCTCAATCACCAATGACTTACTTTTCAAGTACAAATTATCTGACTAAGTATAGTTTAGGGAGTTTGGTGCACATGTGGTAATAAATTTAATAATTTTAAATACAAAGGTTAGGGTTCTTTAGCTGATGAGTTGGCATTTATTAAATTAGAAATGAAAGTTTAGGGACTTATAGGGTGAGGTGACTAATGTAATTATTATAAGCCAAAGTTTAGGGACCTTAAAGGGACACATGATGCTTCCATACAAGAGTGATTATAAGTTTTAACCCCTAAGTATAATTTAGTTCAATTAAGCTAATTTCATTTCAACTAAACCAATTTAATTAACTTATTTATTTTTTTAAAATATATAAGTGAGATAATTTACTCGTGAATGTATGGTCGTCACCATTTACTTCAGTTAAACACATTTTGTTAATAATCTAAGGAAATTATTATTTTCTCTTAGAAATTAATACAAGAAAAAAGAAGAAAAAAAAAAGGAAAACCCTTAAAATTGTCTCACATAAAACCCAAAAAAATTGAAAATCATTTAGAACACAAAACAAATAGAAAAAAAAGACCTTGAAATTGACACACAAAAACCCAAAAAATTGAAAACCTTTTAGAACATAAACTCATGAAAAAATAAATTGTCAATTAATGAGAAAAGTGGGGTGGTATTATTTTTATTCTAGTTTCATAAAATTATTTAGTTTTATATTACAAAGTTTGGCTTTGTCTTACTCACTCACTTCGAAAACACATTATATTTTTTGGTTTTATTTATTTTTATTTAAATTTATTTTGGTGTGTGAAATATATAAGGGGTTAATTAGGAGTTAGGATTTGAGGATGTGTGGTTAATGAGTTTAGGTGGGATATATTGTATAAAATTTTATTACAAAAAAATGGTAGGAAGTAAAGGAATGATAAAAAAAAAAATATAAAATATATCATGATTATCAAATTTTATTAGCAATTTTTATTCTTGCCAACTCACTTTATAAATATTTAGTTAAAAAAACTCACTTTATGAATTCCTAAGCTTTTTTTTATATTGTTTCAAAAAAAAAATTTAATTAAAAAAAATAACTTTTGTTTGTATTTAATTTAATTAATTGATTATGATCTAACAACTTCCTAAACTTTTTCTTGAAAAAATAAGTATAGTCCCTAAACTTTGCTGACTCATCGCTGTAAATTCTTGAACTTTGGCTTAGTTGGCATTAACATCCCTAAACTTTGCTGACTAAGAAGTTCCTCCACCAGAAATGGTGAGACAAGGGTGGTTGAGGGACCTTTTTGCCTCATTTCAAAGATGAGCGACCAAATGTGCTACTAATAGCAAAGTTGAGGGACCGTATTTTAACTTAACTGCTATTAATAATAATAATTAACTATAATAATAAGGATCTTGCTAACGAATGCCCCTGGGGCGTTGGATAAGCATTCAAAATAATATCTAAAGTGGTATTAATTTGGAAAAGTATGACAAAATCACACGTTGATTGGTGTAATTAATGTTCATTTTAATTTAATCTTTCTACTTTTAGGTAGCTTATCCAACGCCCTCGGAGCGTTCGTTAGGTTTTGCCTAATAATAATAATAATAATAATATGTCCCATCAATACAAAAATTATAATGAAAATGATATACATAGTCTTGTGATAAAAATATGATCAAAAAATTTATTTCGCTAATTTTACCATTAATTTTAGATAATGAATTAATTGAAATTTTCATTAAAAACTTGACATTTATGAATTACGAGTTCATTACAAGAACATCAATTGTCAATAACTCAAGATGTCGCCAAATTTGAAAGGTAGTAGAAAGTGACATAGGTTTAGCAGCTACTCGTATAAATATATTTGTATTTTACCGGCAAATACAAGTTTATCTCCACATAAACGAATTTTTGTTAATTTGGAGACATTTTTGTAAAAATATTGAAAAAATGTAGTCATTTATTCAGTACTTTTGGTGAGCTGTCAAAAACTGTTTGCAACTTGCATTTACTGTTTGATGAGGAAATTACACATGTACCTCTCAACTAGTACATGAAAAGACGCATGTACCCCTCCACTAGTACTTAAAAAGACGATTATACCCCCAGATAAAACAATTTTTTTTTATCTGGGGAATTAACTAGGCACAACTCGTATGTTTACCTTTTTCTTTTACCAATTTATGTGCGTTATATATTCATTTTTATGTCGAAAAGTTGACTATAGTTATGAGATCATGTCTAAAGCTAATGACATTATACATAAAGTTGTGGGTTAATATAGTTAGGGTTTGTTCACTTTAGCTTATTTTCAGTTCACTTCATTTCCTAATTTCTTTCTCTCATAAAATATTCATTTCAGTTCAATTCAATTCAGTTTAGTTCAGTAAATCAAAAGAGGCCCTTAAGCCTTTTTTGTTCACCTTAATTTTACTTATTTTAGAAAAAATAAGTTCAGATAAAGGTTATTAAGTTCAGATAAGATAAGTTCAGGAAAAATAAGTTCAGATAAGTTGTGATAAAGGTTAATCAGGATTACCTAAGTTCAATTTCTAATAACGGCTAACAAGTTCAATTAAGAACAGATAAGTTCAAATAAGTTTAGATAATAAGTTCAGATAATTAAAAATTAGGTGAATAGAACGCAACCTTAGAATCTAAGCTCTGTATTTGAGGAACATGGAATGAAGGGACGGTTTGTTCCTCCATTTCCCCTATGAGTGATCTGGGTTCGATCATCACCCCACCCTTCCTGTCGTGTATTAAAAAAAAAACCCCTAATAATGTATTTGATAGATTTGATCATATTAATTTCTATTACAGACTTGTAGAAATGATAATTTTATACATGAAAATAAAAAAAAAAAGAGTAGGAATATTTTTTGGGTAAGCGCAATTTACAGTACATTGTATGAGTCAAATAATGATGAAAAATTGGCAAAATAAAATATACCTACCAAAGAACAACATGACCAATAATTGTGAATTTACCTTTTATCCATCTCCCCTAAAAGTGACCTGAGTTCGATTGTCGTTGAGATGTATTATTTATTTATTTTCCCTATTTCCCTTTTAAAAACATGTATTTAGGCTTTTGCACTTTTAGTTGTTTTACAAATTATTTAAGGTAAGAGAGTATCAATATCATTATACTAACAATGTAATGTTTAAGATTCTTGTCTCAGAATCTCAGATGAGATCTGCTGGTGTATGTGGTGTGGGGCATGTGATGTTCATATATTATTACTATAAACTAGTACGTATACACTGTGTTGTAAAAATAAAATCATTTTTAGGTTTGAATGAATTAGATTACAAATTCATATATTACAAAAATAGATAATTGAAAAAGAAATTGAGAATTCAGACTTGTCGTATACATACTTTAAAATTTTGTATAGTCTAATATGGAGTTTAATTAAGAACAAAAATGAATACTAATAAAAAGATGAAGCAATAAAACTGTTATATATAGAGTACGAAGTAATTATGAAACACGAAATACTCCTACTACCTCCGTTATACATTATTTGTAACGATTTGACATAAAGTAAAGAGAAAAAGTATCTAATCGTTGCAAATAATATGTAACGGAGGTAGTATAAGATTTTCAAAAAGTTGTTGAACTGTAATTTTATTTAATTTTGTTTTCTCTTTTCAATGGGAGAAATACACAATTGTTGGTACTCGTACTTGGTACAGAGATGTGGTTGACTTTGATGTACAAAATTGATGTTTACTTGTATTTTACTGTACGGCGCAAGGTCTTCACGTTTATTTCTTCTACCCCACCAAGTTTTTTTCTTTTCTTTTTTTTTTTTTGGAACAAGACTTGTGTAGAGTATGTGAAACATATAATTTTAATTTCTCAAGGTAAATCCATTTCCTATTTTCTACAAAATCTCACTAATGAAAACGAATGGGCTAAATCTCAAAACATTTTACTCGTAGCTTGTGCGCGTAATTTAATACTCGGAGTAGTTTTTTTGTAAGAGGGTTGTCATATATGGGAATTGTGTTGTTATGTTTCGTCACTTAAGTGGAAATTACGAATACTACTATCGGCAATGACTTATTTTAGCAATAACTAATTTGAGACGGCTAAATCATTAGTTTATGGCCTGTTCTGATTTACTGAACTGAACTGAACTGAATTAATTAGAGTTGAACTGAACTGAACTGAACTGAGCTGAAAGGAATTGTTTATGAGAGAAGGAAATTAGGAACTGAACTGAATTGATTGGAGCTGAACCGAACTGAAGTTAAGCTGAAGAGAACAGACCCTTATATACATATAATAATCAATAACTCTATATACTAAAAGACACACCAGCAATGACAGGTGTCATCTCCTGGTGTGTCCTTAGTTTTTTTTTTTTTAAACAAATTTAATTATAGTATAAAATCTTATACAAAAATAATTTCTTATATAAGTTGACAAAGATAATTATTTTAAATAAAAATATTTGATATATCTTTCCACACAAACATTTATGACTATAGTAGAAAATGTTAAAATAATTTGTGACATATTTTAATCTACTTCAAGGACGTATTCATATTTTTTTCCCTAAAAAAATAGTTATTCATTTATTGATTAGAATTCACATCAAAGTAGTGTATATATTTATTAATTTTTTGGAGAATTCTCAATGGTGCTCATGAAATTTTTATTTTTCTCAATGGTAAACAGCAAAATTTATAATTATCATTGGTAATCATGACTTATTAATACTATATTAACAATAGCATTAATGATACATTTTGGTTAAAATCTTTAACTAGGGTTAGTTTATGATTTTTTTTTTAATTTTAAAAATAATTTTTTTTAAGGAAAAAGAAAAACCCAGCCAGCACCCCTGCCCCTACCCATGCCCAGCCTCGATCCTTCTGCTCCTAGCCCGGCGCCAGCTGCGCCCCGCTCGGACTACTCCCTAGCGCCACACCTAACCCCCTTCCCCGTCGCAACCCTTTGAACCACCCAACTCCCCTTCCCCTAAACCCCCTCCCCCCGCCATGATAAACCCCTAAAATAACCCACATAGAACTTCGCGCGAACACTCCGGCGGAAGGGTTACACTCCGGCGGTTTCTCTCTCCTCAGACGAGTCAGAATCAGCACCGATTGTGACTGATTGACTCAGATCTTACCATTGGGACGTCCACTAGACCAACAATGATGAGCTTGTTATTCGAGTCGGATTTCGTAGATCATTGTGGAGAGATCAACAGCTGCTGGTTTATGGCAGCGCGATGGTAGGGGAAGAGGCGATGGGTTTTCTCAAGGTGAGGGGAGGGCGGTTAGGGTTTTTAAATTGGGAGAAGGGTTGTTAATGGGGATTCGATGAGAGAGGGAGGGTGTTTCGGGGATGATGCGGTGGTTCAGGGGGAGAGGCGACAGCTGGGAAGGCCGACGCGTTGGCATGGTGGGGCCTAGGTCGGTCTGGGTGTAACTTAAAAGTCACGTGTTAGTCACGTGATAGTCAACGCCAGAGCTCCGACATCGACCACCATGCAAGCTCACCCAAGTACTTCATACAAACAAAATGCAACTTTAAAGGTCTTTTTTCACAAGTTTTCACTTAAAAGGTCATTTTTTAAAAAAAAGTTGACCACTTAAAAGGTCCTTTTTCACAATTTTCTCTTTATTTACTTGTTATTTAATTGTCAAAAATTAAAGTAAACCTACCTAGTTAACTTTTAATTAAAAACTATCATTAATATTATAAATAACTCTATAAAAATAGATTCATGATTACCAAAGATAATTTGTTTTTTTGCCGTTTACCATTAAGAGAAGAAAAAACGTTAAGAGCACCATTGAGAATTTCCCTTTTTTTTTTTAGATTTTTTTATTTTTTTTGTAAAAAACCAATTATATTTAAAAGTTGATACGGAGTATTATTTTTTAAAAATTACCGTGCGTGGCACAGGTCCTAAACTAGTGTTGGTAAAGACTTGACCTATTAGTATTATTGTAAATATATGATGAGGTTTGGCAACCTAGTTCCTAGTTCTTACAAGGATTGACATATATATATATATATATATATATTACTAATTTCCCTACTACAATAAGTTCTATAATTCTCGTATTGAATGTGGTATAACCGTATAAAGGTATACATATGAACAAATTCATTATTGGCTAAAGTCCTCAGAATGATACACTTGACAAAATAAAAATCATTGAATAACATCTCTAGTTTTAGAACTAAGATGAAAACATATCCAATTGGTGCAAACCGACCATGAGAAAATCAATAAATAAAGTTTTTTTTTTTTTTTTTTTTTGAAAGGATCAATAAATAAAGTT